>NC_088098.1:65026230-66264563 GCF_036370855.1 Dromaius novaehollandiae
GCACAGCCAAGGTGCTGGGTGAGGAAGAGTGGGAGTGACTCTTTCACTCAGCAGCTTAGGTGGCAGCAATTCTCCATCACACAGGCTTCTCCACCAGGCAGTATTTCAGCTCCCAGGAGCAAAAATAACAAAAATTACTTGGAAGACCAGGAAACCTGGGGTCCTGGCATCTGTCAGGATACAGACTATGTTAAGAGGCAAAGCCAGTTCCTGAGCAGACACAGGCATGAACGATGGCAGATAAGCTGGTGCAGGACAATTTATGTGCATAGGATCACCCAGATTTGCAGAAGATCATCGCATCCTAGGAACTAGGAAACACAAGGAGAAAGCTTTATGGTTGAAGCACCTTGACCCAAGTAAGGTATAACAGGGGTGGTTTTTTTTGGTATTGATCTGGAAGCCCCTTGATTTGGCAGTCTGGCTCCCTCACTTGCTGTACTGTTCGATAGATCTCTCACCTAGCACCCCAGGGACAGAGCTATGAATGGGGAGCTACTTAACACTTGATCAAAAAAATGACATTTTCATGTCTGGTGGCTAAATTGAGGATCCTCCATCTGCTACTTTGTCGAAGTAAACGTGTCTTTAATCTCACACAGGCAGGGTCCCTCCCAGCTATCGATCTGCTGCATCTTTAGCCCCTAATAAGAAAAGACCCAAGGAGAGTATTGAGGCATCTCAATATTTCTGAGCCCTCAGAGAATCCTTCACAAATGTGGGTCCATTTTCTTCTTCTTAAACACACAGAATAAAAACAAGAAAGAGATTATTTTGGGATCCTGAGTACCATCCAACTAAGAAGTGAGGAAAGTGTCTGTGGGGGTGGGGAGGGAGATGAGCACAGCAGAAGCAGGATTCTCCCACCAAGTCTTCTTCTTTCTCTGCAGCCTCTCCCTGGAGTATGCCACCAATCTACCCTCTGCCCCCAGGGTAAGCCTGGGGGAACAGCATTTTAAATGCCAGTATGCTGAAGGACACCCGTGCGGTGTAAAACTGGAAGCAGGAGCAGAACTGTGCCTCCATCAGATCTGTTGAGTCGGGAGTGGCTGCAGGCCTTCTGTCAAGGGACTGAGTGAGAGGATTAAGGGCCTGAGCTACTACTGACCGTGGGATTAACCCCTGTAGAAAATTAAAGTTGTAGAGAAGGCTCTTCCCTCCACAACTGAGAGAAAGAGAAAAACTGGGATTTGGATTAGAATTGGCAGGCCTGGTGACAAGCCACCACCCACAGCCAACTGTTCCCAGCTGGATCAGAAAATGTTATCTCAGGCTCCATGTAGAATCCCCCCTGCACATCTCACTTGGTTATCAGTTTTTGCCAACAGCATGAGAAGAACAAAAACAACACTCTGTGGCAAAAAAAAAGAGGAGGAAACTGGGCAAGCAGCTCACATGTCTGAGCCCCCTCCCACTCCCTCACCTGCCTCCCTTCTCAGCTGCCTCCATTTCGCTAAATGAAACATGCACGTGGTCTGTCGCATTCAATAATACTCAGAGAAGATGCTGGCACACACATGGCTGGATTTCTTCCTGTCAACTGCCCCCTCAGCTCTCCTCCTGCTGCTGCTCTGGGCCTCCTCCATATGCCGCACTCTAGCTGCGCTGGGACTTTCCTGTCACTCCTGTGTTGGATATCCCGGTCTCCCCACCTGCTTCTGGAGCCTCCCAAGGCATCCTACTTCTCTGCAGCAATTTGGGTCTTTCCCATCAGTGCTACCCCCCATTCCCCTTCAGATGCTCTGTGCTTTCTCAGATGGTTCAATGAGGCCTGATGGCCTTGATATTCCCAGCCCCTCCAAACTCTCCCAACCTCACTATTGTGAGCTGACTGGGGAGGCTTGGGCTGCAAATAATGTGTGTTGGCTGAGGAAGGGGACTGGGAATCAGAAAAAGTGGCTTCCCTCCTGATTTCACCACAGGCTGATAACCCTTACGAATCATTTCTGCAGGACAGGAGAACATTTACAAGCCTAAGTGATCCAGTGATGCACTTGGCAGCTTTGAAAATCTTGAGCTGGGAACAGATGTAGACTCATGTTGAGGTCTTAAGAGCTGAGCATCTGAAATTTCAGACAGCTAAACTTAGCAGCCATTTTCATCTCTATCATAGCTTTCCCCTCCATAAAATGGGGATAACCTTGACCTTCCTTACGGGGGTTTGGGGAGGAAAAATTTGTTAACACTGGTCACTGTTGCATTTCAGAGGAGTCTATGCATTATCATTTCAAAGATCAGAAGCGTTCTGACCTATGCACATTCTAGAGAATAGGGTGAGGTTATATCTCAAAGCAAGCCAGGAATGTGGCAGATCCCACAACCACAGCTCCCTTACCATACTCAGTGGGTTTCATATGCTTTCTACTTACTTTGCAGCTTGCTGTATGAGGTGTTTTGCTTAGCTGTGATCGATCACTGCAAGTCAGATGGCACCGTTTCTTCTGCAGCTGGGTTTCCAGTGTGAATTTAAAATGTGCTTTCCATTGACTGTGACAGTACAACGCTAATGAATCCTGAACATGTGTTAATAAATCAGCAAGTGCTGGAAATGAAGCCGCCAGCTATTTAGCATATAACCTCACTGGGGCAGCGACACACATTGTGTTTCTACAGTGCTGTTGAGCTTGGCTGCCATCTCTGGGTGCTTTTTCAATCCAAATAAACAACCGAGGAGGAGCTGCTGCTGAGACAATGAGCTTAAATCTGAACTCTTGTGGTCAATAATTTGCTTGACTGACCTAGGTCTGTTGCAGGAGCAAGAATGGGTATCATATCCATGCCTAAACCCACTTCTGGTAGTGTCAGAAGAGGAATAGCTCCTGCTAGGACAACTCAACCAGATTATTTAATGAACTTCCAATTTCTATAATCAGACCACTGAGCTTATGTGTCTCCTTTCCCTTTGTGTACGGCGTCTTGCTCTCCAAAGGCTGATGAAGGAACAGACACAGAATGGGATGCTTTAATCACTGGACTCTGGGGTCCCACTGCCCCCCTCCACTGTGGGTGAGGGCAATAAAACAGGAATCCCAGAAACAACAGCTTCCCCAAGGAAAGGGGTGTGTGTGGGGGGAAGATAATCTCCTTAAAGCATCCTCCATGCCCTCCCTCAAACTGTTGGTTTTCTGATAAAGGCTAAAGCAATTTAGCACTGGAAAGGGACTTTGCCACCACTCATGAAGAAGAGTGTGGGGGAGGGATGAATGCCTGCGTATAATTCCTGTTAATTTATCACTGGCATCTGTTGTAGCCTCTCTTACCCACCCTTTTGTAATATAGGTCACCCTCATGCCCTGACAATGGTAGGTAGCCAGACTGTTAAAGCGATCTGATCCTGGAGCCATGAGTTAAGGGTTAGCACAATAGACTATGACAGATGATCACAGAGAGAGGTTGCTGGGCTCTGTTTCTGACGATGGCTCATACTAGTGACATACTGGGATAGTTACCTGTCTCTATAGCCTCAGTATCCCTGTCTGGAAAATGGGATAATTCTATCCACCTACCTAGAGCAGAGGTCTTACAGGCTAAGATCTGAGCCTTACTTTCCTTTATGCTGAGCATTCATGGCACTTAGTGGAAAGACTGACAGACAGCCATTCTGGAAACCATGGTCTGCAGGTTATTAAATATATAACAATAACAACAACAACAACACATACAACCATGGTAAGAACCATTTGTAAAGCAGATGGAAAGCTTTGGATAGAAGGTGTCACAGAACTGGGAAATGTTACTAAAACAGTATCAGGATGCAGTAAACAGAGACCCTCCTCACCCTCACAGCATGATCCTCGGGCCCCTATTCATGAAAGCTAATGTTTTACAATGCTACTGCAAACACTATTGGTGTCTGGACAGGGAGAAGGGAAGCATGAGAGAGTGATAGCACCTGCTGTAGCTCTTCTGCCCTGGCAAGTACTGCAGAGTCATTACAATTAATGTGTCCCCCCGCCTACCCTGGCAGTAAAGCTCCCTGTTTAAGCTAATGAGGGGAATCCTCATTACACAGTCCTCTGGGGGATCTGACAGCAGGCCAAATGCCCAAGTGGCACTTTAGCTTAGTATATTTCTGGCCACTGGAGCCCATGGCCAGAAATGGATGGTTTCATTCTCTTGCTCTGAGCTGAAACAAAAAAAAAATGTCTTTTACTGTCCTATATCGAAGGGCAAGAAGAAAAGGCCATCAATAGCCCCACAGGCTACTCTGTTCATATCTCCATAATCTGGAAAAGAGATTAAACTCCAGATATGTGGAAGAAAGCTTTGGACATCATATCCCATGGATCATAGGGCATTTGGCTGACATGTTGTTCCAAGAAGAAGGAACCATGCAGTAAGTCCACAAGACAGATAAACACCAGGTTTGTGGAGCCCTTGGGTGACTTCAGAGCATCAGAGCTCCAGCAATGGAGATCAGCTGTAAACTGCCAAACCCACGCAATCCCATGCCAGTTTAGAATTGGTGGCATGGTGCCTCTTCTCTCCGAGGCTGGGGGCATACGTGAGGCACTCCTAGGTCTGGCAGAGTCCTTGCTGCTGGAAAAGCCCCGGGGTTGTCAGGCTGAAAGCAGCCAGAACAGCTTTGGTGGTGCTCTAGAGAGTCTTGAGGTGTGGGCAGGTGCTGGTTTTCCCAGGACTACAGGCTACCCAGCGCTGGGTTTGCAGAGAGCGCAGCTGGCTTGCTGCTCTGCAGAGCAGAAGGCATCTCAGACCAAAGCAAAACACCTAATTAAGTCAGAATTCAAGACAAATCAGGGAAAACCTTTAGGAAGGAAGTCATCAAAAATCCTCTCTGCCTCCTGACTCTCTCCTGGCTGCAGGATGTTTTTCACTAGTGGCACTGGTCTAAGAAGTTTATGGGCAATATGTGTCTGGGAGAAAGTGTTCTTTCTGGATCCTTGGACTTAAAATTTCTCTATAAATATATTATTTCAAGGTGTTAATGCAGAAGCTTACTGGTCCTTTCACTTCAGCAGCCAGCAAACTCTACATATTCCAAAGCTGATGCTCTGCCACCTAAGCATGTGTTATGCTTGTGGATGTTGGTAGCTTTGTGCAAGACATGGATGTGGATAGACATGGGTCAGAGAAGAGTCCCAAGTACATGTACAAGTCCACCTCTGTGCATACATTTGCAAATGTAAGCTAGATTTGTGCCTATATCTGCATATGTACATGCAGATTGCTGCCTTTCAGACTTAGGTAGATGTGTATGAGTGCTCAAATGTGTAGATGCTATCTATGGGGCGGGGAGTGTTGTGTTTTTGTGACATGATTTTAAAATAATCATGGGTTTACCAAGGCGCCTCCATCTTTGTGCATGTTGCAGCACAGGAGACAGCATTAAAGCCTGAACAGGTGTTAATCACTATGCGCTGTAATAAATTCTAAACATAGGGAAAGAGCTTATTTATACACATCTGCTCCTCCCACCCTGCACTCTGTGCTTAAGCCTTGGCACTGCCTCCTAGGATGAGGCGCCTGTGAGGTACCAGAAATGAGTGCATGAACCAGACCTTTCCCACCAGAGCAGAAGGAATTACGGGTAGAAACCCTGACTCTGACACCATCCTTGCGCCTGGGTATGCCAGTCCTGCCCTCAGCTCCCCACTGTCGCCTGGGGATGGCAAAGCAGAATTACACAGAACAGTGAGCAGGGGAAAACATCAACCCATGGACTTAGCAGGGGCCTGCGTGAGGGGATATCGGGGAGGGAAGTGGTGTCACGAAGCACCCAAGGAAGTTTTTTTTTTTAGGCTTAGCCCCCTTGATTGGAGCTGAGCCAGCTGATACAGATGGGGTGTTACAAAACAGAGCCAAAAGGCAAGAGCGCAAGGAACAGAGCTATCTATAACCCAGACAAAGTTAGATGGAGTGAAGGTGGGGAAGAGGGAAACGCAGAGCGTGGCAGGCAGCCCCTAATGCTGAAAGCAAGGACACAATCATTCAACAACAGGATTTGGAACTGATCAACTCCAGCTATCCAGCAGCCAGATAAGGCTCTGTGGCTGTCAGCTTAACTCTGCCGTTTATTCCTGTGCTGTAGGGAGTTAAATAGAGCACACAGAAAGCCTGCTGCCGGGGAGTGAAAGTCAAGGAGGGAGAGGGAAGGCAGAGACTGTAATTGGACAGTGCCCAGGAGTCGGGTGAAAGTGGCTGCGGGCAAAGCCCCTCCAGGTAAGCGCTCGTGGCTTTTTGTCGTCTTTGTCGATACCGAGAGCTGGAGGCAGGAGGCTTCAGGGGTGGCATTTAGGACAGAGCCATCAATACAGAGAAGGCTGAAAGTCTCCTTCTCAGCCAGTGCGAGCAAAAGCACTGAATGGGGACAGCTATTTGTTGAGGTGTCTCCTTCAGCGGGGACTGCAGGCATGGTACTCCAGCTCTGTTTGGGGAGTGGGGGGCTGCAGTAGGGAAAGGCTGGAGGTGTTTTGGTGCTGGGCAAGGTATTCATCTGTCTGGTGCATCAGCAGTTGGATAAATAATCTAAATAGCTTGGCAAAATGTGCTAGTCCAGGCACTGAAGCTGCTCATCTTTCTCACTGAGATGCTAATTTAAATATGACCCGGTGATTTACACTCCTGTATAAAATAAATCAGTCATGGGAGCCTGGGGGAGGGAGAATAGCTGGCACATGCATGGGGAGAGTGTCCCAGTGGGAGTGCAGTGCCCAGTGAAAATAAAGGCTGTGGACATTCCCAGAGCCTCATGGAGGGGGATGCAGGATGGCGTAAATCTGTACCCCAGTGGAAATATGTCCATCTAACTGCTGCTGTAATGGTGGGTGGCATATCAGAGAGCAAGCAGGAGGACAGGATGGTCTGTGGTGTTTCCCCTTTTCCTGCTTCCCTCTATTCAAGAGGGAAGAGGGAGGGAAGGAGGGACCTGTTGTCAGTCACTTATTGTCAGGGGAGAGTTTATGGTCTTTGGGTTTCTAATTAGACTGAGCATTTTGCCTTCTTCTAATGAAGATGTAATTCCTCTCTTTTCAACACACCCACTCAGTCTCCCCCGCCCCAGGTCCTCCCTTCTCCTCCGAGGCTCCCTTGCTCTTCAGCTCCTGCAGTTGCTGCAGTGTGAAATCCCCAAGCTGAAGCTGTGCTCTGCTCAGCCCCACTCTAACACCACATCCATTCTACTTTACAGCAGAAAGGAAGCACTGGTGGGGAGTGCAGGGAGAGAAGTGGCTTGGCAGCCACTAGTGCCCAAACCATGGTGAGCCCAAGCCATGTGTCCCGGAGCAGGATGCACAGGTGGCACTAGCCTGCATGGCAGCGAGAAGGAATGAGCCGGAGACTGTTGCCCTAGCAGGGTCACCTCAGCAATTCATCAGGTTAACCTTGAATGTGAGGCTAATGCAGCTACTGTGGCAGGCTATTCAAGCACAGGCTTGTCAGTTTGGCACATATTGAATAAGGTTTTATTTCTTTACCATGAGGTTCAAAACGAATTAACATCTTGCTGTACCTCTTGAAATATCCTCCATCTCTCCTCCAAAATGGGGCTGATGCCTCAAAGGCAAAACACTAGGTGGGGAAGGGAATGAAAACATTGAGCCCAGACCTGCCTCCTGTGCCCAGGGGACTGAATCCCACCCATTCTGCTCTGCTCTTCTCCTCTAGGATCTGATAGGCAGGCTGCAAGGTCACTCCTCCACCCTCTGGGGCCGTGTGCCAGGCTGGCTGGTGGATGTGAAGACACGCTGGAGAAGACAACCATGTTGCCCATGAGTGCCAGCCACCGGTGGAGGAGCAGCTTCCCCATGAGGTGGCGAGAGGCTTGCCGTAAGTAATACCTACTCAGGTACTAAGTACAATGATCCTGTTTCTCAAGGGAGGGGAAAGAAAATAGGTCATGTCAGGGTTAAGAATAGGGGAGAGGGACAGCTAAGAATGGAGATGTTTGAACTAATTCCTGATTCCTTTAGAGGCCAGGCTAGCTGGGAGGGAGAGTGAGACTCTAAAGCTGAAGATGGGCTTAAAGTGGGACAGTCAGTGTTGATTGCTTCTGAATTGTAGTGGGCCTGACAGGTGAGAAACAGTGAGAAAGATACCACCACACAAAGATCCACCCCAAATGCTTCTCTGATCGGCACCCTGTAAAGCAGCAGACTCCTCTCTGTGGTAGGGGTTTATACACAGGTTGCTGAGCAAGGCTCCCAGCTCTTCATGGCAGGAGAAGTCGTGACAGATTTTACAAGTGAACACAAGATGGGAATGCAGAATACTCCTACTAGGCACCGCCACATGTAGCAAAAATCAAAGAGTAAATAAAGAAGACATCCTTTAAATTAAAACATAAAAGTTCATTTTCCCAGTAGACCAGAGCATCTGCTATAGTATCCCCGAATGCAGAGCACAGATGACTAGGCTGCTGTGGGGCATTAGGGAATGTACCTGCACCTCAGAAAAACATCTGAGGATCACAGCAGAGGAAAGGGAGCGCTTGGAGAGCACCTGCCACTACTGCATGCCCAGGCAGCCGAGCAGACCCGTGGTTTCCCTTGCTCCTGCCCTCCTGATGAAATTTGGGACTACCACCATAAGAAGCTAGGGGCATTACTTCCTTCTCCAGAAAAAAAAGGCATCTTTGTAATCCACCCTCCCAGACTAGACTGCTGTATAAATTATTTACAATGAATGCTGCTGAGTCTTGACTTAATCTGATATTCCTGGATCAGCTTTCTGCCACCTACTAGAGTCACCAAACACCCCACAAAGTAACTTCATCTTCCCCTCACAGAAAAACATACATTGCTCATCCTCCAGCAGGGCTGGCAGAGCGCATCAAGTTCTGCCTATTGCTTCCCTGCTTCTATTCCCAGTATAGTTTCATCCTAACCAGTGAGATGAATTTCTGTGTCTCAGATGACATCCTACATAGATGCATCTCTCACAAGGATGGAAAATGAAATCAGACCTTCTCCATTCTGCGATTTTACTAAAATGTTTCCAAGAGCACAAAGCAATATATGGGTATCTGACACATCCTATATGGCTGCAGAAACTTGGCACAAATACAATTCATACTTAACCATAACCAGCTGCCTGACACATTGTTCCTACCAACCAGTGCCAGCACATATACTGGTGAAATCCCACAGCTGCTCGGTCAGGGGCCAGTGGTGGGTAGGTATTTTGAGAGATAAGCCCTGAACAATGCCACCTGTATAGCATTACATGGTCTGTTCTCGCCTTTCTTGGTGTACAAAGCAGCTAAGTGTTATCTCATCATCACAGCTGTCAATCTATTATTAATACTGTACTTTTGTCAAGCATCCAGGAAAAGACAGGGTCACTTGACTGACTCACGGCTCTTTCCCTTCCCCACTCTTGCTCTCATTCTTTTAATTCTCATCCTACAACAAGGGAGCAATGTATTCTGAATGGAATTTAATATCACCCAGCCAGACAGTACCTTCACTGTGCCAATTCACGGGCTATGATCTGCTTTCATGGCGGTGTTTGCTGTTGACCCCAACCTTTGCACAACAGGAAAGCACAGAGGTACTCAGGATAAAGATCTCTCTTACATTTCACTACAATGATACATAATTGTTATTAAAAGAGCACACAGATTGGTACTGGCTGGGCCAATGCAGACCTGAGATCTTGACTGTATGACAGAAAAAAAATTCTTGAAGGAATTGTGAAAGATGTATGAAAAAAATAGCAGGCACCCTCTGAACACTTATCCCTTAGTCCTTAAGGAAGTCATATAGCTCAGGGTCCAAATCGTGTAGTTGTCCTCATGCTGCCAGTCCACTAAGCCAATTCTCACAAGGGTCATCGGGAACACAAAGAGACCTCAGGCATGATGGCAGTATTTGAGTATGAAGGCGGCATCACTAATAGAAGCCAAGTGAAAAAAAAGGGGGGGGGGACTATGGGGCAGACTAATCTCTAGAGACAGTGTTGTGAAGGGAGAGAGGAAATGCATGACTGACTGCAGAGCTGCTCCAGTCAGCGCTTCTCCAAAACATGGGTCTCTACTGGCTACCTCTCCTATGATATTCTTTCCAGAATTCCCTTGGGGTTAAGAAATAAAATATCTCTTTGTTGGTTCTTCCAAAAAAGCAGGAATGCAGGCAGGACAGAAGAATCTAGTTTCCAGTCCAGGAAAGAATGGTGAGACAATAAATGCATCCGTTTTAGCTGCCATTCAGGCCTGGAAAGACTCTACCGACCCCAAGTGACTGCCTTCGCTGCGGAGAAGAGAAAAATAGAGAGGACAGGGCATGATGTAGAGACAAATCTACTTCAGTTTTACTCAAATGCTCAAACTTGTCACCTTAAAAAACAGCGAGGGAGCTGAACTTGCTTCCCACATTGAAGAAATTCATCTTAATTCCTTCTGTGGAATTAAGATGAAGGATGCAAATGTTTTACATAGTCTGCCTAAACATAACTCCCACTCCTCTAATGACAGAAGGCACAAAGCTTGCTTTCCTGTTGCTGATGCTTCATCGTCACAGAAATGAGACTTTTAAAGGGCACTGGCTTCCAGTGAGGGCTGACAGCTAGTGCCCTGACACTGCTCATGAGATCTGGACACGTCTGGAATGATGATCCAGAAGAGCTGTACAAAGCACAAATGCTGTTTTGTGGATTTTCCAACCTTACTTTCAAGGCACTGTAGGAGAAAGTGGGTGTGCACTAGCCTACACCCTTTTCTTCATCTACCAGCCTGCATTTTTTCGTCATCTCTTCTCTGGTATGGGTGATTTGGGTCAGAGGAGATGCATGTAGGGCTATTGGTGTGGGATTCAGAAACCATTTTGACACCAATAGCAAGTAAAAGTGTTCAGTGGGTTGGGGTCTCTCTGTTGCTTTATAATAGTTTCCCTGGTCATCCCTTTGTAATGTAATTTAATTCATAAAAAAGCCTCTTACCAAAAGGCCCACTCAAACACACTGTAGATATGGAGAGCAATTTAGAGGTTAATTTGGATTTGAGTTTGATCCATCACAAGGATCATGATTCAAACCGCAGAAGCAAAATTGGCATATAGGTTGTTTTGTTTTGCCTTCTTCTTAAAAGCTTTTCATTAACAAGTTTATTTCTCAAAAAAATGCAGCTCCTTAAACATATAGCAGTCTCCTCTCAACCCTGACTCCTTAGAAAGAGGTGTTCTTCATCTCAGGTGACATCTCCCACCACTCGTTGCTCCAGTCTCTTCTGACAAGAACTAATGCTCTGGCATCAGGCAGCAAAACCCTCTGGAATACACTGTCCTTACTTCTTTGTGAAACTGGAAGGATATTTACTTGCTTGTTCATTAAAAAATAGGCTAAGAAGAAACTCCTGCTGCCAGGGAGCAGGCCAGTAGCACAAGGTTATAGATGTGAGGGAGATCATTTCACTGCATGGCACTGTGGTGAAGAGTCCTGCTGTGATAGTTGTATTGTAGCGGTAGCTGTGCTCAAAGTGGTGATGGGTGAGGAGGGGAAAGCACTGTTCTAACACATGTTCTCTCTCCCTCTCCCACTGCTTTTCAACCACCAGTGCTTGGCTGTTGGCTGTCACTATGTGCTGCAGAGTCCTTCTTTGCTTGCCCTTCCTCCTGCAAGTGTAACAGTGGTAATCTGGAAGTGGACTGCAGTGGCTTGGGCCTCTCTTCCATCCCCTCAGACATCCCCACAAACACCAGGACCTTCCTTTTTCTCAACAACAAACTCAGCATCCTGCCAGGACCAGTGTTTTCCAACCTCTCTGCCCTACAGAGGCTGGACCTATCCAACAACTTCTTGGACCAGCTCCCTCAGAACATTTTCAGTGACCTGGGGAACCTCACAGAGCTCCAGCTGAGGAACAACAGCATCAGGGCCTTGGACAAGGACCTGCTGCAGCACACCGCCCTGCTGCGTCAGCTGGACCTCTCCATCAATGGCCTGGCCCAGATACCCTCGGGCATCTTTGATGACCTGCCTGCTCTCCGCTCCCTCTCTCTCAGGTCTAATCGCCTGCAGAGCCTGGACAGGGTGACCTTTGAACCTTTAACCAGCCTGCAGCAACTCCAAGTTGGGGATAACCCCTGGGAATGCGACTGCAATCTCCGAGACTTCAAGCACTGGATGGAGTGGTTCTCCTACCGAGGTAGGTGCTTGGGCAGGGTTAGCGAAGCAGTGTCGGAGACTGCTAACTTTTCAACGAAAGGCAGTCAAAGGCAGGCAGGGAAGAAACACAGGCAGATACATCCGGCAGATCAGGCTGACCTAAATTCCAGATCTTTGCCAAGGAACAGGAGAGCAGTGCTATAATGCTAAGAGACCATGCAGCGCTACTGTAGTGTGATACAGTTGATGCTACTGCCAGTCCTGAGAAGGCCCATGCAATCCCAGATTCCCTATTTCCTAGTTTTGTTTCAAATCTCAAATATCATTCCTCTTTTTCTTTTTTTTGAGGGGAAGGATCTTTCCTCAAATAACTTGAAAATTTGGGCATTATGAGTTTGCTTCACCTCTTCTGCCAACAGAAAAGAAGAAATACTTTTCAAGCTTCTAAATAACTGTCCAGTTCTCTTCCTTATGCTAGTAGAACTAAAAGCCAGATTTGTCTGTAAAGCATGAGGTTTGCCTTCAACAAAACGATAGGAAACGGTGTCACTCAGGAAAATATTATAACTAACATTGTCAAACCCAAATGTTCAAATTACCAAGTCAGGCCCTAAGTCAGACTGGCTATAAAATCATTATTTCAGAGCAAGTAGTTTTTGACGACTTCATATTACCACTTTTTCCTTGAAACATTGAAGGCTAAAAATGTATAGATTACTTAGCAGAAATTCTGATGTAACAACAAGATTTCAGGCGCTGAGATTCTAAGAAAAATGGCACATTTTACAAGAATGACAACTGAAGGCCTGACCTTCTGTCACTGAAGCCACTGAGTAGGAAAGGGTCTCAAACCATGTGGATAGCAACAGTCAGCTGTCATATTCCTGCCGATCACAGCCATGCTGCAAAGAGACTATCTGTGTCTATGACTAGACTGCAATACATTGAAATATGTATTTGTGTGAGCAGAACCAAACAAGCATATGAATGCCACTTTTCCCTTTTTGGGAGTTTGTTTTCTTTCTTGACTCTCACATCACAGAGTTGATAAAAAGCACACAGAGTTAATTTTGCCTTTTTTTTTCCCTTCAAAAGAAATTGCCCAAACTCGTTGAAGCATTTGTTTCAACATCTGTCGCTATTTTCACAGAGGGGAGATGGATTAGTTGTTAGAGGATAGGACAGTGTATCTGTTGTTATTTTGAGAAGGTAGGTCCTGATCCTATCTTCCTGTTTTAATTTCTCCTTTCCTAAAAAGCTTCTACTGACACTTACATAACTCAGTAAATAGTGTGAGGCTGACTTAATAGATGGTTTCAAAGGGCTTTCATGTCTTGGCCTGAAAGCCATCTACACAGATATCAAGCACCAGGAGCTCTACTGTCAAATCCGATCTAGGTAGAAGCATCCCAGCCAGGTGCCATGGTTGAAACTTCTTCCTGGAGGGCTAAGCCATGACAAATGTCTCCCAGTTAGGCAAAACAACCTTTCTAAAGGACACCATGTGTGCTCCCTCTGCCCTGTCTGCCCAGTGAATGGAGGTGCAGCCATTCCTCCCTCCTGCCACCTTTGAGAGGCACAGTGGACCCGGCAGGATACTGGGGGACAGGGGGTGGCGGGAGGGGCATCAGTGCCTCCTGACCTCATCTTACCCTTGAACTCTAGGAACACCCCATGCTGGATCATGGTTCCCTTCTGGGGTAGGAAGAAGCTTTCTGAAACCTCTCTCCACTCAACAAAGCATTCACACATGAGGGACTAGATTTTACAGCACCAACACTGTAACAAAGTGGTTCCACACTTGAAAACCATAATACTGCTACAACTGTCTTCTGTAGGCTGTTTAAATTCTCCAGCACAGCACTGTATCAGGATGCAGCTGTAATTCACTCCTATTATCTCTGTTGAGACAGGTGGGAAAATTGACCAGCTGGCATGTACCCTGCCCAAGGAGCTGAAAGGGAAGGATATGCGAATGGTGCCCATGGAGATGTTTAACTACTGCTCACAGCTGGATGATGAGAACAGCTCTACCGTGCTGGACAATACCGGCCCACCCTGCACTAAAGGAAGCCCAACTCCTTCCAAATCTAAATCGGGCCCAGAACCAGAGGTGGAGCCCAGTGTGGGATGCCCTCAGAAACAGCGATACAGGCCTGTGAGCGTGCGCCGGGCTATTGGCACTGTGATCATCGCAGGGGTGGTTTGTGGCATTGTGTGCATCATGATGGTGGTGGCAGCAGCTTATGGCTGCATCTATGCATCCCTCATGGCCAAGTACCACCGGGAGCTGAAGAAGAGGCAGCCACTCATGGGTGACACAGAGGGTGAACATGAAGAGCAAAAACAAATCTCTTCTGTGGCATGAAACCCTTCTAAGAAGGCAAGGACAGCAATGAACAAAGGTACCTGAGAGCTGCCAAGCATGGGGTCCTCCCAAAATACATCTTCCCAGACAGACAGACAGACAGACTGTGCTATTGCTCCACTCACCCAAGTAGTGCAACATGCTTCTGGGGGGTCAGGACACCTCGCTCTAATTTCTGTTCCTCTGCCCCAGGCCCCTTTTGTGCCCTTCCATCCTTGGGCCCTTCCAGGCAAATAAAGTAGAGTCAGACCTTGAGTGCTTGCTGTGCCTCATGCCCTTGCACAGAGCTTCCCTCACGTGCCTGCTTTGGCAGCAGCTGGCACCTTCTGGGAACCCGTGCCATCCCCCCAGCTTCAGGACTGAGTTCTCCTGTGCCCTGCCCAGAGCTCTCTGCAGAGAACAGCTCTGTGAAAGCTCATGGACACCAGGCAAGTGTCCATGCCTCACTGTTAGGGTCACTGCTGTTGTGTGAGAGTAACTTGCTCCTTACCCAACAAGTCAGTGTGGCCAAGAGCATGTTAGAAGGGGTGGAAGGTCTTTCGGAGATGACAACTGTCTGAGGGAGATTTCCCTTCTCACTTTCAGAGGTGGAAGGATACCTACATCATTCCAACACTGCCTGGGAGCACAAAGTTCTTTTTGCTCCTGGCCAAGGACAAGTCTACAAGCTGACACATGTGTCATCCTTTATAGGTACACGGAGACAGAGCCATGCTCCTGTACACACACACACACACTGACTCACTCTGATTCCAACACACATACACACATATGCAGACATTGCCCCACTCCATACATCCAGGCATCCCATCTGTGCATGCAGAGCCTCATGCGCACAAACTGATCTGCCCTGTGCATGCAGCCATGAACACATTTAAACACTCTACCTTATTTTTATTATAACAGCACATAGCACCTTCTGGTTCAGAGAAAATACGTGAACCCTGCCACTGAGGAGCTAACAAAAACATTTCAGCCATAGAGCAGAGCCAGTGGGGGAAGAGGCAGGAGAAAATAGAGAAAGGCAAAATTATTAAGGTTATAGCATGAGTCAGCAAAGATGAGTACAGAGCATGAAAAAAGGTGTGTTTTTGTTATCCATTTTATATTTTCTATGATAAATGGAGAGGGTGAATGATACAAAGCCTCAATCCGCAAGCGTCTGAAGGGCAGACAGGAGAAGTGGGTCATGAGGAAAGACATAAAGGAGAATGCGGCTCACTAGCCTAGGTAGCGCAAGCCACACTGAGGGATGGTGTGGCCTAAGGGGGAATTGCGGGAGGAAGAAAACAAACAGCCTCAGAGCTGGCATTGCTGGCAGAGGGGCAAGCATGGTGCACGGAGTAGGGCAATATAGCTGCAGTGACTGCAGAAACGGGGCACAATTCTGGAGGGTCTTTAGGTGAGGGCAAAAATCTGGACCACAGCACGGCACAGGAGGGAGAGCCCACGGAGGAGCTGACATGGTACATGGCGCACGTACGCTCACCTCACAACCACTGCTATGTTCACCGCCAGCTGCAGCTGCACAAGTGTGCCCATATACACAACTGCACACACTGCCACTGTCACATAGGGTAACTTTCTCCAACCAGATTTTAAAGCCCTCAGACTGCAGTGCCTCATATTAGTCTCAGCTCTTTACAACCTGACAGGAAAAAAAATAAAAGTGAGAGAGGAAAAAAAATAAAAGGAAAGGAACCTAACATAAGGACTCATTTTATATCACTGGAAGTGGGATAAAATGCTGTCGCCAGAGGAGAGTGCACATTGCCATGGTAACCCGCTCTAACCCGTCACAGTGGGTATTCCTGGGCTAGGAAGATGACACTGGAGGTCGTGCATCCGCAATGCCTGTGGATGGTGTGATCCTCACCATCAGGAAACAAGCTGGCAGCAAGCTCAGCTTTGCACGGTGTTTCACTGATAACCTGTGTGAGAGGCCAGGATGCACTACAAGTGGACCCTGCCAGGGCACGGCACCTCTTCCCCCTGCTCCAGCTGAACCCTGATGCCTTTGGATGTCTTGCAGAACTCCTGCTCAGTGCTGCTGGATCCCTGTGGAAGTGATTCATGCTGGTTCTTCACCCCCTTCTGGTCCCAGCTGGGTTGTTGTACTGACCCACGGGAACACAATGCCAAGTCTTTAATCTGAGTTTGGAGTGGCACAGTTCCTCCTGACCTGCCCAGGCCCACCAGAGGCAAAGAGACAGGACTGTTTTCGCATGACTTCCCTTTGATACAGGGATGCAGCGGACACAGGAGGATGTTCTTCAGGAACCAGAAGACCACACTGCCCTGGAAGAAGGACTGGGAGAAGCAGTCCACCCACGAGTGTGTGCACACACCATATCCCTCACCGCCAGCACACTGCACGCCGGGAGGAGGAAGAGGAGGAGGACGACGACAAGGTGAGCTGGCAAGATGTGAGGAGGAAGGACTCTGCCCCCATGCACTGTATAGCCACTCAAACCATCCCCATCTGCTGCAACCGTAGCCCGTGCTGAAGGGCAGAACTGGTGCACTGCAGACTCCTTATGTGTGTGCTGCTCCACATTCCCAGCAAGCCAGGACTAGAGTAACTGCTGGATCCAAACCTCTCCCCAACCCCCCTCTCAGGGGAACTTCTCTTTACCATACCGGACTCCGCAATCATACTTGAAATGGGACTTGAGTCAGAGCGGGATATTTACAGATATATATTTTACTTGCATCAAATAATGGTGAAACATTGCACAAAACAATTGGGGTGTGTGTGTGTGTGTGTGTATGAGAGAGAGAGAGAGAGAGAGAGAATGAGAATGTTTTTAAGTGGATAGACAAGAGGTAAAATAAATGGAAGGGAGGCATGGGAGGATGTGAGGAGGAAATCTCCCTTTCCTGCACCTCCCCTGTGACCTCCTCCTGCCCTGACCATTTTTCTTTGTTGCTAATAATATTTTCCACATCTTGTGTTAGGGGGCTGATGATGACCTTGCCCATTCTTTCCTCCTTGTTTTCAGTTATAAGGCAGAAAGTCTGGATTCATCTTAACCCTAGACAAGGGACTGGTATGTTTAGAAACCCACCCAGGAAAGGAGAAGACAGGAAAAGGGAGAAAAGAGAGTTGCTGAGAAACATGAAGGCTGGATGCTATGGGGAGTCCCACTGGAAAGCAAATCCTGTACTTTGAAAGACAAGGCGCTGTCCTCTCTCATGCAGAGCAGAGCAACAGGGTTCACTGGGAAATGCCCTTGTTATATCACTGCTTGCAAATAGGCTCTTTCTCTGCTCCCTAGCACACCTGGAAAGCAGGCTGCTCTAGTGGGACTGAGCTTTTGCACTGTCAACAGGCACCTCTGGGTTGCATGGGATCCAACATGGTCAGAAGCGAAGCTCTCCTATGGGATGCTGGATGTAGGAGAGCCAGTGCTCCTCATACGCTCAGGAAAGGGGTTCCTCTGGTGTGTGGGGCAGGAGGCTCCCACTCTCCCTGCAGGCACGGTTGGGCAGGGGCGGGGGGGATCCCATTAAACACACCCTTTGCTGCAGGTAGGAGCACCAATGCCACGTGCACGTGCCTGCCCCCAGGAAATGCTCTCTGGGGGCAGGCAGGCCCAATCAACATGCCAGGGTGATGTGGCCCTTATGAGCAGGCAGGCCCACCAGAAATACCCCTTCTGCTCCCCCCGCTCCCCCTCCCCACACACCCACCTGTGGTGCAGGCAGGCACATTTCTTGCAGGGAACAGATGGCACTTGTAATTTCTTTTTCTTTTTGTTACTGTTTTGAGGGAGAGCAACAAGAATTTCTAAAACGATTGAATGGAGGTTTCTTTGGCATGAGACAGAAGATTTTTAAAGGTATATTATATTTCTGGCTTGTTGTTACAGAAGAATAATAAAGAATGTATTTTCCTATGCTCCTCATTGTTTAAATGAGATCTCTGATAGTAACCTTCCCTTTCCCCCATTCTCTGCAAAAGCAAGTACTGCAAACACCACAGCCAGCTAAAGAAAAAACCCTGAATCTCCACGTATGCATACACTTGTCTGCACATAGTGTTTCAGCTTGGAATGAACATGCACATATATAAACACACATACACCACCAGCGTAAGTCCTAAGCAAGCATGTCTCTGTAGTCAGGGTGAGGCTGTAGGACAAAATACACAGTCAGTCAAGGTGAGACCCTAGATCTAGAAACACACACATACAGTGCTCCAGGGATACAGCCAGACAAGGGCGATTGTGTAACAAGGATAAGATACTGTGGCAATCAGCTCATTACATAAAAGTCAAAAGGGCCAAATTAATCCCTAGTGTAAGAACGCGGAAGCCAATGGAGTTATATTCAGGTCAAATTTGATTCCAAAAGCTTTTATTTATTTATTTATTTTAAATTAGAGCATAATGTCCAATAAAACTTAGTGTATCAAACAGTGAGCTATGGTTTCTGACATCTCCAGATTTCTGGCCATCCTGAGCAGTGTCATTTTGAAATGAATGAAAATTGCTAGGTAATCCTATTGCACCCCAAACTACACAGGCTATCACCCCTAGAGATAAATGGGTCTCTCCACCAGCTAGGTCTATCACATACAGCTAAGAAGTTTAAATTCCCCACTTCTCCACAGAAGTGCTATACATACACAATTCATCGCATATTCTTCCTGCGACAAAAAGCTGATTCTGAGGCACGTGGAATCTCCAAAGATGTTAAAACCACCATGAGCAAACCCTTGTGACACTGTACTCACGCTGTTACACCCAGCCTGATCTTCAGAGAGAAAGTGGGAGCAGGACCCAGGTACTCCTAATCTGCTAACAACAGCTGAGGGATCTGTTCTGTTGAAAATGTACCACCATGACAGAATCGCCATTACTATTATTTAACAGTATGGTATCTATAACACATAGTTTAGTCTAATTTTACCACCCAGGCACAGGAGTGCACACAAATGCTACTAAGCAGTTCATATAATACCAGAAATATAGAGCTGAAAAAAGCAAAGCCAACACACTCATCTGATGACTCTAAACTCTTTGTGCTCATAAACTATCTGGGAGCAGCCTGAGATTTTCTGCAACTTGACTATCTTTCATTTGCCAAATGTATTCACCATGTATACATATCTACTCACATACACACATAATTCCATACATACACACATGTAATTGTGTATATGTGTACATAATACGTGTAAAATACATAAAATAGAATACCTCCTCAGTATATTGTTCATCGGCAGCCTGCTGTGCATGCTTGAAGTGTTTCCTAGCTCTGATTGGAAACACGGGTCAGAGGGTCAGTTTCTATCCTCTGACTAGATAAGGGCAAGTCCCAGCATAGGATTTCTGGGGACTGAAAATCCTTCCCTCCAAGAGAACTGTATAATACAGACAAAAGAATAACCATTCCCTGATGAGTACAGTTACAGAACGGAGTGAAAGTAAATAAAAGATTTCCTTTGTCATTTCGGGAGCTCCCCACACTGCTAACAGCTCTGCAAGATGGAGACAAGGCAGCATCCTCACAGCTTTTCTCCCTTTGGGGGATACAGGTGAAGGAACCAACAGCTAGAACTCTACTTCTCACAGGGGCACTGTGCTCAAGCCAGGCAGAGGCCATGAGCAAGGCACCGGGAGCCAAGGAGAAAGCAAACCATGATGCTAAGAATAACAGTCTGCCTTGCGTGAAGCTCCTGGGCCAGGACAACACACTGCTCTTTGCTTGGGGCTCTAAGACAAGATTTAGCTCTTCACATCTGCTTTTTCTGTGTTCTAACTTCAGAATAAACTTGTTCGTTAGAACATCTGCAGAAAGTCAATGCATAAAGGGCACAGAAAGAGTGACAAATTCAGGTATTTTATTTGAGAAAATATGCACAGACAATACACTGAGATATTCACGCAGCTCTGCATAAAGCTCAAGGGAAATACGCACAGTAACAACAATGCTTTGCATTTCTATAGTGCTTGCCTTCGGCAGCTCTCTGGGAGCTTGCAAACATTAATGAATTCACAGAGGCAGAGATTCAGAGAGTATAAAGGCCAGAAGGGACTTTAGATCATCCAGTCTGACCTTCTGTGTATTGCATGCTACTTGGAAAGTGTGCAGAAAAGAACCACAAACATTATTTGGGGGTGGCAGAAAATGCCTTGCTGTGAAAAGCTTAAAGAGCTCAATCTGTTTAGCTTATGAAACCGAAAATACAGAGGTTATCCTGTAGAAAGTCCAAGAGTGTGTGTTTACATGCAGCTAAAGTGAATTTTCCAGAAAGGCATCTACCTTTGATTTGAAAACATTCAAGAGATTAAAATTCCCCTCTTCCCTTGGTACCTTATTACAATAACTATTCTTGCTCACTGTTAACATTTACGCTTAATATCTCATTTGAATCTGTCTGGTTTCAGTTTCCTGTCATGGGTTTTTGCTGTGCTTCTCTCCGCTAGATTAAAAAAACATTTAGTAACCAGCATCTCTCCCTGTGAAGGTACTTTTACACTAATCAAATCATCTCTCAATCATCTTTTTGGTAAGATAAGCAGATTGAGTTCATTAAGTCTTTTACTGTAAAGCACGTCCTCATCTCTGGAACAATACTGTAGGCCTTTGTTTCATTCTTTCCAATTTTTCCTCCTCCTTTTACAAGTACGCCCCTCATCCATCACGATCTGTGATGTGTATTGTAGATTTTACCTAACTATTGCCATACAATAGTAAATATCACCTTTCCCTACACCTACCCACCAACCATGTCTCACAACAGACTTGCTAGGCTATATGTGCATTATTCCTACTTTAAAGACAGAGGTATATGGAAAAGCTAGTGCAATGCCCTACAGGACATTTTGAGAGAGCTAGGATTATGGGGAACTGGTTATGATCCCACTCATAATCACATTTATAAGAGTCTCCTGATTTATGCAATTCTTGGCAAGAGGAAAATCTAGCCTTTTATTTAAACTAATGGTGCCCTTCTAGCAGTCTCCACTTTCTCATTCACTCCTGGTCTCATATGGTATTTTTCACATCTCTCCCAGTGCATCCAAATGTCTTTGATTCCTCAGCTATTCTTTCTCTCTCCCTCTTATTTTCATTCTCTTGTGACTGATCATCACCCTTTCAGCAACTGCCTCTGACCAGCTGCTTTTCAGATTCTCCCTTCTCTGATCTCAACTGTCACTTCTCAGCTCACAAAACACACCGGCCCCCACATCCCCATCTGCTTTTTAAAGGATTGTTATCATAAGCAGGGGCTTCTCCACTCACTGTTCTTTACTTTGCAAAACCCTCATCAATCAAGAGAAACCATCAAGCTGTCAAGGGCTGAGAGAGGGTTTTAGGTCAGCGCTGTCTAACTTGTGGCCTTCCAGATGCTGCACGGTGGCCTTCCACTGCATTAACAAAGATATTTTTATTCAGTCATGATGGGGAATGTGTGAATTATGTGGCAAAAACCCAAAGGGAGCTCTGAGGCAAATGGTGAGCACTCTGAGCAACTGCCCTGCAGCTTGCTTGCTTGCTGGTAGTTGTATCGCCAGAGAGACGAGGGACCCTGGCTGTTCCTTGGGCAATGGAGGAGCAGCTGCAGACTCATCTCTTCCTATTCCAGGCACCACATTTCACACTTCCTCTCACAAACTTTTCAAGCTGCAGCTTAAATCCATTTGGCTTTTAATCTCAGATTCCTGCTGGAAGGCTATTCTAAAGTGGCATTACCCTAATGGTTAGGAACCCTCTTCTAGTTTCCCACCCTAAGTACTTTCTCGGTGTATCTGTACTACACTGTTTTCATACTAGTCGTGTCCTTTAGTTTAAATAGCTTTCCTCTTTCCCATGTTTCCCCTGTGATGTATATACATATATATATATATATAGCAATCCTATCCACTGGAGCCTTTGTTCCACTTGGTTAAACAAGCTGGGTTCTCACAGGCTCCTCTCATGAAGACAGGCTTCCCATTCCTCTCATTATCTTTCTGTCCTGTTTGTACCTGTTTCGATCTGTATTCCCCCGGGGAAAATTGTATGGAAAATCCAGGAGAGGTCTCAGACGGCTTTGGGCAGTAACACCAGTGCATCCCCATCCCCATTGGGAACACCCTTCCAGGTACCTTCTAGGACAATGCTTGCTTTTTCCACAACTGCATCACACAATCACTCACCACCACCCCCTGATCAGCTAGTACAGCAGTTCTCAATATTTTTCTCCTCAGCTTCCTCAGGATACGTTTAACTCCTCCTTCCTGGCCAGTTAAGAAAAATTTCTTCATTTGGTGGACAAATTCTAAAAAACATGCATCTTCAAGAGCTAAAGCTAGGGAAGCACATAGAGGGAGAGCAAGATATGGCTGGGACAGGATCAGAACTGTTGAGAACTACTCCATCTACCCTGCTGCCTTTCAGCAAGGATCTCAGAATTGAAACTGGCAGCTCTCAGTGGGCATAAGGGAGTAATACAGTCTACACTGAGGATCCTAACTGAGAGGTGGCAAAATGGACCCAGTGGTTTCCAGAAGACAACGGCTGCCTCTATGCCTGCTTGCTGTGCTTTCTGCCAGCTCCCACAGAATTCCCAGCTTACAGAATACTTTTAATATTAGTCCTCAAGCATTTGACCTTGTCTGTTGTACTACTAAAATTCATTCTGTTTCTGCTATCCTGTCAAGGTTAAATAAGACTTTCTCTATCATATCCTGGTCCTTCCCTGTACTGGCAATGCCTTCTAGTGTTGGATCATTGGGACGCCTCCTCACTCTGTATCACTATTTGTGTCAGGGTCTCAGGGTAATATTAACAAAGACTAATCCCATGGCTAAACATTGGAGAGTGCTACAAGTAATCTTCTGCTAGATTGAAAGGTGATCTTGCTGCTGCCATCTCCCTCAGACCCACCTCTACCTCCCTGTCCCTTACAACTACTCTACCTTTCCATATCTTCTGCAGTTTGTTTCCTGTGTGGCACCACATCAAGTACTTTACTGAAATCCAGAGATGAGATCTTTGAAATTTCTTTCGCTTTCCAGGAAAATAATTATCTCACAGGAGGCTATTGGGTTAGTCCAGCATGATCTAGCATTGATAAACCATATCACATGACTCCATTTTTTCCCTAATCTGCATAATAATTATGCTTTTCTTAAGGATCTCCTCTAAGGCACTATAAACATTGCAGAGGTCACACTTAGAGGTCTGAGAGTGACAAACTTTTTTCTCCCCCTTTCTTTAACCCTAAATACTGAATGTGCACTTCTTCAGACAGCATGGAGTCACCCTTGCAGGTAAAGTTGACAAAAATCCTTGCTGTAAGCCTGTGACTCCATGTGCCAGCTCTCCCAGAGACAGAGGGCACCCAGTTCCCCAAGCACTGTGAGTGTGCTAAGCAGCTTGAGCTGCTTATTCCCAGTAGGCAGCTTGTTTCTTTCCCCAGGGTCAACACTGCTGTCCTTATCAACAACTTAGGCACAGAGCCCACTTTGGTTTTGTCTCAGACTATAGTCTCCTTGATCTTGACCTCACTCTCACTGCCCAGAAGTGCCCCACTTCTTATTCTTTTTCTTTAAATAGCTGAAGAATCTTTTGCTGTTTGTTTTAATCTCCTTTGCGAGGTCTAACTCAGCTTGATTTGTAAGCAATCCTCACTTTATCCCTGCATTTCCTGACCTCTAAGACACAGCTTTCTTTGCTGTCTGTTCTTTTTTCCATTCCGCGTAGGCTCTCTGCAGAGCCAGCTTAAGCGGCATAAGCAGTTGCCTGTGGTGGCAGACAGATGGAGGGTAGCAGAATCAGGCACTGCCATTTACTGACTCTTCACAGAAATATGGTCTCCACAGTGTCCCGAAAAGCTGAACTGCTGCCTCCTTGCACTCCAGACTTTGCACTGCCTCAATGCTGCCAGTGCAAGCTTTAATGTGAAGCAGTGCCAAGGGCCAGAGACACACCACCCCTCTACATATGCAAGGCAAACAGTGTTGTCTGCACCATGCCTTCCTCCTGCACACGCAGCAACAACTCTCCCCCCTGCCTACCCACTGCCTTGGGAAAGTCAAGCATTTCCCAGGGCTTCTAGGCCAGGGTTCCTATCCAATTTCTCCCATAGGCAGAAGCAAGGTGGCCACCTCCCACTCCCCTTTCCTCTCATACCCTCCATGCCTCACCACCTAACATATCCACTCCAAAGCACTCTGCATTCAGCACCTGCACAGTCCCTGGCAAGACATGAAGATTTGCAGATAGCCCTTACACAGAATAGGGGTAGAGAGAGAAAAAGAGAATGGCTGTCAGTACAGCCTCTGCATGATGGAGATAGAGTATGGTGTAAGAGCTTTTGGGGAAGTAGTAGTGTATTATTCAGGATATTACTGGGAATATTATTGGGATAAAGCCCTGAGCAAACTGGTCTGACCTCACAGTTGACTCTGCTTTGAGCAGGAGGTTGACTAGAGACCTCCTGATGTGTCCCTTCCAACCTGAATTATCCTGTGATCCTATGAATGGGACTCCTGTATTCCAGGGAGGGAGGAGGAGGAGAAAAAGATCCTGTGAGGGAAAAGGGCTGGGAGTAGGAGTCCCATGCCCATTACTTAGCCTTATGATGGGGAGATTTATGCCTTAGACAGACAGGGCAGGAGAAGAGGAACTCAGGAGGGGAATAAGCTGAGTTTGGTGCTAAAAGGAAGGGACCTTATGGCTAGGCTGGAGCTATGCATTCCCGTATCTCAGACCTGCTGACTTTCTGTGTCTCTCACCCTGCAAAACTTGTCTGCTTGTACTCTGACTGAATTTAAACCAAATCATCTCGTGACACCTTTCCTATAATCTCTTCTGCTATAATATTTATCGCCTTTATTGCCATATTCTCAAACTGCTTCTGTTATCCCTTCTAGCACCTTCTCAGATGACTGTGCTCCTCTGTTGAACTATAGGTCCTAACAGTCCATGCCATGAATTATATAAGTATTAAAGATATGATTCTTATACGGACAACACTATTGCACTCCATGTACTGCAGATGCATAGACATGGTCTGTTGTGGAGGCATAGGCATGGATGAGGGAATATGCCAGCCTTGCATTTGCGCAGATTTAGGTTGCACCCTACTTGGTCAGAAGGGTTAATGCCACTTGCTTAGCAGTCCGTGGATCTTCACATAGCTCTTAATAGGAGACTCTGGACAATCTGTGGCCCTCAGAGTCACATTCACAGAATGCTATCACCCACCTCTATGCACCTGCACCAGCTACTCACTGGGTACACTGCCATGTCCACGTGGATTACTCACATACACCCTGTGTGTACAACAGAAGATGAGTGTGCGTGTGTAACTCCACCACAGGCAGAAGTAAGTGCAAATCTCTCAGCAAATGCATGCACCTACGTGTACCCCTACTTATACATCCAGACAAGTATCATAAACGCATCACACACTGCAAAGAAACTGACTGTGTATGCAGATACACATATATCTGCACAAATTCCCTCACACATTGTGTATCTACACATACTCTACACGTAACATGCTCCTGCAGGCTCACGTGACCCCAGGCAGAGATACAGGTCTCTAAGGAACCTGGCTAAGTAGGAGTTAATGCAAGAAAGGATGGGAAGGAAATTAAAAGCAAAAAATTGAAAGCCCAGCACATGATTCTTCTCCTATCACATCTGTGAATCCTGGAGCGTGAGAGTAATTGTCTGCAATGAGTCAGACCAAAAGGCACAAGGAAACGGTTGCTATGGCAACCCTCGCACTGCTCTAATTCAGCTCAGAATTAAAATGATACCAAATAATTTGCAAGCAAAGGGAACATGGCAAAGGTGCTGAGTGCCAATCTAAAAAATCCGGCTATATGCAAGCCTCTCCTGAGCCAGTGTCAAGGGCTCTTTTCCCTTCAAGCGTGACAACCATGGCAATCAGAGGAGCTATACAGGAAAGAGTGATGGATAACCTTAGGCCAGAAGATTTCTGCTAGATACAGGCAAGAACGGGCTCCTGGGCTGGAGTGCCAGCCTGGAACAGGCTCCAACACTGGGGACAGCTGGATTTCCCAGAGTCATGCCCCACCAGAACTGACAAGGAAACCCCAATGCTTACAAGTTGTCATGGCAGCCCATTGAGAAAATATCCTGTAAGGGCACTGTCCTAAGCTGGTGGTGAGCAGGATTTGGGCACAGGTATGGACCTACAGCAGGGTTGTTCACTCTGTGTTATGCGAAGTGCTGCCTGGATGGGCTGAGGAAAGGAGGGCTGATTTACATAACATGTTTTTTCCTAGTAAGTGGTACAGCATGCAGAATCCAGCACTCAGATGAGCTGAGACTATTAGGAAATACTTATACTGCAGAAAAGGCTACTGCCTTTGCCTTTCTCCCCCTCAATCACGGGGTCGTCCCCAAGGCAGAAGACACTCTCCACAGACAGAGAGGCACAATTCCTGCACTGAAGATCTTGCAATCTACGCAGAGAGCAGATACATCATAGAAGAAAAGGAAATTGCAGATGCCCAGCTAGAGTGGGCATTCCTGTTGCCTTGCATTCCTGTTTTTTACATTTTTTTGAGGACAAAATAAATCTATTTGACCCCATCCTCAACAGTCACAGTCTCTGCATGGAGACATAGGGTTTTGCAGGCACATGCTAGGTTTTTCTGCCTGCTCACTGACCTGGCTGGAGGAGAGCCAGCTCTGAACAGGGAACTCTGTGGCCCCAGCACCACTACCAAGCCTTGGCAAAAGACAGAGTTTGTAAGATCAGACTCAGCGCAAAATAAGGCAGTCACCTCACTTTTGGCTGGCTCATAGAGTAGGCAGAGTGAGCTTGCAGCTGCCCCCAAAACACTCAGAAACAAAAGCAATACTGCTCATGTCTTTCCTCTGAGACTAATGCTAAGTACTTTACTGGGTACTTTAAGCCAATTATTGTTTATTTACCAACGGGTGCCCATTTTGCTCACAGGTCTCTGCCTCAAAGTCTCTGCACGTAGTGGGGAATGCAATGGATGCCAGGCAGGCAGTGAGGTGGACAAGGGATGCAAGGAAGCAGTGTAAAAGGAGAGATGCTGGTTTTGGTGCATCAACAGCATTGTGCAATGTTGATAGCCTGGCCTGCTGAGGACTGGCTCAACGTTTAGGCCAGTCAAATGTGTACTGACTGATAATGAACTCCAGACACATGTCCTGAGAGGCAGAGAAGCCACTACTGCTGTTAGTGTTAAAATTATCAGCATTTCTGCCTTACTGAGTTTCCCTGACACTTTCTACAACTGAGCTCCAAGGCACTGCCCCTTCAGATGTCTATCTTATGAAAGTGCTTCTTTTGTTAGAGCAAAGGGATGACTGTGAAACTGCCTGGGCTTTGGGGATTGCCAGGAGGGAGCGGCGTTAGGCAGACCCAGAAGTAGCAGGGTGATGAGCAGAAAATGAGTTGAGTCGCCTCTCCTTCTATTTATGCTGCCATTAGGTAGAGAGCGGGGGAGATGTAGGGGAGATCTTGCTTTATAAGCAAGATATAAGGCATCCAGATGATATCCCAGGAGTTCACAGCAGTCCACACATTGGGAAATTTTTGGCACAACTTCCGGCATTACAAGAGAGGCAGCATTCCCTCCAAATAGTGCAGTACACATTTGAAGATATCAGTTGCTCACAGTTCTTGTATTGCTAATATTATGCTGGTTTCTAAGCCAGTCTAGCGAAATCTTTTTAATTCTCCAGCTTGGATGCAGTTCTTTCAGTATAAAAAGTGCTTATGCTACCGTAGCATGCATTTTACATGCATCTACCATGCATTTAGCAGCTTCTACAGCTACAACTGCCACTTTCTAGGGAGGAAAACAGAGAAGGTTGAAATGTTTTAACCACCCAAATAGAACTGTAGGAATACAGAACTGTGTGTAGATTACCTTGAAAAAATGCCACAGCAACAGAACTGCTGAAAAAGCCACCTGCACCTCCTCTCTCTGCTTGTTGGTAACAGGCAGCAGGCAGCCAAAACTGGAGACCAAGGAAGAGGATGTAGAGGCATCAAACTGGCCAGTAATTGCTTTTCAAATTAAGGGGTTCCGTCAGACTGTACTTGTGATAGAGGCTGGACTGTAACCAGTGGTATAATGACAAAATTATTCTCCATTAGCTATTTTTCAGACTGATTGATTTCAAATACTTTTGAAAAAAATACATAAGCTTTTTTGAAAGCTCTTCTGAAAATACTGGCCTTAATAACTCAGTGTCCCAAATCCCTCTCTGTAAAATATGGACATTTCCCTTCCCTCACCTTTCTTTGAGCTTGCCTTTCTAAAAAATAAACCTTCTCTGAAGAGGACTATCCCCAAGTACATCTGTGTATACTGTTCATCATGGGATAACAATTTCACTTTGGCCCAGTGAATAGGAACTAACAATAACTTGACTATAAACAGAGGAGAGAGGCATTGTATAAAATAAATCTGGATCTCTCAAAGGCCTGTTTGGACACCCTGCTTGTTCCATTGGACACTGCCGGGCCTGCGCATATCCTGTGGTTTGCTGATACCAGCTGTCTCCCATCCCTGAGACATGACAAAAGTGGCAAAGATCCTAATAAAAAGAAACCTGTATCGGTCCCTGTTCTGACTGGCAGTCAGCTGACTACCACATAACTCATACAGAGAAGGTCAGGCAATAAAAGAGACATCATATGCAGCCTGAAGAGACAGTTAAACTCCTGCATGGATTCCAGCAGTTTCACTGGGGCTTTAAATCACTAAAAGCTTCTGTCAGCAATTGCATGTGATTTCTGCAGTGACCCCCATGAGGATCATAAAGCCCCAGGCTACTGACTCACTGGAGGGAACAGATGACACAGTGCTATCTGGGGCAGGACTTGTCTTGGGGAGAGTGCCATCATAATTCCTTATTTTTCATTTCCAACAAAGTTAGTGCTTGTGAAAAGTACTGGACTGACATCCCAGGAGAATAACTTCCTTCTAATTAATTACAAGTAATCATCCAGGCATTACTTAATGTTTGCAAAGGGCTTTGAAGCAGCAAAGCATCATATAGCAGGTAGATATTATTAATTCAAAGAAACAAGTATAGCCAAGCTAGCGGTCAATTTACCTGCGGGGCTTCCCACCAAAGCCCTAACTGAGATCATACCAACTCAGCTTGCACAGGTGGGCCGTACCTTGACTCCATCTTGCCCTCTAAGAGATGTGCAGGTACCTAGAACCAGCAAAAGGTCTGCACAAATCTCCCTCTCAGCCCAGATACAAGAGCTTGGCCCGAAGAGGGAAAGAGACGGATGAAAAGGGAAGAGGATAGCACAGAGGACACTGTGCTTTGACTCACAGAAGGCCACTGCAATATAGTGCCGTACATGGCACAATTTCAGAGCAGTCCTGGAGGCTGTTCTCCTTTACACCTCCCAAACCTGCCAAGGGGCTGCATAACTGCTTTAGCGCCATGCTTTGTCCTTCCTACTGAATTTGGACAGCTCCACACCTGTCCTCGTGTGGAGCAGCCTCTCTAATGGTGAGAGGACTGTTTTGGCCTCCTCCCCATTCTGGGTTGCACCACTGAGCCAAGCCGGATCTAAACAGGAGGAAGAAGGCCCTCATACCCGCACACCATCTGTGCCCTCAGCCCTTTGGCTGGGCTGCTCTCTAATCCCAGCCACTGCTCCCTTGTTCTCTGACAGAGTCCAGGCCTATGTCATCTTCTTGGTCACTTGTTTCATGAGTTTGTCTTTCTCAGCCTTGGCTGGGGACTGGCATTCATCTGCCAGAATGAAAGGGGCCCAATGCTCCCTGTCATTGTCATCCTCCTCATGGGGGCATTAGTGGTGCCCCCTACCCACAGGCATAGCCGTAAATCCTACAGTTCATTTTTCACTGCACATGTAGCAAACATTTCAGAGTGCTTACAAATTCCCCCAAGCACCATCAAGTCAAACAAGTGACGGTAACAATCAGTGGCAGTATGACAGGCCGGTTCATCCAAATGACACTTTTATAGGGGCACTTAAAAAGCCTTCTGTTGGCTCCCCTGTACATAACTGTGACAGAACGCATCCAGAAACTACAAGCCCACCCAAATCTTTGGTATTCTGAGAACCACTGCTAGGTAGTAAATGGATTTCTGGTAGTATCCTGACTCTAAATGAACATGATATCAAGCCCATTGAGGGCTGATGCTATCAGAATAATAATAACAGTCTGTGCCCCATTGTGCTCCAATTGCCTCTTGCTGTGTCTGCACTCACTCCCCTTCCTTCACCTCTCTCTCCTGTACCTAGTGTGGGGGTAGGATGGTACTGCAGCACTCCCACAGTCATTTGTGCTGCAACCTCCATTGTGGTGTGAAGCTGTCCAGAATCAGATCTCAGCCACTCAGCATAGTTATATTAGCGTGAGGGGAAATGGAGAGAGACCTATGTCCTTACCTTCAAACCTACTGTTCTCAAGATTTAATAGTATTGCAACAGGTAGGGTGACCACGATGCTTATTTCTTTGACTACCAATATTAAGAAAGATTCGGATGGTGATCTTGATCACCACTGGAAACAAAGCAAATGGTAATTTAGATATAGTACCGCTCTGCTCCCTAAAAAACCCAAAAGCATGTTGAAAACATATACCCAGTCTAGCAAATGGGATGTACCTGGGCAAACCCTGGCACTCCCACTGAAGTCAGTGGTGGCTACAGCTAGGGAATAGAGACAGACATTATCTGCCTGAAAGACTTGGGACCCTTTGGGAGAAATTACTCCCCTCAGTGCTGTTGTGCAGCCTGTACTTTGGATGAAATATGGCTTGTCTTCATCAGTGCATAAGGAACAGAGAATGGAGAACACCTAGCTGAATGTACCATGGGTGAAAGTAAGCAAAAGGTGATGATCTTTTGTGATCAGGTCACCTAACACGCCTGCTAGTGACAAGAGACCATGGTACTTTTAAGGAAAAAAAACAACGGAGAACTCATTTCTCTGTCTCAGCCTGTGGTTACCAGCGAGGAAACCGGTTTGTTCCTTATCATTTCCACAGCTGTCAGAAAATTTATCTTAATATTGTTTTAACAGGGTTTCTTTTCCTGTCCTCTGCTGCTTTCTGCACTCTCCTCTTCCCTCACCAGAGGCTTCTATCCCTTCACAGCATGTCCACACAGACAGTTGATTTGGCATTCAGCACAACTGAGGGGGTGGAAATCTCCACATGGGAGAAGAGCTGCAAAAGAGCTGCTGACTAAAGAGAAATGGTCTCAGGGGCAGATCCTCTTGCCACTTGTTCTTGCTCTCTTTCTTCCACCCAGAAAAAGTTTCCTCCCTTGTATTTATGCTGCGTGCCAGATGAACTGTTTTTGTGCAGCTTTGCTCAAGCTCACAGGGAAGAAAAGGAATCATGAAAGACAATCTTTTTTTTTAATTGTTTTTCACCTTTCAAATTCATGCTCAGAAAAAAAAGCTCCAGTGCTGCATAGAGAGACTTAGTACAGTCTCAGTATGATTTCATTTTCTGCCGGTGTACACGTAATAGTGTCAGCTAGTATCAGTTTTGGTAGCAGTGTCTACGCTTCAAGCACCTACTTAATGTAAACTGTATTGAAACCACCTCCTTATTTCATGGGGGTGTCTGAACAGACTTCACTTGACAATAAGTTTCTGACCTTGGTTGGATTTGAAATGGTGGCCTAGCAATGAAAACTGTTATTTCATGTCATCACTCTCTTAAGATAGAAGTACTCTCTCAATCCCCAAGTGATACTTAGGGAGTACCACTCTCTACTGGAACTTACTGAAAGCCTGGAAACTAAGGAACAGTTCATCAGATGAAGTTACGCTGCCATAGTTTTTACTGACTTCAGTAGATTGAAGAGCATTTACACTCTTTAAAATCTTTAATATCACTCTGTGATATTCTTTGCATCCTACCCAGCCTAAGTAAAAGCAATGGATGATTCTCTGATCTGAAGGTATTTGCAATACAGCCTTCTCTCAACTGGATATCTCTATAACAATTGATATTACCTCATGCTGAGGTAAACAGGGCACAATCTTTCTGCAGAGAACCAGACATTTATTGTAATGCTACTCAGTATAGGAGAGTCTGTAACTGATTTCACTGTTAAAAATTTAATGGCAGATTCACACATAACTGGAAATTCCAAGTCATTGCTTGATACCTGTTCTGGACGGTCATTCTTTCCACCATACAGGACACAGTAAACACCAAACATTCTTTCATCGGTAACTCTGCATCTCTGCAGATTTCTGGTGATAATTACTCCACTACCTGTTTTTACAACCTTCTCCTTTAGTGAATGCTTCCAGCTACAAAAAAATTTCCACTTATATTGAACTACATTTTCTCCCATACCCGTACTCCTACACAGTGAGTTTGCTGTATTTTCTTAACAGCTGAAGCAATTGCTATAGAAAGTGGTAAAGTTTCAACAGTGCTTTGGGGCTTTGTGGGAAGTAACGTTCTACAAATATCCCAAAAGTGCACATAGAGTCTAGTAAGGATGTGTCAAAAGGGACTCAAAGGTCAGATACAAAGGGAATTATGGAAATCTGCATATATGAGTTGCAAATCCAGCAGCAAGCCCATTCCACCATAAAAGTTAGTTTTCAGTTGACATAGCACTGGAGATGCAGGAACACCTTATTCTTCCAAAAACAAGTGTCTTCCACAAACAGTCCAAAAGCTGCACAGAATTCTCAACCTAGTCATGCTCCAGGGTCAAAGTCAGTCTCAATCCACAAAGTTATCAGCTTGAAGATGGGAAGTTTCCATTCAAACAGCCAGTTTCCCTTCCAAAAAGCATACTAGCCATTCAGTACCTGTTCTAATGTTCTCTGTTTAGCCTGGTTTTCAAGATCACTACCATCATTTCCCTTGAGTGACAAGCTAACAGCTCTCAGCTCCCGCCCTCAATATAAGATGCTACCATTTCATTCAAGATAAAAAGAGAATCAGAATGTCCTACCTGCAGCAATACCCATCTTCCCATCCACAGACACAGCTACAGCTGTGCTCACTGTCACCACTTCTGGTGGGCCACTTCCCTCTGTTAAGACACAAATACAGCAGACTCAGTTAGCTTACCACCAGAGATTAGTAAAATGCAGTGGGAGCAGCTTGCTCACACAATTTCACCTCCACGTCAGTGTTTACAGAGGCCTAAACCCTGAAAAATCCTAGAGTTTGGAGGACAGCATCTTTCAAACCACAAAAGCACCCTAAGGGGCTAATAAGGAAATAGTTTTTTCCCTTCTAGAGAATGCAACTGCCCATGTGACAGATGCCATTTCTGTAATTTTTTTAGTGATTAGATTAGCTTCAGCTGGGGTACCACTTTTGAAACTGCCAGGGGACAGTTTGAAGGTCAGTGTGACCGATTAGGCTGCAACTGATTCCTTCCTCACATTCTGTACAGGAAACTCTTGCTCAGACAGATGGATTGGGGATTCTTTCCTTCCCAAGAGCTCCAGAGTCTGTCACTGCTTTTCATTTCTGCCTTTATCATTCTTGTTCATACTCCATGTGTCCTGAGCACGATTCTGTGGCTACCATGGTTTAGCCTGGAGTCTCTCACTCATTTTTTTGGACTAAAGCCAGATTAACTTCCTCAAGGGTGTCAGACAGAACTGTCAAAGCCCTTGTGAAACAGAAATACTCAGCCAACTGATGTTTGCATGCTTTGAGCCTTATCCTGCATTTATAGTGAATCCCAAATTTCTTGTTGTCCCTCAAGTGAGATTCAATAAGCAATATGCACATACTATCCCTAGAAAAGACACATCCAACACAGGATAGATCTGGGCTGCAAGAACAGTTGTATTCGACCCACAGAGCATTCCCTGCTACCTTCTCTCAGGGATTTTGGACATTGGCAAGGACGTGTCTGGATAAATTATTCTGATAGCCTCCAGCCATTTGCTGCTGGACTCCTCCCCAAAGGGTCTTCTGGCTCTCCTCTCTCATGCAATGAGAAGTGCATCTTTCACGAACACCTCCAGTCAGGAGGACATACACTGAGCCATGTGGAAAACAGGAAAAGTGGACTTTGGCATTTGATCCCCAAGAACTCCCATAAGGTACTGAGTGGCCTCTTCTGGCCAGAAGGTGAGGCACCCGTGTTCCATGGGATGTCAAGTGAAGGGCCCGGATTCTGCTCTGACACTGAAGCAGTGTGGCTCAGAAGAACTGAGCATTATTTCCAGGATCTTCGCAGTAATCTCGTGTGATCTCATGGATCACAGTCGGTCTAAGCCTGACTATCCAGCTCTAAAGGGAGTAATTATCTTCCCTACAGCTTAGAGTATAAGGTTTTCAGGTCCAGGCACTACCTCTTCCAATGTACTTTTAGGCTTTCCAGCATAATGGGGTCCTGAACTTGACTGAAGATTCCGAGTAATAGCAGTGTAATACAGAAGACAGTGGTAGCTGCTTTTGTTCAGTCTTTATCCATGCAAAACTACCTATGACTTTGAAGAACGCCAAATCAAGCCACAACTCCAATAGTTAGTCAGCAGTGACTACCGGTGCCTGGGTAATGGCAGTCTGTAGGAAGCACCATAGGGTGCTACCACCAGGTTTTCTAAGCGATACTCCATTCCAAACAGCAAATGCGGTGGCATGCAAGGCAGCAAAAGGTCCCTCCTGCCGTGTCCCCCCCTCCCTCTACACTCCCCTTTCAAGTAAGACGTAAAGGTGCTGGGCAAAGAGAAATTTTGGTGAAAGGTTTCACATATTTTCTGTTTCCACTCCTCTCCCATTACATCCTGGTTCATCTCTTGCCTCCCAGTCTCATTTTCTCCTCTTTGCTACTTGCTTTCCCACCCACCAGCCTCCCACCACTGTGCCACAAAAAGCTCTAACAGCTAAAGTGCTGAGCTCTGTGACAGAGATGGAGTACTGAGGGCCAGAGAAGAGCACAGAGGGGATTTCTGCCTCCTGTGTAGGAGTCTCACACCAGTGTTTTATTTTGATCTTATCCTTCTAGGCTCTTTGTTCTCTTCCAGCCTTTGAGGAAGTCCTAGCTGGCTCTGAGAGCTCACAGGAACCAACACCCTAAACAAGGGACACTGAAAAGCCGCTCCCTGCTTGTCTGTCATGGTTGAGCTCCTTTGCTGGGTAAGAGGTACCATATTCTAGTCACGGAAAGCGGTGACAGAAGAAATGACTCCCTCTAAACTCACATCCTTCTGACTGAGAGCTCACCGATCCCTCATCAGTCTTGGCTGACCATTACTCTAATCATTGTGGCTAATGGGCCTGACACACATGTGCCTCCCAGGTCTGGCTACACCTGCCCCTCTAATCCCTTCTGCAATACCTTTAACTTCCCCTTCTTATGGTTCACATGTCCTGCAACCCCTCATGTTCCCTCCACCGCCTCTCTAAATCTCTCAGTTTACCCCTTTACCTCCCTGTGTCCTTCACCTCCTCTGTACCCTCATGTTACACAGCTGTGAACGCCTTCCCCACAGTTTGTAGCTGTGTCTTCCCTTCATCTCCAGTTCCCATATCGTGCCATGAGCCTCGTGCCTCTATACCTGTGCTAACAAACCGCCAGCGGCCAGATCTCAGAACTTCCCACTGTGTAAGAGGTGGCAATAAAGGGACCAGGATGAACATGACATGGGGCACAGCATATGATAAGCTTTCTTTTCCCCACTTCCCTGCTTCATGTTCAGGTTGAGGTTACCTGAATCATCTTCTGAAACGATGCTGTAGATGAAACTCCCAGGGGGATGTTCAGCTGCCCGACGATACCACAGAGGGAAGTGGTCCATGGTGAAGATACTTTCCTTGTCCTTCCGCGTGAGGAATTTCCTGCCAGAGGAAAAAAGAGTAGTCTTTTACACCTGGCGCAGAGGAGCAGCAGCTCTCCTCGGGTTTATGCAGCAGGAAGCGCTCAGGGCTGGATCCACCAGCTGGGCCCTTCTCAGAGCCACCGGTGGCACCTCGTCATCTGCGGCTTCCTCTGCAGTCAGAGGGGGGACAGGCAACCTCTGGGGCACATTTGGGTCAGAAGTACGAGCGCAAAGTTTAATATTAAAGTTGCTTGCATGGAGCACCCCTTGTCCTGAGGCCTCTCAAACAACTCGGTAGGTGGCTGCTGCACGCTGGCCCCTCCGTGACTGAAACGCAGCGCCCGACAGGGTGGGACGCGCCTACTCTGTGGCTTGGTGCTTCGCACCCCGCACAGGGGCGAGGAACCAGCTCCGGTGGGGATGCACAGCAAGGACAACCCCCAGCCCACCGAGGAGACGCGTGAGGCTTCCACACAAAGCCCGGCTGCCGTTTCGGAGGCCACCAGGCAGGTCAGGACGAGCTGCCGGGCAGCACTCTCTGCCCAGCCTCGCACTCCGCTCCCCGCCGAGCGCCGCGGCCCACCGGCCCCGCACGCCCCCACCTCCGCGCCGCCATTTCCTGCGGGCGCCGGGCAGCGCCGCGGGGCCGCCCGCCGCCCCCAGTCCACCACCGCGCCGCGCCACCCGCGGCCGCCCGCCAGGTGCCGCTGTTGCCCCGGCCGAGGCCCTCGGCGGCGCCGCCGCCTCCCCCCCGCTCCCCGCCACAACCGGCCATTGGCCGCGGGGCGGGAGCTCGGCGGGGCGGCGGCTGCGGCGGGCGCGGTCTCCCGGGGCTGCGGGGCGCCGGGGGCGCCGGAGGCGGTGCGGGCGGGAGCCGATGGGCGAGGGAAGCCCCCAGGTCAGGGCCCGTGAGTTGCTGCAGAGGGAGAGGTGAGAAAAGGAGGCTGGACAGTGCCCAAGATTAACGACAAAAGCAGGGTAGGCGTCGCCGCGGTGGCTCCGTGTTGGAGTCCTGGAGACGCACTGGGTGGAGGAGCTGAGGAAACAGGTGCTGCTGCAGGCCAAGGGACGGGCCTGCGGGGCTTGGCGGGGCAGGCGCTGGACGCTTGGGAGAGCCCTCACGAAAAGCAGGTCACTGTCTTCCCTAGAGATCTTCACTTCTTGCCTGACAAAACCGCTTTGTTTTCAGACTCTCATTCCCCTGTATATTTTGACATAACAATAATTACTTGTTTATTCAGTTCCTTCCTTTCAGGAGATTCCAGAAGTGCCTCACGTGTGACATGCGGGGATCTGTCACGGAAATGTGGTGACTGCTGCTGTTCAAAGTGCTCAACAATGCTCCTGGTGAGCAGTGTGGGATAGGGAATCATCGTACCAGCCTCCTATAGCACACACCATTTTCTTCCTTGTCCTCAAGGCCTGGCTCTGGCTTATCCAAGGCGGCCTCAAAAACATGAAGTGTGTGGCCGACGCATACAGCACCTTGGGCACAATGGAGCTGAAGACAAAGCTCATGTTTGGGGGACTCAGAGACAGTGAAACACTTGCAAAGAAGCTACGGGCCACCACTGATGTCATCCTGTTCTGCTCCAGCTGCTGGTAATGCCTCTGTGACCTGTCCTTTCTTATGGCAGCACACACCAGCCTGCACTAAAAACTCAACAAATATGAAAACTGTACCCTTTCCATGTCAGAACCCTTCACTGAACACACACTTTTGCCTTGAGGGAGAGGACAAGAGAATGAATCATATATGACAGATGTCAGTCACATCACTTAATGCATCACTGGAAGGCATTGGGATACTACTGTGATGTGGGCAACGTAAGAGCCAGAACAGAATAAACCTGGGAGAGGAACTGAGAAAGAAAGATCAAACCTAGCCAGACTGGAATGTCTCCTGCGCACCGGAGTGCAGAGCCCTCTACACTGCAAAAATGGCCCTGGGGATCTGTAGCAACTGGGGACATTTTCTCAGCTGACTAAAGTCAGCAAATGATTGAAATTTTTCATTTTACAATTAAATGAATGCACTTTGGGACAGTATTTTAAGAAATATTCAAAAGGACCAGAGCAAGACAAAGGACCCCTCTCTTGAGTCCATAAAGCAGCACACACTCCACCAAGGTGTTGCTTGTTTCCATTTCTGCATCCCCAAAGAATAGACTAGTGGTGATTTCCTGTTATCCCTTCACAGAAACTGAGAGAAACCCTGTAATGCAGTTTAGGGACTTGCCTGTTGGAAAGTTTCTCAGAGCCCACGTATAAGGCACTCCTCATTAGTCCAGCTCGAGTGCCCAGAAATGCCATCTCAACGCCTGTCTCAGTCTTCCTGTGGGACACAAACATACAAGCAGATGCAAACAGTTCTGAGAACATGAGCTATCTCCCTCTCCCAAGGTAAGGGCCTTTCAAACTAGAAGCACACCTGGAGAAGTAGCCTCCAAATTCATTTGTAATGTAACCCCATTTACAGCAGAAATGACACTGGCTTCTACTTGCTAGCAGCAACAGGTCGTTGATTAACAATTGGCAGGCTTAGACTTGTGCCTGCATTCACACTTTTGAAGTTTGTTCATTTGATTCTTTTGTAAGTAGAACATAAGGGAGAGGGATTGCAGAGAGAGAACAGCTATCTCAGGCCTGTATGAGGCAGGCCGAGTAGCAGACCTACTCTGAAGCAGCACATTGACTCAGACAACTGCAGCTGGAGTCATCAAGGGCACAGATGGAAGAGCTATATGGTGGAGCGCCTGCTTCAGTGTGGTGTATATGGTGCAGCTTTGAAGTGAGATGTGCCTATTGCTGTGGCCATCTAAGGGTGTGCTGGCTAAAATTTCCTAGCAGGGTTGCCACTGGCTTAAGCTGTGTCAGCAGTAGGGATACTGGTAACTGAAACAGGGACAAGAGTCCTGTGGCCATGCATCTGTGTAAATAGTACGTTGTCTGCTGAAAGAAGATCTGTGTGACATGACGTTAGATATTAAAAGCAATAGGTGCTACACTGGGAATACTGAAGTAGAAAGTTGCCCTCTAAAGCCAGTCTGTCCTGTCCTTTCCTGAGTCTCAACCTGAAGGCATCACCAACGGACACAAGATCAAACTCCCTTTGTTCTGCTGATGGTAAAGGAGCAAATTCCTTTCCCACTGGGATGTTTTTTGCTAAAGTCATATGGGAAGTCAAGCCAAACAACTTTGCTGCCATTCAGAGGGACAATTCGTGCATAGAGAAATACTCATACTGACTTTGAACATCAAACTGAAATGGTCTTAGTTGGCCTGAGATACCAAACTGTATCAACTATAGAGGAAAACACAGTGCACCTGTTAGGTGCTGCAATGAACTGGTGCTGAACACCCCTTGCAGTGACACTTTTGCATCACTATTATTCTCCATTCAAACATGGGTCACCTTAAAGAGAATGTTTCATTACCAAAAAAACCTCACCAGAGTGCTGAGAAGGCCCAACCTGATGGAGTTCACTCCTGAAAGATACCGGTGCCTTCTGAGCCATTTCCAAAGTTTCCTATACACGGTGTAAGCATCTGTGACTGTTTCAGGCATTGGGTAAGCATATCTGGAAATGCAGCTTCAGTGGTGTTTTACATGTTTCTTTCTCACACACTTACGTGGACATATTGAGGGCTAGTGTTGTCCAGTAGGCCTCCATGGGTGCAGTGACCACCGCATCAAACAACACTTCCTGGACCAACTCCTCATCACCTAAGGAGAAAGGAGAAGAAGAATCAGCAGAGAAAGACATGCCCTCCCCCTAGATGTCTTAGAGAGTCCCTTGTTGCAGACCATCTGTCTGGCTCTGAGCAGTGGAACAACACGGCATGGAAAGAGGTAGCCCCTTGCAGCGCTGAGGACAGGATCCATAGTCCTGCCTGGTGGAGAGCACAGGAGCAGGTGTTACAGCTAAGGCAAATGGTGCTGACGCAGAGAAGGAGCTTTGGGGGCTGTTCTAGCAAGGCAGATCATCATGTTGGTCCCCCTCTAAACTTGATGGAAAGGTTTGGGTTTTAAAGAGTAGGGCAGTGAGAGGCTTTCCAATGAAGTTATTCACCACACCTTCTCTCTGGCCTTCTCCTTGACTGAACAGGCTGTTCACAGCAGTTGCCTCAAATCCTTTCTCTTGGCCTTGCTTCTGGGTGCCCTGTAGTGAGGACACCAGTCACCCCATTCCACTCAAGCAGCTTCCATCAAAACCCTTAGTGGCTTTTTGGTAGCCTCTGCTCTGTCTTTGTGCTCCTTGGCTTCTCTTGGCATTAACCCTCCATCCTTCCTGCAGGTCTCACAGGATGCTGTCCTGTCCTGGTTTCCCTCAGATGCTCTGGCCAGTCTAGACTACCAGTCTAGTCCAGTCTGAATTGGGACTGAGAGGTGTTTGGAAAAGCCTGAGGTATCATGCTTTAAATGGCATGCTTTAAAATCCCATTGTAGAAGAGTATCTAAACTAAACTTTGATTTGATCTGTTTCATTTTTATATTGCCTTGCTTGCATTTGTCTCATATTGTGAGCATATGATGGCTATCATATTCCAGAAATGCTGCCTTCAGTGCTTTTCTAGACAGAGTCATCCGCTCTGTTTTGGTGTTTGAGCCTCCACTTTCTGGGCTGAGCCTGCAGGGTTCTCCTAATCTTACCTTCCAAGTGCTCCCAACTTTCTTATACTTTCTCTGTCACAGCTGGCAAGATCCATTCCCCCATCCTTGCTGTCATTCAGACCTCAAAACCAGAGGTCACAGGCAGATCTTTCCTTCCCTGGCCCCCACATATCTAGGCTATGTCCAAATCCTGTTTCTTTTTCCTCCATAACACTTCCAAATCTCCATGCTTCTCACATTAAGCTCTCCTAAAATTTTCTTCTGTCTCCCTGGCCTTTTTGACTCATACATTCCCTCCTTTCAGTCTGCTCCAAACACAGCCAAGGGGGGGTCTGTTTACACTGTGTAAGAGACAAACAATTATTAGATTACATTTGTTTCCAGTTTTAAGAGATTCCCACCTCCCTGCCAGAGGTTTCTGCCCCTCAGGTGGAGCATGATATGCGAACACTTGATTCAGCATTTGGCATACCTAAGAGGGCTGAAGCCATGGAGAGCGGGTGGGCTGAAGAACATCCTGAAGCTAGATTGCTACAGGGAGTCCCCAGGCACAGCTGCCTGCCCCCCCCCCAGCAGAGATTCCACTTTGTAGTGGTGCTGTATGAGCTGCTTGTGTGGCTGCACTTACTTAGAGAATGGTGCCTGGCGCAAGGGATGAGCAGCAGGGGGACTAGGAAAGATAATCATTCAGTAAGAGGTTTTCTTTTTTCCTCCCCAAATCAATTACCAATTGCGTTTGAAAAACAAAATTAATAATGCTTGTTCTGGAAGAACCCATCTGTCTAGATGGCAGAGTGCAGCACGGTAGGATGCTAGCTGGAGCCCTAGGGAGAGGAATAGTCACAGCAGCTCTCCTGCCATCGCCCCCTCCAGTGCTGCTGGTCAGTCTACCTTAAACATGGTGTGCAGCCTCCCCACGCCATTCAAGCCTTTCACCCTTCACTGCTTCCTATGCAGAGACCTTCAATAAGGCCAAGTTATGTGACAGTTTTAAAATGGAAAATAATTCTCTGACAGAGACAAGGAAGTGGGTCCTCAGCTCATTTCCATTTGTGAATTAAGCTGGGCTTGAGTTCAGTTCTGCCTGTGTGAGCAGATGCCGCAGGAGCTCAGTCTGAGAGCAATCAGTTTCTCACAGTCCCTTCTGCACTGTGATGGGAACAGGAAAATCCCAGCAGGGCCTTTTTGATACCCAGGACTCACATTCCAGGTCAGGTTCCTCTCCGGTGAGGAAACGGATCACAGCCTCCAGCTGGCTGAGCTTCCGGTGGTCTGGATCAATGTCTGTGATGCAGTAAATCCTGGTGGGGAAGGGAAACAAGCCCACAAGGGCAAAAAGAAATTACAGTCAAGCAAATGCTCCTCCTCCTCCAAAAAAAAAGCCTACAAACAAAGATTCAGCAAGAAAGCTTGGGCTGCAAAGATTTTGCTGTTGTTGCATGCCACAGCTGCTTAAAACCTAACAGTGTCACCGTAACTCAGGCCCTACTGATAAAATCAAACATCAGTTAGTGTGACTGCTGTGCTAACTTAATATGGCTGCTCTTATATCCTCCAGCATAAGCTAACAATGCAACCTGCTTAGCAGTCCCAAATCCTTCCAGCAGAGTTATATATATGCTGCATAAGATGTGTACCCATCTGTGTAAAACAATAACAATGTGATGGATCGATCTGGAAAACAGGGGACCACATGCAGTGTGTGTAACACTGGATCAGGGCCGGAAAAGCCAAAAGACAGAGAAACAGAACGTGAGGCATGGAAGGAGTTTGCAGTTTGATACAGTGGCAAGAAAAGCTGTCCCAAAGAAAAGGGACACAGCTCCAGGAGCATCAGGACACAGACTGGGGGAGGTGTGAGACGGTGTATTATAAATAGAGGACTCTGTTTTATAAAAGAAACCAGACTTCTAATTCTGCTTTCAGTTTTGACCACGTCAGTGACAGGACAAGGGAAAAGAAGGGCTTATAAGAGAGAATTACAACTCATTAAGGGACTGAAAGGAATGATTTATGAGAGAAGTCTAAGAGAAATGAATATGTAAAGCATGGTAAGCTGACACCTCAGGTTAGGAGTAGAAGAAGGAGAAGTCCCTGCATGTGTCTGAAGTGTGCTGCCTATGAAACTTGACAGTGTAATGAGAGGTCTGAAGGGCTGCAGGGCTTCTTGAATATAGTTGTTTTGGCTTTGATTCAAGCTGGGTTCATGTGCCTGAGTGTAGCTGAATTTTGGGTTCATGAAAATCCCAAACCTCTCAGCAATAAATGGAAAGTGCCATGCTTCACCCTGTTTCACATCCAAACCAAGCAAACCCGTAAATTATGCATGATATTGAAACAGGGGTAATAAATCAGCTCCATGTTCACTCAAAATTAGGTCTAAGCTCAGTTCACAGGAATGCCAACTAAAAATAAGCTAGGATTTTAAAAAGCATTTCAATCTCTAGCTAACCTTGCAACAAAATCTCCTGCCAGGTTTGACGTAGTCTAGGTTTTGTAGCACAATTCTGAGCAACATGAGGAGGAAAAAGATAAGTTTGAGCACAGAAGACTGAGGATAGATCTTGGGAGAGGTTTCCTAGCAGGGTGATGTGTCAGGCCTTGGAGTGATCTCCCAAAGGAAGGGAAGGAACTGAATTCTTGAGGTGCTGCTGCACTGCCCCAAGACCATCAGTTCTTCCGGATGCAGTCCCTGAATAATAGTGCTTTTTCTCAAGGCCACTGAGGGTGGTGAACTCAAGCAAAACTGCTGGGAACTTTGCCAGCAATCTCAGGACAAAGTCCTGCATCATTGACAGGATTCCCTCCACTTACCATTCATTGGCTAAAGACAAGTCTGGCTGGAGAAGGTCATGCAAACCTGAAAACAGATAATATATTGAGTATTCAGTTAGGTAGCAGGCTGACAGATACAGGCTGGGAGGGTAGAAGTGAAGTAGTGAAATTCAGATTAACTTCCTTGTCCATTGGACCAATATGGCTGTTCCAAATTAACCTACCTTCCTCCACCGAAGTGTTGCCCAGCAGGATGTATTCCCCATGTCCCCTGGACAGCACAACACCCAGGCTGCAGGCAGGAGGGAAAACAGAGGGCTTGTCAACAAGGGAAGGTGTAATCTCTGAACATGACACTGCATTCCTTGCAATTACAACCCTAAAAGCCATTAACTCCCTCTACAGCTATTAAAGAACATCATCAGCAAAAGAGGATCAAGTGAAATCTAATTTCAGCGCAACAGAGTAAGAAACCTGTCTGTAGACCTATGCGGCATTTTTTGACAAAAATTTTTTGGCCAGAGTGGCACATTTAGGTCAACAATAGTGTTTCTAAAACCTTGCCAATTTCAAACCATTTCAGCTGGAGAAAAAACAGAAAATAAAAATTAACTTGATTTCTCATGTGATATTTTATAGTTTTCAGTTTATAACAGTGTTTTGTTTTGAACCATACATCAGAACATATAACATATTTAATAGAATCAGATATTGAAGATCTTTCATTTTTCTGAAATAAAACAATCTGCTTTATCTAAAATGTAGCTTTTGGACTTTGAACTTCAGATAAATCTTAGTAGTAATTTTGAGTTGACCCCAGATCATTTTTTTTAATGATCATAGGAACAAAGAAATCAGTTGTTCACACTGCTCTACTCATGAGTCATAGCCAGTTTTACGAAGAAAAGATTCCTGATACTTTGTATTGGTGACATGCGAATCCTTGCTCACCTGAAAGGTGTGCCACTGATGTCCGTGAAGAAATAATCGTTGGTGAGGAAGAGAACTCGTTTCTGGAATAAGAGCATGAATAAGAATGTGAGAAACCATCTGACAGATCAAGACCCTAGTGATGATGGCGACCTGGGATGTATGTCCCAAAGCAGTTGATCAGCACCAACACTTCACAACCCAGGAGGACTGGCCAGAGGCAGAGAAGAATGTGCAGTATTCAGCATATTCAGCAACTTGGGACTTTCAGGAATGTTTGTTTCCATATAGGCCTTCAGTTAAACCTTTCTTTGCTTTGGGGCTCCAAGGCAGGCTGCAGGAAGGAGAGGAGAAGCTGTCCTCCCTCTTGCACCATCTGAGCCAACATGCTGGGGCCCTGCTGCTCTTTTGCTGTGCAGAGCAACCTTCATGGCTTTGCACATCATCATCATCACCAGCAGAACTGGGGTCTCTGTGAGGCAAGTAAGAAGGAGCGGGGGTGGGGTTGGAAGAGAGTCAGCAGAGGCAAAATGGCAACCCAGCTTGCCAGGGAGGTGGGCAGCTGGGGCCAACTCTCCCTACTTTTATGGGAAATGCTGAGATTCCTGACACTTGTTTTCATGCCAAATTGGGAGAAAACAGTAACATATTCCTATTTTCTGAAAAAAATCAGTAAAAGAAACAATTTACATTTTCAAAATAAAACACAAGTGCTGATTCAAATCCATTTTGATACACATGATAATATTTGTTTCGAATTGACATTTTGACTCAAGACATTTCAGATTTTTGAAAGCTGATTTAGAACTTCAGCTGTTTGCCAGACTGGCCTTTTCCTGTAGGAAAGTGTTGATTTCAGTGGAACTCTTTTCCAAAGGAGAGAAGTTTTTGGAAAATTTTTATCCAACACTTATGCCAGTATATGAACCCTAATACATTTAAAATCCCAGCTCTACTCCAAAAATATGAGGTGAGACGATGTGTGTGAGACAGTGGAGGAATACAGAAAACTCACTGTTCCCCAGGGAAAGCCATGCCTGCCCTAACCTGCTCAGAGCTCAGGCTGTGCAGCACTAGAGGTAGAGAGACGTGCAAAGCACAAGCTCTGCAGTGTGCCCTGAGTTTGTGCACAAGGCAGATGGGCTAATGGGGATGCGGATGGGGGCTAGAGTTAAGGAGTAAGGTGAGGAGGTGGCAGACAGCTCAGCCCCTTTTTGCCCCCTCCCTCTCTGCGTGGCATTCATGTACTGTTGAGCAACATGGTCCTAGCCTTTTGCCAAGCAGAGATGTTCCAGAAGTATCATGATAAGCAACATTACACGGTGGCATTTTGGTGACTGTGGGGGTCACCACAGTCTTGCTAGTCTGATCTCACAGGGAAGGAGGAGACCTGGGGGTGAAGGCCTCCCCCTGGGGTAAATGACACAGCAGCAGATGGCCTGGGGGGTGCCACTCCTCCTGGAGTCCGAGACCCTTTCTTCCAGCTGAGCTTGTCTGTTTGTCCTTTGTTCCCCTCCTGCTGCCCCTCTTCTGCACATGCAACCACTCCGGTGCCTTGTGGGAAGGAGGGTAGACCTCTGTTTGGGCAGGGGGTGGGAATGGCCACCCAGCTCTCCCTGAGACACCGTGCAGATAACACCACTCATCACTTGGGAAGGGTGAGAGGCAGAGACACCCTGGAGCCAAGTGGTACTGAGGATGATCAGGCAGGACTTTGCTGTGTAGCACAGAGCAAGGGAGATGATGGCAAGAACACGGGCACCTTGGCATGGCAAGGGGATGGCTACCGAACAGCACCGATGGTCTGGAAACGTGTGTATTTCAAGTTCTGATATTGTGACTGTGCTGGGCAGTCACTCCTCACTAATGCTATTAGCAGTGGTTTGTCACAGCTCCTACACATGTCCTTGCTCTTTTGCTTTCACTCCTACCTTTACAGTCTCAATCCTTTTGTCTGCTAGCTGAAAGCAAAGGCATTTTTTGCTGCCAGATCTCTTTAAGGACTGCCCCTTCTCTTTGGTCCTTATTTTTCTCTGTCTGTCTCACTGCGTTCCCAATGCCTTCCTTTGATCAACCTGGGGAATCACTTTTACATGGCTGACAGAATATTTTCTATCCCCTTCACTCAACCCTTTGCTCCGCTGTCTGACTCTCTCATTCCCATTGTTTTAAGGCTCTGTCAGCGCTTCCTTTGTTGCAACTGCTGCTCTGCTTCATCAGCTAGCAGAGTACTAGAGGGAATAGAGAAATTTCACTTCTGGTCCCTGCTCCATGTATATTCAGATAAAAGTAAAACTGTCACGTGCTCAGCTTCGATCTCCTATTGTGCTTCATAAGGCTCACAGAGTTGCAGAATAAAACAGGCAACATCTCTTGCTGAGGCTACTTCTTGTTACATTTTTTCCTTAGGTAGGGGAGCAGAAATATGTCCCTAAAATACTGAACTAAAAGGATGCCTTCAGATGACTCAGAAGAAATGTTATTGAGGGTGCACAAAGACAGAATGAGGAAAGAGGTTAAGCCAGAGAAATAAGCAATCTAGACTTCCAAAGAATAGATCTTGCTGGAAAAAACCTTGATCGCTTTTCTGACAGAGTAACAAAGCTAATGCATAGAGGGAATAAAGGACATGCAATATATCTGGGTTTATATAAAGCACTTGAAACAGCTTCTCATGAAATTTTATTTTAAAGAATCAATTAATGTGGGCTTAAATAAGATGTAGAGTGAGAACCAACTGCTGTACCATAAACAGAAAGAAACAGTAAACAACAGTGTATCAAGAAGATGATCTAATGAGAGGAGCAGACAGAATCTGTCTTAGGAGCCATAATATACAATGATCTATAAGGCAAAATAAAACAGCATTTCTCTGCATACTGAGAAAAAATCTCAACAGCCCCAAAAGTTAGAAAAATGGGATAAAAAGAAAGCACGGGATTCAGTTAAAAAAAAGTCCAGTGGAAAAAATAGTTAAGAAACATAAAAGCCAAAGCAGCACTTCTGGGGCATCTAAGGAGAGAGGAAAAATATGAAGAGACAGCAGAAAGGAGATTTGAGGCTCCCTGTTCAGAAATGTCCTGTTGCAGAGAATAGATGCTCTCTACAGAGCAACAGGGAAGCAGTACTCAAATAATTCAGAGAAGCTCTGGTATTTGTGTACCAGAAGTGATACAACAGACAAAGGGAACAAAAATAATTGCTGAACTGCTTGGACTGAAAAGTGTGCAAGTATTTCAAATGCATATGTTGGCAAGGACCAGGAGAGAGAGGGCAAATCTATTGACAGGTACCTGATAGTTGTGAACACCAAGAACAGGGAAAGACAGTGTAGTTACAAGATCTAGCAACCATGCCGAGGAGACAGAGAGATATCTACATTAAGAGATGGCATTGACTGTGAGCAATTGGTTTATTGGAACTAGTGCTGACAGTGGCTTAGTACAGGAGCAGTTCAGCCAACCCGATTGCTGAAAAAAATTCTCTTTCGTAAAAGATGGAGAATTTTCCTGAAAGATGGAAGACTTCTGGGCGGTGTAACTTGCAGGACTCTGGAATACTTCCTAAGAAGAAATAATGAAAGCCAAAATTTTTGGGAGAGTTAAATAAACCTGAATGAAAAAGTACCAGTGAACCTAATGCCTAGGACAGTTTTGCACTGATTCCAACAGAGGATGTATAACCTTACATTAGAGCTGGGAGGGAGCATTCAGAAGTCTCCATTTCACTGGGATTTTTCATAAAATATCTGTAAATATTTGCATAGAAATTTAATCCTGGACCTGGTTAAAGGAAATCGTATTCTGACAGAGTGAGAGAAAAATTTTCATGAGTGTTTTTGGGGAGGGAAAGGGAGTTGCAAAAGAGCCTCCAAAACTCTTTCTGTGTAGGTCAGTTCAACACACCTTCCCCATCTCTAAACTCTTAAAGCTCTCTGATTCCTTTGACAGCCCTGCAATGAACAATGTGCTTTTTGGCTTTGCCTGGACAAAGTAGGGAGCTGTGAAGCACTTCCAACACCTTTGTACGAGCAGAATGTCGGTAGGTATGAAGAATACTTCTAACGATGCTCTATTTTATGTCTTTAGCATATGTGTTATATATGTGGTAAAACAATAAAATCCTCGCATTCAGAAATGCTGAACATTAGAAACCACATCCTTTGGGGTTCTTCAGCATCCATTTCCCATCCCCTCCTGCTTGTGACTTGAACAGAAAGATAATTTCTTACCCCTTTATCCACAGGGACCTTCACATCCATAGAGAGGTAGCCTGTTTCCCCATTGATCATGGCAGTTCTCAGCTGCAGAGGTGAATAAGAGTGTTAGTGTCTGCAGGTAGAGCAGGGTGGGAGTTAATAGAGCCACTTGTCATTAACATACAGAGACTGACAGAGAAGAGTGACTGGATTCCCCCCCAATCAGCTCTTTCTCGCTTCTTTTAAACTGAAAATGTGTTCTCAGTGGTCAGGATCCTTGTTCAATCAGTTTAATAAGTGACATAGGACAATAATGGCTTATGTTGAAAGCTTGTTGATATGTCTTTTTAGTTAAAGGAAAAGACTTGGAAGCTATGAAATTGTCAGTCCAAGTTTCAGACTTCACCATTTGGCAGCCAGCAAATCATTAGCACAGTACTTTGAGACTGCGAAAGAAGAGACACCTGAGAAAATGCACTAGCTCCCCCAGACCAATTCCAAAGCTCTTTGACATTTTTTAAACTGATTTATAAATTATAAGCTGTATTCAGCAACACTTCTGGGGTGCAGCAAAGCAGCTGTTTAACACAGCACAGCAAGACTAAATGATAGCAGGGTAAGCAGTGAGAAGACCAGTTTATTCAATCCAGTTTCCAAAGGCAAAATGTAATTTTCACAGTGACTCCCAAGCTCTTGCAAGAAAGAGCCAGGGAATTTTCCATAAGCACAAAGGCTTGGACTTTAGGTCCAGCCTTCCAGAGCATTTCAGCTTATTGCTTCAGCCAGAATAGAGAAAAACAGAAGGTGGGAAGTAACTAATTCATTCACACAGATTACTTCCTTACTTCCAAAGACAGGCTTCCATTCAAGTGCTGGTCAGTCTCACCTGTATTTACTTTACATGGCCACAGTTCAAAATATTACGGCTGTTTGAAGTGGGTTATTTACAGGCCTAGAATATAAAGCTTGTGTGTTCATGGGCCCTTGGAAATCAAAACACTGACTGGTACTATTATTCCTTTTTAGCTAGCAGAGTCTGACCTCCTGTCAGAGCCATGGCCATGCGCTGTTCTGGTCTGACTGAGCCTGCCACATTTTCTTCAGGTTCTGGGCTGTTCAGATATTGTTGTTCCATCCATACGTTCTCATCAAATCTCAGGCATCTTTCTTTGCCCCATATGGCAGTGGAGAAGCAAATCAACATCTGTCTGAGACAGCAAATTCAGATCTCCTCAGCTCCAGCTAGTCTGCAGGCAGGTTACTGTCCTGTGCCCAGCACCCATGCAAGAGTGGTTGTAGGTTGGTGCTCAGATCCAGGCTGGCTTCTTCTTCCTCAATAACTTCTCCTGCACTGAGAAGTCGATCAGCTATAGTCCTGGTGTCTGGGAGTCCTCATATTACTTGGTCCTTTTTACACAGGACAGTTATAGTGATGATTGGCATCCACTCGCTAAAATGTGCAGGAGAGTTTGGATGGAGGAGTCATCCGGTCTGTGCTGAAGCATCCATTCCAGACACTCCAAACAGCAAATACTCCTGCACACGAGCGATAAGGCTATGCTGTCCCAATCACTGGTAATGAGCACCGACTCCTTTCCAGTGTCCTCTTGTGTCATTTCAAAGCAACATAGACATACAGTTTACCTGAAGGCTTTTTATAATATCTAGATGTTTAGCTACTCAGTTTCAAAATTGGAAGGATCCTGGCAGGCTAATTTCTTTTTCAGTGGCTCTGTCAAAGCTGAAGGAAGTCTGCTTGGATGAGAGCTCCTAAACTGCTGGGCAAGGTCCCCTGACCCTTCCCTTTTTTCCTGACACGGAGAGTGTCCATTTGGTGCTTTAAGGAAGCTCAAACTTCCTCACTGCCCAGTTGTGGGTGGTAGTATTGTGCACCAATTTGAATTTTCCAGACAGTGCCATTTTTCTTCCCCTGGATTTCTTTTAGCAGCTGGCTATATTACACATCATTAGCACTTGGGCATATTTTTCCAATCTGATTTTGCTGCTTATCAGTGTGGCTGAGATTATACTGCAACTGATGCTGAGTCTGTCATTGATCTAATAGCATAGCTGCAAATCTCAGCGTTGAAATGTTGGCAGCTTTCTGCTGCAGTGGGTGTATCTTGAGAGTCTCTAGACTTGCTGAAATCACACTGCAGATACTGTTCACGTCACTGATTGTCTCTGTGCCCTCAGTGACTGCAACCTTTTTGTCTTCTGGAAAAAGCAGTACAGGAACATAAAGTGGTTTTGTTTTTCATACCTCTGTTGAATTTTTGTCACTCTGGATAGTTTTACTCTGCCTAACCACAGAAACCTTACACTTTGCATCATATTTGTGTTCAAGTATCAACATTTTTTGCTCAGACTTGCTGGCCAAATAACTATGACAGCAAGGTGGAGGCCTCTAAATTCCTGAAAGCTTTTGTGAAATAGTGAACTGGATAGAGAAGAGCAGCCCTAAAACTGGTTCCAGGGAGCAAGAGTGTGCTGCATTGGGATCAGAGCTCCTAGAAGACATCAGCGAACCCACACGAAGCCAGAGGCAAACTTTATCTTGTTGGTCCTGCCACATGTAAAACTGCTTAATTTTGTCTTGCTTTCCACATTTTGCCCACAGTCCTGTTGTGTTTCCTTTCTCAGTCTGCCGCCATTCCAGTTCCTGAGTTCCTTTGGCTTGGCCCTTTGTACTTGCGCTAGTGACAGCAGTCACGTAGATCATCTTGCTGGGCAGTTCATTTGTCCTCCCTGCTGGGTGGATATCTATAGCATCAGATCTGTTTATCTTCTCTGTAATCCACAGGCATGTGTCCCACAGATAATTCTGTCTTACTCCAAATGCTGTTCTTATCTTAGCAACTTAAGTATTTATTCTCTCTTAATTCTTCTTTTGAGTAAAAGAAAACCAGCTACAGCAGAACCTTGCTGCCTTTCTATTATATCTGGGTTCCTAGTTCTGAAACACTTTTTATCAGGTGTTCAGGTGCACACTTGTTCACTTTTCAGTAATTTTGCTCAAAGGAGAGTAAAAAAGGGCATTTTCCAATTTTTTTCCCTCTGGTCAGCTATTGTTTTCACTGCCTCCTAACTTGCACAGTAAAGGGCTATATGGAAATTTGTTTTTCCCAAGCGTCTGAGTCCCTTATGCTCTTTGTTTATTTTTAATAAAGACTGTGAGTTTTAATCTCTTTGTGAATTGCACTTTCTTCCTCCCTGTAGATCATGTTAGTTGAGTGGCTCCAACTATGTCTCATATACTACATGTATGAGTAACATCATGGGAGGCCTCCATATTCCTAAAATACCTTGGCTTTGTTTTAAGCAAACTGCGTACAGAGGTGCGGCAGCTACCACTAGCATTTGGGCCATGTGCACACAGACTGGCTCCCTGGAGCACCCCCCAAGTGCTTCCATTCTCCTGCCAGCACCTTCCCTCCCTGCTCCATGGGAGGAAAACCTCACATTGAGAAGAAGACAAGTACTTCGAAGGGGAGCAACACTCTTGGCCTCTTGTAGACCAGCAGCCTCTCCTAGGCAGCACCAGTCACTCACAGAAGAAACCAAGAGCATCTGTTGCCTGCTGTAAGCATGCCTCTTCACTCCTCCTCCTGCCACACATACACACAAAGTAATAGGAAGAAGGAGATACAAGAAGGCTAAAATCAATTTCTGATACTCACTATTTCATCCTCATCTTCCCATTCCACTTCTGAGAGATCTACACTGTTGTAGTTTGGTTTAGGTTTCAATTTCTTTCCTTCTTTATACTGGGGTTTATTTAAAAAAAGGATAAAAAAAAACCAAGTGGTTAGGTAACTTCCCAAACTAACCCTTTAAAAATTGATATTTAATTCATAAAACAGGGGTGCCTTATTTAGTCTCTGACTGACAAGGCAACATTTGGTACAGGTGCCATCTCAGTCCCATGCCATCTATTGCTGTACGTGGGCAATCTGGGGCTAGGGGAGTTCAAGTGGGAAAAGCCATTTCAAGAGTAAGGGACAAGCAGGAACATAGGTAAGCTTGCAGGTAAAGGCTACAGCCTGTTTTGTGAGAATATTCTACTAAATAGCTCAGCAAAATACACTGTCCTCCAGCAAATGAGGTGTTTCCCACAGCTAAGAGTCTAATCCCATTAACAGGATAATAACATCAGGAGAACTTTTTTGATGAGAATTAGGCTTTAGCTTCACTGACAAAGTGGTATGCTTTTCACCTGAAGTAAGCTATTTCCCTGTAATCTTCCTGGTGAAGAAAATGGTGTGCAGTAGACTAGGAGAGGCCAATCCCAGGCGGAGGACAAAGCACTGGCCTTGCCTAAATCCCACCCTGGAAACACCGTGTCTCTCTTCTCTTCACACAGTGGAGAGTGCCTGTTGTCTCCCTGTACAAAGCTGCCTCTGAAGACAGCTAGTGTGAAGCCCTGTTGTGGCACTTTCTTTTGCCAGTAGCCACACTAACACTTGCAGCTGTGCACATGCGGATTTGTGCACACAGGCACATGTATGAAATGTAAAATGCACTGTATGTCTGAGTATCTGTGCAATGAAACCCTTCATGTGTTGCAGGGATATGTGCAGTCTGGAGATCCAAGTGACACCGCAAAGGAGACAGGTTGTCCTTGTGTCCACTCTGCCCCTCAAGACCCAGAAGGTATCTGCAGCCTACTAGTCCCTACGTTGTCTCTGACTTATGAGGTTACTAAGATTTGTGGTGCTGGAGCCTACTGGCCTCAAATTCCTCAAATGTCCAACCCTACAGCTGCTGGGCAACTATTACTGAGGTGCTATTCGTGCTGAATCTTCCTGTAGCAGATGTGCCTGAGTGAGAAGAATTGTTTCTGCAGTTTGATACTCAGCAATGAAACCTTGCATGCATGCAAATACGTGTACCCACAGTACAGTAAGTGCACACAAGTACAGCACTCAGATGCTCTCTTACAGAGAACAGGCAGAGAGTATACCTTACACTTCATACACTTGCATGCATGTATACATCAATGTGTGTGGAACTGATTTCTCTGGCCTCATGTTCATAATATCTATATGTCAGAACCTGGTAGCCTCACAGCTCCAAAAAATGTGAGAAATCAGAAGCATCCCTGAGAGTCAGTGTTTTCAAGTGAGCAAAAGTTCTCAAATTCACAGCTACATATATACATACCAAAGGACGCAGGTCTGGGTGTGAAAGGATGTAGCCATTGTTAGTGTTCAGAAAGGCGTATCCATGGACACCCAGCTGGAGAAAGAGGCATTAGAATAATTAGCTCTGCTTTTTCTAGAAACATTGCTATGTAAAGGATGCTGCAGATACCCTGACCCCATCAGAAGTATTTTCCTTTTAAAGATATTCACCAGCAGAAGGTAGGCTCCATCACAAACCATTTGTCTCTGTATCTTTGGCTGCTCTGTCTAAGAAGACTGACTGTGCTTGTATGCACAAATGCATGGGCAGGAAGTTGATTAGTGTACACATTCAAAAAAGATGCACTCAGAGTCTGTGATCGTCTTAGCTGAAAATCACCATGCAGAGGTGGAATTAGCTCTCTACAGCAGTCACAGCAGTTCCGTACACAGAATAGGCAATGAGGGGAAATACCATAAACCGTACAATAACAGCTGTGACAAGTGTGTATGCTGATCACTATATATGTACAATAGTGAATGGACAGGGGAGTATGAATTTCGCAGACATCTCTGGAAACCTGGCCTTCAGACGAGCTCCGCATTATGTGTCAGTTTTGGCAAGGCCAGATCTAGCCTAGGTCAACTGTGCAAGCCTACAGTCTTAAAATACTTTTTAAGGAATAGCATAACCTGACAAGAGCGGATACTTGCTGACCTGATCTGCAAGAGATTTCTGAGAGAGAGATCATTCAGATAAAGCCCATACATAATACAAACTCCAGTTAAACCCTGAGTTGCTAAAAACCCACTGATAGCCTGCGCTTGCCAAAACAAGAAGCATCTCAAAGAAAACAAGAATGGCTGAAGTTTCTATCTTGAACTTTTTATGCTTATAGAGACAATCTATCCTGGAGCAATAACAGTAGGGAAGCAGGGGGGTAAGTCATTCACAATCCGTCTGGACGTTGCTGAAGTCAACTATTCATCTGTTTCACACATCCCAGATCAAAACTTTGGTCCGTCTCTACATGGAACAGTTTCTTGCAAATCACACAGAGCTCAGCTCAGCATGGCAGACTGAATTCAATGCACACTGGATCAGGACTTGGATCAGCAGGCTTCCCTATTGGCCTATTAAAGCTGAAATTTCTCAGCCAGTAAGTGGGATCATGAGTGTATGAGCTCTCCAGGGCTGTAACTGGAATGGCTCACTGAATCTTTGTAACTCATATACCAGGGGATCCAAGCTGAGGATACCAGGTTTCCAAACTGGACTGGAGCTGGAAGAGCTTCTGCAAAGACATATTCTGTCACTGATGTAAAAAAATCCTTCAATTAATTTTCCTTCCTTCCCTGGCACTGGCTGGAGGAAGGAGTGGTATTCCACCTTGGTCCAGAAGAAGAATTATTGTGACACATGGCATTTGAGTGACATGGAGAAAGGAAGATGAAGGGGAATGAATCTTCCAGAGAAAATAAATGTATATAAAAATTGAGCCTCCTAGACAATGTTTCCCCAGCCCCAAAACAGCTACAGAGAGGTACTCATAGTTCCTGGGTTGCCTGAAGGATCATTTCTACAGCTGCATACAAATGGTCTAAAAATCCTGTGTCCAGCTCTGGAAGCACCTCACAGATTCATAGCTTTTGGCAGCACTTTCAGTCCTGTCAGTCTTTATCAAACAGACTTCAGACAATTATCTAACAGGTAGCTATTGTCTAATAGTTATTTAAGGGAGATTGGAAGCTTTGTGGCTCAAATTATTTCATTTCTGTGGTGATCTTCAGTGGTTACTGCTGTCTCCTGGCATGCAGACTGATTGAACAAAAGGTCACTGTGCAGAATTTACAGCAGAAATCAAATGAAACAGTGTATCTCAAGGTATTTTCCTAGAGATCAACACTTTTTTTTTTCTCAAATATATTGAACATAGAGCTGATGGAAAGTGTTGGACTAGCAATTCTGGAGAGCAAATACTCTATCTAGGTACGGCACAAGTGAGTGAGAGCCAACTTCCTATACACTCTCCTGCCAAGAAATCTTCATGCTGATCTGGAGAAAGAAACCCCTAGGCATGACAGAACAGTTTGGTCTCCACGGTCCATTCAGTCCTCAGTTTTTCTGCCAAGAGCATTGACAGTGAAACTAGCTTATTTTGTGCCAGCTGGCATGGCAACCTTTGTCCACTGGGAAATGGATATAAAACATTAATTCTTCTGAGATAGGCTGCTCGATCTGTATTATCCCTGAGGGATCTAAGTTGGTGACCACCAAGATGCAAAGGCTCTATGACCTGTTGCCAATCCACTGAATCATCCAATCCCTGTATTTCTGGAGCAGCCTAGGAGTTTCTAGTGGTGAATGATGAATTCTCATGTGTCATGTTGAAATCATATCGTCACATCCAACCTCTCTTGCTTTATGCTCATAGTTCTTCCTACAGGCAGAGGAAAGATTTTTCATAGAGTCATGTCCATAGAAGAATGAGTGGTGACTTCACTGTGTAAAATAATAAATTGCATGCTCTCAGTCTTACCTTATACCGTGGTGCAAGTTTTAACAGTTCCCTCAGTGGCACATCAGAGCCCACCACACCCAGGAGAATTCCATGAGATCGCTTAAAAATAAAGGAGAATCCATTTTCAGAAGCAAAGCTTTGGTAGCTTTCGATCCACCCCGACTGAATACATATAATTGCCTTCCTACTAGTCTTTCACAGTGTTCTCTCTGGGCATGAGTGAGTAAGTTCATTCAAACCAGCTAACATACCTCAAAAAGTCTCAAGAGGGTTGCTCCAGTGTTTAGGAGTATTTCCACCCACTATTTTCAACATTTTTGATAATGATTCAGAAGTACTATAAAATCACTGAAACAAGATCTGAGGACAAATATCTGCATTCAGTATGTGCAAATAACAATAAAGAAAAGGCAATCATGCAAAGCAGTATGGATCGGTTGATTACTGGGCCAACTAAACTGAATGTAAAATTATTCATCTAGGAAAAGGAATGCAGGAAATCCCCGCAAAATGGGGGACGGTTGTTTAAAAAGCATCTGGAGATCACGGTGGAAAAAATGACACACAAGCTCCCACTGCAGTGCTGTGGTAATACACGTTAAGGCTGGCCTTGAGTGGAGAAGGCAGACAATCTGCATAGGAGCCAGCTAAGGAGTTTATCCCTTGTATAGCAATGCTGAAGTACAGTCTGACATTTTAAAAGGATGGTGAAAAACTGGAAATGGTGCAGAAAAGAGTCCCTAAAGAGTTTCAAAACTCTAAAGAGTTTCAAGCCCTTATCAAACATACCTAAATCGCTCAAACTTTTTATCTTATCAAAAGAAAGACAGATTTCACTTTACTGAAGTGTAGAAGATGCTTCCCAGGGAAAAAATACCAATGGCTACAGGCTTTTTAATCTAACAGAGAAAGCCATAATGATGGGAAGGTGAAGCCAGACAAATTCAGACTGGAATTTAGCCACCAGTTTTTAATAGAGAGTGAGAAGCCACAGTGGAGAGCTCAGGGCTGGATGCCTTTCTGGAATGACATTTTTGCCAAATGCAGGTTACTGGGCTCATGAAGAACTGTCTACGTGAAATGTAAAGGTCTGCAATAAACTGCAGACTAGACAATATAACGATCTCTTCCAGCCTGAAACTTTATGGGTCTGTGAATTAGGCTCAGTTTGAAAATGGAAAATATAATACAAGGAGAAGTGTCATATTTAAGAAGCACTTGGAAGAAATAGCATTTCAGAGGAAATGACAGACTATCATTTTGACTGAGGAATTATCAGCCACACATCTTGCCAGAAATCCACCACAGTCCTTAATGGCCCAGTGTGCTTTCAGAGGCTCATTGACTTTAAAACACCGCAAAGGTCTGCTGCATCCTTTAACCTCTGCTGGCTGGAAAGAGAGTCAAGCAAGCATTGCACTTACTGTCTCATTCTTCTTGCTGAAGACTGGCATAGCCACTGTTGTCATGAGCAACAGACTTTGAGCTTGAGATGCAAAGAGCTGCCACAAAACAACAAGCAGTGTGTTAGCAAATGCAGCTAACCCGATAAAGAGGCACTGGAATTCCCAAGGACCCCAGGTGTTGAGTACAATTAGACACCTCCTTGCCTCCCACACCTCTCTAAAAACAGATGGCAGAACTTTGCAATACTCTGTATCCAAGACGATCGTAGGATGGATGCTTGCTAGTGTGGGGTGATGAGGCTGGGATGAAAGCCAGTGAAATGTGTTGAAGCAAGAGACATTAAAGAGCTGTTTTAATGAAGAGACAGGAACCTGTAGAAGTGTGGCACAATTTATACCCACCACGCAATGGGAGCAGACATGGGCACTTATGCAACATGTGTAAAAACCACCGACGCGTGGTGCACAGAATTAAGAAAAACAACACAAACATGAGCAAAATCACAGACAATACATATCATCTATATTGCAAACACATGAATAGCGTGAATGAGAAACACCACAGGCAAATGCTTAAAAGCCACAAATATACACAAAGCCTACTTGTATATACTGGTTACTCAGGCATCCAAGTATAGTAGAGACAGAGACAAATCACGATACAAACAGGTGCAAATGATAAGCTGTCTCTACAGGGGATACAGGACATGCATAGGTAAGGGGGTAACAGAGGCTTCCAATACTTCAGAAGACAAATACTCTGAAACACGCAAGAAAGGAAGTAAAAGAGGCAAGACATGCACAGGAGTCTCCCAAACTTGCGTAGGTATAGAGAGCTGGTAATCCTTTGATGCCAGCAACATTTTCTTACCATCTTTCATTTGGTCAGGTAAGTAGCAAGGCAAAAAATGACCTTGTGTCTCTGTTACTGTACAAGCTAGGAGCCATAGAGGAGTCAGGCAATAATCTGTGCAGTTGCCTGATGGAGATTCGAACCTGGTATCTTGAGTTACTGGGCTGGACACTTCTTTGTGGAAACTTCCCATTCGTAGCAACACTAGTGCTAACACACAGCAGATAAACTTCACCAGCACTCATTGGGCATATGGAAAAAGAGGTCCAATGAACTAAGCTACTGCACAACACAGACACCCCTACCCACTCTGAACCAACAGCACAGCACAGCTCTCCAGTACATCCAGCATTTCCTCTTCTCTTCTTGACAGCATAATAGGGCTCCCTCAGTGCTGTAATCTCCACCCCCTCCAGATGTACAGGCCAGCTGTGGCTGTGCGCTAGCACTGACACACCAACTGGCACAAGGGAAATGACATGCTCACAAAATGCAGGGGTGCAGTTACCTCCTCAGATTGTGGCAGCTAGTGAGAGACATGGATGAACAGACGAATGAATACATGAATGGAGGAATGAATCAAAGATGGGAGAGGCAGGACTGGAGGGAGAGAATGGCAAGCCAAGAAAAGAGGCAAAAAAAGAGATGCAGCAAGCAAAAAAAGAGATGCAGCAAGAAAGTGCAACAGGAGAAACCCTGCTGCAGCCTTGGGAAGTGTGAAACCAAACACAAGTGCCAGGTATAGCATGCTTACTATTGAAATAAACTTGCTGGATACATAGGGGCTTTTCTGGAGCTTTTGCTTAGCACCCTCAAATACCACGTCCCCAGCTCTCCCTTGGCACAGTCCCTGCAGCAGAAAGCATCCTCACGTTACCTCACAGAGCTGGTATGCCATGCCTGCAACCTCAGCATTCAGCACAGAGGTGGGGCTAGTCTCTTCCCATGAGCATAATACCTGTGCATTGTGATGGTGCAAGCCAGGCAGGCTTGGGAGTATTCCTTGGGGTTCAGCATGGTATCAGCATAGAGTGATACCATGTGCGACCTGACTTCCATGTTTCCTGCCACAAAGCTTTAGCTCAGAATGTTAGTTTTACTCCAACTCACAGTGAATTCAAGTTTCTTGCCATGAATCTTAAATCCAAAAACTGTGGCCTCCCCCCAGCTCCTTCAGGGCTGTGGCAGACATCCTAAAACTGCTGCTAGCCAGACCTAGGCTAGAAACTTCAGTCTCACAGTGGGATTCAGTTCAGGAAATCATGTATGGAAACATTTTTACTATTTTTAAAAGATTTTTTCCCTAGAAAGCAGAAAAAAATTATGGCATTTGTTTCTGGAAGAGTGGAATCTGACTTCTGGTCAGCTCTAGATCTCACAATTATGCCAGGCACTTCTCTGTGGTGAAGACTCCAGTGTAGGAAAAAGCTTTATCTGCCTGAAGGCACGGAGAGCCCCAGGGTAGAACTATAGCTTTATCTTTCTGCAAAGTAAAAAGGGATGGAGAAGACGACTGAGGAAAGTCATTTATTTGGTGAACTGCAGGGGAAGGCTCTTTCAATGGTGATCTACTCCTTTGTTCTTCCCTTTGCTCCTTGGATTTCAAAGCCAGCTTGGCAACACAACACCGTACTAACACCTGCTTATGGTCCAAATGTGTCAGCTCTTCCCTTGGGGCAGGCCTGAGAGAAAGCAAGTAGCATTGGCAGTCTTGATGTACAGTCCTTTGTTTCCCTCCCAGTAGGTGTGATATGTCCTTTACCCACAGGATTGAGCACAGAGCCACTGCGGTGATATTACATCTTGCCAGCCCAAGCAACAGAAGAGTAAGCCTGCCTCCCAAACTGAGATGTCTATCTTCGAGTGACAAGCAGCATGCAGTAGGCCATTGGGCTGGAGGAAATGAATCTCCATGACCAATATCCTGAGCTGTAAAAAATCTTTCCTGCGACTAATCCTTGAGAAGGTAGCCTCCTTTCACAGAAGTACTACTTAAGTCATGCTGTGTCTGCGTGATTAGTCCTGGGTTCCTGGGTCACCGCAGATTCTCAGGGAGACCTGAGTCTGCTTATACATCTCAACTCCAGGAGTGAGCAGAGAAATACTGTCTGCTCAGCAGAGCCAGAGCCCAGCAATTTCTATCTCATGACTTTACATAGTTTTCAGGGCTTTATTTAGGCTCTAATATACATAGGATATTTAGATGGGAAGTCAGGACAAGTTAGATGCCTAAATTTATGAGCTGGATGTCTAACATCTTTGTCAATCTGGCCTGTAGCCCCTACTATTTGCTGACTAAAGACTTGTGCTGTAGGTCCTTACCGCACTGTCCATGTAGGCCTCAGTCCAAATAATGTCGTGATCGTGGTTGATGACCATGGGACGGCTGAGCACATGCAGGTACTCCATCACGTTCTCCTGGACATCTGCCAGCGTGGATATCTGAGTGTAGTAGCCTTCATGGAGAAACAGAGGCGGGAGTCACTCTTCTAACATCCCTTCCTTATTTATAAATGAATGTTCATGCAAAGTTAGAAAACTGGATGTCAAAGACTATATCTACCCAAACAACTTAGTCTGCTCTTTACAAAAAGTGCCTTTACGTGCTTTGCATGGACAAGTCTTTGTCTTGTTGAAAACTAGAGTTTCAAAGCATTGACTCTGTTCTCAAAATCCTGGCCTAATGCTCAAGACCAGAGAGTCTTGGTATAACCAGAATCATGCTAAGCAGATGTAAAATGTTGCTTTGAGTCTTAGGCAAAAACATCGCCAAATCAGGCTGCCTTCAGTCCTGGAGGCCAAACATATGCAAACAAACTGTTCCACCAGGCTACTCACTTATCCTGTCCAATTTTGTATACAGCCTAAACTCCCAACTTCTCTTCCAGAGTTTTTCCAGCTGATGTGATAAGTTATGTGATCTGAAAGCAAATTTGGTGCGCTTGAAAACAAGAAGCACAAGAGCTATATAATAACACATCTATACAGAAGAGCCAAAATCAACGCGCTTTCTTCAGAGCTCAAGGTTGGTAGGTGAGAAGCCTAGTGCAAAGAGAGCATTTTTGGTCTTTGTTTGGTTATTCAGAAGAATCCATTCTCCAATTTTATGGTAAACTAACAGCACAATGAAATCCCTGACACTAATCTTGAAGCCGAATATGCAATCCAAAATCCAGACTTTTGTCTCATCTAATGAAAAATAAAAATGTTACATGTGATTCATGGTGCTAACAGATGACTGGTTGAACCTTGAACATCCCCACTCACAGACATTCTGCAGGCCAGGCATTCTTTTCTGTCAATTATTTTCAGTAGCAAATGTACCCATGCATTTCACAGTCTGCTGGAGACATTGCTCAGACAGAAAAAGAGCCAATATACCTAGCTAGTCAGTCCCCAACTTCAGCCTCCTCCCCCGCCCCGTTCCTTTCCTTGTTTAAGAGTGATTCTGATTTTGCAAGCATTGCTGGTTTCTGACTATCTCCAGATGTACTGAGACCAAGTCATGCCCAAACATGACTCTTTGACTCCAGAGGGGAAAGACTCTTTCATTCCCCTCGTCCTTCCCCCTTGTGGACTCTGACAGGGCTAACTGGACTTTTTAAACAGCCCCAAATGCATTGAGATCACTGATCTACTCTGAATGCATTGTCCCATCCATGCCATTTCATGCCAGCTACAAGGAACATTGGTTCTGGGGCAGGAGTAATAAGCCATTCTGTTATCCCAGCAAAACTAATGGCACACAAGAATTTGGCCACAGTGTAGAGGTTAATCTGCAGATTTTGTGAAAAATGCTACAAAGTCTTTAAAGAAGAGGTGCTTTTTTTACATCTCGGCCAAAAGACATCAGGCTTAGTGATAGAGGTTTAGACAGATTGTCAAAAGTCAGCCAGTTGGACAGAATAAGCACAGGGACTTAGGTGGACTACAGCCAGCATGAATCTCAGTCATAGTGTCCCTTGGCACTGTGACAAGAAAATGTGGTAGTTCAGCACTGAGGACTTGTGCTAGTTGGACACAGGCACACTTCACATGGACTAACAGGCTCTGCTTTTTTCCTGGGAGGCCTTCCAACCAAGGGCTCAGTAGGCACCAGCTATGGTGGGAAAGCCATAGAGGGGTTGCAGCCCAGGGGCCTGTGGCTGCAGCTGATGTCTGACGCGTGTGATCGGCGTTGGGGAGCCATTCCTATACCACACCTTTGTTGTTGCAGGCGATCCATTTCACGTTGGGGGCAAAAGTGACCTCCCGTCCAATGAGGTAAGTGAAAACCCGGACCTGGCAACAAGAACACAAAGTTAGCCTAAATAAGCTGTAATGTGCTACCAAATCCAAATGACCAAAGTCTGACATCCTGTTATATACTGGTGTGAATGCCTACTTGACGTGCAGAGCAATAGCTAAAGCAACCTTTTGCCTTCACATGGAGACAGGAGTGTCTTTGTTTTGTATTTTATGGGCTGGAACTTTATTATCAATTACAATAAGCCCAGAAAGCAAGTAGAACTCAGGATCATCTGAATAAGAAGGCAGTGTGAATTCCATTAGATTTTATGATAGCAGCTCTGCCAGGCACTTGCCAAGCACATGCGGAGAGGTTTATAGCTCACAGAAATCCTTTACCTAGGGGAACAGCTGGCTACATGAATCATTTGAAGAAAACTTCACCATTTCTCTTGTGTTTGACCAATAGCAATTAAGTGAATCCTGAAATAAACAGCTTTAACAGCACCACGCTCTGGTCTCTCTGTAGGCTGCTTCTCTTCCTTTGTGCATTGCCTTTAGCTGGGATGAGGTAAACAAATAAATCATGAGGGTTTAAGATGAGCCATGGTCTATTCCACTTTCACAGTCTGCTCTGCTAGCACAGGTCTGTAGTCGCAGACCTTAGAGTAAATAGGGCTGGAAGGTACCTAGAGAGGTCATCTGGGTCATTTCCCTGTCCACAGTCAGGACCAGTCATAGCTGAACCATTCCCAAACAGGACCAGTCGTGGATGGGATTAAAATTCTTCGTAGAGGTGTTTATTGTTTAAAAATACTCAGTTCAGCCTTTATCATTGTATCAGGAGAAAGTTTTGATCATCTGCAGCTTTGGAAAAGATATGTATGAAAAAAGACTGCATTGACCTGCAGATATCCATTTGTGATCCTACCATGTCTAAAATCACCCCAGCAGACTCCTGTCTGGCTGCTCTGTGTTGTATTTACAGCAGGATGCATGTGGATATTGGAAGATGTGACCGCTCAGCTCTGCTTGGCATCCTGGTTCAAACTCTTCTATTCCTGCTATGGCAGGAATCACTTCCTATACAAACCTTCCGATCTGGCCAGTTGTATTTTTCAAACACAGCTTCATAATCCTCCACAGCTCCATCTGTGATCAGCATGATGGCTTGGTTACACAAGCCTCCTTGACCAGCATCTCTGAACTAAAAAGAGAAAGGAAAAGCATTAGTTGTCTCAGCAACTGATTCTATGTAATTGCAGCATGCTTATTCATGATGGATCAGATCCTGACTCCTAATGCAAATCTTACACTATCTGCAGGAAGAGTTCTGCTTAAATCAGGACTGTGTTTGTATGCTGCATATAATTTTTTTTTTTTGCTTATACAGCCCTTCCTAACAGAGGTTGTCACAGATGCTTTATAGAAGTAAAATAACAAGAAGAAAATAAATGCTGTGGAGAAAGGGTGAGACTCCCTGCTGCCTCACAGCTTGCACAATTGCATTCATTTATGCTCAGTGACTACAGACTGACCATAAACACTGCCATTCTGATTTGACAGCAATTTCTGTCACTTTGTATGGCAGGAAATGTGAGAGGAGGGGGAACCAGACTCATTATTTCAGGCAAAATTCATCAATCTGCCAAATAAAGAGCAGAGAAAGGCAGGAACACATGAAAAAAAAAAAAGGCTACTGCCATCAGAGCTGAAATAGGTTATGGATGTGCCAAAAAGAAAGGCCGTACACTGTAATGACAGAGGACCTGTTATCTGTGAATAAGCGATATTTAAGGTAGAGTAGAATTATGTTAGGACTCTGGTACAAATACCAATATTCTGTTTCCAGAACACACACACACAGACAGGTGTTGAATAGGTGTGCTCTTACAGGCAAGCCAGAACCTGACTGTTTAGCCAGGGACACCAGCCTTTGAAAGCTGCTTATCTAATGCTCCTGAAGGCAATGCCATTTGCCTCTCCTGCTCTTAGGTGCAGCAGCTCTAGAGAGCTAAGTGCTTTATGGACTACCATCATAGGTGTTGAACTAGCAGTCACCAGAGAAAGTAGCAGAAGACAGGATTTGCTCACATCAGGGAGCAAAAATGAGCAGCTACTTTGCTCAATGTCAATATGTACTTCTTTTCCTGCACAGCATCTCTCTGCTTTTACGCTTAGAGCAACAAAAAGTCTGATCAACAAAGGAAGCTTACAGAAACTGATACAGATTAAAAATATGGAAGGAGGAAGATATGACAGCTCTGCACAAGAGATTAATGAGAGGCAATGGCATGAGATGGTGAGTGTGTAGGAGACTAATTTGAGGGTGACTAAGGCTGTATCAGACACAGCAGTGACTTTAAATTGTAGAGGGGCGGCTCTATCTTAGAAATTAGGAAAAGCAGTAAGGCTAATCAAGTAAAACAAAAGCAAGCACCGGATGGAAGAATAGAGTGCAGAGTGTGGACTGGGACTTGTTAGGTGTTTTAAGTTTCAATTCACGAGTCCCTTCCAGTTTGGTAGTGCCATGTTATGACAGAAGACAAATGCCTTTACCGATATGGATCCCCCTGCAGATTAACATCATGACCGTCGATACCAGGAAGACAAGTCCATACTCTATCACTTCTGCAGTCGGATTTGCCTGGTCATTTTACCACTTCTACCATCACCTCTTCATAAAATTACCAGGTTCAGTGCCAAAAATCACTGTAACGTCTGCTTCCACCACCATTTATGTCAGCAGTCCTGCCTCCTTCACAATTATTCTTAATATCACTGAAATACATGTTACTCTACTGCAATGAGATTGGATTCATTAGCTTCTGAACAACCACCGTTAGGACCCCATGTATGACTCCTTCCCTTCTGATTTCATAATAATCCCATTATTTGCATCACTGACCAGAACCAGGAGTGATGATCTGATGTGAGAGAGAAGGGTGGTTTAGCAAGGTCCCTGCTTCATTCCTAACTAGCTGTTCCTTAGGCAAGTCTTCATGAAGGTTAATAAAACAGGATGAGATGGTTGGACTTGCTCCTCTTCTTTCATACCACCACAGCAGCACATTCAGAGGGGATACTAGCTGTATCCCTGCAATGGCATCTCCCATGTCTTCCTCCATGTGGTCCACAAGGTCTGACTTTTCCAGTGGTTGTTTAGAAAGCAGAGAAGGTGCATACGAAGGGAAGAGAGGTCTGGAGAGTTTCTATACCTTATCCCATGGAAAACCACCCGTGTCACTCACATAGCTGTCAGAGCTCCAGGAGGTGTTGAAGCACATACAGCACATGTCCAGCATGGAGACTCAAGGTGGAGGCTGAGGGTGAAGGTGCACAATAGGAACAAGCATGGGATACTCTTAAGTGCAAATGAAAGGCAAAAAGAAGTTGACAGCCATGCAGGATCCTGCTGCAGACCACCAGATAGAAAAAAGACAAGGAATCTCAGGTGGGCTATGCCTAGGATAGGTATCAACTGTGTCGAGATCACTGGAGAGAATGACTGTTGAGACCATCCATTACAGAGGCATAGGGCCACATTGGTGTGGGAGATGCTGTCAGAATCAGGTTCAGATTGTGGATATGTGAACCTTATAATTACGAAAACATCTTATTTCAGTCTGTTGCAATCTACAACATGTTTTGTTTAGGTGATTATTAAATTAACACTTAACTGAAGTCACCGGCCATTGCATCAAACTATATAAGACATCTCTTCATGTAGGTTACTTCAGACCTCATAGTACTGAGATATTGAAAAATTAAATACAATATCGCAACCAGCAATCTCCTAATTATAGGAGTAGACAGTATTTTCAACAGGGAAAATGAGATCATCAGTATCATAGAAATAGTGACTAAAAGGCAGATTTAGAAAACAAATGAGTAAGAGGTAATCCCTGATTCTTAGGTCCTTTCGTAACTAGCGGCAGCAATGATCTGAGAGTATCTGAAGACCTTTTCACAGGCAGCTCTGCGTATAATTCTTTGCTCTGACTGAAAGAAGGTGAAATGAAGAGCAAGATGGTCACAGAACGGACATGTCTGAAGAGGTGTGTGCTACAGCTGCAGGGAGTGAATGAGGCACTGAGCTATGTACTCTTCTCTGTAGCTTGGTCATGTTGCCGGGAGTAACAGGCACGATCTAATTCATTCTAGGTTATATTCTCTTGTACTCCCTTGTTTGCTCATTGCCTTTTACTTTGCAGTTATAGCTTGGCACAGAATCACTGGGGAGGCAAGAGGAACATCAGCACAGCTCAGTGGCACGTGCATGCACTGACTAATGAGATACACGTCTGGCCAAATGAATGAGCAGCCTTGCTCCATCTCCTCCTGCCCCACTCACACTGCAGCTGGATGCAGCCCTGCTTGTAATGCAGCACCCTCCACCCCTGGCCTCCAGACCTAGTAGGAATTTGAACTTAGTAGAGTGTCCCCTGAGGAGAAAATTAAGAGTAGAGAAAGAAACAGAAAGCCAATGATGAAGAAATGAGAAACAGAATTAAGTAAAATAGCATAAGCTGGCAAATAGGAAACCTTGAGACTTGCATATCCTGAAGAATATGCTGCAAAATCCAGGTCCATAAAGATGTAAACAAGATCAAGGAGAAGATTTATAAACATTCAGATAAGAAGCAAGAAAGGGAGTAAAGAGAGTACATGGCCAGATGATAAACAACAGAGGTCTGAGGCTTTACAGTCTCTGTGCTTCATCATCAAAAGGCCAATATTGTCATGACTGGCTGGATACACGCTGAAGTGCTAGGATACACGCTGAAGTGCTAAGAAACAAAAAAAGGAAGGAATTACAGGCAGGATCATGAAGTTAAAAAGGTGGTAATTGAACGTATTCAAGTAAACTGTGCTCATCCGGAAGGGAAAGAACTGCCAAAGGTGTTGCTGGACTGCAGAATCACAGAATGGTTGGGGTCTGAAGGCACCTCTGGGGATTGTCTGGTCTAAACCCCTGCTCAAGCAAGATCACCTAGAGCAGGCTGCCCAGGACTGTGTCCAGTTAGGTTTTGAATATCTCCAAGGATGGAGACTTCACAACCTCTCTGGGGAACCTGCTCCAGTGTTCAACCACCCCCACAGTAAGGAGGTGTTTTCTTGCATTCAAGTGGAACTTCCTGTGTTTCAGTTTGTGCCCATCGGCTCTTGTCCTGTCACTGGGCACCACTGGGAAGAGTCTGTCCCCTACTTGCTTCATGTTCTGAGGCCTGACTGAGACTGTATGAGATCCCAAAGGATGGGCGGGAATCAATAGAAAATGTTTTACAGGAAGGGAAAAAACTAGATGAGTAAATTGACCTTAAACATCTAGCACATTCCTAGAAAAACTAGTAACACAGCTCTCTTGCAAGTGCACAAAGGGAGTGCTTCCCCACACAGGTACAACATAAGACAGTACAAACTCCTTTGACTTCTTACATGAGCAGATGGGTTTATTCTTTATATGACGTCAGTTCTGCTCAAGTTGCGCACAATTTTGGATCTCACCGAAAGCCAATTTAGTACCAGTTTCACCACTTTCCCACCTACACTCAATTTGGAGTAACCTACTCATAATCAATCAGCCTCATAAATTATGGCACTTCTGTGTTCAGCAGTGAGCCAAGGTAACATTACAACAGCTTAGTGTTAAGAGGAAAGATCTTTCTAAGGTGGCCTCTGAGAACAGAACTTGGGATCTTTTTCCCTCCAGAGTCAAAAAATAACAGTTTTTAAAATACATATTTACTCTGAGTAGATCCTGAGAAAGGAGGACCCATAACAGTGAGATTTTGTAATGCCTAATCCTCAGAGATTCATATATAACAACTATATGAACATATATATGGCTCTCAGGACTAGGGGTGTGTGAGTGTGTTTACATATATATATGTACATACACACATATATGTGGCACAGCTACCAAAATATGTAAGTACACTTACAATTGGTTTACACTGGAAAAAATAATCACAGGCTCAAATACAGAATAGGAGACTAAATACTGGCTGGAAAGGAGCACCGCAGAGGCAGATCAGCTGGATATCAATTAACAATGTGACAGTGTCTAAAGAAAGCTAACTGATGTCTTAGGTTCTGTTAAGAGGACTATTGTGTGTAAAACAAGAAAGGTAATTATTCCTCTCTGCTTAGCACTTGATAGCCCTCAGCTGCAGCACTTGCAAACTGTTGGGAGCATAGTGTTTCAGAGAAGGCAGGAAACTGGAAGCAGCTGAGAGCAGAGCAGTGGTCAGAACAAAGGGTTATAAATCATGCAGGAAAAGGCTAAGAGAACAAGACCTGCCCAGCTTGTTGAAACGAACAGAAGAGAAGAGAAGAGAAGATAGCAGTGAGGTAGAATAAAACTTGAAAACAAGAAAGGAACTCAAAGATAGCACTTGATGCTTGAAAATTTTGAAGTGCTTTATAAATGTGTGTTTAACACCCTGGTTTCCCTGTGATGTAAATTTGATTGAAACTACTTGGTATGTGGCTAAATTGGAATAGAGAGTTTAAGTGGCTCATCCAGCATGGCAGAGAATGGCAGGGGAAGCTCTGTCTAACTGTTCTCCTAGAGCTTTACTGTAAATTGTATCACAGATTAAAATATGCCCCATCCACCCCAGAACATAATGGTGAAACACAAAAATGGTGAGAGGTTGTGCTCTTCTTCAACCCCTCTCTGCTACTCATATCTCATTGAGTAGGTTGTTGTTGGGCTATTAATTTTACAAGCAATTGGACTAGGAACAAATTACCAAGGAAATTTTGCAGTTGCTTTCATTATAGATATTATTACTGGTTGTCTATTGTAATCAGCAATGTCTGTTTCATCAGTGCGATGTAGCAATTTTTGTTTTTCTTCTCTTGCCTATTGCGTAACAGGACAGTCCGTGAGGAACAGGCACAATTACAGGCTGAGAATGGGAGTTTTGTCTGATGGGAAGGGGGTTGCTATTTCCAAGTTCCCCCTTCTCCCTGCTGCCCTCTAGCTCAGCTGCACACCTTACCTGTGAGACTGCAGCAGCACCATCCTCAGATCTGTTTCAGGACTCTCTGATGCAAACCCTTTCCCTCCTTTATTATTGATATTGATCTGACCAGCTCTAAGAGAAGATTTCAGAGAGTCTTTAAAACATGTGCACACTTGGAGGTGCTGTTTTGCCTGAAGGAGGCTGGCTGTGGTACTTGCAGAGCCTGGGGTCCTCCAGCTGTTGGTAAGGAGGCACTCTCCAGCTGAGCCCTTTCCAGGAAGGTGACAGTTCTGGGAAGGCTGCTGCAGAGTAACAGGGGTGTTTCTACAGTGGCGTGCCTGTGTATATCCAGCCCCTGGGGCTGCCGCATGTGTCCTGAGACGTGATCTCAGTCTCTTCTAAATGTCATCAGCGAGACTGAAATCCTGGGATGATACTGTGAAGTGACTGAAGAGATCCTGTAGCCTTCTGCTGTGCATGCAGCCCTTCCACGGCTGACTGTGAAAAAGACTCCCAGCTGATGGCTTCAGCAACCTTGGTTTTAGGCTCCAGTTTGCTAAAGATGAGACAGCCATAGTCCAAGCTCTGGTGGATAGGCTCCCTACTGTCACACTCTGAGAAGGCTGCAACCAGTGTTACTGGGTAAGGAAGGCTGGACAGAGGAGATGTGTTTCCATAGCTCCATTCCACACTCCCCACACCCCCCATAACAAATTTTTGAAAATTCCTGTTTCTGGACTTTCATACTACCATGAAATGGGCAACAGCACTGTTCTGCTTGCTGAGGAGCTTTTGTAGCCCTACCTGAGTGACTGTATCTAATTCTTTAATCCTGTCAATATAGGTGCAGCAGACATTTCTGGTGCCGCTCTCTGTGCTGCTCCTGATTTTGTCTGCTTGAACTATATTTGTCAGAGGTCCTGCAGACAGCAGAGACAGCACGGTGGTTTCCAGGAATCATGTCATCAACTGGATGAGTGATTCAGCACCTGAGTGCACCCTGAGCCAGCAGCTCCCAAGGTGTAAAGAGGAGAAAGACAACGACCTTTCCTTGTCTGCAGATGTCCGAGGCAAGGATGCTGAAATGTCTGAGTCAGTTACCCACTCCTCAGAATTGTGGTGATAATGAAAGACAGGAGGTAAGTGGCATCTCACCTTCGGAGTAAATAATGTCAGGAGGTTTTATTACCACTGGGTGCTGTAGTGTCTAGTAGTAATCTCACCACTTTGTTGACCTTATTAGATAAGGCAGGATCAACAAGGATCAAGATAAGTGATTTCTACTTACATTTTTCACTGCATTTTGGATACTGAGTAGAGAGGAAAAATATTTTTTGTCTGCCAAAGAGAAGCTGCTTCTCTGTTACTGCAGTGGATTTATGTTAATCCACTGGGCTGCATGCACATCAGTCTCTTTCTGGAGGTGTTTTTGTGCTGACTACATCAGAGGAAGACTTTTTTCCTCAGTCTCAGCTTTCCACCATGTACCTTCCATTTCCCATGCACATCCCTGGCTCAAAGTACACAGGATTTTATAATGATCCTGCCTTCTGGAGGCTTGCCTGATCTAGCGGGTGAGATTGTCAGAAGTCTATGGGTGGGCCACGCTTGCCGGAAAGGAGATGTGAGGTCTCACCAGTGGAACCAAACCCATTTTGATGTCTATGCCTAGTACAGCCATTTCAGCTGGGGCAAACAGGCCTTCTTTAGGCCTACACTCCCTTCTTCCTGGGACCTTCAAGGTTATGCTGGCTGAGAGAGTCTTCCTCTTTAATCCATTGTCATTGTAGATAACCAGTGCTACATTAGATATTAAGAAATAGATTCTCTGTTTAAGTATTCTGATTTATAGAACTCAGGCCTGTATAGGCTCCTAATCTTTCAAAGGTAAAATTAATTTTGTCATAAAAATGCAAAGTTGTATTTAGATGAATCTAGCAGAGATCTAGTGCATGTAATGAATTCTAGCTTTATATCAGTACTGCTTCCCTGATCTCTTCAGTCACTGTCTTCCCCAAAAGATACTGAATCATTACTACTAGGAGTGTTGCCATCTTATTACTACAGTGACAATGCTACACTACTATTCTCAGATTGCCATTAAATTCATCATGGCTGTTTAAGCACTGACAAGACAGCTCAGCTACTGCCATCATGGGGTACAATTCTGCCAGTACTTGCACTAGAATAGGTCAGGAACAACTTTACCATAGCCAATGAAGTTAACCTTACGGTTTGCAAAACAATTAAGAGCAGAAAATCTTTCCCAGGGTGTCCAACACCTCTGGTACTTTTAGCATCAACGCCATCATTATGGCTGCTAGCATCATACCATGTACTTATTTCTGTCAGCAAAGGCATTGACATCTACCTGCCTACCCCACTGTAGATGGTGCAATAAAGTGGTGGTAGGGTTCAGATGAGTTCTTGGTCCTTTTTGTGTTAACATTCCTTAAGAAGCAGAGTTCAGTCATATGTTTACCTCCAGGACACTGAGGATTGTTCACATAAGCCAGTTGTTCACATAAGGCAATGGAGCATTTAAGAGTCTTATCACAGGACGTGACGACACTGACTTTGATTAATTCCCCTGCACCTATGGTTTCTTCTGTATGAAGAAGAGCCCTGATCCTCAGAAGAGTAATATTCAAATAAATCTGAAGCCTGAGAATAATCTTTCATGTCTTCATCATAACCTACTTACTGAGACTAATAACATTACATAAGTAACGTAATTCCGATCATAAGATCAGAATTATTGCCTTGAAGTTATCAGTTACATTTTATTGCCAACATCATTAATCAAGGTATCTCCATCCCCACGCTATCAGCAGTATTCACGCTGATGAACACAGTGCCTCCCCCCCCGACCCCGCAGGCACCATCCCCTCAGCCCCAGGCTGGGATCTGCAGTCGTTAGCAGCAGGAGTTGCACTGCACTCTTCAGGAGCAGCTTGGGCCAAGGCCAGGCTGTGGGCTTATTAAAGAAACACAAGGCCATAGCCTGACCAAATTCTGCTGAATTACCCATGATTATTCCTGGTGCACACAAGAGCAGATCCCTGCCCCTGTAACTCTCACAGAAAACATGAGACTGACCGCAGGAGAAAACAAAAACTTCCCTCCCATTTAAAGTCCACAAGGATCTTGACTCCCCTGCCCGCAAGCGTTGCTCCTGCCTGGCAGCTCACTGCCCAACCCTACCCATGCTGCTGTCCTCTGTGGCAGCAATCAGCTGCCCCCGGGTGTCACGTGCAAACCAGAGCATCTCTAAAACCAGCTTGCCCCTGCTCGCTGCAAATTCAGGGCCCCTGAGACCAGCTCACACCGCTTTGCCCTGCAGTGCTGCAACAGCTGTGCTGGTTGTTGGAAGCAGAGGGGAATGGTGAGGTGGGCCAGGGGCATGTGCACCTTGCATGATTCTCTTACCTCCCTCAGGATTTTGAAGGACTCTGTCAAGGCCTTGTTCACAGTCCCCACTCCTTTTGCTTGCAGTTCATCCACCAGCTGCTTAAAGTGCTGGCAAGAAGAGAGACAGAAAGGCAGCGATGAGTTCCAGGTGTCAGGCAGGGCACTTTTGTGGACAGGGAGAGAAAAGGGTAACCTGGAAATTGGTTAGATATTAATTTGCCCCGATTTGGTTGTAAATTAAACCCTCAGAGAGAAACCCACAAGATGGACAGCATTCTTGGTTGTTTTTTTCCCTAAAAGGCTGCAGGATCCTTTGAGAGACTCTGCTGAGACATCACCCTCTGTGACACAGAGCTAAGCTGGGAAAGAACCTTGGAGAGAAAGCTGCTTGTTGAACACATGGAATGGGCCATGTGAGGATGTGCTACTTCATTGTATTAATACACACAGGGAAAGGAAGAAAAAAAATCTAAGAGCTAAAACTATGAGTCAGCCCAGAGGACGGTGGAGCAGTCAGACACAGACTGACCACCTCAGGGCTGCAGCTGCTGAGCCTTCCTGGATCAGAGCAGCAGAACCTCTAGTCACAGAAAGCCTGCTGGGAAAGTACCCTGGCAGAGGGTCAGGCCAGGCTGAGAATGCATTCACTGGAAAAGGGCTGATTTTTCACCTTTCTGAGGGCTGAGAACATGGGGTTTCAGAGAACCTTTGCCTTCTGCTTGCAGTTTTTCCATGGTAGGTTTGCTCGTGCTCCAGCAGAGGTGGTGCAAAGTGTGTCGGGACCTAAGGGAAGCTGGTTGTTGCCAGCTGACCTGATATTACAGCAGCTCTGTGTAGGCAAAGGCATACCAAGGAGCCAGGACACGCCACTGCATTGGAGCCTGTTTCTGAAATACAAACCACATGCTTTTGGGAGATAGTTGTTTCTTGTCCCTAGAATTTCATTCCATAGCATCCTAACCCTGTGTTCTTATTATACTGAGAGCGCTAACCTAGTAGTATCAATAGGAGTCTGGTACTCACCTCTCTGTTATCTCTGTCTGCTTGGACCAGGATACCCTTAAAACAGGGCTCAATAAAATGAACATAATCATTGTACTGCAAAGACAAAATGAAAAGAAAGGTATTATAATGGGGGAAGAGGGGATAAAACAAGAAACTAGGATTCATAAGTGGACATTCAGAAGAACAGTAATGAGTATTATGCTACTTTATTCATTTTCCCTTTAGAATTGTATGCAGTGATCATGGCAAATTGTAATTTTGATAAATCCTGGGTTTTTTTGTGTTAATTATAATTTTTTTGCTAAGTTCCATCTGGGCACATCCACATGTACAAAACTAATGTTTTTTTTCACTCAGACATCCCAGAGTTTTCCCTACCCTGCTAGCTTGTACTCCTGGCCTCACTTCCAGCACTATTTGCAGATACTTTTGACTTCTGGAGATGCTGTGAGTCCCCAGCCATCAGCTGAACCTTGCAAATGACTTTAGCCTAAGCTCTGATGTGTCTGACACATGGCTGAATGATGACAACCAATGAAGTTACCACACATCAGCTAACTGTGATAATCAGTGGTGTATGCTGCTAGACATGAGGCAAAACATACCAGTGTAAGCCTCTTTCACTAAGGTCCAGATGAGTATATTTTACCATGGGCTATGAGGCACAGATGGTTACCAAGGCTCAGTTTATGAACAGAAGCTTAGATCAGACTATAAAGTGTCTGAGACAGTAGGTTCCTGATGTAATTGCAATAAAGAAGTACATATTATATGATCTTTCTGGATTTATTTATTTTTAAGAACAGAAGACCTTTCCAGCTCCTTAACAACTTCCCTTCCCTGCCAACACTGTTCACTCCTCCATGCAGCCATCTATATAAAGACAGAGTTGTCACCACTGGAGTTTCTAACTATCTTGCATAATGAGAAGCTATCAACAGAAAGTAGACTGTATCTTGGCGATCATGCTCATACAAACTTGTGTTGGAAGGCATGAGGACAGAGGCAATGCTTGAATTAGCTTTGAAAATTATGGGGTGAGCTGCCATTTGCCTTTAACCTGGCACAACCCCCCCCAGTATTGATGTGGGTCATGTAAAAGTTTTGCTTTCTGTGGTCAGTGTTGCTTGTCCTCTGCGAGTAACAAGCCCACCCTCATACTGGCCATGGTCATAAAGAGGGAGAGAGTAACTCCTACGCAACCTGATCAAACTCTATACAAACTTTGCAAATTGGCCCTGAACTGGATTCCAGCCTTAACTGGTGCACAAAATGGCACATGGCAGTAATTTCCTGACCTGGAAACATTATGCTTAGGGTTACACCACTTCTGACCCAAAGCACAGTGTTTTGCTCTGCTCTGCTGTGTGAATTTACTAGCTAAGGTCCCTGTTAGCTCAGATGTCTCTTTACAGCACTTCATTATCTGTTGCAGTCACATCCTAAGCAAAAAGATGCAGCTGACATCCTTCACAGATGGAATGAAATGACTTAGCAGCCACCCTACTGATTACGTGAAGCTGACTTCGGCGATAATTCATTTTAATCCTTCATCCAACATGGATACTAAGTGTTGTAGTTACACCACTGTAATGCCTGTCTTTTGTCCCTCATGTGCCCTTAGCAAAGTACAACTCTGCACTGGAAATGAGACATACTTACTGCAATGATGTTGACAAAGTCATTTTCTCCCAGGGTATCTAAAATAGTGATGATGGTGTGTTTAGCAATGGTCATCCTCAGGCCCTTCATGCTCCCGCTGACATCCACAATAATTACAATATCTTTGGGAGAGGTAGCTGCTTGGATGTACCTTTATAAGAAGAGGAATACGCTGAAGCAGGGTGAACACAGGCCCCAGTATAACATGTACTGAGAGCGCAGCTATCCGGCAGTGTTGGGCTGGGGATCTGATGTGGTACCCCAATGCAAAAAGGTGTGAGGTTGGGACAGGGCCCTACCTTGTTGCCCCATTGGCCCCAATGTCTCATTTGCTGCATTGATGAGTGCTGGGTCTGCTACAGACCTAAGTCCAGATACCACTGAGAGTGACAACTGCTAAACCATCCTTTAGACATGCCGAATAGATTGAATAAATGCCCCACATTCCCAGAGTCTGAACAGCCCCAACTCTCTGGTTGCAAAATTACAACAAGGATGGGATAGAGGAACGAAACATTTGTGGTAATTTCCGTTTGGTACATGTTAATGCCTGTACAGAAAGGTGGCACTGCAGGTGATAAGCCAGACCCTCTAACCTGGTATTGCCTCAATTCATGTACCCTTTAGCTCTCCCAGGAGCAGCATGGGGCAGCAGCTGCTGATCAGCTGCCTCACCAAGGTGTCACCAGGCAAGGTCTGTTTCCTTGCTGTTCTGCTACCTGTTGTCCAGATCAGGGAAGCGGATGGAAAGGAGGGAGCGAGAAAGGCAGAAAAATGCTTTGACCAAGTTTCTCTTGAAGTCTTACCAGCCGCGATTCCTGCAGTCGAAGGAGATGACTCCATTCTCATCTGGTAACCATTTTATTCCTGAAGAGGGCAGCAAAAGGAAAAATCAACACACAGAAACGGGCACCTGCTCCCTGCTCCCCAGGCACCAGCACTTCTGTTATTCACTGCTGAGAACCTGCAGGGTCACACAAGTCCGGCCAGCAGTAGCAATTGCCATTCTGCAGAAATGGAAGCAGAGCCGCATGGTTTTTGGCAGTTCTCAGTAAACTGTTAATTGAATTTCTATTCAAAATATACCAAGCATTGGCTGGTGCCTGTAAAATCCATTCAGATTTGGGGAGCAGTTACATTTTAAGCTTTCTGCCATTTTGATGTAGTTCTCAACAACATCTTTTCTCTTCAAGAAGGAGAAAAGGATAAGCATAAAAAGCAGCAGAGATGGGGACATGTCCCTGATTCTCTACTAAAGGTTCTGTCACTGTCCTCTCTACTTTCCTCTTCTACGGCACGTGACAGGTCACACAACAAGGGCACAAGAGCCATCTGACAGAGGGGCAGCAAGGCCAAGTTACAGCTGCAGAGGATCTTGTGGGCTCCTCCAAGCATGGATCCTCCCTCTCGCTCTGTGACCTTACATGCCACTCACAGCTGGTGACGGGATAGCAAGTCAGGCTGCTCAGCTGCTTCTGGCACGTGTGGTCTTGAAGACAGAGAGAGGCTGTGGTGCTGTAGCTGCAGCTAAAAATCACGGGAGGGTGAGCCTGGGAGCTGTTGTGCAACTTCCAAACCCAGTCTGAGAGATCTGAAGACCCCACCATGGTGTTTTGTGAGCTTTTCTAGAGGGCAGTCTGCCTGAAGCACACCTCAGCAAGCAAATGCCTCTGGGGTCACAAGTGCAACATACCTGGGCGGCTAGTCCACATAAGAAATAAGGGTTTATGCCTGCCGTGGGTGCTCTTCCTTTGCCTAAGTGGCAGAGGTGTGTGCATCAAGTCTTTTTGTTCACTGCACATGACCCTTCATGGGGACATGCTATGCCCAAGCTTCCCAGACTGGGCTCTTTCACAGCACATTACCTTTCCCGCAACACCCATGCTTTGAGCTGGAAGAGCTGAGCAGATATTTCCTCTTTTACCTGGGTAAAGCCTGAAGAACCCAGTGGAGCTGCCAAAGTACTGCCAGGTCAGTGTGGGGTCCCTTTCAAAATTGTCCACAAAAATAGGATTCAAGGCTTCTGACATGTAAACTCCATTCAGAATGTCAGGGTCTGCAGGGAAAAAACAGGAAATGGGGGAAAAAAGTGTGCAAAAAAGGGGAGGATGGGGATGGGGACGAAGAGCCCTGGAAAGACTCCTGGCCTTGTCCTGTCCTTGTGCTCTGCACAAAGTCATGCTCTCTTTCTAGGGTCACTTGCCTCAAAATGACACCTATGCCCTTGGCAGCAGCTTTCCAAGAGACATTGTAAAGGGAAATGATTGCATCATTCAAGCAAATCCTGGAGGGCAGGTCACCACTGGCAACTGCAGCGATCTCAGCTTGGTCATACACTATCCTCATTTCTCTTTCTGGGCTTGTCTACCCCTGTGCATTACAGGGCTCCGAGAGACTCACAACAGCCAGCACTGTGCAGTATACAACCAGCGCAACATACAGACACAACTGACCTGTTACCTAAGATGGCATGTGCGGCTGTTATAAGGCAACTGCCTGGTGTACCATTAAGAGGAATAGCCTTTCTACAAAGTTTTTAACTTTATGCTAGTTCCCAAACCTCTGCAAGACACATTGTAGTATGATGCAGTTCCCCAAGACAGAGGAGCCCTATGATTTACATGCCATTTCTTTCTCCTTTTCCCCCACATTTCATTGATTCTGTTTTTCTCTCGTCTTTCCTTTCATTCTGTTTCTTACACAAAGCCTGAGCTGTTCTCACTTGCCCCTGAACTCATCAGAATTAATATAAAGCTGCAAACTTGCATGAACTCATAGGAGGCCATGTATATGTAGTATCTGATATTGACTCAGTGCCTCAGGAGATCAAATGGAGCAGCAGCAATAGGATAAGGGAATTATAGGAAAGTGGTCATCATAGGATTATCTACATTAATGTTGAACAGGATGGGGCCATGACCCACCACTTCCTGTTAGTCACTTTACAACAGATAGGGGCAAAATTCAATTGCAGCTCCCCAGTGATAAAGCCAAAGTAACTCATGCAGGAAGGGGAGTCAGAAGAGCTGTGGAGAGTGAGCTTTGGTGCTCCTGCTGACATTTGCCAGAGAGGGAGTGAGTACTCCCAGGCACTGTACAGACAAGAAATCAGCTAGCTGGGCAGCGCCTCTCCCCTCCAGGAGAGAGAAAGGACTACAACTGCCTCTTGCAGCAGCCATTTGGCCACCTCTCTGCGTGCTGCTGTAGGCAACGGCCCACTTTGTGTTCACCCGCAGCCAGCCCTACCGGTGGTAAAACTGGCAATTTTCAAATTTATCTTCAGCTCAGTGGTACACATCATTCCTAAATCTAGCAGTAAAACTAAGCCAGTGTTAGCGATCATCATTTCAAACAAAATCCTCCCAGGTCCCACAGACATCACAAAGGTCAGAGTTGTGTCAGATGAAGGACCAAGGCGCAGTTGCTGGCAAGACAGATGGCTGCTCGGACTGTCTGGACTCCTGTGGTTTTGAAAACTAAGTCAGGCTGTACTTGACCAGGGTGGGAGACTTCCATATGAAAAGTCCAGGAATCACATGGATCTTCGTGCACAAAATTTTAGTGTCTGGGACTCTCAGACCAGATGAAATTAATTTAAAATAGTGAGACAAATAAAAATCCCTCTATTGTTCCTCAGAATAATGTAGCAGTTGTGAGCACAATTGCCAATGCCTGCCCTGTCTGGTCCTGAAGCTTGTAAATGAGCTCAGTCTACGAGAGAAGTAATGGAGCTTTTTTTTTGCCAAAGTGTTTACAAGGAGAACAACTGATGGACAGGCTGGCAAAGAGCCAGTTCAGGCAGCTTCAAATGTTGGCAGAAAAGAGCAGCAACCTAAGGGCAATTGTCATCAGGTGCCTCAGCCTCCAGAGGAGGCTCGAAGATGGGCCAGTTTCTGGTGTGCAGCTGCAGCTGTGTGGATGTGCAAGGAGGAGAGGAAGCAGCCCAGGCACGAAGGATGCTGTGTGAGCCGCAGTGCTTCCCGTGGCTCCTGCAACTGCCGAAGGCTTGCCGAGAACAGAAAATAGCCCAGAATAACCATATCCCAATAGCAGTTGTGAATTAACCCCCCACATAAGCTCACTGGGAATTAAGGGTGTCCTCATGAGACATTAGAGCCTCATAGCACAAAGGCACTTGGAATCTAATTTCTCGGTTGAAATCAGTGAGACCTTTGGCACCCAAAGGCCCTGATGGATCTGGCCCTTTGTGCAGAGTAGCTATAGCCAGTAAATTCACACCACAGTTCATTTCACTGCTTCTTCAGTTTGGTAGATGAACCCTGCGAGACTACACTGCCTGCCTAAGACAGAGGACTGCCCATCATCAGAGGTCTTCCAAGAACAGATCATACCTAAGCCCTGTCACAGTGACAGACTGCAACAGAGACTTGACTGTGCCTTGGGACAGTACCTTTCCAGCTCTATTTTCTATTCTGTCAATTGTCTTTTTCTTTTTTGTCCCATCTTTCCTTTCAGTATTATTACTCTTTGATAGCTTCCACAGCAGACTAGTAGTGAGAAAGAAGAGTCCAGTGGAGTCCATTACCTTTGTTGTAGACATTAGTGGGGAGCTGGATATCACTATATGTTGTGTTCACCAGTAGATTATTGAAATGCTCGTTTGGCTCCAAAATAAATTCATCTCCAAGTTCCACATAATTATCATTCTCATCCTTCTCATTAATCAGGAGAGAGTTGTAGTAATCAAACTGTTGATGAAGACAATGGAAAAGAGAAAGGCAGCAAGAGAGAGAATAAGACAGATTATTATCAGTACTGCCTGAAAAAAAACATTAAAATATAAAAAGGGGACATCTGGAGAATCTGGGCTTCAAATCAGGTCAATGTGAGCAGCAAATGAGAGCCATTATCAAATGAAAAGTGGCAAGCAACCCAAATGATGGTTTCTGTCCAATTTCTCACTGCAAGGTGCGCACAGGTGATGGAGCAACATCATAACTGGCATCAGTACTCAGACTGGAAGCCCCTGAAGAGACACCTAGAGCAAAGGGACATGGTGACAGATTGCCATGATTCCTCAGCTCAGAGGTATTTAAGTGATTAGCTGGAGAGGTGAAGTGTCTTCCTGCATCTGGCTCCTGGGCTTTGCTACAGGGTGTGCTGATTCTGAGCTCACTTGCCCTTGTTTCTATAGATATCATCTACTGGAGTAACTCTTCATGCAAATACAAGTAGGATTATCCCCTTGCTGTGCTGCTCCGAGCAGCAGGAGCTTATCAAGAGCAAAGGATAGAGCAGAAGGTGCTCCAAGACAAGGCAGTTACCCTCCCTGTGAAGACCAGTCAGGGTTTAGTATCAACCAACCTTTTGGTATCTCCAGGGCTCTCCCCCTTGGATTAAAAAATGCTTTTAAAGTGATTTTGTGCACTTTATCTCGGTCAGAGATTATTTAAGGATATATATTCAAGTACTAAAAGTACTTAGGGGGTGTGAACTGTGTGTGTGAACATAGGGTCATGTGCCTTGCTTTACTCATAACCCTTACTGTGGATGCAGCTGACCTAACCAATGACTAACATGACTCTTAAATAAAGAGGTAGGAGAGCTGAAGTTAATAGCTAGCTTGATTTCAAGAAGCATTTTCATTCCCACCTTTTCACCAGCATAGACAGGCATACTTGCAGGGGTAGCTTGTACTTCCACTATGCTCCCTGTGCTTGTACTGCATTCATCAGTTTTCAGTCCTGTTCCTTTTACCAACAATAACCCCATAGCACTGCTACAAACAATTATTAACAGAAAGCCAGTTATCCAGACTGTATGGACAGCAAACTTTCACTTAATTGGGAATCCTGACAAGTGGGTGTCTGCAGGGTAGAGAAAAGATGATGGGAGTTGGTGAGAAAGATGGTGGGAGACTCAGCTCATTGGATTAATAGTTTGCTGTGGATATCTGTCATATCTTAGGTTTGACCTTTGCAAGAGCTTCCTCCTCATTGCTCATATACACTCAATTTTTAGCCCATTTTCCAGTCAAGTAACCCACAGCATACCAGCTAATTTGCACTAACACATTACATGGATCATGACAGCTGGTATGCATAATGACCACTTACTGGTATGCAGTAAGAGTAATAACTGTAACATCACACAAGCCATTGCTTTCCCACATCCTTCCTGTCCTTGACCCAAAGGGTCTCTTCATCTTTTTTAAGGAGGGGAGAACTGAGCGCTAATTCCCCATAAGGACTGCAGCAGCATAATGCTGTAGCCACTTTGAAGCCTGATGTTTCAGGGTTAACTTGCTTCTCTAGCCATTTCCAGCTGAGCATTAAGAAGCTGGGTTTGTGGTGTAACATGCCGGTATAGGAAGGAGGGAACAGTTCTAATTATCTACCATACTGTGTTCCCCCCTGCCAAAATCCCACTCTCTCACCTGCTATGCATGCATCCCTCCTATTTTTGCAGGATGGCAAGGCAAGGAGGTCTAGGTCAGCGTTACTAGGCTTGGGACCTGCCAAAGGAATCACTTAGACTGCTTCCTAGTAAGACAAGCTGAGGTCCCTGAAAACAAGGAAACTCCTAACTTGTCTAGGAGCCTGAGGTGAGTGGGTCCTGCTGCTCCTGTCTTTTGGCTAGTCTCTGAGGGTATGGGCCATATTTTGTCACTGACAGGTATGAACTTACCTCCAGTGAGGAGTTGTACTCGTGGTTCAGATCTGCATCTTCTGCTGCCTCCACCAACCTCTAATGCAAACACAAAGAAAGATGAGGGATGCTGCGGGAAGCACACAAGAAGCTTTTCCAGCAGCATCAGTTATTCCTTAACCACACTTAGTGAGAGGACAGTGACCACCTCCATCCACACAGAACAAAGTTGTGTGGGCTATAAACTTTCCTGCTTCCCTCTTTTTCTGCTGGCCTGTCATTCTGTCCTCCAACTTCATAACCTGGAAGACATTCACAGCTATTTCTTTCTGAGTATGTTCACGCCTACTTACTCCAGAGTCCCTAGTAACCTGAGCAATTGTAGACACCACAGGACATGCACATACAGACACATGTCCATTTAGAGAAAAACAGCCAGAGATTTCATCTCATTTTCCAGGGGCCCTTCCAAAAAAACCACGGGAAAAGCATTGTAGACCAAGCCTGGTGTCAATACCTCGTCAAAGAAACAGGCCTTGTGGGAGTATCAATCTCCTATTGTTACTGAGACAAAAGACTACAATTTGATTTCTTACAGGGCTCAGTAATGCTATGGCCATTTATACACTTCTGCCGTTTGTGGAAGCCAAAATAATCACTGGTACTCTCCAGTCTGATGCTTCAGGGCACTAATTCTCACTTGTGCAGATTGGGAAGGAATCCAGCCAAACATGTACAAGTTTTCAGAGTTCCACAATTAGTGGCAGTCTCAGCAAAACTACTTTTGTGGTGCTTCACAAAGGATAAGTCAATCCAAACACTGGGAAAGTCTGGCTACGAATTTAATGTTATGGGCAAAAGCTCTGAGTCTAAACATGCCCAAATTTAGCTTTGAGATTCAAATGATGTGTTTCTGGATCATTTTTACACAATAAATGCTTTAAGCTGTCAGGGCTCTGTGACTACAGAAATAAGCTTCTAAATATAAGGGACTATGTCAGATCCTTGGATGAAAGAAAAGGGGCCATAACAATTACCTGCTCTGATCTCCAACACAGCAACAGTTAAAGAATATTTGTCACCTCCTCTGTGTATCCCCACGTACACAGCTGGAAATCCAAGTGTGTTACTTGCAGCTCATGTTCAAGTGCTGCAGGAGTTTTCCCCTGAGCTGCACACAGAGCTGAAGCAAGCTACTAGTCTTCAATGGCCAGAGTGCATTACACACAGATGAACTTTATTTTCATCTGTGTGAGGCTTTTTTCCTGTTTAAACAACTAAGAGTTAAACCTCCTTCTCCCAAAAGAGTGTTCATTCCCTCATATTTATTTCTAGACTTTGTTTTTTTCCTTTTTTCTTACTCTGGACTAAGGGAGAAACCAATATTCCCTTGTCTGTACGCCCACAACCTCCCACCAGTGTCTGCTTAAAGCTCAGAAGGAGCCAGCTGCACAAGCAGGTGTGTGGTGGGGTGAGGAAGACCTTGTGCGACCTCTACGCCCACACACCTCTGGCACAGGAGGGAGGCCAGCACCTGCTGCTCTGGGGCCAGCAGGAACGGCCTCCCTTCCTATAGCCCCATCGTCATACCTCAACAGCTTCGACCTTCCTGCGGAGCATGCTCTCCATCTGCTCCGAGAACTTTTTCACCAGCTCCAAACCGTCCACCTCTTTAATCTTCAGAGTTGGCTCCACGTCTTTGTATTTCTACCCGAGGGAAAGGAGAAAATCCTGCTGAGCAGGAGGCTTACAAGGAAAGGGTCAATCTATTATTGCTGTTCTCTTTGGTGAAGAGATATGTGTTGAGAGGACTGGCCCAATTTATTCCCTCCTCTTGTCTTTGTGCTGCCTCCCTTTTCACCCCATAATCTGGGCACATGCAGATAACTGGCCATAACATTGGTGCCTGAAAATTAGGGGAAAAAAAATAGAATGCCAGCTTTTGAAAACCTGAAGTGTGCTGTGCTTACATCAGTAATAACATTATATGCATCGCAGACCTGAAACTGAATCAGCCACGGGGGCAGATTTACTTAGGGCAGAGGGAGCTGTGTGCTGTCATTACATTGCTCTCCATGTCATACATGCCCGGGGCACCAGTGGGAGGGTCACACTAGTGAGCGCCCTTTCCTCCCACAGCACCATCGTATCTGTAGCGTGTCTTGCCAGTTCTCCAGCAAGACGGGTCAGTGGGCTGCTCAGTGCTTTAGGCAAGAGATTGCCAAGAAAAAGCCAGGGAGACAGGAACTGTACTATATATTCAGCATACATGAGCATATTTTGGCCAGGAGCAGTGCAGAGGTGACTCTCAACTAGGAATTGCAAGTGTGGCAGAGATGCACTGCTGAGGAGGGTCCAATAACTTTAGAGGCAGCCAGGTTTTTCTGACTGTCTCATATAATCTAGGCATTTAAAGCCTGAGAGTACTCTCAAACTGGGTAATTATAATCTGCCTCCCTAAGCCTGATCTTTAAAGATTGGATGCAATGGCCTTTATTTCTTCTCAAAAAATCCCAAAGCAGATTGAGATAGGCAGCAAGAAAGGGAAAAAACAAAAATAAAAAGCCAAAAAACCCTGCAAAAGGAGACAATGCGATTAACCTATTTAAAAAATGAGAGCTTTATCTCCCTGGCAATGAGAGCCTTCCCTGGAAGTGCAAAGGCAAGTGATTAGATTTCCCTGGTCCCTCATCATCATTTCTCTCTGCAGCACATACACATCCTCTCCATCCTGATGCAGGAAAATTTTTTCCATCCTATAAGTTTTGTCACGTTCCCTTGTTGTGTCCGCACCACAGTGATCTCAGCCAGGGCTGTGCTTCTCGCCCTGGTACAGAAGAGAAGGTGAAAAGGGTAAGGGGACAGCAGGGGCTCTATTGACACTTCTGAATGAGAAGAAAGTGGGAGGGAGTTTGCATGTCCTTAGGGTGAGCAAGTGAAGCTCCTTTTGTCCAAGAAGCTCATTGATCATTAGGAAAGCTGGTGGAGCATACGCGGAGGCAGCAGTGCCTTGAGGACGGGGCAGGCTGAGGAGGTCAGCCAGAAATAGAAGCAGCATCCAGCTTGCAGCAGGCATGGTGGGGAGGCTGCTCCCTCTGCCTGGCGTGATTAACAGCAAGGGTTTTACTGGATTAAAACCACCAGGCTTTGCATCCACTCTGCTGCAGACGGGTAGCCAGGATGGATGGGGGAGGAGGAAAGGGTTGAGCGCAAAGGTTTGCGCAACCATGCTGCCAAATGAGATGTGTAACAGCCCACAGAGGGCTGTGACTGATGATGAGACCATAGCACACATCCCAGCTGCTGCCTGTCCCATTTAGCTCCATGTCATGGTGTCGTGGGGAGGCAAGCGATCTCTGCCACGCTACACTTTAATCAGGCCCTCCTCGGGGGGAGGAGGGTTATCTCTCCTGGGAAAGCTACTGGGGGGGGGGGGGGGAACTGCACCAGCAAGCATGCTCTTTACAAAATGACCTATTATCGGTTACTTTGGGTCATATCTTGAATTAAAAAGAATTGGGCTTTTTACCTCTCAATTATTTTTTAATGTGCCTTTGACACATCCACAAGTACAGGTTAACACGGTAAAAGTAATCACAAGCAATCATGCACAGCCTGCTAATGTCATACCCACATCTCAGCTCTGGGAACTAGTCAGAGCTGGGAAAACACTGCAAAATAGCTTTCTGCAAAATTTTAGCTAGTTAGTTCAGGGAATACACCAAGTTTGAGCCCAGATCCTCTTTGAGCTTGTTTCCTACAAATGATCCAGCACACCATTTTGTATCTGTATTCCTGCCACTAAAGTCATCTGCTATTAATGAATACATACAGCAAGAGCTCCTCAAGGTAGACAACAGAGTAATACTTGTGACTTCACTACTGTTACCAGATACCATGGCTGAAAGTACTTGGTAGATGTCAAGACAGGTTCTTGTTGGCAGCTGAGGTTAACCAGGACAACCTGAGTTTAGCACTCAAGTCATCAGATCTTTAGAATTTACAGTATGAGAATCACCTGTAGGCTTAGGAAAACTGGCTGATATGATCTGGTATTGAAAAGGGACTAAACCTTCATGAGCTGCTTGTGAACTCAAAAATCTTTTCGCATTCATCAGGTACTTTACTCCCTTAAAACAGTAGGAACAATTCATTAAGATTCTCTTTCAACAGGGAAGGGAGTGGTGATTTAAAAGCAGAAGATCCAGAATTCAGTATCCTACATTCTATCTGTGAACAGAAATATGGATATGTCACCAAATACATTTCCTTGTTTCCACCTCCATGAAATTTAGCCCATTGAAGTGCACAGTGTTGCATTACTCACTGCTAGTGAAACTATATTAAGAGTGTGAAAGATATTCATTCCATCCTCACCCAGAAAAATGTCTTGACTCTGGTTATTTAATTTGTCTGTTCTTCACCATGTAGTTATTTGTTGTGCTTTCTAGTAATTACGTAGCTGGAGCCAAACCCTGCTGTCCTTTCTCAGTCCTATCCACCACTGAAGGCAATTGGGACCTCAGCTACAAAAGGAAGTAGGAAGTAATTCTGAAACATTTATCATGTGGCATTAACTCAGTAGAGTAAAAATAAAATCAGTGAAGCCAACTGGTGTTTTTTTCACTTGCAGGGAAGCCCTGAGAAGTCCAAAAATACTGTGAGGCCTTCCCAATACAGCTGCAGTCCATGGCCCCAGAACACAGGAGGGTGCCCGTGGTAGCTGCCTAGGCGACAACAGCAAGAGGACTACGGCAAACAAACCAAATGAGCCACAGGCCACCAATTTCTGTTCACCAGCTCTGTAGGATGTTACCACCCTTCTACTCAGCCTTTCATGCAGCCCCTCCGCTCCAGCTGTATTGCCCTCAGCAGTCCTAGACCAGTTCCAGCGTTTTAGTACAAATCCATCGTCACCGATCTAGGCTACTATGCCAGACTGGTGAGCGAGCTTGCCTTGACACCTGGCTTTGTAATAGTGGAATACGATGAATGCTTCAGCCATCAAATCAAAGCATCTCTTAAGCTTTTGCTACATCTCTGAGGTTTGATTTGATGATATACCAACTGCCTGGGGACTAAGAGCCACCTAGGGGCTTTCTTAACACTCTCCAGTCTGGGGGAGAACCTGCCCTTCTAGATTCAAGAGATGTCTACTGGGCCTCTAGGAGAAATACAGCCCAGAAAGAAACTAAGCATTTGGGTTCACGACATGCTATTTCGTTTCTTTTGGAAAAAGAAAACAAATCGCCAAACGAACCCAAAGTCATCAAAGGAATCTTACATCAAAAATTAATGAAATAGAAGGTTTACGGCCACAGCATTCAGGTAACTGAAAAATTATGGCTGTCAGAGCAGCAATTAGTTAGTTACTTCATACCTGTTAGCCAAAGGAGAACAAATGTCAAGTGTGAAATGTACTCAGTTTGGATTTTCTCAAAGTCAGTGTACCCACTGACTTCAGCCAAGTATGACCCTGACATTGCACTCCCTACCCATGTACTGCTCTGCCTGTACTAGCACACAAAGAGAAATCTACCACATGAAAAAGAGGCAATGGCCCGAAATTTGAAAAGCAAATGGGTAACACACATGCTTGGGTTTCTAAACTTCAGTGCGTTTAGCTCCCCAGGTGTGACTCACTTGCCATGTGTATGCCAGTGCACTGATCTACACAAAGCCATTTGGGGTCTGCCAGGAGACATCTCAAGGGGCATGAAAGTGTTGCCCATTAGTTAGAGATTTGCCTGCAGTGCTCTAAGTGACAGGGAACCAGACAAAGACCTCCAGGACGGTCCCTGGTTTAAGAAGCTTATTTGTGAGAAGGTGTCCAACCCAGTGCTTGCTAAGGAAATGGAGGCTGAGGGACAGACTGAAGAAATGGGCAACAGCTGTACTTCCCCTCTTTCCCCAAATCCAGGAAAACAGGGGGAACTTGAGAGGGTTTAAGGAGGGGGACTTGAGTGGTAAAAGGCAAACCTGATTTGTTTAAACTGCTTAACTATGACCACCCTTAGTAAAGTCAGGGCCAGGGAAGACATGCATTTAGGAGATGACTCTTTGGTAGAGAGTGTAAACAGAGCTAGGCTGGATCGAGCCCATCTAGCCTGTCTGCTGGAATTGGTGACAGTGACTCACTGAAGGACATTTCCTCTGAGTCATGGATGACGCTGCATCTCAGTGGTGTCCAGAGACTGTGCAAAGCACAATCCCTCTGTGCCACATCCTGGCTCCATCGTGCGCAAGACTGAAGCAGACACCTTTCCCTCTCCATCAGGGAAATTGTGAGGACCTGAGCTGGGGCAGGCAAATGTGATAGTTTTTTTTAAGGGCAAAAGGTCTGTCAGGTCACAAGGCAAATATAGCTCTCCCTTGAATTACCTCAGCACAAATCCTAGATTGGGTTTGATTAGAATCAGGCTTCTTTTTGATCAGAAATAAATTTTTTTTTTTTTGCTTCTAGTGAATTACACCAAAAGACCTGGCAGCTGTGAATTTTTGTTGAAGATTTGGATGTCCTGACTGTTGTTCTTAGTGGTACTATAAGTATCATTTAGAGGTCCCATAGATTCCCTTCCCCAAAGGGATTAAGATTCAAACAGACAAAATGTACAGTGTGGACAGAAGGAGGTGAAATGGCTGGGTGCAATGTCTCCAGAGAGCAAAAAAACCACACCTATCTTGATGCCCACCTCGGTGCCACAGCTGCTTTCCCTGGCCTCTGCTGATGCCTTTCATGAAACTAGTATTTTCAAGCCAAACCCTTTTCCCCTTACTCCCAATAACATTTGGACCTTAAGGAATGTGAACTCCCTTACTCTATTAGTAGAAATAGACATAGGAGCAGGCTGGCTGTGTTGAAGTAGTTAGGAGAAGGCACTGGCAGCAGTATTTCCTCACATGAAATTGTGGCACCCTTACCATCTTTTGAAAAAATGGTATTTATAGACTTTGTGAGACAGCAAATACCTATTCAGTATCAGACACAGATATCTGAGTATCGAATAACCCCTATCTCCTGCCCACTGGATCTCAGGTGTCCATCGGAGATGCTGTATAAGGTTGCTTTGCCTGTGACACTATCTTCTGCAGACTTCATGGAGAAACAGGCAATGCAGAAGCATCAAAATTGCTAAAGGCCAAATTTTTGCCTGGTTTCTCATTGCACCACAGTTGCCTCATGATTAGGCCATGTGGCACATTCCTCTTAAACACTGACAGTTTTTTATTGCATAGTGGCATGTTCCTTTTAGAACAGACTAATTAGCAGTTAGACCTTTGCAACAAATAATGAAGATGTTTCTCTGCCAAGCCTAGCAAAGGCAATGCTGCAGGAGCCTCTCCCTTCCTCCCTAGCATGCAAGGAATTAGAGGGCTCAGTAGCAAGGCAAGTCAAACCATCCCTTTCTGCACTAGGATGTGGGTATTATTACTATTCAGAGGACAAAAATTAGATACCTAAAAGGCCTAAGAGACAATGCATTATGCTGAAAAGAAGGATCACAGAAAGAGAAGAGAAAAGAAAGGGGATGGCCACATGAGATAGAGAAGGAAATATATCCTCTCAGATGTGCCTGGCAGCAATCAGGCCTCTTGGGCAGCGCTTAGGAGAGGCTGATTAATACAACCCAGCTGGCAGTGATGCACAGAGTTCACAAAGAGTAAAAAAGGAGCAGGCAATGCTGGAGTAAATTCCTTGTGTCAGAGCTAGTTAATAATTATTAGCTATGTTGCAGCAAAACCGCAAGCTCTATTGTTTACTATGTTGAGCCCACACCAGCTATTCATCTCTGATTTTAGGAATCAAAAAGTAATAGGGCAAATTCTCTACTGCTGCAAACAGGAAAATTCAGTTAAAGTCCCTGGAGATGCACCCTTTAATGCTGGCACCCTTTAGGCTGCTCAGTCTTTGATTAGCAAACTGGGCACCCCAGGCAGGAAAGGGAAGCAGAGATCTGCCTCTGGAGGTCATAGCTTTCAGCCCTGCCAAGACACCCATCCTGGAGACTCCATCCAAGAGGAAATGAGAAAAGATGGTTTTAAAGGCAAGATTTAAAAAGGGGGATGTGACTTGATGAATGCCTGGAGGAAGATAGATGAGGTAGCAGAAATAAACAGGAATACTAGCTGGAGGACCACAGAAGAGGCAGAAAGGCTGGGTGATGAAGCACAGACAAATAGGAGGGAAGGGAGGGACATGCAGGTAGGAAGGGAGGAGTGAAGAGTCAGTGCGGGAGAGTGGAACAATGATCAGGGAGAAATTTAAGGAGTAATGTTAAAAAGCATAAAAAAAGGACAACTTAGGTGGCATTTGGTCATGGTTAACGAGAGCAGGAGAAGTGTTAGATCAGATTTTCTTTAGTTCTGTATAGTTGAGGGGCACCACTCTGTTGCCATGGACATGAAATCCCATGGTTTTGAAAGTTAGCTGGAGACCTACATGTTTTGCCTTTTTCCACCCCAAGCCTTCTGTAGAGAGGAAAGTCTGGAAGGCTACATGGGAAGAGCATGTGAAGGCAAGGAAATCCTTGCAGCTTTTGCCTACCTTTTGTAATAGGGGAGAGCCCGAATACTTAGTCACAATGGAGTACAGATCCCCACCAAAGGCATCTGCCCAAGACTTCACCCTAAAAGGAGAAAAGAGAGAAATCTGTGTAAATAGGCAATAACCTCTAACTCAAGGGCAGCAGAACTTAATTCCAGGGAATAAACAGGGAAAATCTGTGTTCCTATGCATGAAAACCTCCATATTCCTTCTCACACATTATAGCGACAATGATAATCCTTTCTCCACAGACTGCCAGTGAAACAAGCAGTAAGGTAAGACGCAATCACTCATTTTGGACATTCTCCCCATGACATTAGTCGGCAAGGAGCAACAGTGAGTTTTGGTAGTTTCAGCCACCACTTGTTGAATCAGAGGGTAGAGTTTATCTCACCTAGCTTTAGAAGTAAGTTGTGTGTTTGGTCTTACATATCATCTGGTTTCCTCTGTTGTTAGTAGAGTGAAATAAATAGCCCTCTGGAGATACCTATTTGTCTTTGCTGATTGCAGAAGGAGCCTAGGGTGATGGTCTAGACACTTAATTTTAAGATTGCTGAACAGAAATAAATCTCAGGCCTAAAAGGAGTTGTCAAGAGCCTCTGATTCAGTTTCTAGAGTTGTACAGGCCAGAGGCTAGCAAGCTGGATGAAGATAATGCTCTCGGTGGAGATATTATGGCTTGCTAATGCCAGAGTAAATTCTATATCTCACCATTTTAAACACTGCTTGTTTGTGCCATCCTGTAAATAACTGATGATAGCAATTGCACATGGAAAACGAAGATGCTGAAGAACAACCGAATGCCAAGTTACCCAAATCAGAATAGATGGCTATTGTAATTGACAGAAGACTTAATCAGAAACCATCTACATGATTCACATTAGGCAGCTCCACCTACACACAGTTCCTTTAACAAGGATTCACTTAGGAGAGATTTATTTAATGGAATAAATGGCCTTCTCCACTTACCAGAATATGCTATTTATTTACAGGGTAGAGAGTCTTACCTATGGCTTTCAGTAGATTTCTGCCAGCTCAAAGCAACCTTTAACCCCAAGGTCTGACTGTCCAATGCACTGCACCATTTCTGTCGCAGAATAATACAGCAACCGTTAAGACGAGCTCTGGAGCAAAGCCATGAGCAAAGTGCAGCAATGGTGGAAGCATCGCAACAGCTAACTTTAGGCTAGGAAAGCCTATCTGTTTAGTTTCCCCTATTGTGAACAGAGGCAGACCAGCAGCTATGGGGGCTGATTTAGACCACATGTAAGGCTCCTGCTCAGTACTGCACCTCTCTCCACTAATTCCAAAGGGGGCATAATGAGAGTAGGTACCCTTTATAATCACTCCTTAATTGGCAATGAGGCATTCATTTCTAACCACTGAGTGTGCTCTGGCACCAGCTGAAATCAGTAAGAACAACTCAATTTATTTTTTTTGGCATTGTGTTCTGCATCCTATTTTGACAGACAGGGGTTTTATCTCTTCATTTCATTCTTAAACCAAAAAGAATATAGGTATCTGCTAGGAAGCCAGGATTTATTGTCCCATATCAGAGTTATTTTAGCAAACTTAGAAAAAAAGAGGAAAACAGAAAAAGGGGAAAGAAATATGCTGCAAATGGTTGTATGGAGCATGGGACCCCATGAAATTCTTTCCTGATTCTTGTAGTGACCAACTTATTCCCTGAGGCGTGAGGCCTGAGGATCTCTAAGTTGACATTTAGCTTGATGCCCATCTGCTGATGTTAGTTTATAGCTCTTATATGTGAGATGTTTTGTACTGATATTAACTAATGTTCTTCAGGTCTCCTCACCTTTTACTGTAGAAAGTGAAAACCTAAACATGAGGCTTGGAGTAGTAATTCTAGCAGAGAGACTTGGTTTTACTCTGTTTGCTGAAAGGAATAAGGTGTACGTGATCCTGCTTTTTGTTTTGTGTTGTATCTGTGGCTTTGCATGTGACTCTGTCCTCCCAGCTCTAATAACTTTTCTGTCCAGCAGGGTATATTAAGTTCTGACAAGTGTGTGTAGATGGGCAGATTCAGCAGAAAGATGCTATTATTGAGGAAAAAAGGATTGCAATATGAGCTTAGCAATTATCAGTCGCTAGAGAAGTCAACCACAAGACACAATTTTATAGAAAATGCAGCTCTGCTGCTCACAGAACTACTTGTTTCTGAAATCCTTAAGTCCCGGTGCCACACAATTACTCAGCATTCTCGGCTTTCATAAAAACAGGAAAAGGGAAGTTAATTTTTTAGCCTTTGAGGCTATGGCAGAAGAAGACTAAATATGTGAACCTTGAAACTTCTAGTACCAGAAGAACTCAGGAAAAAAAGTTAGGATTTGTGTAATTTCACCATTGCTAAGCCAGTCTCCTAGGTGGTGAATGCTCAGACTAGGAGCACACTCCCACCGCCCGAGGCCACAGGGCACAGCTCTGGTGTGGTGTGTGAAAGCCAGGGCAGGACCCCCACAGCTACTTCTGAGCTGCCGCCCAAGCTCTGGGGCCAATATTTCTGCTGATGTACTTGAAGCAGCTCTGCAAGATGCCATGCTGCAAAACCCACAAGCTTTGGGAGAGGCAAAGGCAGCGAAAAGGACAAAAGGAAGAAGGAAGCACAGAGAGAGGGTTGGAGACGGGCAGCTTCAGAGCAATGACTGGAAAGTTAGGGGAAGTGGAAGAATGAGAGGGTGCAAAGGTCTCGGGGCCCTGTATGATAGGGCTGAAAAGCAGATAATTAAAAATGTATGGTGGTATTCCACGGAAGATGAAAAGGAGGCAAGTGAAGAGGCAGAAATACGCTGGCATTTACATATATAAAAGACAATTATTTGCCATGGAAGGGAGTGGCCTTAGAGTTCTGGAAGGTTAAAGGCAGCCTGCTGAATTTAAATAGTTTTTTTTTTGTCTTTTCATAAACAACGAGAGAAAAGGTCAGTCTAAAATTCATCAGGTTGCAGAGATATTTCATCTAAGGCTGCTGACTCCCACAACTCAGGAGCAGATGTACAGAGGTGATAGGGGCAGTTGCAAGAGGCCACACCAGGTGGTCTGTGCCTATCCTGCCTGCATGTTTCAAGCATCCCAACAAGCAAAGGCTGAGCAGCCAGCCCCAAATCCTCACCAATCTCACAGCTGCCTGTGCTGTGACCAGCTTATAAGCAGAGCAGTGGTCAGGGGAAAAGAGGAGGTGGTTTCTGTGCTGAACTTGCACCTCAGAAATAATAATTGACTGAGCAGATCTTTGCACCATGGGAGTTAAAGCTGAGTGTGTTTTGCAAAGATTTGAATAAGCTGGTGAAGAAATGAGTACACTGCCACAAAGCCAGGCATGACACAGTGAGCAGTACAGGCCCGCTTAGCTTTGTGTCACTTAACTGTGATTGAACCCAGCTAGTGTTTAAAAGCTTTTAGTTTTGTGTCCCCAAAATGTCCTTGTGCAGTCTATAGAGCGGGTCTGTTTTCCTGCTCCCTTTTGTGCCCTAGCAAATGTATTCTTCTTCTGAAATTTCTTTCAAAGGGACAACTTCCGTGCTTTAGTCAAATTCATAAGTGGATTTGAAACACTAGGGAATAATTCAGCTGTTGGTCTGTTTTTGGTATCAGGGGAGAGAAGATCTTTTTCCATTGTTTTTTCTTTTTTTCTTGTACATGAATAAGTTCCAAATTCTGAGAAGTGACGTAACTCTTTTCTCTGTAGTAAAGGGCTATCACATTATAACCAAACACATCAGAAAAGGATTTGAGCAGAGATTGCCTGCCTGTAATCCCTGCACTTGTGTGCAGTGGCAAAAACAGCAGAAAGGACAGGCTGTCTTCTTAATGCCACGGATTTCAAGGCCAAAAGGTATTTCTATGCAGTATTTACTCTGGGCACAGAAAGTTGCTTTTTGCTTTACACAATTTGAAATTATTAGAGGTTGAATTTTGTTCCACAGAGAAAGGAAAGCAAGAGGGAAATGTATTTTGGAACAAACTGCGTATTTTGCTGCAAAGTTCCTTTCAGATGGACTTTTAAAGTCTTGTTTACCATCACCCAATATTTACCGACGGAAGCACTTAAGAAAATGCAGATTGCTGTAAATCAAAGGTAGTCCCACATGGAAGCAAAGATAATTTCACAGAAAGGCAGAGCTGTGGGGAAGGCTAAGGACTGCTCTATAACCTGTGCAGTCTTCTTATGAAACCCGAATCAGAAGCCCTGAGCTGAGGAAGGGTTTGATAGTGCAGACAACAGTAAAGCCAGTGGCAAAGTTTCCTGAGATCCCCTCAATAAAACCCTTGAAAGTGGCAAGGAGTCAGTGCAATGCTTCGTTGCACCTGGTGCTCCACATTAGCAAGCAAATTTGCAAGTGTCTTGTTGGCATCTTTTGAATACAAAACGCTTTTTCAATCTCAGGAAAGGACTTTGGCTGACCTTGGTTGGTGTAGCCGACATGTCTCTTTCTGAAAGTGGAGGACAACGTTGTCTCCTCTCCAGACTAACCCCGCTGTCCTATGCAGACAGACCTGTCCCAGCTCTTCTCCTCCAGAGAAATCGCCCCACAGCAACTTTTACCAACAGTGTTGCTGACAGTTTTTCAATCCTTAAAGGATTTAATTCGTCTAAATCACCTTAACAAGGCGAGGCTTTTATAAATGCAGTTTGCCGAGACCCGTTAGCCTCCTGGGGGGCTGCGGGACGAGACTCGCTGCTGATGTAGGTATCACCTTGCAGCAGCAGCTTTCCAGCCACGACCATGATGGAGGCGCCACTTGCACATCCTGGCATGCACACAGCTGTGGGGCACCCTGATGCCTTGCAGGCACCCAAACAGCCCACGTGCAAAAGGGGCATCAAAATTCCCTGTGTGTTTGCTACTGCCCATACCCAAAGGCAGTGCATGCAGGAAACGTGACTGTGAATGCCTTGTACTGCAGCTCTGCTTCTTGTTCGTACGCTCCAGAGCTTTGGAGGGAGCTGATCCCCCCCTTTTTTAGTCAGATGGTGCAGGAGCAAGCAAGAAAAGGTGCTATGGCCTCTTTCCTCTATTTAGCCACCATCCACATAAATATACACATATTAAACATACACCTGCTACGCACGTGTGCACAAGTTGCTTTTTTGAACTTGCAGAGCCCCAAACCAGTGTTAAGGGACTGGTGCCGGTGATATATAATAGCAAAAAGATCAGGAAAGCTCGCACTACACAACCTGGATCTCATATGTGCCAGAGAGGTGTTTTGGCCTGACACCCCATGTGCCTCCCGAGGCCAGATCCTGACCAGTGCTACGTATCCTTATCGTCCCTTGCAGGCTGCACACTGGCACCCGAGAGCCCCAGGAGGCTGAGGGCCAGGGGTGGCCGGGTGGCAGGAGGCGACGAGGGGACGGAGGAGGCCGTGGGGAGAGCAGAGTGGGGTGACGCGCGAGGCGAACGCTTACGTCTCCAGCGGTATCTTCGTCTGGGCCTTGGTGGCAGGCGGGAGGCAGACGAGGGAGAGGAAAAGCCACGGGGCGGCTCCAGGCCCCATCCTCCATGCGCCGACCGTCAGCAGGAGGGCCAGCCGCAGGGACGTGGGGGCTCCCGGCCCGTCCTGCCCCCGGGGCATGGTGCCTGCACGCTGCCGGCGGGCCCCGGCATGGCGCGGGGCCGGCAGCAGTCTGCTGCGGGGCTGAGCCCTCGGGGGATCCTACATCCGCTGCCCCGGGGCCGCAGCTCCTCGCCGCCGGCCAGGCCCAGAGGGGCTGCCGCGAGGCTCCCAGCGCGGCCGAAAACCCGCCCCGAGCTGGCCGGGGTGCCCAGCGGGGAGCCTCGGCGGCGGGGTCCCGCACGAGCACTGGACACGGTGTGGCTCGGCACCCTGCAGGGACGGCAGAGCCGGGCGGGAGCGCCCGGCGGCAGCCGCGGCGTCTGCGTAATCCACTGCCAGCCCTCTAATCCCTTTGCAGAGCAGCCGCAGCGGCAGATTTAGGGAAGTGGAGTGGGATAAAATCACCCAGGATTACTCTGATTCCTGAAGACGGGTCTCGGCTTCTCCAGGCGGAGGTCAGGCCGTCGAGCCTGCTTTAAAGGGGTAGCATCGCGCCTCCCCAAACGCCTCCTCACCTTTGATCCCTGCCCAGCAGATGCTGCCGCCCTGCACTGGAGGACGCTTGCACGTTGCCCATCCGCCTCTCCATCCGGGATCCTCTGGCAACGCGCTGCTGGTCTGTGTCCTGGCACCTTTGGGCAAGCGGTCCAGGGAGCGAGCTGGGTCCCCTCTCTGGGAAACGCCAACCTGCCACCAGCAGCGTGGGGCACTTGGAGGGCTCCCACACCTCCAGCTCTTGGGACATTAGTGGGTCAATACCACCTAATTTTAGGTTAGCATAGGACCAATGACCCCAGCTGCAGACCTGGTGTGTGAGGCACCATCAAACACAGGTCCAACCCTTGGGCCAAAGAGTCTGTAATCTAAGTAACGTCCAAAGACCTCATATAAGCAAGTCAAGAGGAAAGCAAATGGACAGCAAGAAGGAAAAATGGCATGAGAAAAAGGCCCATGCCAGTTAACCGATCACCTACTAATGTGGGCGATTATTTATTAATAGTCAAACCTCTCTGTTCAGACAACATTCAATTGAGATTGCCATCCCCTAATCGGTGTCTGGAGACCGATGAATCACAAGGGACTGGTGGTTGTATTAGACGAATAACAGCAAGCAGCAAACGGCGTACTCTGATGAGGGACACTTTTTATAAGCTCATTATCATCAGGAGAAGTATGAATTATGAATAACTATAGATACAGCAGTGGAAAGATTATAAATGACTAGAGCAACCTGTTGAGCAGCTTGACTCTATAGCTATGGATTAACCCATTTCTTAGAATATCTTGCAATTATTTTTCACACCTTTATAAACTATTTATTTAAGATAAAATGCAGTGCCACAATAGATCAAGTTAGGGTTCTCATAGGATGTGAAGGGGGAAACTGATTGTGAAACTACTGAAGTAAAAATAAGTGACATGTCTTAGATGTGCTGTTGAGTGCTGTGTTCGAGCCACACATGAAATGGGATAACAGAAGAAACACAGAAAATATAAAGAAAGGAAAAATAAACCTGTGATATATGGAATGGAGGTTAAATTGTATGATGAAGAGGCTGGAAGTCCAGGGTGAGCAATTAAGTAATTACAGGAATGACTTACCTCAGGATAGAATGGTTTCTTCGTTTATTACAGTCTGTACTCCAGGCGGAGTATCTTTTAAAAAGTTATGATATTGTTCAAACAGAAGTAATGGGCTTGAAGGGCAGAAATTTCCAGATGATGTTCTTAAGTCTGTGCTATGCAAAGGATTGCGCTGGAAGGTCGAAATGGTTCTTTCTGACCTTAAAATCTACAAAAAAATCAATTTCCACACACATAAACTCACACTCTAGAGACACTGCCTTCAAAGTACCACATGATTGTATAGCCAACGGCATAGTTAGCTAATGAAAGCAGTGGTCAAAATAGATCTGGATCTTAGTATTGCATTTCTCTCTCTCAAATGGCCAAAACATGATATGTTTGCTCTTTCTCTGAAAAGGGGTAAATATAGAACCAAACTGCCCCGAAAGGAAACTGAAGGTGATAACAGCACAGAGAAACACCTTCCTCCAAGAAATACTCATTACATGCAAGGAGTGCCCATGTGTCGCACACTACAGCAAAGCTGGTTGCTCTCCCCCTGACTCTGGCCTCACGCTGCTGGGACTGGGGACCTCAGGGCCAGGTTTCTGCCTCCTCCTCCTCCTCCTTCCTCTGAATCCAGACAAAAGGAGAAGATAGCTCTTAGGAAGGCTATAAAAACTGGCCATCAGGGTCTAATTTCTCTGTGATTACCAGGATTAAAAGTGAGGGATAGAGTGCAGCTCTGGCTAGCTTCCTTGCCTGTGGTAAAAATTTATATTTTGAAAAAATCCAAAATGAGATCCGAAGGAAGGCAAATCAACATTTTAGATACCATTTTCTTTCCACTTTGCAAGGACCCAAAAGCAAAGAGATATTCTGAGTGACACTTCCAGGATCTTTTTGTTCACCCTTCCAATCACTTTGGGCTATTTCCAGCTGGGACCCAGTTTAACCCAAATGGGTTCTGGCAAGAGACCTTGTCTCTGTGTGTCTGGAAAACTCTGAAACACTGGTAGAAAAGGCGATGAGAAACAGCAACACGCTGAACTGGGAAATCCAAATCCCTTTATTTGGATTTATCTCATTTAATGGATATCATCTAATAGATACAGCTCACTTAACCCCTTAATGATCTGAAATTGCAAGGCAATGGGATTCAAAGATGAAATGAAAATAGCACAGAGAACTGAGAAATACCAGGTGACTGGAGAGCCTTTAATGGGATTAGTGTGCATCGAGATACTTCTGCAGAGCTCAGCTACTGCAGTTTGTGAGCATTTGGACTGCAGGGAAGAGATAAATGACAGCAGGGTCTAACAGGGAAAAAGAAAATGAATCCCATGTGAAAGAATGAAAACAAATAAATAGCTGGGAATGAGAATCTGAGGAAGGCTGCAAGAGGTATGGGGTGAGACAGTACACCAAATTAGAGCTAAATTTGCAAAATAATGAGGCTGTAAAAAATGCCAGTGCAATTTTGTGCTGTGTTCACAGACACAGGGAAGATATACGAGCTCTGTTTGTTCCTGGTTTGACTAGAACCTGAGTTCAGTTTGGATGATCTCGTTATGAGAAGATATTGGCAAATGTCAAGACCAGCAAAAGAACAAATATGATCAGAATATTGGTGTAAACAGTGTATGAGGAGCGTTTATTAAAGTCAGTAGAAATCCTCTTTTGTTTAATGCATTAATGTGATGACCCTAACCTGGAAATGCCTGAGCAGCCTAACATGTAGTCTTACAGCAGGATAAACATTAAAAAAATGGGATAAAATGTAGAAAGGGAAACTCTACACTAAGCATCAGAAAAATCTGAGTAGATAGATCTGCTGGACATGGCACAGACTCTTGAGGCAACCTCTCTCCATGCAGTACTGTTTAGTAAGGTGTATTTTGTAGCAACCAAGTCTCCCTTTGCTAGAAAGTCAGCTAGAACAGAGGATATGGCCGTGGCCTTGAACATGGCAAAGAGAGGCATTATGCAGCTTAGGGTAGATGATGAGCAGATGGGATACTGTCTCACACTCCTTGGGTATCAAGCCCACATGCTCCTCTGTTGCCAGGAGGTTTTTCTGACTAAAGCTGGTCACCAGAAGACACTTCTTCCCCATGGCACCCATGGTATTGATTTCCCAGCTGGCCCATGCAGCGAGGCAGGGATGCACCCTCCTATTTTCTGCATATTCTGGAGCAGTGTCTTGGGACCCACAAGGAGTGAGCATCAGGATCCATTTCCACTGTAGATATCAGGACTGGGGAAGAGGATGTGGGAGATCACAAGTATTGATTTGTTTTTCATTCTGGAGTCATTGGGATCTTGCTGGGTGCCTGCCACTACCTCCTACCTCAAAGCAAGTCTTCGTTCCATCATGGTCCTGAACTTAAAACAGCTGGAACATAATTGCTTAATAAGAATTGTTTGCTTTGATTGCAAATAATTTAAAACAATTCAGTTCCTATGATCCTATTAAGATTGTATTTTTCCTTAAAGGAATGATGGGGAGAAACTATGTAGTCTTGTTCACAGCAGATATATTTATCTAAGAACATAAACTTACGTCTCTCATTATCTCACCTCCTTAGAGATATATCTGGGTACAAAAGATTCTTTCTACCCTGATCAAACATCCTCTTTGAGAACTGCTCTCACAAATGGTGTTTGCTCAGGAGATATGAGGATGACGTCTCTGGCCTGTCTAGGTAGGTTTAAGAGTGCCTTGGAGGGGTTTGGAAAGCAGTCATTTAGTGTTTTGCCAATACTAGAAAACCTGATCTCCCTGTCCCAGCAGCTGCCAGGAGGAGGGAGCCCTTGCCAGAGGCAGTGATGGAAAAGCACTTTTATTGGTGGTTTTACTGGCTGGTCATGCAAATCTCTTCTGATCAGGTTTCAGTGCTGTAAAGGTTTAGCACTTGCAAGCCAAGTTTGCAGGAGGTGTGGATTTAATAGGTGAGCGGGAAAGGGGAAGAGGGCTGCAGCCTCTCTTCTGTGTTAGTGCTGATGCTGCAGGCAGACCCTTGGTCACAGGCTGGAGAAGTGTCCCCACAACTGTGTGTTGCCCTTCCTCCTAGTCTGATTGCATTCAGGCCTGGGTAATGATGCCAGTAGATGATACTCTTTGCTCTAGCAGTGGGCTGGCTGCCTGACTGGCAATGTGCCTGGGACCTGGGAATTTCGGGTCCTGCTGCTGCCATTGAGAGCTGAATGATTTGCAGCACACAGTGGTGTTGGTGAGCACCATCGCTGTATGTGTCCGTTTCTCACCTATCATTGTGGGAAGATGACACCTCTCTCACTCCCAGGAGTGTTTGGAGTTAAATTAGCTATTTTTAATACCATTTGGCTGCAGGGAGAATGCTCAGTATGGTCTGAAAGGGTTCCTCTGCATCGGAGACCAGGCCGCTGAGTGGTGGCGCTCACAAGGAGACCCTGATATGGCTTCACAGAGCAGTTACACAAAAGCCTGCTTACTGCAGGAATGCAGCTGAATACTGAAACCTCACGGAGATTTCCGCAGAGCAGCACCCTCGTATAACGCTGGGGGGACATACAGGATGTCATAGACTGACTCAGAGCAGAGACTCGTTAGGCAGGTATTGCACGACTGACGCTCTTCAGTTCAGGTTGCTTCAGAAGCAACCTGAATATCTGGCCCCAGAACATCATCAGGTGTCAGTGGGGATGGCTCTGGACAAAAGTGTCCTTTTAGACCCTACCTTCTACTCGGTTGCTCTGTAAATACCTGCTCCTAGATCCAGGCATCTGCAAGCTACGTGCTTTCCCTGTTGTTTATAGAAGCAGCAACATAGGCATCATATTAATTAATGCCTTTGGCTGGTTACTTTGCTTTTTTCCTCCCCTCCCCCCAGCTCTATGCTAAATTTAGACTTATTTAAATACTCTGAGATGAAACAGCATCCATAGCGTTCTGAGCAGCAGGAAACTGAAAGCACAGACACACACACCAAGGGAGAGCAAAATGCATAAAAATGCGGAGCAGTGAAGCATCTCCCTCTATCGGAAGGGAAGGGGAGGGGAGGAGATATTCAGCAGATACTCAGTTTGGGGGGAACTGTGAGCAAATAGCTGCTTTCCTGGGTGCTGTCACAAAGGTAGTACCCAGTCAGAAAATCAACTTTATCCTTATCTCTCTACTACCAAAGGGTTAAAATTAATCTTTTCCATTTCAAGTCCACATGACCTGAAGGAACTTGATTAGGAGGAAAGGAAACCCCATTTTAAAAGGGATTAAAATCTTTTGTGATAAAGTGGCTGCACTAGAACAGCTTTTTTGAGGGAGGAAGCTTTGCTTCCTGGGGAGCCCCAGGAATTGCAGTGCATCAAGTGACTAAATAAATGATGCCACTTATTCTGTTAATCTGCACAGCCACAAAGACACTTGACTCAGTGCGCATCTAGCAACATCATTTGTGCTGCCAAATCCTTCGCATTAAATGTGTGATGCAATGACCCTGTTCAGAGGATGTGCTACAAATACCTCCTCCTCTCTACTCAGTGTGTTAATAAGGATTCAGGATTTTGCCAGGTTATCAGGACAGAGTTATTTGGGCCAAATTAGGGTTGCTCCAGCCTTGCTGGGCTAGAAGGAAGGAGGACCCTCCTGCCTATTCGTCCCCATGTCAGGGTGCAGACATGGGAGTTGCAGAGCTGAGTTACTTGCCTCCTTGGTCTGGGGTTACTGGCTCACACATTTGCTGCAATCCTTATGAGGATTCGTAAGGTAACAGCTACAGAGTGCATTGGAAATATAGGGTGCTCTGCAATTCTCTACGTTGCCGTAAAGGGAGACAGCAGAGCCTCCAGGGCAGGGGATGCTGCCTTGGAAATGCAGGGACTGTATTCTCACTCAGCAGGTGATCTACAGAGGCACAGCAGGCAAGTGACTACATTTTTCATCTGTTTAAAGTTTTTCTGTTAATTTTATTTTTTGCTGCTGATACTGAGTGTCCAGACAAGAGTTACTGTAGAGATGTATATCAACATTGCTGCGATCTTTGGAATATTCAGAACTCAATTAAAAATCTTAAAAGCTTTGGCTTTTTTTCCCTTCCTTTTGATTTCACAGAAAGGGGCAGCTTTGCCAAAATTTTAGGTCACAAATTATAACATTATGCTTTTCTCCTTTGAAAACAGGGGAACTATTTTTTCACATAAAAATCAGAGATGATCAGTTTCAGTGTGATTAAAGATAAAAGCTGGGCTTTAGATACATTTACCACACATAGATGTAGGTGTAGATAAAACAGTCCATTCTTTCATGAATATTAATGAAAACATGTTTGTGATTTTAGGCAACCAGCAATTGTTATTAAAAATACGCTGACAGTTTTGAAAGAAGAGAGGCTGAAGGAAGATTCCACAAGGCTTCCCACATCAGTTCACCATTTTAAACTAGTCTGCAGTTTGCTCCTGAATTAATCCATAGTGAATGAAAGGTATTTCCCTGACCTGCGACTGTTCAGCTGACTGGCTGGGAACTGACTGGCGACTGTCTTCAGCTCGGGGCGAGGGAGGCATCCGAGCAAGGCAGCGCCAGCAGTGTCTCCTGTAGCCTCTGCTTACAGTTCAAGTCACTTCCCGTCACCCTAAATTGCCTCCAAGTCCATAATTAGCTCAGTCACCTGCCAACCTTCATAGCGCACACGCACGCTCCCTTCCTTCAACATTTGACAGCAGCTCTCTCAAAGAGGAGCTTTCAAAGAGATTTCCCCTCCACTTCAGAGGTTTTAATGCTGTGAGTCTGCCCTGAAAGGATGAAGATACAAATCACGTTGTGTATAGGAAATCATGAAATGCCTTGTTTGATTTCCTTCAAGGAGCATAAATTAGCTGAGGAAGCAAACCACTGCATTTCTTGCAAGAAGTTCATGTTGGTTGTGTAACCCCTTTTGGCCCTGGGCAATTGAGCCAGGAGTCCCTTGTTCTGGCTAACATCTCAGCACATCGGCAGACGTCTCCTCCCCACATGGGTGCTGGCCCATGAGGACGTCAGTCCAAGGGGAAAGAGTGACTCACAAGGATTTAGCCTGCTCTACGCATATATGTAATGAGAGCAAATAATCTCTCTCACTGCTAGAATGTGTAACAGTGTGCAAAGTACATGTCTGAGAAAATCAATATCTAGCAACCTCACTTATTCTGCTCCCTCCTGCTGTTGTTAATATCTGTAGCATGTGTGACAGTGAAGGGAGAGACAGCAGCGACCCGGCAAACCATTTACATGGACCAGGGATAGAGATGTCTACAGCATGCTTGAAGTAAATCTAAGAAATGCATTTGCTTTCCCTTACAAAAACTGGAATTTAATTTTACCAGAATGATAAATAAACAAACAAATAAATGTATGCATACAAATGTAACCAAAAAGAAAATTCTTAATTCCAAGTCATGATCTCTGTCTAACATCATCTGCTGTTTGCTAAAGAAACACATCGTGGCTGCCGGCCTTCTAGTTAGCACAGCACCAAGATTGAAGTTAACATCTTTCTGAGCCAAAGGCACCTAAAGTTTTAGACAGAAGCCAAGCAGTTGTGCCCTGAGGGATTCCTTCACATGAAATCTGATGTGCATTAAGCAGGCAGGCCAGCACTGAAATCTCATTAGCAATGGTTATTCGCTGTAGCTCTGACCTTAGCCTAATTCATTCAAGTGATGCTGGAGTTAATTAGTGTTTTCAGTTTGGAGTGGTTCTCTTCTCTAGCTGCAGTTTAAATCTGGATCTAGTCTGCTCGCCAGGTCTATAAATCCACTGGAAAGAAAAAGCACTACCTGTCTTTCCTTGTACTCTAACATACAGTATCACATTCTGACAGCCACTAAGCTACTTTATGTCTGTGTAAGGCCCAAAATGTCATAGCAGGCAGCAGTGAAATGCATGTGATGTTGTGGCTTGCACACCAGTAATTTTGATGGAGCGCTTCCACTCTCAACAGTTAAAAACCTATTGGACCGTAATGTCTTTGCCCATTTTCAAAGCATTACTTTGCAAGAAACGAAGACCCCATCTAAGAGGTGATGATGGGTGGAGCCAGCAAAGCTGCTCTGGCAGCACCAGGCCCCTGGGAGTGCTGGCAAAATGCTGGTTTGAAGGGGCAGGTCCACACGCTGGTTCTCACTGGATGTGGGTCAGCATTTATAACTGCTGCACCCAACTGGGGGCAGATGGGCAGCAGCATCTACTGGTTGTGACAGGCAGGTCATACTTTCCAGCATACTTTCTAATTTCCCCACACTTTCCAGCTGTAAGATCCAGCTAAGTATCAGCTACCCATGAAGGGCCCCTGTAGGTCTGCTGTAGGGAAATCTGCAACTAAACACAGCAGCTGGGTTTTACAGTGTATGCTGTTACACAACATTATGGTTGTCCCCTTGCAATCTTCAAGGCACAGGGCCACCTCTACCAGGACATTTCACCTGCTCTCATGTTCTAACAAATTTTCCTTACAACATTTGTGCCTCCACCCTGCAAACTGAGACCACTTAGGAGATGAATTCCTGAGCTTGGGCTGTGGCTCTGGAAATACAGGGTCAGTACACAAGGCCCAAGGCCTAGCACTCCTCATCCTCTAGCATCCTCTGGGGATGTAAAGAGTGCCCAGGACTTTGCAAATCCTTTGCTGGGGCACCTCCAAACTCTGCTGTCTTTATCTGCAAGTCCTTGATTCAGCTTTTTCCTGTCTTTAAAGTGCCATAAGCTCTCACTTGTCTCTTAGAGTTTTTCCAGAGCTCTGCTGACTCTTCTCTCTGCTGATCTCTGGCTTCACGTCTACTAATAGCTGCTTTCTCCTTGTCTACATGTTTAAGGCAGAAACAGAAAACGTGAAGTTATTCACTTCCACAGCCTTCCCTCCAAGGACGATCTCCAGCAGCAAATAGTAGGCTGTTGTCCTTTCTCATCTCACTGACATGAACGTGTTGAGGGTGAGCAGAAAAAAAGGGAGCTCACTGCTTTCATATTCTTCCCAGAGTGATGAATGGAGGCACAGCATGCTTCCGGATACTGTACACTGCTGGTCATACCTGGGATGTAATACAAAAAAATGACCTAATGCACCTGGTATGGAATGAGATGGAAAGATGAAGATGTATTTTAGGTTCATGTAACTAAAAACTCCTTAATTGCTTCGGGTGACTAGGAAAGCTGGCAGGATAGAATAGCTGTGGGGTCCTTTTCCTGCATTTTGGCTGAGACAGCACTGATGAGCTGGATTTAGAATGATCCCACACATGTTAACTAAGCAGAAAACTGTAATTAGCACCAGAAAATTGCCAGTTGTATATATGCATATTCAGGGCCAAAAAGCTATAGAAACAAATATAGATGGTGTGCTTGAAAACACACTGTGAGTTCAGCCTCTGTACAGCAGCTCAGTGTAGACAGGGTGAAAAGTTCCTGTGTTCAAGAGCCAGGAAGACATGTTGTCATTGACAGTGGTTTTCAGCATTGCTGAACAGTGCTTTACTGGGCAGTGGGATTTCTCTGAAGCATGAAGATCGTAATGGCAAAGCACAGAAGCAGGAAGAGATCTTGATAGGCCAATAGTCCAACCTGTTCTGGCAAACTTGCATTTGCAGGTAAGTAGCTAACGTAGAGGATGTTTTCCGGTTTACTGTTCCCCTGAAAATGGTCTTTCTGTCCATTTTTGTCCCATCTGAAATGCCAGTAGCAATTGCTCACCTCCAGACAGGTCATCAGAAAGCCTTTAGGACTCCCACTGAGCTTCTGCAGTCATTTGGCAGAAGAAAAACATTTCTAAGGAGGAAATGCAACAGCAGCTTTGTCAGCAGCACATCACAAATCACATCAGAGACTCGGAGTGACAAGCAGATGCTAAAGGGACAGGAAGGATAATGGGGAACTTGTACTGACTGGCCTCTCTAGCATGGTCTCTGTTACACAGTTGGAGCGAGCACATTTCAGAGCAACAGTAATTTTTTTTTTGATCAACACAGGAATTGCATACGAAAATACTGTCTTTGTTTAGTTAATTCCTGCTGACTTTGTTCATTCTTCTGTTCTACAACAGACGTAAGTCATACCCTGCTCTGGAGTGCAGGCTACCTCAACCGTGTGACCTGTGCAGTCTGTGTGATGCTGCAGAGAAAGGGAAAGGGGAAGGGATTCCTGCTGGGTCATATACCACCAGCTAAGGGAAGAAATACAGCTTCAGAAATCCTGCATCTGTCAGGACTCAGAGTTTGGGTGCTCTGCTGCTGCTGTTGCCTCTAGCTGTTCCTTGCTTTTTCCATTTTTCCCTACCTATGCGGCATGCTGATCTCTACAAAGCACTGCTTTTGGGAAGCAGAGCAGTCTGGGCTGGACTGAGAGATTTGTCTGTTTTTTTTCCAAAAAAAATAAAAAATAAAAATAAAAAAAATTAAGGGATGGAAAAAGGAGGGAGGCCCCAAAGAGCTGTGGCTGAGGATCAGAATCCCCTGCTTTGCCTTTGGACTTCCTCTATGACCTTGATAAATCCATTATGTAACCACTCTTCATGTCTGTTTGAAATGGAGATAATATTTCCTTCTGTCTGCATTGCAAGGGTAATTTATATAGAAAAGCATTTTTAGATACTTGAGCAATGCTGAAGACATACAAAATATATATAAGAAACATAAATCCTTTCAAATCATATATGAAATCTCATCCAAAGACATTTAATTGGAATATGAAATCATCTCTATTATCATCTCTCCAAAAAAAGAGCAGATCAGTTTGGATTAAATATTCAGCGGAAATTTGTGCCTTCCTGTTCAGTATCTGAAGCCATCCCTGCCATTTATATATTCAGACCTGCCCCCATCAGCACCAGTATAATTAAACGTACGGGTTTAGTGCAACAAGAAGAGGCCCCACCTTTACTCCTTCTGTCACCTCCTATGCTCGTATTTTATCTCTGAAAACTTGCCATTTCATTGGTTGATTTCCTCAGTATAGGCACAGTAGCACTTGCAAAGCCTGCTCTGCTTTGACTGCCAGCTGACGTCTCAGAAGTAAGTCTGTATTTCCTTGATCTTCGGTCATTGGGCTGGTTCAATGCACTTGACACCGAAGAATATCTATCTGCTGGATTTAATGTCCCCCAGTCAGTGCTTAGATTAGTGTCCGTTCTGAGCTTTAATGCTAATTTCTCCTTTTATGCAAGAACATTTGGCGAAAATTTTCCTGAGTGACATTTTCCTGGATCAGTTTTGCTCTTTTCCCTCCCTTCTTCCTTTTCCAATGGCTGCCCCTGCAGGTGAGTTGAAAATTCACCAGTTTCACTTATGTTTATAATTATTCACTATCCTTTCACAGACCCTGGTGGGTTTTCTGGAGTACATAGCCAGTGTCTCTTGGTATCTCAGTCAAAGGAGTTAACTGAAGGTTCTTCATCTTTATGTTTCCACTAATTCCTTCTTACTTCACCTTGATTAATCTCTTGTTTTATGATTCCTTCCTTTCTCAAGGATTTCAAGGATAACAAAGCTTTTCTTTGTGATAGGAGTCATCATCATCATGATCTTTGGTGCTGCTGATATTGTCTAGACATTCCTAAACTGTGGCACACATTATTAGTAGGATGTGCTCCACTTGAAAGTAGCACATGGTGACCACTTGTGCTTGCTCACATGGGAGACATGGGTAAGTATCTCTCTGTGAGCAGCTGCTTTGGAGGAAATGGAGCTGAGATTTATGGGAATTGAGTCAGTGGTAGGAAAGAGGACACAAACTGCCTAGAAGTACTAGGTTGGGTCTTCGGGTGTAGAAACAGGGGAAGGGGAAAGCAGATCACATGAGAGTAAGACAGCAGGGACAAACAGTTGATTCTACCTGTAAACACAGCTCTGAAAAGAGTTGGGAATTGCTATCTCTGTTGTCAAACACGGTAAGTATGAGATCCCTGAATTAGGCTACAGCTTGACTGATCTCCTATTTCAAACTCTTGGCCACAGCTACCTGCATCCATGGAAGCCAGGGAACACAGGACTTTCCTGATAAGAATCCAAGATGGGATCCTCAGGCAGAAAAATAAAAATCTTACATGATTGGGAAAAGCAGGCACTTTTACTAAGTGGTATGTCTGGGGCTACTGCTCTAAGTGGAGAGGAGATTGTTAATGAGCCAGGCTGCTAAGCAGCAGTAAAAATGAAAGAAAACAGAGCTTTTGTTCCCAGCCCGAGTAGCCCTATGCCAGGAACGCTGCCAAGAGTCTGCATGTTCCTTTCCTCTGTCCTTCTGAATGCTATATTTACAGGCAAGTGCTGAAGAAAAACACAAATGTAGGCAGGTTTTTGAAGTGGTATAATACTAGTATCTAATGCAATTTTAGCATGTTTCATAAGTAGATTTCAGGTATCAGGTGAAGAAATACAGGACCTATGGGTGTATCCATAGCTATTTGCTGTAACAGAAGTTCACACCAACACGGTTGAAGACAACGTGTAGGGGTTCTGCATTTGGTACCTGGGCCTATGATGCAGGATGGTGGTACTTGGGCAAGACAAGAGTTAATATTTACACAGCACCCAATGGCAGGATTAGTATCTCCCTATGTACACGGTAGCAGCTGTAGGACTTCGCCATCATTTCCCATAGGTCCCTCATGGCTTGAAAACAGGCTACTATCTCCCTGATAGTAAGATAAGTTCTGATCCTTTTTATTTCTTGACTTTAGTTTAGTCACCACATGACTGGAAGGCTTTTCTCTTTCTTCTACCTCTACTGACTGCTGTTGTTAACGCAGACATGTAGTTCCAAACTCACAGCTTGCTTTGCTGTTTTGTAGAATTTACGTCAGAACGCAATAAAAAAGGCTTTTAACTAATACATGTCCGAAATAGTTTTAAAAAGTTTTTTATTACACAAGTGACTGAAGTTGCTGCTCTCACAAAATATGTAGTGACTTCCCATTCTGTACACCAGATGTTTGTTCTAAATTTATTCTGTGGAAGTTTTTACTATGTTGCTCACTTTTTAAAAGGAAGACGCATGGAGATTACTTGCAACTAGAAGCCTTTCTGTAGCAGCTACAAGGTAAAGGTGTTCATACACTGGACGCTTTCTTTAGAAATTATTACATTAACTTACCTAAAATTTGGTTTTCCTCTCCCCTTTATCTTTCTGGTGCTTATTTCCTGTTTATTTCAATAGTATTCTCAGCTATCCATAAAGAGAATCTGGACTTTAATTGCCCCTGCTTTTCTCACTTGCTTCCATGCTGGGCAGACTTGTATCTGAACAGTCTGTTCAGGTTTGATGGTACAGTCTCCATTAAATTAAAAAAAAAAAAAAAAAAAAAAAGGGAAGGGAAGGGAAAATTCATTCAAACATCTGCTGTATTGTGAGAAGTAGGGACCCGCTCTGATGTCAGACTTGTTTCAGCGCAAGGGGGAGGGGGAAGGTGTTTGCAAAGGCTAACTTTAGCCCAGCCTCGCTAATCTCCCAGGCTAAATTAGGTTTGTACTCTGACTTGTCCTCAAGAGGATCCTGTCTTTCCACTGGCTCTACAGAGAGATTAGGCTCATGAACAGTAATTACCCTCTGTGGAGGTATTTGCAAACACCTTCATGGATTTCCACGTATAGCCAAGGCAGTAGATAACAATGAAGTTGCATTTTGATCTTTGTGTATTGCCTCAGAGTATTAATGTCAGTGAAGAGGAAAAGACCTTTAGATTACAGTTTCAGAAATGTTTCAAGTCAGTTTAAGGCAGTATTGCAGCTCAAGCCTTCTGTCTTGCGTCCCTCTCCCCAGTTCCCATGCTGCATACTCTATCTGTATGCTGCTGTAGGTGCTTGTGCAGCTGCCCACTAAACCGACCTAGGTTAAAACTAACCTTGGGGTGGGGAGGAGACTTAACCTGGATTAACTCTGCAATGCATTTCAGCATGTAGCTACCTTAATCAAGATAAAAAACAAGGAGGAAAAAAAATTAAAAAGGAAGGAAGGATGGGTAGAAGCAGGAATGAGCAGCTAGGAGTGGGTGGCTGGGACGGGTTGCAGCTTCAGCAGCAGTGCCAGCTTAAAGTGTTTATAAAGCTGCAGCCTTTGTTTCTTCAGTGTCCTGCAGAACCACGTTTTCCTCTGTCTGCATATTCCAAGCTCCCTCCTGTATTCCCAGCTCAGCTGAGCACAACTATACACCCAGCGATCAGAACAAGCTTGTTACAGATATCAGTAGCAGTTTGGAAAAGGCAAGGAGTCTTAGGAGTCTCTTGAAAGTCCTTAGTCAGGACTAGCAGTAAAGGTTACTGTAGTTTGACTGAGGATTCATTTCTTAGTACATTATTCATTTTAATGACTAGAATTTTGCCTTTTTCTATGTTTCAGGAATCCTTCTGGGAATAGCTTCTCATAACATTTTCTACATTAGAGCCGCAAATGCTTACTGAAAAATCTTTTCTAATCTTGCCTTTTTCTCAGCAATGATCTCCAACTTTGCTAAAATATTAAACTGTGTTTTTAGTATTCTAAAGGGACTAAGATATCTAGAATACTCACTGCACTTATGATTGAAATTCAAAGCTCAACATATTCCAAATAAGCTGTCAGAGGAGACCAAGCATCCTGCCTATTCAGCTGCATCCTGCTTCTGGAAAATGTTATTTTGCTGTACAGTCTTAATTATCCCCCTTGCAACAACAACAATGAGGAGTAAATATGGGAGCAGCAGGCAGTTAATGCATAAAAATCAGATAAAGGATTTGAATTTTCTGAGAGAAGGGCCTAAGGAAAGGTTTGGATGGCTTCACTGAATATTACAGATTTCCATGATAAACAGAGCTAGAATTAGTCAGAGATCATGCTTCAGTATTTCACTGACTTTCTACTTCTTCTCATTGTAGTTTTATATATATGGAATCTTGTAAGGAAGTGGACAGTGGTTAAGTGGAAATACACTGAAATCTAATATGAATTCAATGTTGAGACTGGGATTAATGCATAACATAAAGCACTGCTGCAACTTCTGGAATTCTTGCAAGGGAACACAACAGTACGACAAAAACACCCCCTGCTGCCTCCCCCCCCCCCCCCACGCATACTGTGGAAGTGCCTAACGCAAAGTTAACGTGATGCTTACACACCTTCCGATTTTCTGCTTGCTACCTTTTTTCCTATTTAAGATTAAAAAAAAAAAAAAAAACAGTCCCGAAGAGAAGCATCTCTAACTACAGTGGCCTTTTCCTCTCTAAAGGCCTTATTAGTTTAAGGGCTCCCAACTTCTAATAACATCTTAAAACCAAAACAACTCAGGGAACCCAAATGTTCAGAAGTACTCTAGTTCAGAGGTGATCTATAAAAGCTGAATTAAATTTTCCAACACCATGCAAAGACTTGGCTGCATAAAGGGAAATTCCCAGCTGATAAAAAAAAGCTATTAAGCAAAATGCAATACAAAAATGCAGAGATGAAGTTTTCAGTCATACATGAGGATCCTCCAGTTTTTCTATGGTACTGGAAGACTGACTATATTTCAGGAAAAAGCCTTTTACTGAGACAGACACTTCAGTTTGCAATAGAAAAAAAGAGAAAAGGGGCATGTCACAGTTTTACACACCAATATGATTCCAAACTCAGTCTCCAATGCCCAAACATCTCTCAAGAAGCAGATCCCACAATCTGAAACAGAAACCTAGAAAAAAATTAATTTCTCGCTAGAATTATCTATTTTTCTTCTTCTGTTCTTTGTCATAAAATTCAGAGTTTCTGTCTGAGTCTTATTTTACCTTCTTACCTCTATTGTTCTTTGTAAGTGTGCAAGCCAGTTTAAATTGCACCTTCCTCCTTTGTCACATGCCCTTCTTTACTTCACTCCACAAAAGACAGGTATCTGCCTCCTGAACAATCCCAGATATCCCTTATAACAAAATACAGTGAGGATGGGAGAAAACCAACTCTGTCAGTATTACTTGGTGTAGATATAACCAGAAGAGAGGGCAGAGAGTAGAAACCGTTTGCTTTATCCTTGTCTGCCCTAAGAGAGGCTTCAGTTTGTCAAGCATAGTGTGAATACCATTGTTGTCATACACATCAGGAGTTAACAGGTATTTTTAAAGAATTTGCATTTAACTTTTTTAAATGTTATGCTACCCTGAAAAGCAATAAATTAGGATGTTTTAAATATTTCTATAGAAAAATTGCATTTTTGTAAATAAAAATCTTTCTCCCATGACTAGGAAGCCTATCACCAACAGACTGAGATACTTCAGAGCTGAGCTGGATTATTCCCCCCCATTACAAAAGTTCTACCTGTCAAATTAAATCTTAACTATGTGTCCCCATCATCTTTAAATTCAACTCTGAAATAATCTAGAATAGCAGATACCTACTATACGACTATCTATTCTTATATAAACACTTTTGTGTAGACTTCAATTTCTTTCACACCAGTTCATTTCGGAAGTAATTCAAATGAACTGAGGAGGATCACATAACTTTATAATGGCTATAGGATTAGAATTAAGACTTGCTATCTTGAAAGTCTGCCCTTCATGATATCTGTGCAACATGTTCTTTTCATGGAGTCTGCAAGAATCATAAGCAAACTGGTAACAAAACAGAGTCAGAATAGCATTGCGTTTGCTTTCTATGAGCTAGCCTGTGTAGAAAAAGCCCACCAGTTCTGTAGGCACAAGTCCCATGGGGTTATTCACTCATGTATAAAGGAAATAGTTCTTCCATTTTTTTGATTTAGCCTAAACTCTCTCCCAACAAATCTAAGCAGAAAACTCAGACCAAACCCTCCAAATCACAGTTTTATACCAGAGTAAGGACAGATATATGGGGGATGGGAGCAACTATATAAATAGTTACAACTATACTAATTGAAACCTGCATTCTAATTTACACTGAAGAACCTTTCCTTCACAGATGAGGCTACAGAGTTGTGCCTACAGCACTACTAAAAGGAAAGAAGAGTGTAATTCATTTATGCATTACAGATTGGGCTCTCTGTACCATGAAGGAAACGTCTCCTGATCAACTGGCACTGGGTTCCTAAACTGTAGTAAACTGGCACTTCAGCAGCAGATGCTAATAAAAATATACATATAATTCCTTTCAGTAATTTAAATTCTAATTGATTTAAAACCTCATTAATGTATCTTCTGCCAAGTGTAAAAACATGTTAAAATAAGAGCTAACACAAGCAACCCAACAATTCCAGATACATAGTCCATGGTATAATAAGATGAAGTCACTGCATAGTAGAGATAAGTCCATTTTATTTTCTATTGTAGAAATGGATCAATGAAATCACTGTGCTCCATGAACACACTGAAAAAAAAATAGGACTTTTATACCAGGTAGCCTCCCTCTTAACAAAGTTGTACATATAGTAATGCAGACTCGATCTGGAAGAATAGAAACATGAATCCAGTGCCACCTGAAGCTATGCTGATAGCAATAATCACAAACAACCCCCCCCCGCCCCAATTCATCAAAGGCCTCCCAGAGTCCCATTTCTACAACCAGCTAAAAATATTCCTGTTAAAATAGAAAAAGATTTTTCTACAAAAATTTCGGGGAAAGTCATGACATTTCTTCTAAATAGTTTCTAAATTGCTTTGCAGACAGCTAAATAAGGTGATGGAAGTCTACTTAAGACTTTCAGTTTCAAAATTTCTCCAATATTTTCACAGGGCTAAAAATAGTCCAACATTGCCACCATGTGGTCAGAAATGGGTATCGTGCATTTTGAAAGTTGCATATGACATCTCTCTCAGAGAAAATCCATGTGAAATACCTAGTCGATGAATAACCACAGTAAAATTGAAAAAGGAAACTGAACTCTGAGAACAGAGTCTTTATGCAGGAAAAACAATCCTAAGCATGGGCCCACATAAGAAAAATAATTTATGATATTTTGTGATTAAGTCTTCAGTATCGTGACACTCCCCTCCCTGAAGGCACAATCCGTTCCTGCCCACCTCTTTCTCAGTACATCATGTACTTGCCAATAAGCAAAATCTAAGTCTATGCAAAGTGCCTAAAGACCATTCATTTCAGTTTAATTTTTTTAAAGGCAGAAGCTTTTAAACATAACATTACTTGAAAAATTTGAAACTTTTCCCCTGGATTCAGGAAGTCATAGAAATTTAATTTAAAAATCATCTTTCACATAGACTTTTTCATTGCCGCTTTTCTCACACTGAAGAGATATGCTTCATAAATAATATTTAAGAAGTTGTCATCATTCTGAAAAACAAAACAGATAATGGTTACTGCAAGATAGAGGTTCTTCATTAAAGATTAAAAGTCCTTTCCATTACATGGAACAAATATTTTTCAACCTTTTTCTATCTTAAAAAGCCAGGTATAGAAAGGCTTATTTACATTACCAAAAATATACATTACTTCCAAGTCTTGCTAGTAGCCCTGCAAGAATTTTGGTATATAAGAATATGAGAATATAAATTTTACTGTGGCAAACATGACTGTATCTCTGTAAGAAGTAATGAATACACAGAAAGCAGATTTTCCAGACTCACGGTGGATTTAACTTGAGTAAACTATTCTTATAGGATATTGTAGTAATGATACATCCCTGTAACTTCTTCCCTTTGTTCTCATTAACCTAGGGGTTTCTTTAAGTAGTTTCCTCCATTACTTCAATAATAATGCCAAGGATGTCTGAAGGAACAGTGGAACACCCTGTTTTTTGATCCTGTACTAAATCCTACCTGGGTAAATCCTTGCATCTTGTTTAGCTCTTTTAGATTTTATGCTCCTAACTGATGCTGCTCCTTTTGCTCTGATGCTCATTTAACTTTTTCCTTCTGAAGATCATTTTGCAAGAACTGGTCAACTCAAATTAAGAAAGAATGTTGTAAGTAGCTCACATGAATATATGAAGATAATTAAAATCAGGATATTCCTTGAGGAAAATCAGAAGCATCTGAGATTGCAGTTACAAACCGGAACATAACAGGTGAGAAATTGGCAGTCAGTATCACAGTATTAAACAGTAAATAATTTCCAGGCAACTCATTTAACCCTTTCTACCACCAAGAATAGCAGGGTCAAATGCACATTTTGCGAGTATAGTTTCAGAGGTTAAAATCCAATTTTCCTTGACTAGTTTTCTTTTTAACTTAATATATGTCTTTCCTACTATCCAGATATTCCAAGTATGTAAAGACAAGACAATGTGGTATTTTTCTCTTTCAATCCCAAACTAAAAATACAGGGAAAAATGAGAAAAGCCTCTCATTTATTAAATATACTCTTGTCCTTCTGGGTCTATAATTTAAACTGAATTTTAAATGAGTCACTTCAACACTCCAATAATAACTTTTATTTTTATTTCAAAGTCATACAGGTACACAGTCTGTACATTGTATAGGTACAATTGTCTCTCATATAACACTCTTAATGCTCTGTCACATTTAAATCTGAGTAACTGCAGCAACAAGAATTTTAGCGCTCAAACTAGAGAACTGCATTGAATGGACTGAACTAGTATATTTTTTAGGTTATCTAACCCATATTTTAATGTTGCTCACATTCGTTCTGCAATTTTAATTTCCCATCTAGCTTCCTCTTACTGTTAACATGCATCTCTGAAAATATTTGGCAGCTAGGATTATCACCCATTATTTATCCTTAGCTAAAGATACAATAAATATCTTTCTGGCTCATAGGCCAATCTTCTGAAGCCTTCAATCATCTTTGTTCTCTCCCTTCAAATTTATCATCTTTCCTGAACACAGAACTACATGCATTAATCAAAATGCAGTTAAGCCAGCAGTTTGCAGAGAGAGGCTATCATCTTCCTGGTCTATGATGTAGTGCTCCCTCAGTGTACAGCCATAAGTAGCACAACTTCAACATGCATTTTAATGATTCATATAGGCTCTAGACAGATGGGTATAACCAACTAGGTGCATAGGTATTTAAACCAAAACAGGAATAAGGGCTTTAAGGAAAGTAGGAATAGTCTTGACACTCTACCTGAATCAAGTGTAAAAGTGTTTCCTGCAGCTGCATCTTCGTCATGGAGTTGCTATTGACCACAGATGGCTCTGGGGTTTGCAGTGGCAGGAGAAGGCTAGCAGAGCTAGCAGCAGGTTCTTGGGTTGCTGGTGCTAACCGCCCACTTTCATTTGCTTTTGGTGCAGCAGGTGTGGACTGAGTGAACACCATTGGGGACATCAACAAGGTAGGAGTCACAGTGGCAGGAATACGCTGAGGTGAGATTACCTGTCGATATGAAAATAAAGTCATCAATTAAACAACCTATCTAATTATTTATATGGGAATAAAGATGGTGAAAACTGCAAACTGCAGTTTTGACAGGAGGTACACAAACTGCTGCAAATCAGAGTCTACACAAGTGAAACTCCCATTCAGGACCACTTATATAATCTACTTCCAAACTAAAAGGCCTTCCATCCAACTTGAGAATGCAGTAATAGGTTCAAAGGTGATTAAGTCTGGCTGATAGGAAAATAATCTGAGTACTAGAGCATTTTATTACAGAAAGTAGACTCTTATTAAATAGCAACACTCTGGGAATACAATAGTGAAGTTATCTACCCAGGTACACTCCTTAAGTCCCATCTTTGAGAATATACTTGCTTACATGCAAATGCAGTTATTGAAAACTAGTACTTTATACCTAATACCAGAAAGTATTTTCCAGTAACAACTTCCAAACTTCTTTAAATATCCTCATTTTACTTTTTAACTTTTATATCCTTTTTTACTTTTATATCCTCATTTTACATAAGGGGGGGTGGAAGGGATACGGAGATTACATGACTTATCCAAAGAGCCACAGCAAGCTGGTGGCATCATCAGAAGTAGAAGATACCCATAATCAGCTAGCTCACATTCAGTTCACAAAACCAAAAAAGGCCCTCAAAGAAAAGTAAAATATAGACGCTTCTGTAGTTCTTTAACTACACAAAAAGACATTTCTTTAACTACATAAAACATAAAAAGAATTAGTATGAGCCCACTCCAGCTCCTTCATTTGGGACTGGAACGTGACTTACTGCTACTGTGCAAAGGTCAAAGGCTACGGAATCATTTCATTTTGTCTGAGTCTTGGGTTACATTTAAGTGAAATTAAGTAAAATTAAATAAGAAAATAAAGCTGAGGTTTATCTCCTAGCTGTGCAAAACCATGAAGTTTATTAAAGAAAACTCATATTTTTGCAGCTTGTCTTACCCCTACTTACAATTGTTTTGCTCAAGACATTTCTGAGTATTGTTAGTCATAGCACCATATGAAGAGAAATATAAAGAATGAAAAAGGATCAAGCTCTCATGCTGGTTTATACTAAATTTAAGAAAGCAGAAAGACTAGGGGACAGGAAAGACTTGTGGATATTAGAAAGCATGCCATACACACTTTATGCAAAAATCTCCCAGTAATAACACTTTTTAGGTAAATATTGTTTTTTGTTTCTCAAAGCTAGAGTACTACTTTTAAACAACTCTCCACCTACAGCTTTTCTTCTACCCCATGACACATAATCATAACAGAAATTGAGTCTGTGTTACAATTCTCCTGAATGAGTTAAGGTATTCTTAACTCACTCTAGGTTTCCTTCAAGCAGCAAGGTAGTACATTTATATGTACACCTATGTGTGGAAAAGAAAGCTCATTTTAGAAAAGAACCAATGTATGTCCAAAGTGCCATAGCTCTCTGGAGTGAGACACTAAGGCTCTGGACAGATGTACTCCTCCAAACGTGCCTGTGGAAGATTCACTGCCTCCAGGCACTGATCACAGCACTTCTGTTCTACTCAGCCATGCAGCTCAAGTGACTTGCCTTTAATTTACCTCAAGCAAAATTGGCCAAGTTAGCTTAAACCAGCTGATTTTTCCTAAAGTGATTTAATGAATGCTTATACAAATTTCTCAGCAAGGGTAGGAACCTCCAGTAAAGGAATGGTGGTGAGCAGTTGGAGGAGAGAAACTGTCCCACCAGCACAGCTGAACCTGAGAAAGCACATGCCGAAGACCTAAATGACATGTGCTTAGAAATCAAAAGACATTTTGCTCTAGTCTGACACAAACAAAACCTGAGATAAACTACGCTCTTAATAATATATAATTACTACTGTCAAACAGATACACATGTTGTGGTTTAGCAGATATCTGAAAAATTATTTGTTTTTCATGGATAGAACAGTTGTTTGTTAGGACTTGCCAAGCATATGGAAGCTAAATGTCGTAAGCAATACTGCCATCTACTGGTGACACAGCTAATATCTACAAGTTACTGCAACACACTTTGTTGTCTCAAAACAAGAATAGAAAATATACGTATCATTTTTCAGCACACAGTATTTGTTTCTGTGTGAAAACTTTAAAATGTATTTTTTGTTAACACTTGTGCTCAAAGCTTCTGCCATTTTGCAAACTTTTACATAAACAGAACAGTTTCTTTTCAAAATGTAAGGGGGGATTTTCAGTTTAAATTTTGTTTAGATAATCTTCAATCACTGGCATGAGAGTCCCATCAGAAAATCTGGACGCTGATCTTGGCACTACTACTGGAATTCCTATAGTACCATGCTTTGCTGAAAGCACTGAAAATACTTACTAGGGACATGTAGCCTTTGGGCTAATCTTTCAGCTTTGAGTAATTTCTCACAAGGACACAGTAACCCTTCCGAGACACTACTCAACAACAACTTTCTCAAAGAATCTATCTTGAGTTGCTTGTTCATCCAAGCTCTCCTGAATTATCTCCAGCTTTATCAGGTCAACACCTAAACCTCTGAATCACTAATAACAGAGCAGGAGTCTAGCATCAGTTGCACAGTAATGAAATATGAACAATGAAATATGTGCAAGGTGATTTCTGCAACATGTAATATTCCGTCTCTGTAGGAAGATCTCACTAATATATCTCTTTTTGGTATTCTGCACTCCTGGTGGCACTTAGATGACATGATAGCTGATAAATTCACAACACACCATGAACCAAGAAATGCACTGGCTCTCCTGTAATGCAGATTGGCAACCACCGCTGCTCCCTAAATGTGCACAATTCCACATGCATCAACTGCTTCTCTAGTGGAGTGGATGTTGTGGGCCTCCAGCTGTTTTTAGTGAGCATTATTTAGAACTAAGAACATTTAATCTAAGAATGGTTCAGGAACTTTAAAAGACAGTTGCTGTTAAAATACAGCTGGCTACAATGCTGATGCTAACATTGCTTCGTCTTTCCAAGTTTAATTCACAAAATTTTAATTGATGTTTAACAGCACAATCTTACATAATTTTCTACAACAAGTTTAACTTACTACTTGCCTTCCTGCTGTGCATCTTTACAATCTCATGCTGAAGCTGCAGTCAAAATAATCTATAGGTAATGATGCGACTCTCCCACCAAAGCTACCATGTACCCCACACAAATTCAGTAGAAACAACATATGATGTACAAAATGTATTTCTGATGGAAAATGCTCTAAGAAAAGAGATAAATGGCCTGCAAAGTAAGTGGCCTTTTAAAAAAGAAAAGACAAATTTGTGTCAAGGTTATTTTAAGCGCTTTTAAAACCATAATTCTGATTAACATAAACACTTAAGCACACATGTATCAGGACAACTCATGCCTAATTCTAAGCCCATGTTTTAAAGCCTAATGCAGATTAATGCTTTTTTATTGCAGTTTAAGCACATGTTGCTCATTGTCTGCATAAGGAATACTTCTCAGAATAGGGCTGGCACCAGACTGAATGCTTCCGAGTATTATTCTTTAGCTTTTGCTAAAATTCTATTTTGGCGACTGGTCTCTTCCTTTCCACGTGGGAGATCACAGCTCTTACACCATATGGAGATGCAGCAGAAGCCAATTTAAATTTGGGCTTGTAATGTGTCAATTGTGGAAAAGACTATAGCTTCCACTTTCTTAGTATTGCTGAAGGATTTGGGGTGTTCCTTTAAAATGATTTTTCCAACAACAAAGACACTGTCCAGGTACCCTTCTATTCCTGTTAGACTTTTTAGAATTTGCTTTTTCTGTACACTGAATTATAGTAAAAGATGCAATACCAAAAGATAAATAATTATAGAGAACAAACCTTTTGCTGCATTTGTTGTCAGGCTCTGCTTTAATCAATTTTGCATAAGCATGTGCAGATATATTTGTGCCAATTCAATTTCACTCAAGATGTCTGTCTGCAGGCAGGGCAGCACTTAAGCCTGTGGTCTACAGCAAGGTTGTGATTATAGAAGGATCAATGATGGTTTTAAAGGTTGTTTTAGATATTTATCTTTCAAAATTTTTCAAGAGTAGGAATAGTTAATTTGGCTAAATCATGGCATTCTGTAGAAGAAAGACTCATTCCTTCATTTTTAGGCTTTTTTTTGGCAGTCTGCTGCATGTGAAAGAGGCCATGCCTTCCACACTGCAAAGCTTTAGGTGCCCTAAACTACAATTAATCACACTTGCATCATTTTTATATTAAGTCTTATAAACAATACTGAATATGTCAAAAGAACTGCATCTAATACTGTTTTGATAACAGCTGTGGCTGTGTCAGTCAGTAAAGCTGCTCTTAGCCAGGCTGAATCTTCTTGGTCTGGTCTCAGCCATGTAAAGTAAGATCAAGAGTCTTCTTACTTGCCTTTTTTCTGTTTGTTTTTTAAAAGGCAAACTTGCAGCAATAATCCTAGTGAATGAGACTTCTTACAGTATTTTTTCTTTTCTCAAGCCATTGTTCTATTTGTACCCTTGCAGTAAAATAACTGAAATTATGATTCCCTTTCCATATTTCATTCTCTTTCCATATTGCAACTGTTAGCATCATTTTCTTTTACACATATACACAAAGAAAGCCTTTTCAGCATCAGTACCAGTCTTTCATTCAAAAATACCTCAGTATTTTTGCCACTGTTTATTAGTGTGCACTGGCTTATAACACAGAGGTTGGCACTTGCCTCATTTCACTTTTACCTTCTAAGTAGGAATGGCTCATGTCTCCATGCTATCTGTACATTTCCTGGTGAACCAGACAATTTCTTTCTTTTATAGCAAGCAATCTCCATTCCCAGTGAAACCAAGTAAATTATTGCAACTCTGGATCCTCTTTTTATTCATTAGTACTCCACTGAAAAGTCAGATACCCATCTGTAAGCAACTGCTCCTGAATAATTTGAGTGACTAATCCACCAAAAACTGTTTCACACAGGTTCAAAGTCATGCTGCTTTGATTAAAGAATAAAAATAAAGATGGCTATTTCCTATATTGTATTCATCTTCTTCTGATCTCTCTCACAGAATTAGAAATCTTGACCTGTCAGTGTTAGTGACAGATGTGGCCTTTAATTGTTAAATGGCCATTTCAGTCTCTTCAGGTATAGAGCAACTTTCTACAATAAGGAGGATTTCTGCAGCATGCTGAAACATTTTGTAGTCTTTCATTCAGCTTTTTCAGAAGTTGCAATAGATTAAAGCAGCTTTTAAACTTTACACTGGAAAGGTGAATCTTTTATTACTTGGATAAGTGACTTCTAGACACCAGCACAATACGGGTCTTGGGGATAGCCTGTCCACAATAAGGGGAGTTAAAAGGGGCTTAGATGCTCATTCCAAGACAGGACATTGGAAGACATTCAAATATAACACCTCCTACGGAGAATGAAGTTTATTAATAAAGACAGTAGTTGTCTAGGAGGGGGCATTTTGTAATTGCACATGAGGCTCTTTGGAAGGACAGAAAGATTTACTCATGAGGTGCACACAATTTCTTGACGTTTCTTGAATTTTCTAAGATACAATCTGGCTTTTAGTCAATCACCAGAATGCAGGTTTTGTTCTTTTGAAGATATTCAGGCACTGGGCAACCTTTCAAAATAATATATAGCAAATAAAAAAATAACTACTGAATAGCTAGGAGTAGCAGTTATGTTACAAGATAATTAATTCAGCAATGTACAAATACTTAAGAAATTGCTGTTAGAAACTAAGTGACCTGAAGTTTTAGCATCCAACTGGCATGCACAGGAATGCATACCTGCAACCATGGAAAGTTAGAAATAATTTTATAAGAAAAAAATTACTAAACCCAAACATTATATCCAATAACCAGTGAATAGTCACTATAGCCTGAGAACAAGTATGGCAATTGAAAATGAGGTGAATTTTTAAAGTGCACCTGAAAAAAACTATGACCTCATTTTGGTCACTATTGATGTGCAAGAGATTCACCTTTCAGTATTTACAACATCACAGCTTGGCAAAAAAGAACTTATTTGATGTTGCTATAAAATTATTACCTGTAAAATGAATGATGTGTGTAAGATAGCAATACAGGAAGATATTGGCCAAAAAGAAACAGGGACTACCCTTACAAAACTCCAAGTTCAAAAGACAGCCAAACTACTACTTTTTTTTTTTTTTTTTTTTTTTTTTTAATTCTGAAGTTACTTATTTACCTGAAAGAGAGAGCTCTGTTTTTCTGCACCTGGTGCTTTGTCTATCCAGGAATCCAGTGGTTTCAGTGTATTGGCATTCTGCATAAGAACAGGAAACTTAGCTGCCAAGGTTGGTCTGCTGGATACATGCAATTGTTGTTCTTGTTGCACTATTTGGAGTTTTTTCAGTAACTCTTGAGGTGAAATCACCCCAGAATTGCTTGCTTGATTGCCAGAGAGAGAAAGTGGCTGTCTAGGAAGTTTGGACTGTTCTTTATCAACTGTCTGAGACTCCAAAGTCTGGCCTGGCAGGGAACCATTGAAATATACCAAAGGTCGCTGGGTCAGACTATTAATCTGTGCTGCTGGTGCTCCAACAGCAGCAGGAGTCCTGCTGAAGACAGAAACTGTTGAGCTTACAGGTCCGGTTGCACTGGGGTCCATTTTAGGGACTGATCCTGACTGACCCTGTAATTTCTGTAACAAGCTCTGAGTGCCAGCAGTATCCTGGACTACATGAGATGTTGCAATGCCATGAGCAGTCACAGGTTGGAAGAGTCCTGTGAAAGTCTCACCCACGGGGTGGATATTGCCGTTTTCACAGAGTCGGTTCTCAGGAAACTCGGCAAGTGGATGAAGGTCTGTCCCACGCACCATAAGCTTCTGAATAGCTGGGCAAAGCTGTTTCTCTGCAGAGGGTGAATGTCTGCTAGGTTCTTCATAAGACAATGAACGTACCACCCCCTGCCTAACGGGAAGATTCTCTTGATGTTGTTTATTATGTGGTTCTGAGACATCTGGCTTTTCTTGTTTTCCAAACAGTGCTGTCAGAGACAAGTGTTGTGGTTCAGGATCCACATTCTGTGACGGGAAGAAGAAAAAAAGAAAACATAGTTCTCTTTTGCATGCTAAGTCACATTAAGTGGCAACAAAATTTAGCCAGCAGTATTCAAGCAATAGCTGAGAAAACGAGGCTTTGATCTTTTCTCCCAAGAAAAGTCTTAATAATTGCCACACAGGAAGGGCAAGGAAACAGTTGTCTAGCTGCTGATTTGGGAGAAAACCCGTGAATCTGAGAGACAGCAGCAGCTTCACTTTAAATACCATGAAAGAGCATCTTCCCTTTCAGCCATTACTACAATATTAATAAGATACAGAAACTTTCTCTTCTTTTGTGAAGGTGTGCCACTTCTTGTACATCTCCCTGTCAGGGCTGACTGCATTCAGTTTTTAGGATTTTGCAACGCAATGTAGCTTGAAGATATATCAAAAGACTTTTCTGTATCTAGATTAACTAAATTCACTTGAAGAAAAAGAACACAAAACAAACTGGTCCAGGGATTGACTAGACTGGCCTGGCACCAAAGCAGCATCCAAAATTGAAAGACCAGTATTTCTTTGTTGCATCAGCATAGTATGCCTGTAATTTTAATGCTTCCACACCATGTGGTATGGGGAGGGTTGTCTTTTACAAATAGATAGTTTTGCATTAAAATAATTCCTTATCGTAGTTCCACATCAAATACTTGCACTGACCTTCTGACCTAAAGAAGCATTCCTAAATGGCTACTGGGCTACAGCACTAGTCAGAACACAAGCAAAACATTTTACCTTGCCTTGCTGAGATATTCGTTGATGCTGATTTTCACTAGGCTTCACTGGAATTGGTTTGATTAGGTTAGGATTGTTATAGATAGCAGAGGAACTGGTCATTTGTTTTGGCTCTGAGCAGGTCTTACACTGCAACAGAAAAAAAAGTATTTTTTGAGTAAGAGAGACAGTATCTGTTCCCTTAATTTTCTACCATAATAAAATCCAAACACAGTCAGGTATTTAACAACCAAAAATATCAGTTTTAGTACCATTTATAAAAAGTTACACTACTGGAAGAAATATAACAACTACAATCTAATTTTCTAAAAATACAAAGCATATGCACAAATAAAGACTTGATTCCAAGATTTCCTGTGTATGAGGTTTCCCCTTTTAGTTTAAATCTCAGTTGTCTTCCTTATTTTTTGCTTTTCCCGCACTTAGCCCAAAATCAGTCTGGCACCTTAGAAACTAAGCAACAGACATGCTTTTTCTGCATCAGTAGGCAGCTAGTCCTATAACAGCCTATAAGTAGTTTAGACACATGGAGGATTTATGAGCACATAAACAACATTTGAAATGCTTTTTGTTAAAAATTGGGATTATAACTCCTAAACTCCTTCATGTAAATACAACACAGTGTGAGAACTTGAAGGATACATATATCTACACAGAAAAATAACTTAGAGGTTTAGATCAATCTGCATTTGTAGAATCAGTATGTTTCCTTATCAAGTATTAATCAATGTGTTTGTAAGGAGAGGGGCAAGCAGAGACACATGGCTAAAACTGATCAGGGACATGGAAAGACAGATATATGAAGACAGAACGGCATCATTTAATTTGGAAAAGAGGTACTGAATACACTGGGTGAAAGAGAGAAAGAGAAACAGTAAATGGAATAGGAAAAGGTGAATCAGATGGTCTTATTCATATTATACAAAAAAGAAGAGGATAGTTGATAAAACTAAAAAGAATAATGAGTATACAAGGAATGCTGTTTTCAATGAAAAAGAAAAAAGTGAAACAGTGGAAGTCACTGCCTCTAGATATTATTGATACCAAGAAATTGGAAAGGTTTTTAAAGAATTATTTAATAAAAATTTAATCCTATCTAACAAGAATATTCATAGTTAATTAACTAAATTTGATGGGTCTAAGTTTTATGCGTCAGGACTAATGAGCACTAGGAAAAAAAACCACTTTACAGATGGTTGGTAAGGAATGATTGACTTTGATTTCTTGTTCCTTCCTCCAAAGGATCCAGTGTTATGCATTACTGAAGACAGAATACTGCACTAGACAGATTGCTATTCTCAAGCAGTAGAGCCATTGCCATGTGATTATGAAAATGTTAGTGTCTTTTCTAGAACTTTGTGATAAATTCTTTAGTATTCGAAGGTCTTAGGTGAGAAAATAATTAGACCCCCCGCAATATACAGAACTGCCTGTAGTATCCATTTCTAACACCTACCACCACAGTAAAACGTGAAAGAAAGCAAACACTGGATGGCTCAGTGAAACTGGATTCAGTTTTTGAAGGGGTTTGAGGTGACCTGGTGACAACGGCCATGGTACACAATGCCTTCTTCCCTTCAGCCGTTACTGCTACGACCTGCCTTCAGGAACCCCAGGTCCCTGAGACTTGTGGGAAAGTCTGACACAATGAGGTGGGTCAGGTAAGGCAACAAACTGGACATACACAAGTCCATGCGACCTGATGGATGCACCCACAAGTGCCGAAGGAGCTGGCCAATGCCGCTGTGTGACCATTCTCAATTATCTTCGAAAGGTCATGGCAACTGGAGGGGTGTTCCTGAGGACGGGAAGAAAGCAAATGTTACTCCTATCTTCAGGACAGACAAGGAGGAGGATCCAGGGAACTACAGACGGGCCAGCCTCACCTCCTTCCCTGTGAAGGTGATGGAGCAAATACTCCTGGAAGCCATTTCCAAACATAATAAGGACAAGAAGGTGACCGGGAGTAGTCAGCATGGATTTACAGGAGGCAGGTCATGCCTTACCAACCCAATAGCCTTCTACAATGAGATGACTGTCTCAGTCAATGAGGGGAGAGCAGTGGATATTGCTTATCTTGACTTTCACAAGGGCTATGACACTGTCTCCCATAACATCCTCATACACCAGCTGATGAAATACAGGCTTTATAAGTGGACAGAGATGTGGACTGAAAGTTGGCTGATCTGTCACGCTCAAAGAGTTGCAAGCAGTGGCACAAAGTCCAGCTGGGGGCCAGTCACTAGTGGTATGCCCCAGAAGTCAATACTGGGTCCAATACTGTTTAACGTCTTCATTAATGACCTGAATGATGGCACAGAGGGCATCAGCAGCAGGTTTGCAAGATGATACAAAACTGGGAAGAAAGACATACAGACCAGATGGTTGTGTTACCATTCAGAGCAACGTTGACAGGATGGAAAAATTGGCAGACAGGAATCTCATGATGTTCAACAAAGGGAAACCGGGGAGAAATAATCCCATGCACCAGTACAGGGTAGGAGTCCACCAGTTGGGAAGCAGCTTTGCAGAAAAGGACCTGGGGGTCCTGGTGGACAATTTGACCATGAGCCAGCAAGGCACCCTTGCAGCAAAGACGACCAGCAGCATCCTTGGCTGCATGAGGCAGAGTGCTGCCAGCAGCTTGAGAGGGGTGATCCTTCCCCTCTGCTCAGCCGTGGTGAGGTCACATCTGGAGTACTCTGCCCAATTCTGGGCTCCCCAGTACGAGGGACATGGACATACTGGAGCAGGTCTAGCAAAAGACTAGAAAGATGATTAGGGGTTGCAGCACCTCTCATATGAGGAGAGGCTGAGAGAGTGAGGCTGAGAGAGTTGGGGTTGTTTAGCCTTGTGAAGAGAAGGCTCTATAGGGATTTTATCAATGTGTATAAAAACCTGGTGGGAAGGTGAAAAGAAGACGGAGCCAGACTCTTCTCAGTGGTGTCCAGTGAAAGCACAAGAGGCAGCGGGCACAAAATGGAATAGAAGAAATTACATTTAAACATAAGAAATTTTTTTTACCGTGAGGGTGGTCAAATGCTGCAATGGGTTGTCCAGAGAGGTTGTGGAGTCTCCATCTGTGGAGATATTCAAAACCTGACCGGACATGGCCCTGAGCTCTACTCCTCTAGCTGATCCTACTTTGAACAGTGGAGTTGAACTAGATGATCTCCAGTGGTCCTTTCCAGCCCCAGTGATTCTGAGATTCTGTGAGTTTCTGCTCAAAAATCATCTTGTGCTGTTTCAACAGTGACAGCCTTTTGCAATGAATTTCTGAAGACATGCTCTCACAAAGTAGAAGTGTAGCACTCGGCTTTCTTCTATTGGACTTGGCTGTCTTCTATCATACACCAATTTCTGGTTCAAAGGTTACTCCCAGAAATAATTTTAAAACATACAGAATCAATCATGCTACAGGCAGTTTATCCATTTGGTTTAAAGAAAAAAGAAGCACTTGCATCTTCTTTCCTGTTGTATCACTACTGCATGAAGTGAGAAACTGCCTCAAGCACTAGCTTTGAAAAACCATGACAAGATGGCCAAAACCAAGACACTGACTTTGCCAGCAATGGAGAGCTTCACAGCAAAATTAAATTTCAGTTAAATATAAAATCATGTAGTGAGTGCATCATGGTTAATCTGAGTAGGTCACACTCAACATGAAAATCTATTTAAACCTAACTACAATATTTCCCCTCTCTGAACAAAGACCTAGAAATAATTGCCCCAGAATAAGGTATTTCATTTATTCAAAGTCTCTCTACCCATCTTGCAGTACAGTGCAAATTCCATGATTAAAGACATCCCAAAATTCAAGCGAAAAAACAAGTCCAAAGTCTTTTAATGGTAGGCAAAACTTTTTCTTTTTTTTTAAGCTGGTTCATGCTTACCTCCCTTCTATATGATTCAAGGCCTGATTAATAGAAGCAGTCAATAAAAACCTATATTTAACTGAAGTTTCAGTTTCAGCTTTGCAGTTCATTTTTAGAATAGCTATAAATGGATTGCTACAAAATCTTAACAGAAGAAAACGTGAAAAGCCCACATGGAAAATAAGCCTAACGAATTAAAACTTTTACACTAAACAAAGATTTCCTTTGCATTTATTAACTCTGAGCTACATTTATCATCGCAGTGCCCATACAAATTGTTTTTTTAGATTCTTCTGCGCTTACGCATAGTCATCCTTGGATTTGAGTGATTTAATTTTTTTTTGTTGTTTTCTACAAACTTTATTTTATCATCTTTTTCAGGCAATTCACATGGACTCTCAAACAATGCCAGTCTTAGTATGGAGCCTTCTGCAACTCCATCAACTTTTTTTCTTTTTTTAAACACTAGATCAAATGCCTGCAATTTATTCTTAATCACCTTCTCAGCCAGTTTCCGACCGGTGACTTGTGTTGTCTCTCATTCACTTAATGACAATTAGGCACCTTATCTAGGTAATTGTCAGATGAAAGTTTCTTGAAAGTCCCCCAAAATAGCATGTGTAACCACTATTTGATCAATACTAAAACAAGTGAAGATAATTTTCTTTTCTAGATTGGATAGATCCTAAACTATTATGATATCACACAGAGACACACTTCAGTAAAATCAAGTTGCTTTTTTCTCCCAAATTATTATCTTTCTATAGAATGCTGTCTTTTTTTTCAATGTACCTCTTTCTCAGTGCTACTTTTCAGCATAGCTATTTTGGGAAAAACATATAAACATGTGTTTATCTTCTTTCCTCAACGACAATCAATAACATACTCTTCTGTCTTTCACAATGAGTTCTGCAGGATTTAAATATATGTTATATTAGGCCTTTATTTCTCCAGTGTATTTTAATGAGCTGAATTCTTCAGAAACCGTAAGTAGCTTAAGTTCCACTGTCATCCTTTGCATGATGCCAGCACTAAGCATAAATAAATGAGGAGAGAAGCAGTAGAGCTGAGTATAGTTATCACGATATGAACATTTTTTAAGATTAAGTTCTTCAGCAAAAGGAAAATAGAAATTATAGGAGTATACAAAAAGGCCCATAGAGAATGAAGTTAACCTGTCTCTGTATTGCTCCCATGATATGATAACATGGATGGTTGGCTGGCATCTGATACAGGGAAGTATGCTGAAGAAGAAACAGCCTCTGATGATTTTAAAGGAACCAATAATTGCTGAAGCTCAGAATATAAGATCACTTTGGCACACTGGTAGCATGTTGCTGATGAGTAAATTATGGACATCTGCATGACATTTCAAGCCACTGTCAGGTCAGCAGGTAAATAAGATATCAGACACCACCATCAAATGGCAAAAAGCAGTATGAAAGAAATGTCAACACATGCTTTAGAGACAGAAGCAGAAGAGTACTGATCAGCTACAATACTTCATGATTATTACAGCTTACTTCAGAGGTCAGTCCTTTAGTCATATATCTTGTTCAAAACTCTGCTTCTACAAAAGATGCAGAAGAAATGAAAAACTTCTAAGACCAAGTCAAAAAAAGGCTAAGCAACATAGAGACATACAGGATGAACAGCGATCAAGATGAACAAAAACACTACATAGGACATGTTAGGCAAGTTTGGTACAGTCAACAGAAACATTTGAGGCAAACAATTGCTCTGCATTGTGAGATTTCATCGTCTACCTGGACCATATGAGGCTCAAGCACAGACTGAAGAGGATGTCATCAAAGGAAACACAGACAGTGGACAAGCATGGTAGCTCAGTATTGGAGTTCTCCTGAAACAGATACCATGTCACTTCACCATCTTTTCCTCTACAACAGAAACTTGACTCTCGGAGAAAATATGAGCTGCAAAGACCTATCAAGTACAAGGAGGAGATGCGAAAAGGCCTGATACAAGGAAAGGTCAACCAAGACTGGATGGGACTTAGTCCAGAAGGGTTTTGTAGATGGATGGCTATGCTGAAAGCGATAAAGAGAACTCTGAAGTTGTCAGAGAAGGAATGCAGAGCTAGGAAGCCCGTGAAACCAGGGACTTTTATCTAGCATGTCAAGCAACCACAAGAAAACATTAGTGTACAGTCACATGAAAGTCTACAAGATGCTCTGAGGAAGAAGAATGCTAAGGAGGACAAGAATTATCACAAAAAACAGCAATAGCAGCTAGGATTCCCAGAGAAAGCCCTGCTTAAGTGAGACATTCAGAACAAATACAGACTGTTTAAGAATAGTAGCATAGGCTCTGCATCATCTAGGCCGATTATGGCACAGTGCCCTCTGGAAAGATAGACCTTCTGGAGAGGTGGTAAGAGAGTATTAAGGCTTTCTTACAGATAACAAATCAAAAGGTAAGAATGTACCTGAAAACCTAGAAATTATATTCCTGTTTGAGCAGGTCAGTATCTTTGGAACACTTTGCTGAAAGACAGTGAAGGAGTCAACGAACAGAAATAAAATCCAGAGGCCAGGCCTGCTCACTGCTGGAAGTGATGCTCATATCAAATGGTTGTGTGTCCTTAGCAATGGACAAGTAAGCTTCAGTTATTTTGGGCACATCAACCAGCCAAAGGATATCCACCTTATCATGTCCTCTGGTCTTTAATATTAAAGGTCAGATTAAGAGACAGATGGTGCAATAAATGGTAGATGCGATAGAAGAACTGTGCCACACAGAGCTAAAACCACTGTACCTTGGAGCGCAAGACAAGGCACAACAGTTAAAGAGCAACACATTTCATCATGCTTTGTTCTGCACCCTAGGAGCTCTTGAACTGTTTATCTCTCTAGCTATTATTATGAGGTCTGCTAATACCACTTCTTTCCACCAGAGATCAAGAGAAGGCAAGGATACATTAACAGTACTTTTTTCAAAAATGCTTTGGTAATTTAGCAGCTTAAAGCTCCATTACTAAAGAAAAGGGGAGAGGGAAGGCTAAGCATTTCATTTTTTTCCCATAACCTCTAAATGTGTAAGTTACTTCTGAGAATGGGCTATACTCTTCAAAGTTACTTATACTCTTCAAAATATTACTGTGGGACTTAAAATTCAGCAAACTCTTTAGATGCTTTGAAAACTGATGCTCTTATTCTATGGCTCACAAAACTTCAAAACACCCTCTTTTCCAAAACCACGCAGAATTCACAAAGGAGAACAACAGACTTCATGACCGATTACAGCACATCTGCATCGTAAGTCGTAAGACATACTCTGGCAAAAAAGTATATGTCATAAAGCAGCCAAAAAGCATGACTGCTCTGAAACATACTGACATTAAATGCAAAAGTGGTTCTCATTGCATTTCATGCATTCTTCCTAATTTTATATTACTAACAAAATGAGAAGAAACACACATCCAGTTCTTATGAGGTCAAATACTCCTATTACTCATGTCCCAGATGAAGGGGAAGTTCTCATGTGATTTCCTTAGCAACCACTTTTAAGCAAAAGGATTAAAGGTATGGATAAGAAGCAAATTTACAAAATATCTTATCTGCAGAAAAAAAATTAAAAAAATCTGTTACTTAAACACATCTTCCAGCACTGCCTTTCCTCTGTCTTGATTTTCTGTGTGTTCATCTATATGTGGAAGATAATTTTCTTTAGACTTATCATACACCCTTCTCGTAGTATCTGAATACAGTCTAGTATTTTTTCCATCTTTCCAGTTATAGTATTTTTAAGGGTGGTTAATGAAAAATCCTTGAACATTTCAGAATATATCAAATCACACTCTTTTACGCAAACACTAGTTAGTTACTCATTATTCAAATATAGAACAGATACCAGGTTCTGAGGGTGTTTTTGTCCACTATAAAACATGAAATTCACCTCTTACATAAAATATGAAGGTCTTAATTTCAAAATAAGCTATGCCACAAGAAAAACAACTACATTTCACCATAACTAAAAGAGTCTGTAATAACCTTTCCGAGGTTCTTATTAGCAGCCACATTTCAGAAAAACAACTTTTTCTCTCTTCAAATTGTGTAAGATACATATATTTCTAGACTCAAAACTCTTATGTTATGAGTTTATTATTATATGATAACAAACATGAAAGACAGGGAGCAGCAGTAGGAAATGCAGAGTGAAACAATTTGCAGGGTATACAGGAATAATTAAAATTATTAAATTTTTATTCCCTAAAGTAAACTTTTTTGATTGCTCAATAATATAGAACATTATTAGTCCATTAGTTACTTCTTTGTTCAGAAGCTTCCGAAGACCAAAGCAACCCAAGGGCTTAAACCATACTGGGTTCCATCAGTGCCCCAAACCAGCTAATGACCACAATGAGAGGCAGTAACTTCAACGCTAAAGGTCTTCCAGAGGGGAAATGATCTGTGCAAACCACAGAAACTATTAGAGAGTTTGAATACTTCATCCAGAAATAGGACACAACTTTAACAAACTTTAAGGTGCTACTCAATTAGCAATGAGCACAGGAGCTCTATGGGTCAAAATCAAAGCCAGAAACATACATGCCTCAAGTTTACACTTCTTTTTAACCTCTAGAGTGCAACAAGTAAATAATCATATACATGTTTTCCTTTCAGAAATTTTTATTCACAGCATTCTTTTCTTTTGAATCCTTAGCAAATTCTGACAAACAACTGACAGAGCATACTGTCTGAAATCAGACCGCCAGTTTTGCTTTGAGTAGAACTCTTACAAAAAGAACTGTTTTGTGTTAAAATGTAAAGTGTCAAGCAAGTTGGCATCATGGTATCACCAAAAGGAAATGCCCTCATTTTATAGAGAGCAAGCCTCACCTTGGTATACTCATCTTTGGCCTTGGTAAGCATCCGTAAGATATCCACTTCCTTGTTATTAGTAGAATTCATGATCATTGGGGACACTCCTGTTCCTGTGCCCTGCTGTGCTTTGAATTGTTCCTGTTGAGTTAGGCTGAAAGTGGGAGGTGAGAGGAGAATATACAAGACAAAAACAACAAAAAAATAAAGTTTAACTACTGCTACTTTACCATAATTAAACAAAACTTGAGTATTTTCATTTTTCCCCATCAATATTAAAACATATTTAACACACCTATATTAAAAGATCTATACTAAAACAGTTTGATACAGCATGAGATACGTGTTCTTCAATCTTGAATACATTAGGTCATAGGCTTAATTTTTTGTAAGTCACTCACAATTTCTATACTCAGAAAGAGCAGGGAATTTATAGTGTTATTCAGTTCTACTGGTGGTGGAGGATGGCAAACACACACAAATCAGTCATTAACTACTAGCAAATGACCAATTTCCTGCCCCAGCTGCTTTATTATTATTGCAGAACGCTGAGAATTATAACACACAGCCAACTGGCTGAGCTGCAGGGTGTTTTTTATCTAAATGCAACACTGCTATTATAAACCACTACACATGGTTTACAATAGCATGAATCCTCTGAAAACTACTCTTTATTGTAGTAAATTACCAGTTTGAGAGTACCTAATCACCACGAACTGCAACTTGAGCTAGTTAACTAAAATTAGCTGTCAAAAACCTGGGCTTCCTAGGGTTCATTGCTTATTTCTGTAAATTCAGCCCCATCAATTATTTCTTGGGTCACAAATGACTCATTTTAGAGCTGTAGGACACACAGCAGAAACAACAAATAAGCAAAACCAAAAAACCACCATTGTCACAGTCTGTGTTTCTTAATGTTTTGTCACTGCAAAATGTAGAGCACCAGGTATTTTTTTAAAAAGAGACATACAGGAAACATGACTAATTTCCCAGCCAGTATGTTATAATGAATACTATCTGGAACACAGCGGTAGAATGGTTAAAGTGTTTTGCTATGGATCTAAATGTGTGAGCATGAGCCTTGTTTGGACTTGTACCGCAGGACATGAATAGGCACATGGTACTTTGGCAATCAGAATTGATGTCACTTCCTCAGCATGCTTCTGGCTACAGAAACACGTTTGTTAACCAGGCTGTTAAGACTGGGACAGACGACCTGAAAAGGAGAGATTCACAGTTCTGACAGTGCCTTTGCATTGCTCTGCTAGTATCTAATGCTGTCAGCTTGACTGTATCAGTCTCCTATAGTTTTTCTTGGGATGACAAAGACCTGGACCTACATCATTCCTCTTCCTATCCTTTAAAAGAAATGTCAGAATAGCTGTGACACAACATCTCCAAATCCTATACAGCATAGGCAACTGGTAAATCCACTCTTTGCCAATTTCTATCAGGTTCCTTTACTATAGCCTCCACATTACACCTCTAAAAAATTTAGATTGCACATGCTGATAAAATCTAAATGACTTAGCTCCTTCCTCCTTCAAATAAACATGAAAACCTGCAGAATATAATAATCAAAAATGGGATCATTGCAAATAAGCCAGTTATTAAACCGACCAGAGGGCAGAGAAGGAAAATGGGCCCCTATCAATTCTGGACATACGGAGAAAGCAGTGACAGTTAAAAGGCTATCCATGATATTGTAAGATTAAAATACATCTGAGAACACGGTTCTCTGTGAAATTTTGATCTCTGGTTTGATTGCGAAATTTGAGTTTACAGAACTTATATAAAATAATTTTATTAAGTATATAAGAGTCATGAAGTCAGAGCTAATTAAGTGAATTTTGTACATACTGCTAAGAAAGGAGGAAGCAGGAATTCAGCCATGATGCAGAAAGAGGATAAAACCACAGAAACTGTATTATTACAGTATGTCTTCATGATTGCTCTCACTTACATTAATATGTGAAGAAAAAGGTAACAGCAACATTAAAAAAAATCTTGCCAAACTGAAAAATATATTAACCCCCCAAAGAATACAGTTCTTCAAAACAGATTTCTGAGGCATCAGGGAATAAATCAGATGCACTGTTATACTCTGATAGGTAAGCTAGACAGTGAATTATGAAAAAGTATTGCAATACAGTGACTTATTTTTGAACATATAAAATGCAGCTGTATGAAAATTTTACTTTCAACAGATTCTACAGAAATAGGTTTAAAGTAGAGAGGTATGACCATCCTTGTAATATAATGTGCATGTATGTACAGAAATACATACATAAAAAAGCACAGAAAGTCTTGTTTACCCATCACTTACTTTTTCATGAGCTCTGCAATTCTTTGGCATTCTTCCTTATCATAAAACCAAATCCCATATATGGACACTGTAAATGCACATCAAACACAAACTATGAGCATCTTCTCAAATAGCAATTCTACCTGATAGCAATTCTACCTGGTAGATATTTAAAGGTAACCTGCAAAGGAATTTTTAAATTTATTTCTGTCTTTCTTTTCCCCCCCTCTATAAAAATATATATGACAACTCAGATCCTCCAGTAAAATCAAAAAAGATCAAAGGCATATCTCCAAGGATGTACATTACGAGTTCTTGAACCTACACTGAAGGCAGAGATATTTGATCCTTTTCTCCAAAACACTAAACCATCAGGTTTTTTTTATTTAAATCCTTTTCCTCTGTCAATTTTTTTCAGTTGTCATATCCATCTATTAGACCGCTAGGATTAGTGTACTGCAGGCAGAGAAGTGTTGCACATATATATAAGCAAGAAAGATTCGTTTAGTTTTTAACAACTTCCAGGCCTCTCTTACATAATATACCACCACTGTTGTTATAGCAGCACAAACACACCTCTTCCTCTTTGCAGATTTCCTATCAGGTTGCCCATGACCTTCACCTCCAAAGAAGTAATTATCTGTAACCAACTCCAGGATTAGAAAACCTGTATCTAAGTTCAGACTTCAGATTCTGGTTTCTGCAAACGTAAGTGCCTGCAGTTTTGCCCAGCAACAACAGATTTAAATTTACTAATAGTACAGAATTCTCATATGTACACACCACTAATGCAACCATCGTGATGGTAATAACCGTAATGGAATTGTAGTTAGAGCAGCTTCCACAATCATCATAAACAGAGAGGTTTTTCCACTCACAACCATGTTATATAATTTTTATAAGAATAAATCTATAACACTGCCTGCCCATATTCTCAAAAATGATCTGTCCACGTCGGTCAGGGTAACTGTCCTAGTTTTAACATCAGGCATAAATCTGCTGCAAGATGGGGAGGACAGAGGCACTTAAAGAGCTAATATGTACCTTCCCCTTTGTATCATTACCACAACTTTGTGCAATGTCTTTCTGCCCATTTACAGGATAGCAAACAGGCAACTAACTGCGCCCCCCGCCACCACCCTCACTTTGCAGCAAAAGTTAATCTCACTAATATGTGGTAATTCCTAACATATCTTCGAACACAGTAGGGGCTAGTTTTCATTTGAGAGGGGACTAAATGGATGCAGTAAATGCTTGAAAACAAGTGTAACACTATTCCTAGTCATGTAGTATTTCTTTGTATTAGAGCGATCCAAAAGCGATCGATTCTTCAATTACAAAGAGCCAAAAACGCAGCATACTTCGTATAAACTGGCTTTATTAAAGTCTGAAAAGAAAATGAACGTGCAGCTCTTTGTAAGACACAAGCGTAATATTTATCTCCATTCCCCCTCAAATTTTCAACCATTTGTTATCTTTTATATCGCTAAAATGCTTTAACTGTTTAAGAGAGCATACTGGTGAAAAGCATAAACGAAGAACAGCCATCCTATAGACAGACAACAAATAACAACTTTTAAAAGATGTATAGTCCTTTTAATGTCCTTTAATTAATTTTTCAAAAAGATTGATGATGATTTTTATTATTCAGCTAAAAGAAAGACAAGTAGCATAATATGCTCCAGAGGTTCTAAAATCCATGTATATATGTACAATGTAAGTGCTGGTGTGAACTGCACAACTCATCTCCTTTCTGTAAAATGGACATTAACATTAAAAACTGAACTTAAAACAGTTGTTAATATTCCTGCACATGCCATAGTAAGCATCAAATAATAAACTGCAAACTTACACAAAAGTGTGTGAAGGATTTGCAAGGTTCCAAAATAGTACTAAACTAAACAATCTTCTATCTAAACACATTTGAAAAATTCATTGTTCTGTTAGATGTTGTCCATATTACAGGTAACACAACCATATTCTTGAACGCAACAAGGTAACAGATTGAAAACCTCATCTGTCCAGACAAGACAAAATTGTTTTAATAAATCGAGATGCTTTGTTATAAAAAAATCTCCAGTGTAGACGAGTATTGATGAAACATTGGTTATCTGCTCCATCCTTTCTTAAAATTTTTTATTATTTCTGCCACAGCCAGTGGCGTCTCCAGTATGCAAGATAGGTTGCACAGATTCACCTATGGGCCAATTGACTGAACAAGTCATAGGATATTCATGAAAATCTGATAAACTTGAAGTCAGACAATCCCTTGGAAATACTGCACTGCTTCTGGCCATTAAAGTTTAAAGACTGGAATCAACAGCAGAAGCAGGCTAGCTTACCTCAACTCAGAAACAAAAAACAAGTAAACTGTCTGACTGCCACTATAAAGGACCATTTCAGATTTTATAAAACTACAATTCATCATTTGAAATGCACTTCAAACAAATGCCCAGCCAGTTCAGATCACAGAGTCAAGATACTGATTATGATGTCTGTCCAACCAAAGCAACAATATATGCCATTTTAACTGAATGTTTTAGTCAGAATATCCTCCGGAGAGCTGTCTTCATTGCAGAATTAGCCCAGATGTTATCAGTGTCAGCCTCATCCTACTGACTTCCACATGTGCACACACACTTTCTCACCTCAATCAAATGGTACTTCCAACTCAGATTAGGAAGCATAGATGAAAGAAAGTAGAGACTGAAACTCAAGCCTGATATTCTTTGAGCTGACAGCTTAACCATTTAGCAGTGAAGATGCAAAATCTTTCACAGCTGGACAGTCCTCCACTTCTTTCCACGCTTCCCCCAGTATTCATCTGTCCAGAACAGATGAATACTTCGGAAATACACTGAGAAAGAATCAGAAAGAATTAGAGCTGTTCAGCTTACTGCAGCACAACGGACTCTTCGAAAGGCACAATGAACTCTTCCTCATGCATGGGAGAATGAGGTACCAGTGAAAAGGCAACAGTTTGGGTGGAAATCTTTGAGATGCCATGTACCTGAAGTACACTAAACCTATGTGTTCACACTGAGTGCTCATCACCTGGTCTAACTCTGGCGTAAAGTTATACTACAATATATTCTACTTTAATCTACATTTAAGGAAACAAAAAATGGAAATTATAGTGATAAATACATGTACTAACTGCCATCATCTTGATTAATAACAAACATAAAATGACAACTTTTATATATATATATATATATATATACACACACATACATACATACATATATATATATATATATATATATATGAACACATAAAAATCCAGGACTAGCCAAAGAATCTAAGATGATAACAAACTGTAATTATTAAGCTAGTAACCCAGCATGCTCTTCACTAATAAGAGATAAATACACATACTAGTTTCACTGCAAGCTTTGTACTAGTATGAAAATAATATATTTCTTATCAGGATTAAATTTAAATAGATTTTTTATATACACCCTGTCATCTCCATCAGACTATTTGACAAAAAGAAAATCTAGATCTAAGAATCACCTGCAGAGTGATAATTGCACCATCTAAAATGTTCACGTTAAAACATAATCGTTAAACAGTAGAGCTACAAAGGAGATTCTTCTGCTGCAGCACAAAAGAAGAAATATTAAGTCACTGAACACCCAGCTTTACCTATAAAGCTTTTCAGGGAGATACTGTTGTAAAACAAACAAACAAACAAACATACATACATACATCAAAACCAAATGCCTTCTGCTCCCCAAACAAGCCAGTTACATGGAAAGTAGCTAACAAAACAGAAGACCAATAAGGAGAGCTAATTTTATACTGACAAGCTGGTATTCATCTATTCATCCATTTTCAACAGCTCTGAACTCATGTTATTTACTAAAAGAAATGAGATTTAGTAATGAATTGATCTTATTAAAGGAAAAAAAACCTTACCAAGGTTATGTTTTAACAAGATTAAGATAAACCAGAAGGATGTAACACAGGTATCAAATCAGCAAGAAATAGTTAGCATTGAACTCAAGTAAAATAAATAAATTAGTTAAATCAGCTAATTAAATTTATTAAATTAAAGTGTATCAGTCCTTAGAATTGTTAGAATTTTAAAAAGGTAGCTTATAAATCAAACCTGAAAATTTTTAACAAAATCAGTGAAGCTCATTTAATACTGCTCAGTGATTTAATTTCAGAAATTAAATTATTTAATTTTCAAATCACAACTTCAGAGCCAATTCTAAAGCTTCCGCTTCATAATTTTAATTTTTTGGCTAAGTCTTTCTCTTAACCTCACAAATACTACAGCACTGAATACTATTCATAAGCAGAAGTTGACAGCTGCCACTTACCAGAATTATAGATGAGAATTTCCAACCTCTCAAAATTAAAAGTTTATTTATAATGATGAAGAATTTCTTATCACCTTTCATAATTCATGTTAAGGATTAAGGACCCCATTAAAAAGAAAGGGGTTTTCTTTAGGATTATTCTTTTTAGTCTTGCATAGCTTCAGCTTCCAGCTGTTAGACTTTTGTGCTCTGGATAGATGTTTCCATTATCAAAGTTTTTGTTTCAATGGATATACCTGCAGTCATTTTTTTCAACCTACTGATACACAGACTACAATATTTAAGCATGGATAACATTAAATACGGAAATACCATAACTTCCTACTTGAGACTCCCCTGTAACTAACTGTTTTAAACTTCCTGCCAAAAAAAAAAAAAAAAAAATCCAGAAAAAAAAAAAGTTGACTATTCACTTTAACTTCAATGTTTTTTTCTTGCTGTCATGCTTCCTGGGGTATTGATCTCATAAGTATGGACTATGCTCTTGTTCCTGAATACGTAAATCCACACTTGACTACACTGAAATGCAGTTTGTCTATGCACATCTTACAAGGAAGCCAGACTGCTTTACGCTGATGATCATTTCTCTCTGCTATCTACCTTTCGTGCAATATTTGACTAAGCTGCAAACTATTAATAACAACTGCGTTTCTTCTTCTGATAAGCATGTTAAAATACTACAGTGCCAAGAACCATTTTGCAGGACCTACTCAAAAAGTATCCAAAGCAGATTATACCCACAATAATACTTTTAGATTTACAAGTTCTTAAACTTAAAACACCATTTAAAGCACAACCTCTTAATTTTGTATCATTCTACTCTAATGCAAATATGACTACTTTGTCCATAATATAGCCTTTATGATTATGATACAACTGATTCCTTCCAGTTTGCTCAGACTCAAGTAGTGAAGGAAACTTCCCTGTCAGAGCTCTACATCATTTAACACAAGAAAAAGTAAGACAGGACTGCAAGAAAGGAAAGAGGATGTAAAAGAACTGCAGCTAAGGCAGCTGCACACTACCCTGGAGAGCTGAAGAACATCTCCAAGGCTGCCCCAGAGACCTTAGGCAATGATATGTGTGTTGCAAAATACCATCAGAAGTGGCTATCATTAACTGGGTATGTTTCACTTCCCGGTGTTTGATTCGAGATCCTGGACATGGATATAAAATTTGTGTGTGTTTGATCTGCAAAAATACCAGCCACTTTTAACCAGAACTGCAGTCTGCAGGAAGTGTTTTTGAACATGTGAATGATAAATATACTGAAAAAAATAGGTCCAAGTAATTTAAAGTCAGATGCCCCACATTAATGGATCTTTGTAATCTTAACTATTCTGCCCCAGGATTCCAATTTGTAAAACAGGAGGAATAATACTTCTAATCTGAACAAGGTTCAGTTTACTTACAAGGTATCAGCTAGTATACTGATGAGTATCACAGAAAAAGTAATAATTAGTAGTTCTGTCTCTAACGCAGGACTTCAGCAGTATGCAAGAGGCCCACATTTTAGCAATGAGGGAAAAATCAGAACACTGAGTAAGCTGCTCTTTACATGAGCACCATTCAGACTATTTGATGACTGATGATTTGATTCCTTACAGAAAAAGAATATGTGATCACATAATTTAATATTTTATAGACAAAAAAGGAGAGGTTGCAGTGGCAACCTTAATTTTGGTATTTGCCAATCTAGGACTGCTCAATTCTGCAACTTTAAATCATTTTAAACATAGTATTTTGCATCACTATTTAGGTATTTAAAAATAATAAATAATAAAAACATAAATTTCACCCTATTATACCATATTGATAGTCATGTGGGACTATCATCAGCAGGTCTGCAATCTTTTCTTGCTCCTCTATGTTACATAAAGCAGCACAACCTAAAATATATACCCACAATCCCCCAAGACATTGAAAAAAGGTGATTTTTTGGACAATATAAAACTCTATTTTGATACCAGTGGAAATTAAATTCCTAAAAAGCAAGTGGAAGAAAAAAGCCCTGTTAAACAATCAGACACTTGCTCTTTCATTTAAAGTTTGATAATGCTCCTGATAGACCTCTCTAGGTCACTTTTAACATGGACAGGGAAAAGATGACTTTCCATGGTATTTCTATTATTTCAAAGGTTATTAACATTACACATGAACAAGCAGAAAAAAAAATTATTAAAGGGAAAAGAAATCCACCTCAGAGACATCTTAACACAAAATGAAAATGATTCGAGAGTGAAAAAGCCTTTTTTCAGCTTGACCAGTCATCTTAAAGTCAACTGAGGAGGGAACTATTCAAACAACCTTCTCAATAAAACCAAAACACAAAACAAAAAGCCCTCCAAAACCCCATTCCCCAAAAGCAGATGGTTAGAGAGTGGGCAGTGATTGGCAACATTATTAAAGTCAAGAAAAGGTTCCTCATCACCATCTGTTTAATTGTGCCTGGAACTATGTCTTAAAATCAATCCATGAAAAAATTTTTTGTTAATAAAATGGACCCTGAAATATCCTTGTGGTCTTCAACCCCTAATGAAGGGTGGATGACTAATTCACAGACTTCCAGATACAGAGCCAATAAGCATTACTGATCTCATTGGGCAAGAAATGACAATTCAAACAGAGATGGTGATTTGTTTATAAAATCATGCCTGAGGTTCTACTCTGATAGCCTGATTTGAGACACATTTTTAAGAAAAATCTATAGGAAATTCCGAATTGAAAAGAACATCAACTCTGCAGCAGGGACAAGCAAAACAGGCTCATTAGAATGTCCCTCAAGTAGTCTCAAAGCTAACGTTATGTCAGCTTGGTAAGAAACTTCAATTTCCATTGATCCATTTATTTCCATGTGGCTCAGCAGATGCAAGAGTCCAACAGCAGGTTCTTTATTTTTTGGAAAAGATCCCAAAAGCAAACCAAATTTGCAAGATTTCCCTTAAAACTGATTTTTGTTGATGCTACAAGAAATTTTCAGTCATGACACAGGAATAGAGTTGATGCAATGATCCGTTTGGCTTAGTGCAATTTTTTTCTCCCCTCCACTGATTTCTAGTCTCATCTGCTGCCACTGCATCATCAGTTCCAAATAACTTTTAAATCATGATGATGCATGACAGTGACATGGAGGTAGGAGGTCTGTAGGTGCTAGGCTATCAATTTCTTAAATAACAAGTTGTTCTTAATAAAACCTGTATTGTTCTTAAAAATAAATACGTTGTTCATAAATAACAAGTGTTTCTCGTTACTATTTCACAGTAGACTCCTAAAACATCCACATCAGACTGGAGCTCCACTGCCTTTTCTAGCAGGAATGGTTATACGGTCTCTCACTGAAAGAGCTTACAAGCTAAGTGAAGAGATATTAAGAGAGACAAATGCTACGGTTTCAATTTTGATATAGAAAAATGACAAGATGCTGACTTTGGAACGCTATATGTGGAAGTCTTTATCAAGGCTAAAAACCAAACCCAGATATCCTGAGTCACCAACGGCAACCTTCCTGTGAAAGAAATCCATCAGAGGATGGCTGAGTGGGAACAAGAAACGTAACTCCTCAACATCTGAAGCTCTTATTATCCATACTAGCTTACCATTGCTCCATTATCCCCAATAACTTTGCACTGCAAACTATTACATAGGTCTTCCATGCATACTGAAACAAAGCCAGGCTCTCATCTTCATAAAGTGACCTGAACATACACAAAAACCCACCATCACTCAAATCTAAACTAAATATATATCCATAACTTTCATTAGCAGGAAAGCATACACACTAGTATCCCATTAGCAAAAAATCATCTAAAGATTATATTTACCACCCCTCTAGTACTACAGATATAGGCTTCTTTCCAGAATGCTAGAAATGAACTTTTACAAGTTGTGAAACCTGTAAAAAGGGAAGTTATACTGGATTATCTCTGAAGCCCTTTCTCAGGAATATGGTTTATAAAGGTCATAGAACAGTTAATTATCAGTGGAAGAGTTTAAACTAGAACCTTGATTATATGCACATCACCCTAAAAGTTAAAGCAATGAGAAGAACTCTCCTTCTCAGCTGAAATGAAGGGGACAACAGGAAGCACCACTGCTCTTCCAACCTGGGAGAGGAAAAAAATAGTTTGCTTTTATTTTAAAGAATACGACTGAGAGCTGCCTTCATCTCCTCTATTTCTAGCCTTTATATTTCCTTATCTTTTGCCTTCCACTAGGCTAAGGTAAGTGGCAGCTTCTGTTACGTTTCTTATATCTGGTGTTCTAGTCCTGTGGGGATGAAGGCTGCTCCAGTGTAAATGACATACTTCAAGGTACAGGACTCAACAGGATTTGACCACTGCAGTTTTCATAGATTCATAATTTAGCCAAATCTAGGAATGTATTCCCCCAAATTTTGAAAGCTTCATCTCTGATGTACCTGCCAAAGGACATGTCTAATTCCAGTGCCACCTTCAGGTTCAAGGCTGAGTTTTCAAACTCTGCTGGCATTAGTTTTTTCAGTTAAAAAAAAAAAAAAAAAAAAAAAAAGGAAAAAAGAAGGGAAAAATACTGTAACCTTAAGTAGGCATTCAACACCATGTTATTTTATGTTATTGTTTCCTGAATCCTGAGTTTTTCTTATAATCAGTCTGATGAGCTCTTATCCAAAACAGTTCAAGTCATGCACAATTATAAACAACTTGAAAAAAGGCTTCATTATGAAAATAAGCAACCTCAACTATAGGTGTTGTTTAAAATTCTGACTATTGTGATCTCATCTCACTTATTTCTCCATTGCATATCTTCAGATCCTCACTAATGGAAATACATTTGCAGATCAGGATGAAGCTGTCAACCTACAACAACAATCTAAGTTGTCTGAAAATATATACTTGTTGTTGTAATGTGTAGCATCTAAAGAATATCATAATATTGACAAAATTTTTTAAAAAAATAAAAATGTGTTCTTCCATTTGTATATTCTGTATATTCCAGCACTTTGGAAGCAGTCAATTTCACCATCTCATCACCTTTCCTACACAATCAACTCCTTTCTGAAAAAAATTAGAAAAATAAAACAAACATCCTGTAGAAACAGGCAAATATCAAGTCAACTACTTGTTTTGAAATTTCACAATTCTCAGTTCCCGTTTACAGCGTATCTTATATCTTTGCTTTTACTATGGCTACTTGCTATAGCCTTTTAAGATTTTTTTTTCAATACCCTGCCCCCTCCCCCCCAAAAAATCTGCACTACTCTGTAGCCATTTCTTCTGTTATAGTCAGCTGTCATCATCTTCAGTTACTTTGGCCAAACTATGGAGTTTCCATTGAAAATTACATTTTATCCTCTATGCATATTTAAATTTTATTAAGCATATTTTATGACCTACTTTATTCTTGTGGAAACTGCAATTCAGTCATTTTTATTTCATGAGGATACAAATGTCACCTCTTTTAAATTACCTTACCGCTTTTTTCCTTTGATTGCTATAATTTCATTTTTTAAGGTATTTGTATAACTTTAAAAATTAATATTAAACTATTTAATTTAGTGTTCAAATTACTATAAACTTCAGCATTTTATTGACTTTTCTACCTTCTTTTGCACAAAGCAGTGTGTGTGTGTGTGTGTAGACCCATGTGTGCATGTACAGAGGGAGAAACAGAATGTACCTTTTGAGATCAAGCTTGTCACCATGAAAATATAATTAAACAATGAACATTTCTTTATTTTAAACCTGTAATCCAACAGATGAGAGCACCCAAAAATCCATATTTATCAAATTCATGTTATATTAGCAGCTACACATTTTAGAATACTGAAGCAATGCTGGGAGATACTCTGCAATTTTTGCATTGCTGAATATAGAATAGCAATATGTTTCAATTCAAGTTCAAATTCAGAACTGTGCATTGGGAGATTTTTGTTGCAGCAATTGCCTTATTTTCATGCAGGAAGTAAAACTGTATCATTTCATTTTTTTTCAGAAGTCAGTGGTGTTTTACTAACCCATTCATAATCTCTTAGGTAAAAAAAACATACCAGCAATTTTCACCTTCTGCTTCCTCATTCTCATTCTGTCCCTTCCTTCTGCTTCTAACTCACTCAGTACAAACTTGAATCCTTATCCAAACTTGTTTTCAGTATGGTAAGAAGATGTACAAAATATTCATGTGACAGAAATCAGAGTAAAAACAGAAGAGAGATGACAACTGAAATGCAAAAAGAAGTAAAGCACTGCTGGAAGGCATATGATACTTTACATAAAATCCAATGTTATCTCTCCTCTTTTCTAATTAATTGTTACAAAATTTCAAGAACCTTCCCACTGAAAGATGCCACAGTGAGTTCAAATTCCTGTGTACAGGATTTAACACTGTATTTTGTTAAGCAAATAATCCGGAAATTTTACAGAAAAGCAGTTGTTTGACAGAGGCAAAAGAATCATTGGAGCTCATCAAACTGAAAGTCTATATCCTGTGTCAGACCAGCACCAGATGATTCACTGGAAGAATCTTCCTACTCCCTTTATTGTCAACATCTGACCTGAAGCATGTGTCTTACATCACTTACTCTTTTTTTTCCCCCTGCCTACTGGATCTGTGGCTGTTTTTATTCGTATGAATAATATCTCTACTATGCAAAAGGATTACTGAAAAAAACTCTAAAAGACCTAGCAGTACATATGTCTAAAATAATGAAGCTAGCAGGTACAAACACATTTTTTTGCAAAGATTATTTTTAAGCAATACATTATGATGTAAAGACTTTATATTCTGTTACATTTAATTAAAGCAAGCTCTGCACTGCAAAACCAACCACTGGGTTGCAGCCATAACCATTAAAGCACCGCAGATGGCAAATACGAAGCCCAGCACTGTTACTAGTTCGTACGCCTCTTACGACAAAAAAGCAACACTGCATTTGCAGCCTTAGTGGAATTCCACTGGAACAGTTGCACTGGGTTCCTATATAGAACACATTCCTTGTCCTTTAAAGGGTATGCTATCTTATACTTGAAAAGGATTTCTTTCTTTTTTTTCCTCCTCCCGTAATTGAAAAATACTGTTTAATGCCGATTTAAGACTTGTTCTGATGAAGGCAAAGCTGACAAGGCAGTCAAGAGCTTATATTAAATCAATACTAGACAGAAGTGAGGAGTTTTTATGTGCACTGTAGGATACACTCTTTCGCATTAAGAGAAGCTTACAAATATTTTTATATATATACACACACACACATATAAAAGAGACGGCGAACAAGCAAGCTCACATTCCAAGGGAAGTTTTCTGGCTATGTCAGGAGTGAAGTCCACGTCCTACTAGACAAACCTATTTTTTTCAAACACAAGAGAATATTATCAGAGAAGTCCGTGCTGATATACAGAAACCAGAGATCGTCATGGCTCGGTGAGGTGATGAGCTGACGGGTGGATGGCGCCCATTATCTTCACTCCTCAATCCAAGTTTTCCTGAAAAACCACAGGGGGAGGAGAAGGCTCCAAATGAGCGTTAGGCACAGAGGACAAGGAAAGGATTAGGAGTGAAGAGCAAGGAAAGGAAGGATAATGCAAGAGATACTGCTGAGATTTCAGAGCTGGAAAATAGTTTCTAGATGAAAGCACTAAGTTGTCAGTAGTTCTAAGCAACACTGAGGTTTTAACTTCAGTGCAAGACTATTACATTAAATATTTCCAGAGTAAGAAACAACCAACCAAAAGGAATTTTTATTTAATATATACAGAAAACATACTCAGGTTCAGCTGTTGCAAAGCTCCTTTGGAATTCTAAAATGTTTCAAGCCTTTGTTCGGCAAGCGTATCACCCGCTAACCAGCCACTTGCCAGGGGAACCTGAAACGAAGTACAAGGGGAAGCTGGTGCATGAAACTCAGCTCAACTGCTTCTACATCAAACCTGGAGGTAAGATAGCACTACGGAGCAGTGTGCATGCAAACTGCGTGGGTATCTATCTCCTGAGATAAGTATTCCACTTCTATTTAAATAGCAGAGTCTGTATCATGTATGAAACAGCATTAATAATACAAAGTAATAGTTGGGGATAACGTACTTTAAAGTCCTGTGTGTGTGATCACACTATGACATGGTATAGAGAACTTGGGTAATTCTCAAATCGGTGGAGTTAAGCAGATGGACAGCTTCTCTTGGTAATATACTGTCTTTTGAGCATCTAATGAACATCACTTTCCCACTTCCCCTTTGACTCTAGGGTAAAAAAAATAAAGGCACACGCGAGGCATGCAGGTATTAGCAGCAAGCAAGAAAAAGGTTTTATTGTAGATGAAGAGGCTAAGGAGTTTAAAACATTAGCTGAAAGCTCAATATATTAAATGCAAATGCCTGCATGTAAAGAGGTTAATCTGAAAAGGGGATTATGTGAGTGGTTTTTAAAAAGCAACTAGTTCTGCAGTGTTTTGTTTGCATAAGTATTTACATATTCCAGTATGTATTTTCACTTAAGTAGAAACCTCTACTATTTTATACTGTACAAGGAGGTATGTACAAAGGAGACTCTGTACAGGTAGTCACATGAAAAAGACCCTCTTAAAAAAAAAAAAAAAAAAATCTGTTCCAACTTTAACTCTTGAGCTTTACTGCATCATATGCCTATCTTATCTTGAAAAGATGTCCGGAATTCCTAGTGTTGGCAGTACACTCTCAGCAGTAAATGTCCAGACAAGCTAATATGCTACTTACGTGCTGACATCCATAAATGGGAAACTAAGACTGTGTTTAGCAGATATGCGCGGTATTATATTCCTTCCACTCTATTCAGAAACTCACCCACAACTGCAGGGTACTTGATACATGCTTTTAGTTCTATTCCATATGCTTTCCCTACTAATTCGCTTGCCCGAGCAGGTATACGCTTCTAACATACACAAGAAAATTATCAGCCACCAAAAAACTACACAGCATTGCTATCTTAAGTCCTTAGTCTGTTTCTTCTCGCATGACATACAGTTTCACTGACTTTCAAACTGGACTCCATCATTCAACAAAACTGAAAGATCTGGTAGCAGTACCACACTTTTCCTTATAATTTCGACCACTTTCATTACCCAATAGAAACACATTAGAGCAAAAGATGGCTGCACTCATTACAGTTATATTTGCAAAACCTCCTACCATTATAAAGCCACTTTACAAGTGCAAAGCTTTCTAAATTATTTGCTTTACAGTTGAAGACTTCCAGATCTGGAATCAAATCCTCAGGGAATGAAGAGTGAGGAGGAGACAACAAAAATAACCTTTTATGAAAGTCTGAACAGAATCCCTGTATATTTGGGCTGAGTTGTAGGGGGGAAACAAGTGACAGGGTTTTCTTCATCAAGATTTTTGTCTTAAAATTAGGACCATCATAACTGACATTTACAATTTCTACTGAAAAATGTGCTGTATCTAGTTTAAGGGAAAACATGAATAATAGGAAAGCCCTGGGGAAAAAAAATCACTTAAAATTACTTAATAGTATTACATACAAAGAATTTTCCTTAAAATAAAAAAGCAGAACATTAGTTCCTTCCATCTCTCTTCTGATTTGAACCCTAAAAATCTAAATCTAAAAATTATAAACCTGCATGTCCTCTCCACACTAAGTACAAAAAATCCCAAGCACCTTGAAGCAGAACTAACCAATACCTGCTAATCCTAGAATCCCATTAATAGTTTAGTTTGGATGGGGCATCTGGAGGTCATCTAGTCTAACATTCTGCTCAAAATAGGGCTAACTTCAGGTAGATAAAGAGTTTGGGAAAGAAGACAATATGATAAACTACAGATTGTTACTGAAAAGTATCTTCTACTTTTCTACTCCACTTTTTCATTCTATTTATGTATTTTTATAGTAGTTTGCATTTATTGCAGAAAAAAGAAGGATGCATATATGATCCTGTTGTCATCAGACATCACACAATATTAAAAATCCAACCCTACTCCCATAGAATCAAGCAGAGTTTAATCACAGACATCAAAAAGAGCCATACCAGCTTGTATATTCTAAAATAAGCAAGCTAACTAAGCATTAGGTAGCAAGATCGACAATCCTGACCTTACAAATCTCCTGCCCTGAGCCAGCACTGCTATGTGTCCAACTACACCTAAATGCAAAATAGTGCTCAATTATGCCATCAGGTTACTATATTGTTTTTATATGCCTACAGGTAAGCATTAAAGATTTTTAGATATTGTTGAAAATTAAAGTGAGAGACAGAATTGGCAAAATTTAATGAAGTTGTAGAAAAAAGTAAATCAATACCTATACTATTTCTGAGGGGTCATTTATTATTTTTCTTGACCTTCTGAAGTAATTTTTACCATCTTCTATGCACATTAAAGTCATTAGTAGAGTGAAGCATAGAACACAAAAGGAGACAGTACATAGAAAACATAGCAGTAAGCTAGTAAAGATTTTACAAACCAATCTAAGAACAGATAAATTCTGAGTGAAGGTACAAGGAAGTCACTTAACTGAATGCAAGACAGTATCTCAAAAGCAAGAAAAAAAAAAGACAGTCACTAAGCACTAGATAAGCAAGTTTCTTCCCGCTCTCTGCTTATTTACTACTCTCCAAAAAATGTGCACATGACAAAACTATAAAATAATTAAGCTACAAACAAACTGTAAAGCAGATTTAGGAAAAAAAATGCACACAACATGACAAAGCTAATTTTGTCAGAAATACAACCTTAATTTTCTGGGTTTAAAATCAACTCCTACTGCAACATTAATGCATTTTCAGTGTGTATAATTTGTTTTCCTTTTAAATTTAAAAAAGGAAAATAATATCTATTCTTAATAGTGCTAACATTCAAATGTACTCAGCCGAAGTGAGGTTTCACTTTAAGGTGAATAACAACCAGAAAAGACAGTCTTGACCCCGCTGCTCTTCCTGTCTGGCTGGAGGCATGACAAATTTCTATAATGCAGATCAAAGGAGAGAAGGTGGAATGGGAAGATGGAGGAGCTATTTATTTTTAAGAGGCATAAATGTCTCCCGGGGCACCTCCTCAGGTAAACCACAAGCATTTGTATCCTGAAGAAATGGCAGCGGACCATCCACACAAGCTTTCAGAAAGGCTTCAGCCAAATTTGGTTAGCAAACAGGAAGCTGACACAAAAACACCTCCAATGAGGGCCCCTCTGCCAAAATTACTTTGGATTTCTGTAGTTTTACAATTTTCAGTATCAAACAGTTTTGTTCCAGATTGATAAATGATTTTTCAAAGAGTTTTAAACTACAGAAATAGTCTATTCAACAAATTAGGCAAATGTAATAGCTGTCGAGAATAATAACTTCACTCTCAGACTTAACCTCCAAGAAGTTGTTTTTAAGTTCTTGAGCTGGGATAAAAAGTTGCATTTTACTTAAGGCTGCTGTGACAGAGCACCATATAATATTTAAAAATCATCAACTCACAGAATTTAACATAGAATCTAAGAATGAAAAAACCTAGTTTGACAAAAATCTACACCATTATCTTTTCCTAAACATTTCCTTTCCATTTTACTTGCCCCCAACATACTTTTGGAAAAATTTTACTCCTTGAATAATTATGACATAGGGAAAAAATAATTATGACATAGTGGGGAGTCAGTCGACTCAAGAAACAATTCCCTAACCCAGCATATATCCATATACAACTGGTATGATATACTTTGGGAGTCATGGCGATTGGATTATTACATAGTTGATCACTGCTAAAAGGAGAAACTAATATTAGTTTAACCACTAATTACATTTATGCATTTCTTTTGTGTTATTCCATATGAACCCGCATGAATTCTAGAGCAACAGGTTCTGAACATTGGTTTCCACAATAAATACCACCTAAGATTAGGGAAAAAGTGTAGTAATTATGATTTTAAGATTAATCAAATATATAAGCCAGGAATTTCTTTAAAAATTTTAAAATCATTAGATGATCTGAACAAAAAAAAACAAAACCACTGTCTTTATTTGCTCTCAGAAAGACAAAGTGTCTGAAACCACAGTTAACTACATAAGTTTAAGGATCATATGCAAAATACTTATTTGACCCTTAAACCTTTTGTTTCTCAGTGTACTTACAAAAGGATTTCTGTTGGCATCAAATACTCTGTAATTTGAGCTCCCCTTCTGTTTTTCAAATGAATAACCCCAGTTTCAGCCTTACTTTAACAGATATAAACTTTTCTGTTAAATAATAGATCAGTGCAAACATTAACTGGCAGGGCTCCCAAATCCAGCCTGAAAAGTCCTGGGATTAGACTGTAGGTGTCTGCACCGATGTTTTTAGACAATAGACTTTAGACCACTAAGACAAAACAAGATCATGTGGAAAAACAGAAGTTATACAAAACCCAATAAAGTAAAAAGATCAAAATACTCCTTTTTAAGTATTCATAAACTTTAGTTTTATTATACATCATTTTGGAAAGCTTTTTTCTATTGTAATCATACAGTGGGTGCAAAGCAGTCTTTCTAAAATGGTAAGTATAACATGACAAAATGTTGGGGACTTCTCCAGTGCAAAAGTAACACCCTTTTGCTGCCAGGAGCACTTATTTTAAATTGTGTGATACAACCAGCTGTAGATATTTAGTTCTACTGAAATGAAACTAGTTTCAACAAACATTCATCATATTGCAACAAACAAAAGACCAGACAGGACTTTCTTATTCTTCTAAATGCTTGATTTTGTTTTTTCTGAAATTTGTATTTTCACAAAAATCAAATACAAATCTTCTTATATTAGAAAAGAACTATACCAATTAAAGCACAGAGGAAACAGTGCTAGTTATGTCATATCTAATAAGATTTTTATGACAAATAGAGGAAGAAGTAACCAATTCAAACAAAAGATTAGAAAAGGCAACTTGTTTCCAGATCCTACTAAGTGTTACTTCCAAACTGCCCAAGGTTGAACTGAGTAACAGTTATTACTGAATAGTCCTCTATTAGTATCTGGAAGTAGGAAATAAAAATAATATTATAATATTATAATATTAGTGCCTAAAAAGAACAGGTTTTGAATGAAAACTCCATTTAATAAGGAAAAAGCCTGAAGCCTCATTTTCACAAAAATGATAAATAGAAGTTGTATAATAAAGCAAAACCCAATGAAAATATTTATTGTAAAAATTCAAGGTGGATATTCATGTTTGGAAGAGACCTTAGTGAAGACAGATATTTAATGCTGAGGAAGTTGCTTTATTTTATGTAGTAAAGACTTTGAAATACACAATAAGGGAGAAAAGGACTGAAGTTAGCTGCATCTTAGTGGAGAAATCACCATGTAAACTATCCGGATGACCTAAAGAAAGCCTGGAAAGGTCAAATGAGGTGGTAAATAACTTTTCTTCTATGAGTCTGTAAACCCAGTTTGTTCTGAAGACATAACTGTTTCTATGGAAGTCAGAAAAAAAGTTTTTCTTTTGAAGTACCAACAGCTTCAGCTTTCTTGGACAACTAATGATGAAACCTTTATACGACTATTTTAGAAAGACAAATAACTAGGATTAACATGTATCCATATACATGGAACACACCTGATACTAGTTGGTATCCTAAACTAGTGGGGTTTTAGGAAAGCAAACATGAACCTTTTCTCACATAATGAAACACTCAAATTAAGTAACAAACACAGATTTTTCCATGGTCAGATGCAGCAGTTAGCTCTGGAGAAAATAGACCCACCAAAACTATGACAGAATAAGACTTTAGAAAACTAGAAGTACCCTAGCTGGGGTTTTGGTACTCTCTTTTTTATGCTTACCCTCAACTGAATCATATAGCAAAGAATGCCATGAGGCCAAAAAGACACTGGTTCTTGTGGCTGAGAGATCCTAACGTGAAAGAAAAAATTTGGTACCTTCATATTGGCGCTGGCAAATTGTCAGTGTAGGTCATCTCTGAAGATAGGCTTTCACCTCCCCTGCTCCAGTCCTCCTGCTTCCATTCCCTTAGTTTGTTTGGTATGCTTGTTGGGTTTGTTCTTTAACGTACACTGAAAATTCTTTGAGGTAGTGCCTCCTAGTACAGATTTGTGAATCTACTAGCAGAAAGGAGCAATAACTAATTCAGGGAAAGGAATCCCTTGGTGTGTTTAGCTGGCTAGTCTATTTTGCATGATAAGTCTTAAAGCTGAACATAGAAGGGTTCAGTAAAATTCTCCTGAAGAGCAGAGAGGTACCAACAGGCTGTTCTAACTTTGGAGAGGCTGACTGGCAATGAATTTTTCAATAAAATCCAGCTTTGAGTTGCCAGATGGAAATCTGCCCTAAAAGAACCATTGTTTAGACAGAAGAATCCAGAAAGGAAGCCTTCTGCATTTTGTTGTTACACAGTTAGCCAAACAGGCCCAGGCAGGTAACTTGAACACAAGCCCACTGCTCAGAAGCATGTGTTAGTACCTGTGTTTGAGACCCTGCAAACCTAAATTCTGACATCTCTTGGTGAACAAACTGTTTACATCTCAAAAACCAAGCAAACAATATTCCATGCTATAAAAAAACCCTCGGTTTATATGTGGTGTGCAGAGTAAAGACTGTCTTACTTCCATTATGTCAGCATAGAGAGTTACAATAAACAAGTTCTATTTATTCTTTATGCAAATTGTCTCTCAACAAAAATAAAAAGATTAATAGCTTTAACTTCAAAAGGCAAATATTAGTATATGCATATACAAATTCCTACTGGGAATTTAAAATGAGATTAAAAAAACTTATATATATATACAAGAGACTCATTGAAATCAGATGGGATGAATGGGTCTTGTGGTACTTAACACTGCTTAAAATCCTAATGTTTTGTGCAGTCTAGCCTGCAGATGTCTGTATTTCTTTTCAGTTTATTTGGGAATTTAAAAGGGGGAATTTCACCTCTTTTTCAGCATCTCAAATACTCTCAGAAATAGAGTTTTTTAGACTATTTAAAATGTTATTTCACCATTATGATTTCTGCCACATAGCATGTGCAAGCAACAGAACTCCCTCTTGATATATTTTCAAGTTCCACATTGAGTTTAGGAAATAAAAAGATCTAACAGATTATCAAACTGCACTGCTTTGGATGCCATGACTCTCCCTAGTTTTTACTTCATTTAGAGGAAACACTCTGGATCACAGGTCACATAAAGAATTTTCAGAATCTGCTTTTATGCACCAAGTACAAAGTACTGATCACACTACAGCTCTGCTTCAAGGTACAGATATAAACCTGTATATTTATAAATGCTCATTCACATATAGCTGCATGTTGCAATGGTTCTGTGTATATTTGTACATATAGCATTCTCATGTCTTCCACCCATTTCTGAGTTTTCCTGACATTTGCCAATTCTTACATAGAAGCCTGATAATTATATGAGACATGCACAGAGCCCGAAGTACTAACTTTGTCTCTCATCAGGGTTTAAATGAGGCTCAACTCTTTATTAGCATTGTTTTCAGGTCAGTTACCCCTGATAGTCAAAAAGTAACCCTTTCTCCAGCTTGCTGTAAGGACAGTATATTGGAGCTGGAGCAGAGGCAGGGTTTGAATTGGCTGTGTTCGTTTATCTTTATGCAGAACACCAAGATCACCAAGATCACATACATCACTCCAATCTTCAGTGGATTTTCTTTATGGCAAGACTTTCCAACACCGACTGAAGTATATTCAAAACACAAACACTATCTGTATGAATATCTACACCCATCACATACACTTTACCATAAAAATCTACTGTTTGTCAATTAAGGGAAAGATTACGTGTTAAGCATGTTTAAACGCTTTCTTGAGAAAAGTGGTATTTTAGGAAGCATTGAGCGACTCTTCTCTTTCAGCATGTCAAACAAAAAAATGTATTCCTTCAATTATAACTATTAACCAGCTAGTTTCAGCCCTTGAAAGCCGTAATCTAATGACTTAGACTGTCTTAAACAGAAAAGAGACTCTGAAGAAGAGCTGACTGCTTAAACATTTAACCCAACATATCACACACTTACATCTGGCATTTCTGTAAAGCAGAAAAGGATCCTGCAGCTGGAAATCAAGGTCTTTAGTAATTGGTTCTGTTCGATTTTCCATGCTCAGCCTGTTCATAATTGTGAAGCCATGCCTTGGAGAAGCTGATCTGAAAATTACCAAGTAGAAATATCAGGTCAAAGAAAAATAGAAATGACTGTAATTTTTTGTTGTATAGTTCTCCAAAATTGTTTTTCTTTTTTAACAGATATTTCAAAAATCTAATTTGGTTGTCAAGGAAATAACAATTGAGTCTTGCAGTCTTTCGTGTAATCCTTTTAATTATTTCAAAACATTCTGTATGAGAAATGACCAGAGCTACCACTGTTCACGATAACTGCAGAGAGCATGCAGCATCTGTGACACTACCATTTGAGGTCCAATGATTTAGTCACATCAGTTACATACACACTGCATTAATCATATATGCATGCCCAGTTTTTACATTTAATTATAAGGGCTACAACTTCTGAACAGGCAATATATTACTAAATGACACTTTGTCCCAGAACACTAGCACCACACCACTCAACAATCAACACCTAGCCTATGGTTTCTTGCTGGAGTTGTAAAAGGCAAATAGAAAGATATAGTCATGGGACAGAGCACAGTCTGTTGTTTAATATTCAGGTAAGAACTACACAGGATAAAAATCATTCCAGATGGGATTTTCTAAAGTATAAAAACATCTAAAGTATAAAAACACAAATCATATTATGCTGTTTCATAGGGGTTACACGCCTAAGTCAGTCAGATAATTTCTATTAACGTGAGCTGTTAACCCTACCACCAACTCTGACAGGAGCTATTACGTTCAAACTGAGTTTGACACTAAAGGACAAGATAATGGCTAAATGTTTGGGAAAAGTGCCAACTCTGGTAATCACTGGTGGCTGGATGTCTCTATATGAAATCCAAAGCACAGGAATCTGCATTACAGGATGGGAGGCAACAGAAAATTAAACAAAAGATGGAAAACCTAAGAAGAATCCTTGTTTGAAACAGCCAGTACTTCACTTTTTTTTCCCATTTCTTGTTTTTAAGTAGTCCACTTCCACTGGTGTTAAACCAGTGGGAAGTCTGATTTTTGAAACTTCCTGAGAATTCTCAAAGATGGGACAGGTGATAAGTAAACCAGCTCAAGTAAAATGGTCACATTACTTTATCACAATGGTAATAAGAAAGCAAAAGGCAACACCAGTTGCCTCCAACCTATGGTCTGTTGACAATGTTTTTCCAACAGGATTTTATGACTTTGTTCAAAGCCACAGAAAATTAAAGTTAAAACTGAAACTGATGGAGAGGTCAATATATGATATCATCTACAGCTCATAATCTGTTCAGTATTGTTCTCTGTAGGGCAGCAAGGGTGGGAATCTTTGATGAAAATGGAAACTTCCTCAGCTTCCTTTCTCTACAGGGAACAAAAAAAAAACAATGGAAGAACACAGTGCTAGAAGTGCCAGGCCTACACGTTGTCAGTTCCAGACATCTAAATCCAACATCCCAGAGAAATACTACTTCTGTTGTACAGGACACAGCTAGGCACCTCATGCTACTGCTAGCACAAACAACAGCCAGTTCTTTCATCTTGCAGTGGTAATTTTAATAGCATCCCATCTCATCTTTTTGTTCCTCTTCACTCACCTAAAAGGAGGTTAGAAAAATTACTGCACATGACTCCTACTGCTGGTAGGAAAGAGCTCAAAAGATTAAAATCAGCATTCCCACCTCACATAATTCAAATTCTCTTGTGCCTCCTCTGTGTCAGTTTGTCACTTCATACATGTGACTCTTGCCCACTCAAAATAATTCTTTGCTTTCTCAGTGCTCATATTGGATCCTCAAAAGCATAAAAGTTGAAGGAGAAAGTCTGTCTGTTTGCTTCAGTGTCCCTTCCAGCTGCTACTGCAAGGTCTGTTAACCAAGTCATTTTCTGCTTTTATCACTAGTCACACAAAAATGCTGGGGCACTACCTTGGAAACACTGTCCAAACATAAGACAGGCTTTACAACAGATCTAGTACACAGAATATTAGAACAGATGATCTGATGGATGCTCTGAAAAGTATTCTGTTTGTAAAATCCCTGAACATCGCAAGAATTTCTCATCTCAACAGACATATTCTTAAGTAAAAACATTGAAGTGTAAGCGAAAAAACTGCAAATGTAACATATACCTAAACAAATGAATTATAAAAAATATTCCACAACCAGAGCCATTACATAACAAAAGCATTAAAAACATCCAAAACCATGGAGGAAATATGCACAGAAAATTAGCAATCAGATACAACTAACATGAATGTTCCCCTACATGGGGAAAAAAAAATTAAGTTCTGTCACTCCCTAACCTCAGTGAGCATCATTATTTATTTTACTATTTTTTCAGACACCTTTTAAAGGACAAATGCTACATCCTATTTAAAACAATGTCACAGATTTCTCTGGTTCATCCATATTGAGTTTCAAACTACATTTTGAAGTCTTATCCACATTCTAGGTGATGCCTTTCTCAATGTTTTCTTCTCTGTATTGTCTTTTTTTCAGTTTTTACTTTCTTTTCACCTTGGAATACGACAGGATTTGAGCATGTTACTGCATTGGGCCAAACTGTTTCCTAGCTAGGTTTTCCACAGCCGCAGGTTTCATGTTCGGGCATTAAAATATAACATTCTTACCTTGTGTAAACAAACAGTGTTCCTTCCACATCAGTCTTCTCCTAAATGAAAGGAATGTTAGAAAGTTCAGGCATAAGTAAGTCTCCATTGCCTTTGTTTTAACAGTATCAACTGGAGTTGCACCTCTCTGACTTAATGAAAAAATGACTAAACCCTACCTCATGGATGGTGGTGATAGATTACAAATAGCATAGGTCACCATTCAACCCATGCAAGTGTTATGACAAGATATGAAAACTATTAGAGCTGGTTCTTCTTTCTTAATCAAGCCTCCCAGTCAATTTCTAATCTTTTTATATCCTGTCAGCCAGGATAACTGAGGAGACCTCATTGGAAACAAACAAGAAAGTGAACTTAAGTGACACAGTGGATACTGAGGCTCAATATCCTGTTTTAAGCATACATTTAAGTATCCATGTCTGGGGGCAAGTATTTTAGGACACAGCTGGGGGAGGGGGACTGTTTCAGGCTAAAGAGCCAATAATGGGAGGTTAAACACTACACTCAACTATGTTTGAGGGTGCCTCAAATCTGATTCAGTTTTCAAGCAGACTTTCTCCTCCTAAGCAATATTCAAAACCAATTAGGGAGAAACATACAGAAAGTATACCACGCACATTCTTCGAACACAGCTGGGTGCACAGACCTCAAACCCCATAATAATAATAACAACAACCCATAAATAACCTCTCAAATTTTCAAATGAATCCCCAAGATTTTTTTATCTTAAATCACTTTTATTATAAATCATTTTATCTTACAACACTTTTTAACATTTGCAACTCTGACATATTTTGCCACGTATTTCAATTCCAACCGTCACTAACCATTTTCAAACAGGAGACATTTCTTCATTCTCACAGGCCCAGTCCAAAACCCAGTCATCCCCCCCACCCCCAGAGTAAAAAATTCCCACGAACATTTCAAAACCCACCCACTGGGCACTGCAGGGCTTCGCAAAGCCCCACAGAGCCCAAGCCCAGGGACAAGCCGCCACCAGCCCCACTAGGTGCCCACGCAGAGCTGCCCCACACTGGGCACCCTGCAACAGCTCTCACACCTCCCCACCGGGTGGGGCGGGGCCTCCCCTCTGCCCGCCCCCTTCTAGACGCCCCGCCCCCGTGGGGCGGGGTCCCCGGTCGCCCCGCCCCGCGCCACAGCAGGGCCGGGGGAGGGGCGGGCGCACGTACCCACTCGTTGGCGCGGTGCCCGAAGGTGTAGAGCGCCACCTGGCTGGCCACGTCCACGATGCTGCTGATGTAGGGGTCGTGCTGCTGCAGCGCCGCCAGGCTGATGTCCAGCCCCTTGCCCAGCAGGGCGGCCCCGGCCACCGCCGCCGCCATTTTGCCTCCAACAACAACACACGGCTCCTAGTAGGCGCAACCAATCCAGTGCCGAAAGGAAGGGTGGCGGCTCCGCCACCCCCTCCCCCCGCCCAGTCGGAAAGAGAGCGGGCGGGGGAGTCGGAACCCAGCCGCTGCAATCGAGCGCCGAGCGCCGCTCTCTCAGGATTGTTGCCCGTGGTAACAGGCAAGCTGAGGGCGCGGCCTGGCGGGGCGGCCATTGGCCCCGGGCTCAGGGAGGCCGGTGCGGCCGCCTCTTCCTCAGCGCCTGACCCGCACCCTCGCTCGGCTCCCGCAGTGACCTGGCCCCGCTGTTTGTTTGCTCCCGGTGCTCTCACCTTTCGTTTTCGGGCCTCCCAGCACCACTGGGAAGGCCACCGACTTCCTTGTCGGAGCAGCAGTTGAGATCTGCTGGTTACAACCCGGTTCCCCCAGCTGGAGCTTTAAAAGAGTCTGCCAAACTCTACACAGACTCGCTGCTGCAAAATTGTGAGAGCTGGATGTATCGAGCTAGGCGATGGCAGCATGCATACACTACACTTACCAGCATACCTAGGTGAAGGCCTGGTATGCTCCAAAATACATACATCTTCAAGAGAAGGGAAGGCCACAAAAAATGCGGAATTGGAGCCTCAAATCCACAAGCTTATGGATGCACAGGAAAATTCAGCAATGCCAGTGTGACGATATAGAGAATATATATGCAAGAACGCACAAAGTTAGCGTACGTGCTGGTAGCACATGTGTGCTTCCTGCATCCTTGCATGCATGCAGCAGCACAACGCACCCTACATGTGCATGGAAACATAAGCTGGTTAAGATCTATACATAATTCTATATTTGCTGACGTATACTCGGGCGTATTTCTGCATAGCACTTAAGCAACAAAGAGCACATGAGCACCCACCAAGCAAACAACAGAGGAACAGACTGATAGGACCATGAAGTCAGTTTTCCTATCAACCATACGTATTTTCTTATTAATCTGTGATATCAACAATTTACAGCAAATACATCAGCTTTTTGTGGCATGTGGCTAAACATAGTACATACTGTTACCTGTGAAAGATTTGGTTAACAGTCCAGCCTGACCCCCCTTGTGAGAGCACAACTTTTTGAAGCGTGACTCCATCACATGAGATGGCTGTAGCAGTTTTGCAAGGAGTTACCACCATGCACAGCAGCAGCAGGGCAATATATTTTCGTGTAAAGAATGGGATACCCTGGAAGAACTAAAGGCAACGGTAACGCATGGTACCTGTTTTGTTAGTACGCAATATGCTGGATGATACATTTTTAAAAGGGTAGTAGCTGGACCTCCATTTTGTTTTCCTCTTGCCTTGGCACCCTAGGTCAGGTGGAGGCTGTGGGACAGAGTAAGCAGAGGCACCTGCTCTGAGAGCAACCGGGCAAGGCCCAGGGGACAAAATTTCTATAGTGTAACATGGGGACAGGAGAGAGCTGAGAGGCAAGCAGCTAGGGATTTGTAGTATTAAATGTAGGGACAGTGAGTCTCTTGAGTTAGGAATGGACATGCAGCTAGTGAGAGAAAGGTCAGATAAAGAGACTTTTCTCTGAGACTCAGGAGGGAATGTGTAGGCTTTGTTGTAGCCCAGAAAACCATAGAAAATTGCCTTACTAAGAGCAAGCTTCCTCTGCAGGTATGTGGTGTGGGGGGGAACCTCCTTACAGACTTTTATTATGATACGCCTCACTCTTACTTTCTCTTTTTCTAAAGCTGCCGTGTTTTATCTAGGATTCTAATGAAACAGCTTTGGAGTTTAAAAGTTGTTTAGGTGTTTTTGGTATACTCACAGTAGAGAAGTGATTCTAGGCAGTTTTACTGCAAAGCTGTGGCCAACTCACAGCTCCTGTAACAGCAAGGAAGATGCATTGTTCCTGGTGGAAAGCGAAACTACCGTGCCTGGCGTAGAAATGACAGGGATAGAATGGTAAGAAAAAGTAGGAAAGATAATTTTGGTTGCTCAGGTAGTGAATGGATCCACACACAATTCTTTCTGGTGTTAAATGATCTTCAGTTTCCGGGTTCCAGGCACTTCTATCACAGTCCTCCTCACGTGCTGAGGACTCTCCCCTTGCCAATTCTTTGTCATGTCTCCTGCTTACAGGAGACCTTTGTCACCAAGACATGGAAGGGTCAAACTCTTGGAGCCCCACTTCTGCAGTTCCCTTTCAAGATGCCTTTGCTACCTCCAGCAATAATACTTTAGAAAGCAGTTCCCCCAGTTTGTTTGTTTGGGGTTTTTTTCGGGGAAGGGGGAGAGGATATTGCAAAGTCTGGTCAGAAGGGCTGTTTTTCAAAAGGTTATTCATTTGGTCTGCAAGTAGTTGTAGTTGTTATCTGGTAGGAGAAGGTAGTATACAAAATTTGTAAGACATATTGCAGCCCTGTTCTAATGGAAAAAATGTTTGAAGCAGGAATGAAGTATCTTTCAACTTTTACAACTTCTAATTTCCCCTTTTGTCAGGCCAAGCAATAACGAACACTCGCGATGTTGCGTGTCGGTTATGTTAGGGAGACAGGCTGACTGGGTCAGGTGTGTCTCCTCTGGTGCCCTTCTCTTCACATACGAACAATGTACAGCCTGTCCTGTTTCCCTGCACACCATGGAAGAAATCCCAACTGTGAGGTCAAAATCTTCAAGTAGGCCTGTCAAAAAATTTTGCCCATCTGTGCTCAGTGCCCTGTTCATAGCTGCTTCTCCCCTTTAGTACTAACTTCCTCCTGGATTACTGTGTCTTTTTTGAACAGAGCTTGACAGACAGTTCCCCAGCCCTGCATTTATAGTGAGTGAATTTATGTTGCTTCTGATCAGGCTATTTCATATTTCTTTTTGCACTGTGTAGAATCTTCTGCTGGTTCCAGCTGTTTTTGCTGTGTAAGTGTGACATAATTGTTCCTTCCATTTAGCCTGAAGCAAAGGTACTTAATAAAACCATTAGCTTTACCCTGCTTTATGGGATCACTTGATAGTAGACTTAAATTTTCCGATGAAACAAAATCTTGTAAGTAGAGAAACCCTATAAATTCTCACTGCATCTAAAAAGTTAAGAACATTTTAGCAAAAAAGACTGATTCTTTAAACTGTATTTATTTGCTTACAGTCAGTAATCCAGTGGTCCATAATAACTATCAAATCAAGTCAAAATGATTTTGCTGTAATTTGTTTATGAAACAAAGTCATTTTTTAGCTTTGAAAATGTCATAATTTCATGAAGTATATAATTAGAATGTCACATTTTTGTCTTCCACCCACGTGGATACTATTCTATTAAAAAACTATGCTTTTGAAACAGTATGAAAGAGATTTTGAGTAGGTAATATCCAGACTGATTTAAGGCATGCCTTAAAATCCACACAGCATGCTGTTCTTAAGTTCTCTGTTAATAATAAACACTAAGATATTTAGGCCAAGCCTTTCCACAAGAATTGTTCAAACCAGATTTGAAGTCTTTGCTTCACATTCAAGAAGCACTTGTGAAGTCTGAGCCTTTCCTTCTGCAGCAAACTATTGACACTGACAATATGATTTCACATGAATTTATTAGGTGGCAATGCTGAGTTTATGCAGCGCTGTCCCAGGCATTCATCCCTGCCATACTGGCATCTCTGTACGGTACTGGCACAAGTGCATGTGTGGCCACAGCGTGAACCAGTCAGACTGGGGAGCTGAACTGATTGAAAAATAAGTGTTCATCCTGCTGCTGAGATCACAGCCTCAACTGACTGCTTTCCTATCTGTTCACATTCAGTCCCTTTTCTGAGTGGTGATTTTTTAAATAAATGGCTGGTCTCACTTTTGAAAATGTATAGCATTGAATGCCTAATTTCCTCCCCTTCTTCATCTTCCACCCCTCTGGAGCTATTATTGCATGGTAGTTGCTTTTTTTTTCTAACTCCTTCCCCAAGGCTGCCACAGTTTCCTTCTCACTCTGACCAGTGGCAACACTGCTGCCTCCGCTAGCGGAAAGGTGCTGAGGCAGCATTAATAAGCTCATCTCACTCCATCCAGGGCCACTTGAATATCTTTGCTCCAAGCTTCCCAGCATGCTGGCTTCCTGGAGAACAGTAGGTGAGTAGGTGGTTCTTGTGGAGCCAGACAGGCCTGACAGGGCTGGTTCACCCATGCTCCACACATCTCTGGGGATGTGTTCGGACCTCCTCAGCAAGGTACCTCTCACTGCTGGCGAACCAGTGCGTTTGCGGTCTGCTGGAGGCTGATTGCATCCCTTCCCAGACACTGTTGAAATGCATGGACTTTTTAGCCCGCATTTACTACAGGTTCTCAGTACCTAACTTCAGAGTATGCTTTCATCATGCTCAAAGGTCTAAATTGTTGGTTCTATTGTTGGACCACCTTTTAATTCTAATCCTAATAGTCAAAGCAGTTTTAGTCTTTTTGTTAGTAATTTATTACTAGCTGAAGGTTCCTTAGCACACACAGGGACAGACTGGGTAGTTTAATCTGGTGCAGTTATTTGAAAATAATCCCCAGACTAAAATTAAATCTGGTGAGTTTTATTCACATTCCACCTTCAAATAAACCACAGCACATTCAGTTGTTAGCATGCACATGCGTGTTTGTAACATTGCTCCCTGGTTTATGAGTTTATGAGACTACTTTGAGATATTCTGCAATGTGTTAGTCCACACAAGAATGGGATGGCATTCTTTGGCACTGTTGCTTTTGAAATTCTGAGGTTATCCATACTGTGTCTGAAATGGTTAATTACAATTTGCTATGATTTTTCCATAGAACCTTGTGTTTTTGTATGTAAGGGCCTGGATTCTTAATTTCTTGCTTTGACTTACATTTTGTTATGTAATTCTGTTAGTAACTTCTAAGCTTTTTTTTGGTGTATATTTATTTACAAGATGCGTAGCATTATCTCTTTATTGGCCCAGCTCCTGCCAGTGGCATGTCTAGAAAACAATTTAAAGAAAATTAACCAAGGTAGTTAGCTGAAGTATAGCTTTTATAGTCTCTATAACTTCCTATTTAGATATTCTTCTGCAGTGAAGAATTCTTTTTGGTTTAACTTTAATCACTTTTCAGAAGCCATATACTGAGCTCAAAAAAATTCTAATATCAGGAAAAGACTATCTATTTCAGGAGCAGGAAGGGAGAACTCTTACTAATATAATTCCTTTGAATTAGAGTGTTATACAAAAAAATTTTTGTATACATTTAATCTGTAAAAATTCTGATTTTTATCAGTGTTAGATTTTCAATATTTTAAGTGACTGTAATAATATTTCAGTGTCTTATCTTTTAGTAGGGCAGAAATGAAAAGATTATAGACGCCACAAAAGATTTTTATACTTGAAAGATTTTTCCCAATTATATTAGTTGATTCAATAAAAGGTGCTACCTCTGCCCATAAACTTTGCCTGTCTTGCAGGTACAAAGTACATATGATTGCAAGTACAATTTCTGTCAGACCTCTTAATAAAATTCTAAATTACTTCCTCCAGCCTCTCTCAAAGCTGATAATGTTATAAACATACATTGTTGATTTTCCTGCCATAACAAAGAAAAATGCTGTCAAATCTCATTAGCTTTTTTCAACTTCTTTGGTTATTTAATGTATCAGAAATCATTGACTTCCTTCAGTAATATTCCTCTTAAACTTTAACTTTGCAAGCTACTTTACTGTCAAGCCTATGCTACTTTAGTTACAGTTAAAAAATTGACACTGGATTATATCATGAGAAGGCAATCTTTTGGGACTAGTATTTGAGTTCCTCAGTAATTTTGTTACCACAGTTGTATGTGCTTATAATCAATAAAATACTGTTGATATCCATTACCTTATTGCTATCCCGATAAACTGCCATAAACTGATTTGATCCATCAGCTTCATTCTTTACACAGATGACTGGCCAGGCGAAACACCAAAACACTGATAATAGGCCATGCCTGCTATCTCCCATAGGTTAATGAGATATAGTAGTAATTATATCATACCTAAGATAATACCTTTCCAAGCAGATCTTTCTGGTAATCACCATTTAATTTGGCAAAATCAAACACCTGTAGCTCTAAAAGAGCTATTTTCCAACTAGTTACAGAGAAGATTGCCTCATTTAATTTATTTACTAATGTGAAAATTCCATTAGATAATTACATTAAGCCAGGACCTCATTTTTATACCTCACCTAGCATAGGAGCTCTTTCCATGTTAGAGAAATGGTGTTACTGCAAAGATGTGCTGCTATTGCTGCTGAGGAGCTGGTGGCAAGCCTCGAGGAGTATCTGGTCAGGGCAATGGGATCCCAAGGGGGAGTTCTGAAGATGGGGGAACCGGCCCTTGGTGCCAAAGTATCTTTTTTTCTGAAAACAAATTCTTTATATTCAAATTAGTTTGGTCTTATTAACCATAGAAGGGAAGGCTCTGAATTACTATCATACCCGTAGCTTTTGCAGTATTACTTTATCAAGGGAGTTCACATCACTGTGTTCTTGACTGACAAAAATACTGTTGCTTCTTTATGAAGAACATCCGAGTTTATCATGGACTCAGGTAAAGGATTCATTCCATAGCACTAGACACAGTAAGGGTGAATGGAGCTGGTGAGAGTGTTGTACCACTCCTGAAATCCAGAGTGAGCTACAACAGATAAATGATTATATAAGCAAGGATCCTTACCTGAATCATGTCTACTTGCTATATTGTTGTTATAGATGTAAAGGAACTGGGTAAAGGTGGGTGTTCTGCCTCAAGCGTCCTCAATAAAATTTTGTAGCTGCTTGTGGAGATTCCTGTAGGGAAATACCTGTGATGCTGATGGCTACTTAGTATCTGATTCTGTAGGTGGTAAAGCTTATGAAAGTTCTCACAAACATATATTCTGTAGTTAAAGTTAGGCTTAAAAGCTGTTATATTTTTCTCTTAGTATGAGATCAGCTAATCCATAACAGTATGGTCTTTCCATCTGGTATATCATTTTGGGTGATCATTTTTATTTATTACTGGCTTTATTTTGCTGGCAAATATCAATGTGATATTTGTTTTAAAATAGATTTCCTTTCAAACTGAAAAGTGACTTTTTTTTCCTTTCATTATATGGACTGTTGCAATAAGGATCCACAGTTGCCTCTATGCTTTAATGCAATTACTGAAAGTTAAGAATTTTTCATTTTGATTTAAAATTATTATTTGTGTTGCTCTAGGGTTTGTGGATACGGAAAGAATGGCATGGGCAGAAAAAAAACCCTCAGATTTGCGCAACTGTACTAGACGATAGAGCTTGATAACATTTGAAGTGTTGCCCTTGGAAACAATGAACAAAATCCATCTCTGGTTTTTAAGAGGGATGGATTTGGGCAAAGGCAGCCTCCAGCAGGCAGCCAATAGAAGACTTAAGCACTTTGAATGAGATTTTTGAAGTGGAAACTAAAGGTATTAGCACCACAAAACTCCAGTGGGTATCTGAGTCTAGGTTTATTACACTTGTGTGAATTTATTTCCCCTGGTGAATTGTGAGAGCTGTGAAGGTGTTTGGCAGGCCCTCTTCTACAATCTGATTTTGTCATTTTCTGGTGATACTGTGCTGTGTCTTCTGTCAGATTCAATTTACAGGCATACTACCTTGCTCGACAGAAACATGAACTACATGGATTTTCCAAAGAAAAACTTCCGTAACCAGTAACAGGCTGGAGTTGCTTTCTTCCTCTTATTTTTCTTTCATTGGTGTTTGCCTGAGTCTGTCAATTTTATTATAATCCTAAATTAATCATATAAATATAACCTTCAGCAGAACTTGCGTAATCCTGCTTTGTGGTCTGCAGTGAAATTGCTTTGTCATTTAAGCACTAGTGAACCTAGCAACGCCAAACAAGAAGTGCAAAAGAAAAACAGGTTGAGAACATTTTCTGTTAGATGCTTCTGTTGTTTACTATTGTCTTACTACTTGATTTTAAGAAAAGATTTTCTGAAGCAGTTTTGTGTGTGGCTTCTTAAGGAGTTCAGTTTATTAATAAATCAAATGCAATCTATTTCATGACCCTCTCCTTTAGTCCTTATTCAAATCAATATGATTTTTTTTTCATTTTTAATGGAAGAGCCAACATGTTGGTTCTGAGTCTGAAAAAATCTTAGTCTCTGAATAAAAAATAAAAGAAAAAATTTAGTCATAGGAGCCATAATATGTTACCTGGTGAGACAGCAAAATAGATTGTAGTGGAACTGTATGGTAGTAGCGGTTGAACAAAGAACAGGGAGGAAAACCACAGGAGTAGAACATACAAGCAATAACAGTGCCCAAAAATTCTTTATGTAGTTGGTTCATAGTAAGTATCATGCTCCAGGTATGCTAAGACAGAAGGGGTCCTAGACCCTGGAAGTTAAATTTCTGACCAGCAGAACCTCCCAGGTTGCTGGGAGGCAAGGGTTTTTGTATTTCCTGAGGAGGATCTGTCTTTGTAGATGTCTGTCCCAGCACTCACTTTCATAGTATTGCACCTGAAGTGCGGCATTTCTTTCTTCTGGGGAGGGGGGAATGGGAGCAGAGTTACCCGAGCAGCCTGGGCTTGTTCCAAGGCAGAGCTCTCAGAAGCACTGACAGGGCAAAATATATCAGATAGAAGTAGGCAGACTGGATTATAAAGGAGAGATCAATATTGGAAGAAAACTACCGACAGTATTGTTATGTTGCTTATATATTATATGAACATACAGACTGGGGAAGTAGGATACATATAGAGTCACAACTGATGAGATTAGGGGACAGGACAGCTGGGAAGAACTGGATGGAGTACAGGAGGGGGTAGCTGAGGTGGGACAATACCTGCCATGGAGGAGTGGAAGGCAGCATTAATGTAGGGGCAAAACTGAAGAGGGTTATGGCCAGAATGAGAAAACTGCTGGGAATGAAATGAAACGAAATGAAAAGAACAGAATCAGTGCAAATCTTAGTGTAGAAAAATTAGGACAGATTTCATAATGGGAAGTAGAGAGGAATTCTGGGGCTTAGATGGACTGAACTGCTGAGCACAGGGATGGGTAAATAATGTGCCATGGTTATTGAAAATGCCCTTTTTCTGCCACTGCCATTTTTTTAGGTCACTTTACTCACTGTTTGTGATGTGACCTAGTTGGAACTGGTTGCTGTTATGGAAAGAACGTGTGGAGAGTCTCTGCTCATGCAGGGCTGAGCAATTAGGAAACAGATACAGCATCTAATAGATTTCTGTCTCTTTGTCTCTGAGTGGTTTCTGAGGAATACAGGGTAATAGGCAATTTCTCTGCCTGCTTGAAGAAGAGGAAGACAGGGACACAGACTGACTGATTGTAGAAGCAGGTTGGTCATCAAGAGAGAAAAGTTATAATGACGACGGGAGGGGCATATATGAAAGGATAAGGCCTGCTAGAAAGCGTCTGGTTTTCTTACTACTTGACAACACCCACCACCAGATGTCAAAGCCTCCTTGCATTCACACAGTTCCAGGAGAGATCATACAGTTGTACATTTTCAAATATCATTGTATAGTTGATATCAACTGATAAAAAACTGTTGCATTTTATCCTAAAATTATGATGATAGAGCCTGGAGTTTGAAATATGGATTAAGTTATAAAGGCAGGAAAAGTCTATGTAAATGTAAAGTACTGTATTTAATTACCTATCTTGGAAATTATTGCTTGCAAAAATTATCTGAAGCAAGCTAATTTGGCTGAGTTTTAGAGAGATGGTATATGTATGTGTGTATACAAAAAAGACAGGTCTAAAGAGAGTGGAGGGAAGCTTATTTTGTACATGTCATTAAAAATTTCAAGCAATGGAAAGAAAAAAAAGCTTTTCTGAGGCCTGATCCCACGAGCATTTGGTTACCTGCATTAACTCCACTTGGTAACTCCAGTAATGATAACTCCATTTTTATTTCATGTAAATCAGTAAGATGGTTTGACTTATGGGCTTTTCTTTTCATATGGCAAATCCATCTTGCTATGTCAGGAGAGATTTGTAAGCATGCTACATTTGTAGTTTTACTGGTTCTCAGTTGTCCTAAGGTACTGAGCAATATGATCTTTATTCTGTGAATGAAGATACTGTATATGAACTGCAAGAATAACAGAAAAATTGATTGCACATTTGCCTTTTTCATAGAAGCAAAGCTGAACAGACCTTTGTTCTAAAGCAAAAATAGTAACAACAAGGATGGAGATTCCACAGCCTTTCTGCACAACTTGTCTCAGCGTTTGACCAGCCTCATGGTGAAAACAATTTCCTTGCATCTAACTGGAACTTGCCATGTTGCAGCTTGTGTCTGTTGCCTCTTGTCCGATCACTATATATCTCTGAGAAGAGGCTGGCTCAATCATCTCTATACCCTTCCATTACATACCCGAAGGCACTAACAAGGTCTCTTTTAATCATCTCTTCTTCAGGCTTAACAAACCCAGGTCTCTCAGCCTCTCCTCATATGTTCATGCTCCAGCCCTGTAATCATCTGGGGGATTCTGGACTTGCTCCACTATGTCAATGTCTTTCTTGTACTGGATAGCCCAAAACTAGACACAGTACTACAGCTGGGGTTTCACAGAACGAGTTGCCTGTGACCTGCTGGCTACACTTTTGCTAATACAGTCTAAGATTTGGTGGTCCTTCTTCATAGCAAGACTTCACTGCTTGCTTATCTTCAGCTTGTTGTTACCCTCACCCCCAGGTCCTTTTCAGTAAAGTTACTTTCCAGCCAGTTGGCTCCAGCCTGAGCTGGTGCATGTGATTATTCAATCCCACGTGTAGGACTTGCACTTGCCTTTGAACTTCATGAGATTCCTATCCATTTCTCCAGTCTGAATAGCAGCCCTGCACTCCAGCATATTGACTGTTCCCCCAGCTTGGTATCATCAATGAACTTGCTGAGAGTGCACTCCATCTGATCATCCTGGTTGTTAATAAAGATATTACATAGTCCTGGTCCCAGTTTCATTCTCTGAGGGATGCCACTAGTAACCAGCCATCGGTAGGACTTTGCACTGTTAATTGGTCCTTTAAATTTGCCAGTCCAGGTGATTTTTTTTTTTCATCCACCTTACTTACCCAGTCCATATCTCACCAATGTGGCAACAAGAATATTATGGAAGACCATGTCAAAGGCCTTGGTAAAGTCAAGGTAAATAACACCCAGTGCCCTCCTTGTGGCCACAGAGCTAGACATCTCATTATAAAAAACAATCAGGCTGGCCAGGCGTAGTTTGCCTTTGGTAAATCCATGCTGGCTGTTCCTACTCACCTTTGTGTCCTTCATGTGCTTGAAAATGGCTTCTGGAATGATTTGCTCTGTAACCTTCCCAGGAGAGTGGCTTGGCAGTGACATTGGCCACTTCTCTCCTTACCCTTGGATGCATCCCATCTGGTCTCAAGAGCTTGTGTATGCCCAATTGGCTTAAGTGCTCCCTAGGTCAATCTTCCTCTGCAGTGAGTAATGCTTCACTCCCACAGACTGCCACTGGGCTCAGAGACCTGAAGACAAACCTTCCCAGTAAAAAATTAGGCAAAACAGGCGTGGAGCACTTGAGCCTTATTCACGTCCTTTGTTCCTGTGCCTCACTGAGCTGTGGGTCCATGTTTTTCTTAGCCTTCCTTTTGTTCCCAGTGTGCTTGCAGAAGCCCTTGTTGTTGCCCTTCACATCCCTCTCTGTTTCCAACTCCAGCTGAACTTTGGCCTGCCTGACACCATCACTGCACTCTTAGGCAATGTTGTATATTCCTCCTGGTACCCCATTCCTGCTTCCACCTTCTGCATACTTCCTTTTTGCCTTCAAGCTCAGTCACAATTTCCCTGTTTATCCTTGTTAGGCTTCTGCCACGCTTGCTCGGCTTCTGCCACACTTGCTCAGCTTCTGCCCATCAGAATGACCTGTTCCTGTGCATTGAAGAGGTTGTCCGTGCAGACCAACCAGCTGTCTTGTGCCACTTTGCCCTACAGGGCAGTCTCCCATGGGATCCTGGCAAGTGTATTTCTGAACAAGCTGAATTCTGCTCTCCTGAAGTCAGAGCTGTGATTATTCTAATATTTGTCTTGCTTGCTTCTTTCTGGATTCTAAACTCCAGATTGTCATGGTTGCTGCTGCCCTTGAACTTCACATCACCAACACATTCATCATGAATTATTTTTCATGAATAACAGGTTGAGCGTCTCCCCTAGTCAGCTCATCAGTCACCTGCGTGAAGAAATTGTCATCAATATCTTAATATGATATTTAATGAGGATTTCATTTTTTGAAATGTCTCATTTGCAGACTAAAGTTTGAATAAGTTTCCAAAACTACAAGGTAATTATCCAAACCAAACAGTTTAAAGTTCTCCCACTCTTTGTATTAATAGGAGCCACAATATTCCCATGCTGACTGTGAGGGGAAAAATCAATATCAGCAAACGTACATTCATATTGATTTATCTTCCCTTTGGTTTTCTAATTTAGTAAAGACTACTAATGCAACATTACATAAAGATTCTCAGGAGAGTAAAAAGGCTAATAAGATCAGGTACCACTGTTTATTCTGTGTGGAAGTGAACTGACTTGACCGTACATAGTCAGCTATTGAGTTAGCCAATACAGGAAGGCTAATGCATACTTTTGAGCCATGTATCAGGGGCACTATTGCAGGGAGGAGCACCAAAAGGAGCCATCAAGATGACTTTTTGGAATGTGGGCTTGGCATGCTATTAGGATATGGGCATTAGAGAAGAGAGGTCCACAGAACCAAATACTAAGAATTTTTTTCCCCCACATAGTATTCTAAGAAATGTTGTACATGTATTTGAATGTCCTGTTACACACATCTATACAGAGCAGTTAATAAATTTCTTCAAACTAGATTAAAAAATGCTTCTCTGGTCATGTGCAAATTGTTATGCAAATATTGGGGGGGTTTAATATTATTTCATGTGTTGTATGAGAAGAAGGAATGCATTATGGAAATGTCTGATTGGTTTGCTTTGCTTGCTCATTCCAAACAAAGCAAAGGGAGCAAATGAGAAAACATGCTTTTATGATTTGGAAATTAAAGTTTGACTGTTCAGAACACTGTGTTTTGGGGGAAGTAAGTCAACTATACACACACATTTACTGTAAACTTAAAGATAAAATTAGGATATGATATAGCACAAACTGTTGCATGTATGAAAGGATGTGAAGCTTCAGAAACTAACTTTTTAACTTTCTGAACAGGGTACACTTAACATAGCCATATCAATCTAGTAACACTTTCTAGGACTGAGTATTAAATGATCTCAGGGTATTCAACCTTATAACTGAGACATACACACCTTGCTGTATTAAAAATATAAAAGTGTAACGAGTTGTAAAAGGGGGAGAAGAACATTCTCAGTATTCTTACTGTGCATAATCCATACTTCATGACTGGAAGTATTTCGCATAGCTTTTTATTTTGTCTTTTTTGTAAATGATAGGCTGTTCATGGGGGCACTGTCATAAAGCAGGACACTTGGTTATCCTATCAAAGGACAAAGAAAACAGCAGATTACTGAAAAATAAGACAGAATAATTAAGTTATTGAAGGCCAAGCTCATGGAGGTATTTAGTGTCCCGGAAGAGCTCCTGACAATCTACAGCTGATAATTTACATTTTCAGGATGATTTTAAAAGTTGAGTCCTATCTTCCAAAATCAAAAATCATTTTTTTCCAACTTTTAATGAATTTGTTCATCTAGATGCCATTCAGAAGTGAGAAACATATTCTACTATATATGTTTATGCAGGAACAGTCCTCGTCCCATTAAAGTTGATGGAAAATTAGTCGCTTACATTAGCCACTGTTGGAGCATCAGCAAGACCTTTGTTATAAAGAGCGATCCCATTTTGACTTGGAGCACCAAATGATCGGGTGGCTATCTCCAGAAGACCATGACATAGTTAAAAATGACTGAGTACAGACTGATCTTGCCTAATCATCCATGAGCAAAGACTATAACTCCTGTCCGGAGCTACAGTAATGCTAATTTGATTCAGTATAGAGATCTCTTTCATAGGGACGGAGATTTTATTGTAAATATGATCTCTTTCCTCAGTGCTTTGTTTGCAAAGGCAGAGAAGTTAAATCAGTATCACAGAAGATAGGTATTCCAGTGGTCCTTGCAAAAAGTAGTACTTGAATATAATTTAAATATTATAAGGCATAACTCCATGGAAACAGAATTACAAGGTTATCTAGCCAAGCTTAATTCTTGTTTCTTTCATCTAATCTTCTCAATCTAATTTTCTTGTTATGTACCCCCTTGACAAACACAGACTTTCAACCATTCCCAAATTAAATATACACAATGTTATTAATGCATAGTTTATTAAAACAGCTGAAACATTTCCATTCCTACTACCCATTTTGCCATATGAAAAACAAGAGTAACTGATAACAAATATTGGTGGTCATCCTCTATCGTGTTGGCCCTAGAAAGAAAACAAGGACTACACCTGCACAAGACTCTGAGGCTATTTTCTCAGAGCAAAGGAGTGTTAAACATCTAGAAATGTGGTTCTCGTTTAGCTTCTGAGGTCAGCGATTGTTGTGATCTGGGATTTTTCTGGCCCTATAGCTTGTTCTTCTTCCATATTGAGCGTATGGAAAGCACAAATTTGTCTGAAATTTTAATTTGACAAAAGTCAAATGTGTGCCAGAAGGCCTTGAATCCTTGCCTGTCAGATTGCAAGTCCTAGCTCTAAAGCATGTTTTACTAGGAGTTCCCAACAAAATGGGAATATGACTTTTTGAACATGGTTCCATGCAGTTCTTCTTAACCATTCTCTCAGAAATGAGTGATCATTCTTTTGCAGAAACTTGCAGAATAAATTCAACCTGCAGCTGACATCCAGCCTCAAAAATTTAAATCCAAACAGTAAAAATTTTGCCATCGATGACTGAAAATACTGTCTTATATGGAAGTGTTGCCTCATAGGCCACACTAATCGCCGATATTACTATGTATGCTGTGTAAAACAGGCTTATTTTTCAACAGAAATTAAATTACAGGGAGCCATTTAGTAACACTATAGTTAGCATGTGCATGAAGTACTAACATAGATTTTTAGTTCTTTCATTACAAGATCTCAGATCACTTTACAAATATTATTTCAGTGAGATCCAGAAATATTATACCCTTTTAAAGTAAAAATAGGCACAAAAAGCCACATTTGGTCAATATGAGTGAAGAGGCAAGATACTGTTGAGGAACTGGGTCAGAGATTAAATAATTTACCCGGTTCTCCCTGTTAACCTTTGAAACTGCAGCTTTTCATTCTGAAAGGATCTTTAGGAAAAATTTAGTAGTTCTTTCTTCATCATTTAAGACTGCTGCATTATCCACTGAAGTCAATCAAACACTTTTGTTTGACTTCTCTAAGTTTTGAATTAGGCCTCTGATTGCTATCTGCACAGTCATAGTATCTTACTTAATGCTAAGAATCTGTATTATTGTTTCCACGTGTTCCTTTGTAGGTAATACTCTGTATTTCCTGTGCAGCTGCCTGGTCAATGAATCAATAAGTATTTTAGGATATTTACTTCCATCATTTTGGCTGTTTAGTGCAAACCCATGAACACCTGCGAATTCTTGTTCTCTGGAAAAGCACTTGTCAACACACACTAATTTGGAAATATTTTATGATAGCTCCTAACAAAAGACACTTCTGGTGCCCTTTCTTTAAATAAAGGGTCTACTGAGCATAAGTTATATCAGTTAAAGGGATGCTATCAAGCAAAATATGTATGAGAAAGATCCTTGATGTGTTTTGGCCATAATACTGCATCTTTTAGAAATAACTTTAAAAAATTAACACTTACGCTGTTTGTTTACATTTTGCTTGTCACTCTGAGTACAATGACCAGTGTCATTTTTTGTTTGTCATCACTTCCACCTTTCAATTCTTACGCCCTAGTCAGAACTTCTTGGTTTCATGGGGCTTGGTGAAGTTATATAACCTGTTTACAACCACAGATTTGACCATATTAATGAAGTACTTCTCAAGAGACCTAATGCATCTGGACAGTTTTCTGCTGCTGATACAAGACTGAGAATCTTTTAAAAAATATTTCTCGTTCTCAGAAAGTTTTTGCTGTCTGTCAAATATCGCCAGTATTGCCAGCACCTAAGCAGTTTACCTTATTGAGATGTTAGTGTATTGTTAACTAGAGTCTCTGGGGACAGATTTTTCCAAAATCATCCTCAGGTGTCTTAATGGGTTCTTAGGATGTATGTTACATTCCTGAAAAACTTATTTTCTGATCATTATTTTTCTAATCTGAGAAAGGGAGGCCTATTTGCATGTAGCTTTCCCCTGTCATATCATTTATCCAAATGTTAGGGTCATATTAGCAAATGGCTGCAGAACAGATGAGTCACAGTTCAGTCTCAGAGAAAGTGAGGTGATGTGATGAATGGGAGAAGCAATACAAAGAAATCACCGTACTCATTGCATCCTGCTATGCAGAAATCTGCCTAAAGATTACAAGTATTTGTAACCCTGTGGTATCCTACTTTCATTACTTCCAAAGATCCATAAAACTTTTACTGCAAACCAAATCTTTTTCACCTGAGGTTCGCAAGAAGACTGCATGTCCTCTTGTGAAATTTAGGCTTAGTCATAGAAAGCCACATGCACGCCATGAGCAGGCTTCCTTACTGTAATTCTTCCTCTCTGGGGCTCCCTTGCCCTTTGAAATGTAGACCAAAATCTTCGGAGAGAGGACACAGCGCTTAGAGGAGAGAGAAGGGTTGATTCAATTCACGGTATTACAAGAGGCTAAAGATCTTGGTGATATATCTAGACAGAGATATAGCTAGAAGTTAGTGGAGAGACATCAAGTGTTTCATGTTTTAATTTCTGCATGTTTCAATAATAAATCAACCTGAACTTATAATCTGCTCCCCCCCAGCTGGGAACATACCAGCTTCCACAGTGCCTCACAGATGGAGGGGAAAGACATGTGGAGATGTCAGTACAAACATCCTTATTAACTCTGTGTGGTGCCTGGGAAGTAAAGGGTGGACGACTTGACAGTTTGGCTAAGCAAGATATGTCCTGAAAATAAATCTTTAAGGAAGAAGTTGTCCTTCTTTCTTTATGGTACTTTAAATGTGATCTGAATCCAGAAAGCTAAGGGATAAAAACGAAAAACCTAAGAAGAATGTGATGCAGAAGATGCAATGCATTAGAAGATGATACCTTAAAGAGTGCCAAGTACTGAAGAAGCACAAAATAAATAAAATATGTTGCATATTCTTTTTACTTTGATTTTTTTCTTTTGAGGGCAGCTGGTGCTCTCTCTTATTCAAATACACTGTATTTTAAGGTACACTCTGGCCTATCCTTTGGAAGTTCAACAGTTCCCATGCATTCAGTAAGTTACTGAATGAGAGAAAGAGTATCTGTAATATCCAAGGTCTTGAGTGATTCAGAGGTCCCTGATCTTTCTCTGCTTTATGCAGGTCATCGTCACTGGGGTGTTAAGGATGACCACACTATCTTCTTCATTATTGTGTCAATATGAGAGCAAATGATTCAGGAGCGCATTGTTTATGTGCCACCTGCAGTAACTTCCATGGGTTGACCCTTCATGGGGCAGCATTTGACTCAGTGAGTACAAGATCAGCCAGCAGTTCTCCCCACTTCTAACTTACGGCTCAGTTCACTTGGTATTTATTTTTTCAGAGCTGAAGATAGTTTACTTAGAGAGGGGAGTACAGCGTGCTTTTCGCTTTGTCAGATGTTTTGTGGTGTAGATAGGTGCGCAGGTAAGTGGTGCCCCCAGTCCCTTCTGGAACCACCTCTTATATTTGTAAGAGGTAAGGTGATAGAAAATGTCCTTGTTCCCACCTTATTACATGCATGCTTTCTGGTGGGAGATGATAATTTAATTGGTGACACATTCATGACGTAAATTACAGTTTTTCAGGTTCAGTTCTGCCAGATGGACAGACCATAATGGGCCAAATGCAGACTTTCTCTTTTGTCTACAAAGAGCTGAATTTGTCTCTGGCATTAGTTGTAAGCATTCAAAGTTACAAAACATCTTTTTTCTTTCTCCTTTTTTTTTAACCCTATACAAAGGATAGGGCTGTTGGTGTTGCAAAATGATTGAGTCAGAGCCTGTTGCAATCAAAAGATGATGAGTTTCTTGTGTTTATGTGTGTTCTGATATGAATTAAACCAATCTATTATGTCTGTTTTGTGTTCCTAGGGATGCTCTATTGTTATGCAGAACTTGCAAAAGCAGACACAGTTCACCGATGTTTATTAGTGACCTTGTCTCGTCCTCTGAATTATGGGCAGTCTGCTTTGAACATGGGGAAATGCTACTAACAATCATCATGTGGATGTTCGTTTTTTTGTAGTTGTTTAACCTCTCAAGGCCCTGCTGCAGTTCTAGATGTAAAAAAAGAGGAACAGAATTATGGGTGTTTAAAGCTGAAATATTTATAGAAGCAGTTTTTTATTTAAAAATAGCGTTTGTGCCTGAGAAGATCAGATGTACCACTTCAGTATGAAAAACAAAACCAGATTTTAGTTGATATTATTAATAGAAATTGCATGAAATTTGATAATGTAATTTAGTTGAAAATATTTTCTTCCAGTCTATGTTTTGGAGTGTTTTTATGTTACTAAATGCTATAGGGAATAAAAAGAAATACATTTTTTATTTTATATGTTTTATAGTTAGAGGTTGCAAAGACAAATAGTTTAATTTCTGTTTTTAAAGAAGAAAATATTCTGGCTATCAGAATGTATGCCTTAGATTTTAGATGTTTAAAATTAAGGGAGGCACATGATGTTAGAAAAATCATTTTGCTTGCAATGGGAAGATGGGATTCACATGTACCACCAACAAAGTGCTGTAAATTAAGAGGAAGGCATGTACTAGAAAGAGATCAAAATTTAAAAATGGATTGTTTAGGGTCAAAAGTTTCCTTATTTGCCTGTAAGAGATGCTTACATGGACTTTCAAAATCCAACTTTATTATTAAAAGTGAAGAATAACAAAATGCCTAATCCTGCAGTCATTGTTGATCTGAAGTCACTATTTAGGTTGATGAGTGTTCCACCGGAATTAGTATAAAGCACAGTGGGATGTGGCTCAATATATTTTAAGATAGTGGCAATCATTAGTGCTCTAGAATTGAACGTATGTCCAAATCTGGCCCGCTATTCATGAGAACTGACTTTTACTGGAAGAGTTAGTCAGGGAAAATGAAGACCTGATGCTTGTTATATTCATAACATATAGCAGATGTAGTAAAAAAAGTAATGAGCAAGGGTTATACATGGGTTTACAATTACCCATTGGTACCCATTAGTGCAAACAAGATGGTAAACCTCTACAGCATAAGATCTTGCCAAGTTTTAATACTGGAAGTGCTTCCTGACCCAGGGAATCATTCTCTGATAGGATTGAAGGAGTTAAAGTATCCTGTATTTCTCTTTTAAGGCTCAGGCTATGGAAATAACATCTTTGCAAAGAATCTAACATGCCATGGTATTTTTCAGTTCTCTGAAAGAAATTCTTCCATTTTCTTTGTAAAATGGTAAATTGTGATGGGGAGTCAAGTAGGTGAGTGTTGTGAGTTATTGCATTAGCTTTTCAAGTAGTATCTTAGAGCACACTTGGAGAAAAAAAAGTGCTCTCAGGTCAATGATTCAGAAGCGCAAATCAAAAATATGAATTTGTCTGTGTTTTGAAGACAGGTTTTGCTCTACTTTCTTCAATATTTGAAAATACTCCTAGTACTATGATGACTCCCTTAAATACAACTTTGAGGAAAAAAAAGTCTATTCAAAAGTTAAGGTACCAACTAGAGACACTGAAAGCCTATCCGAACAAAGAGATGTTCCTGCTTCATGTTTCTTTAGAATGACAAATCTCCCTGGCTTTGCAGTCCTCTCCCCAATGACAGTATGAAGCAGCACTCTTGATTAGTGAAGAGAAGGCAGCATGCAACCATTAATATTAACAGTAGCACATCACACCATCTGGCTCCACCAGCTTGGGAATGATGTCCTGTATTCTTTACTCATGGCTGACAGTAAACAGCAAATTAATTGGAAGTACAAGTGTGATTTACCTTTTACCCCTTACTCTTGACTCTCCTTGGTCTACCATTCATTTTGCCTTTGAACGACCTAATACTTCTAATTTTATTGATCTGTCAAGGAATAAGATAATACTTATTGTACACAAGAGCATTAAGTATATAAAGAGAAAGAAAAAGATGGTGAAAGCCATTGTAGAACTGAAGTTTTTGTTTAAAAAGCTTTTTTTAAAAAAGTTTTTTTTTCCAAATTACAGAGTTAAAGGAATACTCTTCTATGAGGGTCCATTTCACATTTATTCTCAGAGCTAATTTATGGACAGAGAGAGGAATGTTATCATATCATAACACTGCTAGGCAGCCACCTACTCATTTTTTTTTATTTCCTAACACCTAGTAGAGTTGATACCCTGGCTTTGTCTGAAAATGCATTTGATCTCAGCACAGTGATTCCCTCTTACCTCACTGAGTGTGGTTTTGTTAAAAGCAAACTTTCCAAGATCCCTTTTCAATGTGGTTGAATCTGGGCATAAAGAACAATATCTTATTTACTGTCTTCATAGATGCTGTAAAGATTAATTAGCCCATGCTTTGTAATGCTTTGAAGAGTTAAAAATGCCATGTAAGCATTATAATTTGGTTCTCAACTCTACAGTCTAGCTTTTATTTGCTCTGCTTGCCATATTGCCCGGAATTGAACTCTTGCAAAATAAGCAAAATCAGTCATAGTTATTAGTCAGATCAGACTTCAAGTAGAATTCAGGGTGGCACCAGATGTGGTAAAGGCTGTGAGCAGGTTGCATTCTTCACCTGGAATAATTGCTGAGCCAAAAAGCCTATATGCTTTGGGTTTCACTTTGCTGCCAAATATGCTTCCTTTCAACTGTAGCATACATCTGATGGCCTGACAATTTATGATCAGTATGGATACCACTGAACCTTTTAGCTGAGTAAGATTTTCAGGAGCAAGCTAATTTCCTGTTCTCATAATTATATTCTGACCAAATTCTTACAATAGCTAAATAAGTTCATATGGCATTTGTCACTTCCAGTCTTGAAGTACTGTATGGTGTTAACTCAAAAGGAAGCTTTAACTCAAATGTCAGTTCTATCTTTGTGACTAGTAAAATGATTTTAACAGTTTTTGTGTGCTCTGAAGTTTTTTGGATGCAAGGCACTCTGTGATATCATTAGTTACAGTACTGCTGCTGTTGCAGACTATGGAAGCTTCATCTCAAGGACTGAGAAATGAAGAACACGGGGAGTCACGAGTGCGTTCTGCCTAGTGCCAGAACATCAGCGCAAGCTGATTGCTCCTTTTTGTCACTCTTAGGGCAAGAGTGTGATTCATCACTTCCGTTTTGTTGAATACTGAAGTGCAGATGCATCTTTATGGGTTAGATTTTACTTCCATTGAAGACTAAATGGCATCCTGATCTCATTTATAATAATGTAAGTTGGGACTAATTCTGTAAAACTGATTGACCTACATCAGTGTAATTCTTGTGTGCGATCTTGTCAGATTCAACAGCTTCACTGGAAATGTGTTTGATCTTAACAAACAAATATATGTATATATGCATATATTTAGTTCTCTTGAAAAGTAAAGGATTTTCTGCACTGGGGAGCATGCGTAGGCTCTGATTGTTATTCTCCAGTAAAATATTTAAAAAATAAATTCATTTGACGTGTTTAATCCATGTGCTCTTTCTGTATGAAAGTTCAGGCATGATGTAGCTTTCAATGAATGATTAAGTTTGACCACCAGCACTCTTCCATTTTGGCAATAACACCATCTGCAATTCTTTGATAGTATGCTCAATCCTCTATCTTTGTAACTCTGTTGATGACTACATTGTTTTGATACGTTAGGCCAGTTAAGCTGCAGAAATCTAGTTTAAAAATAGTCCTATGATTTTAAAATGATTTTTAAAAACTGGAGGAGCACAGAAGAAAAAATTGTTTATACATGGTTATAGATCTATTTCTGTAGAGTTATTTCTGGTAAACTGAAGCTATCTGATATACTAGAGTAGCATGAGAAGGAAGATTTATGTAAGTATAGATAAGGAATCATTTCTGGCTGTGATCAGGATGATCTTATTGGTATATCTTTGGGTCACTGGGCCGTGCAGTGTGTTTTTATAAGGGATATAGGGAATAGTATTTTTTTCTATCAACTGATTTTATTTAAGAGCAGAATTTCTCTCCTAGTTTCTTCCTTCTTAAATTAATCGATGTCTTTCACTTGTAGATACAAGTAAAGGCTGCAAAGCAGCAGTACAGTAACATACAGCTAAATACAGATGTTCAAAATGTGAAATCTGTCAGTCAGTCCCTTGGGCACAAGTCTGTGCCTATTCATGTTAGAACAACAGTCACATATCTTATTAAATCAGGTATTCTTCTTGCATCCGATGTACTGTGGATTTGTTCTGCTATATACTGCATAAGCTACACTGTTGCGCTCATGCTGATAAGTGTTCCTTCCTCAGGCTGCAGTTAAAACCAGCAGCCCCTGTTGTGCATGGTAGCGATTGCCATAAGCACTGCAGACTTAAATGGAAGAGGAACAGAATCAGAGGGACTAAGCAGTCCCATATTATTTATCATTCGTTGTCTACATTCACAAGCTCTACCAGCCTGGGACTCACAGGCCATGCTTTTCCTTTTGGACTGACAGGCAGCAGTGACCACTAGAAGGTTCAGATGTCGATACCTCCATCTTCTTTCCTACCTCCTGTGTTTCTGCGGGAGATGGCAGCAGATGATACAGTAATTTTAGAAGTCAGAGACTCTCCTAGGAGACTGAAAAGGAAAAAAAAATCTCTGTTTCTGTGCAGTGGTTATTCCATTAAATAATAGAATGATGAAGCCTTGTGCATTATGATGATGCAGATGGAACTGAGTAAGATTTTGAGTTGTTCTTTTGATGCAAGAGAAGTACCCACCAGACTAAAGGAAAATGGTAAAGTACTATTGGAAGTGAATGAACAATTTTTTGTTTCACCTGGTCTTGTTTCAGAATCACAGTCTATCAATAGACATTTTATACTGATTACAATGGAAGAAACACCAGCGTTTATAAAGCCTTAAAAAATATGGCATTTTTACCCCTTTTGGCTTAGAGTATGAAGAGTTCATGTTGGAAGGGACCTCAGGAGGTCACCTTCTCTACCCTCCTGCTCAAAGCAGGGAGCAGGTTACTTAGGGCTTTGGCCGACTTATTTTGAAAACCTCCAAGGATGGAGATTCCACAGCCTCTCTGAGCGACCTGGTCCAGTGCCTGGCTGTCCTCAGGGTGAGAAGTGTTTCCTCTACATCAAGTTGGAACATCCTGTGTTTCAGTTTATGACCATTGTCATAAAGTGGTGCCTGTGTAAAGAGCCTGACTCTGAAGTCTAGAAGAAGAAACTGAAGTCTAGAAGAAGGAATTGGATGGAGGCTTCTTCAGAGATTTGGTTGTACAGGAGCCAGGTCTGAAATATTCATCCCGCTTCCAATAGCCCAGTCTCCTTCTGAAGTCAGAAGACTTCAAACTGTCTCGTAAAAACACAAGTAAATGAGATAAAAAGGACATTTAAAAAGGAGGCAATCAGAGAACTAAGTGGGAAATATGTCATCTTCTGTTCTCTTCACAGCTTATTTTCTTGTGTAGCATTGGGCCAGACATTTATTCTCTTTTTTCCCAATTGTAAGATTACTATGATAAGCATTATTATATTTTATCAGTTTATTGGTTTAATGCCCCAAAATCTTAATCAGGATCAGGACCTGAGTTCTTTACAAAAATATAGGATATAAATCCTGCTTATTCTGATTTAAGACAACAATGCAGAAAGGTGGGGGGAACTGGGTGGGAAGGAGGGATTAAGACAAAGAATGAGATCATACAATTGTATGTGCTTGTTCTATGTATAATTGGCATCAGTTTTCCATTCTGTTTTCATTTCTTTTAAAAATTGACTAGTTTTTCTTCACATAGTGTGAGAGGGGAAATTAAATAAGGACTAAAAAATACCATGATGCTATGAAAAAAGGTAAGTTATAAACAATAGCTCAACCGGCCCTTGATGTAGCCTGTTCTTAAATTTATTTATTTTGTTACCAACGTTACTTTGCAGGATAGTGTAGTCTTGACTAGTTGGTGAGGAGGTAACAAGTTTTTCAGTATAAAACTCCGTAACTGTATTAAGTTCCAGCAAAAGGTTTCCTTCCTCTAACTCTCTCTTACTCACCCTAAGTCAAAGAATTCATTAAACCTAATCTGGAAAGCTTACTTCTTGTGATGCCAATTTTATGCATATTAGGAGCTGAACTTGGTCATTCATGGTCTCATGCAATTCTTGAGAGGCAGCTCTTATAAACTAGTGTACGCATCTGATGGCGTTATAAAATAACTGAACTCTTAACTATTTATGTTAAGGAAATATAAATATTTCCTTCAGAACATGTGGGATTAGTGAGTAAGGATTTTAGAGCACAGTTGTTTTTTGTTTCCTTTTGCTTGTTTTAGCAAAGATGGGAAGAAATGAAAGGGGAGATATAAATAAACTGTTCTGATTGCATGCTGGAGGGATAGATTAAATAACAGTGTAACATTCTTCTCAGCTTCTAAAGCTAAAGATTTTTTTCAAGAAACAGCAAACACAGCAAACATCTTTTACACTATGTTGATTCAAAACCTATCTGACTTTAGTATCGCCCAAATGAATTAACGCTGTCAGTTGTTTGTTGATGGTCACTTCACCTATTTTATTGCCTCTGTTCCATTAACATTCCACTGCAGTTAAGGAAGCATTGGAGGGCTTATATTCAGGAGACCACCCATTACATATTGCTGAAAGTATTTGGAATATTCTGCAGCAATCATGGAGTTTACAAACAGCAATAGTCACACAACCACTTTTAAATTAAAAGCCATTTGAATAACTATTGTGTGCTAGCCCAAATCCATGTGGTTGGGGAGGATTTAATTTATACAGTATTTAAGAACCTTTCCAGGATGCCTTTAATATCTCTCCAGCAAAATAACACTTTGTTTCGCACTTCAGAACTTCTGTAACACTTTATTAAAGTCCCAGTAAATGAGCTTTTGGATGTCCTGGGAGAACGATTAGTCAAGATGGAAGCATAATGAAATCTACAGTTTTAAAGTTGATGATTTAACCAATCCAATTAGGGTCTGTGTAACATTTGCTTGTGGTTTTTTGATGATGATTTTTATGGAAATAAAGAAAGAGCTATTGTGGGCAATTAGTTGGAACTAATTTTGTTTTAAAGGAGGGTTTGCAAAGATGAGCTTTAGATTGCCTGAGTGCAAGGTGTGGGTAGTGTGGAGATGCAAGGCTGGATTAACTGTTGTCCTTAACCATGCATTTCTGGAATTTGGGGGTGAAATCTAACATTGCTTCATATGGAACATGTCTTTAACTTACTGCCCATTTGAATTTGCCACAAAATCATTATTCAGCTAAAAACATTTACCAGTCCTTTTAGCAGGAGGCAGTGGGGGAACTGCAAGTTGTGGAGCATGGAAAATTCCCTTAGTTAAAAGTGCTGCAGTTGAAACAGAGACTGATGGCTGGGTGAATTATGATTTTCTCCATCTTGAAAAAAATAATCATGACAAAAGCCGAAAGAACCCCACAAAGTTTGCATTATAACGTGGTTCACTTGCTAAGCAAATTTAGCCCTTCAGCATGAAAAGACACACTGTGCAACGTGAAAAGCTTGACGTTGTCTGTAAGGTCAGTATCGCAGTAACTGACTGTATTAATGAGTTAATCTAATCATCTTCCTTGCAGCTGATACATAAGACCATGTATTTTTAGACCATTTGAGCTCATTACTGATTAGTGATTATTGTAGATCATCCAAAATTTGACAGAATTCTTAAGCGTTGTCTTTCATGAATTTACATCAATAATTTTCTACGTTGACAAAGCAGATTTAGAAGTCTTGAAACTCATTGTGAAATGTGAAAAGAGAAGGAAAGAACTCTATATTATGTCTCCCATCCCCTATATTTCCTTTGTGTTTTTCTCTTCTGAGCTCGATTTATGACTTTTATATTTGGAATTGGTTGTACTGGCTAAATATATTTTTCTGTATTGCTTTCTTATTTTGCCTTTGTTTAGTTTTCATTGTTTAATAATTAGATCCACTGAGGTTTCATAATGCCAGCATTCTGTAATCCTTCTAGTCACTGTAAAATATTCCTCAACAGCTTGTGCAAATTTAGTCTTTGTAGAGTCCATCCCTTAAAAGAAAGTCCTTCCTCATACTTCCCGTAAATCTCAATTTATGTGTGGTACTTAGTTACAAATAAGATACAGACTGCATATTCCTGAGTATTTTGTAGAACTATGTTAGAAGTTCAGAATGGGAAGTTCCTTCCTTCCTTCTTTCCTTTCTTCTCTCCCTCCCTCCCTTCTTTTTCTTTCTCTCTTTCTCTCTCCCTCTCTTCCTTTCTCTTTCTCTCTCTTACTCTCTCTTTCTTTTTCTTTTTCTTTTTTTCTTTTTCTTTCAGCAATGGGAAGTGTCTAAGATATACTCAGTAGTTTGCATGGTGCCATTTTTTGACCAAGCATAGGCTGATCAGATAAAAGCTCATTTTTCGTTGTAGATTTCCTTGTAGGCATTACTTGATCATTTCTTATGTCTGAATAGTGATTGTAGACTATTGTTAATGGTGAATTTTTTTTTATTTTCCCTGTGTTTTTTTATTTGCAGTAGCTAATAATGAACTGCTGTGTTTAAATGTCTTAGTATCAGTACATATCTCAGTCTGGAGCGACCCAATTATTTCTTCTCTAAAACAGAAAGAGTACAACAGTTTTTCCTTAATTTCAGATCTTTCCTTTAAGTTTTTATGGCACAGTCACCAACTGACCTTTTCCACTTTTGAGGAACAGAGACTACTTCTATATTGAAATTCTGAAGAGCTGTTAGACCTTCCCCAGTGTGCTAATTAGCGCTGTGGCCATGTGGCCATGATGAAGATGGCATACAGATTCTTTCTTTACAGGGTCTTGAGGATGGGCACAAGTTCTCTGCAAGTCTGATAAGCCTATTTGCATTTTCATTTTTGTAGGGTAAATGTCTCTTGTGTTGTTTCAGTCTATTTAAGCATTTGTTTCCTACTACACTTCAAATTTGTGCATGAATTCATACAATTCTAGATAGTAATCGTTAAGCAATGAACCAACTACTTACATTAAGAAATGGCAAGCTCCCACATTTCTACGGTTGGAATTAAAAAATCACCACTGCCACCACCCACTGAAATCATCTGTACAGATTACAGCTGAAAGCTAAGATGAGCTAGAGGAAGATTTAAATAAAACCACATTTTCAGATGTCCAGCTTACCTTCTAGAACCTTCAGAAAATCAAAACCTACTTTACGGCTCTCATTTTCATCTACTTACTTCTCTCCTGTGTCTAATGACAATTTATTCTATTAGCCATTTTCCTATCCAGTTGTCAGTGACTTCATTCTTTTCTCTTTTCTCCTTAGCTCTAACAGTTTCTCTTGTTTCCCACTGGTGGACCATAATATGATTTAGGAGACCCTACAAATATCCTGATATATCTCATCATTTTCCTTCAAACTTTTGGGAATTGTGTGTTGACATTTAAATATAAAAGCTAATGACTGAAATTTCAAAGGCAAGTAACAACTCTTGCTAATTTCAATGTGAAATATGTGGCTAATTTTCCCAAGTTGACTTTGAAAATCAATGTTTCTGATTTTATAAATTTTCAAAATTTTGTGTGCATTTGGCACTGTTACAGATTTTAAGAAATGAAAGCACCTAGAAATCCTGATCATCAGCCCTACTTTTCCCTTCCATCCCAGGTCTCTTCTTTCCTGGAGACACTCCCCTGTATTACAGCTAACTGGTAGGTCTGAAAGGTCTGCAGTTTCTTGACCACACTTTCAATGGCTTTAGACAGGACTATCAATTACTTTCATTCCAATTAAAATTAAGGAGCTGAAACAAAATTTTCAAATAAGGAACATATTTTAGAAATCTATATTCATTATAGATATGAACAGGTTTTATTTTTCAATAACAACCAGGAAGGTGAGATGGAGAGGATGGTATTTACATTTTTTGGGTAATGTGAAGTTCAGAAAAATCACAAATAGCTTTGAGAACAATTCTAAACAAAGCAGTCCTGATATATGAGAAGAGTTTGTGATCATCAATATTTGATTTAAGATAAATACATTTTAGTCATGCAACACCAGAAACCAACCCCCCCCCCAGCATTTCCAATACACTGTATATGGACCAACAAGCAGTGTTGCACAAATGACAGAGCTGTGTTACGGATATTATGTTATTCATGCATGATGATTATTTTCATGTACCAGGACCAATCAGGCTATTGCATTCAGGTTTGAACACTCTATTTTAAAGGAAACGGACACTAGACAGAAAACAATTATTTAAATGCTTTGAAAAAGGAAAGGCCAAATTCTTCATGCACGAATTGCGGTGTTTAGATCCCATTTATTTAAATCAGTGACAAAAAATCCCACAGTTTTCAGTGCAACAAGGTGCTGATTCTTATGGGAAGCTTCCTCTGCTGGTTGGTGGAAGTGCAAAAACTTAAATCTGTGGAAAAAATCACTTTTGGAAAAGTAGAGGAGCTCTGGCACTGTTTCTCCGACCTGGCCCTGAAAGGAATCACATTTGTATTGTGAGCTTTAATACTGTTTCTGGGGATAAATACATTTCTTTTCCACTTTTGAATAATTTATCTTCTTATTTTATAGTGAAAGACATAGCTGCCAAAACAGCGTGAATATAATCTGTGGAAATTAGATAGTTAGATAACTTATGCAGTAGGCCCAATGAACACCCTAGATCATGTAAAAAGCAGTGAGACTGCTTAAAAGAGCATTTCAAATAATTTTATGAATTATAAAAATAGTTCAGTGCAGAGTTACTGTATGTTCTTGTCTGTTCTCATCCTATTACTTTCTAGCCCCATCTTTAAAAATCAGCATTACAGTAACTCTTCCTTTTTGAATGAAGGGAACATTCTCCTCCACTGCCTATTTGGTGACTTCTGCTTTGAAGGTGGGTGTTGGTTCTGATGACTGGGTTTGGAAGAAGCTGTTGTGCCCAGTGTGCTCCCTATACGGCTGGGTATCAGGGGAGGAACACTGCATTGTACGCAGAACAAAGACATTCCTGACACACAGAATGCACTGTTGCATGTTTAAATTATGTACTCTACAAATCATCTTTGACATTTTGTGACTTTAAATAGCTGTTTCACAGAAATCTCTGTTTTGGTGCTTTATACGGCCCTCATTATTATTGTTCTCAGAGCAGTCGCAGAGCTACTTTTCTCCTCCTAGCATTCCTCTGAGGAGGAAAACTATCATCTCCACTTTAGAGCTGGTCTAAGGCCGAAAATCCTTTTGGATCATTTGTCCGATCTATAGTCGTCTGCTTGAAGAAAGTGTATGATTGGGGAGGAATTCAATGCCGGTCTGAGAGTTACCCTAGTGTCCTGATCATTACGCCATCCATTTTACCTTTAAAGCTGTTGGCTACCACATCAGAAAGGGACAACAAACTTTCTAATTGTTTTTATATTGAAAGAATAATTCTTTCATAAATCTTTTAAGATCTTTTGCTCACCTGTAAACTCCTCTTTGGCCTGCATGTGTAGTTATCTAACTCCATCTGAAGAAAGCAAAATGTGCTCCCCTTCAGAAAGCCTAGAGGCTTTTCAGACCAGCAGACAGTCATCGGTCATTCAAAAATAATAGCAAGTCCTCTAATTCCCACAGGCTTTACCTTTGGAGTCCTGGCCCAGAACTTACCTGATCAAACTGCTCAGAGGCCAAGGCCGTTCAGAGAAGAGCTCTCACCCTCTCCAAAGTCTCAAAGCTGCTGCTCTGGAATCCCTAACAAAATCTCTTCTTTACTACCTCTGGGAAAAATAGAAAGAAAGCGAATGTATTTTAGAGCAATTGAGTTTTCTCATTTTCTGAGAAGGGTAACACCTCAGGTCCTCTACTGAGACATCTATTATTAAATGTGAATTTAAGCACAGTATTAAGAAAAATCTTACAAGCACATTTATTTCAAATGCAACTTTTTAATGAAACCTGTTTTCATGAACTACATTTCCTTAGTGCACTTTGACAGTACAGATGTTTTAGGGGAAAGCATGATGTTCACTCTTATGTTACCTGGCTGTCCTTCATTACAGATGTCTCCATTTTAATGCTGCAGTTTCTTTTCACTTCTTTGTATAGAAAATTATTTGCATCAGAAATGCTGAATAAGGAAATCTCAAGTTATAGTAAAATTTTATTTATGCTAAAGAAATTAATGCCAATTAATACTCTTTTGTTTCTTGTTCTATTTTTCTTCTGTATTTGTTTTTTGGTAATTGGCCCAAATTGTGTCCCACAGGGGGAGCTTGGCAGAGAGAGAGGAATAAAGAATGAAGAAGATTTGTAGGTGGTAGGGACAGCTTGTGTATGTAGCTGCATATGTATGTGACCTGGCATAAAGCAAGGCTGTGTGGATGCTAACTATTTAACTAATACAGTATATAAATCCTTAGCTAGCTTAAGAATGTGACCTGGTAAGGGCAGAAGAAATGTTTGCAGGTGCCCCAGTGGTGTCTGATTTCTGTGCAAGAGTGATCAGCATGCACTTAATCACTTCCTAAGAGATTATGTCCATGCAAGGGTGAATCATACAACTCTTGGTTGACTCATGGCTTGAAAAAAAATGGAATTAGCACAATCCAAAATGGTAAGAATTTGTGTTAACGAGGAGAAAAATAAAATGCTTGTTTACATAACAAATTTAGGAAAGGGATACTTTACTGTTTAGTCCTTTTACAGTGATGAAGGGAAGAGCAGTTTGGTTTTTTTTGTTGTTTTTGTTTTTACAAGAGACTTATTTAGAATAGAATAGAATTTAAAATGAAAGGTAATGTATTGCTGTTCCACCTCTAGGTATGATCTTGCTTGATCTCATAAGTTAAACAGGGTAAGCGCATGTGACATTATTAGAGGAAAAACTAGGCAATAGAGGACAGAGTATTTTAATTGCTCAGAGGAACTCTTCCGCCGAAGTCAGAAATAAAGCTGCATCTCTACATGCTGTCAATGGCAATATGTTGTTGGTGAATTACCTTTTGGATAGCATCTAAAGCAGAAGTTGTGATCATCAGTGGTTATTAGAAACCAAAACGACCCTTCTTAGTGGTTTGGCTGCATCCAGATTTTGGTAAGTGCTTTTACATCTATTCCAGTTTCTCTTGTAGTTCCAAGTGGATGTTCTGTTTTCTTGCTTTTTTTGCCTAAATCTGTTAGATGTTGCTGTTTTGTATTATATTCTGAGCTTCACCTGAGAGACAGCTGTTTTAAAGTGGTGGGAAGAAAAGCTTCAAAAAGAGACATATTTGATAAACCCCACTGAAATCCATTTGTAGAGAAGGCACTAAGTTTATTGTAAAGTAATTGCTTCATAGATGGTGTTACCAACTTTAGAATATTTGAATAGAAATACTGTCTTTCTAGGTTACATGAAAAAACATTAGAAAAGGAAGAACCACTGTCCTTCAGTTTCCATAAATAGTATTGCATACACGTGATGTTAACTGGATACTCTGCTATCCTGAGAATTCACACCTACAGGCTTGCACAGAGGACACAATATTCTGTGCATTCACCCACATGTAATTCCAAGTGTTGTAGTTTCTCAGGTTGCTACAGTTTCTGCAGCGGTTCCGGAGGGGTATCTTTGAACTCTGCATCTCTTGTTTAACATGGCAGCTCTGAGAGTCCAGATACATTAGCATGTACTGCATTCAGTTCACATTTCGTTTTAAAGAAGTCATTTTTGCTCTCTGCGGAGGCTTCAATTACAGTGGGCCAAAAGACAGGGATAATTAAGGCAAGTGGTGGGATACCGGCAGAACACTTTGGTGTTTCCACCAAGGATTTTGAAAATCCTAGCTCGATTAATCTGTTTAAACATCTGTGCATCCTCTTGCCTGTGCAACTTATCCCTGGGCAGCTCTGTCCTCTCCGCTCTGCGTATGGTGATGCCTGTGTGCTGTGTGGGCTCCCGCTCGCCATGCATCGGGCGCGATCACGGCTCGCTCTGCCGTCTCGCTGGGCTCCCGCACATGATGCGGGCGGCAATATTTCCGCAAATTACACCGTCCTCCTTTAGATTCAGCTCACAACTGCCTTCCGTAGTGGAACCGCAGGGCAGAGCCCGCCGTGTCGAGAAATCACACCGAAGAGGGGCAGGAGGCTGGCGGCGCCCACTGCCGCTCCCCTTGCCGGTCCCCCCACTCGCCCAGGCAGCCGGCTCTGGCTTTGCCTCCTTGACGTCATGTCTGTAGCAAGGCTTCAGCAGGCGCAGTGAAGGCAGGCAGCGTGTTAAACTTTCAGATCAAGTCAGCCGGCTCCCAGCGCTGCGCGCGGGGGGCTGCGTGCTGCCGCCGCAGCTGGAACATCTGGAAGTGTTCAGGGTGTCTGTCTGTCTGCGAGAGGCAGAGAGAAGGGAGTGAGTGTGCTGAGGGAGGGGAGGGAGTAAGGGGCTGGGACTGTGCTCTCTCTTCCTCTGCAGAAACAGCTCCCTGCCAACACAACGCGCTCAGAATGGCTTTGAAGAGGAGGAGCAGCAGCGTTTGAACATCTCTCTCTCTCTTTTTTTTTTTCTCCTCCTTTTCTTACTCTTGTAGTTGGTGGATTTTAAAAAGACATTTAACCCTCAGAGGTTTGTCCTGGATGCTTTTTCTTTCTTTCTTCCCCCCCCCCCCCTTGTTTCCCCCCTTCCTGATCTTTTTTATGGTTTAACAGCCAGAGGTGCTGTGCTAAATTCTTGGAAGGGGCCCGGATGTACTGAGGATGCATTGCAATTTCACTAAAGGAGGCAGTAGTGGAAAGGATCAGTTTTTGGTGTTTGATGCAATAATGGGAATCAGGTAATAATAAAAGAGGAAATTCTGCAGCTCCATTCTTCCTTGAATTTTACCAAGCCGATTTGCAGAGGGATTAATCTGGACTCATTTTAAATGGTCAATGAAAACAAGAGGATGTACATTCCAGAAGAAAACCACCAAGGTAAGCTTGAGATTTACCTCAGAGGCTCTAGCAACCATTCTCTCTCGTCCCCATTGTCTGTAATCTCTCGGTGCAGTTCAGCTGCTCCCGCTGCTGCCACAGCCGGCGGCAGGCGCAGGGGCCGGGGGTGAGGACGGGCTTCGACACCAGTTTCCATCCGGAGCATACGGATACCAGCAGCCTGGTGTGCTGCAGGGAGAGACCCCCTCACCCCTCGGGAATGCGTGCTCCGCACGAAACCCTCGGCAGAGAAAAGTTGCTTAAGTCGCCGTCATCTTCTCCCGAAGCCGGCGGGCTCGGAGGGCGCCCAGGGCAGGAGCTGCGCGGCGCGGCGGGGCTAAGCGGAGCCGCGGGCAGCTCGCTCCTACGTCTCGGGGGCAGATTAACTCGCAGGACAACCGGGATTAGGGATCTTGACCAATTAATGTCGTGCCGGTCCTCCTGACGCCCATCTCGGCGCGGCTTCCTAAGGCGCCGGGAGAGGAGCCCTTCCCTTAGGCTATTTCTAATCTCGCACACGAGAGGGGAGGGGAAGGGAGAATTACCTATTTACACACGCAGACACACAGCACACACTGAGCCAGAGGATGACAGACACCGGTGAGTGCCTGTATTAAAATTAAAGATAAGCTTTACCCGGGGCAGCGGTTTCTCGACTAGCTGCTCTGGGGATCGCCCGCATCATGGACACCCAGCCGTGCCGCTGCTTCTCACCATTAGCAAACGTACCCGGCTATTCCCTGTAGTAAAACTTTGTTTGTCCAAACTCCAGAAGTCCTCCCTCCCCACCCCCCGCCCCACCTCCCTCCGCCGTCCCTGAAGTTATTTTTATCCTGCTACCTGCATGCTGTCACCCCCTCCCCTCCCGAGCAGCCCCAAGCGCCCACGGCGGGATTGCAGAGCAGGCAGAGCCATTTCCTTCCCTCGGCGGGAGAGCAGCAGTGCTCCGGCGGCACCGCTCTGCCGGGGGGGGGGTGCTTTCTCAGCAGAAACCCCCCGGTTGGGGCCAGCTTCCCGCCCCCCCCGTGCCCGCACCCCCGCCGCCCGCGCTGCCCTGCCGCCCGCAGCCCCGCCGGGCACCAGCGCCGCGGCGGCTCCTAATGGTGGAGGGGCTCCGGCGGCCGAGCGCCGGCTGCCAGCGAAATAGGGTTAAAAGGCGAAAAAGCAGCGCCCCGCCGCCGGCTGCGCGCTTATCGGCTGCAGTGATTATATAATTGGGGAACGGCTTCGCGCCGGCCTCTTGATGCGGGTTGTCAGTGCTGCCAGGTGAAAGAGCAACTCGTAAAGCAAACAGAAAATCAGCCAGATGGAAGAAAGTTGTGTTCCCTGGTAGTGCTGGGGCTGTCGTTTATTTACAATCTATTTTTATTCCGTGTAAACAGAGAGCGCTGGAAAGGTTAAATTGATCAGTAGCCAAGAAGACCTGGTGGCAAGGAGATGGGAGCAAACCAGTCACACCGGGGAGGGGAGTCATTAAAGCAAACGTAGGGTCTCAGCTGAAAGAGATTAAAAAGACAGAGGAAGGCAAGCCTCGGGTTATGCTGCTGGTCTCCTCTTCGCATGGTGGGAGGGAGGCTTGGGTTAGGATAATCGCTGTCTCACTTCTGCACCCTTCTCGGTTGCTGGCAGCAGGGTGGATGCTCCAGGTACTACTGAGGCGAGAAAAAAAATTGTATCTCTTTCTTGAAATGTGAGTGGTGTGACTAGGCCTCTGCCTGTAGTTGCTTTCTGCACATGTCAGCTCTCAGTTAACCGCTTATTAGACTACCTGCACAGTGTTACGCTGAGGAGTCTCTACAGCAAGTAAGCCAAAATAGTAATTGGCTATTAAAAAAAAATAAAAGTATACTACAGACCATTAGTTGAACAGGGAGGATGATGGGAAGGAAAATGAATTTTGTTTGAAAATGCCTTGTTGATTTCTTTGCTGCTAATTTAGCCAGGTTTGTAATATCCTTATTTTACACTCCTGAATGTGACTTAGCACACAAAAAATGTTTTGCCCTAAAATAAGAATTTCCTGACTCTTCAGAATGTTAGAAATATGAGTCTTCTACATTTTCATTGCAGTCTCATGTTACACAGGGAAAAGGAAACTAATAGTATTATTTCTTGATGCTGAGGTACTTTTCAGTGTTTATTTTTCCTACATAATGGAATATATTTTGACAACAATTAATTATTCATTGTTACCATAGAGCATGTGTTTATTTAGAAAATTTTAAAAAACCCAACAAGTGCAAGAAAAAGCTTTCAAAACTAACTACATCACATTTAATGCACGTATGGGACCTGGTGTAATCCTAGATGGGCATCTTTAATGCATTCCCTCATAATATTTTGAAAATTTCCCCTCGTAATATCAAATGGAAAATCAGATTGCAAAATTATGTTTTACAGCCCCCTCAAGGGAGGGAACAGAATGAGTCAACCCGGCCTTTGGTGCTGCAAGTTGGAATCTCAGATGTAGTTTAAACATCTAGTTAAATTTCACTGCTTGTGATTTTGGCGTTCGGAGGGATCTTTCCTGGTGAGGTTTGGTGATCAGCCAGGAAATGAAATAGAACTAGTATTTTCGCTCTGTTTTTTAGTTACAGGGCTTGGGTAGGAGGTGGACGTGGGAGGCTGTGGGGGTGTCCGAGTACTGCCTCTCCCAGAAGGTGGCACTACAGGGCCGCGGAGCCCGGGCGCCGTAGGGGCGCTCGGGAGGCGTTTGGCAGGAGGCAATTCTAGGTCTGCTTCATCCATCCCCTGCTTTTCAGGAGGAAAGGCCAGATATAGCACTGAGAGATACGTATCTACCCTGGAATAAAATTCATTAGTATTAAAGAGCCCCTGGTAGGTCATCTGTTCCATATAGTAATGATCCTCCGAGTGAAAAGCCATTTCTGATATCAGGTCTAAACTGCCCTTCGTTCAATTTCGGATAATGCCTTTGGGCTTTGTCCTTATTGCGTATTTTGAACAGATTTCTACCTGCTTCTTGTAGAAACCCCCTCAGGTATTTGACAACCGTAATTAGGTCTTCTTGCAACCTCCTTTTCTAACCTGCACATATATTGTTCTTGAAATCTTCCCCTGTAAGACGTTCTTTTCATAGTCCTTGTATCTTCTGTATCTGTTAAATTAAGCAACTAATTAGTATTCCCTTTATTGGTCAGAAGCCTGCCGATTGTGACAGTCAGATCACTAGTATATCCCTAATGCATTTTCTGACCTGAAGTGAGGGTCAAGATGAGAAATATTCCCTTTAACTTTTCAGGTATAAATACACAGATGATGGTGTACACTTCACAGCTGATTTCAATTTAAGGGTTGAAATCTATCTCGTGCTGTGCTATGAGACAAAACCATTGGTGATATGGGCTAAAATTAACTGGATGTTTGCTCTTATTTTCTGCTGTATTTTTAGAATTCCAATTCTATTTCCTGTATTTTTCTGGGACCATGTTTTTGCATGTAGCAGAAACTCCACTCTTTCCGTGGTGACAAAGTGATTAGATTAGCAGTCTGGTTCTTCATCTTTGTGTGCTATCATTTTGCTGTGAGGATTTGTCAGAATAGGCGTTAGTTGTGGGGCATAACAAATACTGCTAATAGGTTTAAAGCATTTCATATTTATCTTCAGGATTTTCAGGGCAAAAATCTGAATCACTCTTCTAAAATGCAGCACTACACTACAATAATTGCTTGTATTTATAAAGTACAATCTTTGATGTCAAAGTACTCAGGACGTGCTCTAAGCATTAAGTATTTTAATATAATATGAAATATACTTGACATAATGTTAAATAAGAATAGTTAAACAGCGTGCATAATACAGTGTTCTGCATTTGCTTGTAAAAGTTACCAGTAGAGCCTAGAGAAAAGCATTTAAGTGCTTTCAGCCATTTCCTGTCCTTAAAAGGAGTATTTAAGTATCTTGCAAAAGGCATGGAATTTAAAACATATACTTTTGAAAGATTTTCTTTGAAATGTACATCAGTCCTCTGACGGGCTCTTCCTAAAGTCTGCGAGTTTCTCCCATCGTGAATGCTCATTTGTGGAGATCTAGCTGGAGCTCTCTGTAACCAAGATGCTCCTTGTGAACCCCCTTTTGGCAGCATCTCTGCTGTGCCACCAAATATGTTTTGGGGGTTACATCTGTGTAATTCATTGCAGGAGATGTGACACACCCTTGCTGTGCAGAATTAATTTGTTCTACCAAGATATTTACTTTGAGCTATTTGTTCTCATTTTTGAAAAACATCCTGAGAACACTTTAGTTTAGAGAACATGAAGTATAACTACAATATTGCCATGAATGTTTTGATTGCTTTTATTTTCTTTCAATTTTGTGGAAAATCAGTCCACATCCTTACTTAAGATAGTATTCATCTGAATGGCAATCACTGTTAAACTTGCATTTTCTCCCCCCATCCCCCTATTTTTTTTTTCCTTAAAAGAACTTTCATTATTTATACAGGACAATTGAGAACATCAAGTTGTCTTTTTATTTGTTAGAAACTGTCTCGTTTAACCCTTTGGGGAATCAATTCAAGGAACTGACATTCAGGAATAGCAAACACAAGATCTCTTCTGAGCAAATTACTTCTGTAAATTTATTGACTATCAAACAACATAACAGATGTGACCATGTGCAGTAAAAGTCTCTTTTAAATTACTGAAAACAACAAATCAGATCAACACCAGAGAAAGCTTTTACTAATGGCAGATATATGCTTTACAAAACATAATGTTATTAAATCGTTCAATTGCTTATCTCGTTTTTAAGACTGTAGAGCAACCCAATATATTTTTGAGTCAATCATCTGTTGAAAACACTATTTTTTTATTTAGATTCCTAGTGGAGATGAGATGAATTTGAGAGAAAGTTTAGTAATTAAAATGTTTATTGCTGGATTTCAGTATCATTAATTTTAAGAACAGAAGACGACATTAAGCATTCAGTCTTACTGATTACTACTGAATGGTTTTCCTTTTGACATATGTTATCTCACATAAAATTGACATTTCTTTTTGTTCTTGTAACTTTTACAAATGCAAGTTGATAAAATGGAATACTTAGCATTTTTAGATTGCTTTGGATTTATTGGCATAAATGAGACATTGTGCACTCATGCTACTCGAGGATTTGTTCCTCTTCCTTCCCTTTTTTCCTAAGAGACGGGAAGTTGGAGTTGGTCCCCTGTGCACAGAAGAGAGGACATGGCAATGGGCATATAGTGCTTCCACCAGAAAGCAGGTGTATCAAAGTGTCAGCACTAGTTTTAGGTGGTAAAGCAGTACTTCTGGGAGCTCTGAAACAGTGATGAAAACTCCTGGTCACAAGAGCACGTATTGGTATTGCAGAACTGGCATGGAATAAATGAGGGGGAAGTCTGTACTATATATGAATCTGTGTCCTAAAGAATATTTGAAATGGCTTCTATCTGTTTGCATGGGCAGGGAGGTGTAATGATGGCGGCAGTATAAATTTTGTAATGAACTTGAAAGCGAGTCAGAGTAGCTTGCCTTGGACCAGAAGAGCTGTAGTTATCCCTGTGCGGTGTATATAGATATCCAGAACAGAAGGTCTTGCTGCATTTCTACCAGAAACATAAATGTAAAATTAGTAGTTTGTATAGTTTGGATTGTTGAAAAGAACAAAACAAAACAAAAAAACAAGGAGAAAGGATTAATGGGTATAAGATAGAAGATTGGATGGAATCCTATTTTGTCTTTATTTTGGCACGTTGGCATGTGTCCACATATAAAGACAAATTATTCTGATCTGCAATCGAGAGGTTATTAGTATGGTTCGTCCCTAGAAGAAGTTTAGATTGAGGGAAAACCACTCGTAACGGCTTTGATACTGGTCTGCCCCATGTATCATCTTCACAGTCATCCTTCCTAGGAGGGATGATTTTGAGATGCTGCCCTTACTGGTACACATTTCACTGTGAAAAATTGCATGCCTAAGGAGTGGAGATTAAATAGAATCACAGAATCATAATTTAGGGTGGAAGGGCCTCCAGAGATGGTTTCGTTCAGTCCCCTGCTCAAAACGGGTCTAATTAGATGAGGTTGCTGGAGGCCAAATGCAGTCAAGTCTTTCACACCTCAAAGGACAGAGATTTCACAGCCTCTTCTGGCAACTTGTTCCAGTATTTAACCACCCTCATGGTTTTAAGGAGAGGGGGAAAAAAAAAAGTTTTTCTTACTATCTAATCTGTATGTTTAAATCTGTATATTTAAAGGTTGAGGGCTATTTTACATATGCCAGCCAATAGCTGAACTGCAACCATGTTTTTGTACTTAATTTTCTTTTTTTTTTTTCTTTCTTTTTTTTTAAGCCTCTGGATGGAGGGCCTGAGGGACTTTGGCCTCAATGCCTCACACCACTTTCAGAGTAGATTATTTTTGAAGGTTTTATATTAGCATAATTCAAAGGTGAGAAGAGACAAGCCTGGAGCCTCAATTATTCCAATAGACAGCCTGAGTTTGTAAGTGGATTGTGTCCCTGCGCTGTGCTACAACAGTTCTCCTGAAGAATTGTGGATGGAGGCAGTGACCAGCACTGACAGTGATGAGGCAGCAGAAATCTCTAGGCAATTCACTGTAATGTTTCAATACCTGTGAATGCATCAGGCCAATAGATGAATCCTGCTATAATTTACAAATATCCCATTGAATCTAACTACTGTGGGGCTATATATACCCACACATAAAACTGGGGGGTCCTGGCTTCTGTTTAGACCCTGCTCCCCACTGACTTAAGACAATTGAGATAAGTGCTAATGGATGTTCTGTGGAATGGTAGGAGCTTATATAGGTATTCAAAGAATGATTTTATGTTGGATTTGAGTAAATAACTTGTTTTAATCTCTGATATGATACTCTAAATCTCAGTGGCTCTCTGGGCACGTAAAACAATCAGAATCTGTTAAAACAGGTGGGGAAGTTTAATCTTTTTTAACAGTTGGGAGGAGTTATCAGAGTACCAGTTAAAGCCTTAGCTGGAAGGAGTTATTTATCCTGGCACCCATAAGGAAATGAAAGAAATCCATAGAATTAATCAATGCCATGAGCTGGGCAGCAACAGATTAAGCCAGCACAGGTATGTCGAAGGAAAATTTTGCTCCTTTGGTAAGAGATACAAAATGAAAATTAAGTCATTCTGAAGGGTGACTGGAGATTTAACGATTTTTCAGAACAGACCCAGAAATGAGACCAAAACTCTGGCTGATCCCATGGGAACTCTCTCTGCATCTTGTACATAAATCTTAGAGTTAATTGTTTCAATGAAAATATTATCTAAGATCTGTCCAATCTTAAAAGATGCTGTATCATACTTTTAAAATATGCTTCTCTAAATGGTATTGTTATTTATCTTAAATTTTTCAGGTTTTCAGACCATGATGTGGATAGTTGCCTTTGGGTATTTTGGAAAAAACAATTTAAAATGACTGAACATGACATTATAATTACAAAGTAAATATGCTCTAATTGAGTAATTAACTCAACATTTCTTCCTACAGGCATTGTAGGAACAAATTCATGTTACTGATCAGATTTCAGATTCTTTATTCTAAAGGAGAAAAAAAGACTTCCACTCTTCAATATGGCCAGATAGAAGTAAAAATTTTTAAAATTTCTCCATTTTTTATTTTAGTATTTTTTTGTGCATGTGATATTCAGCTTGCACTTTGTCAGTCAAAATATGCTTTTAAATATACGAAAAGGCTACCTATACCTCTTTTCTTGCAAGTCAGTCCAACTCTCTTAGGTACCTGTTATATTCTTTCTGCTTCATGCATTATTGACAACAATAACAATTTGGAATTGAAACTTGTCTTATATGTGGCTGTGAGCAGTAGAGTTCATGAATTTTAGATATGGAACTACTACAGTGGCCCATGTGAGAGGCAATGGAATTCAAGTGAATTGAAGAGTTAATTTTGGTGTTTGTTGAAGATAGTGGAAAAATGTTACCCTTAAATATGCTGCGTAATATATTGAATTTTATGTTTAAGTCTGATACTGATTGGCAATGTGAGGAAGTTGAAAATTGAAACTGATGCACAGCCTCAAACTTTGCTGTTATTTCTATATTATAGCTTTCATATAGTTCACAAGAGGCTGTATTTTCCACTCAGACTCATAGGTGTAAATATTAAAAGCTTAGATTTAGCTAAGTGTCAAGGGGTCTGATATTGTTTGGATGCATCTGACATAATTTGCTAACTTTGCTGTCAATAAGTCAAATAAGCCCAAGTATCATTATGAAAACAGAGGAAATCCATAGCGTTCATTACTTTCCTGACTTGTATACAAATAGACTTGTGTAGAGAGGAAAATTTCAGCACCTGTGTGCTGAAATTCCCTAAGTGATAGTTAAACCACCTATTATTGCTGATTCATAGATTGTATATGTGCACAGAGTATTTTCAGGTGTAATTTAAGTTCAAACTGGTGCCTTTAGTGAGAAGTAAAATGTATTTATTCAGTGAAAATTGAAATTGATCAGGTTTAATTTTGATTTGAATGGAGCTTCTGTATGACTTGTATTCGTAAGCCACTGGGAAGAGTGCATTATGTGCAATTTTTACATCACTTTCAGCTAAATTAAATTTTTAAGTGCAAAACCTGAGATGCACAGACATCAGTTAGTGTTGGCACAGTGAGTGCCAAAATTGAATTCTTAAATCAATGAATAGTTTAAATGATATGAATCTAATACTTTTTGTCTGTCACATTGAATCTCACTGGCTTTGGCTCATTTGCCCGAGTCCTGTGAATGTGAAATACTTGTTACTGCTGATAGGTGTTTAGGATGTAGTAGTCCTGTGCAGAGCTTTCAAACACATTTCTCTACAGTTTTCTTTGAAGAAAGTTGTTGACTGTTATCAGTTAAATATGATAAAGTTATTGCTTAAATCAGAAATGGAGAAATCCTGAATTCCTGGGAAGTTTAGGAGGGACTATGTTGAAGTTAGTTCCTTAATTTGTTTTTTGGATTTACATTGTGACCAAAAGAGAAATAGAGAAATTCTGTATTTGAAAGCAAATGGAGTGGCATACTAGTGACTGGGATAAAGGCAGTATCTCTTGTAAATTTGGCCATTATAGCAAAAGTCAAAAATAAGTGAGGGAAAGATTAAGATGAACATGACTTGAAGGCTGTTATCCGCTTGAAAGCGGAGGGTGTAGAGGAAGGACATAAGAGAGGAAAACTTGTGTGCTAATTCATATGCAGTGATAAAAGCTGCCATGCACGCATACATGCATGCATAACAGAAGCCAGCAGAAAATAATGAGGTACTTGCTACCAGCATTTTCTAAAAACAACTTCCTGTTTTAAAAAACAAAACAAAAGAAGCTGGATATCAGTCTTCAGAAGCCATGAGCATAGAGCTCTACAGGCAATTTGTAGAATCTCTAGGAAAGTGTCTTAGCACACGGTCAAACTTGAAGCTCTTTGAAAAGGATCAGATTTTAAAGCATGAAAAGTTCCAACAAAACATTTCAAAACCTTTTGAACTGTGGGAGGGCAACTTTCACTGTTTCATAAGAAACACTGTGCTTGGACATCTTCTGAATCATCTGCTTGTAATTTGCAATGTACATTACACAACTTACAGTATTTCTGTTAATCGAATTTATTTGACTAGAACATACAGCCTGCTGACTTAATGCAAAACATACTGAAATAAATATAAAGTTCTTCAAATTTGATGGTACATATTTGTCAGGAGTTTTCTATTGGTTTTGTGTAGCATTCTTGTTGAGAACTTTGCTGTTGTTTTGCTTTGCCTTGATTTTGGTAATATTTCCCCAGAATACATTCTTATTTTTATTTTGAGGTATGCATTTTTTTAAGGTTTTGCATTTTAAGTGCCCCCCCCTCCCCGAACACTTGTGCTTTAAGGTGGTTTATCGTGGAGCACATTAGTGTGCAGAATACGGAGATGGGTTTGATTGAAAGTTGTTAAGGTTTTAGGCATGCATTCAGTAAGACTATATGGTGCATTATTTACCAGAAATATGAATGGGGAAATTGTATTTGAAGCTAGTTCTACAAATATCAGAGAGCAGGAAACATATTCTTATAGTGCCTATCAGTGGTGTTTTGATATTTCAAAAGGAATGATTAAGCCATCTGGATGAGCTTACATACATTGGTGAATTTTAGTACTTGTCTCCCAACGTTGGTGTTGAAATACTACTTAAAAGTACTATTTAAAGATAGAATTACTGTGGAAGATGGAAAGCTCAACTTGTCATCTTGGGATTTAAACCTGTAGTTCATGTAGCTAGTTTTTTTTTAATAACAGTCATAGAAAGGATCTAAACCTGCTTCCGCAGCTACAAAGCCTGGAACAGAGAGATCTGACAAGTCATCAAGTGCTAGCTGGAAGATTAATGTAGAGGCTAGAGTACGAACATTTGGAGGATCAGACAGTATTTTAATTTATTTGTATGTTAGGATATGGGCTTCCAGAAAGCCTATCGTATCTCAGCAAAGGCTCTACTTTTCTTTCGGAAGGCTGGCAAAGAAATGTTTTCTAGGAGGTTGTCTACTTATGTTGTTATATATTTACATGGTCATCATCGCTGTAGTAATGATGTCTCCCAAATGTTAAACGTTTTATTACTCTTCCTAACCTGCCAGCTGGGTAGGCTTTCAAAATTGATATTTTTTTAAAATAAGATGTTGTGCTTATGTGAAGATATTACTTTGGGAAATGCAGTTGAAGAAATTAATTTAGCATATAATTTTAATGAGATGAGTGTTATGAAGCATTGGGTAGTTGCTGATGTCAGTGCCTGTTCCAGGCTTGATGACATGGTGATACCAGGATGCTCAATCCATCTGTTTAGGTGCTCCCTGGCAAGCCAGAGAAAGCACCCTGAGCCCCAGTCCTCCTGACTGCAGAAGCAGGTTTGACTCTTGTGGTATGGTCAAAAAAAGGGGTTAGCTTGCTGTCCTACTCCAGCGTTGTGATGAAGTGTAGGGCTCCTGAGAGGTGTCCTCAGACAGCTGTGGTCCCATACATGCATAGCTTATGCTTTTTCCTGCTTTTGACCCTCCTTTTTTACTGCCTTTGTACCTCCCTTCTCTGCCCCAGTCCTCTCCAAAATAAACAAAAAACACCCCTACTTACTGTTTCCCTAATGGTCCCAGTTTTGCTACATCTATAGCCAAGTTTGGTGTTTCTGACATTGATACCTGGGCAATTTTGGCCTTATGTGGCATTACTGATGCAGTTACCTAGGCACTGTTGACCTTACAGTACTCCCCAAAATGTCCCTAGTACTTCACTTCAATTAACGGTAAAGTCTGGTCATCTCTCATGGTATCTGTAAACTTTGTCATCTTCTCACCTTGTTATTTGTCATGTTCAGCAATTTGAAGATCAGTACTTGATCTTCAGGATGTGTATGGTTTCGCTCTTGCAGGTCAGTTGTAGTGATTAAGTGTGCTTCTCTTGTATGTTTATGTAGATATCACCATGGGCAAATGTGAGTCTGATAGGAAAGGAGACTGTTCTCTCACCTTCTGCACATAGAGGTAGACATCTTTTACTTCATGACCAGGTGGGCCTCTGGTAGGATAGATAAACTAAGGGACCAGTTCGCTGGCCTGTGGACAGTGTCTTTAGTTGAAAGCTAGGGAGATGGTAACTTCTGTCTTTCTGCTAGAATGAGGATTTCATCCTTGGTCACCAAGTTTTGAAGTCTCTCAAGGATCTGACAAGTGGTAGGTGAGGCAAAGAATGGACAGAGACGAACAAGTGCAGGAGGGTCTGTGTTACCTAATGGGGGACTGCACACAGTAGCCCATAGTGTGCATGCAGCGTGCTTGGTGCTAATGGGTAAGAGGGAGTTATGCCCCTGTCTTCTTTCCATCTCCATCTAGACACACTTATCAGTAGACTGCACTGGGGCTTGAATAGAAACCTAGCTATATAGGGACTTCTGGTTTTATCTGCTGTCTTTGCAGTGAGTATGTTACAGGGCATTGGTAGTTTTGGTTTTGTGTCCACATAGTTGGAAAAAGACATTTTTTACCTTCTGGAGTCATTAGAATGTCTCGGAGATGTATGCAATTGCCCTGGGTGTTTATATGTGTAAATATAGGCAGAGGTGTAATTTGCTTAAAGGACAAACAGAACAAATAAGTGACAGTCATTGGAAGGGATCTAGCTGTATTATAAAAAATTTGGAAAGAAATAGAATAATATGAATTGAGAGAGAGATGGGCTATAGGATTTTATGATCCAGGTCACCTGCTTACAATGGGAAGAGCTTAGCTCTGGACATTCTTAAGGTATCCAATAAAGGCTTTTAGAGACATGTTTTCAAGTTGTCATTCTCTCATATAGTAAAATGAATCAGTTGGCATAGGTTTTGTCTTGCCTCACTGTAGGTGTCTAGAAGTGTCTAGTCTCAGCTAATCATCTATATTCCATCTGTAGTCAGTGGAGAGGAAGGCAGGCATGGCCGCTGAACATGATAGGTATCTAAGATAAGTGGGATGAAGTGCTTTCCTGGAGGTACTTAACTGCCTTGACTGCACAGAGAGAACTTTGATGACTAAGTTAGACTAAATGCCAGCTTTTCGATTGCTAGAACTAGTGAAATGAATTCCACCTTCTGCATGTATGCATTGCTAATTTTGGTTGTTGACAATGCAAGTATATGGTGAAGAAAGGAGTTATGTGCCTATGCTATTTTTTAAGTATGTTGTCCTTCAGATGACCTGTGTGAATGCGTATGTTAAATGTATACTTCTGCCTGAATGCATACCATTAAATGAAAGGATTTGTTAAAGCAAACAAGTATGACAGGAGAAACAGTAACTCAGGGGAGAGACGTTTAGGAAGTCTGGGGAAGCTGTTTCTTGAGGAATATCCCTATCTGTCTCCATCTGGGGTGAAAATGTTCCCCCCCCCCCCCCCCCCCCCCCGGCTATGTTTACAATTGGAGAGTATTGGGAACACAAAGTAGGTAGCCTCAGGAAGGAGCCGGGGCTTTTCAGGCAGTGTCAGCAAGAGATGATGAGCATGCTGGAAGACGCACAGCATCAGAGAAGTCATGCTGTAATTGGTTCAATATGCTTCCCCTAGCTAGAGAGGGTAGTTAGCAGGGCCAACTGGAATGTATACAATTCACACGGAAAGATTAACAATTAGGTAATAACGATGTAGAGAGAGTTTTTGCATCAACTCTTTGGTTTGTGTGCTTTGTGCTTTTGGGTTGAAAAAAATACAGCATGCCTGTTTTTTGACAGTGCTGCTTTTGAATCATTGCAAACGTATACTGTAACAGGGTCCCAAAGGGAAGATATATCAAGGTGCAAAATTCATTTGGTCTCATTGACTTAACATTGGAAAACTGGCTTCTGCCTACCACAGCTTGGAGTATCAGGCAAAGTGCTGGTGGTGAGAGTCCAGCCCGAAGGAGAGCCGTCTAGCCAAGGGTGCGCCCTGAAAAGGAACGGGAAGGGATTTCATTCTGGTGACATAAGGAGAAAAGGTTAAACCATCTCGGCAGGGCAAGTTTTTGTTGCCCTAAACAAAGGGTGATACTTGGGTGATACTTGTGTTTACTTCAACATAATGTATTTTGCAAAGACATCAAGAATCACGTATCTTTTTGAAACTTAATGTATTTTGCAAAGACATCAAGAATCACGTATCTTTTTGAAACTTCTTCCTCCCTCACTGCCCCAAGCAGGAACATGAATTCCTTATGTATCAGCTTATTATCTCTTCAGAGCCTCTTTTCACAGAATTTATAGCCTTGACTTTATTGCCTTACCCTCCACATAAGTAATATAGTGACAGAACACCTGCCTTGGCCTGGGAGAAGGGGTGTGCTGTGGCAGCTATGATATGTGAAACAACCATTATAACTTCCTGAAAAGCATCAGCAGGAAATTCTGCTCACAGAAATTGTCATCTGCAGATGACACTTGTCTTTCCTGGAGTAAGCTCTTTATTGTGAGATGCCTCTGTAATGATTCAATTTTTTTGGTTTCAGATTCAAAATTTGAATTTTGAAAATGGAAAGTGAAGGGAGTTTTCCACTAATAATACAATCGCAGTGTTTCCCATCAGTGGCTTCCGGTTTAAACTTTCTGTAGAAATCACAAGCATATGCAATGCTTCTATGGAAAGCTATTCTGTAATTTTGCATAGGATTGTCTATGATGCTTTCTGTCATTTCACCATTTGCTTTTGAATGCTCTTTTACTGCCAGTGCCTGGTGATGATACAATGACTCAAAAGCTGAGACAAGAGAATGTTTCAGGAAATGTATAGGTTTAAGTGGGAGTAATTTACTTAAAATATCGTAACTGTTTCTGTAACACTAGTTTTCTGATTAAACCATTGTGCTGCAAATAACTTGCAATAAGGACAACAACGGGGATCCCCAGTCTATGTGTGCAGATGTTGGATTTGTCTTGCTACAGGCCTAGATATGTTGCAAAAGATACTATTTTAGAGGTAGATTTCCAAGTGATGTATTTTAAATATTATTGTAATTGTGTTGTTTCCTGCTGTCTGTGGATAATGGATTTTAAGGGCAGGAGGGACATCTAGCAGGCCAAAGAATCTCCCCCAGCAGTTTCTGAATCTTTCTGCCTGAGCACCAAAACACCATGGACGTTAGAAAAATGTTCAGGCCCCTGATTTGGAGACCCAAAGTTAAAGTGACCCCTGACATTGCACAGTTAAGTTTTCTAGTGGTTAGGCACCCTTGTCAGTAGTGTATACCTTATGAGATATCTGAGCTTGCTTAGTTTCAGCTACCAAGTATTTCATCTCATAAAGGTTTTTTTCAGTTAGATTAAAGGGTCACCTGGTATCAAACTTTTTTATGCTCATGCTGGTAAATTGTAGTTACTTTTTTTTTTTTTAAAAAACCATCTCTTATGTAAGACTAAATAACTGATGTGTCTTTACTTCCTCATTATAAAATATTTTTTCCACTCTATATTTTGTTGTACCTCTTTCTCTGAGTACTTTACTCTGTTACTCTTTTTGAAGTGTAGATCCCAAAACTGGAAACTGTAATTCTGTCTTCTGTAACAGTGCTGTGACTTTGTCTATACAACATGTTACCTGGACTTTTAGACTTGCAGATAGTCCATATCAAAGTCCATGTCATCTGTGTGGTGGCTTACTCTGTGACTGTTCCTTAGATCCAGCCAACTGGGTGTCAAGACAAACAATCTCAGTCTTGCAAGAGAAACTCGCTCGCATTTGAGCTCTGCCTACAAGCAGAGAGGCCACGACACTGGTGCAGAAATTCCAGAGGTGATTAGAGGTGCCCAGTCCTCCCTGGTAAACGGGCCGGACGACTCCTTCCTGATGAGCAGTAGAAATGTAGAATCTCTCAATTGGTGTTCAAATATTATCCAAGTGAACGGTTTGTGGAAAATTGCTTGCCCTCTTTGTGAAGCTGATCCTAGAAAGTGCAGAGCACCCCAAGAAAGGTACAGAGAAGCCTCAGCTTCCACCGCCTTCGGTGCGATCTGAGAACTGTAGAAAAGATGGAGGTGGGACCAGCGGCTGGAGTACTACCTCTGTGGTATCATAAATAAGCATAAATATTGGCCACCAGCTTCTAAGCAAGTGTTCTACAAACCTGTTCTGCGTCTGCTGTTGCCACCTTTTTTCTGGTATGTGTAAATTCAGTAATGATCAATGAATCTGCTTTTATATAAACAGGATTTTATATTTTTAGAAAGAATCTATAAAGACTGTCTCAAACGTTTGTCTGCATTTACTGCAGAAAAGGTCACAGAGAAGCTGGTTAATAATGTTTGTTTAGACAGTTTTAGGGTATAGTTTGTATAACTGTTTCAGGGTTACACATTACAGTGCTCAACAGAAGATGCAAGCCAGACACTGTTTTTTCTCAAAAGTGCTCACAAAGGTTGTCTTGCTAAATTTTCCCACCTTTTATTATCTTTTGCATTTGCCTCCAGTGACCACACAGTTTTTCCTGTACTTTTCTTCTTTCTGCTACAGTAGCAACCTTCTGATTTAGGGCCTTATTTAGGTTGGAAATTGGCAGAGCAAGTCAAGAGTGCTTGTTTTTGCATCTGAGTATCACACATGCTTAATATTCAGACTCTGAACACTTTCCAAGTGGATACCAGTAAATACAAAAGTACTTTGGAGAAATGTCTGCATGTTAGAGGCAGAACATACTGCTTTAGATACTCAGACAATTCCATAAAATTATTTTCCTCTGTGCAAATTGACTGTAAATATATATGTTAATGTTGCAATGCCTCTACATTAAGTACGCCTAGTTTGAATAGGAGTGCATTTTTTTTCAGGCTGCCTTTTGATGTCACCCTGAATTTGAAACTCAAGCCTGTTGTTGTATATCACGGTTTATATTCATGCAGTTAGTAATTTTCCGTGGATTTGTTGTAATGGAGGTTCCCAAGTGAAAGGGCTGCCTTTCTCTTCCTGATTTGCAGAGTCTGTTGCATGTGGAACATCCTCTTGAGATGCTGTGGATGAAAGAAAATAGTGATGTGACTGAGGCAGCATTTTTTTTTTCTTCTTCAGTTCGAATTTTGCCATTTGTTGCGTGATCTTTTTCCAGCACTAAGTTAAAAAGCTCCCTCCTGTTTGAATACCTTTTTTCTGATATAAAATTATTTAAAACTAAGATTACTGTAATTGGATTACTAAAATCAAGTGAAAATAAGTCATTGTCATCCCCCCCAATATTTTAGATTTAGTAGAACTTCTCGCATAGTTGGTTTCCAAACTTTTCCCTATAGTTGCTTTTTTTCTGATGTTTTGTTGGTCTTGCTCCAAGCAGCAGGGAAAAATCACATTTTAAAAATAGAAAAATGTGACTGTTAAAAGACTAAGATTAACAAATGAAATTAAAGTCAGTTTTGACACTTGAAACATCTTTTAACACGTTCTCCTTTGAAACTGACTGCATTTCAAGAAGGTAGTGCATCTTTAATTTATTAGGATGATGCATGCATAATCTAAACATTAGGTAAATGCAGCTTAAAGGAAATTCTAAGTTTTGCATTTTCAAAAGAAAAATATAGTTTTTAGGTGTCTCTGTTTTGTGTGGGTGCTAATGATATAATTTACAGGTGTCTTTTTTGCAAGTATAGTGTAGTAGATGCCTCTGAAAATTAGATATATTTTATTTTCTTGTATGCGCAATACCTGACACCTCTAAAAGCAGTAGTCACTTTTGAAAATTTAGACCAAGCTTATTTTACCCAAGAGGAATGCATCTGAAAGTTGATTTAATCTTAAAAGTTAATGGAGTTTAGGAGCACTGCTCTGAATGTTAATGCAATCAGCCTTATGGAGAAAGCAAAGAAATCTGATTCAATAGCTATCAGGAAAGTAAAAGATATTAAAACCTTGTGTATTTGGAGAAATGTAGGAAAAATGAAAAGCTATCCATATTTTATGATAGGGCAACGTGTGTGACACTGACTAGAAAGTGCATTTAAAAACTAGATGACTGGATAAAAGCCTGCATACAAGAATGACTGATGATCCTGCAAGCTAAGCAATCTATCTTTGCTCTTTGAAAGAGAAATGCTTTAATACAAGCTTGTGCGTAAAGCCTTGCTCATTCCTGTACGTTGGTTTGGGGGTGTAGTCCTTGCGCCCCTAGCCACAGCCTCAGAGACGGTAGTAGTGCAAGTAGGTGCTGGGTAGCCAGAGGGGTGCTGAAATCTGCCACCATTGAATGAGGGGTCAAAGACAGAGGGGAGGCAGGGACCAGCTGGCCTCCAGAGTCCTTTTTAAACTAAATTATTCTATGATAAATTGTGGATTAACGGCTTCCTAATATAGCTATCACCATTGGGAGGGCTGGCAGGGGGTACTTATGCAGAGGAAGGATAGAAGTATGCTTTCTTTTTATACGCTTGCTAAGCCCTTTCTTACAAACTCTGCCTGCTGCCTGGGCTTGTGCATCTGAGCACTGACCCCATAAACAGCAAGAGGAAGCCAAAATCTCAGCCTGTGAAGCCGAAAGAATTTGCACTGTGTATTGTTTATCAGTGCTGATCTGTGTTTAGAATTGAATGATATAGAGGGTTTTTTTAGATCTCTCTTCATTCAAATTCATACCATCTTTGTATGTAGATGTACCATCAGATGTAGACCTATTTAGAGGGGTCTGTTCTGTGCTTTCTGGCAATCCTCCACCTGATGCAACCCGTCATCTACCTGATGCAACTGTGAAGAGACTTCCATTTCTTGACTGAGAAGAGCTTAAGTTGTGGAGGAAACGTGATTGACTTCATAGAATGAAGAACCATTGAAATGGCAGGCTTTGAATTATTTAGATATCATACATTTGTATGTATTTTCCAGATTTTTGCCATGTGGTTTGGGCCAAAATAGGAAACAACATCTAATGTGCTTTTTGCACAAAAGCAGCTACAGAATTGCTCTTTACCTAATACATAAACACATGTGCATGCATGTGCTCCCCACATACAGGTAGGAGTCATGTCATCTCATTTTATCCACTGAAGTTTAATTGCATATCAGACTTTTTTTTTAAGATTGGCACTTCTGGCGGCTGGTTTCCTTTGTATTTTGCACAACTGTTTTAAGAGGGGGATGAATTGTCTACTGCGCTGGCTATAGAGGGAGCTTAGACAAGATCCTTATTTTAAAATGGTTTGAGTAAGGTGAGGCAAATTACATACGGTGTCTCTCTTTTTGTGTATTGATTTCTACCCCATTGTGCATTCTTAGGGAATTTGGAGACCCATCTAATACATTAAAGACTATTTTTAACTTTTATGAGCCTTATTACTTTTAAGATAGGTATATTTTGTTTACTCTCTAAATGAAGAGTGATCATTATTCACCAATAAGAAAATGATGAGCTGTTAAGTTGACAAGTTTGTCAGGGAGAATTCAGTCTGTTGAGTTGGTCTCTAGAGCAACTTCACTGGAGTAAAGGAAATTTTGCCATGTATGTTTTGATCCAGTGCCCTTTATTATGGTAACTATATTTACTGTAGATGAAAGCAAAAAGATATGTTTAAGCAAGAAAGCTCTCTCGAGGCCACCTCATTCGAGGATCTGTGCCTGGAGTTTGTCCCAAGAAGTATCATGTTCTTCCAAGACACTTACCGTGACATGTATACACCTATTAGCACATGCTACTGTGAGAGTTTTGTAACAATAGGCACCCTGAAAGACTTTAAATAGATGTATAGTGCATGAGACATGCATCTATAACTGCTACAAGTGAAGAACATCATTTTTTAATTTATATTCCATTTGGTGTTAGAAATGCGTTGTGCTTTGCATTCTGTGGAAGACTGTGTTACCCCAGCAGAACTACAGCACTGCATAAAAACCTCTTACTAGCTGTTCCTTCAAATCCATAGCTAATCGGGTTCTCTCAGGCTTACTTGAGATGAATGCAAATACTGTTGTTAGTAAAAGGATATTTACATCACTAGTCCTCTGTTGCTATTTTTGCGTTTTCGTGACTGCTTCAGTGAGCCGTGGTTGAAAGGAAGGAAAGCGTTCTCTGGCTCGGCGTCAGAGAGCTGAGTCTGGGTGCCACCCGAAACGTGTCTCAAGAAACCTGGAAGGCTTACTTGTGGGTTTTCTTGTGTGCTTTTTTTTTTTCTTTCTTTCTTGTAGCTCGAAAGCTACAAGAAAATGTGGGTCCTTCGAAGGGAATCAGGCTCCCCTCACCAACAGCCTAGTACAATTCTCTCTTAGTAGAATTTTTAGTGCAGAGGGTTATATTATAGACTCCTCTGGCTCTCCTGATATCAACATCAATTGCCAAACTTTTCATATTAAAGAGTTGCCTTGGAGTGGAGGGAAGAGGTTTAACATTTTAGTAGGCTTACTGCTTTTTCCCCACCTCCTTCCTGGACAGAGCACTTCTTTCCTCGTCTAGTTCTGGATGTCTTCTCTTTTCTTTGAGCACGCAGTCGCAGCCAAATTGCAGAAGAGCAAGTCAGGAGGTAGTTGGATTTTTGGGGGGGGGACCTCCTGAGGATTTGCTAACGCCTGGCTTTCCAGATTATTCCAATGAGATTTGACCAGACACCTCTTGGGTGAAGGAGGCAGATCAGACTGCACTGTTCCATTTTCCTTCCTTTCAGAATGGAAGGATACAAACTAGAGAAATGGAAGAAGGAGCACTGGAGTTGTGAAATCACAGATGCTAACTTGTTATCACTTCGCTAATTAGAAGGGGCATGGGGGAGTTTCTATCACTTGTGTCATTGTAGACTGAGCCATAGAAAACAAACTAGCCAGTCGGTAAGAATATAATTTGCTTTTATTTCAAGTACAAGATCATTTCTTTTATTAAAAAAAAAAAATCTGAATCGTGTTCATTGAAAAACACGGCATTTTCAAACAGAAAAGAGAGATCTTATCAGAGATTGACAATGGAAGACTCTGGTTTTACATCTGGCCATAGTGCTGGGGTTTTTTGCACGTGTGTATCAGAAGCTCAGTTTTCAAATAAAGTATACAGACTATCAGGAAGAAATTAAATATAATTTCAGCTCATCCTTTTGTTGATTAAATTACTGATTTTATAGCAATAATGTAGTGAATCCAATGTTTGTTCATTGACATATATATATTTTAAGGGGCATATCTATGTTTCATGACTAAATGCAAACAAAAGTCGTGGTAAAATGGTTCTTTGACTAGCTGGATTCATGGAAAAATAACATGTAGCTATTCTGGAGTATGAAAGAGCATATACTCTAAGTCACACCATTCCTTATTCTGTGTTTTTTGGTTTTTTTCCTTCCTTCCCATATCAAAAGATGGCAAACTGTATCATATGGGAATATGATGCTGGAAGAACCTTGCCAGCTCATAATCTCTGGTTTTACTGGACATATGTTTATCCTGTAAGGCCAATCATAGCTCTCAAAATACTTCCATGCAGATTTGACAGGTTTTGTTCAGGTCTATCAGACCTTGTTCAGATTCGTTGGTATCTCCCAAATAGGACAGCTAACTGCATAAATGGCCTGTTAGTTGTAGTGGTGTCAAGGCGTGCTAAACCAGGGTCCTCCTATGCCCGACTTCACTATTCCATAGTGTGGACAGGTTGCATGCCAAAAGGATCAATTGTATTATTGCTTGTGCACACGCATGTGCGCCTGAGAGCAATCTTAAAGAGCTCACCAGCGCTTGGAGAGAAATGACAGAAATCTGTATTTCCATGCCTAAATCTTTTGCGTGTCTAGGAGAGTGCATATGGAGGAAGCATCTTATCAGGATGCCTCAAATTTCCAGCGTGCTCTGGTGAAACAAGATATTTTTGCATGGAGAAGACTATATATGCAGTGACCCTGAAGGGAAGAGCTGACCAATGATTTATTCTGATGTTGATAAGGAATTATTATTTTTTGTATTCCTATTGGGCCTCGGATCGCTGGCCGATGAAAAAGGTTCAGTTCTCCTAGATGTTGTACCAATACAGAAAAAAAGTTTGTCCCTTAGAAAATTCAAAATCTACATAACATTGGCAAAGTTTTGCAAACTTACCATGCCGAGTCCATAGTTAATTTTCAAGTGTAAATATTTAACTTAGAGACATTCATTACTTGAAATGAGGGGAATTTCTGCACTTGCTCTCTTCATCAAAGCGGACTCGTTTTTTCACACTGGTGGTAGCTCATTACATCTTCTTACGCTAATGGCATGCAGCAAAAGAAGCGCTGTTTGGAGGAGGGATATAAAGAAAAACAAAGAGCTCTAGTTGCAAATGAAGCGTAACTCCTGAATAAGATTTTGTGTTTAGTTTTAAAAAAATGTTTAGTCTCAACTATGGCAAATGAACTGTCTTAACTCATGTATCTTTTATGTGTGTGTTCTGAAACCCCAAAACAATTTACAGCAAAAATTCTTTAACTCTCTTATCTGGGCTAACAACTACATGCTGAGTTTTAGTTTGACATAATGTTTAAAAGTGTATGTGTATGTTATAAATTTTGTTATAGCAAAAGCTGTGGTTCAGGTTGCAGTCCGGCTTTCATTATAACTCCTATTTCTACTTGCATATTACCTTCAGGAAAATCTTCTTTTTTGGGGGGTGGGGTGGAGGGAAAATGTCACTCTAGAAGTTAACTCTGCCAGAATGTGTGTCATGTCAACTATTTTAAATAGGCAAATAAGAAAAAATGTCCAAGTCATGCTTTAAAGAAAGTGAGATTTATGAGAGTGCATTCCTGCATTCACTAGGTGAAATTTCCAGGGATGTACACTGAGAATTTAATAAGGATTTCCAGAAAAGACTGTTTTCTCATACAAATGAGCTGGGTTATTTCACTTCAAGGTTTTAAACTTTGTGTGTGGCTAGTTGTTACTGTCCTGAGATACTGAAGGACTTCTGGAAAAATGGATTTGCAGAATGAGTTTTTAAAACTAAAGAAATAAAATTACAGGAAGAGAGGTCAGAGGGCCCTCACCTCCTGTAGGAGGAATGAGCATGTCTAAATACATCTTATAATGTGCTGGTGGAGCTGTGATGATCTAAAGGTTTGAGCCAAGCAGGGCTTACTCAGCGAGGTGTCTTTTGCTAGATGAATGATGATGGAAGAAGTACATAAGCTTTCTGTGCAAAGACCATCTTCAGATACTGCTTCTTCCTACAGATCTTGCCTCATGTATGTGATTCTAGAGAAATGCTTCTCTAACCTGGTCAAAAAGACCTAGAGTGCAGGAGCTACTGCCACCAATCCAGGCAACCAATACATGTCTGATTGTCATTACTATTAGAAAGGTTTCTCCCCCCCCCCCGCCATGTGTATCTTCAATTCTTTTTCTTACTGCAAAAGCTATTACTTCTTGCTTATTTAGTGAGAGTATGGTCATAGATTGTTCCCTTTTTTGTTCTCTGAAATAGTATTTCTTAAACTTAAAGACCATTATTATGCCGTCATCCCTCTTGTATCCTCGGGAGAAGGAGTCCTGGTTCTAGCATTCTCACTTCCATCACTTTGCCGCGTAGCCCATCTTTTTGTGGCCTTTGGTTGCTCTCGTTGCCCTCTCCTGGGCTGCGTCAGTTGAGCCGCGTCTTTCCTGACGTGTGGAACCCAAAGCTGGCTGCGGCGTTCCCGCCGAGGCCCTGCCAGCGTGGAGCCGGAGGGAAGCGTGACTCCACGTGCTGTGTGGATCGTATGCCTGCTCGCATACTGCATTGCGATGATTGCCTTTTGTGGGGAGCGAGCAGTATGGCAATGTCAACTCCCGGTCTGCTGGGAATCCAGTATAACCCCCAAGGTTTTTCTGGAAATAATTTGGGCAGATGATTCATCCTGCTTAAATACTTTGCATTTATCCCCGCTGAACTGTATTCTGTTTTTAAGACCTTTTCTCCAATTCATGAAGCTCATTTTGAATTCTAATCCTGCCCTTCAGTGTATTTGCTCCATCTCCCAGCTTCATAGTTACCTGCTTGTTTAATAACACCACTCCCCACTTCGTCCTCTGGATCATTAATGAACATGTTGAACAGAGTCAGATCCTGGGCAGGAAGCTGGGAGCCTTTGTGTGCCACATGCATCTATTTAGACTGTGTACCAACGTTAACTGCTCTCAGGTATCCACTGACTTTGCACGCATGTTATAACAACAGGATTTTTTCTAGCTCATGTTTCTCTAGCAGTAAAAGTGTCACTTGTAAACACTTGTAAAAGTGTCATATGAGACCCTAGCAAAAGTGTTAAGGGAGTCGGGAGACCTGAACCTTACAGCTTCTGTCCTGCCTGTGAATTCTCCTGCGCTGCTGTGGAAGGAATCAAGTCGTCTTTGACACAGTGTATTCTTGACAGATCCCTGTCTGCTGCTACTTTTCCTCGTTTTCCAAGTACTTGCTGATGCTTGTTTGTTGCAGATTTTTTTCTGGGAATTGATATTAAGCTGCATTTGAATTTTCCCCCTTTCTCACTTTTTTTTTTAAATGGGGACTACATTTGCCCTTTCTTAGTCCTCTGAGATCTCTCCCATCCTCCATGAGTTCAAAACTGCAGCCAACAGCTTTGAGATTATTTAAAGAGCTTTCTGAAATATTTGAGGATGCAGTACTTAATGTACATGCTTTCAGCTAGCTCTAGTTACCTAAGTACTTTCTAATTTGCTCTTTTTCTAATATAGGTGGAAATTGTACTTGTTTTGGGATTAATTGTGCTAGTCACCTGCTCTTGCTTTTTTATTTTTTTTCCCTTTAGTGAAGATTGATGCAAAAAGGACATGAAACACTTGACTCTTCTTGACATCATTTATCAAATGCGCTCATTTTCCACTGGTAATGGACCTATGTTTTCCACATTCTTCTTCTAAGTAACAGATATCCTCATAGACTGATTTGTGTGTGTGTGTGTGTGTGTGTGTGTGTTCCATCCTTCTATAACTCCCTGTGTGCCTGGGTGGTAGTCTTATACACGATCTTAGTAGTGTGACCAGCTTCCTAATTTCCATATGCTTTCTTTCAGTGTTTGAAATCAATTAGGATATGATTTAATGAGTTTGTCTTTTACTATTCTAACCTCTCCTGTGCTTTGGGGGAAAATGCAGTTGTGCAACACCATTGTTTCAACGTTTGCAGTTTTAGAGTTCTGATGTTTATAGAGCAATGAGAAAAGAAGAGTAACATTCAGCATTGGCATAGCTCTAATTTCTTTTTAAGAATTAATCTAGGCAAAGCTCCTGTAAAATCAATGTTGTGGATAACTAGATGAAATCAAGAAACTCAAAAGTTGCAATCCCATTAACTTGCCCACTTCCACATAGAGTGGTCACCACTTAGATTTTTTTAAAATGATGCTTTTGGATCAATTAACATGTCGTGACAGTTGCATGTATATTTGCACTTATAAAGGTTTTGGCAGTCATTGCTGTAACTCTTTTGGTGTTCTAATTGTAAATTTACAACATCGTGTATTTTGTGCAAAACGGTTCATTTCCTGTTGTATAGCAACCTTATCTGTTACTTTTCTGACTTAATTTGGAAACGTATTTCTGTTCTTTCAGTATTTGAGATGGTTATAGAACTTTGCAGCTTTGCAGAAATGAAAGTCTATCCCAAGGACTTTGTAAGCCGTTTTTTTTGTTGATATGAACTTTTCTGTTTAATTACTATTCAAACATTTAAATTTGTGATTCATAGCACAAAAGTACTTGAGAGAGAGAGAAGCATTCATAAACCTTTCAGTTTTATGCACCAGCTGGACATAGTCAACAGCACAAATTCTTGTTAAAGAGTGGTAGAGATTAGCTGGGTGATGCTGCTGCAGATCACAGTGCTTTAGTGAGTGATTCTGTTCGGATGGGGACTAAATCTCTTTCCTGCTTCTGGCCACCTTCCAGCTTTATAATCATATAAATAAATGTGATTAAAGTGATTTAAGTATCATGGAACTTCATCTGATTTCCCCGCTACAAAGGAAGCGTTTTAGTTGCCACATTGCAAAATGAAAATAGCAGTTCCAGTAACTGTAACTCTCAGGTTACAGCAAAGTTTTGTGGTAAGGGAGAAATGACTGCCATAGGTGGAATTTATTGTGGTGCCTTACAAGCTCAATATGAGACATGTTCTGCTTATGTCCTAGGAATTAATACTAAACATCTAGATTATTCTGCTTAGTTTCATTCTCCAGAGAAATTCCTGAAAGTTTGGCTATACTGTCTTTGAAAATATTTTGCTCTGTTCTTTGATGTACTTTCTGTGGAATTCTTTGGGCTTTACTCTTTTTAATTTAAGCTATTTCTATAAAGTGTCTGTAGATCAAGTCATTTGTCACTGCCATTAGTTATTTAGTACAGATAGTGTCTGCAGCCTCTGAGCTTCATAAAACAGGCAGATCTTTATCAGTAATCAATATTTTTAATATTTGTGAATATAAATCTGTCATTATTGACTCATATTTTGAAGTTAATTTGAGATAAAGGACTTTATTATGGGCCTTGTGATTGTGGCAGAAGTAAAAGCAAGGAAACCCCCAGAAGCTGTGTCCTTAACTATACTGGCACATCGAAGTCAAAACGCATAGACTTGAATCCTCATGTGAAATCTAACTAATAAGCAGTAATAATGGAGAAACTTGACACATTCCCAAATTGCAGAGAAGTCCTCATTAAAATGCAGCAGCTGTCTATTTTCATGACCTCATGATAAGAACACAGTGGCCATGGATCAGCAAGTTTGCTTTTACTGGAAAACACACACATCTTTCTTATCCGCAGTAATGGCTCAGTATTAAAGAAGAGCTGGAGTTGGAGAAAAGTTAGAGCAATTTTCCATTTATTTTTCTTTCCAGCGTGCCTCAGGGTAGGGAGGTCAAATGGACGCTGAAGAGAAAAACTGGATCTGGAACTAGTCTGAAAATAAATATGTATCCCATGAGTAGTGCTGTGTGCAATTTGCTTAGTCTTGGAAAACTTCTAACCAAGTTTGTCTGCCAGTTGGTCATCAGCTTCAGCTAGGAAATCTGCTTAGTCTGTGCAATTCTGAAAGCTCTTTTCCTCACTTTGAAAATGTTAGGGATGTGGCTTAACTAGTTCCCATTTCTTGTTTCTTTCTGCTTTCCCTTTCACGTATCAGAGTGATATTACTCATCAGCTTCCTTTGGCTAGTTGTGTAACTAGGAGGTTTTTCAGCAAATAAAGACAAGCTCTAGATTTTCCTGCTATGTAGTGAAACTATAACAGCCTGGTAATCTTGTGGCAATATCTGACATAAAACAACATCTAACTCTATCGTGCCCTTCCTTGTGATTCACTGAGATGAATTTTAAAATCTTGTGTGCTGCCTAGGCAGGGGCATAGCCTGTTGCACAGTGTCTGTCCATGTGATTCTATTACTCTGTCTGCTCTGATTCATTTGTAATACAGTCATTGCTGTGATATCTTCGCATTGCATGTACAACCTTAAAATATGCATCTTGGGTAATTATTTTTTCTCCTCCAAGACTTTGAAGTGGTTTGCTGGTTTCCCTAATTTAACTTGTCTTTCATCTAGTATGTCTTATTGACAGATAAGAGAAAGTCACGTGGTCTTTGTTTGCTTTGTCCTGTAGTCTGCAGGACCCTAGCTGATCTAATTAATAACACCGTATTTCTACATTAATCTAAAGTGGAACACAGACAATGATAGACTGAGCTTGCTTTGAAATAAAAGGTGATCTGAGTCTTTTACTGGGTTTTCTACTATCCGCCCTTTAGACACATGATTCAGAAAAGCATAGTCTTTTCTGATCAGAAGTAAGGGAAACAGTTTCTTGAGGGCAGGCAGTGTTTTGAAACTGAATTTTTTTTTTTTTCTTTTTTATAGCTTATGAAGGAATAAGATCTGTAAACCATTCCAAGTTCCTTTTACCCATATCCCCAAATATAGGTGCCAGGCACATTCACAAGTCCACAAAAAAGTTAAATAGGATTTTAAATCTTGAATAGGATGCATCTGAACAAGAGGTTCTTCCTAATTAAAGTTGGCTGTTGTGACTTTACATTGCACTTTTCTAGAAGAAAATAGAAGCCATGCTATAAAGTGTTGTCTGTGGCAAAAATTCATTTAATCTTTCCCAAGTTCTCACGTATCTTAATTGAAGTGTACTCCAACAAAGAGCCAGGGAAGCAGGTTTGAAGCTTCAAAATTCACTCATTTTGGAATGATTGAAGTTTTAATTTCACTCGCTGAAAAACTCTCATTGAAGAGGCACAGGTGGCTTAATAACTGTCTTTACTGGAACAATGGAACAATTGCACTATCCTGAAAGGGTGACTTTCATTTTTTGTAGTGCTAAGATCTTCCAAATGTCAGAGACGTGTAAGAAACTGGTCACCTGACATATTCCAGTACTAGGATTGGGCAAATGCATATACTGCTTCAGTTTAAGCTGAAATAGGTGCAAAACTTGACTGTTAGGTTTGATCATTTTTGCCAGTGATAGCTTTCTAAAGTGAGTCTTACTGCACTGAATTCAATAGTTCGGCTCTCACAAAATCAGTTTATCAGGATAAGGAATCTGTTCCAGTTTCTAAATATATAGATTGGTTGGCCCAAATTACCTGCACCAGCATCCTATAGGACATGAAGGCCATGAGCCCTGCCTTTATGTTCTCATTGCTGCTTCAGTGTTCCTTTTAGACAGTCTGTTCTTAGGCTTATGCATGTGTACTGTTTACAGAGGGCATTTAACTCAGCTGAAATTTCATTTTACCTTGAGGAAATCTTGAAAACATTTTTTTCTGAGGGGAGTTGAGAGTCTCATCTGGGTTCTTTGCCACATACTACACAGCATGGTGCCATATGTCTGTGTGATAAAGGAGTGAGAACTGGCCTCAGCTTTTGAGCTTTCAGACAATACAACTTGTAAAATGTGTGGCTAGAAAAGAAAGAAAAAGAAGGACAATTTTTTTTTTGTGTTGGCTCCCTGGAGATTGTTGGTTGGAGGCACTTCTAAACTCTCTGTCCGTTGGTTCTTGTTGGGAATCTGTTGCAAGACAAATGACTGCATGATAGTATTACTTTAAAATGAACAGGTTGAATTGGAGGAAAAAGCTGTTAGTAAGTGGATACCCTACACTTATCCTTAACCTCAGATCTTGTTTTTTACTGATGCTTAAGATTTTTAAATGCACCCTTTTCTGCTGTTAAATGTCTCCACAATTTTCTCCTTGTTCTTTTTCTTTCACAGGTTCCAACTATGGGAGTCCCCGTCCAGCTCATGCCAACATGAATGCCAATGCAGCTGCAGGGCTTGCCCCAGAGCACATCCCTTCCCCGGGGGCAGCTCTGTCCTGGCAAGCTGCGATTGACGCTGCCAGGCAGGCCAAATTGATGGGTAGTGCTGGCAATGCAACAATATCCACGGCTAGCTCCACACAGCGAAAACGGCAGCAGTATGGAAAACAGAAAAAACAGGGTACCACCACAGCTACGCGTCCTCCCCGGGCACTGCTGTGTTTAACACTGAAAAATCCCATCCGGAGGGCATGCATCAGCATCGTCGAATGGAAATATCCTTTTTAATGTTCTCATTTGGAAAACAGCAAGTTGTTAGTGTGTATCAGACTATTCATAAGTGTGGAGAAATCAATATATTAAGTTGAAAGGTACCGCTGGGAGCCTAAAGTACACAAGTAGTATTTGACATCTTAATTGCAATCACTTATGCTGGGGGAAAAAATGGTTTAGGACTGAAGCCTTACCCATACTAGTGTGTAAGAAGCCACCAGAAGTTTAAATCGCATAAAGGTTAAGGATTAAATTCTGCCCTTGCACAAACATGTGCAGCGCAAGCTGAAGCTCATGGGAGAGATGCAAGATATATCCAGGTACATATTCTAAAGCCAGAATTGAACTGACTCTATGGGACTGACAGCAGCTTCTGGCTTTCTTTTCTGTATAGTGTAGAAAACGGGGTGGCATGTGTTTAACAAAAATGTCTATGATTCAGAATACCAGAGCTGTTTAACTTGTGGCACCTCTGCAAAAAAGGGAGTGGGATAGAAAAAACTGTATGTGATAAAACCCTGAAATAGGGCTAAGCTCTGTTAATTATATTGGAATTCCATTGAAACCAATAACACTCAGTAATGGTAAGATAAAGCTTCTGATTATCTGGAAGTAGGGAAAGAGAAAGACAGTTAAAGTAATCCTGCAACATGTACAAATGCAGTAGGGGGCCAGATCTAGTAGTCTGAACAAGAAGCAGACTGTGTCACAGATGATAGATGATAACCACTGACTGAGAGCTGCAGAATGCAGGGGTCAGTTCTGCTTCTTTGGGAAGTCAGTGAGAGTCTGGCCGTTGACTTCATCAAGTGAAGGAGCAAAGCTGCTTTAGTCAGCAAAGTCAAAGGAGCACAAACTTGAATTTTACAATTTGGTATGAAATACAAGCTGAAATAAAAATACCTCCCCCTGCCTTCCCAGAGAAACTAAAACTAACCCTGAACAGTAACTGTCAGTAAATCACAAGCTAATGGTGTTCTTCAGTAAATGCAAAAGAAAAAGCGTGTTGCTAGGGAAAGATAAGTAATTTAAGGGAAGGCAGTAGAGAACTCAGCAGTAGTTAATATGATTAAAAAATGCGTGATAGTATTTAAGACAATATGATAATATTGTTTCTTTGGGGATCTGGTGGGACATTAGAAAGATGAAAACAGAATGAGTGTATTAGGCCTTGCTGACATGGACATCTTCTTCCAAAGAAGAACTTGTTAAAAATGCTCTTGACAATTCTTTGATGTCCTTAAAGTACGTACCTGCCTATTTCTTTCTTCTTTGGATGCTAATTTTTAATCCCCTTGATTAGGTTTATTACTTTCTATCTCTTCTGGCACAGCCCTGATACTTTAAGCATAAGATGATGGATGATGACTAACAGGACAAAGCTGAATATTGGTTTACTTGCCAGCACCTCAGTAACCACATGTCTTTAGAGAAAGAGCACAGGGTGACATTTGATAAATGAATAAGATCAGCAATGAATGATGGGAATGATGTGCTGTAAAACAGGATACAGCACTACTGAGATCAAGAGAGGACCAAACAATGTGATTAAAGCAATCCAAACATGCTGGTGCTTGCATTTTTTTGTATTTATTTGGTTTTAGATGAGTTTGTGGAAATATATATTTTTTTTCCTGTCAGAACCACTCATTGAACATTTAGTGTTTATAAGCATGGAACACTTCAATAACAAATAACATCATCAAAGGGCTGTGATAAGATTTAATTTTTTTGTACTCTGACTTTTCCTAATTGCTAAAAATAACTGAGAAAAGCTGAGCTTAATTTTCTGAACATCTAAATTCTAAGCACAGTGGACACTAAACGAATATCAAATGGCACTTCTGCAGTGTTTCATACCCAAACGGTATGGTGTTAAGAGCTTGGAAGTGCAACTATGTATATGTTTACATACATTATATAAAGTGAAATGAAGTAATTACCTTATTTTGCAAAGATTTACATGTGTATTTAATTTTCTGCTATGCCTGCAATGTCTTTGCGGATTTTATACCATTTTATCTTTACAATGTAAGAGGTTTAGAAGGAAAAAAGCCATGAACAGTGATAAGTTTATAAAAATAATATTCTTGTTGTGGGGGGAACTAGAAGAAAAGCGATTAGGAAAAAGAAAGCCTATGAAAATGTAGGTCTCTGTGCAGTAAACATTGTGTATGCAATCTGAGTCACGTGAGAAGTCCCACTGGTTTCCCCTGTAACATATCTACTCTGATCTGCAAGGTTCCTGTTGCCTTTAGGCCAGGAAGTTCCCAGGACCAGGTGCCCGGTAGCCCTATTATCCTTTTATTTGCTCTGACTTCCCATGTGACTGCAGGTCTTACTTGCCACATTGATAGCTGAATTGAGCTCCTTCTAGAAAGGGCCCTGGACTATCTTCTTCCTCCATATTGTCATATATCTCCTATTATTCATAGGCTCAAGAATGGTAGTCCAGCAAGTTTGGAACCCTTTGGCTCTTCCATATTTGAAATGTAGAATAAGCAGTCTGCTGACCACTACGCAATCAGGTTTGTTCATTGAACGTCCCTAATGCAGTTGGGTCTGGGGATGCTTTATTTATTTATTTTTAAAGGAAGTTGATGCCAGCCTGAAATGCCCCTGAGTTTGTTCTAGTTTCACTGGCATAAAGAACTCTACCTTCCTGCTGTCCCTAACATACTGGGTAGGTGCATTTTTTAGCTCAGGAGGCCAACTGAAATGCGAATAAAAGAAAAGGTAATACTCCCACAAATAACTTTTAAGGGAGGGGGGGAAAAGTATACATGGTAATGTGCGGTATAAGTACATTTTGGACAAAGCCCTTTTTTTGCGTTAGATTTTATTATCAGGACTTTAAATGTCTTCTAAGTATATACATATATTTCTTCAACCCTTTCCCTTAACTTTGAGATATGAGAGAGAGTGTGAAAAAATAAAAACTTTCATTAAAAATCATTTTTAGGATTTGTAAATGCAGATGAGAAGACCAAGACAAACTGTAATTGCAAGGGGAAAGATGATGGTCCTTCCAGAGCAGGCGTCTATTATTAAAAATTGCACAGCCACACTTGAACGAAAATAGGGAAAATGCAATCTAAATAAATAAAAGAAGAAAAAACTTTTAAGAAATCTGTGTTTACTCTGGCACGCGACTGGCCTACACTGCTTTTGACATATTAGGAAGATTCTTGGCTGGGAGCGCCTAAGAGCACTTAAAAAGGCATATGTTTCTTTTCAGAATATAAGGGACTTGGAATGTTTTCTTTAAACAGAATTCTTATAAATCTTTTTATTTGTGTGTGCACGTTTCAGAACAATTCCCTTAACTCCATTCCTCAGACCATTTGAAATAATTATTTTACTGACTATTTTTGCCAATTGTGTGGCCTTAGCTATCTATATCCCCTTTCCAGAAGATGATTCCAATGCCACCAATTCCAATCTGGTAAGTCCTTACTAGTGTCTAGTCTTACTACTTTGAAAGTCCTTCTAAAAAGTGACTAGAGTGACTGTTGAAGGTAGGGAACGTAAACATATCCACTGAGGATGAGACCATAATAAAGTCGATTTTGGGTACATCTCTTTCTTTCATGTTAGCACCTGTTTTGGTTGAGCTGGCTTTAGAAAAGAATGTTCCAAAAATGGCATGGGTCCTGTGTATGAAGTTTTGGTCAGCAAACTTCTGCATGCTGCAAAAGTGCTTGGTAAGTTTAAACTGCAGGTGTTTGCAGAAGAAATTTTTATTCATGGCTTATATGGTGGTTTTCATCTTACTAAGTGCCATTGTGAAATTGTTACAGTCCTCCTCTTGGGTGATGTATAGGAGCTAGCTTGATGACTAATTTTTAGGAAGTACATTAATGTTTGCTTTTCACATTGAGATGCACATTTGGTAGAACTATATATATATGTTTTTTTTTCCCCTCTTGTTGGGGAAGATAGCTTTTCCTCTGTTGCTTTTGGTGTTAATGCTGGTACTTTGGGATAAAGTTGTCCATGGAACAAGGAAAAAGTGTTTACCTTTGGCTCAGCATGAAGTCATAGCAAAGAATTCTGTTCAGTAAGGCACAAAACAAAACAGTTCGGGAATGCAAGCCACTGAATTTGCAGAAAACATTTTTCTTTCTTCCCAAATATGTGGACAAATCTCCTACTTGTCTGGTTGAATCAGAATAAAAACTTATTCCCAGAATTTAAGAATTGGGACACTCTTTTCTTACTGAAATTTACTGGGGCATAAGAATTTTTAGAGCAACAGAGGTGGAAAATAAAAGCCATACTTCTGAAGTAGGGATAGTTGGGATGGTTGACGGACACTGTAATTAAAATAATCCATACTGTTCTCTGGAAGTTAGTCATTTGATTGAATATATTCTGAAGTTGTATAAAACAAATTGCAGACTTCAAGACTTTGCTGGAACAGAACTCCTGGTTAAAAAAAATCTTAGTGTTATACTTTTCTATTCTAACTCCTTATAGAAGTTTAAAAACGGGAGCAGGAGGAGATAAATGGTTGTTAATTTTGTTTTTTAATATTTACAATTAATTTCAAGCCCATATGAGGTTTATAACAAAGGAGTTCATGAGCTGGTGTCATCTCCTGCTGCCATCTTTTTGCCGGCTTGACTTAGTGTGGAACAGCAATGACCTGTCTTATGTATGTTTAGAATACTTTAGCCTGGCATCTTTCAGAAATAATATTTTATATTAAAAACGCACATTCAGTTGCTCCTCAGTGACTATAAAAGATGTATTGTTCATTACACATCCTCACTTACAAGGTTAAAAGACAAAAATGAAGCAGAGTTGAAGGTTAGAGGACTCTTAATTTGTCTTGAGCTTAATTGAGTGTGGGTATTTGCTTTATTTCAGTGATGAGACTGCTGGCTAATACCAGGTTGGGAGTATATTGAAATAACTTCGTAATTGAATGAGGTATATTGAAACTGTTCTATTATCAGAAAACATACTCACCTTGTGAGTTGAATTGGTATTCTAAATCTGTTTTTCAAGACATCTCTTGCATCTTTTACCTCCTTTGACCAATCCATCAAAATACCCACCTTATTTGTGGATAGGATTAAAAACAAACATGTGAGAATTATCATCCCCAAAAAGTTTAGAAATATTGTAGCCTTGAGGATGAGGAGGTGTGGTTAGTTACCTGAATAGCTGTTTCACAGAAGTGAGGAGGAGAGGAAAGTAAACTGGGCAATCTGCTTTACTACGCTTTGTTCTCTGGGTCTCAGTGAAAAGGCCATTAAAAATGGCAAGACTTTCATTGGTGGAATTATGACGCTGTTGTACATTTTGGATCAAGCTCTGGAGCTTTGACTGCCCAGCAACCTGAAAAAGGAACATTCCTTTTCAACGTGCAAGTGATAGGATGGAACATGGTTAGTCCAAGCCACTGAACTGTACTTTCATATTCCATTAAAGTCCATTCAGCACTATCACCTGTTAGATCTTGGGGGTTTTCTTTTTCTCATGTTGATATACATTTATTTTGTATGTATATACTGCTGTTAGGAAACAAGCTTTTAGAGCATATGTCATACAATTACATTCCCAAACACTTCACAGAATTATAGGTCGTGATCAGTGAAGTACTGAGCAATAGCGAGGGGAGAGTGGAGGCAAAAGGGTGAGATAAGGGTGAAAAAATGTTAGTTGTGTCTTGGAATGGGATGAAAGAAGATGAAATTCAGTTAAAGGAAAGCTGTTCCATATGGCAGGAACTGCAGAAGAGTGGGACCTCACACTCAAACAATCAAAGTGTACAAGGAAGACTAGACTAGACGTAAGCTGGGATTGGTAATATGTTCTTGTTGTAAAAATCTGGGATACTTGCTTGATTTCCGCCCTCCCCCCAACCTGTGAGCAAAAATCTTGCAGTCAGATTTGTTTTGTAGCCATGAAGTCTAGAGCTCCAAAGGCTACAATCAGAAGCATAAAAGGGGTGTATGTCTGCCGTGTGTATGAGTAGATTTATAGTGTGTACAGATGTGTGTACTTGTGCAACAGTTCAAGTCTGGACATATACAAAATCTGCCCAGAGAAAGTTTCACTTGTGTAAGAATTTTTGTTTCACTTCCACTTCGCAGTTTAGTTTTTGGGGGTAAAGTTACCATAGTCATTCCCACGTTCTGGGTTTCCTGAGACATCCTTAAGTTCCTGAGATGTGGAGAAAATGTCTTCAGAAAGCACGTGATGGAGAGTAATTGCTTTATAAGGTGTGAAAGAGACACAAACAGTGGACACCAATAAACTACCACTTTTCCCTTAGGGTTGGAGTATTTCTTTTTTAAGGTTTCATCATAACGTTTCAAACAGCGTTTTCTTTTGGAGCTGAGGGTAAAATTCAAACAGTTGTTTTTAGTAAGCTATTGAAGTAGAGAGTGGTGAGAGAAGAGAAAGGAATTCTGAACTGTGAGAATGGCTTCCTTTTTGTGTAAAAGTAGAAAAACGATGGCTGAAAAATGTTTCGATGAATGATTATCTGTATGAATTTCACAGATGTGATCAGCCATTGGTCAAGTGAGGCATGCTTATTGCTATGTCTTTCACAGAAGTGTTGGAGACACATACCTCATTAGTGTATACAAAAACCAATAATATATATTCATATCTCCTTCTTAATAAACCTTGCCTTTAGGTGCAACAGCTATTCAACATTATGCCATAGTTGTTTTCAGCATGCATATTAGAACTAAATACAGAGGTTTCCAGTAAACTATCCTTTTCATTTTTTGCTAGAGAGGAATTGTCATTAGCTGTTATCTTTTAGAAGTTTAGGCCAAATACCACACAAATACCACACAGATGTGTTCACTGGCTGCTTGTGATCTGACTTTGTATAATAATAATTCCTATAAAACAGCAAGCCATTTATATCAGGTCTAGGTATGGTAGCTGGACAATGAAGCACTTTCATTTTTAAAATGCACATATATGCTCAAACCCAGATTTTGAATTTTTATGCTCATTGGAGTGTTTTTGCCACTGGCTTTAAGGACAATATCAGAACAATATCATGTAGTAAACAAATGCTTGAAATTGGCTTCTGTAGTTTTTTTTTTTTTTTTTTTTTTTTTTTTTTTTTTTTACTGTGTTCACTGGAAAACCATTAAACCTGCGCAAATGGAGGGGAGTTGTATTAAGTGTAAAATTGTTTTCGTATTAATGAACTTCACTGAGGCTTTGCTTGAATTTACAAGTAAAGCAAGCTCAGGCCTGACTCTGCAAAGAATAGTGTTATGTATTCTCTTGATGGAGTCAGGAAAATTGGAGCTACTTTGAGGGGAATTAAAGTTAGCCTACATGAGAGGCTGTAACTGATACAGAGGCTTTCTGCTTGTTATCCTTGCAATTATGCGTTAGAACAGAGATAATGTACATTTAGGAATAAAACTATAGACTGCCTAAGATAGGAAGCTGAGAGGAAAATGCTTCTGTCACTTTACTGGCAATTGCAAATGGCACAAGCCTGGTCAATGTCACAGCATGACGATAACATAATGAGGTTAAGACCAAGGTTTACAACAGGTTTCGTGGAACGCAGTGCAGTCGGTTGTTTATGCGTTGGATAAATAGCAGGAGAAAATTCCTTGTGTTGTTTTAATAGCTCTGCTTTCCCTCCCTTGTCCTTATTACGGGAAGGAAATCCTATTGTACAGTAGTTAAAATTTAAAAAAAGATCTTCTGCATTTATATGTGAGTTTATAACTGGATGTCACTTTCAGACTAATTTGCTAAAACCTGAAATACAACCCTGTGAAAAGCAAAGATGGGATCTGTGCTTGCTTGTCAGTGGTTGTGCCAGCCTGTGTTTGTGTGACTATCTGCCTATGGAAAGGGGGCTTGCTTTTCAATGAGGTCTGGCTGCTTTACTAAATGGTGATTACTGTAGTATCTAGATAAGTGGGTGATCTCTGTACAAAATGAAGAAACATTTTTGATGCTTTTGCATTTGCAGCAGACTGTCATGATAGATGTGGATGTGGCTAGACACATACTGTATTTCTAGATGCTGGCATAACAAGTATTTTAGATATTGGAGAGTTCTGAAGTCAGAACACTAGACAAGAAAAAAAAGGATACTGCTCAAAGACAAAAAGTTTTAGAGAGCAAAGTGGAGGGTTCAGGAAGAGAAAGGATGGCTTTTGTGCATAAGGAAGGATATCAGACAAAAGCTCTTGCATCTCTTCTGTCATTGCTGTAGTCCTATGTGACAGTTCCTAACTAGTGGGTGAATGCAGTAATGACACATACTAACATTAAGGGTGAGGTGCTGGGCCAGTTAGAGTGGATACCAAGCTAATAAACTCTGATATGTCTATTAGCTTAGGACTCAAGCCATCACTGGTACAGCTCAGGGTTGGAAGGAGATTTTAGAATCTGGAAAGTGAGGAATAAGTAACAGTCTGTGGAAAGGGATTGGAGAGAGGAGGAGGACAAGAAATTGTTCCAAAAAATCAGTGAGAACTTGCTCCAGAAATGCTGAGAACCATTGACCTGTGTGATTCTCAGGAAGTTGGATATGATAAAACTTAGGCTCAGTATTTTCCAGGTGGTCAAACTGAGACTTGTTATTCAGAAGTCCTCAAGATCCCTTTCTCTGGCAAAGAGGCTGATTGATACTCCGTGTCTGTGGGAGCAGTGAAGCACAGGGGGGAGGAATAAGGAGCGAGTTCGAGATTAAGACATTCAAGCCTATGTGTTGGTTCTGCTATTGGCACACTCTGTGGCCTTGGGTAAATTGCTGGCTCAATTTTCCCATCTGTAAAATGGGTTAGTGCTTCCATGGTAAAGGTAATTAGCCTTACAACACTCAGATCCTTATGAGGGTAAAATGTAGGACAGATGCTTCATCTGTTGTGCACTGGAGGGGACAATTTCTGCAGAGAAGTAAGTGTATAAGAACATCATCACAATATGCTCACATGCACTGAATTAATTTGAGGAGGCCTCTTAACTTTTGAATGCTTAAATTTGCAGCCTTTGTAATGGCCCTTTGACACAGTGGTGTAATTTCCTAGGCTTTGTGAAAGTGAAACTGGTAAAGCAGAGATTAACACCTGTGTGTGTTACTAGCAAGGCCAGAACTGTTAGATTCCTTGGACAGACCTCTGCCACTTGAACTGTCTGGGTAATCAGCAGCAATAAGAGGTTCTGTGTCAACCAGGTGGAGAGAGGATTGGGAAAGCTTGGCAGAGATTCACAGATGTTTGCCCATGGCAGAGGAATGCAAGGTTTTCTTCCAGGCTGTCAGAGGGAATACACTCAAAGGACTCTTCTGCCCCTTTGAAAAAAGGACTATTTCTGTCGATGATGCCTCCTTCTGAACCTTTCCTCTACTCAACTGCAGTTGTCTGAGCTCTAACTCTTCCTCAGTGCTTCTGTTATTTCTATTCTTTTTGCTTAACTGGACTTAGAGTCCATACTTCAGGTTTCTCATCTTTCTACCATTTCCTTTAGTCATTTGGTTCCCTGTCCTGCACGTGGCCTACTGCTGATTCCCAATATCAGACAAATGCCAACCTTCTGTTTATTGGGACCAGTGGTCCCAATGCTCTCACCTAGTCTGTTTGCTATTTTTTCCCAGCTCTTCATCTGCTCCGAGATCTCTCATCTCTGTGTGCCATCATTTTTGCTCCTTGTTTTATTAATTATCTTTGCTTGGCCATATCAGTTTTCTTTGACTGTGTCTTCCATCAAACCCATCCTTCTTGCTGCTTTGATTTTTTTTTTTTTTCCTTCTTCTCTATTTGCTTCTAACTGCAGTCTCCCCTCCATGATGGTTCCATATGTTACTCGGATGTCTTCTCATTTGATCCCAGTGCTATCCTCAACTTCTGATCCATGACTGCTTCTCTCATCCAGTCCAGTCTTAAGTTCCTTTCAGTTCCTAAACCAAGTCTCTGTAACCAAGCAAGCCCAGTCTTCCCTCCAATTCCCCTTTTCCTATTCCATTCTCAGCATGTTGTTCTCTCAGTCTGAGTCTTTCCCTGACTTAGCCTTATAGCCCTTTTGCTTTTGAAATAAGTAATCTCCTCTTCAATGATGCCTGGAAGCCAGCAGTAGGAATAATGAGAGAGCAGCCCCTACTCAAAGTTCAATTGCTTTATTCCACTTTGATTCAGGCCAGTTGAGAACAGTCATTACAAAATGAGTCCTTTTAAGCCTCTGTAGCCCTTTCCCAGCTTTGTGGAGGTGATATCTACGTTCTGGTATGCAGAAGCTCTAAGATGCTCGATTAGTATTTGTAATGACAGTTTGGATGTTTAGTTCTTGCAAGTCTCTGTGGCGCCTGCACAGATGGAGTTTTTAAGAGCCAAACTGGCCTTTGAAAACCTGGCCAAATTTAAGTGGGCTGGAAAGGCAAAAAATGCAGCCCTGACATACAAGCTGTTAACTTGCCTGTTCTTATGTTCTTGTTACAAAGTATATGGTCACTAAAGAAAATAGGTGTTGAGAATTTTTTTTAACTAGGGTAAAACAATGGATATTGTTAAAGTGTTTTGGCTGAAATAGTGCAAAAATATTCAGCCTGAGGCAGAAACCAGCCTGGAAAACTGTAGCCTTAATTGTTAAAGTCACAACTGAAAGCAGCTGAAAACAGTATCTTAAAAATAGTAGTGCCAAAATTCCGCCTCCAATAATATCTTCCATATTAAAACACGGTGCTTCACTGAATCAATGAGAGATTGAAAACTGGCATAATAGACTTCCAGAGTTAAATAATGAATTATATATAATGCTGTAATGATTTTGAGTACCTTTATGTTATAGTGTATATAGTGTAGTGGAGAGAGAAGAGGATTAAGAGATACAGGCTGAGAGAGAAAGTAGGTTTCAGATAGGATTTGAAAGAGAAATACATGTCTTTTAGGCAAAAAAAAAAAAAAAAAAAAAAAGACTATTCAAAAAAGCTGTTCTGGTTTGGAGGAGTAGCAGAGGAAAACAGCAATGGAAAGCTGCAAAGGAGCTGTACAGGCAGCATCAGGATTGTTAGAAGAAAGAAAGAGGAAACCTGTTTACTCTCAGTAGGAATCTGGAAGAGAACTTGTTAAAGAAGAGTTTGGCTATGCAAATTTGTCCAAGTCTGTGGAAATATTCACTTGAAATTTGCAGCTTGTGTGTTTCTGTTCAAATGATTTTGAAATTTTAGCTATGTATTTTGGTTCTAATTGATGGCAAGTCCATTGGTTTACCCCAAATATAGAGCACTTTATCCCATTTCTCTAGACAGCCCTGATTACCATTCCCTCTCCTTTATGTGTAAGCTTTCTAAATTTCTAACTGATGAAGTGTGTTTTTAATTTTTTTCAGATAGTAGTTGTTACTGTTTGTCAAACCTCAAGTTTACTTTGGGATGTGTTTGTTTTGTTTTTTCCCACCTGTTCAGGAAAGGAAAATATGGATGAAGGTCAAATAAGAGATTTTTAAGTGCTGTTTTCTTCACTATAGTTTAATTCCTATCCCTGCAAAGTAGGTCTTTTAAAAACAATGGTCACTTCCAAAATGATAGATACTTTTTGTACTGTCCTTTTGGTACAGGTGTGCTTATTTCTAAGCCTGTGGAATGCTAGACTTTTGTTCATGAGTTCATCAAAATCCCATTAATGATATTAGGAAATAAGCATCTCTACCTAGAAATTTGATGGATAGTTTTACATATGCTCTTTAGATATCTTTATGCCTAGTTTGTATTATGTCAAATTCTTTGTTTTTTTAATCAGGCAAAGCTCCCATTGGCCTCGCTGGAGTTTACTTGACTAAATCACCACAACTCATCCACTAACCCATTGTATGCTCTTGACAAACGATAGTTGGAACCTCAGGCCTTGCTGGCATCTACAAAATCTCTTTAAATGGCAATACTCCTTGTACTTGTGCAAACTAGGGCAAAAAAACCAAAATAACAACAACAACTTTTAATAATTCCCTTAGAAATCAAAGAATGGATGTAGTGCTTGCCAAAGGGCAGAATTGCCAGAAAGGAAGAAAATGTTTTGTAGGTTTCTCAAAGTTTTGACTGGCTCTTCCTCTTGGAGGCAATTTCTATTTTTCATATCTTCTGACTGCTAAAACCTGAGGGTTCGTATGTCATAGCAGCTCTTCAGTCCTCCTAGTTGAATGGTGGACAGTCTGTACTTCAAAGCTGGCTAAGACTATCCTTGAATTTCACTATTGAGAAATGCTAGACAACATTAGATTGTCTACAATCCATGGAACAACATTTTTTTTTTTGCTGGATACACTAACCATGAAGAGACTAGGCTTATCAATGATGGTTTTCTATTAAGAATCATAATATTGGAAGCTCCAAGGAGCATCTCTGCTCCTTGAAAACCCGCTGTGCTACCCTCCTGTGGTTGCTGATAGTACTTATAGCAGTTGCTTTGCATTCTCTCTAACAGTGGTGTCAACACCTTTAGCCATATGAATTAAATTTGGCAGTGGCAGGAGCCAGATGCCCAGCTCCCATATTATAAGCTTTCCAGCAGCAGCATTTATGTTGTGCTGGCAGCTGTGCAACTTCTTTCAAACTGTCCTGATAAGCTTGCAGTGATGGAGAGTTTGGGATTTTGGAATTCTTCCTCTTACTCTGGTTCTCTATTGTCTGCTGCTTGTGAAGTTTATGTGTAGGTAGCTTATGTTAGAAACTGAAGCAGTCATCTTTTGTATATGACTACTTTCATCTCTTATGTTGAAATATTTTTCTGGTTAGCCATAAATTAGCTTAATCTCTTATTACTAGTACTCCTTGATCTAAAGCAAGATGAATGCTTTTATATTTACATTAAAAACTTTCTGTTAAATACCTTCAAATATGAAACCTCACTCAGAAGAGGCACTTGCATGTTGTTTTTGTTATTATAATCTATTGAAAACCACTCATAGTGATGTTATCCTTGTGTGGTCTTATTGTTTGTTAGTTGCTTTAAAACAAGAATCCCTGTTTAAATGAGATTATGAAGCCAAATGTGTGGTCACATAAGATTTTTAAAGATCTAGTTACATAATTTTTTCACAGTCTAAACTTATATTTAAAAAACAAACAAAAAGCTTCTCATTATGGTCACCCAGGTAATGTCTGAATCTGAACAAAAGATACATTAGTGCCCTTCAGGAGCAGTTGCCTGAGTTGGAAGACTGCAAGACAAAATAGCATCTAAAAGGATTAACACCTTCTATTCATCCCTTTCAGCTGTTGGCACTGAATCACAGCAATGACAAACTAAGATGTCAAACATATATAAAATTATTACTACTGTAGTGGCAGCTATTGGTGCATTTAACTATTAAGGATTGTTTTTTCGGGAGAACAAGGAATTCAGCTGCCTCTGCTGTTTAAAGTCACTCCTGTCCTTGCAACAAAGGGAAGGGAAAAGAGTATTTCCAACTTCATGCTCCTAGCAAATGTCTCAATTGGCTCCCGAGTCCTACAAGCAAACTAAGCATCTGCTTATGCAGATACTGAATAATCATATGCAACTGTAGCAACTGAGCATACAGACATACAATATTTTCACCTGGAGTTTTCTGTAAAATCTGATGCTGTATGTCAAAGTAGGGAAAACTGTAGGTAATATTTGGCATGTGTATGTAGACACCCTGGGTTTGATGCACAGCTGGTGCACACCTGATGTTGCACTGATTTCTGCCAGCAAGAAACTGATGCATCTCCTTTAAATCAACCAAATTGTATCGTCATTTTTATAAATCATTAACTATGATTTATTCTTCCCTGATCAAATCTGAAACCAAGCTTTGTCTTTGAGACAAGCCACTGACTTTTTTTATAGTTCTTATCTTATTTAACATTTTCACCGTATTCTCATTTGACAGTTGTATAATTTTTATCAATCTTAGGGGAACAGAGACTGTGTGATGGTTTCATCCTGACATAAAAAAGTTCTAGTTTATAGCAGTTCTAACCCCAGCATTACCTTTTATTTACTCTGATTAAATGTCTAACATGTTTTTACAACCTTCTTAAAAATTACATTCTTGTTTTTGCCTCTCACTTTTTCTTTATATTGGATATAAATATTAATGTCCAAACCAGTTTTGTCTCGATTTTTCACTGTCCCTGTGATAAAACCAGTGCTGCTACTTTGTTTTCACCTTTCAAGTATCAGGCTGTTGCATGCAAGTATTTGACAGTCCACAGGGGGAAAAAAAGGCAGAAGCAGATGAAGCAGAGTTGAATATTTTAGCCTTTCAGATGCTATGAAATATGAGAATGTGTTTGAATCATTCAAATGATCTTTCCATACTGAAATACTTACGGAGTGAACAAAAAAAAAGTTGAAAAGTATTTATAACGTTCAGGAGTTCTACTTCTGCTGAGTTCTGAGCATATTCATAGCAGTCACCTTACAGAGGATATGGTTACGTGAGGGACGAAGAGGTTTAAAGATTTTGAAGAGTAGGAACCAATCTATGGAAAATGCAATGCAGTATTTCAGAGAGAAGTAACTTCTGGTACAACTGTGGAAATATTTCTGATTAATATCTCTTGAAATAAATTCAGTCCTGGCTGACAGCTCCTTCTGGAAATGTCTACCTCTGCTTTCACATTAAAATACTGTGTTGAAAAAGGATACCACAGAGATATTGATCCTCCTTTCAGAGGAAGAGAGATCACAGCTTGTATTCCAGATGCTGCTCATGTGCTTCTCTGCTCTATTCATCTCAGTTACTCAAGTAATTTTCCATGGTAGGCAGGTAACGTTTTTGGACTCTAGTATGAATTTAAACTGTGTGTTTAAAACAGTTGGTGTTTTTTGTGATTCATTCTCCCTACCTCTGCCACCCAGACCTGAACTGACGTGTCTCTGAGCCAGTGTGCCTGCTGTTGCTGCTGATGCTCAGTAAAGTACAAAGAAAGGTTTCATTGGATGATAAGCTCTAATAACCTGCATATTTCTCCTTTTCTTAAAAGAATAATTACTTTCAAAGAATAATTTTTGAATCATTGACTCTGCAGTACTACTTGGCTTTTTTACAAAGCCTCTGTTGAACTTAATGCATTGAAGCAGAACTTGCAAACCTTTACTAGGAGTGCTGGATCCCTGTTCTGGGATCTTCTTGGCTCTGGGAGCCATGGTCAGGGATGCTTCTGGGTGGTGATGAGAGCAAGTCGGATCTCCGAGAGGCTGTATAATTGTCGGAGGCATGCTTTCTTCCTGACGTTCCCTATCTCTGACAAAAAAAAGTACATGCTCATACTGACACAGACGTTCAGGGTAACAGGCACCAGCCTGGAGGCTTCTTCCTTGTCTCCGTGAGCAGACACAGCAGCAGCTGTGTGCGTAGGAGGGGTGCCTCTTCCTCTTCCTTGCACCTTCCCTCCTGTCTCACTGAGATGGGTAGCAGGTCCACTTGACAGTCTGTGCAGGAGAGGAGTCTGTTCAGCTTTTGAAATAGTGGCAGAGCAGGTAAAGCCCTTGACTGGTGTTCCAGGGGTGAGAATTTAAGCTGTATTGAAAATTGTCTGTCATCAATGCATCCACATGCATTTATACAGTCACTGAGAGCAGAGGACTGAAGGCAGCTTAATAGCCGCATCACTCCCTGTGCGTTTCTGGCTATAGAAACTCATGTGCCTTTACTGTTCCAGCCCAGAAGGCAAACTGGGCTCAGCAGAGCCTCTGACCTTTTGAAAGCATGAAAATCTATACTGAGCTGAAAATGATTCTTCTTTCATTGAACTGCTTAAAATAAAGTGGCTTATGACCTCTTGAAAGTATGTCTGACCCTATTGGAGTGGGGAGAGACCAGATGAACTCGACCAGAGCAGAACCCAGAGGTGAGCACAAACTTGAATTTGGACCCAAACTCCATAGAGCAGAATATATTGTAGAGTTGAAAGTGGTGATTTCAAGCAACTGGTCTTACCTTCCACTGACCATGTAATTTCATGCTGTAATTACTCTATCAAGAAAAGTAAAGATTTATGACATATTTTTAAAGACAACTTCAACTGTAATTTAAAGATATTTAAGAATAATGTAACGTAAAAAAAATTGATAATGTTTTTCATTCCTCAGTACGTTGTCCTACTACTATTAATTTGCATCAAGAATGAGAACTTCTTTGCTAGCTCCATGTAAATTCTAACAAATTGCTTGGGCCATCACTTAATCCTCTCCATGATAAGCAACATAATTTTTTTTAAAATTTCATTATTTACCTGATGATTTTTCTCCTGAAAATTCTGATCAGCATCGTCTTTGAAGGACAGACAATGGAAATGGATAAAGTTTTTCAGTGGTGCTCTCACTATACAGAGGTAATAACTCTTCTCTGCTTCTCTTCAGGTTCTTCTCCCTGTGTGTCCTAGAATTTTATTAGTGATCTTAGGCAAAAGCATTACCTTGATGCTTGTGTTCAGCTGACCTTGGATATAATCCAGAAGCCACCTGGAAAAATGGTTGCTCTCCAATGTGTCATCATATTTTGATAAGTTTGGCCTATGTTCTTTGTCCCCAGACGTATGCCTTTGTTTTTGGCTATATTGAAATCACATATTGTTCAATCGTTCCCAGTTCTGCTGCTTTAGCAAAACCAGAAGCATTCAGCTTGATTTCAGTTGGTCAGTTAGTCTGATTTGATTGTGAACAACACACTGCTTGCTTCTGCTGTCTGGCTTCTCCTGTCATGTCTCTGCATCTTCTCTCTGTCTTACCTGCTGGAGCTCCATGTTGTGTAGAAAAAATTATGTAGCTATCCTGTTCTACTATCCATAAGTACGTTTAATTGGACTTAGAGAGCAAGAGAAAGCCTTGTGGCTTTTAACTATTTCATTTGCTTGCCACGTTCAAAACTTTTTTTCTCGGTCCCCTAGTTTGCATCAAAAAAGCGGGAACTGAAAGCTTGTAAACAGATCCAGATCTTGCTGCTTAAGATGCAGATCAGAATATGTCCTCCCCCATCCTAAAGAGGTGAGAAAAGTGGTGGTGATAATAATTTTTAGTAGAGTGAAGACTGAGGGGAAAATGGCTGATAGAATAATGTACAGGAAAAAAAAAGCACAAAGTTTTAAAAAGTCCTGTTGTTATGGCTGGCCACTAGGATTGTAAAAGAACTTGTTCAGGCATTTAATGTCAGAAAAAGAAATCATTCCTGCTTCAGGATATTTGCCATTTGCTTTACAATAATGAAATACTGTACACAGCCTGAAATGTTTTGGAATCTAGTCTCATCGTGTCCATCAAATGACCATGCTCGAGGTATTTATTGATGAGGCTGGATAAATCCTATCTGAAGAGAACACCACTTGTCATGGAGTGAGTAAAAACCTGGGCATGATGCCAGACTTGCAGGGACAATTTTGCATTGGCGTACAGTGATTTATGCTTGTCTTTGCTTCCATCATCGAGTGCCAGAAGAGAGTTAGGGAGGAAGGAGGAAAGCAAAAAAACTGTATCCTTACAGGGATATTATTTACTTAAAAATTAAAATGGATTAAAATCTTCTCATTGCCTCATTATTTTCTGGGTAGACTCCTAACTTCATCTGAAATTACATAGTCTGTGCTCTATGTGAGTTCATCACATACATCAGATACGATGATTACGATGACTCCTCTTCATCCTGTCAACTTTTCTCATGATAAAATGTTCATAATCCTGTGACAACAGAGACTAGTTTAAGTCAAATAAGCTTAGACTGGACTCTTGATAAAACAGACTGAATTCTTGGAAGAATTTTCTTGCTACCCAGTGATATTTTGTTTCAGTCATCAAATGTTCATTTTCTGGACTACTTTCAGTGAATCACAGAAGAGTGTATAGACTTTAAAGACTGAAAATGACCAACATATAGAAAAGCATTTTATGGCTTTTATTAAAGCTTTTTTGTTTTGCTAGCTTATTAAAATTAATTGTTGCACTTGGGAACTGACTGGTTTGTGCAAGTAGTAGTAGTTTCCACCTATTCCCTATAGCTTCACAGAAAAATAACATTCTTGGACAAAGGTTGAGTCAGGAGAGAGAAATGACTCATTCTCTGTACCATTCCCCTCTGACATTACTTCATGAACAATCAAGAGATTTAGTCTGAAGTATGACTGCTGTACAAGAATACAGAAATTTCGCATAAACTCAAGGGGAGAATGGAACAAGACTTTGGAAGAGAGATCTATTGAGGGTTCCTAAATGCACAAACAGCATCAGGCTCAGGAAATCCCCTGAGCTGAAAATAATAGGAGGCTGGGAGAGTGCTTGGGAGAAGTACAGCCTGTCCTGTTACTGGGCTTCCTTTGGCTTTTGATTATGGCCACTGTTAGAGGCATGATACTGGGCTACATGAATCCTTGTTTTGAACCAATTGACTAGTTAATGATCTCATGCTACTTTCTTTTTTTCTTTCCCTGGCCTATGAGGTTGCAAGGGAATGGGAGAGGAGGAAAAAAACCAAACAAACAGAACTTTGGGGTTCAAAATCCAGAAAGAGATCAATATTTTTTGTTTTATGGTTTTGTAGTCACTCTTCTGCTGGCATGGATGGGAAGGAAAAGGACTCAATTAATTGTATTTTGAATACCTGAGATTCATAATGCTGAAACTGTCATTTAATGCCAGTAGTCTTTGCCTTTTAGTGGATTTGGTTTAACAGGGAAAATGGTTGTACGTAAAGCTGAAGATCTGTGGCTTATTACTGTAATTAAATGAGAAAGGAGGAGAAGCTGACTCAGCTTCCCAGATGAGAAGCCCATCCTGAGACAGTAATGTAGGAGCAGCCAAACCCAGGCAGACATGTGAAAATGTACTTTCACCTCAAAATTACCAGTTTCCTTGGTAATAAAGGCTAGATTCAAGGCAGGGCAGTGAGCTTTGACTTCATGCGGATACCAGACTTGGATCTGAATGAGACTGGGAAGTGAAATCTGAATGTGACTGTGAAAACTGTTCATAGGGGATTTTCTTCTTTTACATCCCTTCACAATGGAGAACTCTTTCCAAGCATGTCATTTTAATCCCCTCCTGTTGGTTGGTTAATTAGGCTGGTCATTAAGGCTGTGGCTTGGAAACTGACAGCCCCAGTGATTTTTTGCTATGCAATAATGCTGGCCAGTTACTTTTAAGGTGGCATGACTACCAGCAAAATACAATTCTGTGCTTTTCTGAATGTTTCAGGATGCTGTCATGGAATGTCCAAAGCCCTGGAGGTGAAATTACCCTCCAGTGGTATTCCTGTTATATCAAGAGGTCTCCGGTTTGAGAGCTGAGTAATTGTGAATGAGTATTCAGCAAAAATTCTCCATCTCAGGATGACAGAGTAGGAAGAGTGGTATTAAGCTGAGATGGCAATCTTGGGCTTCTGTGGCTTTTCATCTGATTTAACTATGGTGTTTCAAAGGAGCTAGAAATTGAGGAGGAGGAAGGCAGATAATATCACAATGTTGATTTGTTCATTTGTGTTATAGCCTTCCATTCACAACATGCCTTTTTAATCTAATTTTGTTTCAAACTGGAAACCTGTGAAATGCCATGACGAATCCTGCATTAGAGTCTTTTACAGCATGCCATTAGATTTGTGACACTTTTTTCTATTCATGATGTCCTTTAGTACCTTCATTTCAAGGAGTTCTTGGTGGAGAGTCACATGCAAGGACTATAAAGGAGGTGGCAGGGCCCAAGACATTTCAGCCTCTCTCCAAGGAAAACAAACCTAGCAGCACGGTCTAGATACTGTCCCTATTTTCATCAATTCCCTAGCAAATTTGAGTCCAGATATAAGTGTCCCAAATACTCGAAAAATGGATCTCTGTAAGGCCTCAGACACCTTGCCTTAACAGAATCTTTTGTCTTTCAGGAGCTATAAAGTTCCTGACTGGGAACTTACTTTCTTAGAAGACAGTTTACAGGAACAGGCAATGCCTGTTACTCGGACACAGTATCAACAAGTGCCAGCTCTAATTACATAGTGATATTCTACCTCATCTTAACAAGATATCTGCTTCCCTTTTAGTCCTTCCACTTTGTACACAAAGGAAGCACAGCACCAGTTTGACATTTTCCAAGGCAGCTTAGAAATGTAAGATTGTGTTGCTGTTCCTTTGCTGATGCTTCAGTACTTGAAAGTTTCAGACTGGTGCTGAATTTCAAATGGCTGGGAAGAAATTGCCTCCCCCCCTTTTTTTCTTTTTAACCTCTTGATTAAAAAAAAGACTTATAAAAATCCCTTTCCAAGGGCTGCTAGTGGAACCTAAAGGTAAGTAGACAAAGCTGGTGTGTGAGCCAGTTTATTAACAACACAAAGGTCATACTGTATCCTGTTAAGAACAGGGTATGTAATAGCTGGTCTGTCAGTTTTGAGGTAACTGCAGTTGCACTGTATTAACAAAGAAAAGGAATTTTTCTGGGCTCAGGAAATAGCCTGGGCTAGGAAATAACTCTGTGGCATCTAGGTCAATCTCTAGTGTAGTCTCAATTGAAGGTCTGGATGCTGACTCTTTAAGTTCTGCATGTATTTTTGGCATTTCCCAGTTTTTCTAGGAAGACTGTTCAGCAAAATTATTCTGAAAGCCAAGAAAAAGAAGCTGAAAACATTTTTTTTAACACACTGACATATCACGAGGATGCCATTAGAATCCAGAGATGATGCCTATCAAAATCAAGACCCTTTTCTCTGTACACACTCTTGTCTTTTTCCAGGGTCTAACTCACTCTTGCTGTTATATTTCTCTTTTGTTGATAGAGTTTCTTTTATGGACCACTAGTGGTTGCTACTGATTTCCTGAAGATGTTAATCTAGTGAAACTAAGAATTGCAGCGTTTGAACTTCTAAAAACAGTCAAAGCAAAACTGCTGGGGTACATAATCTGTGGTTTGATCTACTAGTTTTCTAATATGACATTGTATTCTTGTCCCCCCCCCCCCCCCCCCCAGTAGCAGATGCACATGATGATTAGTAGAAAGTAGTTTCTGGGTCTGAGCATCTATGAACTTTGGGCAAGTTCAGGTTCTGAACAGGACATAAATATAGGAACACGTGACATAGGGCTATAAGGAGACACTTCAGGTCATCGGATCCTCTTTCTGGACGTAATCTATGTTTAATTCCCATATGAAAGTGTTGATGAAGATGTTTTGCCTAGAAATCTGACCAGAAGCTTTCCTCTTTCCTCTTTCTTTTTTCTTTTTCTTTTCTCCTTTCCCATTTTCACAGCTCTTCTAAGTATAGAACTGTCAGGAAGAATAATCATCCAGTCACAACTGAGAAGTAAATGAGTAGTATACTAATTGTTTTACCACATATGCTTGAGTTGGGTAACTGGATTTGGGACAGACAGCAGTTCCTGTTTGGCACTTACTTTTGCAGGAGAACAGTTTTAACAATGTCAAGAGAAGGTCATGGAACCCAAAGAAGTATCATCTGCAAGGTATTATAGTATTTTCCTCTTGTAGATTATAAGTGTACATATGACAATGCTTTTTTCGTTTCAGTAATTGTTAATACAGTGATTTGAATAAAAGCAGTTCAGTTCTAATAGGATCATTAATTATGCACTTTTTAAGACTCTGGTAGTATGCAGAACAAAGGAGTTATAAAATCCTTGAGCTGAAACTTTCTGGTAAGTGATTTGCACTGATAGTCCTACTTCAACCAACATGAATAAATCAAGTAAAAATGTATACATGACCTAAACTTTATGAATAATACTTCTAATGTGAGAAGACTTTGAGTATAAACAGTAATAAGTATATTGTAAAAGACTGATTTAAAAGTGACTTGCAGAAAAAATGTTTTTATTTTCTTCTCCAAATTAAACTATGTCGTTAACATAAAAATTACCACTAGCAATGTAATTCTTTTTTTCTTGAGAAAGCTGTATTGGAAAATTTAAGGAAGCTGTATTTACCAATATTTATCCAAGTTACTTCTTTTAAGCGACATGGGATATCAGATAAGATGAGCAACTATTGAATTGTTACCACTAAATGTCGGTTTATTTTTCTGGTGCTATTGATGCTCTCAGAGATGCTATATCCCTTCTCTGACTGATACCTACATTTGTGGTGCAGCTGTCAAGATACCAATTCTGAATTTGCAGCAGTGTTTGCTGGTTAGGATAGCATGTCTACATGTGCCTTTGGGAGGGTGGAGATTCAATTTGTGGTTATCACAGTGCAGGAGAGAGCAATATATTAGCGGTCCACTTCGGACACAGAAGTTTCCGGTTCAGAGGAGTAAGCTGAATTTCAGTAGGCAGGAATTGATGCTAGAAGCATGGTGCATCTTTATGAAAATGTCTTCCGTGGAGATTTAGCTGAAGCTGTCATGTCAGGTTTGCTGTCTTGAGTCAGTGCAGCCACATTGTGAAGTAACACTTGAGTGTCACAGAGTGTTTGTATTAGCAGCACAGAATAGTTGTCAAATTGATCTATGCCATTAGACTGCAGTAATGTTATTTAGAGAATCAAAGCTGCCAGGAGCCTTAGTGGTAGGCTAGCCCCCGTCGTGCTAAGCATTACAGAGAATAAAAGATGAACCCTGTCCCAAATCTTTCAGTGTAGTGCTTGGAAGAAGCAGTCCTGTCTAGCTCAGTTTTGTCAAAGTGCTAGATTCCTTTTCCTGAATAAGAATAGCAAATGTATATATGATTGCAAGCTAATATCTTTGTCTGAATATCAAGAACTGTCTCTAAGGAAGTGGCATACATCATAGGGAATTACAGCTTTACATGCCTATATTGAAGAATGTGTGAGCTTGCATAGCATTTCAACTTTCCTTAGCAGTGCAAAATTACCAAAACAGGATGAGGGGGATTTTGGACTACTCTGTGCTGTAATATTGATTTTAAGCTACACTTTCTTAAATGGTACAATTAGAAGAGGTGTCTGGTGGCTCTTCCATGTCTAGAAGTAGAATAAAGTACATTGCCTCAAAACAGAAGACATGTATAAAGAAGAATATGTAAACAGTCACTGGATTTTTTTGTGCTGTGTAAAATTAGTTCTAAATTATGACAGCTACATTTTGATATGATGAAAATAAGGCAAAGCACATGGGGAGACGAAATCTTTAATAGAAAATATACGTTATTCCAATGCTTTTAAAATGTCCCCAGTGGAATAGCTTATAGGCAATGTCATATGCTCCCTGTTTTTTGAAGAGAAAGAAGGCTGGTGCTATTGTTATCTTTAGTCCATGTTTAATATAATTTTGCTCCTTTTGTTCACCAGAAGGCGAATCATTAGTGGATGCAATATCTGATATCCCTCAGTTTTGTCTCATGTTTACTGCATGTCAGCTTTAAATGAAAGGCAGCAGGATGAGGTTTGATGGATGGCACTGCTTCCACACACTTAGCCTTGTTGCTTCTGTGATTCCTGTCAGTGGCACGTGCAGTTGTTCCTGCCTTAGTCAGAACAAAGCGAGTTGGGGCTTTGAAACTGCTGATACAAACTTGTGGGGATCCTGGTCTTCTACATATATACACCTGCTTTCTATGTTGTTTAATATTCCAAATATCAACCATTATGAAAGGCTAGGATGATACACATGACCACTGGTCTGAATTTGAGTTTTGGCAGAGGTGGGCATACCTCCTTGCTTTTCATCTTAGAATTTCCTAAAACAGTTTGCAAAGTTAATCAGCTTGTGTATGAGATAAGAACAATATGGCAGCATAGGACTGTTATGGTGGAAGAAAAAATTATGTAATTTAATTTTCAGAAGAGGGACAGAGTAGATTAAAAATATCTAAAATGAGATTTTTGCCAAGGTTTTAATGACTCTTTCCCTTTGCATGGAATAAATGTCTTGAGATGCCAGTATGTTACATAGCTGGTGAGTGTTCTGGACCTCAGCTTTGCACCTACTGCCATACTGGTTCATTGATGTTTAGGAGAGAAGAGCATTTGCATCACACCCACTCCACTTCTTACAACAAAATTTCCCCTTAGATTTTGTATTCAGGTACTCCTTGAGCCCAAACCTACTTAATTTTTGTGATTTGATATTTGAGAATTAAGGCACAACTTCAATTGTTTAAGCACCAAGAATCACATGTATAGCCACAATATTTTGAAATTAATTTGTAAGTGCTTGTTTTGAGACTGTGGTCAAAGGCTGATTTATTTATTTATTTATTTATTTATTTATTTATTTTCCAAAAGTTTCCAACCTCTCGGTAGTGGAATAAAAAAACCATCAGGAAAGTGGTCTTCATGAAGACAAGGAACAATAGGCATGAAGACAATAGTTCCTCATTGTCCTCAGATACTTTATAGGTAGACAATAATTCCGGACTGGATGAAGCACAGGTTCTTGTGAACTATGGTTACAATATTTTTGTTCAAAAATAATAAGAATGCCTGGTGTTAAGAAAAACTGGTTTGTAACTAGCAAGTAGGATTAAAGTCATGAAGATAAGCTACATCCTTACTGTATGGCCCATGCAATTCTGCTTCTCCCTTCCTCCATCTCTTCCAGGAAATGGAATATATATGTATTTTAAATTCTGCATCCCATTCTTGAAGTAAAAACATTGAAGCTTAAAACTTAGAAAGATTTGCTATTACACATTTATATGATATAAAATGTTGGTGTGAGAACAGGACAGAGAGTGCAAACTTTCTGCTAGACACAAAGTAATTCAAATCAAATAAGAAATGTAATAATTCAACTTCAGTCATTGTAGTGAGTCACTGTCCTGAAGACTCTATGTTCTGGGAGAGTAGTGGATTTAAGGCAGAGAGACTCCTCCATCTTTTCTTCATGAACAAGTCATTTGGAAGAACTGTGCAGCTGGCAGGAAAGAGATGTGAGTGTGTCTTTCTCCTTGACAGACCTGACACTCTTCCAGTTATATTAGGTAAAATTAACTGATTGACTAGGGGCAACTTCAAGTTCATGCCAGGATAAGGAAGAACACCTTGAGCATGATTTACCTTCATTTTGTTTTCCATAGATTGCCTAGCACATAGTTTTATTAAGGATTAATGTGATTGCTAATAAGAGGAGTATTTTCTTTTCTCCTCATGTGACTGTGTGCGGGAATTTGTGAAACCATTTTTACAGATGTTAAACTGTGGGATTCATGGATAAAACAGTGTGGTGACTGGACTTTAATACAATAATGTAATGACATCACCATTAGATTAATTATGCCATATCTATATATAGACATAAGAGGACCACCTGTTGGAATTGAAGTTCCTTGCATCTAAACCCTTTCCACATGTTTACAGATTTCCACTTTCAGCCAAGTGCATGATGGAGATTTTGTGTTTTGTATGAAATTTCAGAAACTGCCCACTACCTAATATAGGCTGTCAGGCTAGATTCATAATTTGACTGTATTAAATATTATAGGGATATGTAGGATCAGTTTGTGATCCTCTTCTCTGACTTCCTACATATCAGAGGAGATGGAGCTTTTCTCCCTGTAGTTGTATTTGAAATTTAGTAGTCTGAATATTGTTGTTTCTGATCTGGAATGTCAAAATCTATATTCTTGGTAGACTGTTGGCTGTACATTTGTATTAACTTCAAAAGAAAGAATACAGCTATTTTTGTTCATGCCCCTACACGGTGCAATCTAAGAGGGATTTTTGAACTTCAGAATGGGAACATAGGGTTTCAAAAAGGAGCACAGAGTAGTGCTATAGTGAGGTTTAGAGCGCTTCATGGAAACACTGCAGTTGCCATGTTACAAAAGACCTAACTGGCTTTCTAGTTTACTATCCTGCCTTTGGAGGACTGTAGTAGCGTCTCAATAGAAGAGTAACAGAGGAAAGCCCATTATAATGTGCAAGTTATCTGAGAAGGAAAATATTGTCCCTCATACCAGTTGGCTTAGGCTCTAAAACACATTTTATTCATGAGCATTCCTTTTAAAAGCTCACTGAAGTTCTGGACTCCCCCATTTCTTGTGGCAGTGAGTTCTGCTGTTGCTATAAAAGCTTTTATTCAGTTAGTGAAGCTTTTCTGCTTCACCTGTCAAATTCCCTAGCTGTATCATGAAAAATAAAAGCAGCGCATGTCAAACTTTGGAGAAAAACACTTTCTAAAAAAACATCCAAACTTCAGATTGGCCTTTCTTCCTCATCCTAACAGTTAAAGTGGGAGCTATAGGCTCAGCACCTTTGAAAATCAAACCACTGCTTTAGATGCTTAAATATAGACTTTAGATGCTTAAATATAGACTCAAGCAGTTGCTTTGCAAGTTCTTGGCCTTGCTTACAAATATGAGTGAATACAGGTAATAGCAGAAGTGTACTGCATCATGCCAGAACCAAAATGATGAATACACCTGTTTGATAAAAGATTAAAATCCATTATGAAAGCATCAAGGAATTATTATAGTTAACCCACTGTGAAAAGACTAAACAACACATGAGGGTGTGCTTTGAAGAAATACTTTTTTATTTCCAGTGTGTAAATGACAACATTATAAATATTTGGCTTTGGAGCATATAAAGGAAGAGGGAGGACTCAAAACTTCCTTACTGGGAGTGGCAGAGATGAGTAGGGCATCACAAGTAGTTGCCAAATGCTGGGTATAAGGTGACATTTCCTCGGTCACTCTGGTTCAGTTGGGCATGTGAAGGGAAACTCTCAATCCTTGGGAATCATGCTAATATACTGGGATAGCAACTTCAATCAAAGAACTGGTTGAAGAGCTGGAGATAGTAGGCCAATAGCTATTTGTTAAGATGACAGTAATTTTTACCGGTATATAATGGCAGAAATTCATATGCCAGCCCTCTCTACAGAGAGCTGGGAGTAAATCAGCTCTTAAATGAGGGAACTCTGATTTATATATGTAGAGGTTTTTATGGCAATTTGCATAGTGTCATTATTGTGAGGCTTGAAGGAAAATAGTTAAAATGAGGTTGAAAGTTAAATGGAAAAATAAGAGAAATCTTAAACCATAGAATAATCCTGGAGAAATCTTAAACCATAGAATAATCCTGGAGAAGGCCATTTAAATGCATTTTGCTGCAAGAGTAAATTGAATAACAAAATAGAGGCAGTAAGCTTGGTGCAATAAATCACAGAAGAGAACTAATTCATTAGAGCTTAAAAAAAAACTTTTTAAAATGGAAATTCTGTCCAAACACCATTAGCAGATTAGAGCACAAATGATGCAAGTTATGATGCAACCTGAAAATAAAATGTATAAAAAGACAGGAAGATAAATACAAACAGTAAAATATTCTGAAGACGTGATGTAAGATAACTGAATGTATAAACAGAGGCTTCTGTCCTAGTAGCAGATGACCTAGACAATTTTTTGTACTGCAGAAAATACTTAGGAAATTGTTCTTCTAAATGCATTTTTTATAGTGAAATTTAGTGTGGCCTTAACTGAAGATGAAACTTTTGGAATAGAGATCATGATTTTGATGTATTTGCATCACGGTTAGCTCCTTTACTCGTTCCAGATTGTTTGGAGTTTTTTGGATTGGCGTGATGGTGGTGGTAGCTTGCTTATTTTTAATTATCATCATCTTAGTACTGGTCATTATGATGAGAATATAGGTGAAAAAATGAAAGCACCAGAATAAAATTGTGTTCACGTAAACATTTTAAACAGCTGGACAGCAACTGAGGAGTCTGGATCTATATCCCCAAATCTGGGACATGATTTTATTTCCAGTCAGTCTCTAGATCTAAAGCATGAAAAGAAATGGCAGATATGGGTGAGGAAATGTCATGCATCCACACAAACAACTGTGATCAAAGACTCGAATTTGCCAAAAAAAAAAATTTCCTCCAAACTGTTTAGACTCTGAAGCTGAATCTATGTAAAGATGGAATTGTTTATAGACCTGAAGCCTGCTTTCAGTCCAAAGCCTGTCTTTGAGTGGGAGGTTAAACTGGATGACCTCCAGAGGTCCCTTCCAACCTAGATTCTTTGATTCTCTGTAGTACGTTTTGCAGGAGACACAGAGGTGAATTGTCCTGTATGCTTGTGCCAGCTAAACTCGAAGGGGTTGCAGGCTTCCCTGGCGTTGCCTCTTTCAGGGCTGCAATTTGCCGCGCAGAAGTGTCTCTCCTGGGGAGTGCGCCGAGACTGCCCTGGGAGTACGTCTGACGTGGACCTGAGCCCCGCAGCAAGCCAGCACAAGGTCGTTAGGTTTCCAAGATGGACTGATGTACAGCCAAGAGCTGCAAAGATGTAAACACTTTGAGGAATTAAGTGAGGCTAGGTGGATTAGTATTTAGATTCCCATACTGCAACAGATACTTTGCAAGTGAACTGCTGAGCTGGCATTCAGTAGGAGTGTTGAATACTATTTTGTCTTCCTTTATTTGGGAATTAAGTATGCTAAGCTATGTATTTCTAATTGTCAGTGTGTTTACCTACACAGGTATCATATCTGTTCTTGCCGAGTAGCTTAAGATGAAAATCTTGCCTTTTCTGGTTTTTGAATAGTCTGGACAAAATTGCTGAAACCACTCCTTGGTCTTTAATGACACTCTATGTTCATTAGGACAATATCTAAATCTGCTTGAAATTTGGCTTGTTGTTGGCCTCTCTGCATTGCTTGGTGCCTAGCAACAGTCATCGGGGCCAGTATTTTCATCCACTTTCCCTTTGAAGTGTTTTCCAGTTTCTCCTAGCTAGGATATAAAATAAAAAAAGCCTGAGAGACACTTACCTCTGCATAGCAATGGCTGATTTTTATGTACTTCAGGACACGCTTGCTGTGGTAGGAAGCCCTTCAAATCATTCTTTATTATTCTAATATTATGATTTGGAATCCTTGAATTTAATCTCTTGGAAACCCTTTCTATGCATGTGGTAGGTAGAGGCAAGAATTTGTGTGCTCTATGTCACTTAGAACAAATCTCAGGTCATCTGTGTGGAGGAGGAGAAAGCAAAAAATAGTCCAAAGGGTTTATTTACCCCAAATTATACTTCAGACATGTTATCAAGAGAAAAAGCCTTGAATACTTTCAAAATAAGCAGGCAGCTTGCAGATGCAAACAGTTTTTCATCTCCCTGCTGCTCAGACAATAATCCTATTTTCTCAATATTAACAACTGCAGGAGCTTTAAGGGGAAATCTACTCTTGCAGCAGATGTTGAACCAAAAATGCATAGCCTAGACCTTATGTGCAAACTATTTGCTTTCTTTGCTAGGTTTCAGTTGGAAGGTGTGTTGTTCAAGTATTGCCCTTTATTTTCTATCAGGAAGGTGTTGTGCCTGTGTTACTTGAAGAGTGTCAAGAGAATCGAATATGTATTTGCAAGTGCTATTTGCGTATTGCATAGAGCTGCTTTCCTCAGTAGTGGCTTAGCATTATTGTTTCTCTTGGCAGTAAAGTAAATGAAGGAAAGAACAGCTATGTTTGTTATTTTTTCATTTTAATTAAATGGCTTTAAAATTGACTATCTACATTGCTAGCCATAGCATTTAATTTCATTACAGTGTTTTATCAGCTAGCGTATGCTGGAACTTGTAGCTCACCTGGGTTCTGCAGAGGCGGCTCAGACCGCGTTGCAGAGCGCTCTGTTCATTTGGACAATAGCTGTGCTTGCTTTAATGAAAACACGATTAAAACCAGGCTGGAGCCTCCGGACTCCTACTACAAGTTATTTAATTACAGTTCATGGGGAGCTAGTGAGATGAGATCATTTCTGCCTATATGAGACTCTTATGGTGATGAGCTATTTGTGATGATGAAATGGTTTACAGTAAAAAGGTTCCAGTCTTCGAGCTAGATCCTCAGCCTATGTAAAGTGGTGTAACTCCACAGATTTCAATGGGTCTAAGTTGTAACTGTCTGAAAACATAGCTGTCGTGTTAAAACCAAACTTAACTGGGGCAGGGGTGGGGAACAACCTACCTATAAGCTCCTCTTCTCTGAGCCTTTCCTTATTTTATTACTTTCCTGCAGTCTCCCCACCTACGTAGTCATATTTTTTTTTTTCTTTTTAACCGTCACACCAAATAACAATATCGATTTGTGCAGTTACATTTGAGGAGACTGTCCCCAGAGACTGGATGATGCAGGACAAACACAAGCTAAGGGTGTATTACCATGAGTCATGAGGCATACTACTTGAGTGATAAGAGATCTTCTGCAAATATTCTTTCAAACTGTTACTGAACTTTGCCTAACAGAGGTTTGACATTTATAGGTTTGACATTTATGTTATCTGATCACTTCACTTTCCCAAAACATTATACTCTAAACTGGAGTTCAATTTTTTTTTTTTTTTTTTTTTTTTTTTGAAAAAAGAAATTAATGTTTGCACCTGCAAGATTATATGTTATGAATTAGAGTCTGGCTATTTCCTGAACAAGTATCCAATGAGAAATACATGTAGGTTATCTGTGACTGAGCCAATGATTGCCAGTCTTATAGGCACAGACACTCTGTTACCAACATGTATTTGTAAATTCATTGGGTACTTACTGTTGCTCAGTCACATTTCAGATAAAAACATTAAAATATTAAGGTTCTGTGTAACAGTAAGGGATCAGCTGGGACACTTGTATATTTATTTATTTCCATTTGTCACCATTAACTCTTAAGCACTAGTTGTATTTTAGAAGCACCTGCAAATATTGAAACATCGGTGTTTATTGCAAATTTCCCAAATCCAAGATGAATGCTGTAATTGGCCACAGAGCTACTAGTAGTTATGCTGAGAGTAAGGACTCTGTTTTTTTCATGTAGACTCCAGAACATCCTCATGTGTAACAAGAATTTTGTTTCACTTAGTTTCAAACTTTTGCATTAGGAAGCCATTTCACGCTTAGATTCAGTTGTTTGGCTCTAGATGGAGCATTACATGATCTCTCAGTGTTAAAGATAATGGCTGGCTCCACTCCACTCCATTTTATATCAGTGTTCTCCTGTTGCTGCTGTTTCTTTATGACCCTCTGTGTGTGGACAAAGGATGGGCATCTGTGTACCAAACTGTTTGTTATATTTGGCTTATCTTTGCAGGTTCCCATATAAATAGTCAGAAAAAAATGATGAAGGCCAGTAACAATACCAGTACAGTTTGCATTATTAAACTGCCGCCTTTGTTTTGAAATGCCTCAAGTGTATAGTCACAGGAAAAGTTCTGGAGGAAGAATTGTGCATGTTCCACAGGGATGTTTCAATCACTTTAACCCTGATTTAATGAACTGCACTAGACTGAGTGCTTAAAAGCCATATAACTAGTCACTGAGATTGTAAGTAGCCTTTTTGAACCCAAAGCAGCTAATGAGAAACATTGATTTAAAGGAACTGAATAACTTTGGCTCAGATTAGTAATGGGACAAGAGAACATTTTACTGCTTCAATAGCCTGTGTGAAATGAATTGGTGGCCCCAGTCCAATTTCTAGTAAATGTTTCGCTGCTACAGTAATAGTCTGTCTATAAATCATCAGTAATGCCCACATCAGAAAAGTCACCACTAACATTTGACCATAATTGGCTGAGTGAACATGTTCATACAGGATCGCCCCCAATGCCTTTCAAAGGAGTTTCTCTTTGCTAATGTGGAAAAGCATTGGCAAAGAATTTGGGGGATTTTGGTGAGTATTGCTGCAGATGTTCTTTGGGTAACACCTTCATTTCTAATTCTGCAAAAGCTTCATTTTTGCCCAAACTAAAATTCAGTGAGAGTGAAATGGAGGAACACAAAGAAAGGCAGTGAACTACACAGTCCAGAATTTCTTCTGCCCTAACAGCTGATGGTTCAATTATTCTTGTGCTCTTTCCTCATCGGTAGCATAGACAGTAGTATCAGTAGTCTGTTCACACACAACGTGTTCTGCAATTTATGTGCTTTGTTCTAAAACTTGCTGGTGATTTCACCAGCTTTAACTTCAATACAGTAAACCTGGTGTATGCTCAAAGAGGTATTCTGAGCTGGCTGCTGTTTTAAATTTTTCATATGAAACATGCTGTCTTGCCTGCTGTCCTGTGGCCCGCCTTAGGGAACCTCCACAATGCGTGCCCCTCAGTAGAAGCTAATAACATTCATTTGGTCAAGCTGCCAGCTTGTCAGCAAAAAATCCTCCTCAGGATCTTAAAAATCTGACATCTGTCTATCAGTGTGGATATATGATCCACAGGACTGTGTTATCAGAGCACTTAGGACAGCCTATTACAGATGGGCAAATCAGTCCAGATAAAATTAGAACTGACTCTATTCTTTACCAAGTCCTTGAACTAAACTTATATCAGACTACTTTTGAAGTGACTGGCAAAACTCTCTCAGATTATAATTGGAATCATTCATTCATTCATAAAATTAATCCTCTTTTGTTCATTTTTGTGCACTCTGCACTTCCTTGTTCTAGCAATGGCCCTTTGTGCAAAGTCTGCATCATGGGAGGGAAGGTACTGCAGCCAGACCAGGCGTGTGAGGGACCGGAAACTTCCCCACAGAAAAATAAAATCAAACCAACCAAGCATACCTAAGCAAAATATGTAAATTCCCAAACCTGCTCTCAGAAGACTTCCTTCCGAGTTAAAAAACCAAAGAGATCTGGTAAAGGTTTGGATGGTCATCCATTTGGTGTACTTAACCTCAAGCCTCCAGTGGTTTGACTGTCACTGTTCGGAGTTGAAATGGCTTTCTTGCTTCAGTGTATTATGCATATCCAGCAGCCAGTCTCTTTTCTAGTGTGCTTCTGACACAGTATTCCACTCTTAGCATTAGCAGACAATTCCACTAAAGGTCAGATGAAGTCAGAGAAACATATTCCTCAGTGATAATGAAATAAAGCAGGAGCTGACACTTCAACAGTGCCAAGAAACACGTGCTCTTCTGTGTGCACATGTGCACACATACCTGAATTAGAAAGTCGGTCTCTGCATTCTTTTCAGACACCATAAAAGCTTCCTGAAGAGTGGGCTCTATAGAGAAACCGACTCACTTCTGAGATGAAAGTTCTGTTTGGATTTTTTGGAGCACTAATTAATAAACATCAGTGATCCATATGCTACCCCTAGGAAACAGTGGCAGCAAAGTCCACGCTGGTTGCATTTGTGTAACGTTTTTCCTTACAGCAGAAAGAATAAAGTCACTGGAGAGATCTTTGTACTGATTCATTAGAAAGGAGTTGGATGGTACTTTTTATGTTGCCTCATGCTACTTTACTTCCATATGCTGTTCAAGATAATTAGGGAGTAAGATTTCAGAGTGGTGTGATAGACCTGATGCTATGAATGGTATTTTGATTAGCTTATACCACTGTTTACTGTGCAGCCATATTTAGTCTAATTGGGGCAGTCAGGTAAAAACAAGAACAAGCAGAAAAAAGAATGGCCCACGAACATCCACTCCACAGCAGATACTTAAGGGTTGGATCTTCAAAGGCTGTTTTCTCATTCAGCACTACTGGTCATGAACCCCTAGCTGCAGTAAACCGCAGGAATCTGTCACAGGCCTACTGGCTTGTCCATGATCTGGTTGTCAGATTAAACACTGTGGAAGTCTCCTGTAATAGGGGTAGAAGCATGAAGCCTAGGAGGTGCACAAAAAGTGGACATGAAGTGCACACCAAGTATACAGAAGTGTCAGTGAACAGAAGTCGTCATGATTTTTTTCACATTGGAGTTAGGTTTAGCAGTTGTGCACCAGTGAGTATCTGAAAAAAAAGATTTACTTTATTCTAAAGTTTGTTTACATTCCAGGGAGAGATTGTTAGTATTATCTGCATTATGACGATGACAGTGTGTACCTTGAGTCCATTTCCCTCCCTCCTGCCACCCACATCTAAAGTTTTGGTAGATACTTCTCTTTAGAAATTAAAGAGACTTCCTAATGAGGCTGATCTCTGGAAACTAATGGAGTTTCCAGGACAGCGAAAGTAAAATATATTATCTATAGGACAATTGTCACATCAGATTCATCAGTTGTTTGCAAAACAAGAATAGACTATCTTATTACACATATCATGACCTTCATCACTCAAAAGAAAAATTCTAGCAAAGTTAAATCGAGCATTGGCATAAATCCTATGGTTGTATATCATTCATACCTCTTGACACAGATGTCTCTTCACAAGCTAGAATGCGAGACTTCCTCAGCTCTTCAGAGACTCATGATCTTCTGTACCTACATGTCGCTCATTTGAACTATGGCGCATATCTGTCCTCCTCCTGATTCTGGTGCAGATGCAGCTGGTTGGCTGTCTGCAATCCAGGAGGGTGAACAGGTTCAGTCAAAACTCTAGGAGAAGTTCAGATAGCCCCAGCTGAACAAATAAAGATGGACTTGGGCACTAATTCACCTGTATATACTTGGTGTAACTTCAATGGAAGTGTGTCCTAGAAAGGAGCATTTTCCTGCTCTAACAGCACAGAAGCTTCCCCTTTAGGCAAAATTTCATCAGGGTCCTTTCTTCTTCCTCAGGACTCTATAAGGTGTGTGAGATGATGGATACTCTTAGAAAAAGCTAGAGAGGTTAGAAATGTGTGGGAGCCTGGATGATGACTGGCCAGGAGGAGGTGGTCATGCAATTTAAGATGTGCATTGAAAACAGACTTTGCAAAAGAATAGTATACATAACCCAGTGAAGAATCATTGTGGCATGGTGATAACTGCAGCTTGCACTCATGAAACTCATAACATGCTGCTGTACTCAGCCTGAAAAGTTTGGTGTTGAAAACAGAATCACAGAATAAGTTAGGTTGGTAGGAACTTCCTAGGGTTATTTGTTCTAGGCTCCCACTCAAAGCAGAGCCAACCTTGAGGTTAGATTGAATTTCAAAGTTAAATCAAGTTGCTCAGGGCCTTGTCCTGAGTTTTGATCATCTCCAAGGATGGAGATTCTGCAGCCTCTCAGGGCAACCTGTTCCAGTTGTAATCATCATGCTTGTGGCTACAATGCTTTTTCCTAGTATTTTATCAGAAATGCTGTGGCATGGTTTTCTATATATGTAAAACTTCTTCAAAGTTGCATCCCACCGTGATAGAAAGAATATATATGTAGCCTGAAACTGTTTGCAGTTTATTCTGATTGTCCTGAACCCTCCAATTCTGATTACCTTTCATCACATTCCAATTTTTCCAGCAAATTGTAACTGCAAAAGTAGAGGGAAATATTTCCATTCTAAATAATTTTAAGGCACACAGCATTAAAGAGAGAAAGCAAATGAGGTGCCTAAACCTTACAGGAACTGGATAGTTTCTCTCTTAGACCTCAACATCTGTATGTTTCTTTGGGACACTAAGATGGAAGGCATTAACTCTTACAGAATGGCTTGGTTCATTATTATTAGCATTAATTTTTTTTATGAAAGTATCAAGTCATGTGATCCCCAAATTGCACTAAAAGATGAACAAAATTCAAAATACTTAGAACATTTAATATTTTTATGCTAATATATACCTGTAAAAACCACACTGTTCTCTGCAGTAGTAGCAAAGTCTATATATAGAAGAGATCATCATCTTAAATACCTTTTTGATGTTTCAGGAATGAGATATCTGTATGTTTAACTCTCTCATGTAGGCAGTGAAGGAATAAAAATGAAATTTTCAATTTTTATTTCAGACTATTCCTATTTAATGGTTTTTATACCATAGGTTTTAGTTAGAGGAATGTATCATTTTCAGTTATAATCACAGGTAGTTAAGAAGTGCTAGAAAGACTTCAATTTTTTATGTTATGGATGGTTTCTAATAATATTTCACAGTGTTTTTCATTTTCTGTGGGATTAAAAAAAAATTCTCTTGTGTTTTTGCTGTCTTCAGTGAAACTCTTCTAGCCAAACAGCCTTCCTTCCTACACAGGCATCCTTATACATCTGCTCCCTGATTTAACCTTGGATCATTTGGACTGCTGCTTAATCTGACTTCAACTTTGCTAAGATGCATCTGCTAACTTTGCCCTTCTTTTAGTGAACTAAGCATTCAGTTCTTTTTAGCTTTTTCTCAGTTCACAGTCACCGCTGTCCTTGCATGGTATGCATTTTGGTCACTAGAACATGCTGGACTCCTTCTTTCTGCAAACTTTATGAATAACAGTAGTTTTCCTTTTATTCTTAAAATGGAACTGATGTGAGTTGCTAGTTGTATGAATGATCCTGAAAGGGAGAATATTATGATGCCTAAGTATCATTGCTTTAGGAATGAGGATGGAATGAAAAATGTAAAATATAATACCTGAGATGACTGCATTCTAGTCATGTGAGGAAAGCTATTTCGTAGTTTGAAACTGTCTTCTAATTTGCAGCATAAATTCATTCACGGCCTGAATATTCCCATCTATTTCATCATCTCTGTCAGTTCTCTGTATCTCTTTCAAGGCTGTTTTAAGTGTGCCCTGGAAAGGGAAGAGCCTGTATGTCTCAGCAAGATCTGATGAAATAGCAGACATAATTAGCATGTTTTAACATGTTTGTGGTTGACAGTACTTCATTAATCAATGATTTAGCAGGAGTCTGTGGCCAGTAGATTTGGGTGTGTGTAAAAGACCCAACAAAGCCTTTCAGGGTTTCTGTCTTTTCTTGAAATCTTTTTTCAAGTAGGTAACAAAGAAAACATACAGTTCTCGCAGAAATTTGAACCAGAGACCAAAATTTTATCTTCTTTTGGGGGTCTGACGTTTAGTTAGGGAACGGCCCTATTTCCATGGTAAAACACCCACACAATGGAAAATGACTTCCAAAATGCAGGTATCAAATGACCTTTTGTTCCTGTGGGACTCAAAATATAATTGATTGGTTTGTAATGCTCTACTGACCTTAGAGAGATCTATTTCACCCTGGAAATTGTTTGTTAATCCATAGCTCTTTTTATTTAATATTGTTTTCAAATGAGATGTCTTTTGCTGGAAGAATCTCCTGTCTTTACGTGAAATTTGTAGGTCTGTTATGATTTTACATCCAAGCATCCTTTTATTTAGGGACTAGCAGGGAAACTCTTTCCTTTGCAATTAATAGTATGTAACATACCCTGGCTTGCATCAACCACATGAGGCAGGATTTAGTAACTTGCTGCAGGACTGTGTCTAGGAGATATGTAGTAGATTTAGCAAGCTCATGTTATACAGATGGGACATGAAGACAGAATGGTGCTATGCTAAGTAGTAAAGCAAAGAGCTTTTATTTTCAGGATGTTTACAATAAGCAGACTTTTCTTACTAGGGGCATGCACAGATATGGATATAAACATAGGTATGCAGAACTAGTTAGAGCCCTAGATTTCTGTGACAAGTTTTGGCTGAAATGTGAAATGAATGATTTCATTTAGGCTGCATGCTAATTTTGAGAACAGAGGCTCATTTTTTTGCATGAGGGGAACTGTCTGATAACTAAAACATTTTATTTAATATTTCTTTTATCATTACTGACTTTGAGGCAAAAACTAAGAATGTGCTGAGGAAAGTTGCTGATCACTAAAATTATGAGGCATTATCACTACAGAAGATGCTGTGATATCATATGGGATCAACTGGATGATTAGACTTGAGTAATAAAAATCAGATGTAATTCAGTCGGCACAAAATGCAAGGTCATTGCCATAAGGATTAATAAGAATAAAGTTCTGATACTATATGAAGTCCACCTTTTGAAAACAGCGAAGACATACCAGTTGACCAGAGAATGATTCTGAATTTGCAGTGTAACTTAGCTGTGAAAGAGGAAAATGTACTACTCGTGTTAAAAGAAATCCAATAGATGGGAGGAAGTATTAGCCCTATTGTACATGGTACTACTCCAGAGATGATGACCTTTAATGTTAAACCATGAATGAAGGAGTAGGTGGAGAGAAAGGATACCAGGAGGAGTAAGAGAATGGAGGCCATTATCTATCAAGCATCCTGTGGTAGAGTTTCACTAGTTCTGCTTAACAAAACAAAGCTTGAGAGGAGGTACAGTTAGTGCCTATAAATACATAATGGGAATAAGTACCAAGGAGAGAAATATAGTGTTTAAAGGATAGTTAAAAGATTTATACCATTTCTGGGAAAATACTTCATCACACTGTAAGGCTGTATTTTAAAATTGCAAATGATTTTATATACAAAATGTACAAACATTTTTTCATTCATCACTAACACCTAAACAACCACCATTTATTTCAAAGCAGAGAAGGTAATAACTCAAACAGGCATGAATACCAACATGACTTCTATGTAGAATTGTGGGATTTGTAATGACTGTAAATACTCCAGAGCCTCATCTATTGAATCTCAGCTGTAAAACAGCATCTCTGATAGCGGAAGCACCGCTCCCTCTAAGAATATGTCAGATCACTCATTCAGTTATTGATTTATCGATAGTGACTTCTGAAAAGAAAAAGTCACGTGTTGAAACATGGATGAGGCTTTCTGCAAAGATCCTGGAGAGATTCTTCTCTTTGCTTCCCCCTCCCAAATCTCTGTTAAATAGCCAGGACAACCTCAGATAAGTGCAGGAACAGAATTTTTCCCAGTTGTCAAGTCGAACATGTTTCGAGTTATGCTATTGTACAAGGTCCCCGTTAAAAGCCCCAGAACTTGGGGAATGCTGGAGGCAGAGCTGAGCAGAGGGGGAGCATCTTGGGAGAGTGAAAAGGGCAGAGGTCTGTGAGTACTCAGGAATTACATCATCTTTAAAGTCTGTTTACAAATTTACATCGTCTCTGTAGTCTGTCCTACTTGCATTAATGTCCATGTTTCCCTTTAGAGCAGCAGGAAAAAGTGAAAATGGTACACATATAGTCTCCCATTCAGATCTAGTGGACAGCACAACTGCTAAGTTTTTACCCCTTGACAGAGTTCCAAATCCATTGCATCTGCTACTGTGATTTGAAGTAAGGTTTGCCAGCAGGTTTCTCAGGTGTTGGAATAAACTGGGTTTTGGTCACAATTGAAGTGAACTTACCTGATAGATGTTATATACCTATATGTTTCCACAAAAAAAAAAAAAAAAAGAAAAAAGAAAAAATTGAGTCTATTCTCCAGTATCCCCCTCCTTGCTAGCAGTGATAACATCCCGAAGATACTAATATCTCAAGGTCACTTTGAAGTTTTGCTTAGGATTCCTGATCTTCTCAGTTTGTGAGCAAATATGGCCAGGGTTAAAGGAGCACCAACAGAAATCTAAACTTAGCAAAGTGCTAAGAAATGCTTGCTTTTTGGAGTCCAGTTGTTCAAAAGGGTCTGCAAATCCCTTAAACAGGATTGGGCAGTTATTGTGAATAGGGTTGGTCAGGAATTTTTTTGACTAAACATTTCCATCAGAAAATACCAGTTTATTGAAACAGAAAACTTTTGTAGGAACCTACTAGTTTTGATGAACCTTAAACCAGAAGGGGTTTCTGAATTCCTGGATGGGATTCCTGACTGAAAGCCCTGCTGGAATAAGCAGTGTTCTGGTGGATGAAATGCTGATTTGGGACACAGGAAACAGCCTCAAGGGTTTTGCTGCTCTCTGTTGGGAATTTGGGACTGGAATCCTGCTAGAATGGTTCAACTACTGGAACAGTTCAGCTCTGCTCGTTGCAGTCAGCAGGTGAAACTTGGTCATCCTCACGCTACACAGACTCTTACTAATGAGGCTTATATCTTTATGTGCCTGTTATTACTTGTACAAAATAGGACTATTACAACGGGAACAGCTGTGGCTGAGTCCTCAGCTGAGGTTAGGCAGTCTAGGATTAAAAGCTTTATCATTCTGATTGCGGGTGGGGATTTGAATTCTTGCCTTCTACATGTCAGAGGCATTCCCTACCCAGTAGGCTCATGGATCTTACAGAATAGCACTCTCTTTCTCTCTCTCTTTCTCTCTCTCTCTCTTTTTTTTTTTTAATAAAAAAAGGGAGGAAGTTTTGAATTTTATAAGAACATTTTTAAAATCTCAAAAATTGTATGTGGCAGGAAAGACATTTCATAAAATTCCTGTCATTCCTTACAGATGAAGTGTTGCTTCTTGAATAAAGAGTATTTCATCCTTGAGTTAGGAACTGTTCCATAGATATTCTTTAGAGACCATTAGTGGCCTATGGGATACAGCTTGCAAGTCACTGCTTTTAGTGATTGGCATTTCTAATTCTTTTGAGTAGATTTATTGGTGCTGCACTTGAGGAATCAACAAGCAGTGCAAGACTAGCCAGAAAAAAGTTATGTACCTGAAATAACAGAAACAGAGATGAAAGAGTGTAACACTGACAAGTGCTTTTAAGATACCTATTTTTCAGAAACAATGTATCTATGAAAAAGAAGGAATCTACTACACAAATCTCCCTACGTAATGAAATTAGGAGAGTATTAAAGATTTTCTTCTGTTATAGTGTATCTCTTTTGCATTTCATATATATACAGAACAGAAATTTAAAAACAAGTTTGTGGACTGTTTTGCAAGAGAGGACATTAAACATTGGGACCTTTTTGTGTTGCTCCTTTCAAGATTGTCAGATGCAGTGTATTTAATCAAAAAGGACAGTGCTGCATCCTCAATGTGTTGAAATAGGAGTTAATGCAATGCTGAAGTAAGAGGGAACACTACATTTTTAACGTGCTGCAGGAGGTTTTGGTACAAAACATTCTTGCCAACATTCTTGGGTATCTATTTAGTAATTTTATACCTGATTAATAATCAAAGTGTTTAAAAGTAGCAGTCGATGGAAAACAAACGCATGAATGTGTTTAGGATGGAAAATGCCATCAAAGAAGTTGTAGTAGCATTTCAACCATTTAAAAGCTTCTTTTTCTCTCTTAAAAATTGCATTAGTACTAGAACAAAATATCCTTCAGGCAAATTTGTTGTGATTTTTTTTTCCCTATGCATTCTTATACTTACCTTGGTTCTTTAAAGAAGGTGAAATTCATATCTTGGAAGGGCTAATGCAAAGCCATGCCTTGTGTTTTGAAGTGTTTAACAACAACCACAACAACAAAAAACAAGTCAGAGATGTTTGGGATAGAAGGGGTGGAGAGGAAAAGGGAGAGTGAGGTTGAATACGGAAATATAAACTATAATCCCACTTGAGTCAGTGACATATTGTATGACCTTGTGCAAAACATCTTTCAGTTTCTCATAACTGAGTATGAAGCTCTGATTTAGTTAAGAAGAAAAAAGTATAATATAAGATCAAAATTTATACTGAATCCGAGACGAGTTTTGTGGGGAATAAAGGATCACATCATGAATGACAGGTCTTTGAACTGCGTATTTTGAATAGTTTCTTCAGGAAACAAAGCATATGTGATAGCATTTTCTGTCAGTCTTCTGCTAAGGAGTTCTGAACTGGTTGGCAAATTTTAAGCAAAGTTAGCATGGAGGAACAGGTCTCAAAGAGGATGAATTCCTAAAACATTTTTGAAAGAGTGACTGATTTAGAGGAGGGAAACCCTGTTAATGGCCCTGTTGAGAGGATGGCAGACAAAACAGCCATTATCCATCTGGTTTGGCAACAGCCAGTTGGACAGTCAGATTTCATACAGGTCAAGTAATCGGCCCATGCATGATACATCAGCAAAGAGCATGTGTGACGCATGCCTTCAGACAGACTCGTGCTATGCCTTGCCCAAAAAAGAAAGGTAAACCGGGTTTGGAGCAAATGCAGAATATTGCACCTAGAGGAAGGTGGTGCTGGGGAGCACTGAGAGCAGTATGGAGAAATTATGGGCATATGGGGAGGAATAGAAGGTAATGCCAGGTAGTAGTATCAGGGGAAATGTGGAAATACAGTAAGTGATGTGGGATGAATTCAGCTTTTTGTCAGGGAAGTAGAAGATGAGACGAAAATCCGTTGGAATCTTGATTTCTTTAGTTCTCCCACCACTGCAGCCATTTATTTCATTCCATTTTTAGGGTTTTGTGCACTGTTCCTCCTTTTAGATGGATGAACATGAATGTGGTGGAGGTTTGGTGCTTGGATCTCTGTGCTAGGGTGACTGTCCCAAATTTGAATTGTACAAGACCTATTTTAAGTATTGTGCATATTTGCAGACTGCATTGTCCAGAAAGAATATAATTATTTAAATTTAAGTTAACTCTATTTTGGTTGTCACATTCAAATTTTCTTTGAAGACTGTAAATTAGAGATTTGTGCTATGGCAGAGACTATTGAAAAGAACTCGAAATACCCAGATTCAAGAACTTCTAGTCTTTTGGATGTTGATCAACATCTCTGTATTTTCCTTTGTGCCACTTACTAGTTGAAGAAAAAAGATATGTCATGCTACCTTTATTTTCCTTTATTTTCCTTTCTTTTTTCTTTTTGAATCTTTGAGGCTATGTCTGAAAGCCAGTGTTAAATTTATCATTGTGTTGGTTTATTATTCACTTAGGCATAGCTAAAGCCACCTAAATCTTTCCCTCTCTCCCCCAAGAAGTAAGATGTTTCTGTTTTCATGACAATTTCATCAAATCTTGGATAGAATTTCAGCCAAACAAGTATGGATAAGTGCAAATTAGTGCATGCACAAGGCATAGAAGATTGGTGATCAAGTCCTTCTGCTGATCAAAACAAATATCAAGACTTCAAACATTTTCAATAAGTAATCTCGTTTTTTTTCCTGCCAGCCTCACCCATATTCCCTATTGTTAACACAGTTGTTTGAAGGTGATGAGCCTGTTTCCATGAGATAGTCTAAAATAATTTAAAAAATAACAGAAACAATAGAAAATATAAATCTTTGCTCTTAGCCTTTCCAAATGGTGTAACTCCTTCTCAAAATGCATTCTTCCCAATGCAGTAACACATTGAACCATTTTGAGAAACAAACTGTGGATCACCACGGCCTTCGTGAAGAGATGAGGCTGAAGCTGTAGGGTGGAGGGCTAGGAGAGAGGCTGGCTGCAGGCGGGCTGGTTTCCCGGCCTCTCTTAGGAAGTTGTTCTCAGAATGAAAGCGGTGCAGAACGACTGCAGCCAGGCTGCTTTCCAGAGCGTCTTTGAAAGCTTCCCAGGAGCTGGTGATCCCTGCTGAAGGCAAAAGTTCTGCTCACTTTCCAGTATAACTCTGTGAGGGAAAGCCACCCTTCCAAGGGACATATGATTTTTTTTTAACTTGAATAGAAAGGTTCCTGCGGGAGCTGCATATATTCGTTATGCCAACTTTCTCCTTTTATAACTGCCTCAGACCTCAGAACTTGAAAGGCTGCTTAAACTGCAGTTCTCAGAAATGGGACTTTGTTTAAAAAGAATAAAGATGTGATAGGTTGTCATGTTTCTCTCTATATAGCTTCAGATCAAATATATTCAGATTATAGATATTTTTGCTGTCAGCCTTGCAGACTTAGTCAAGAAAGACAAGTCTGATTCTTTCCTACTTACACCTCATTACCAGTAATATTCTGCAGGACAAATCTGACTCTCAGTGAAACTCATCCAAGTCCATTGTTTTAGTGTAGTTTTACAGGTATCATGAGCCGCCAGATCTGGCACCTCAATTGAAGCTTATAAATTAATATCTAAGCCAAAAGAGAACCTGTCTGACTTCCTGATAGCTGTATTTCTTTGCTAGAAATCAGAAATTTAAAGCAATTCCTAAAGTATTGGCAGGGTTATCCAGAGAATGGTCACATTGACAGAATTATTTTTGCAGGTTGCTTTGTAGAGGAGAAACCATAAAGAGATTTGCAAATCTTTTCAGTATGTTTGAGTCAATTACTAGTTCTTAGTGGAAATTAACTGGAACTCGATGGTTCTAGGGAGAATTTACTCCAAGTTTTAGGTTTAATTTGAGTTTAACTGTCATAAAATGTGTTCACACTGATACATGTAGGTGCGAACATATTTTATGCCAGTTAAATTCAAATTTACACAACAGAAGTGTTTAGAGTAGAGAGGGAAAAGGGGGTATGTGTACTCATGGGAGGCTATTCCAGAACACGTGTTTTATTTTAAATTCACACCTTGCCATACTCCATACAACTTCTCTGTGTAGACAAATGGTGACATTTTAAAGAGATTTGGCCTTCTCATGAGTAAATGCTCCTTCCTTCCTAACTAGTTAAAGGTGTAAGACATGGTTGCATTACTTAGTTATTCTAAATAGAGGAAGTGATGCAGAAGGTGATTTCAGCATATTTAGAACAAAAAATACTTCTTCAGGTAACATACACTTTTAGAGTGCATTTAAGGTGAAGTTTTCCAAACTGAATGAAGCTCAGGTAGAATCTGAGAGACTGAATTGGTATATTCTCACTCCTGCAGAATGTGGTGCATCTTCTGTTTTGCCTACGGGTCTGATCAGCAGTGAGCAATCTCTAAATTTTGGAATGTTGGATGGATGGATTTTGGAATGGATGTTTCTTGTGTTGTACATGCTTCCTTGTGTGGTCTCTCTGCAACTACATACAGTTTTTCTTCCCCATCTGTTATCTGCATGCATAGCTTTCACTTCTCTTTTGCAGAGAAATAGGTAATTATTAATGTTACTGCAGCTCTTTGGGCATATTTTCTGGTTTATCTGTTGTTTCAACCATAAAATAAAATGTAGGTATAAAAAATAATAATAAGAGTAAAAAGAATCCTTGAAGCTAAAAGAAGAATATATGCAGTATTGTTTGAAAAAAAATGCTATTTTAATGACAATATTTTGGAGGTAAATTAATAATCATTTTTCCTTGAGTGAATTCAATATGGCTAATGCTCCTGAGCTGCAACTGTGCTGTTCCTGAAAAGATTCATAGGAATGTGTGATAATTGTTTGTCTCTCAAATATCAGATTTTCTTTTCCATGGGAAATTCCAAAATTTGACTAGAAAATAATTTCAAGTTGGAATATAAATCCAGTGTTTTTGAATGAAAATATATGATTTTAATGGTGTCAAAAGATTTTAAAGTTCATTTCCACTTTTATATTGTATTATCTCACTAAATGTGATATATATAATTTTACATATAAAATTACAATTAAAAGTTTAAAAAGTTTAAAATAATATGAGAATGAGTAGATTAATTGTTATGTTCAGCTCCTGAAATGGAAAGTTTTGACATTTTCTGTCAAAAACTTCAGTTGAAACCAACAACATGTCTGCAAAACACTTCCATTTTGATAAAATTACATTTTTTGACAAAGAACTCTTCTGTCAATTTTTATTAGCTTTGAAAGATACCAAAAGAAAGACTTGGAATAGGTAACGGAACTGCAGCAGAAATAAAATGAGAGACATACTGAGGCCACTTGGTAGGGGCTTTGTCTTTTATGATGGCTATTCTTTTATTTACACTTGAAATTGCACTTTGGAAATAAGACTTAACCTCCTTCCTGCCCCCCAGCAACTATCTCAGAGATAGCAAGTGAGGTAGTATAACTTGTGTTATAATAACTAACCATAACTAGTATAATAACTAACTATAACTTAGCTAGCACATAAGTAGTATTCCAGCATAGCTAGTATGCATTACTAGTCTTTGGTACCTATATCTAATGCAGTATTTAATCCCTTGGTGTGGGTGTTGCTGAGGAGTTTACTGTGGAAAACTCATTGGAAGAAGGATTTCCTCCGAACTAGTTAAGTTTTATGAAGACAACTGAAGTCTCGTGCATGGCACAGAGAAGAGAATGCCTTTATAAAGGCATTGCGTTTCACTGTGTGCTCCTCTTTAGGGAAATTGCTAACTGGCACCTCCATATATGCAAGAACTTGGCTACGGCTAAAGAATCCCTAATTATATTTTAGAAACAAAACTAAGAAACTCAGAGTGGTCAAAATAACTCTCTTGAACTTCAGAAAACATTGTATCTCTGGAAACCATCCCTGGATGGATGCTTGTGTTTCCCAAGGGGATGCAACAAGGGAAAAAAGCAAGTCAGATTTTTTCCCGTATTTGAGTTTGTGGCTTCCTTAAAGGTTATCCTTGTGTTTGCAATTGCTTTGTTTTTCTCGGGAGCTGGAACCCATCCGGACAAAAATCAAATTCTAGGCTGAAATCAGCAGGATTAAAATACAGTTATTTTAAGTGTTCTGTGTGTCTGGTTTTGTTTGTATAAATTAATCTTATCTAATACTCAGCAAGACAAAATGTATAAAATTCAGTGATGTATGCCAGAACAAGGGGAAGAGGATAAGAAAGCTTCTAACTAAAAAAGACATTTTAATTTTAAGTTCTTTCTGAAAACAAACAGGCACAAAGAAAAGAAATCCAGCTCTCATTGTTTTAGTTTTCTTTGTATTGTTCTTGTTTGTTTTTCTTGAAGTAACTTTCCACTCAAATTTGGCCTATTTTTATTTAGTGCATTTTCAGGGTGTCTAAAAATATATTTTTGAATATTCACAGTAAATCCACTGCTTCTTTATTTATGCCACTGTTTGAGAGGTCCTTGTGATCAAAGATATTATTCCAGTTTCTCAAATCCACCATGCTGCTAGTAAGTGTTTATCATGACATTTTCCAGTTGCCACTGCTGCCTAAAATACTCTGAAAAAGATGTCTTCTTTATTGAAATATTATGGGAAAAGGGTAAAAAGAGAGAAACATTTTCATCATTATACAACCGTTGTGCGATGTCTTTCTAATCACTGGGTCAGGTATGGTATAGAATTTGGGGGGGGGGGGGGGGAAATGCCACCTGGACTGAGTGCTCGGAGTAGAAGGGGACTACATATTTTGGCCAGGGGTTTCACTGCAACTAAAAAATACAGATTCTGCAGCATCAAGATGTTTTAGAAATTTCTGTCATGTTGCCAAGTTATTTATTTGAAAAGAAAAAACAACAATATTCTAAAAAACCCTGAATGTTTTATTTTAGCATCTTAAACATTGAAAGATTGCAATATTTAATCTGAAGTTATTTTCTGGTTCAGAATTCCTTTTTGTTTTATTTCTCTTCATTTTGTTTTCAATTTTAAAAGTTTTTAAAAAATCATTCCTGGTAGAAAGAATTAATGTTTTTCAGATTTTCCTTGCTTGAAGATAAAAAAAAAAAAAATTTTTTTTTGCTTAACCCAAATGAATTGCTTATTTTATATGTTGGAATGGAGTCAGCTTCAATATTCCATTCTTTGTCTAGCTTTTCCTATGAAGTAAATCAGCTGGACATACAGTTTGTCCCAACCTGCTGTATTTCTGCCATTGTCTTATCCCTTGGACAGGAAGGAGGAGCAGTTCCTGGAAATCTAGTAGCCCAAAACCATGCAGATCTTTGAATCACCAATTGCAAAACTTTTCTGGTTAGGATCAGATTTGATTTCGGTGTTTACAGTAGCCGTTTACAGGGACTGTAACAGCTTTCTCTCCTTTAAAAATACTTATTCCTTGGAAAATTTGCTAATTTGTCTTTCCGTGCATTTGTTTGTTTGTCTGTCACGTGTCCATGTAGTAACCAGTAAGAAACAGTAAAGGCCAACTTACGTTGTCTCACTTGTAACTCTTACTGATTTCTGTTGAAGAATTTTTCACTACAACAACCTTTACTTCCTTGCTAATGAACCTTCGTAATATTTGCTTTCATAAGCTCTGTTCCAGTTAGACATGGCATATCTTTTATTTTCATGGTGTCTTCCATCTGCGACTATCAAAGCCCTTAATGTGTGAGGTTCCACAGTACTCGAAGCTGCATTTTGTGCTCTTTTACGGGGTTTGCATGGACAGAGAACGTTTAGAGATGGAAATGAAACCCGGTTGTTCTTGTCTCTTAACTACAGGACAGTTCCAGCACAGGCAGTATAAACCAGCAGAGCTGTCATGCTTTCTGACTCTGCTGCAGAGATTCGGAAGGCTTTTTAGTCTTTTATCTGTCAGTTTTCCTCTGAATATTCAGAACAATTTATCTCCTTTCCTACTGTTTAGTTTCATGTTTTCACTGATTTGGAAAATCTTCTGACTGTCATGTTTTGGTTGTTTTGGTTGCTTAGAAAAAAAGTAGTGCTAATTTTAAAAGGTGATCAAAGTCTGTGGAATATAAACACCCTGTAATTGCAGAGATCTTGAGGGAGTTTTATTATTATTTTGCCTGGTACACATGAACATCTAGGAAAAAAACCCCCGACATCTTTATTTTTAGGCCTTACTAATTCTCAGTCTTCTCTTAGTTGCTGGCTACCTGGCAACAGCTTATTGTCATGGCAACCCCAGCGCTGATGAGTGAAGCTCAGTCTGTCTGTTTTGTCTGGTTCTTTCTGATAGATATAGAGCTGCGGGATCCTTGTGGCAATTGAAGGGCATAAACTGCCAGACTGCTTGCTCGTTCAAGACTGTGCAGTGTTACCGGGGACCTCACGTACAATGTAGAGGTGGACGGAGAAGGAAGGAGGCGACTTGTTGCCTAGGGTTCATGTTTTTGTTGGGAAGTAGAGAGCTATTCCTGGAGAATTCATCTTCCATTTAGAGTTATTATCCAGACTCCCAATGCGCTCATTATCTTTGTTCTTTTCACAATTGCAGTTGCATTGGTATCTGTGTGTTCCTCATATGCTTACTGACAATGTGTTCTTTCTTTTCTCATTTACTGTTCCTGATTTTTTTCTGTCAGCTAGAGGCACCCAGTCCACAAGGCTAGAACCCATCCTGACTGCATCCATGTGGTTCATGCCTGGAATCATACCTTACACGAATGGTAGTTTTGTCACGGAGTTTAACAGAAGCTAGGTATTTACCTGGGACTTTAATGGGGAGGTTGCAAGCCAGCGTGGAATTTTGACTATTTAATGTAATCAAGTTAAACTAGCAGGAAAAAGCTATTGGTCTTCTGCAGATTAAGACAATATTTAATGCTGCGTCAGGGGTTAGATTTCTTCTCACTGTATACCTTTTTTTCCACTGAAGACTTATACACAGAAATTCTAGTCTATTGAAACTTTGATATGATTTCTGGAACCTTGGTCTGAAAGTCTGCTAGAGAAAGTTCTTAGAGAAAGATAATTCTCTCCTCTGGACGGTAGGATACTTTCTTAGCTTTGCTTCCAGCTTTGGACTGGATTGCTCAAAGTTCCGTATCTTGGTTTCTAATCAGTGGAATATGACTCAGGCCTGACTGCTCTTCTTTGCACTGTTGATGCAAATTAGAAAAGATTGGCATCTCTGCATTAGAAAATGTAGTTCTGTTGAAATTCTCCTCAATTTGCCCATGAGGAGGAAGGGCTTGAGGAGGAGTGGACAGATTCTGCAGGTCAACAATTGGTTGTGCAGCTGGCAACTACAGGGATTCGGCTTTTACAACCATGGGACCCTCCCTAAATATCAAGGACTACTAGGGAGAGACGAGATCCACCTGGCCAGTTAGGGAAAAAGCATCTTTGCAAACAGGCTGGCCAGCCTGGTAAGGAGAACTTTAAACTAGGAATGACTGCAGATGGAGATGACAACCCACAATCAAGTGAAAAAGTGGCTCAGCTGAGCTTGCTGAGGTAAGCAAGAGCACAGGGTGATGTGGACAGGAGAGATCTCTTAACAAGACAGGGCTGAAAGGGGCCCACCTCAAGAGTATGCACATAAACAAGGAAGTGCCTGCAGGACAGCATTATGAGGGAAGCTCTCATAGCTTTACTGGGAAACAGCACAACTGGGTGCCTCTCTGAAGTGCCCATATGCTAATGCACACAGCACAAGGAACAAACAGGAGGAATTAGGGGTCTACGTGCAGTTGCAGGGCTACAGTCTCATCAGGATCAGAGACATGGTGGGATAGCTCACATGACTGGAGTGCTGCAATGGATGGATAGGGGCTCTTTAGAAAGGACAGGCTGGGAAGGCAAGGAGGGAGATTTGCCCTATATGTGAAAGAGCAGTAGGAATGCATGGAGCTCTGCCTCAGGACAGATGGTGAGACAGCTGAGAAATTATGGATCAGGATTAGAGGGCAGCCCAACCTGGGGGAGTGATGTGGTAGGTGTCTGCTACAGACTGCCTGATCAGGAAGAAGAGGAAGATGAGGTCTTCTTCAGACAAAATGCAGGAAGCCTGATGTTTGCAGGCCCTGGTTCTCATGTGGGACTTGAGCTGTTGGGGTATCTACTGAAAGGCAACACAGCAGGGCACAAGCAATCCAGGAAGTTTCTGGAGAGCAGGACTGGAGAAAGCAAATGCCACTCCTATCTTCAAGATGGGCAAGGAGGATCCGAGCAATTATAGGCTGGCCATCTCCTTTCTTGGGAAAGTTATGGAGCAAATACTCCTGGAAGCCATTTCCGAATATAATAAGGACAAGAAGGTGATCGGGAGTAATCAGCATGGATTTACAGGAGGCAGGTCATGCTTGACCAATCTGATAGCCTTCTACAATGAGATGACTGTCTCACTGGATGAGGGGAGAGCAGTGGATATTGCTTATCTTGACTTTCACAAGGGTTACGACACTGTCTCCCATCACATCCACACAGTGATGTGGACCGAAAGTTGGCTGATCTGCCAGGCTCAAAGGGTTGCAAGCAGTGGCACAAAGTCCAGCTGAAGGCCAGTCACTAGTGGTATGCCCCAGAGGTCAGTACTGGGTCCAATACTGTTTAATGTCTTCATTAATGACCTGGATGATGGGACAGAGTGTACCCTCAGCAAGATGATACCAAGCTGGGAGGAGCAGTTGATTCGCCAGATGGTTAGGCTACTGTACAGAGTCACCTCAACAAGCTGGAGAAATTGGCCAACAGGAATCTCATAAAATTCAACAAAGGGAAGTGCAAAGTCCTGCACCTTGGGAGGAATAATCTCATGTACCGGTAAGTGTTTGGGGCTGACCAGTTGGAAAGCAGCTTCACAGAAAAGGACCTGGGGGTCCTGGTGGACAATAAGTTGACCATGAGCCAGCAGGATGCCCTTGCAGCAAAGACGACGAGCAGCATCCTTGGCTGTATGAGGCAGAGTGTTGCCAGCAGGTCAAGGGAGGTGATCCTTGCCCTCTGCTCAGTGCTGGTGAGGCCATATCTGGAGTACTTTGTCCAGTTCTGGGCTCCCCAGTACAAGAGAGACATGGACATACTGGAGCAGGACTACAAAGATGATTAGGGGTTGGAGCATCTCTCATATAAGGAGAGGCTGAGAGAGTGAGGTTGAGAGAGTTGGGATTGTTTAGCCTTGCGAAGAGAAGGCTCGATGGAGATCTTATCAATGTGTTTGAAAACCTGATGGGAAGGTGAACAGAAGATGAAGCCAGACACTTCTCAGTGGTGCCCAGTGAGAGGACAAGAGGCAGTGGACACAAAATGAAATACAGAAAATGCCACTTAAACATTAAGGGGAAAAAAACTTTTTTACTGTGAGGGTGGTCAAATGCTGCAATGGGTTGTCCAGAGAGATTGTGGAGTATCCATCTGTGGAGATATTCAAAACTTGACTGGAAATGGCCTGGAGCAACCTGGTCAGGTTGACCCTGCTTAGGACAGGGGGCTAGATCATCTCCAGAGGTCCCTTCCAACCTTAATGATTCTGTGCTTCTGTGAAATAAAAGGGCTTGTAAACTTTTGATTTTCCAGTCAAGAGTTTCAAAAGATTAAAAAAGCATAAAGGTGTGATATTTCCAAAATTTTCCTTTGCTTCCTTAATGTGTCTTCCTCCTCTGTAGTGTGAAAACAGAGAAGCACAGTAATCATAACAATATAGGAAAAAGTAAATTCAAGAATGTCCTCAAACTGATAGTGAAAAGCTGAAATTTTTGGCTTTCCAGAAATCTAAGCCTATTAAACACTGTAAGTCAAAATTAATGTTACCTACAGAAAAGCAGACTTCATTTCCTGGGAAGTTTACAGATTTCAGAAGTTCATATTCCTCCCAGAAATTTCCATGGGGACCAAAAACCTACTCTAAACAGTCCTCATTAAAATACAATGCCTGGCATTCCCTTTGTGCCGACGTTAATGTAACCAAAATGATCAATGAGAATTTATCGTGAAGTTCTTTGGTGACGTTATCACTTCCTCTTTGACTGTGTAAGTGAGCTATGAAGTAAGTGCCCCTAGGGCAACGGGAACAGCCTATGAGCCTGTGCACTAATGGTCAAACACAGCACATACTAAGTGGCATAGAGCAGAGCCAGCATGAGGGCAGTTGTAGGCTACCAGCATCCTCCAAAAACATTTGTGAAGGGGAGTGCCTCCCAGGTCCTGCCTTCTGAAATCGGTGGAGGGCTTTGCCTTGTACTCATGAAATGACTGATTATAGCAACATCTTGGGTCCTGCTGGATTTTTACCAGTATGTTCAACACTTGATCTGCGAAAAAAGAATATCATTCGATACACCATTCTTGGAAGGTCATTGATGTTGTCTTGCAATGTCTCATCTGTACTCTGAATTGGTAGGTTGTTTGTAGCTTTGTATTTTCATGTCTTAGATTTCCAAAGTATTACTGTTTGTTAGGCGCAATAGCACCACCGTGTTGGTTTTAGTCATGTAAAAGTGAAATGTTTTTCATTTTTACCCAGAAATACCCAAATATGCACTATAAAAACCCAGGCATGCTGCCTGTCTTGTCACTTTAGGAGGGCCTGTGGTTGCCCATAAAAGCACTGATTGACGTACCTTATTTCCCGTATCTGTGAGTGGAATCGAATATTCTGTGACTGGTCTAGTATTTTGTAAGTGTCATCTCATAATATTTCTATTAGCAGCAGCAGTAAAATAACCAAGTGCTAATGCTAAATTTGTACTTGAATTTGACTATAAAATTCCTGGATTGCTGAAAACTAGGAAAGTAATGAGTTTGTAGGATATATGTCTTAAAATGGGATACCCCAAAGTTATCTAAATTGGCATTTTGGGGAGAATTTGAATGTACATGTGTACGTATTATAAGAAACTGAGATCTGATATTTTACCATTTGATTTAATTTCTATGTCATTCATAAATCATGGGTGAAAAGCTGTATTACTTAAGTGTGAAATATGCTGATAATTTTATGCATCTTGTGGCTGCACTTATTAGTTTAGATTGATTGGAAAAAAAGGTTTGATATAAAGCTACGGACGAAATTCTGATCAGTACTCACTGAATGAGAGTAGAGTATTATGTTTAGAGTCAGTGGAAGTAAAACTAGTTTCTTTATCTTATGGGGCTCTGCATTGTTCAATCCTGTGAATTAAATGCATTTCCTAAAACAAGATAGTGACTTAACTGTGAGAGATTACTTTTTAAATAAAACCTGTGAAAACATGGTGTTACTGTAAACGCCTTCACTATGTGACACGGCACTCACATTATAATCTAAGTCCATCAGAAATTGTTCTTTACCTCTGAGTCTAGGTTTCACTGGTAGATTGCTGAAGTTCTCATGTAAGGGTTTGTGGAAGTCATAATAAATAGAAAGCTTTAAATAATCTAACTAGTACAATAGAATTAAAAAGGCTCAATCAAATATTTATAAACAGACTCCCTTCCTTTTTGATCCAAAAATTGCATTAGAATTTGGAGCTATTGGATGGTCTTTGCAAACCTCAGCAGTAATTTTATGGCTTGTTGATTCTATTCAGATCACTGGATATACTGAAGGTTATCTCATGTTAAATCTACATCTTTCACTTATTAGATATCTCTAAAAGGCTTACTATTTTAACACTTAAAAGCTGAGGTCATGGTGTTGTTTGCCACCTACCTCATTTTCAGGGCTCTAGAAGTCAGCTGCAGCTCTTGTTAGCACAAGATTTGGGAACTCCAGGAGTCTTTTTCTATCTGTAAAGTTGCCCCTGGAGCCTTAGACAAACTTGGTAGTGGAAAAATTCTTTTAAAATTAAAGAGCAAGGGAACTATCAGAAATAAAGAGAAACAAAATAAAAAGCTCAAATTAATCATTCAAATGCCCTCCCAGGATAAGAAGTTGCCAGCACTGTGCTGCATTGTCTTCATGGTGGTAAGAAGATGACTAACACCTCTGGAAGATAGAGAGGAAAGGATAGGTTGCTGTGAGCTTTGCAAGAGAAACTTCTTTCAAAGTTGAGATTATTCATGCAGCCATTGTTCTGTATTTTAGCACACGACTCAGTTTTGGGAAGAGATTTTATGAATGTTCATGTGTTTTTGCCTGATATAATTACCCTGGTGACATAGTAAACACTTTATTCTTTCAGTAACATAATCTGTCCAACAAGCTGTTGGCAGGAAGGAAGATGCTTTAGAATATGTCCAAGTTACAGCTCTTCTTGCAGTCATAGTATTGTTGCAGGTGGCTGCTAGTAGTTCATCACTGCTTTGGGAATAAAAGCCTTGAAATGTTACAGGAAAAAAAAAGTAATACAGCTATTACAAATAAGGACTGTGTGGTTGAGGGGAAGGATAGAGGCAGGAAGAGAGGAAGCTGTCCAGGTACAAACTAGACTTCTGGAAATATATTCAGAATCATAATTTGCATGAGCCACAGTTTTTCTCTCAGCATCTCAATTCTTAAAACTTTGTCAGCTCAAGAAATGTTTCTTCTCTCTCATTTCTCTGTAGGCCTGGTAATACCTTTCTGTTGGGGGTTTGCTCTACCAGCCACATTCAGTTTCCTACCACTTCCTTCTCAACTCCACTTTGCCCTCTCATCCTGAAACCTCTCACCATAGCTGGGAGATAAATGCAGATTGCAAATGTACAATACTTTGAAACAGTGAGGTGGACTCAGGAGGGGAGAAGATACAAAAAGGTATTGGGCAGAAACAAAGCCTAAGGTGCATTTCAACAGTAACTTTCAGAGAGGCGTACCTATATTTTTGTTTCATATCATTTCGCCTGTAAGCAACAAAAGCAGTAAACAAGGATACATTGAGCTTGATCTATTTTTTTATTCTTAATCTATTAAAATCACTGGGCCTGTGTTTCACCTAAAAAGAGAGCCAGTGGGCCTTTATGATTCACAGTGCTAAAAAGAGGAATAAAAACTCAAATTCTTTAGGAGAATGTGTCTATGCAACTCTTTATTGTAAATCACAATTATGGAGGAGAGCCTGAATCCTTTTATTTTTAACTGTGAAGGGTTGACAGTTCTTATGTAACTTGAAAATATTGCCCTCGCGCTTTCCTTGAACATCTTACTTAAAATCCAGGGACAAAAGTATGTGGGAAAAAAACCTGCTCTGCTGTGTTGTATCATCTGTACTGTGCGCTCTGCAAGCGTCATTAGGCTGGGCTGAATGTGCAATGATGTATACTGTTGCTATCACAGATGCATTTTTGCAATCAAAAATTTCCCCTTTCACAAGATGAAAAGATATTTTCGTAATGTTCATTACAGCATATTAAGACATTAGTACTGAGATCCTTTCAGTGCATTAGAGAGAGCATTGTCATTCTTTCTTCTCATCAGTTGAAATAATCAATTATCCAAAATTGCATTACCTTCAAATAAAACGGGGAAGAATATGGGCTCAAGCTTTGACAATCAAGGCTTGCTTTAGATAATGCTGTTAACCAATTGAAATAGCAGAGTGAGACATCTGAGCCATTACCATGTGGCAAACCACCAGAAGAGGACAGGACGCTGCTTTTGACTTGTTCTGCAATACTCTGTGGCTATTTTAAAGACAAAAATGAAGGCAAAGGACAGCCTGCTTGTGATAAACTTTCTCGTTGACTTTGGTGCATTCATAACTGAGAGAGAGATGAGAAAGCCAGTAAGAAGAAGTAAGAATATTGTATTTTTTATGTGGTTTTAGATATGTATACAGAGCCACGGATTTTTGTGGCACTTTACAGATAAATAAAACAACGGGTCCTGACACAGAGGAATTAAGACTCCTGTGAAATGTTACACAATAAGGGATGTCAGTAATCACAAGGAGATTAGGAGAAAACATGTTTTCACAGGAGTGAAATATCTTGAACTGTGTTTATCGTTACATACATTCTGATATCTATCTAATAAAATGTCAAAGAGAAGCTGTATTTAATACTGTAAGATTGTAACTGGTATCCCAGAATGAAAGTTGATCTGAAAGTCATTGTTGGAAAGATGTGTGGAGGATTTAGAGCCACGTGGGGTCTGAAGATGGAAAGATGAAAGACAGAGTCAGGGAGAAAACTGTAGGCATTGGGGATGGCATAGCAGAAAAAAAACAGAGCCCTCTAATAACTAACAAATAAGATCCAGCCCTCCCATGTCCCTAAAATTTTAATTCTGGTTGCCATTCCAGTCTAAGGAAATAGATCTAGGTCTTGGTGCCTAGTCCATAGCTGTGAAAAAACCTCATCCATTTCCACTCTCATATGAAAGTGTTTATTTTCTCTCTGATTTTTATGTGAGTCGAAGGATAGGCTATGGCAAGGCAGGAGAAGTAATGAAGCAGTCAGCCGAGGGAAGTACAGAGCAGCAGGCAGCAATGATAGGGACTCACAACGATGGCCAGCAGGAGCAAGGAGCTTAGTCTAGTGGGGCTCTGTGGAAAGAAGCAAATGAAGCAATGTGGGAGAATTTTCTAGTAACCGCCTACTCGACTAATTTAATCACAAAAAGAAACTCCAGAAAGTTCTGGCTCAGGGGAAATGTCTGTCTTCTCTCAGGCCACTTTTGACAGGGCTTTCTGTTTGTGTGGATGCAGACATGCATAATTGGGTTGGAGATGTCCAGTTGGGCTTTCTGTGAGTTTTATAACTAACATAAAATGAGCTTGCTACCCTTTCTTGTGGGTAGAATATAATAAAATAGAAAATATTTTACCATATATCCAGGGTCCAAAATAAACTCTATTCATAGAAAAGAAATTTTCTGCAGAGAAATCTGCAGTTTTTAAAGAAATACTGTTTCCTGTTCCATAATTGCAGTGTTGAAAGACTTAAAAGAGGCTTCATGGTGATGTGTAGTTTGCTTATTTTTTTTACCTAATGCATGAAGATCAAAGATTGAATTCAAGGTGTTTCTTCATGACTTCTGAAGTATTTGAACTTGGACAAGAAAGACAGTGGATTATCAATTGTATAGCAGAATTTTACATCCCAGGAAATTGCCATTGCTTGTCGTCTGCTTAGCAGTACCTCTATACTGCAACAAATGGGGGGGGGGGGGGGGAATGGAGTGATGATTGTATATTGCAAATAGAATTCTGAATTTAATTGGACCTTGAAATGCATTTGGGACTGGCTGTCGAATTAAGTTTAGTCAAGCTAAAGACTTTCATCAGCTTTCGGTGGCTTCGGTTAAGATGCCTGATTTTCAGACAGGAGTGCTGAATAGGAACAAAATAAAAGCATGATCATGGATATGCTCTATCCAAATGCATTTTGAACTCAGGAATCTTTTAATCTTGATTTTTATCAATCTGTCCAGAAGGTTTCTGAAGGCATTAGGAATAAAGGGATGTGTTCTTTTTCCTTGATAAGCTTCATTTTCTGAGTTAATCATTTTAGCTATTTTAAAATCTATTTGAATATGTTTGGCATGTAAAATGACAGCTGGAATGCATGTTGTGTGCTAGAGAGAAGAATATTTGTTAACTAAGGAAAATCAAAATCTACCAAATTAATTGTATTGCATGATAACAAAGCTAATCTCTGAGGAAGGTTAGTCCTTTCCCCTTCCCCCTTCACATGCATTTGAAAATATTACTGGTTCATGGTTCAATCCTGATGTCCTTAATCAGTTTTGACTTGCTACTTTTTTAAACAGACACCTTACTAACATTATGAAGTATTGCCTGAAGGAGGAATGATTAAAAGCATGGAGACTTGCCCCTAGATACTTCTTCATGATGAATTAATATTATGAAATTATGTTTTGGAATTACAAGAAAATTCCATGAAGAGAGATGATCTATTTTTTAAATGATGTGTATCTCACTGTCACAAAGTAATTCTCAACAACAGTTTACATAATAATAAATAATTTGCACTTCTATAGGTCTTTTCAATCAAGAATCATGAACTGTTTTATGAAAAAGGCCACATATTATACTTACTTTATAGATAGGAAAGTGAATCAAATTGTAGTGAAGTACAGCTCTACGGTCACAAATGAAGCAAGCATATCCAAGTTCACAAACAAACTTTTCCTAGTTAAGGCATGAGACTATCCTGCCAATCCTCATGACATTTCTTCTTAGCGCACAAACTTTCGCACATTGCAGTGAGATTTTTCTGGACTAACAACCATTTGGGCTGTTCTTAATTATGCAAATTTGCAATCATTGCACAAACTGAGGTTTGGGATTAGTTGGTGATTGTATCTTTTCAAAGTGTGGTTGGACAGACATCATTGCTTTTGGATGACTGAACAGATTCACAGTTGGGTGATTAGTTGACATCTATATATGGGCTTTTTTTCCCTTTATTGTCTTGGTAGCTCTTAGGTTTACTCAGTACTTTTTCAGTGTATCTTTCATTGGTTCATTCTCTTCACATACAATTTAATATAGTCAAATGTTTCAGTCACTAATTTCCACACCAGAAAAATTACATGAACTGTATTTTACCTAAGAGTGGCTGAAACTGAATCTGTCAAGAAATGGGAAATTCTTGCTGCACATTTCCACTGTCCTCCTAAGCAATTGCACAGCACTGCATCTAAACAGACATTTTCAGGTTCAAGTTTGTGGTTCGTTGGTTAAAGAGAAGAAACCTAGCTTCCCAAGCCGGCAAAAGTTAGGAGCCAAGATTTAGGTCTGAACGTCCTGATGCATCTTATTTGAAGTCAATCGCAATGCACAAGAGCAGGTTAGACTTCCTTTCCCACCTTTAGCATCCTTCAGCTCTCTTCTTTCAGCTGAAAATGGATCATACGTCTGTTCTTTGGTTTATATTCATCCAGTTCTCATTGTTTTGGTGGCTACTTACTGTACCTGTTTTACTGCCTTCAGTTTTCATGCATTTGTCTTCCTTGTGCATTTGACATCATAAGATCTCTGAGGCAAGTACTATGTCTACTGGTGTAGAAATATGATCTCTAAAGTGGTGGAAATTGAACTTGCATAGGCAATCTTGGTGGTAAAATGATAAAGCTTCAGAAACGTAATAATTCCTGCTATGAAGCATCTTAGGTGATGTGGAAAAATCCTAAGCAGCCTAAAACTTCTGCAAAACCTACTCAAGAAAGTACTTAAACACTTGCCTCAGTCTCTTTGTAGGACTGCTGCGCAGGCTTAAGGTTAATCATATTCTTAAGAGCTCTTCTGTATCCAGAGCCTGAATTATATTCTGTTTGTAGGGGTTTTTTTTTCCTTTTTTTGAATGAAAGCTGTTAAAATGGAAGTTTCCATCAGTATTATCCTTTGTTATTTGGCAAATTGCATAGAGAAGTCCCTGGAGAAATAAAAGCTGAAAGGACAGGTAAAGTGGCATAATTGACAAACACCAAGAGAGCCCACTGAGACAAAATCTCATTAATATTCTTGTAGAACTGAACTGAGTAATCTCTTGCCTGATTTCTACTTTACACAGAGAGAGATAGTCAACACGTATATTAGTAGCAGAGAAGAATCCCAGCCATACAGTGTAAGTATATTCTTCATTAGCCCTTGAGAAGGTCTATTTATGCCCTGTATTGTTCATTTGTACCCAGTAAAGTAACAGTGAGGAAATCACTTCTTAAAAACAACAAACTTCAAGTGAGGATCAGACCACATCGCTGTGGATGTTTTTGAAGCTAGGCAAGAACTTTGTTCTGTAGCCAAACTGAACTGTGTTTGACCTGTGCCTAAGTAATGGCTCTATTACCTTTGCTCTTAGTGGGTAATTTTTGTTAACACTGGATATTCCAAGAGAAATAGAATTGTCTTACTGGCTATAGCCAGGCCAAAGGATCCAACAACTTGCTATGATCATGGTCTAATCCGGCTTAGCTAATATGGTGGGTGACATAATTTGCAGTGATATGATCATATCTTGCCATCCAGCTGAATTCTGCCACGTAAACCCAATGGCCTCAATTATTTGAAATGTTAAAACAAAATGGATCAGTCTGTAAAAGATCAATGATACAATCATGGGTGTAAAATTCCTTTATCATCTGAATGTACAGTTTATCACATAGGTTTCAATGCTGTATGTTTGTAAAATATAAAATATGTATGAGGTATTCTCCCAGACTTGTAAACACAAATTGCTTTGTCTCCTGTTAGATAAGTATTAACAGTCTGCATTCAATTCAGAGAACAACCTGATCTCGCAGAAGATTAGGTTATTCTTAGTGAGTTGATAGCATCTGGGATTAGGCATTCTTTCTCATTCACGGAAAACTGAAAAGAAACACACTTTCATCATCAGAGGGGATGGCTTCTGTGGAGCTGAATTATTATATAAACCTACCAGAAACTAATTCGCAAAGGATGCCTGCAGAATACTGCTGCAGGAAATGAGGTCCAGTAAGGCCTGCACTGTTCTGTCATGTTACAGGTGCCAGGAATCAAAACAACACACATATCTGCTCGTTATAATGGGTACAAATAGAGAATCTGCTGAGCAGACCTGTAGGTTTTAATATGATATCTCCCAGCTTTTATTTATCTCTTGCTCTCCAGTCTACAGGTAATGTGTTGAATTCGCTGCCATGGTAACTTAAGAAGTAAAGCTAGCAGAAACTATCCTATTTTAAAGCTTTCCTTTTGCTATTATCATTCTCTCCATACATGTAACGCAGGCATATTCCAGAATTATATTAACAAACAAGTACAAATAAACTAAAATTATGCTTTTCAAGTAAGAATGAACTAGGCCAAGAACAGCTATTAACAGCTAGATAAGCCAGTCTGGACAGAGGAAGCTGAAGGTGCAGAGATGTTCACTACATGTCTCCAGAGATATGTTGTTGGAAAACCATTCAAGAAGGGTCCTTTCAAAGGTCTATGAGAAAAGGAAGACACTAAGAATTATATTTTCAGGTCAAAAGGATGTCAATAGGGACTGTATGACAGACGTTGGGAATGGCACATGTTATAGGATTGATCTGGACTGACCTATTAGCACAATGATAAGCTTAAAAGTAGCTGTGTCGACATCTCTGTTTGGTTCCCTTTCTTAGGAAAATAAATAAGCATATTTTAGAGCTTCCATTCCAAAATCTTTTCAATCACAGTAATGAAAGAATATAAGAATAATGAAAGAAATGAAAGAATTTGGTCTAAGAGATAGAAGAAGCTCAGACACTCGCTTTATTCTAACCTAATTCATCCACAAATAAAATCAACTTTAAAAAAAGGATATGTAATAACTCCATGGAAGCTGATAAAAATGGAGGATAAAATAAAACAGGAGTTAAAATGCATAAAATTGTATCAAAACATATGCCCTAAACAATGATGTTTTAGGAGAGAACTGATCAAGAAGGATCTTAACAATGTATTTATTACTTGATAATTTAAAAATAGATGCCAGTAAATTTAAACCTGTAATTTCCAGTACTGTATGCTGATATTAGCATGAAATTAAATCCTTCTTTTTCCTGCCTCTGTTCTGTTTGTATTCTCTAGAACTAGGTTCTGTTAGTCAGAAATAATCCCTACCTCATAATGCTTTCCTCACTGCTGTGCAAATCCTATCTCGTTTCACAATGAAGTAGAATTTGCTCTAATTCTGATCTGGTACCAAAACACTTGCTGGAAATAAGCCAGCTTTATTTTGCTTTTCTTTTTTAAAAAAGCTTCCTAAAATGCATCCAGAAGTTTCATATCAACACAACTGTTCCCCAGTCATGACAGCTTCATTTAGCTTTCTGCAGCTCTTCGTGGATATTATTTGATCTGGACTTTGGCTGCAATTAGCAGAACTGGGCAGCAAAATGCGTTTCCTGTCCTGTGAGATGTTTCAGCATTTCCAATATTGACCCATTCTGTAGGTGGATGAGCCTCTCAAAGTGAAAAAGATGCTCCTTCTAGAGCAGTAGACAAGACATTCACTTCCATGTAGAGGACTATGCTTGTTTGAAGCCGAGTTTTAAACCTTCTTCTCTCCCATGTTCTAGTTATAGAATATAACCAGTCATATTCTAGTTATCTAGGTTTCACTTATTGCCAGATTAATCCTGGTTGAGCCTTTCTCTTTTTTGTGTCAGAGATCTTGTGTTTGTTGATACAGGCATAGATGTTCATTTGAAGTTTTGGCTTCAATTTATGAACATCTTTCTGGAAAAAAAATAGCAAATATTTCATTTGAAAATCTCTAGCCAGCTTTCATAGATACTATTGTTGAAACAAGCCTTCCTGCTGGCAAATGAAGTTAGACAGGGCCCTCCATCTCTCAGAAGACGTTCCTTTCCTTGCTTAGTGGAGGTGGTACCACCTGCCCGCCTCATAGAGGAGTTGTGAGAATGAACGAGTTTCTGTTCATGAGCTGCTGCTGGGTGTTCTTCCTGATGCTAAATGCTGCCTGAGAATGAGAGTCTCGACCTCAAAATTGGATGTAGTACTGTTACAGACAAAACTCACCACAGAGCAAATGTGCTGACCCTCTATCGCTTATCTAGCTGTTTTGCTAAATTGCAGCTGCTTTAAAATTACACTCTAATTCAGCAACAATTCAGCAGTGAAGTCTTAGGAAGAAAACACTAGATGCCATTTTGAATAGCTCCACTATAAAATGATAAGCTAGTGAGAGAAGAGAGTGGGAATACTGCTGAGATACTGTGGCTCTGTTACTAAGGAAAATTCAGTTAACATTAGTAAAAACTACAACACAACAGGGCTCAGGAGATTGTTTCACAAGAGACCTTTGGTAGATACATAGCAGAATGACAGGAAGGGAAAGGGAAGCCTGTGGGGTAAATATATCCATGTGATCTTCTTGCAGCTTTGCAGGCTTATCTGGATATTTAAAGCCCACACAAGAAAAGCAGATCAATGTATAAAACAGTTTTGCGCATGAGGATGGGAGCTGGCCTCCTGCCAAATGCTGCCAACACTGCAATTAGTCAGTGTGTGCTAAACAGATGTGTGTGATATCCCTTTAAATCAATGCCAGGCTTAACTCCTTCGGGATGGCTGGTACAGTGCCCAGCGTGACCACAGACTGCTGTTTGTCTGCGTGTGTGTGCATGTCCGTCTTACTCACTTGGTGGGTGAGTCCATCTGTCCATCCTGCAAAGTACTGTAGAGGGATGGTCGCATCAATATATTTTACTTTTTCAATTTTGATAATTCTGAGTTGTTTCAGTGGGAAAATTGGTATGTTGGAAATCTGTCCTCTCTCCTATTTCTTTTTTTCCCTGTGTGTTTTTACTGTGGAACAAAACATTTGTAATTATATATGGGTATACAGGCACAGTTGCACTGCATGTATGCACTAATGCTGTAGTAACATTTAATGGGTGAGATGGTGCATGTATTAATCATGGCTAGATCAAATCCATTAAATCATCAAATGATTTAGCTTGTGTGATAATTCTTTCACTTGCCTTCAGTACTGGCTTTCAGTGAGAATCTGAAAGGCTTCTATGCATACAGAGAATATTTTTGAAAAACATCCCACTGTTGTAAACTTTCCCCTAATAAAAGCATGTTTGTGAAATTAGGAGAGGACTTCAGTCAAGAATGCTCAATGTTCATAGCTCTACCCTTTTGTAGGAGAGAAGATGAAGGATCCTTCTGATAAAGCAGTTTTCGTATACCATATCTGAACCGTGGAACCCACTCACAGTGCCCTGCAACACTGCAAAATCCTACCCAGGGTGGACTCTGTGCAGGCCTGGGCATTTCCATACAAAACTCAAGGTTCTGCGGAGGCAAAGGCTTTTTCTCTCTCAGTTCCTCTTGTCCACCTGATCCTGGTGAGGCTGGTCTTTTGCCAGATGTATTTCTCTCCATAACTTCTCCTCAAGTCTCTGAATTTTTTTAGATTTATCTAGCTCTTTTCCTTGGAGATTTGATTCTTTTTCTTTCTCAGTGCTTACCTTAAAGAGAACAGCCCTTTGAGTCCCTGGATTGGTAACAGCTCTATTTTTTTTCAGGACAACCCTGTAGCTCTGAGATGAGCCACTCTGCCAGCGTTATTCAGCTTTTGCTGGGAACACGTCAGCTTTGGCTCACCCATCTTTGGGTCACTATGAGCATGAACTGTGATTATTTATATACGGTGACACCTAAGCACCGCAGCCCCATCCTGCCTATTCTATCCTTTTGATGCCAGCAGAATCAGAATAATAGCACATTTATTTATAAAGCACTCTACATTCCTTGTTTTATTCTGTTGTTTAAACAAGGAATTGTTCGTTTAGACATAAAAATGCAATAAAACTAAATAAATAACATAGCATTAAAGAACTAAATAAATAACATAGTATTAAAAATCAAACATTAAAAATAAAGGCAGCATCCTACTACCACTCTCTCTCTTAATACATGCATAGGCTCAGGAGGGAGGCTGGGAAAGATTAGCATTAATAAACAAACATAAGGCCAGCAGCAATCACTAAATAAATATCATTAAATAAATCCCCTTGACAGTTAAAAAAAATACTGGAGACTTTTATCTAATAAAAAGTGTGTAGGAAGATGAGATGAAGTGGGTGCTGTAGAGTAGTGAACGCCATTGTCAAGAAACCAGCCACAATAAAGCACCAAGACCTACCACTTCAGCAGGCAGCGATGGGATCCCTGGAGCACGGATGAGGTCAAGGCAGCACAGAGCTTTCCATGTTATGAAGGGTCTTACCAGATTTAGTTTTAAAACTTAACAAGATCACCTTTAGGTCAAAATACCATTCTTTGGGCAGCCCATGCAAAGAACTGTGGGCAGACTAAGTCTGATTGCTCTTTGCTGAACAGAAGAGCAGATGGGCTAATCCATTCTCAACAAGCTGTGAGCTTCAGAGCTGCTCTGCAAAGATGGCAGTGCAGCACCTCCGTCCACGTGGTGGCCGCGGCACATGTTGCTGTTGTGAGGTTGCCATGGGATAAGTAAGGGCACAGCGTATGCAGACCGTGCAACAGAATAAACATTTTCAATCGTGTATTCACGTGTCTTTCTAGAGAGAGTCAAAACTGATGTCAGGATTCAGCTCAATCTCTTTCAGCTTCTGTGAAATGTTAGAGAGAGTCAGGAAGGGAAATGGTAAAGCTGTCACGCTTACTAAATTTTCTAGTTCCCAACTGAAGTGTTGGCCTAATGTATACAAATCACCAGTGGCTTCGAATAAAAGAATACCTGTTTCTACACATCCTGAGGTTTTTAGAGGGGTGATGTTTTCCAAATACATGCATGTGAAGAATCTTGGGAGTTATAAGACTGAGATAAAGCTGCCTGTTTAATCTAAATACCTGACAGATCTCTGGACTATGATGTATTTCACTGTAGCTTGCGTAGCTGTAGTGAAGCTAGCTTTAAAGCTGAGGAGCTGGGGTACCGAAAGCTCTTTAATCAAAGCAGCACAGAGTTCAGCTCAAGCTAACTACCCAAGTATTTTCTCTGCTTTTCAGGTGACCTTTACAGCTTGCTCTATATTCAGTGCTTCCACAGCTATGCTGGTAGCTGAACACCTATAACCAATGTTCAGGCACGGCTCTGTGTACATGGCTGTGTGTATGTTTGCATATGTGAAAACTAGTGTGAAGATATGTGTTGTATCTACCTATGAAAATTTAGGTGATACATTTATCACCATTTAGGAGTCCGATCTCTGTGTACACACTTGTTCTCTGCAGCAAAAACATAAAATAGTTCATCCTGTTTATTTCTCTTCCTCTGAAAGACAGGTTGAAATACTTTGCAGTTACTGTGAGTTCATAGGTGATATATGTCATAGAAACTCAAAGTTCTTCTAAACAACTGTATTGGTGATATTCTTGGCATAATATAGACAATACTCAATGAAGAAAATACTTTTTTGCTCATAAATGGTGTGAATCTAGACCATGCATTTATTTCCACCTCTTTTATCTGACTGAATTTTACTGTATCTGCAAAATGGAAATGCATTAGAAGAGTATCTCCATTTCATTTCTAAGACCAACAGAAATAGTTTTATTTTATTTCCTTTGAGAATTTTTAATTATCTTTTATAACAAAGTGCAGAGGAATGTAAACAATGACATGCGGTTATGAGAGAATTGTTGTAGTACAAGGTATGATGAAGACATGTAGGAGTTAGGCTGCTACAGCAGTTTCCTGTTTTTTCCTTTTGCATTGATTTTTGTTTTTATAATTCCTATTTTGTGTTCCATTCTGCGTCACTTCTTAAAAAGTAAAATATTAACAAATGTAACAAAGTTTCTAACACCTGCAAATTATGTTGTACCCACAGACTTTAATGGGTCAGCAGCCACCAGAACACTCCAAACGGGGATCCCAGTTTTTTAAGTAGCTTAGTTAGTGTTCTGTGATGTCTAGAGGTATCATATCCTGCAGTTTTTCTCATTTGCATCTTTACAGTTCCCACCCAGAAATTCTACTAGCAAGATCACACTGATACACTTAGCTAAAAACGCACCTGAATTTTTCTGCAAGTCAGGGAACATTTATTTTAGCCTCTGGAGCAAAACCAGGTAAAAACAAAACTACCCCTATGTATTTTTACAAAATGTAGGTTTCATACTATCCTGTCTGTCCAAACACATGCAAACCCAGAACTCCATAGTGGTTTGCCTTCAGCATTTTATTTGGAACGACAGAGGCTCTCATTTTTTCCCGTTATTTTTCTGACACCCATTATGCAACTGGTGGGAATTATGTTATATCCAACCTCACATGTACTCTTAAAGCAGTAATGAAGTTGTTTTCAAGCAATCTGAACCTTAGATTAACTATATCCTGGAAAGCTTGAATACAAGTCTTATATTCCCACTCATTCATTTCTGCTGGTTTTGGGGGGCTGGTAATCTATTGGGCAGTCCTGTCTCTCCCAGTGAATAGCTCACCCAAGTTCTGGAGCTCCTGAAAAGTTACTCAGGTAGAAGATAGATAACACTGGGACAGCCACTGGATGTCACCTTGCTCTGAAAGACACACTCAGCTGCAGGAAGGACCAAACTAGTTCAAATAAGCCTTGAGTTGGACTGGATGGGCCATAGAGAGAGATTTAGTCCCATGGTACTTGACGTTGTTCCTGTTGCTTTCTGATGTATGCTGAAATGTGCCTTGAGACAAACTTCCCCCATCTCTCTTCTCCATGTGCATAGCAGCTGATTTTCGTAGTAGTTATTAGGGCATGAGCAGGGAAGACTTTGTGTCCTCTGATGAATGGGCCGGTGCAATGTGCAAAGCACATACTATATATCACACTTCCTCTCACTTTTCCCACTAAGTTCCTTGCTTGACCGTATTTCACTACAGTTAATAACATGCTTTAAATATGGCATGCCCGGCTTGCATCAGTAATAAGACCTCCTTTTTTTAAAAGGGCGGTTTTAATATTAGCAAGTGGCTGCTCCTGTGATGTTTTCAATATGTTGCTAATCTGTAAGTACCTGCTCCTGTCAGTAGCTGAGAGCCTCCTGTGTAGCGCTTAGCAGTCTCGGCTTCCACTGATATCCGTGGAAGCCGAGGATAATCAGTACCCCGTAGGACAGGCCATAAGTGAATGCTACGGGCAATTGGAGCACAGAAGGGTAATCACAGTGCTAATGAAAGCAATAGGTGGCTGTCAGTGAAATAGTTTTTCATATTGGGTTTGTCTTGAAAGCCTGAAAAGAAGTTTTAACTGAATTACGTAAGTATAGCAAGAAAAGAAAAAAAGCATGAGGGAATGTTATTAGAATTTCAAGTTTTTGCTCTCGAATAGCAGTGCTATAACTGCTTAAAGAAAAAGTCATTAGAGATTTTAAAAACACAAAAGTTTTTTGTATTGGCCAACAGCACAATTGCTTTGTCTGAAATTAAAAAAGATCCCCCCAAACTCAGCCTGAGACAGGATGAAAAATTTCCAGCTATTCTTCAGCAATAAGCAGTGGAAAAGGGGATCTTTTAATGTGAGGCATTTAACAGCTTTAAAATAGATGTTACTGGAAGGGATATTGTCCCCTCTGATAACTTGTTCGTCCAGTAGGAGAGGAAGAGTGGGGACACAATAGAATGATGTAAATCTAATCCTGAAGAGGGGATGTTTAGGATGGAACTAGAGGGTTAAATAGAGATAATGTCAGGAAATTATAACAGAGTAATTTTAGACCTGAGAGGAATAGATTGTGGAACAGAGAAATGGTGGGAACCTTATTGTTGATGCATTTAAATATAGACTGGACAAAATGTTAATAAATGTACAATAGGGAGCAATCTGACATTGTACTCAAGGAGACGGAAAGGATGCAGTAATGAGCCTTTTAAAAAGGACTGCCAGGTTCTGTAAAGTACGTCACTGTGAACTTTATTTCACTTAAAGCATATTTGTATGTAATATAAATACAGCAAAAATTGTTCTATTTATCAAAGGAAATTTTACTCTAATTTTTTTTTTTTGTCATTCAAACACTATACTTTTGATTTCAACACTCTGTCCTTGCTTGTGTTGTAGAGTATGGTGCTCTCTGCTGACTTGTACATAGTGAACGTACAGTGATAATTTGTCTTCGTGTATCTTAAAGGCTAAAGACCATCCTATTCTATTTTAGTAAATCACTCAACAAGTAGCTCCAGAGAAGTGAATGGCATTCAAATACATCCTCTGAATTTGAGACCCTGCTGGAACTATGAAAAGGAAGAACGTTGATAAGGAGCCAGTCAGAAGGATCTGTCAGATATTGGTCTTGATAGTCTCCGGACCTCCTCACTGTCAGTGTCCCGTAGTTATGATTCACCAACACTAAACTGTTGAAAACAATCAGCCTTATCAAAAAGGTCATTTTTAATTTGCAGGTGTGAATCAGCATGAGAGTGGTGGAGTTGCCATCTAAGGAAAAGTTACATTCAAATGAATACATTTTATAAATGAGTGAGTGGTGCTAATTTAGTTTATCCTTTTAAACTCAAACAAATCTTCAGAAAACTGCTTTCATATTACATGTTGAAAGATAATTAATAGTTCTTGACATTGAAGTTGTAGGTCAAGTGTAAGAATTTGGTGTAAATCTAGGGAAAAGTACCTTTTAAATGACTTATAAAAAAAGTTATGTTTAGTAACGCTTTTCATCCTGGAGGAAATCCAGATACTTAGCAGCTACCATACATATGACAAGCTCTTCACTTCTTACTAATATTAAGTTATTGTTTATAAATAATTGATATACAAAATGTCCTCAGCATTCTACAGATACAGGAGAAGCCAGTCATCATCCAGAGAGCTTGCATGCTAATGACAAACACAGCGCAACAAGGGAGACTTACGCTAAAATGAGGTCGATCAAATGGAGTTGGCTAATCTAAGGTTACAACATTACTGAATAAAACTCCTTTAAGTGAAAAGTCTGTTAAAAAATATTTCTCTAATATATTTGCCTCATCTCACTAAAATTATTTTCCTTGGGAATTTCTTTCTTGTTAACTCTTGCTACTCGCTTGCACATCTCTCACTTCTCAGCACATTCTTCCTGCTACTCCCCTCCCTTCTGCTAACCACCAAGCTGTCCTCTTCCTTCAGGACACTCCTGTAGGACATGCCGTGTGTAGAACATTGTAGATCATGGGTGTAATCCAAGAATGAAGAGTTCAAAACAAATTATAAGGTATCCTCATTATTTTAATGCAAATCAGAGTGCTACTGCCTTTCTGAAAACGTTTGGCTTGGCTTTATACTCAGATGAGTTTGTGAGATGAGTAAGTTATAGATGGTATTTGAGAAGTTTATGGCAAATCAAGGGCAAATTAACTTTCTGTGGTATTGTATGTTTTGAGATTCTTACTCACAATGTCTAGGAATAAAATATGTTCTCCTGTTCATCTATAATATTCACGGTCTCTAAATTATGTAAATACATCTCCTAAGGCTCTAGCAAAAATAAACTTTATGCATCTCCTCTCTTTCTTGAAAGATTTGACAAGATTACATTTAAGAAACCTGCTTGAAGTTCTGATATTTATCTATGAGAAAAGAAAACAAAATTCTTATCAGGGATGCGATGGCATGATTTGAACTCAAGAAGAAAGATAAAGAACCAGAGTATGCCACTGAACTTATTTTTTGAAGAAACCAAGCACTGACATGATTCAGTATTATAGTTCCAGTAATAGACGCTCAGCTAGAAGCAGACCTGTGGGAATGTAATATTTAGCCTCTTATTTCAATTTTCTTCACCGTGTTCTTGCTTTTCTAATGTTCATACCTTTTCATGAGAGAATATTGTATGAGGCAGTATGATTAAAAATAATGGGACTGAAAAGTTTTTCCTCCTTGTAAACTAAGCTGAGCATTAATATACGAGTTACTAATCCTAAATGGAAAACAGTGAATATTAAGCTCTTGTTTCTCAGGAAGCAAGCATCTCATGCCTCAATTCCAAAGTGGAAGGAACATTTTGGCATGTTAGAAGGGTTTTGGCTCCATAACCATTTAATCTGTGGTCTTTTGAAGAGTCCAAGTCTCAGGTGATGCCTGTTTGTTATGATGATGGCTCTGCCAGGGACATTTTCACTTGGGACATTTGGGTATTGAGGGCTGAAGGTGGATCCACTTCGCCAGTGTCATGCCTATTTGGTATGATTGATTCACTGAAGTGTATGTTACCACTGCAGCTATACAGGGTTTTTAGTGCACTGCAAGGCAGGGATATCTGCCTTGGCAAGCACGAGTGGAGTGGGTATTGGGCAGGCAGTATACCATTCTCTGCACAAAGTCCAGTGCAGCTGAAAGTAGATCTGTGAGCATATACTCTAGTGCTTGATTCTTTTCTAGGTTTACAAAGAGAGAAGCAGAAAGGATTGAGGATGTCTCTAAACTCAGGAGCAGTGATTGTCAAGTGGGAAGTTGTCAAGGTGGAAAAAAACTCAGCTGAGGAGAAGTTCTGCTCTGTGGAGGCATTAGGTAGGAAGAGGGAAAATGTTTGGGATCGATGACTTGGTTAAGGCAATGGAGAAAGTTCAGGGCATTCTGAATTCACAAGGCGTTATATTGAACAGGGAAGGCTGAAGAAAAGGCTGTTGATTGTTAAATAGTGATTTCTGTAGAGGGCCGGAGCAGGTTCAGGCAAGAGTAGAAATGATTTAACATTTATTGTATTATTCTGTACTTTAGAAGAATTTTAAAATATTTGAAAGCAACTGCGTAGCAGCCTAGTCTTTGTATCACCTCCTGTTCACAGCATAATGGCTTGCTCTAGAAATGTTTTTATTAAATGACCTAGATATATTAACAATATCAATTAAAAGTAAAGGAGAGGGAATGTAATTCTACAAATGAATTCCTTAGCTGATAGGAGGAGAGGAACATGCAAACATACAATAGATTCTCAGTTTTGCTTTTCTTTTTGGATAGCATAATTGTGATTTGTACATTTCTGTTTGAAAGAACTTATGCTGCTCTTGAGAACCTTGTGATAATAGGTTTTTTGCGGCACAGTGGTTAGACGGATCTTTGTTGTATTCGTGTTTGCACGCTGGTCGACATTTAGTTGAGAGGACAGCCTCAGTTTGTCAGAGCAAAACCACTTTATCTCACTCTTATTTGCATTCTACATGCCATGTTTCAATTTTCCATCATTAAATAATAATTTGTAGCTATGTAGAATCTTTTATTAGGGATCTCAGAAAGCTTTATGAATATTGTATGAACGAATGGAGCCTCTTGACATGCCTGTGAAGTACAACTAGGTAAGAATCATTATCTCCTGTTTTATGCAGGAGCAAGATGGGACATTAAGGCACAGACACATTAAGGCTCTGAATTTCACCCCCAAATTGTGAAAGCACTATCTCATAGTAAAGTGGCCAACTGTTGAACATATATATTTGTAAATGGCTGACAAATGTATGTGTGGGTAACTTAAGTGCAGTTTCAAACTAAAATTAAAGCTCTTTTTTCAAGGTCACATAATGAGTTTAATCAGAGTGAGGAAGAAAACTGCTGTCTTAAGTCTCCCTGCACTGTATTTTAAACACAGAACTATTCATCCTCTTTGAAAGAGTGAAATTAACTGGGAAGTTGATATATCCCAATGAGGATTAATCCTACTCAGAGCCTCATGTAGGTTTCTCTGGTTTTGTTTTAGCTAAATGTTTTTTTTCCCCTCGCATTGTCTTTTCAGCTTGATTGCTCCCTATTAAGTTAAAAATAAATTTTTAACAATATGACTTACAGAAAACTGTGTGTGTTTCAGAACTGTCTGCTTTCCCCAGGAAATTCTAGACAATTAATAGAACAGAAATGAAGGATTTTGCCTAGGGACCCATCGTAGAATAAGTGTGTATAAATACATGCACAAAGAGATACATACCAACCCATTAAAACAGCATTTCATTTGGACAGATCTGCTTATCACTGTGGAAATTTATAAGGTGCTGTAGAGAACGGACAAACCCAGATCATGGGTAGGATGCTATTGTGAAAGACTGATGAAGTTTTCCATGTATATTTTTTGTTACTGCATTGTGAAGCCCATTTGACCATGTAGCTCTTATTGGTTAAGTCTGTGCCGTAGAAGTTCTGAAGCAGTCGTTATTCCCCAAAACACTTCAGAGCATGTTGTAATTCATTTATATGCTATCGTTTCTATTTGTCATACGTCATGAGTGTCTCTGATCACCTTCAGTAACAGTTCTAACTCTCTCTTTGGGTATCTTCTCTAATACCTGATTACATTTAATATTAAGATATTTTCTGACAGCTAATGAGATGAGATGAGACTCAAAACCACATTTTATGTACTGACTTTGCACAAGTTGCTCATGTTGTTTCTATGTGGTCTGTGCGCATTATATACGTTAATGCATGTTTATCCTCAGATTACCCGTCTTTGTCTTAATCTCCTCCACCTAAATGCTGGTAAGTATTCCAAGAGGGAAGTATCACAGGCATGTCAGGCAGGAAAAGAGACTTGTTAAAAGAAGGCACCACCATTACAAATGCCAAACTGTTAAAGGGAATATTCTACCTTCTGAAGTCTTAGGGATTACTAGTGGCAGAGGCAATAAAAATCTTCTTTAAAGCGATTTGTGAATTATTGAATAAATTTCTTTCAAACTGCTTTATTACTCATAGGAATTGTATCAATCAACAGTGAAAGCTAAATTACTAGATCAGTCAGAAAATATTGTTGCAGCTGAAGAATCAATGCTAATTGAATCATTAAGGCATTATTACACGAAACACAAATAGCTCAGGATGGTAACTCTTTGCTCTACTTGATCTATAGTCTAAAAGAGACATAATACCAACAATTGTAATTCTTGATTGTTCTGCTCCTAAACATCATATTTTCTTAATACAGTATTTTTCTCTATCAGTGTCATTTTGCTTGTAAATCTCCTACTTGTGGATTTAAGAAGCCTAAGCTGACTTTAGATTAATGGCAATACACATTTTCCCTGTAGTTCAAAGATCAGCCTTTCTTTAGCCAGACTCCCAGTGACTGCAGCAAAGTTCAGAGCCAGTGGCATTTTTTTCCTTCAGCTGTTTTCACACTGTCAAAGAGCCTTGTCAGTACTATCCTTCCTATCTTGGTTGAAGCAAGGTTTGATCTGGTGGAAAACTTTTGACAATCTGTAGTAACACTGACATTGATTAAGGGAATTTAGTACTTTGGGTCTCCCCTATGTGTGAGCTTTGCCCTGATTCTCTCTTTTTTGACAGCCAGGAAAGTTTACTATTAATGCAGGAGGTGAAGGATGTGGCTGCCAGTATTCTTGGATTTATCAGGCTATGGTCACACAGGAGGAACAAGGATGGGGCAGGATCTTTTGATTGCTGCCCATGCCCTCTAAACACAAATAACCACAGTCAATTTGCTAGACTCTACTCTGGTGCTGTGAGATTCAGTGAATGTTTATCTGTCTTTTAGCTGTTGTAATATCACTGTGTCATAGCTAAGGCATAGTGACAGACCAACAGCCCATGGATTACATATGTATATGTGGGTGTGAGAGAAAGTGAGTATATGTGAGTTGAGTGTGTGTGAGTAGTGGCGATGAGGATAGTATTTAGGTGGATAAACGGATGTTTGCTGGGGTAGACGGGAATAAGAGCATCTATGTGAGAAAGAATGTGTATGAATGTATATCTTACAGCTGGTTTGAGATGGTGATTTTGTTTTAATCTTCCTACTCTCTCTTTTTTTCTATCAAGAAGCATCTTTAGGTTTAACAGAAGCGCTTGCAGCCATAGCAGGTTTTTGATACATGGGGTGTGTCTTTTTTCCCATCTCATCCCAACAGTAAAGCCTGTGCTTTCTGCGCCAGAGAAACTTAGGGTATTACCAGGCATCTTGATTTCTCATTCTCCAGGATCAGAAACATTATTTTAGTGTATGAGATCATTTCTGTTATAAACTGACCTCTTCTGCACTCAGCAAGGGTTTGAAGAAGTATAAGTGCATGTTTGTGTGTGTATGTATACTTGTGATCAGCTAAGGAACTGTATGAAGCTGGAAAAAAATAGGTCAAGGAATGACAGAACCCATTGCATATTCTTTAGTTCTGAAGTTTATTGGATGCATTAAGAAGATTAATGAATAAAAGGGCTGTGTGCCAGCAAGGGCCTGGAATGCACCTTTTTGGTCTGTAGTGTTAATGTAATTTATTGGGTAGAACAACACAGCTGCATCACTTCTATTTTCTTTTCTGTTCTTTCTTGTAAAGTAAACATTCTCTTTTGTATTCATGATGATGGCTCTGCCACAACCTTTCCAGGCCATTTCCCTACTAGTCCAATGTATCAGCTGGGAAATTTATAAAGTGCTTTTCTCTTTCTCCACCCTTTCCACATTTCTGTTCCTCATCAGTGCCCCAAGTGAGTGGTCGCCAGGCTCTGTAATCACAGGACTGCAGATGCTCATCATCCCAGGGCTGTGTAATAATGGCATAAGATGCAGTGGGGAGACAGCAAAACATCACGCAATCATATTCATTCAAGCCAATAGATATGAGGGAATTTTTTCTTATTTTTATGGTGTCCAGACCTGTGTAATCCAGGTCGAGGCAGGATGAGAGGCATGCATTCACATTTCACCCAACCAACCTCTTAGCTTAATTACTGTTTGCAAAAGTTGGGTTTGTCTGTTTGGCAAACAAACCAATTCATGTGCAGTCACATCTACAGTGAAATAGAGGAGTTGCTTAAAAGCACCCCCAGTAAAAGAAGAATTTTAGAGGAGATATTTTTCGGAGTACCAGATAGTTAAGAAGTAATTCCCTAGGCTGAAATTTAGCTAGGGTACCAGGCTAACAAGTATACTCTGTGTGAAAACATGGGGCTTGTTAGAAGAGACCGGGATCTGATACAAAGCCTCCCGATGCTACTGAAAAGTGGTTTCTACTAACAACCACAAAATGCTTCAAACATAGCCAAGTCCTAGTAGTAAATCACTAACAATTCTTGCAGGACTTGATTTTTCCTTTGGATGGTCTCCACTTGTTAGTGACCTATGCCCACTTCAATCAGCTAGAGGTACTACCAGCTAATATAGTGAAAACAATATGACTAAATTAAAGGATTCACACCCATTTGGGGTACTAAACAGTGATTTAATAGCTCATCTGTCTTGCACATTTCTTTTTTGGCTTTCCAATAAAGTCGTGTTGCCAGTTTCATCAGATTTATGAAGTTTGTTTCACGGGGTTTGTGGCTAATCCCACTGAAATTACTGGGGCTTATTCCATTCACTTTAATAGGGACAGGACTGGATCCATAATCTAAAGAGAGAGTGTTTTTGGAAAAGGAAAAGAAGGTGATCCTAAGGCCTCCTTCAGGTTCATGACACATAAACAGCTCTACTATATGGAAAAGTGAGACTAAGGACAAAGTGACTAGAAGGTACTGCTCATGAATACTAAAGAGCCTAAAAACTGTAAACAATATCTAAAAGATAAAGAAGCAGAAATCAACAAGACCGTTTTCCTTCATGGGTGACTGGGACAAATCTTAACTTCCAAGTTCCTTTTACAAGTAGAATTCGAGGCTTTCATGACTGTGATGTTTAATAATTTCTCTTACAAAAATAAATGTATTTCCCAGTTGATTTTAAGAGGTTTTATTCCCTCATTCAGTGTTGCGTGTTTGAATACCAGAGCTTTTCAATATTTTCCCTGAGAAATGAAACATGAACATAGAAAAGGGGATCAGAGGAGTGAGAAGTTTTGGAGCTGTACCTTCAGAATGTCACTCTGCGCTCATATGCATGCAGTTTTGGACAGAGAAAATACTTTCTAAACAATTAAGACTTGCTACAGATTTCAAATGTGGCACTTAGGCCATTCTTTTTAATATCAATCAAATGAGATCTACTAGGAGGACTCAGTCCTCACGCGCCAGTAAAACTGAAGATTGTCTTGCCTCCTAATAAAGTTTGACTTTGCAAGCTTAATGCTATCCCATTCTCCTTGCTGCCGAACTTCTGTTCAAAGGATGCATCATCTGCTGATGCCTGTCTCTAGAGATGTACAGTCTACTAGAATGGGTTTGACTCATATCTGGATGATGGCTAGCAGAGGACATCAGAATGTAAGAAATGTTCAGAAGAGAAAAAGACTACGTACTTCTTTATTTCTGTTTTTATCCTGCTTTCCTGTTTTTTTCATTTTGTCTCTTGATTCTCTTCCAAAAATAAACCTGGCCATTTCTTGAACTTCTAATATGCTTGAATTTTAAAGGCTTCTTCCAGTAAGTAAAGTTGGCTCCCTATAGGAAATCCTGAACAAATTCTCAAAGAACAGTGGTGATTAAACTTATTCAGTGTAGGCTTCTCAGAATCTCTTAGACTGCAGCAAATTGTCTGGGCCATCCAAACCAAATCTGGCCTAAATCCAAAATAAGTTTCTAGGTATCTTAAAAATAGTTGGTTTTTATTTTGGTGGGCAGTTTCTGGTCAGCTATATTACAGCAGTGGAAGTGGAGAGTATGGTTGGTCTCTGCTCTGTACCCTATTTCCTTCCCGGATAGTGGAAGTCAAAGGGAGAGCATCATCTCCATCTTCCCTGGGATAGCAGTTCCTCTGCCAAAGTGCAGTCCCCATCCTCCTACAAAGACACCCAGAGTAGCTCAGGACAGGGAAGAAAGGAGAAGAGACTGAAAGAGAAAATAAATATGATATTGGAGGAAGTTCAGTTTGGTTTAGTCAGACAAATAGTTGAAATCACAGCTGACTGGCCAGCTGTGTCCCGGGTGCCATACTTTTTGCTGCTGCTCCTGGCCCTTTTCCGTAGAGGTCTGCCCATTTGCTCAGGTTAGTGGGGAACTCCTGTTTTCCCCAACACTTCAGCCTCAGCCCTCTGTGTGTGTTTGTCTCTGTAGGCTCCCTGTCTTTTCCCCAGCTTTCTGCCTGCTTCTCCCAAACTGGTTGATGCTGTGCTATACTCTTTATGTACTCTGTACTACTTTATGTCCCTGAATCTTGGCTGGATTCTTGGTAAAGTGGGATGGCTGGCTACACACTGGCCAGGAGAAATTCTCTGCCTCCTGGGCACTCCCTCATTTAAAGACAATTCTCAGCAGAAGAGATGTGAGGAGTTTGGTGGTAGACAATCTGCCCCAAAGCATTTACTCTGAGCTTTCCAAATCAGTTCTTTTATATCCACCCTGAATTAATTAGGTTCTGCTTTTTTAGAGGATGGTATGACAGTGCATCATATTGATGTTGGGACGCTGAGGTGCTTCATTATGCACAGCTGCATTTGCTATCATTGCTGCTAATTGAATATATGGTCAGATACTGGTCACAAACCCCAAACTCTCCAATTTTTCTTCCTTTGTTTGAAAATGGACTCTGTGGCAGTATTAATTAAAACTGATAGGTTTCAATAATTTAGGTACAGATTCTGCCTTCAGCTATCTGTGTACTTCTCACAAACAAGTGAGAGCTCTGTGTTTATTTTAGATCCATCTGTCCTTATCTTCCTGTGATTTTTCAGAAAGAGAGAAAGGCAAACAGTATTAAAATTCAGTGCAAAAATAAGGAAGAGAAAAATATAGAAGCCTTTAAAATTCAGCTCTGAATAAGGCCCTGAGTTTTCATCTTAGATATCACCAGGGCATCCCTTACTCACAGAGGCTCAGCTCCTACAAGCCTGTCTCAGGAAAGATTTAGATATAGACTTTAACACTCCTGTGCTATTTTGAAATCAAAAAACACCTAAAATGTCTCAGACAGTCTCCCTTTCAGGATAATCATCCACGCATTTTGCATTCCTCCTCAGATTGTTTATGCTGAACATTCTCTTAATCTCACTCGCTGTAATGTCATCTTCTTTATAAGAAAAAATAAATCAAGTTTGTGGTATTTTCTCTGCTGGTCCCCACCTTTACTCGGACCGCACATTGAAGAAAGAGCAAACTCAGTCGCGGTGAGGGTGCTGGAACGTCTGGAATCTCTCTGATCTCTTTCCAAGGAACATTTCCCTATGGCAAGGCTGATGAGCATGAAAATTTTCCTTTCCTTTGTAACTACGCTGAAGCCCTAGCTCCACTCACGCTCCTCAGTATATTTAGCATCTAGCTGCAAGCACAAAGTTGGGTCCTTGGTACCATAGAAACTGACAGGTGATGTATGTTGCTAGTTGGCATCCGAGAGAGGAGATAGATCATAAAGGAAAGGTGGTGGCACTGTGTGATGAATGAGGGTTGTTTTCGTTTACCACACAAGTTCTGTTATCCACGTGCAGAGTTTACTCTGTCCGATGAGAGCAACCCGTAATGCTCAGGCTGTACCTTTGATCTCGCAGTATTCATGAAAACAGAGTGCAGGGCGAAAAGGAAGAGCAGAGGACATGTCTAGTCTGCTGTATGAACGTCTGCAGGTAATGCTGTGCTTAGTTTTAGAGGGACAAAAGGCCAGCTGATTTTTGAATGCCCATCTATATTTCTATGTTTAGTTATATATCTGAGATACTCAGATAATGGAAAATTCAGCTCATATAATTAGAAGAAAATTTAGGTGCAGACCTTAAATAAAATTTAAAAGTATGGTTAAAATTAGGCTTCTACATCTTTCAACACCCAAGCATAGAGATATACTGAGATCAGCTCTTTTGAAAACTAAACTGCCTTTCTAGATACCTGAGTACAATTTAGGAGCTTAATTTCAGAAAACTGTTTATTGACATGCGTAGCACAGTGATACAAGCATTTTTGTTATTCCTCTTTCTGATAAAGGTGTCACTACCTTCCAATTCTTCAGAGTAGCTATTAGGTCCATCATTCTGACTTTGAAACAAATTTGTTGCTCAAAGGACTTCACTATCTTTAATACATAAAACCCTATCACATCCTTGTTATGTAAGTTAATATTATTACTTCCATTTTAAGAATGAGGAATAGAATGAAAAAGTAGGTTGGCTAAAGATGGTGAGAAAGTCTGTGGCAGCGCTTCAAATGAGAAGAAGAAATCTTGGCTTACAATTTTTTCTAAGTCTTTGGTTATGTTTGGTTTTAGAGTATTCTAAAGGGTAGAATCTGTTGAAAGACTATTAATTGTTTTATTTTGAAAGAATTATAAGTGAAATAGTTTTATTTCTTTGTTTCAAATTGAACTTTAATTTAGTTTACAAGTGCAAGAGACGAGACTGTTTTAGGGTTTTCTCCTCCTTTTCCTTGCTGGCTACTTGCTCCCCTCTTTTGCAGTGAGAAAGAGAGAAAAAGAAAGGAAGTAGAAAATGAAGGCTAGCAATTTGGGGACAAGGATGGGAATCCCTCCATACTGCAGCAGTAGAAAGAATGTAAGGGAAAAAATTAAAGCTTAGAACATGAATTACTTTCTCTTATTCAATTTGTATTTTTCTGATACTGAAAGAAAGTTTAAAAAGATATGAAAGAGGCATATTATTTCAACTTTTCTTATATTTTAATCTTTCTTTTCCTTACAGGGAAGTTAAAAAACAGATAAAAAATAACCTCCCACACAGTGAAAAGGCATTTAAATTACACCATCTTTTCAAAAGTGAAAAATACAATTATAAATATTTTTTTTCTTAAAACAATCAGAATGAAGAAATTGGATTTTCAACCAAAATAATGGATTCTTTTTATATTCAAACGTTTTTTTTAGTTGAAGTCTGAGGCCTCTGTCTACATTAAGTCAGGAGATTTATTTTTAAAGTTTGAATTATGACTTTTGTGTCAAAGAATTAAAATTTTCACTAAGCATTACCTTTCCATCAGTATTTTACATAATACTTACAGATATTATATGGGCTTAGGTTTGGTGGATAAATGTTTATGTGATGAAAGAATGGAACACAAAAAAGGTTTCATTCTAAAGCTTTAATTTAGCTGCATTGGAAGCTAGGTTAAATCCACAGATTTGCTTTTGCAATCAACCTTTGAATCGGAACGATATTCAGGGGAATGAGGGACCGGACAGTTACATACATGGGTCAACTCAAAATTCGTTACATTGCACCCACAAACAGGTACCTGCTACATATGTGAGCCATAGTGGAGGTTTTTTCTCATCTATGTTCACCAGAGGAAATAGTAAATGAAATAAGTAATTCAATAAATTCAATAAGTAATTGAAATTTTGGGGAGTATTAGTCCACTGTAAAAATGTAGGCTTAAACTGCTGAAAAATTATTCACATTTGTGCTGAAAGCAGTTAATCATTTCAGTTTTAAGAAGTGCAATAAAATAGCTAAAGTCAAAATAATTCATGATGTTTTCAAAACAAAATATATGTATTTTGATATATAAAATTATGGGAAGCTTTTCACGCATCTTGAAATAAATGTTTAGCTTTTAGTTTTGCTGGAAAAGAAAAGAGAAAGGTTGTTCCTAGTCAACCTGAAAAAAAATTGCACCTACTGTCTAAGTAAAAAACAATGAATATTTGCTTAGCTCTAAGGAGAAGTCTGTTTTCTATATATTAGAAAAGATGTGAGTAAGACACAAGATCCATGGTGTAACTTAAGTTTCTTCAGATATCTTTTCTCTGACTGTTTTCTTCTTGCTTTTCCTTCTCTATATTCCCACCATGTTTTCTAGTTTCCTGCATAACTGTATATAGTTATATATATAACCAGTTGGTCAGCTGCTGGTAAAGAACCTAAAGGCATTAAAGTAAGTTTTTCGCTGGGTCAGATCCTCACCATCTTCATTTTGCTGCCTGTTGGGGCCTGTCAGAACTTCATGGTAGTGGCTGAGACAGAATCCGTGAACGCTGATGTCTTGCAAAACTGCCCGCTGTTCCCCCAGCACAAGCCACACGGGTTAAATGAGGCTCTTGGTCTCACGTTGACAGAAGTGAAAGGGCTATTGCACACGCGCACAAAATTCAGACTCTATTCAACAGAAAGCAATAGTGTAATGCATACATTAAGAGCCAATTAATGACAGTGTCATTATAAGCAATCTTGTTGTTGTATAGCTAACATTGCTTTGTGACTGTGTCTTATCCTCTTACATTATGGCTTTGAAACACTGGTTATTCTGCTGCCAAAGGATAAAATGCTCTGGAATTTAGTCCATTTTCATCTTATGTCTCAAGTGCCAGCATCTGGCTGCCACCTCTTTTGTGACATTTGGAGTCCTGCATATGGGGACTGTTTCAGAGTGCAGAGCCTGCCCCTCTTAATAAGTGATAAAATAGCTTCCTGGGCTGGGAATCACAGAGACATATTCTATGTGCTCTCCTAGCTTTGACGGTTTATATTTACATGCATATACAAATAATATTAAATACGATTTTATCAAAATGAGCTCACTGAATCGTTTCTCAGAATCAGTGGCACTCATGCAGCTGAAGTAGTGAAAACCATAGCTTTGTACCTGGTCATGAATTTAATAGCTATCTGAGCAATAACTTGCCTTCTCCCAGTTTGCTTAGATATAAAAACAAAACTTGAGGGGAAGTATCTAGGAGCCATATGTCCCCTGGTCATAAATTGTGTTTGAACTTTGTTAATCTTAATTTACATTTTTATTGGAAAAGTTTTCTGAGGGCTTGGATGGAGTTTCCAGACGAAACAAGAGGGAAACCACAAGTTCAGGTTCCGCCTCTGATAAAGACTGTGTATTTGAATCTGGGTCTCTCATGTGCATGTGACCACCATAATCACAAGAATTACTGCAGGGATGGACTGTGTTTTGTTCTGATCTGAGACACAAAAATGAAGAAATAGCAAAGCTTTCCATGAAATGGAATTTACACTTTCCAGCTCTCCTGGTTAAAAGATAGACAAGAATGTCTTACAACATTAGACAGTTCTGTTATGTTTACACAGGACATAGAAATGATGTGGAGGAAGCAGGAACAATACTTTGTGTAAACGTGCTGGACTCTAAATAGATTTGTTGCTCCAAACCATGGAAGTGTCTAAGAAATTTCAAATAAGGTTTGAGCTCAGTAAGAAACTTCCACTGTTTTTCTGAGGAGAAAGGAAAATGTTTGGTCAGGAGACAGAAAAATCCCTATTATTCTGTGTCTAGAGATACAGAATAACAGCCCCTTCAAGAGTCCAAAAATAAACATCTCTATTCACTCTACTCTTCAAAAGGCAAGTGCTCACACAAGCTAACAAACACTCCTTTGGAAGAGTTAGCAAAGGAGGATATTTTTGTAGCAAGCTTATATTTTTTGGCCTGGCTTCTGGTTTGGCACCTGTTTGACCTGGTGATTAAGCTGCTTTCTGAAAAGTGGGGTTTGTCCGTTAACTATATTGGAAATTGTAATCTCAGTGGGAATTTGTGATCCCAGCAGCTTGTAAACAGCTTCTTTCCTTCCACATATGTCCTCATAACACTTGTAGAATTTAAGACATACAGAAGCCTCCTAGCAGTGACTTGTGCCGTTTCCTTGACTTCTCGTCTATCACCGCAAATAACAATAAAAGCAGTGAAATGCAAGCTGTAACAAGCTGCAGCTTTGGCGAAGGAACTTGCAACTGCTTTACCCGTAGCTAGTGTGCACCTGGTGCACTCTCAGATAAACACCCCAGACAGGGACTGGAATAAATAATATACCCAAATATGTAATAGACAACAGCACAAATTATCTTTGACATTTATAGGGTCCTGGCTACACTGTATGTGTGTTCCCTGCATGTCTGGAATGTGTTGGCTGTTGGTCGCATTGCTTTGAATCTCTTCTTTCCTAGAGATTTCCAAAAAAGTCTTCCAGCAGCTCTGGAGGAGGGAAAGAGGAGGGACAAGTGTTTCCAGATCAACAGATAACAACAGAATTTGGTGGCAGGGATCTGGATCTGATATCTCCCTTAGGTTTTAATTTAGATTTAGGATTTAATTTGGACTTGCTTTGTAAGAATTAGGAGCAATTTCTAAAGCACACAGGAAGGGATGATTTACCACCTCAAATCAAACTGCTGTTTCAGCAAGTCTAATACCTTCTCCTCAGAGTGGCCATCATGTCAGAGGAACGTCAAATGTTCAAGGGATGCTGTGATCTTTCTGAGGTGATGAATGAGGCTCCTGTTGTGCCAAAAGTAGTGCATTTGGGGCACTGATGTTCTCCTAGCTTGCATAGTTCCTAATGTTATTCATAAAGTTACTCAGCTCTACCAGATGTCTTTTGGCCTCCTTTTGTGACAAATTAATTTCTCAGATTTAGTGTAGAAAGAGTAAGATAAAATACTTTTAAATTTATTTTAAATGTACAGAATTTACATTTTAAAATGGTGTTAGGAGTTGTATAATCCCTTCTAAGTTTTTTCATGTCTGTAGTAAATTATACCTGTCTTCGCATCCTCTGCTTTAAAATGCAATGGGTTGAACTATAGATTTGGATCAGTTTGGATCAGACCTATAGATTTGGATAGGTAAACTTTCTTCCTTTTAGGCTTACATGCTCTGTTTCATGCTCCTGTTTTCAGTACCATTCCCATCTGCACTTTTGAACTGGTTTGACTGCCTTAAATTATTATTACATCTCTGTATTTCAGTTGTGTAGTACTTATTTATATAGCCAATAGTTTATCTAATCTATAAAGAGCTTAAGTTCTTCTAGATTTCTATTAGCATTTGCTTTAGACCAGACAATTTAGAATAATAAAACCACAGCTGGAAACAAAGTGTAGCATAGTCTTCTACAGATTGGTGCTCTGTTCTTTCGACTCTCTTACCTCCTTTTATGAAGGTCATTTTATGGTGCTAGGTACAAATTTAGATGTAGTGTTTCTATTATTACAGTTTCCAAGCTATTATATTTTCCATGTTCTCCTTTGCTTAGTGGTTTGGTCAAGACCTATAACCTGAAGAGAATGACTCACATGTACTGTATTGAATATAGGCTTTATTATGGCAAAACTAGCAATGAGAAGAACTTGAATCTTTTTTGAGAATATTTTTTCAGACTTCTGCAGGTTGTCTGATGAGCTAAACAGAAGTGCTGTGTGCTTTACATGATCTCCTCAGCCAGTGTGCAAAGCAACCTAAGGCCCACATATGACACCAGCCTGACCTACAATGCTCATAATAGAGCTACAGGAGTGCAAAGGCATTATGTTAGGTTCCATGCAGGGATTTCATCTCATCATCTCACTCAAAAGGACTCTTGCATTAGCACTTCCAGTAGCTTCTTTAATGACACTATTGCATAAGGGTTGATTTTAAAAGATTTAAAAAACATCTAATATGCTGTTGAAGTGTTTGGGTCTTTGAAGAGTTGTGTTGGGGACTGTATCATCTAAATTACCACTTCCTCATCCTGCAGAATCACTGCTAGTCTTTTGAGAGTATGAAAATACCATCTGCATGAGCTTTTGTCCTTTCATAACATCTGATAACAGAAGTCCTGACCCACATTTTAATATACAAATAAATGGTCAACTTGCTCTCAGGTTAACAAAAACATTTCCACATTCACTTTGTTGATGTACAAAATATCTGTAAAGAAATAATTTCATGTCTCTAAAGGTAACAGACTTTTTCCAAATAGGAATATTTTTTTGATGGATGCTATTTTTTGTAGAGACAGCTCTTTTAAAATATTTTGGCAGTTAGTAATTCTCAGGACCACAAATCACTTTTGAAACCCAGCCAAATAATTTAGCTCTTACATACCACAATATCTTAGCCCATCAGGGTTGAATGCCCTTAGAAAATATTATAGCTTTGTTGGATTGAAAAAATGAACAAGTTGGAAACCAACAGATTTGAAAACTGCTGGATCCCAGGCTGGGAAAAAAAATGTTCCCATTAGCATATTCATGGCACTATAACAGTTGGGTAGCCTTTTAGGTCGTAAAAGTATCTCTTTACTGGTCTTAAAATGATGTAGGACATATATTTATGAAATTTCATATGCATCTTCTCAGATAGTACACTTTCAGCTGAAGAAACAGGCCAAAAAATCTAAATTCAGTGTCTGTATTGTGACAGACAAAATGAGTGAACTGTACCTTACAATTAGGTGATGGGCCCCAGGTTTCCCATATGATATGAATAAATATATGCAACCATCACAGTGCTTATGTGTAAGTCCCTCTTTTCACAGCTGTATACCTTTCTATGTATTATATCCAATCCAACATTATTGCCATTCTGCAGTCAGTTGGGGCTCTTTTCAGTGCTATTTGTTTATGTTTAATTGCTCCATTACAACCAACGCAGAAGGTGGCTTTATGTAAGCATTTTGATTCAGAAAAGCAGTGCAGTTTTGAAGTGAATCCTCTGATTGTCTGCACTATTTGCTCCATTTCTCTTGAGTGGTTTTGGTTTATACCAAATGGATGCTTTTCAGAAGAAATGTAACCAATAGCTAAGGTCAATGGATGCACCAAAAAGACTCAAACTCCTAAAGAGAACATGAGGGTCTGAACCAAGGATCGATCTGTCAGAGAGCTTCACACCGCATGTGTAGTGGGGGTGTTTTGGTCCAGGAAAAGATTAAATGTAATTGGAAGCAACACTGGAACTACATATAGTGGAGATGTAGGGACCTCAGTACCAACTGCTTTCACCTACTGATATTATTCTGTTGCATAAGAAAATTTTTTAATGTGCCAAAGAAAGCACAGTTGGTTTTTCAGTGGTTTTTCAACTTTATTTTAGAACTAGCACCAACCATTCTCATCCTAATTCTTCTTTCTACCTCAACTTCATGGGATATTGTACTGTGTTCTAGACCTGCACTTAATGATTGAAAATAAGGTATGGCATAGAAGAACAAAATGGGAAATATTTTCATAGGACAATAGTCTTCCATGCTTCTAACTCTGCAGGCAAAGAACAGATACTAGCTGCCACTCTGAAATAAAATTAAATGACATCTAAAATGCTAACCTGTCTTCCTAGTGGGAGTGCTCATAGTGGTAAGAAGTAATTGCTACTACTCCTGCTCTGGAAGGTTGCTCAGGATTAAAACACAGACGCTCCTGCCTTGTCCTTGGTGTGAGTGCAGTTACAGCGTGAAGAAAAGGTAGCCTGGCTGAATGGGAGCCTGCTGCTACCGAACACCTACCAAAGGAAATTCAGGATAATACGTTTCTGAGTGTTCTGCTACCATGAAAAGAAGATTAAAGGATAAGTGGCTTATACTGTTACATTGACTGAGCCTACAAAACAAAGTCGCAGAATTATTTTTCTGTGTCAGTTCTGATATGCTGTTTATCAGTAGTGTGTGGCTTCCATTTGAGAATTATAGTATTAAAGAAAGAAGTGGGGAAATGTATTTTGCCCTATAGAGAGGAGTGTATCCTAAGGGAGAAGCGTGAGAAACACAGTTCTACTCCTGGTTGGGAGAGAACTCAGTATCTACCTAATTTGCTCCATGACTTCAGGTAGCTCATACCTGCCAGAATTTTTAGATGGAAGTGCCTGAAATTAGGCACTTACAGTACGGCAGCACCTGACTAAAGGGAAGGAATGGAGAAGGGTCGGAGCTCTACACAGAGAAAGGACATTTTTCTGGTTGACCACTTTGGTTGGGGAGAATTCACTGCTTTCACTATTTCTGTGCTGCTGTCTGCTAAGGGAGGCCTTATGAATCAGCTGTTTGGAAATCCTCTTGTAAGAATGAAGCAAGCTGTCCTGTGTAACAGAGATATGAAGAAATACCAACTTCCTAAATCGCGTAGCGAATGCTTTTAATCCTGTTCTGCCACAGAAAATGAGTAGGGCTCTCATCAGCCGCAGAATGGAGGTACACCTAATTCCTAATGATCACTGATGATTTACCACACAGGTAAGGGACAGTATGCACAAACAACCTGAAGAATACATTACTAGAAAAGCACTTTTTTGTTGTGCAGCGTTAGTTTCCTCTTGCTAAGATACAGGCATGTGATTTCTGTTTCTGTCTGCCGTGTTCTGCTCTGCTGGAATCTGGTTATAAATTCTTTGCTGTTTTCTTTGCAGGGCCAAGGTAGATTCTTTCTGCTAAAATCCATACATGGATTCCCAAGGTCTCATTCTTTGAGATCCAAGCATGCTTTTATTCTCCTCCCTGAGATCTGAGAATACCTTTCTTGTCTTCCTTTCTCTCACCAAGATTCTGAAGATAGATTTAATTCATTCAAGGGGCATGAGCTTGCATTCCCTTCTTTTCCTCTTTCTAAGTGAGAAATTGGATTCTCCTCAACTTTCTAAATACTGTTCAGTGAGACTAGACCTGAAGCTTCATTGCAAAAGTATTATGGGAGCCATGGTTCTTTCTGTGTGGATGGAATACCCTGATAAAATGGAAAATGGCCCTTGCAGACTGTATTCATATAATAAGGTAAACCTGAACATTTTTTATACCTAGTCTTTATGACCTGTTTTTAATCTATGAGACCTTATAATTCCATTAACTTTGGGGATGAGAAGCTTGGAAACAGGGTATATGCATCACACAGCTGAAGCAACTCTCCCTGAAGACTGTTCTGCTTTTCAGAAATCTTGACCATACCTGATATCCTTACTCCACTGAAACCAAAGGAAGTTGCCACTGACTGCACTGGGGAGTATGGATGTTTTTCATTCCATGAACAAGTTATACCTAGGGAAGGAATTCCATATAGTGCAATTTCATACTGTGATGAATTGCCAGAGATCACACCTCGCAACATCAGAGACACAATCTGACATGTTTCTGAGCAGATAAACCTGTGATTAGAACCTGGGTAGTTCTGCAACGTCAGCTAAAGATGTAGAAAAATCTGAAATAAATTATTAGTGTCCCAGTCCAGACATGGGGATCAGAGACTGATTTTCATAGTTTTACTTTAATATTTAGTGTCTCATAGTGCCATTTATTTGAATGATGCCACTCTTTTCGGAAAATATACAAAAAAGCAACTCATGGCAAATCTGCAGGTAAGAAAAGGATTTTATATCTGTTTTGCAGATGGAAAAATTGAGAGAGATAACTTACTGACTTGGTTAAAGTCACTCACCAGAATAAATGGTTGAGGTAAAAGTAGATCCCTGATACCCAAGAGCCTACGAATCGTTTTTCTTCCATACATTTAGTGGGTTTGCTCGCAGAGTCTTAGTTCAAATCATTCTAGTGAGGATTTCCAAAATAATATTTAATTAACCCTCAGAAAGGAGATAAAGTATTAAAGTATATATAAGGGAGAATTTGCAGAATAGCATTGTGTTAAATGGACCAGCATTTTAATTTTGTAAAACCAAATGTATAAATTGTTGTGGAGTCCATGTAAAATGTGAGAGGCAGTGATTTTAAGAACGGCTTTGTCTTTTGATGTTTACTGTCAAAGAAACAAGTTTCATCTTTGATTCTTGCCCACACTAGCAGCCTGTACACTCCTTCTCTTTGCACAATGCAGGACGTGCCCTTCATAATGGTTTGAGCTTGCTTTCATTTCTCAGTGAACCCTGAATCATGTTTAAGAATTTCACAGACAGTAATGAAAAATCACTTATGCTACAGAGAATTTCACTTTCAAGGATATGCTGTGAGAAATAAGTAAGGGCTACAAAGGTGTCCCTATAGAGATTCACTGGCTCTTTCAGAAGATCCTTCAGACAAGTATGTAGTTAGAAATTTCAACAAAGATGAAAGCACAAACAAAAATCACATCTGAGTGCTTATCAGAATATCTTTACCTTAAGCTGTTACTCTGAAAGATTTTAGTATTTTTACTAACTTTTTGAGAATGGAATAAACATATTTTAAAGACCCCAGTTTATAATTTATTAACAAAAACATCTTTTGTTTTCATTGTGCTTTTGAGGTTTAAATTCATAAGAGCAGCAAATGCTATTGTTAGGACATTTCCAGACTCATGTCAAGCTACTGAAATTGGGTGTTAGGAGACACATCTGTCAGGTGGTTCACGTGATGTGAGTTAGTGGCTTCTGTCCACCTTACAGTAAATCACCATCATTACTGGCACAGGAACGTAGTCTTGCTGGCAGCCTTAGAAGAGAAGGAAGGGATTTCATCAGTGAACCCTAGGCATGGATTCTCCAAGTTATAGAAGAAACAAACTGGAAGTTGCACAAGTTGTTTCTGACCAGTCCTGCATCATTCTCCATGTTGATCTAGATCTCTAGATGTTGATCTTCTCCTGTTTGCCAGTTAAAATTGAATTTAAAATGTAGGTGAATACATGAATTTTGTTTATTTTGGCTTTAATAGGGGCCTGTACATCTATTTTGCCTACTAAAAGAACAAGCATGCTGCTTGGGGAGGTCCGTTTTTGCTTGCTGTCATGGTGAGTCTTTGGCCAGCGTGCCACGGGCTAGTGAGAAGTTTACTCTCTAGGGTAAGGACAGCATAAAATTAAATGCTCATGCACAATCAAAATACTGACAGTTACAAAATGCTCCAGCCAGTAACTCGTTGGAGAGCAAGCAATGAGCAACATGACTTCAATACGCAGAAGAAATTTAGATGCCCTGAGGGAATGCTAATTCAGAGAGAGCGTAATAGGGATTACTGCTTGATTCATCATGTGGCTTGAAGAAATCAACTAGACCGAACCTGCTGCCTGCATCTGCACTTAGACAGACAGTCAGAAAGGAAGCCATTAACTGTCCATCTTTCCTTAACGTTAACTTCTCCTCTGCTCAGGGTATAGTTGGATTCCTTTTTGTCTCTAGTTAAACAACTTACCTGTGACTTCATGTGTCCCTCCCATTACCACCTTGTACCTTTTTTGCTTCACCTGAGAACTCACAGAGTTAATCATTTGCAACTGCTGCTCCAGGTGCCTCCTCTCTGATAACATGCTTATCCCACTTCAGTCTGTTTTCTTCCTTCTCTGTTCTATAGTAACTGCTCTCATAAAGGTCTTTAAGCTTCTTTGTAGACAAATCTCCTGTTCTCTTTCTTGCCCTGAACACTTTTGCTTTGATGCATTGGTCATAAATAAGTTTTTCTCTGTTCTCCTTTCCATTCCCTCCTTTGCAGCTTCCACTTACTGTGGAGTTTCTCCTGGTCCACTTAACCTCCAATTTGGAAAAGAAGATTACACTTTGGCATACCAGCCAATACTGGTGAAATACAGCTGACCCCTCATTTAATAATCAGCCCTCTCACATGCTCCCTGCTTATGCCTCTCCTCTTTTGCTTTGCAATGTTTCTGCTGCCAAATTTTACAGAAAAGAGTCAGGAGAGGAAAGGATAATCTGTGAGTCACTTGTGCAGTGATGAGTTGCACATTTCCTTATTTCCTTCCTCATTTTTTTTCCATCCTGCTAATCTTTTATTTCAGTTTCATCATTAAGAAGGTGATAATTCGTTTGTAAAGTGCTTTGAATGCCTCTGCTCTGCTCTGCAAAGCATTATTAAAATATTACCAATACTTAGAGCAGAATTTCTCAACTTTCATCTGCAGGGCAGATCTGAAAGGTTTTTTCTTTTTATTGGAAAACATAATCTTATCACAGAGATTTTAGAGCGCTATTGATGAAAGTTCAGACAGGGAGATTATATACCTTTTGAACTCTGGATCTCTTATTAGAGCAAATTGGAACTTTTGGTTTGTTTGTTTGTGCTCTTTTTGTTTAAACCATGTTAGACCATGGAGGTACTGTAATCTGATGATTTAGGATACTAAAAAATATTAGATTTGCTATTTGGGACTTGGGATGTCTTATTGTACCAGTGGGTGGTTGAGCAGGGCGGACAGATGTAGTATTGCTCTGGACATTTTTGTATTGAAAATTTTGTATAGAAATGACTAAGTTCTCTAGAAGTCATCTTAACTTTCAGAGTGAGGTATAAAGTTGCCTCACTGTGTATATTCATCAGTGACTGCCTTGGTGGAGAAGAGAATTTCACAAAAGAGAAATGAGAGAGAATATTTGGAGATAGCTTTGTTTTGATTATACTTTTTGTTTTGATTTATTTTGATCTGCCCATGAATTAGTTATTGCCATATGTTCTATAAGTAGAATTTGTGTCACTGTTCAACAGCCATCGTTTGACTATGAGACTTACAAACATTTTCAACTTTTCCTCTTTGACATTTTTAGGGTAAATATGTTTTTGCGATAGCTTGAGTTATTTTGTATTCAGAGCTGCTGTTGCATGGAGCTGCCGGGGCAGCTCATCTGCAGCCCGTAGCATCCCATTGCTGCAGGCCTGTGACCTTCACACAGCTCTGTGACCGTGTCTCCCGTTCTGATTTGAACCTTCCTCATTTCTGCAGTTGCACATACATGCACTACCTCTACCATATGTGATTTGCAGATTTCTTTTCTGTTCCTTTTACAGCTTCTCACATCATTTTGCCTAATGCATTTCACTTCTGACCTCTGTAATAGCTTTTCTATTTGAATTGTAGGTCTTTCTTGAGTAGACATTGTCACCGGTGTCCAGTTCTGCCAAACCTGGTCATAGTCCACAGTCCTAAAATGTGCATCCTGAACCATGCTGTCCTAGCTGAGCAATTTATGTCATGAACTTGGATTTGAGGCTGTCTCTAAAACATTGATTCTGTAAAATTAATGAATGGAGACTAAGATGATACCATCCCAGTCTCTGTATCTTCGAGATCAATTGCATGCAGAGATCTCAGTAGGGAAACTAACTTTTCTGGTCTTGTGATGTTTAAGTAGAACAAAAATGAAAATCCTTTTAATCCTGATTAATGTTTTAAAACACTGAGAGGAAGCTATACTCTTACTCTGCTTACCTGGGACAGGTACAAAAAAATTTGTAGGGTTGATGCTACACAGCTTCTGCGTTTTCTCAAGAAATGTAGGAGTAGATCTATGAACCTCCAAATAGTTTAAGACCGTAGTTAAAAAAAAAAAAAAAAGTTAAGAAATTAATGTAGTTGTTAAAATAAAAGGGAATAGTAATTTGATCTAACTGCTGGTATGAAGACACACACACGTATACATTACAGATAATTTCAAAATTTAACATGTAAGTGATCCTGGTTTTAAAAAGGTAAAAAAATGGGAAAGATCTTAGAAGTATGGTTTGGAAGTTAAAAATGGTAAATGACTGATCTACTGACATTTTCTCTCTTTTGAAGAGGATGGTGGCGCTATCATAGCTGATAGAGTATAAATCCGAAAGGCTGCATAAGTCTTTAAAATTTCTTTAAGAAAGCAAGCTACGAATAATAAAAGACACATTCAACCTCCTATTTTGATTTATTTCTGAAATGTAATATATTTTGTGAAGCTCCATAATACGTAATGCATTTGGAGTGAGTTCCTTCAATTTTTTTTTTTATGAACTAGCGTATTAGTCACTATCATAAAAACGACATGTGTAACTTCTAACTAAAGAAGCTTGGTATGTTTATGTTGCTATGAATATGTCCGCATGGAAAAAAAATCATTGAAAGCTGGCCCCATATTGGGAGATTACCAATCTTCAAACAGAATCTTAAACAACTTTAAACAAACAAAAAAACCAAACTCTAATAAAACATATTTTACTGCATGCACTTTAAAGGTCATCTCTACACAATCTGAGGCAGTATTTCATTGCACATTTCCAATGTGAATGGGCTTGTGCCTCCAAAACACTTATTTTTTCCCCTCGAGAATCTTCTGATCCCTATGCCATGGCACATTTGACCCATTTATTATATTCTCAAATGGAACACATCAACTCCAGCCACGCTTTCTGAGTTTTTTGGTGATTTTTCGTTGATTATTCAACATAGACGTCTTGTCAGATATCATTTCCTTGGTGAAATTTGTTTTTAGTACAGTGTCAAAAGAATCCTTGCATTTATAATTTCTGACTGTAATCAAGTTATATCATTATAATATACATAAATATATATTACATGCATATATATGCACACATACACTTGCAGAAGTAGTGAACTACAGCTTGTGTCTCTCTAGTGTATCAGAACAACTTGTATGCTCTGCAGCCCTGCCAGGCTATTAGAGAGACTCCTGGCTGAAATACTGCACGGTGAAGCCCAGCAGTAGCCAGACAGGGAATATCCCTCCGCTTCAGTCGCTCAGGTACAGACAAATACATGGAGCAGGCTGAGGGCCAGGTTTTGTACAGCTGTGTGCCCCTCAAGCAGGAACTAAGCTCCAGGGAGAGATTTCCTGCAGAAGAAGAGAATCAAAAAATAAGTGTCAGCCACCAACCAGCAGTGAGAAGCCTCTAGCTTCAAAACAAAACAAAACACTGTTTGTTGTCTTCAGTAATATGATTATCCCAAAGTCATGCTGATTTGCAACTCATCATTATGTCTTTGGGAAAAATGTGCTGGAGTTCATCCAGAAGGACAGATTTGATTATTTTAACAGTCCCTTCTAGCCTGACATGACTGAGTGATATCCTAGCTCGGACTGAAATCAGGGACAGAGCTGCTTGAGAGCTCAGCACAGCCAGGGCTTCTTCATCTCAAACCATTGTCTTTGTATGCATTATTAGTACACACAAGTTCTTATAAAAACAATAATGATTCATTACGTCACAAATGTGGGATAGCTTAATTTATCATCTTAAAGTACTTAAACAGCTTCAAATGACGGATAGCTTGTAGATGTGAAGTATTATTATTAATACTCACATACATTTTTTATTTTTTAAATATGTCTCAATTCCTTTTTTACCTAACTAAATCAGTGTGAGCATAGCGTCTCCTTACAGCCATAGTGAGCCTTCATTTTTCACATCTTTCCCTAGCGTGCTATATCTACTCGTTTTCATCTGATGTTTCAAAATTGATTTTTCACAAAGAAACTGTATTATATGATGTGTTGTAATGTGCCTTGATCCAAATCCAGGTGAGACCTCCAAATGCTACAATACTATTAATAATAATAGCATTACCTCTGCTTACTAAATATTTATTTAGTTGTATACCCTCCTGTGCTAACAATATTTAATGCTTAGGTTTCTCCAGTGATGCAATATTTCTATGAAATAGGCTAGAAAATATTGCAGTTTGACAGCATAAATAGAGAAACTGAGGCAGAGAAATTAAAAGATGTGGCTAGTGATGGGGATGGGTTTTAATGAGAGAGCTGAGTTTTAAAATTTGCTTCTGCTTCCAGGTCTGTGCTCATTTCACTAGGCAGGCTGCAGTAGAGACCAGATCACTAAAGTTTTCCTTTTAAATGTGAAGCACTCATTTCATAAAAAAATACTCTACTGGCCTGACAGACTGCATCTGGATATTAAGCCGTTCATTTCCTAATTAGGTTTGTCCCTCCAGCATTCAGGTTACAGTGGATCTGGAGTCTGCTCTCTGGCTTATCGCCTCTCGCCTTGGCACATTAGGACTGGTTTTAGATTTCTCACACTTTAATTGTATTCAAAGAGAGCTGCTTATGTGAAGCCCCAAAATGGATTTGTTTTCCAGTGCTTCTCCTTTGTTGCATATTAATGTTTAATTAGCAAAAAGATCCTATTACCTCAGCACTAAAAGTGAGAACAGCTGAGGGACCTACTAAATACAAAATTAGATGCACAATCAAACTTTAATCTGGTCATAATGCTATTACCTAAATATTATTATAACTCCTATCATAAACTATGATTTGATTGATTTTGAAATGCTTATACCCAGAGCATCTGGCACAACTTGTTTTTGTGAGTACGCTAAAGTCAAGATGTGTGAACTAAAAAGACAGCTACTCCTAACAAGCTTTATTTGGGGTTTTCTTCTGTTTAAGTAGGTTGGTCTGTAATGTCCTTCCTTCGGAATGGGAACAGAGATGGAATCCAAGTTGAACTTAAACCAAGAAAAACAATTCTTCAAGCATACTTTAATCACCCGTAAATGTTCTCATGGCTCTGAGGACCATCTTTCAGCAGAATCTGTTTTTGAAGAAATACCAAATTTTTCCCCTATGGTTCTGGAAATTGGGGGTCATAACTAAAAGGCAGAGGTAACACATAAATATATAAGAAGATATACTCTTTTGTTCAGTTTTTGTTTTTGCGTGAGAGGTTCAGGTCAAAGACCAGATGGAAGATTTCACAATGGGATGCATAAGGAAGGGCAGAGGGAAGGTATGTCCTTCTGTGGCTTTAAGGAGAGCTTCACTGTTTATTAAACTATTACCACAACACTCAAAAAGGCTTTTGGTAACATGCACTCTGCAAAATCTCTTGACTATTTTTTCCACTTCGTTTTTGTTGCTAAGTTCTGTTTCCATACGTGACATCTTTGTGTTTTGTTTTGTAGTATGATGTCTCGGCAGCAATATTTCATCATGGACAGTTGTTTTGATATTCATGTATTAATATAGCAATGGGCATCTCACACATTCCTCTATTTTAAATTTGGTCCTGCTGTTAAAAGTCATGATCTGAGAACACATAAGAAGGTTGATGGGATGCTACATGATAAGACATACTTCTGAAATTTTCTGACAGTGTGTAAAATATCTTTGACCCAGTTTAGGGGGAAAAAAATTGAGATATCGTTTAACTACAGTTTTGATTATGGTGCACTTAGCTTCCAATTCTGAAACCATCTTTCTTATTCTGATGTTGGTTTGAACATATCATCTAAAGCAGTTTGAAAATGACAAGAGTGATTTGTTTGAAAACAGAATATCTCTTGAGAGGATTAGTTTTTGCGACATTTTCAAGCAGTTTGCAAATGAAAGGGGAATCTCTTGGTTTGTATTACTATTTATTACAACATTTTCTGCAAATATAAGTTGAAAGAAAAACTTGTTTTTTTGAAAATCTTACATTTTCCTCGAGGAAAATTGTTATTACCGGTGTTTTCTTCTTCTCTGAAGAAAAATCAAACAAAATAGTTAATTTCAAGCGTGGTTAACTGGAAACAATGTATTTCATTGTGTGAAACTGAATAGGAACATCTTCCCTCTGAGTCAGTTTGCTGTTAAACCGCCTGAGCTGGTTTAATGCCTCACAAGAGAGGTAGGTGGGATACTTCCTGTCTCCATGCTCCTGCAAGGACCAGCCTCCCTGGTCTACAACACGCTTGCAGTCTGTTTTCTGGCCGAGCACTCGAAGTGCATCATGGGAGATGCAACCTAGAGCATGGCCTATCACGTGTGATTGATGTGCAACATCACCGATACATCCCCTAAGAAGCAGTGTGGCAGCTTGCGAGGGTTCACATTCATGTTAAATGAAAGTTGCAGACAGAATTTTCAGTTCAGTGGAAAGTGTCAGACTGAAGTAGTTCAACAATTCCAAATAATTTTTAAAATCTTTCAAATACTTTTAAACGGTTGCTGAAAAAAAGTAGGTCTTAAAGCCATATGTTTCCATGTTGTCACTATGTTTTACGTGCTAAATTGCCTGAGAGGACGTTCTTGGTTGTCATTCAGAGTGGACGAGTATGAAAAAGTAAGAGCAAGAGGAACCACATGGCTTCTTGGTATGAAATCTTGCAACTCTGGCTAGAACACATGTCAGAAATCTATAAATATAATTCAAATTCCCTTGATCACCCTGCTTTGACAGGTAGACTGCAATTTCTGAAGCACAGAAATGCTGATAGTATATTGATTTTTGTGGTTACCTCAATGACTAGCCACTCTTGGGACTTTTTGTTATCCCCAGATATTTGCCAACATTATTTTTATTGTTCATTAATTAAGATCTCTCACTTATTCAACTCTTCAGTGATGTTGCTGGGGCAGTTGTAAAGCTTTTCAACTAGACACCAAAAAGAAAGCCAAATGAAACTGCTAATTCCCTGAGACTACATCTTCCCTGCCTTCTAAGAGTAGCTTTGAGTGTGGGCCCCAAATTAAAGCTGCTGACCAAACACCAGAAGTGCATTTAGGATTGTGGTTAGGTGAACCAGTTGATATTCAAGGGAAAAAACACTGAGTGTGGCCTGCCATGCATTTGGCTGCAGTGTGGATTAACAACTAGGTCACTGTTCGTGACCCAGGTAACTCCATGTAGCCCATCTGTCATTTTCCTGCCATTGCACCGCTGATGTTAGTCACAGAAGATGTCCTGTGATCCTCTGTAAAAAGGCCAAACTCACCTGCTGCAAGGACAGATGGGATTAGTAGGTAACCTTATTTGGACATAGGGAGACAGATTTAAGGAGAATACTTGACAGCTTCCAGCTGATCCTAAGACCAACCAGCTCAGATACAGATATGCATAGCCTTCATGTTCAAACTCCAATGGATGCAACTGGGATGGTTCCCTTTTTAAAGCAAAAGAGCCAACTTTAATGATTTTTGCATATTATGGCATTCCTGAGTTGGCTATATACGTGTCAAGTTGCCCCATCTTCCTCCAGTCTTGTATATCTTTCACACTACTGGTTTTAAATTTGTCCTGTCTGGATTAGCTGTCCTCATTCCTACTAGTGCAAAATATATTCTGTACATTTGCTTTTTTCTATTTTAGTCCACTGAGGATAGTGAATGTGTGCATATTGTTTTAATTTTCCAGTTTAGTTGCACAAGCTGTTATTGATCGGGTTCCACAATGACAGGGACCTGATCGCACCCTCAGTGACGCAGACTTATTTGCAGAACTAGATTTTGGGGACTAGGACTGTATTCCTTTGCAAACATATTATTTGGAAAAGAACTATTCCTGCCTCCCTAAAAAAACTTAAGAAGAAGGGAACTAGCTGAGAAACTCTTCAATCCACAGACAAGAAATCCTTTTGGTGCTTTATATGTATTTTTTAAAGAACAGATTAATTCAGGTATTTGGAATGAGAATGCCATTCTTCAACATAGTTTAGAAATAATATCCTCCTTGTTACTGCAGCTTTCCCAATGTTCAAGTTGAGCAGAAATATCTGAGTGGACCCCAGCCTTCTAGTTGCTTTTTAACTGAGCAAAATAAGCTGTGATATTAACCCTCCTTATGAATGAGAAAAACGAAATTTCAGATTTCAGTTGAACAAGAAATGCCTACGAAGGTAAGTAAAGTGGATAGCAAGGTGGAGATTTTCAAAGTTGCCTAAGGGAACTGGGATCCCAGAACAGGTGGCTTTGAAAACCCTATCTTAAAAGCTGGCGAAAAAAGAGAAAAAGAGGGAAAGGAATAACAATTGTGTGAGAATCCGTGTAGACATAGTTGTCTAGGCTTCACTGTTAATTCCTGGCTCCCTTAAGAGGTCTTTCCTCTGTTCAGATCAGTGCTGCAGCTGGGCAGTTGACTTTGGAGGTGATGCAGGACCAAGGGAGTCTCCTTCTGCTTCCCCCCACCCATGCTCCTGCGCTACAGGGAGCCTCTTCTGGTTTTTGGTCCCCTTCCTCTGCTTTGTTTCCTGGCTGAGACATGTGCTGTTGCATTGCAGGAGCTCCCTCACTGTTCTATTACTAATTTGTGTGCGGAGTCCTAATTACAATTTACCAAAATGTTTTCCACTTTCTATCTATCATGTTCTAAGTCTATAAAAGAGTGGGTGAGAAGACTTGTCAGTAAGTCACACCTCTTCCATTTTTAAGCTATATTTTTAGTTGACTGACTCAGATGGACTTTTGCTGTCAGAACATAGAAAAAGCTTTACCAGTGTCTGTATCTCTTTCCATGCTCAGTCATTTTGAATTTGGGATTTGAGTTCATAAGTGTATGCATTTGTAGCCTCAACTTGCAGATTAATTTCATCTTACATGTTGTTTCAGTCTTCCGTTTTATTTTGGGGGTAAATTTCATAAAGCTGTGGGTATCACATATTGCAACCTTACTAGTTGCTTCCTCTAGTAACTAGCTTCAGTAATAAGTATTTGCAGTATTTGGCCTGATTGTTGTTGATATGTAACCTGCAAACATAGCTCTAATTATATTACATACACTAATGAGTCTCTGGTTCTTACAACAGTAACGTTTTTCATTGATCGGATGCCTTGTTTGGGGGGGAGGTGAAAGAACTTGGACAGGTGACAATGATACGAAGAGAGATCAGTCGCTGATCCTGTTTAATTGCTTTTTTTAGTTACTAAGTGATGGACCAATTCTTTTCTTTGTTATTTGGACCAAACTTCTTTTTTCTTGTTTTGAGGTGGTGTTCCTTTAATTAAAATCCAGAACTCCCTCATCATCCCTCCATGTCTAGCACTTTTCCACAATGCTGCTGTGTTTTCAGTCCCAGTACTATGTGACATTCTTTGATAGTGCTCTCAGTTATTGACAAACATCTGAAAAATGCTTTCTTTAGTAATAGAAGCTTTTTCTTACTTGTGTTACTCGCGTGCATATACCTACACTCGCCCGTGCATACCTACACCCACCTGCCTGCAAGCATCTGCATCAACACACCCACCTGCCTGCATCAACACACACACACACAATCCTGTTTGTGGAAGATGAAACAGCTTGCACATCTTCCCTATCTCTGTACGCCAATCATTCTGTATAAGTAAGCGTACCACCTTTTTCAAGGATGTATTGTGAAGTTATCTGCAGTGAAACTGCAGATCTGAACACCTTGAAGCTGGAAATATTCAGTTTCCGATCTGAAACTAAGCAGCTAATGTGGTCTTTGGAGGCTCAGAGTGAGCGACCAGCATGAGGAATTGCTGCTTTCCAAAGCGTACGTCAGTCTTAATTTAAGTCACTTCCACTATGGTCAGAGTGTCTTAAATGTTTCATGCTGTAAACATCCCTCACAGGAAACAATTCATTCCTCAGTGATCTTTTCTGGCAGTTTGCTTCCTCCCTCCAGTGGACCAGAGAAGTGCACCTTCAGCTTCCCTTGTCTTCTAGCTGGCTATTTCCAAACCAGTACTGACATTACTAAGGCTTTATGATCCCTATCCACCTCGGGGAGTTTAGACCTGAGTGTTTGATGTCTCCTAGGTAGTTGTCGCGAAGAGGAACAAGGCGCTGGTCAGGTGACCGCAGAGACAGGCCTGACCCCTGCTGCCCGTGACAAGATAATAGTAACTGTGTAATATGGCTGTACTGTGTTTGTTTCTTTGATGTCATCTTTTCACAACATCTTAGGGCAACCAATGAAATTACCTTTTCCCTCTTGTTCTTTTTTTTGGCACCAAAATCTTAATAAATTCCTACCCAACTGTATATTTTCCCTCCTCTGTAAACAAAGATATATTTATAATATATTTATATACATGTATAGGAATATAAGCAAGATATATATGTGTGTATATATATCTTCTTTTCATATGTGTTGAGACATGCTGTTTTCTGGCATCTTTGTAGTCATCTTCATTTCACAAAGTTCTTACAGGCAAGTCACTAACTTCAATATCCAACAAAATATGGCGTGAAAGTGTAAATGCCCTTGCTACAGTTTGTGGCACAATATGGAAAGTAGCAAAAGGACTGAAAAACAAGGTGAAGAAACTTGTCTTCATTTCTCTGGCTCTAGGAATCACAGAAGGTCATTGGGAAGAGCTTTGGAGGGGCGAGTTCCCCACAGAACCTCTCTGATGTCCCAGTTGAACCCAGGAGGTTGTGCTGATTTGGCCAACACAGGTTGCTCTAATTAGGGCAAATCCACCTTGCGGAGAGCACTTCTGCTGCAGCTGCCTCCCAGGCTGTGGCAGATGAGCAGCAGGGGTAATTCAGCCTCCTGGGCTGATGCCTGGGGGCTGCACAGCTGTTCTCTGTTTCCATTAGGGATGTACAAGAGCCAGTCTTTCTTGAGTTTTGTGGGGTATAAGGGTGAACTCTCCTTTTTTGCTACCCATAGATATGACTTTTTCCTATTAGAAGGAAATCTATGGGACAGCAGCCCTGGAAGTCCCTAGCCCCTCTGCAGGAGTACCCATGTAAGTGAAGCATCTGACTGGTAATCTGTGAGTGATGATGCTTTCTGTAGCTTGTGTTCCTTGTATTTAGACTGCTGATACTTTGTTAGCAGGCTTTAGTTGTTATCTGATATATGTATTTTTAGCTTGTCTTTAGTTCATGGAAAGCCTGTATTTTCCTGTGTTATGTTCTGTTTATGAGTATTCCTTTGTACAGGCTGCACAGTGCATGCCAGCAGCACGGTTGCTTGTGTATGCAACAAGCAGGGTGGGGGAAGATATCATATGTACTAATGAACTCACTGCTTGGTTTGCTGCTATCTAGTGGCTCTTGCAGCATTTGCCAAGTAATATTTAGTGTACTTGGTTGGAAGAACTGTGGCTGTCAAAAGGTAGTGCTAATAGGTACATCTGATCTGAAAATTGTACTATGAACTGCAGGGTAGTGTATGTAGTTTACACAGTTTTAATTAAACTCCGTTCAGAGACTGTGCCTTTCATTAGGATGGGGAGATGCCAAGTTGTCCACTTGCCAGTCAAACCAAAAGGGCTTCTATCTAGCAAAGTGGACCCATTTGAAAAATACAGCTTATTGAAATTCAGCACCCTTGAATAATTATGCATGTCTGCTATGTTCAGAAACACAACAACCAATGGAGTTGTGCCTGGCAAGCTGGAGCTTCCTCAGTAGTGAAGGCAATGCGAGATGAGTACAGTTTGTGCAGCAGGAGTGCTTGAGGGCAAAGGGGAAGTGGGTTGGATGTGCAAGGTCACCATTATGTGGCTCTCTTCTGATTTAAAGCATTCTTTCAGCCTGTAAACTTTGAGATTTCCCAAAGACTTCAGGGATTTTGTGCAGGTGCAATGGGACCACTTGAGATCCTGGCTGCATAATGTTGTACTTGGGTTTCTTACTACATCGTTTACATGAGTGTGACTGGGCTATAGAATGATGTCCAAGAGGATAAAAGTCTGACTGAAGCAAGTGCAATAGGGGGCATCTGTAGCAGATGCTTTCTAATTGTAGCATGAAAGTACAGGCTTAACCCCTTGCCAATTACTTTTGGCTTTCTAGTTGCACCCTATGTAAAACAGCATTCAGGGTGATTTTTTTTCAAAAGACATCTAAGGAATTCAGCAGCACCACTTCTGAATTTAAGAAATTAACCCATCAGTAACTGAAATCATACTTTTAAAAAAATTTTATTCTATCTCACCCTTCCAAAGTCAAGGCCTATACCAGATGTTTCTAGATCCCCTATTAACAGTGGTATCCAGAATTCTGACATTTTTGATGTACTTTATCTTCACCACACAACTCTGAGGAAGAGAAATATAGTTTGCTCTGATAATCTCAAGAGGAAGAGACTCTGGGGAAGTGTTGTGTTGCCAATAACTTGCAAGAAAAATAAGAGCAAGATGTCTATTGTCTGATGTTAACAGTCCTAGCTAACTGGTACTTCGTGTCAAAGATGTTCACGTTCTCAGTTTTGCGCAGCCCTAATACTCATTTTATGGACAGAGCAGGGAAATTAGATGATCAGAGTTGCACAGAAAGGCTCTGGTCAATCAGACTAATGTGTTTTGATGTTTTTGGTTTCTGGCTAACGCTGTAACTGCTGGATCTTCCTTCTTCTCCAGCATTATAAATACCGTCAGGGTTCTGATGTGAAACTAGGCTGCTGAGACAGTTATCAGGCTATCAAGAACATCTGAAAGATGTCAGACTGCTCAGCAATGTGCTGGCTATAGCCATTACAGTTGTGCAAAAAATGGGGTAGACGATCGGCCAGGAGCAGTATGTGTTCATCCTTGACAGGTCTTGGATTCTGTAGTCCTCTTACCTGTGTCAAATAGGGGTAGGTCACTTTCCTATTTTAAAAAACTTGCTGCTGGTATTTTTCATATCCCAAAGGAAATTATTGGTATTATATATTACTATAAGGAAGCTGTTCAGACTTGGTAATTCTGTGTTATTTCCACAAGCATGCAGCTTCAATGTATATTATTGCCAGGTCATACTTCCTGCATTTACAAGTAAAGTGAGCTCCTTACGTGAACTATAATTCATGGCTATAAGGAAGGCATTTCTGCTTCCCCTGCTGTTAGAGTTGTTCCCATCTCCCAGAAAGGCATGTAAGTGGGCACTTAGGTGCACAGCAGGGATCAAGGCATTTGTTGTGCCTCTGGAACATGTAGGAAGTGGCGTTAAGGTCATGATGCGTTGCAGGCTTGAAGGAAGGCCAAACAAAATAACAAAGAAGTTCAGAAGGCCCTGGGGTGTGGAGAGGTTGGGCGTTTTGTGGATAAATGACAAATGCAAGTGAAACTGTGGTTCTCTGACCACTTGTGGTCCTCATCAAAAGACCTGGCCCTGCCTCCTTCTTGCCTCCGACTGTGTGTCCCTGCCACATCTCTTGCAGCAGCGCTCACTGCTTGCGCAGCTTGGTGGTGAGCCAGCTCAGGCTGGGGGCTAGACTTGCAGAGGAGCCGCAACTGGTTTTCAGCAGAGCTGACCCCCAGGCAGGTGGCCAGGAGGAGCACAGGGATGTGTGGCTGGGTGCCAAGAGAGTAAAAGGGCAGGACTGCCCCACGGGACATGGCATGAAGCTTCACGGGCTGTAGCTTGAAATTCTGCCTATTATGGTTACAAATAGCACTTCTTTGTGAAGTCTAGGCTGTTAACTATTCTTAATGGAGCAAATGCATTCCTCTTCCCTAAATCACTCTTTTGGGTGGATACAGTTCAGTTATTGTCTTTTAGTGTTAATACAAGTCCTGTCTTCTCTCTGAATTCAGGTGGGGAGGAAGTTCAGCAGTGGGCGAAATAATAGTTTTATAATCTTTTCCCTGTGTCTTGGGGTTGTTGTGATGCTAGTGATTCAAGGATACTCAGAAACTGCTGAATCTAAAGCAGTGTAGAAATCCAGAGTGCTATTAAAGGACACAAGAAACTTCACTAATATGCCTTTTGCTAATTTGCACACAGAAAAATGTCTCTCTCCCCACCACTCATAGCGAAGACTTAATAGCATAATGCTACAGTGAGGTATTGTATTATATAAGCCTTTGTTGCTTTTAGAAATATGCCAAAGGACATTTACTGTTATATTATCAAATATTATCATAAATAACTAACACTAAATGACATTTGTTAAGTAAATGAACAAAATACATTGTGTGGCACATCATGCTTGCTTTTGTTAGTGTTGTTAGTTTACTCAGTACTTTATTCAGGAATTTTCTGGGGTTTTTTTTGTAATGAAAAATCTGAGAAAGGACAATTTAGTGTAAGAAGGCTACGGTTTGGTCATGCAGGCAAATACACTCTGCTGACCTCTGTGAAGTTTACTGAGGCCTCAAACTGATGTTGCGAATAATAAGCAAAACCACCCACAAATATGAAGAATGTAGTTTTGTATATGGTTAATAACAACTAGATGAAATGGGGGGGAGGTCAATTTCCCCTGGGGAGAGGGAGAACAAAAATTTTTACTTGTGTTGGACTTCTTCCCTTAATGCAAACTTTTTATTCCGAAGTATTGTTTTATATGTATTTGAAGCTGCATTTTGAGATGAGATGCTTTCTTCAAGTTAATGTCAAGTTGAAACATTCCATTCTGAACATGTTAATATTTTGACGTCAAAACTATTTTTCTTATATTCTTTCAATTATCAATTGTTTTTATCCAATCATTCCCAGAGGATTTTCCCACAAAACTGGTTCTACCTCTAACTTTTGTTATCTCTAACTGTTTTGCTTCTTTTCCTCATTTCATGCAAACCGGAGTTAGCAAACAGAGTATGCAACAAAAGGTTGTGGTACACAGCTTATGAGAATAATCTTACATAAAGATTTACGCTAGCTTTGGGCTCCTACCTAAATAAATACATACATAACTTTAGTTTCTTGGAGGAAAGATGAACAAAGTAATTAAACATCAGTGAACTGGAAACGAGTCTTCAGTGTTTGATGTGTTCCTTAAGTAGCCAGTTCCCTTTTCAAGAACACTTTACATTTGGAAGACTGGAAAAAAATCTGGTGACCTAAAGAAGAGAATGTAATATCATTTTAGCAAGCTAGAAGTTAAATTTTTGAAGTAATGTCATTCCTTAAAGTGGAAAGGAATTTGATGGGCCTATGAAATAACTGCTATTTCACACTTTCAAATTTCTGCTATTTTTTCTGCTGATGATACTCTTCTGGGATACGTGCATGCATACACGCACAAGCTGATGTTATCAGACTCACTTTTGCTGAAAGCATAGAAGTTTCATAGTGAAAGAAAATGATCGTTATAAGGAAAATCAACTATTGTCTTTTAAAATGCCAAATATAAGTGTAACTTAGAAAATCAGTATTGATAGAATACTGGTTTTGGTTGTGTTTAGAGTGGGGGTATTTTTTTTTTCTCTCTTGATTTAGAAATACTTATGTCAATTATTTAGACAGCTGGAGAAATTGTTAGCACCACCTGTAGGATGAGAGTGCTCTAGCTCCTTCCTGTTAATTCCTGTGCAAAAGAAGGATATTCATGTGAAGCTGACATATCTCTAAATAGACTGCTTTCTACAGGCCTTTTCATTTAGCCTGTCTTTTTAATAAATATAGTGGTGTAATAATTAGTTGCTAGAACTGAGAAGTGAGGGTTTTGGTGTTGCACAAATTGGAACAAGCTCAAGCATGAGAGCTTTCTTGTGTGGGGAGTATACCCAATGCTGCCGATGGCTTAGAAAATCCTCAGGCTGTGCACACTAATATGATACCTGTCACTTTGCGGGGGGATGTGAGAAAGTCGTCAGAGCTTGTTGCATCCTTTCTTCCCCCTCGCCCCAAAATATGCTAGTGGTTGAACTGTTTGTGCTCACCCTCTCATAAATAAAGAGGCATTCAAGGAAAAAAAAAATGCCTGCCTGAGATGATTTCTTTGAAAAACCCTTACTCTGAGCTAAGGCTCTGGCTCTTCAGTGAATATATTTAAAATAGTTATGCTTTTCACTTCTTTTTTTAAACAAGTTATTTATCCTTCCAAATACACAAACACAATTGACACGAAAGGCATAAAGAATAGTTATTTATTTTTCACTCCTACTCTCTTGCTTCTTCCTCATTAACATTATCTCCTTGGTAACACATCCCATGGATTGTGTCTATGATATGTCAGTTACTGCAGTCGGTTTAGTGTCTTGCCACAACTGAATGTTGTCCATGATGGTCCTCTTTAAATGGTAAATTCCTTCTGTTTTCCCCTCCCCGTGTTTTTCAGTATTTCACTTTGTCTTCAGCGATCCCAGGTGTAACATGACCCCCTCCCTTTGAAATCGGTGGCATTGAACTTAACTGGGCCAGAATTTCTCCAAAAATCTCTCCCCCTTTTAATCCTTATTTAACTTACCAAGACGTTCAGATGTATCTCTTTAGTGTGTTAAAGAATGCTTCATCCAAATAGCCTATGTGACTTTTTTTCCCCTCCCCCTTCTGTACAGCACTTCTGTGAAAGAGCCTACTGATTCTTGCTTTAAATATTTGATAATGTGTAATCAGAATCCATCTGGGCCTGAAGCGTTACACTTTTAATACCAGTTATGGCTGACAAGGTTTTTTCTTTTGCAAGGGACTGATCAGACATGTTTATATGTAATTTTTGGAAGGCTATGGAGGTTTGCTATATTTCTCTTATGCACAAACGCTATATAGAGATCCTTAAAACTGGTGGAAAGGTATTTATTAATTTGAGATGGGGTAATATTAATCTCTGTGAATTTCTAAATTAACTTTGATACACGTTACTTGAACTCTTTAGTTTCAGGACCAAAGAGGAAACCCCTCTAGTTTTCTTGTTGTAATAAAATTAATTTACCTACTGGAGATCAGTCTCTTTCATCTATTCAGAAGCTATTGAATGGCCTCTGAAATAATATGAGGAAGTAGAAATTACATCCTGGCCCTCAAAAAATGTCCAAATTTATATTGGAACCAAGCCTTTCCTGTGGTTTGGGCTTCACTGATTCAGTATTTTCTTATAACAAGAAACACTCTATCGGCAAATAAAGAATGTACTTAGCTCTGCTGAATATCTCGGTGGGTCCCCTACTTTTGTAGAAATGAGCATAAACAGAGAAGTGAAGATATTGTCTTTCTGGCTCTGTGAAGCAGGAGTTCAGGTTTCTATGCCAGCCACCTCCTCTGGTGTACTCTGTCTAGTCATGCAAACCACAATTCTCAGAAGTGGCTTGCTGTTTTGGATACCTCTACAATATAGTCCAAATGAGCTCACAAAATGACTGGCCGCTATTGGGAGTGTTGGCTTTAAGATGTGTATTATAATATAAAATGGAGATGATAACAGTAGTCTTAGTAAAATACATAAATATTAATATTCATAAAGTGCTTTCAGTTCTCTAGCTGGTACAGACTTCAGAAATGCAAAGGGCTAGTCATAAATATACAAAAGCGAGCTGGAGAAGTTGCAGAGGACAACTTTCATCACTTAATGTGGAGATAATCCTGGTCAGATAACTGTGTATTGCCTGCATGCTAACAAAAGCAGGAAAGCAAGCTTGGTATGAATAACCCTCTAATAGGACTGGTACGTCTGTGGTGCTAAAAGCAGCTTAGCATCCTCTTCTCTGGATCTGTGTGCGTGGGTGTGTGCATACAGGTACATGTGTGTTTGTATCCTAGTGGCAGCTGTCTAAAGCACCTTAAATACAAATGAATTTAAAGAGGCAAACTTTTTTTTTTTTTTGTCTTGTCATCAAGGGGATTGGACTATGTTGAGCTACTCCATTTGCCTCACCTGATTTATTCATTGGTGATAAAAACTGGTGCTTGCCTGTATATGAAGCATCCAAGAAACTGCAACAGCTTTTTGGCAAACATATAAGGAAATCACTCCAACTCTGACACTAAGAGGTTGGGAGTAGTGTTGTCGGCGTTAGGTGCCTGAGAGATAAGGTGCCAGGTCCATATAGAAGCAAAGACATCACACTTAAAGTGAAGTTTCTACAAATTAAAGGATCATGCATTCATCCGCTGCATCCTTGTAAATACTCTCTGTGCAAAGTGGTAAGACTCTCTATTCCAGTAAATTGTACAATGAATCCTATGGACCTTTTTTGGTAAGTAAGCCTTATTTCCCTAATGAAATAAGGGTTTGGTTCAGTGTTAATAGAGATATTTCCCAAAAATCAGGGTGCCTCAAAATGCAAATATAATATGCAATGATCCTTATCCTTTGTGACTGGCTTATATGTGTGGGAAGCAGAGGGAGTGGAGAAAGCAGAACTGACAAAGAGAAGAAATAGTTTTTAGGCCTTTTTAATCATTGTTCTGCTGCATATTTTAAAGAATATGAATAGACAAATCTGAAGGAAAGGTATTTGCATAAGTTAGCAACCAATGAATCTGCCTTTCTAAATAGTCAGGGAGCCCAATATTTTGGCTGCAGCAAAGCTGGGAAGAGGAATGTCAGATTATTTTCTTCTTGGAAGATTTGTTGAAATGCATAAAGCAGGACCATATACTTGGCCATCCAGAATTTAGAGGGGAGAGCCCGAGTGCTGAACGTTTTGAGCAAAGGGGCCCAAAATGTGTGCCATTACTTTTTGAGAGTGACCTGTAAATGGCAGTGTGGTCTTATGGCTAGGAAAGGAATGGAAATAGGAAGGGAATTGTTAGTTGCTGGGGAAACGAACATTGCTAATACAAGCAACTTGAATCTTGATTGTATTTGCAAATTTGCTGAACTCACCTATTTTCCTCTCAGCTGACATGTCTAAATTCTTAATGTCAATTACCCACAGGGATGGGGAAGGGAAGAAGGGGAAATTACCCTAGCTGTCAGCTCAGTGAGCTACGCTATTGACAAGGAGCATTTACCAGATACGTTTAAAGGTTGTTTGCTTTAGCAGCCACATTGGCTGTGTTTTAGAAGAGATACAATAATCTTTTACATAAACTAAAGACTGACAAATATAGAGCCTTTGACAGAAACACGCACTGTTATTAGGTTACGCATTTGTGGCAATAATAAAATCCTGCTACATCACCTATTTCAAGAGTATAAAGACTGCCTGGACTGCAAGCTTAAGTTCTAGATCGCAGGAATGGCTGGGGCAGGAACGATCCCAAAGTAAATGGGGTTTGGCCAAGAAGAAGGTGTGCTGAGGTAGTGCACTTTTTCAGTACACCTTCTGGGTATGAAAGAAATCTGACCCCACATTTCAATGGGAACCCTTATTACGGGTTCTGTCGTATTCTTCTAAATTGCCCTCAAAGTTCAGAAGGCCCCTTTGCTACAAGATATAATTTTGCTATTTGTGATTATTTGCAAGGGAGGTAATGAATTTGGCCTTCTGACCTTATGCATACAAGAGCCTTGCAGTACACTGAGCTGTGATACTTTCAAAAGTGTGACCAGGCTTTGTCAGTTTTATACCGGGTTTAGTGTCAGACCTCAGCATACCCATTAAAGTTGAGCTGTCATGTATAGTTGAGACTGTTAAGTCTGATGTATAATATTGTCAGAATCCAACTGGAAGTGCCCCTTCGCACTCAGGTGTCACGGCTCAGGCAAACGGAATGAGGTCTTTACCTGAAGGATTTAGCCTGGAAGAAGACCTAAAATCAGCAAATATGTGTGTATATGTGGCATGCATGCATATGGATTTCGTGTATGTTTTCGAACTATTCTGGAGGTGTTTGGACAAGTGGAAAAGATTTACCAAGAAGCCTGAGAGGATGAGCTTACACGGATACCATGAGACTATAGTTTGCATGAGTGGCAGGTGAAGGGGCTCATCCAGGTGTCAGGGAGGATTTAAAGACTGTTAATGACAGTGAAGAATTTGGGTCAATCTGTAGCCCAGGCAACAAGGATAGGACATTGTACTGCCTTCCAGCTTGAGGATCTATTCTGAGGGTAGTACTTTGGGAAGGAGGGATTCAAGAATGTCTGTCCAGGCAACGTAGTTACCCATTTATTCAGGAGTCCCATCAACCTGCATGGGTAAACTTGTTTCCCTTTCAAAAATAGCATTGATGCTATGCAGGAAAATACCTAAAGAAGGGCAACAATAAAAGCTGTGGAGGAGGCTGCTTATAAGACTGGTGAAGAAAACTTACTCTGCATGACAAAATTTGGGTCAAATAAGACCAAACTTGTAACAAAAAGAAAATCTAAGAAATACTAGCCTAAAACATGAAACTAATGTAAACAAAACATTTACACTCGTTTAGTTTTAAGCTATTTATAGCTGTATAAGTAAATTGGTCCTAATTATTGTTCTATTCAATTCTTTGTTCAGAGGAATTTCCCTGTTGCACAGCTATGTCTGAGCAGGATCAATTGTCCAAGTTCTTATTATTTTAGGCCACTAAGGATTACCTTTCCTGGATATTTTAAATGAAAGTAGAAAGTGCCCTTTGTCTTAAAAATAGTCTTCAGATTAATAGCAGGACTTGTCACAGAAATGATGGTTCAAAAATTGTCATGAATAGTCAAGGTAAGTAATGGAGGTAGGCAAAGCTGAGGCATGTTGACACTGCATGAAATGCAGGCAGACAATCAGTGATCTCAAGTAGAATAGGAAAAATCTGAACAAGAACATGATTTCCAAATTTTTCATTGGGGCTAGCAAATAAAATACTACGCCATTCATACCTCTCAATGCATTGACTACAGTTATGTCAGTGATGGCTTTTTTGTTACCTTTAAGTTAATACTAAATTAGTGTGTCTGTGGTCCATTTGGATGTCCTGAGTTGCCAGAGACCTAATAAGATATAGAGATGAAATTCTGTTCATTAGTGATAGCTCAGACTTTTTCACAAGGATAGGAGTTTTAGAGCCACTATTTGCTTTTTGCTTTCTAATCCAAGAAATTAAATTCCCCTGCTTATTTTTTCCTGAAGGTAAAGTTAGATATTATATTCACTTCTAGTCCTAAAATGCTTTGTAGCATTCCGGTGTGGTGGTGGTGGTGTCATGGTTCGGGACCTCTCTCTTCTGAGCGTATGCCCTTTGTGTGAAATGGTTCAATGCCTGTATGTCTTTTAGCAAAGGACCTTGCATTCCTGCTCTTGCCAAGGCCAGGCCCTTGCAACTCAGTGCAGACCACAACTTTTGCTGCTCCCTTCCTTGAATGTATGATGCTTATATTCCTATTGTACATAATACATTTATAAAACGAAGTATAGCACAAGAGGAAAATGTATTTTAGTTTTTAATAAATAAGAGATCTTCCTACATATTGAACTTTCCTAAGCTTCTTTAAAGCCTCTTGAAGTCTTGGGAAGGGCACATTTCTTGAGGATCCTATGTCTGTGGGCATCAGCCTGGTCCCTGTGAGCATCGTCTGGAAACTGCTCTCTCCTAAATGTGTCCTTTTAAAACCTGGTCATGGTCCTTGTTCCCTCTTCTTAGGCCTTTTGGTAGCTTAGTACTATACCAGTGAGCTCTATAAAGGGTTAAACCATGGCCTTTGCATTATCTCAGGTATTTTTGGAGATGATGTTAATGAGGTTATTGACCTTCTTCCTGCCTATGTGCAGCTCAGTCTGTCTTGAACTGACTCCTCATGTATGTACAGTAATTCCCTTTACTACAGTCATTCAACACGACAGGGGCATATTTATTTCAGAGAAGGCAGCAGTGATTTGTGGAAGCATGTTTTGTAAAGTAATCAGAAATGTTTCTAAGTAAAAGCTGCTGTTTACTGTACTGCAAGTGTTGCTACTAACATGAGAAAATATTTTCCAGTGTTCTATGGAATACTGGAATGTCTTCCAATATTCTAATCCTTTTTGAACCCACTGTAACCCTTCTGTCAGGGCATCACATTGCACCAATTTTTATCCAACGCAGTTACTATTTTCTAGGGGAGCATGAATGCTTCGTATTATGTTTTTTCACTTTTGGCTATGCTGCAAATCAATTCTGTATGAAAAATACTTCTCTGAAAGTATGCAAGATCTTCTGAGAATAACTGTAAATCCTCCTATTTCCAGCTAGTGGGGCTGGAAATAGAAACAGAGAAGATGAGAAGGAGTGTGGTCTTCTAATGCTATTGTCACTTTGAGATTAGTCTGCTTTGACAGTCTCTAGGGGAGGCTACATTTCAAGACTATTTGGAGACTGCAGAGATTTGAAGGTGGCGGGAGGGGGGCTTTTGTTATTTCTTCAGTGAACCTATCAGCCCTGTCCTCTTCAACCTGTACAGTCTCTCTTGTTGATTTTTTTTTTCAGATTTATTTGTATATGCTTTTATAAAGCTTTTTCTAGTTTCAGTCCAAGCTGTCTAACAAACTTGCTTTCTCTTCATAGTCCCTTGTTATCATAGGTAGCAACTGCATAAATGGGGAGGGTGTGAGCAAAGGAGCTTGGCTGGCCAGACTTTCTTCCAAGTTTGAAGGGTTCTTCAGTGAAGGATTATTCAGTGTGCAAAGTGTTGTGGGTTTTTTTATTATTTTTTTTATTAAAAAAAAAAAAACAAAAAAACTTTTCTCTCTCATTGGTGAGAGGATATGTGCAGATCTGTCCCAGGGGTTCAGAACTCTGGGTTCTGTATGAGCAGATATCAGCACCCAATATATTTTGTATTCACAAATCCTTTCTAATTTTTCAGAATCCTTTTCAAAGTGTAGACATAGCAACTGAACATGCTAATCTGATAATGATCTAATTTAATGTTAATCTTGCAGCAGTAAAAACACGTTATGGTTTTTCAGCATATTCTTTGTTATACATCTGAATTTAGCATTTGTTCACTTCATCACTAAATTGCCCTAGGAAGGAGTTCGTGTCCTGCTAGCTAGCTATCCATGACCCCTGAGTCCTTTTCTGAGTCACTGCTCTCCAAAATAGTCTACAGTTGTGACATACATTGCTGGTTATTAGATGTATGACTGTGTTGTGTCCCCACCCCCCATATGACAACTTGTGTTTCTACTCAGTTATTTCAGTTTCGGACTAGGGATTTGGGAAAAGACTGGAAAAGATGTCCAGGGCATTGATCGAGTCGTCTTTTGAAATCTGTACAAATCTAAAATAATAAATAATTTTTTCAGTTTCTGGTCACCATTCAGTTTTTCATCTAAATCAGATGCACTGATGTCTGTAAGAATACTTATAACATGATTCCTTTTCCTGACTAATAATAACTAGAAACAATTGATTCAAATGACAGCCAAGATTTTACATTAAATTCCATGTTTCATTTGCCTGGATTTTGGCAGCTTTTTTACTTACGCGTTGCTTCTTTTTTTGACTGCCGATGGGATGATGGCATAGGTCTCTACCTAGGATCTGCTTAAATCGTTGGAAATATTGCTGTTTTCCAGTCTGTTAGGAGGAGGCAAATGAAAGCTGCAGGAAACAGGCAAAACATGTATGGTATCAAATGAGTTAAAAAAAAAACTCAAAAGAAACATTGTGAATTTGTTCACCAAAGTTTTTCAGACCTATTTTTAGTTGTTTGAACATGTTGACTCTTATATAAGATTCATTCAGAATATATAAACTATTTGGTAAATATTCCCAAATGTGAAAGAATCATATTTCCATCCATTTTGTTTGTCTTTCACATTCTAAAATAGGCCATGGGAGCATTTCAGATATATTTCTGTAAGAGCTACATGAAGTTCTTGCACTGATTCATAAGCATACATCATGTATTAATAACACTGCAGGGAAGTCAGGACTTGGGCTAAAAGGTACATCATTGGGGGGGGTGTATTTATATATACTTAAATAGGCTCTGTATCTTGATAAATGAGTATGTTGCTCTTTTTGTCTTCTTTCTGCTACATTGTAAAGCCATAGCCCTGCTGGCAAACTTTGCTGTGATACTACTACTCAATGAATAAGTTACTCCAGGAGGTACTTAACCATAGCTACATCTGCGTGGCTTTTGGTAGCCCTGCTGGGCTTCAGGCTTGGGTACACTGAGCAAAGTGGTGAAGCTGATTTTTATCCCTGCTGCCCAGAGAGGCAGAGGTTGCACATGAACACAACCTCATGTTCCTGAGTTTCTCTGCCTGTAGAGGCAAAACCAGAGTCTGAAACAAGTTGTCCAGGACGCTGGTTTCGAGTGCAAGATTGAGCCTTCTGGTAACATAATGTAACCATGTTATCAAAGCCTTGGTCTCTCTGTCACTTTTAAATGCTTTGGGGATGCAGTCATGGTACTTGCCTTTTGCACAGGTAACCATAAGAGAGCTCAGTCCTCTTATGTGGGAAAAGTTAGTCTCCAAAAAAAATTGTCCTTTTCTAAGAGGCAGCAGGTTCAATTTGCTTGTTATATAAAGCAGTAGTTAGTCTGATGTAAGTGCAGTTGAACAGCTATAAAGCTTGTGCAAATCTGTCTGGCTTATTTGTATGTAAAACTTACTATTTCCCTGACCACTGAAAACCACTGAACACTGAAAAGGGTATACTGCGTTTTATTCAGTTTGCTGCTTCTGAGGTCCTACTAATCTTAATATGCAGTATGATTATGCACAGTGTTGCAGACCGAGTCCCAGAGAGAATCAGGGGCTCCGATTCAAGGAGATATGATGTTGGGGAGGAGGCAACAGAGTCCACTCTTCATTTTAATGGTGTTGTTTGTAACACTCAAGCGTAATTAAGATTAGTTTGGTCTATTTATTTAAAAAAAAAAAAGTATTAGAATTATATTTTATTATTCATTTACAGTGCTGTAAAGTGAGTAGAAAAGCATTGATATATCTTCCTCTTGTTTACCAAAAGAATCCTCAGTGTCTATTTTATAGTGACCCTGAATAACTGTAAAAATAAGTGCTCTGAAGCTCATAACTTGAATTTGACCACTACCTTTCATAAACAGCTGGGGCAGAGGCCCTGTGAGGGAGGCTCATTTCTGCAGGCCACTAAGAGTGCTGTGGGGGACGTGCGGGCTGCGTAACGAGCCCAGCTTCCGAATTCACAAGGAGGGAGCGCTTCAGACCCAGAAAACGCATGGCTTTCAGCAGTGGCAAGGACGAGTCTAGCTGTTGAGGTGGCCCTTTGAGACCTTCACCTAGCCAGTTGTTGCTTGTAAAAGCTTGGCTGGGCTGGTGAACTCAAAGTAAATTAGCACAGTGCATGGCCAGCCCCAGATGCAGAGGGGAGCAGCATCTGCTGCCACTAATCCAGAAAGCTATGCGAGAGTCGCTGGTGGCTCCAGCAAAAGGAAAGAGAGGAGGGCTTAGATCCTGCACCGCTTGTCAGTGGTGCTGAGCATTCGAGGCAGGAGTAAGAGCCAGCCTGCCACAAGTGTTCCTTAGCCTACCTGGAATAAATAATAGGGAAGGGGGGGTGTCAGAGAGATTTAAGGAGAGAAGGAAAAGGCTTCTCAGCCTTGCCAAGTTAGATAATATTAAATAGTTTTCCTCTCAAGAAACAGAGTCAAAGACTGACATCGTAAATGAGTGGTATTTTAATGCCTCCCAAATATTAATCCATGTTCCTACTCCTCTAGCTAGGAGACAGGAGAATTACTTCTGTTGTGCCCTTGCAACTGAAATGCTTACATCTGGTTCTTTGACTTTGGGATATTTCCTCACCTGGTTCTGCAGATGTAGTTCAGAGTGATGGAGGAAAACAAAAATGAATTCCCTCTGACTGAAGGAAATTACTTTACCTAACAGCAAACATCCTTGGCGCTGTTCATAATGTCTCCCAGATGTTGGCAGTGGCAGTCAGTGGGACTTCATTGTTCCCAAACATTCCCATACCACGTCTGTACTCGGGCCTGCATATGCCCAACTTGAAGGTGATTTGGCATGTAATCACTACAGGGCATGTACTGGAATTAATTGGAACCATCAGCTATTCTCCAAGGCCTGTGAGCCTGCAAGGAACTGTTTACATTAATAACAAGCCAGGCAAATCAACTGTTTTAAGAATAAATGCAATTTAATGACTTTGTTCCTTTATCTGCCAGGAGGAGGGAAATCACTGATGATCTGCTATGGTGGGTATTAGCAACAATCATCTTACTCTTTCCTTGTTTCCTAATCCTGCCTGCTACACACTAGGGATGGAGTGCTGTGAGTGGAAATATGAAGTGCCAAAATGTTTCACTTCTAGTATAAGATCAGGCCATGTTCAGTCTGTGGACTGATATGATCTGAGATTACTTAAGAGGGTCACAACTGGGCAAAGCCCACTAAAGCTACTTCTACATTAACATCACAGAGAGAAGGCTCGCAACATCCTATTATGTATCTTACAGATGAAAGAACCTAATTAGGGTGCACACAATGCTAACAAACAGCATGTTGTACAGAGGAGGGAAAACGTGGGGTTTCCACAGAAAACAAATGCAGTCCAAAAACCCAGCAAGTCATCTGGGATTAAAAAAAAAAAAGTTAAAAGTCTTAAGATGCATGATAAAATAACATCTAGTTAAAACAAGGGAAAACAAATGTTGATAAAAACCAGGGCTTAGCACTAATTAACAGACATCAGCCTGCTTCTGAAAGTCTACACTAGGAAACATAAGCTGCTGGGTGACTCACAATTATGCATCAGATGAAGCAAGTTTGAAACCCATTCTGCTGGTGCCTGAAGAGAAACCATTTCAAAGATGGCAATTCTAGCAACAGCGATTTTACAGTCACACCCTCCCTAAAGAAGGTGCTCCAGACAAGAGCCACTTTTCTGGAAGACAGTGCACCTGGAGCTGGCAGCAGCTGTGGGGTGGGTTAAGGCTGCGCAGTGCTGCAGCCACCCAGCTTTGAGGAGAGCTGTTGGGTGTCTGCAGGCAGTGTAATAGGGAAGAAGGAAGCAATGGCTGTTGCTCCCTTAACACTGCTGCTAACCCTGTTTATCCCTTGTCTCCCATCTACTTCCATTGTAGCCAGGTAACTATTCTGCCCTCCAGATTTGAGGGGAAAATGCTATAAAATATGTACGTGTATATGCATACACATACATGTGTTTGTTTTCCTGAGGCATTAGCAATTTTCTATTTTAAAACTTCTCTCGCAGGCAAAATTACAATTTTACTTCTAGATTTTCTTTTTGGAATTCAAATTGACATTCCACTTCATGGATTCAAGATACTGAACTGATGTGTTTCAGGTCTCTTTCACCTGAATTGCTTGATTTCTTGTGAGAGTTTGAATACAGTTGGTTTGTGTCCCCATTTTCCTCCTCGGCTGGGTCTTTCCTCTGGGCTCTCTCAGTTGTGATCCCCTTTCATTTGACCTTCACAATATATTGTGAGAGTTGCATATTCCATGCAAAACAAAATGCTTTTTAGTCAAAGTATAGCTTTGAGTTTCAATTTGACATTAATGTCAAAACAAATATTGGCGTTTCCACCTAAAATTTTCTGGAACTTGATGTTCTACAAAGCATGCATGATGTTTTGGCTTTTTGACTCAGTTTTGGCACATTTCTTAGGTAAAACACAGTGCTGAAATACCAAATCATGGTACTGAATTCCCCATTTTTAACTAGCTCTAGCCTTTGTTTACCCTATTCCAGCCTTTGTGTACTCAATTTGTTCTCCAGCATTACAGAAGGCCTTATTTCTTAACCAATCAACTCCATCAAGAATTCAAAATGTTCAAAAATAATCTATGTATATTCCTACCAATCCCACTGAAACAGAAGTAAACATGCATTACCCAACTAGTAGTAAGTAGGTAGCAGTAGACAGTGATGAAATTAATGGCATAATAGCATCTTCAGTGAAATGTAATACCAGTAGTGTGCCCCTGTGAGTCACTTCTACCAAATGTGATGTCTTTCATCAGAAAAGAACATTCCATAAATGTATTTTTCCAAGTAGCTCCCTCCACGTTGTCTCTGTTGCCTCTCAAACCAGACTGCTATTGCTTTACTTTCTTGATAAGAATTGCATCATATTTTCTCTTAATCTCTGTTTCTGTCAAATCCAGTGGATGTGTATCTGTGCACTGTGGGCCTACAGACAAGCCTTCCGTGCTAGAGTCAACTTAGATTTTCTTGAGTATTTGCATGTTGTTAAATATTTCAGCCAAGGTCACCAGTCTCTACGTTTACTGCCACTGCTCCTTTTGAGAAATAACAGTTCTGCTCAGATTGTGCTGTTTTTTTATGTGACTAGTACATGTTCTAACTTCCTAATTAGACTGTTGATAGCAAAATAACATTCAGCTTTTGGAGCCCATGCAAAATAACCACAAGATACAGCTGCACCTTCAGTGAAGTATAATCTGAGAAATACACATGTTGCATTCTCAGTCTCCGTTGCATTTTTTTGTATACTGTCAATTTGACTGTAACACTCCTGTAAAATTGAGATCCACACCCATGGTCTGTGCACTATTCTATGTGTACTGTCTTCTAACTGTAGTGTACCACATATCTGAATAGGTTTAGTTAAAATGTAACATTTTCTGAAAATTCGAACTGCCTTTTGATGCTAGGTCACAATTCAGTTGACCCATCAGAAATATAATAAGGATGTCAGTGTTTGTTTTAAAACATAAATAATTTCTTTAAAACAAAATTATTCATGAGTTTCTAGAAAGTTAGTCTTATTTAGAACAATTGTCCAATAAACTAAGAAAAAAATGTTTCAGCTATTCTACTTACCCATTTAATTTTTTCTGAATGATTACTAAAATCTGAATCTCTGATGTTTGTTTAGATGGGCAGGTTAGAGCTGAACATGGGTGCCCCCATAACCCAATGTACCTGACTGTATTTCCTAGGTCAATTCATGTAGGGTGGGGTTCAACTGTCCCCTTCTAGAAGATTAGTCTGCTTGAAGGTCCATGTCCCAAATAATTGGGTGAATCATAACCTAGAAGTGTTTCTTATTTGCCGCTAACTAAAAAGAAAATGTGGTTGACTAGCTCAGATGCAGACCTGTAATAAACAAGAATCCTGTCCTCTCTCTATTTAAGAAGAAAGCTGGGAATCTCATGATGCATTTCATTTAATCCCTTAAAGCGTAAAACTACTCTTTCTAGATACAAAATGACTATGATCATGTATGGCCTGCCTGGTAGTTGAAAACACTTCCATTCAATGCATTAAATTTTCTTTGGGGGAAACGAGGAGTAGCCATCTGAGCAGAAACCATTACCTGAGCATGTGAACATCTCTCTGTCTGCCTGCATGTGCTGTCTGCTGAGCTGCAGAGGTGGGTGCTCCTGCTGGTGTCATCTCTGCTACTGCTCAGAGAGAGACTGATAAGGAAAGGGCAGATGCTACAAAGGGATATGGCTCCCCATAGCATTGGGGAGCAGCCTCTGCATTTCTTACATCCCTGGTGCTGGCAGAGGTCACAGGAGGGGACATGTTTGGCAGCTGATTCTGCTTGCGAAGGATGGGAGCAGGCTTGGGAAGGTGGAGAAGATGCCAGGGGAGGGAGCGCAGATGGAGCGTGAGCAGCGGGAAAGAAAAGGTTTCCAGGTCTGAATTCACATACCTGAAGGACCCTGCTCTGCTCTGTAAATCCCCTCCTTTTGACAGTCATGGTAGTCATTATCTGACCTTCTTTTTCCATGCATGAGAAACGCAATAGTTTTGGGAAAAGAGGTGGCTGGATGAGTGCAAATAGGTCAAGTACAAGCTGATTTCTCCATTAAGTGAAATACAGAAAATACAGATGACTTCCTGCAGATCACTTCTGCTTGTTTCTGTGCTGCTACAGGTCTCTGCTTAGGGAGGCAGAGCTGCTTCCATTCCAATGACCTTTGACTAGTGATTCAGTTTGCAGACATATGGATAGCTACAACTGTCAGTCCACTCAAAATTATCCTCTTCAGCCAGCTGCTGTTGAAGGTAATGGAGAAAAGCTTGCTTTCCCATTTAAGCATTGTTTCCTGTAAGCTGGTCACGGATCTCCAACTCATTTAGCAGCCTGTACTGTAGTTTCTTAAAACAAACTGGTCCTTTTTCAGTTCTGAGGTTTTTTTTTAGGAATAGTTACAGAACATTGTTCAGCTACAGGAGTATATGAGGCCATAAAAGGTTTCTGTGGGTGATGAAACACCAAGAAGAAATTGAGAGTATGTAGCCATGACCAGTATTTCTACTGTATGCCAAAGCTAAGAAAGAGCTAAGAAACCAAAGCATGAAAGGAGAATTCTCGAGAGAATAAGATCGTTCTCCTACTGTATATTTGTGCAGCTACTTTTACAGAGTTTTCTCTTTGCCAGGGTGGAGATTATAGTTCTGAGTTAAATATATTTTTTTCCTGAAACATAGGCTTTTGTCTCTTACAGAAACTCTCTATACTACAGCAGAGCAGAGAATTTCCTTAAGTAGAGGCAGAATTGTAACAAAACAAGGCCATATGGACTCAATTTTGAATGATAATTGTCTCTTGAAAGAAAATGACTACTCTGAGGTCTTGGATGTTAGTGGCTAATTCCACTCTGAGTAAAGTCAATAGGTGTTTTTTCCACTGCATTCTGTGCAAGAGGAAGCAGGCCCTACATAAATGACTGCCTGAGGATGGAGTTAAAACAGGGTCACAAAAGAGGGAGTGTTTTTCTTTGGTGTGACTTCCCAAGGATTTTTTTTTTTTTTTGCTTGTCTTCTAATGCTGTGGTGTTTTTAGTAAAGTTAAACTCTGCTGTCTAACATAGCGTCACCCATTTTTGAAGAAGTACATCATAGCAATAAATTCTGTTACAGTAGGACATTTAATGTCAACATGACAGTATGAGCCTTTTTTTTTTAAGTGGAGGTTAATTCTTCAAAACAAAGGCTTAAGTAGTAAACAAGATAAGAGACATTCTAACACAGTGGTTTTGAAACTAATTTTTTTCAACTAAAAGTGGTTACTCCTCAAGGATTTAGAAGATAAAATATTTAAAAAGCTGAGTGATTGCAGGTGATTAATATTTTTTAGCAGCTTTACAGGTTTTCCCTATGATTAGTGTATATACTGTACCATGTATAGGGAATACCTGTAATATCACAGTACTGCTTATTATTCAGAAGCAGTAAAATCACTTAATTCTTCTATTCTTAATAGATTAATTCTTAATTTTGGGACATTCTCTTTGCCTTCTACATGTGAGAGAAATGCAGGTGTGCATAGATATCATCCAAAAGTTTTGGACTCAAAATGTGTTTTAGATTAGAGTGCTGGAAATGCATTCTTCTTTCAATTTAAAGGTAGCATTGTTAAAATGGATATTTGCCCTTGTTGTTTGAAGTAGGTAAATACTGAAGCTCATAACCCTACCTTCTTATGTTAGTAACAGGACAGATACAGAAACTGCTTGCTCAGGATTTAAATGTAGCCTCCTGCCTGCGGTGCAAAGGGAGGCGAATATAAAACAGCACAAAGCAATGTTACCAAAAAGTTTGGGATGAGAGGTAAGGTCAAACACCATTTACAGTCGAAACCACAGTGAGGATTTCAAAAGGCGCCCTCTAATTAAGTGAGTGGGAATCGAGACCATCCTGCCATACACAGAAAATACTGTCATCTCTGAAATGTTCCCACTAAATGTTCTTCCATTAGGCAGCTGACCTAACATGACTTTCTTCAGCTCACAAGGTCTCAGCATATAACAGCAGAAGGTGGGCTGGCTGTGGGCTGGGAATGGTGTGCCAAGGTACGAGAGTCCCTGTAACAGGGGAGGTGCGGATCAGCTTCACAATAAACAGCCTTCGTGGAAGGACAAGGCAGGAGAGGTAGCAGTAGCTGGGGACCATGCACATCTCAGGGAGAGGAGTGCCAGGGGCAACAGGTGAGCACCCCTTGGTCAGAAACCGCACCACACGTTCCCGCTGATTCTGTTCTGCTTGTAGTCTGCATAATTTGGTATTGTTGTTTCTGGAATTATACCCACACAATCAAAAGTAGTTTCTTTAATGCTGGAGAGCATAATTATAGGCCTGACAGGCTCTGACAAGTTGGTAGAGACATTTATTCTTACAGCCGGCAGATGCTTAAATGATTTTTGTATTGGAAAATGCTGCCTGTGAAATGTTCTGTCTCAGTCTCTGTTACTAAACCCAGATTCATAATGAAGTCTAGCATCAAATATTTATGTAAAATTACTTTAATCTGTAAATAGTTTTATCTGTAAAAGATAAAAACAGCTGAGAAAATTAGTCAGGGCGGTTTCAGAGGTTCGTGTTATAAACAGTGATGTGTTTTCTTCTTGGTCTCTTAAAATTGTTACCCAGCTGGCACTTTACAGACTAAGTCCACAGTATCCATTCCTACATGAAAGATGTTCATGTTCTGATATATTAATAGCACTGTAACCTATGCCTGTTGGGGTCACTATGTATTATTAAAATCCTCTCACAAGACCCATTCAGAAAAGCAGGAGGCTTTATATAATAGCCATGAATCAGTCATAAATAAAACACTTTCCCACAGAGCTGTCCCAAAACCAGATTGGTTCTCATCAGGAAATGCCAAAATTGTATATGGTGACTTGTACCTGTGTAGTCCTCTTTGCCTCCTGGTTTCAGCTGTTATCTTGAAAACAAAAACAAACCAACCAACCCTCACTTGCCATGGACCAACTACAAGTATTTGGAAAGCCACAAGGCAGAGAGGGATGTCTTAAGCTATTTGAGCTCTTACTCAGAGGTTTTGATGGTGACTTGAGTTTCCTTTAATGATTTGAGTCGTTATTTGGATGCTTTGGTAGCTGGTGGTTCATCTGCAGAGCGGTTGAGTCTGAAAGTGACTGTAGCCGGATCCCATGGAATTGCATATTCCCTAAATATTTTAAAAAGGAAAATCTCCTTGCGTCCACTTCTCCTAGCTTACGCACTCTCTGATGAAGGGCACTGCAGAGGCTCTGCTTATCCCTGCCGCAAGGGACCTATAAATCTCAGCCACTGGCTTTGCTTACAACTTTGTTTTTTCATAAGGTTTCTAAAAGTAATCCCTTTCTAGCCACTAATCTGACCTAGATACTCTAAACTGATTTCTGTAGGATGAAAGGGCCAGTCTTTCCTCTGGGACTACTGCAGTGGGACTTGCAGAGATTACTTTGTGGGTTTTAGCAGTCATAGATGAGAGTATAATTTGAAGACTGTGTACTTAAGTGTTTGTATAGCCTATGTGACGGTGGTATCTAAATACCTCCAAAATATTTTTAAAAACTAGTAGTTTCTGTCACTCCTCTTCCAGCTCGGAGGAAGGAGCTGCTTGTTTCAGTCATAGGATTTTGTTGTTGTTTGCTCGCTTGTTTGTGCTTGTGGGTGGGTAAAAATTTGTCAAGGGAAGGCTCATAGAAAGAAAAGATTTTGTATTTAGCTCTGAAACTAATGAGATCATGATCAGTTTTCTCTCCTGTTAGTGTAATCTTAAAAGATATGCTTAGCTGCTCTGAAAGTTGTGACATCATTACTTGGCGTTAACTGTGTCAGTGAAAAGCTCATGTGGTAGGAAGGCTTGGACATAGGGAGAGAAGGTAGTTTCTAAGGTAGCCAGGAATAACTGCAAGAAGCCTTATCTTTCCAAACAGGAACCTTGACCTCTGTATCCAGCAGAGTATTAGAATAGGAAGTGGAGTTTTTTGGGGATGTTCCTCTGATCTGTGCTGCTGACTCCTTAAACCTCCAGGATAAGCATGGGACCAACCACAGATACTTAGGTCATATTCTCCTTTCTGGTAGGCTGAAGGTCCTGTTTTCTCACTAGGCGTGCACTCAAGTAGGCTTTCTTGCTACCAAGGCTATTCAGATATGTGATATCTTAAGGAGTGAGTCCAGATGCAATTAAATAAACCCCATTTGGTAAATCTGAGGACCAACGTCTTAGAAAAAAGCTGCTGCTCCTTACCAATGTTACTCAGTCGTGTGTAGGTTGTTCAGCTGTAGGTAGCTATCCTGCCTCCACATGCTGTTTTCATAGAAGCACTGAGAAAGCTGAGGGATGGTGCTGTTTACATGTGATAAAAAGGAGACTTGGAGCTGTGGGTTGGCTCACAGACTGCCAGCCCTACAGTGTTTGTTATCTCACCAGCTCTCCCAGCAGCTTCATATGGATAGCGGGCAATGTGGACTGCAGGTCTGAGTCTTTAAGACTCCTCAGATGAGGACTCTGGAATTGAAAGAGAAATTTCCCAGACCTGTTATGCTCAGGTGAAGCAGAATGATACTGCTGTTGACCAGTGTTCATTCTCTCTGGTGAAGGTCATGGAATAAGTTGAGACATTAGTGCTTTCCCTTCTTCACTGAAGTCTTGGAAGGATTAAAGCCATCAGACTCTCCTCATGAATGTGCTAGAAGAAAGTCCCAAACCTTTCTCCACAAAATTAGTTATTTTGGTTTTGGGTCCTCCATGTAGCATTTATTATTGATACAGATTTCATAAAACTTTTATTGCACAACAAATTTTACCCCAACCTCTGTTCAGGAACTAAATGCTAGCATTTTCCTGCACGCTGGAAACCATCAATAAGAGGGGAGATGGTCCCTGTGATAGGACAGGAGATGTGGAGCAGAAGGATGCTTGCCTTTTCTTCGGAAGTCTAAGAATAGTGGAGAATTGAATGGAGAATTACAGAACAGCACTTCTTACAGGCAGGAAGAAAGTGTGTAATTCCTAGTTTTACTGTAGATTACATGCATGTTATAGAAGGGTGTTTCTTTTCATGCTTTTTAAGGCATGAATCTATTGTTCTTCCCTTTTGGAGTTCTTCTATCTCTGTAGGCCTCTGTGAATTAGCTCATAAAAAAACATTTTTTTTCAGGCCTCTACCTTTAGTGTCGATGGAATTAATTGACTGCACAAGCAGAGCAGGACTAGAGAATCCAAGAAGGAAGTGCAGAATTACTGTTATGTTTGCTTATTAAAACTTAGTTTGGATTCCTCTTGTTACTTGCAGTATGCAGCCACCCTTGATCCTCATGTGCTATACACTAACCTGTGAGAATGTCATTTGTCTACTTATCACACAACTCCATATTTTCTTTCAGAAAATTAAAAAAAAATAGTGATGTCATTTCACTGAACACATGCTATATGGAAATTATTCTAGAGTCTAACAGCTCAGGGCTGTTGAAACATTTCCATTTCTGATGGGAGCTGCAGCTAAACCTCTTAATGTGATAAGAGGCATTAAGAATATGAAAAGGCTCCAGCAGGTATTTAAAGCATTGGAAGGTCTGATTTTATAGCCTGTAATGACATATTTACAGTGCTTCATTATTCTAAATTAAAGGTGTGATAAGCAAAGCAACAGCCACTTTCCATAGAAGTCAAGAGAGGGCTGCCTGCCTTGGTTGAGCAAGTTGCTATATTGTTCAGAACAACAAGCAAGAAAAGACTTATTTGTTCCACCTTCTGGAAAAAAATAAAAGGAAAGAATTGAGGGAGACGAAAGGAGGGCAGGAAACAAGCAAAAGGGAAGGAGGAAAATAGGTGTACCATGCCAGAACTCATGTTAAGATTGCATAAATGAATACAGCAGGTGAGGAAATGTAGAAGGTAAGGTTCCCATTATAACATCAAGCTCCTTGCACAGCACAGACTGTATACCAACTTGCATTTTTCACTTTATTACCAGTTACCCAAAACAAGACATATAGTTTAGTCAAATTACCTTAATATGGTTAACTTCTGTATTTCCCAGCAAAGGAATGTTTGATATTGAAAAATAATCTTATAATATCTTAGATTTTTGTACTTAATTTCCCAAAAGCATATTTAAAGGAATGAAGGGAAGGGAATAATTGAAAAAGGCTTATATGTTTAGTAGTAGTGAAGCTACACAATCATATTTTGGCAACTCTGTAGACTGTATGCACATGCCTTCCATAGATGTAAGAAGAATCCAACCAGCCCGCTGCTGTATGACATACCATTTTATTTGCCTTGCAACTGGAGAAATGCATTACAGAATACTGTTCCTAGAAACCTGTTCATATTTTTTGCTATTCATACTTGCTTCCCATTCAGGATTAGATTCTTAGCTGTGTTCTAGCTGGTGTTTGCTGGGGGTTCTTGGAGGCGATAGCTACATTCAGATGTAGGCTGGGAACTGTGCTAATCTCCAGTGTAGCCAGTTCACAACAGCAATAATTTATGTTCCAGGTGGTTGGGGACCCAAAGGCTATTCTGGCATCTGGAAATGTTGAGGCAAAGGCAAGGTGCAGCTTTGACTGGGTTAAAAGCAAGAAGGCTGGCAGCAGAAAAACACTATGGAGCTGTATAGCCCATCATGCCATTGTAAAAGAAGCAAATGCCATCTTGGGATGCTTGGGCAGGAGAATAACCTGCAGAAGAAATAGAAGAACCCTTCAGTGTTATCGAGCATTGGTCAAGACTCTAGCTGAAGCACTGAGGCCAGTGCTAGGTAGTATGTTTTAGGAAAGGTGAGCACCAAGAGCAGAGTCCAGGGGAAGAATGATCAAAGCATGACCTGCAATTTAAGAATGTTTAGACTAGAGATAGGAATTGCAGACTAGATATTAGGAAAGAAATTCTAACAATAAGGATAGTGAAGCTTTGGAATACATTGCCAAAGAAGGCTGTGGAGTCTCTGTCACTGGAAGATTTCCAAAACAGACTAAGCAAACATCTGTTAGGAATGATATACTTATATCTGATTCTCTCTTGGAAAAGGGGAAAGAGTAAATTATACTTAAAGGGATGAAATAAACTAGCCATTTTCAAACTGGGTCATGATACTCTTGAATTCAAAGGGGTCATAAAGTGTAAACAGTGGCTACATCTAATAGTATTTGACTTTATATTTCTGCCGCCTATTCACATAATTGTTGCAACAAGATATATAACCCCAAAGGGAGTAATGCTTTCCAGAAGATGAAAGTCATTGTACTAAATGGCTATTGAAGGTTTCTCCTGGCCTTCTGATTCTGTGATCCCACAGGATTGCCCCTGGAGTAAAGCAAAGGGGGCAGAGCAGATCTGAAATTCCATTTTGATTCTTTTCTAGCAATCATTTTTAATCTGTAAAACTACATAATGTCATTGTTGCCAAAATTTAAGCTAAAATGGCCTTTGGTGTCTAAAGCTTTAGTCTGTTTTTTATTGTTAGTCAAAATCTTTCTGTAGAAAGGCATGCAAAAATATTTTATTTCTCTCATAGTGTCATTTTTAAAATTATCAAATACATTATCTCACTCCTGTGGATGAAGAATAATTATGTTAAAGTTGTCTGTTGGGTACAGCTTTACATACACTTCTTTAAAAAGGTATTTGTGCAAGACAGAGTGTGGCTGAACACCAGACGTTTAGAAAGTCTACCATAAACAAATCTCTTTTTTTTTAATCTAGTAACCGAGGTGTAGTTTACAGGAGAGTCTTTTTCTTGGAGGAAATAATAAAGGCTGGCTAATTCTGAAAGTCAGACACAAATACAAACATCTCTACAGTGCATGAGTGAACCAAAGTCAGTCAGGTCGTGTAGTGGAACAATCCCTAAGTGAGAACTTCACATCTGATTACCACTGGCCATATACTAGGAAAAGGCCTTTTAAATCAGGGTTTTACAGTAATGGCACATCTCTGTTAATGGCTTTTAACGTATGCCCCACTGAAGACATGCCCTTTTCTGACTGCTAAACATTGAAAGAAAAAAGAAATGTAAACAATTATACAGTATCACTAGATCTTCTGTATAGAGAGCACTAAAGCCATCTATGGAGTGGAGGGAAGAATCCAATTTTCAGGCATTTGTAGGAAACATATAACCTTATGGTCTCAAATATAACCTCTTTTGGTCCTCATTTTGAAGAAAAGCAGTGAAATTGAGCTTCAGGTATTTAAAGTACAGACACACACACACCCATCTTAGGTTACAAAGAAGCTTTGCCAGCCCTGCTGAGAAAAGTTGCAGGAAAAAGTTACTCTACTGGATCAAATAATTCATAGCAACAAAACAAAAACTATTGTCTTGCTTATATGTCTGGTAATAGAATTTACTCGTAATAATAGTATTTCAGATGCTTTTTAAAAAATATTTGATGTAGAAGCACTGGTATTAGTTACATCAGCGCTAAGAGAACAGGAATTTCAAGTTTGTAATACCACTCTGAATCCAATTTTTATCATAGAAAAATTTAAGTTGGAAGGTACCTTTGTAGGTCATCTGGTCTAACCCCATGCTTAAAGCATTGCTGACTTCAAAGTTGGATCACATTTTTTCAGGGGCTTTTTCCTTTTGAGTTTTGAATATAACCAAGGATGGAGATCCCACAGCCTCTCTGGGCACCTGTTCCAGTGTTCAGCCACCCTCGTTGCGAATAATTTTTTCCTTATATCTAATCAGAATTTTTCTTGCTGTAACTTGTGTCCGTTGCCTCTTGTCCTTTTGCTGTGCACCTCTGGGAAGAGCGTGGCTCTGCTGTATCTCTGCCCTCCAGTTATGAAGTTGTAGCTAAAGACCATAGCTAGAGCTCTCCCACCTACCCCACCCTTAGCTTTCTCCAGACAGAGCAAACCCAGTGTTCCTAGCCTCTCCTCCTATGTCATCTGCTCCAGCCCTCTGGTCGTCTTGGTATCCTGCTGCTGGAATTGCTTCAGGTTGTTGACATCTTTTCTGTACCTTTGAGGAGTCCAGAACTGGGCACTGCACTGCAGATGTAGCCTCACAAGTGCTGAATAGAAGGAAATAATTGCTTTTCTCTAACTGCTGGCATGATTCCTCCAAACAAGACATCTGGATCCCTTTGGAATTATCACAGTGATTCATAATGGCTAGTTAATCACCTGCCATGCTTGATGGTGTGCCCAGGTGATGAGCAGCAGGCTTCTAATTCTCTAATGCTTTCAAGGTAACTGAGCAGTGGTCAGGGCTCCTTGTCAGGAATTGCCTGTTTTTAGCACCGGGTATTAATGTCAGGTCATCTCATCTTACTGCAGCAAAAAACTGATGTTGAAAATCTGCTTATGTTCTACTCTCCTCCTTGCTGATGTACAGCTCATGTTTTACATAAGATGCGTGGCTGCAGCTTCTGGTGTAGTCAGAGATTTGGAGCTTAAGAGGAGGTACTGACAAGTCAGTTAGTGTCTCTCTCTGTCTTTCTCTTTTTCTCTCCCCCTGCCCCTTTTCTTTTAGTCTTGTTCTCCCTCCTAAAGTTCATACAGGCATTTCTGAAAATAGGCTTCCCTGTACCTCAGATCTCTCATCTGGCTACTAAGATCAGAAAACTCAATATAGGTCTAAGTACAAAGATCGGATACATATTTTTTCAGCACTTAAGGTTTTTGGATCTGTGTCTTACGATTTTTACATTTCATCTGAAAGCATGTTTTGCCTTTCTCCCTATCCTTTTTCTTCTTTGTTAAAGAAATGTCTTGGTTTTTTGTTTTTTTGTGTTTTTTTTTTCCCTAAGCTTACCCCTTCTTTACATCCAAAGCAATCACTGTGGCCTGGTATCTTAGATGCACTGGTTGAACATTGCTATAGTCGTTAAAAAGAATCATGGCTTTCTTTACATGTATTGACCCACAAAATATCACTGAGAAAATGAGAGAGATTTTGTATAGAGCTACTGATGAAATTCTGTTCTCCAGAGAGAAATTACTCTCTAGAAAGCTGACGTGGACAAAACTGATTAATGGGTTCTTTATTTGCTGCATACCTATCATAAGTAGGTATTTTTGCTTAGCCTTTATGTAAGATCTTTTATATAAAACTCAGACCCTAGTAGCGTCTATTTCAGACTTATCCTAGACAGAAAAGAAAAGCATGAAGTTCTAGCTGAATGAACATTAAAAACGCCCTTTATTTTATTTCAGGCTATTTTTACATCTATTCAGAAGATAGGATTGTGCTTTATTTTTATCTGTGTATCCATATATCTCTCTATATATCTATCTCATATTAAGTTTTTGTCACTTTTCCATTACATCAATACCAGAGGAAACAGAGCAAGTAAGAGTTTACTGCACTCCTTGGCTAGGCTTGCTCTCTGTGTGCACACATGCACACGTGTACAGATAAATCAAAAAACTAATTGCATCTGGGACTTTGCCTGATAAAATTATGGGTCAAAGTTTCTAACAGATCTGCTGAAAAGAAGTTTGAGCATGTGTAGAAACCACATGGGGCTTGTCCAAGGTGTCCAAGGTACTTTTTGAAGTCTGACACCTTGCTGATGACCAGACCAGTGCTGCTTTGAATGCAAGACAGATATTTTTCCTGTGTTTGAAACAGACAAAAGCTAATGAAAAGAGGTGGCAAAAAAACCTGATCATCATTTCAACATTATAAAATTTTGGTCCAGACGAAGACAGCAGAAGTTGCTTAAATACCTTAGGTTGCAGAAACGTCTTAACTGTCCTTTGTGGCAGTTCTAGTGTGTGGACTATAAACTGATTACATTTGATGCAGAAACTAGTTATAGCTATCAAAACCTGAACCTCCTTAGCTACGCTTGATTGTTGTCCAGAAGAGATTCAGAATTTCATAAACATACGTTTGAATCTTTATTACTAAGGATGTGCTTGGCATAATTATGTCTGTTTTGACTCTTTTGCAAAGCTTCTCTGGTAAATCTCATCTTCACAGCAATCTGATTCTGTCATTATTTGGATTTATACTGTAACAGAGTGATAAATATACACAAAAAAGATTTTCTTCAGTAGATATTTCTACTACATAAGATTAAGATGTTTTAAAAATACATTTCTGAAGTATGTTTAGCACTGGTGATGGACATGGGTTTTCAGCATTGAAGATGTACTCTTGACAAGATAAATGATTCAGGGCAAGCATGCAATTGTAAAAACTATCTCAACATAAATCACAAAAAGTATCATTACTGGCCTAAGAAGTCTGTCTCTTGCTAAGATTGCCAGGAAGAAGGCCACTTGGCAATAATGATGACTTTGATATATGGATAAAAGCCTGGTAGGAACTGAAACGAGACCAAGCATTCAGCTTATTTCTTTATGGTAATACCTCTCTAGACAAGCCTTTTGTAACAGATGACAGCTCTTCAATACATGGTCCAGATACGGATGATGATAGGAAATGGCCCAAGTTTTTGCAAATTTGCTTCTTCTAACTACACTATAAGCCACGCTTGCAGAATGGTGATGCTTCTTGCTGTTTCTAACTATAAGTTGTTCTCTGTGGATGATTGAAGAAAGACTTTCTGTGGATCACTCCACTTCATTCTCCTTTGAAGCATCCTATCACTTCATTTGAAAAATGTCAAATCGATTAATTTGATAAACAGTCTTCCCAGTAATTTTCAAGTGTCTCTTCTTGGATTCTTGGTTGGTTGGAAGTAATCTCTGTGTCCTCTCAGCAAAAAACTGAAGGGGGGATAAAAAAAGGTAATTTTTCAAGGTCATTTTGTATGCCAGGGACCCTGGAAGTTTCCAAACTTGAGAGCATGCACACAAGTGTTAGCAAGAACTGTGCCAGCATGAGTGAGCTTTAATTCCTGGACATAATTCCTTGAGTCTCTTCACTAAAATGGTGGATTAATTCTCAAGGATTATAGATTCATCCTGAATTCCTTCTAAAGATAATGGACATCTTATGTCCTAATCAACTATGAACTTTCCTTACAAATGTGTCATGAAAATACATTTTATTCTGACGTTCCTGTCTAGAGTAGGCCAACTTTCTAAGAAAGCACTGAATTTTTGTTACTTCTGATATAAATACAATAACTTCTGCTGTTGCCAAAGGTTCTACGTCCAAATAGCTGTCTACTTACATCTCTCAAGAGCTGGTTCAGTGGTGCACTGAATAGAAGTGATTTCAGCCCTGTTAGTCAATCTTTGATAATTTTTGGCAGCCACATGGAGTTTTCGGCACCCTTTTACAAAGCGTTGTTGCCTAGACTTGACAGGAGTTAAGACAGCAGTCAAAGATTGGACTATTTGGGTTGCAGAACTCTTTTCTGGCGTTGAATCACCTTAATCCCTGCCAATCTTACTTCATTTTTTCAAAATTCTATGGATTTTTTTCCACCTTTCTTCAATATCTATTTTCCAGCTTGCCAGCTGTGCATGATTGTAGTCTTTCTCTTTCTTCCTAGCTAAGCCTCGTTTAAAATGCTACTCAAGGGCCCAACAAAAATGGGTTGCCAAATAGAGCATTATCTCTAATTACAGTAAGAATATACTCCTCAAGACTGTGGAATTATATGTTAAGAAAGGAGGCTGCCCAATGGCGGCAGTCTTGAGCACAAGTGTGAGTAGTTACATTGGATAAAACAGACCAAGAAAATATTAAAACCTATCTAGAGAAAATTTTTTTTCTTTTGGTGTTTTAAAGTTACAGCTTAAAATACAGAGCATTATTAAAATGCTGCTGCCTGTTGAAGAATTCTGACAGTTCTTGAAATCTCTTTTCCAGCCTAAAATTTTAATTTCCAAGACTGGCAGTTTGGCAGGATTCTTTGGAAGTGACTTAACTTCTATGTGTAAGTGTTCTTTGAAGATAGCCATTGTCTAACCTGCTCTTCCACTAAGCTGATCACCTGGATGTTGTTTGGCATTGATAATAGAAATTTCAAAGTAACTCATGCAGGACATTTTACAAAATAGAAGCGTGCATCTAGTGGAAGGGATATTGAAGCTGCTATACAAGAAAATTTGACGATGTAAGAGCTCAGAAGTTTAAGCTTTAGGAGCTTCTGCTGATCATATGCCCAAATTCTGCATTTAAATATTGTTCTTTTATGATACAACTTCAGAAGACGATTGCAGTTACTCTGTGAAACTGTCATATGGGTGGGCCATTTCTTGTTGATTAAGAAATACAGTTGAAATATTAATACAAATTTATCATGCTGAGAGACAGGTAAGTAAGACTATCAGTTTTGGCATCGACATTAAATCCATGATAAAAGGCAATGTAAACAGTCTTTCTGCCTTTCATGGTAAACTTTCTTGAAACTTTTTCCAAGGTCATTTTCCACGTTATGATGTTTAATTTGCTTTTATACATTTACCTTATTACCTTATATCACAGCAATCCTATCATTTAAAAAGGTCAGTGGCAAGATGTACACGCTGTAGACAGACAATCTTCACAGTATCTTTCTGAAATCTGTCCATGTGATGAATTCAGTAATGGTTAACTTACAGGCACACAAGAAAGCAAAAATGCTGCTTGCAAAGATACTTGTAATATGTTTGAGTATTGGAATGTGTATTCTCAAAGACCTGTGAAAAGGGCTGAGGATCAGATGGCAGGATAAGCAATCATTACATTATCAGTCCAGGCTTTGTTTTTTAAACACGATCAAGTTACTTCCAGGTATTAAGTTGAGAAAGCAATGCAGTTATTTCTTCTTGAGATGCCTCTTCTAATGATGCTTTGAAACAATTGCAGAGGCATTTGGAGATCTGGTTTTCCAGCAAAATTAACGAAATATAAGTAAAGAAGCATAATGCGAACACTTTTGTTCGTGTGTTTCACTGATTGCATATATTCAGAGGACGCGCGTTTATTTCTGTCTGCGTTCAGTCCAGGGTCTACAGTTACTATTTTTAGCAGCCACGCAGCATGGTTAATCTGAGATTTTGACTATCCAGTGAGTCAGAAGGTCTGACTGCCCAGAGATACATGAGTCAGACAGGCAGGAATAGTCTGTTCTTCTTCAAGACACCAGGAGACATAGATTTAAAAAGGAGGTTTCATACGTAGTGAACAATACAAATGGAAACATACTGTATAAATAGAAATCCTTTTACCCTTCACATTGGATTCTTTTCCCAGGAAACTCTCGTCCCCAAATTATTACTTACTACACTATCTATTTGTATATGAAAAGGGCTGGCTTGTCACCCTTCTTATTCTTTTCATATGCCCTGTCTATTGGTTAGTTAATGTATTTCTAGGGCACAGAATCCTCTCACTGTGACATAACTATTCCCACAGTAAGAGACAAAATACGTGAGAAGCCTAGAGAAGGGGTGTGGGTCAGGGAGGAGAATTTCATAATCATTTAAATTTATCTTCTGAAATTGGCCCTTTGGGAAGGGCAAATTCCATTAAAACAGCAAAGACAAAGTGGCCTTATGTGGTCCTGAAGTTTCACTCTGCAATGTATTTTAGTTTTTATCTTCACATGCTAATATATGATCCTTTCTAACTCTATTTGTATGACTCTGGAAAACTCTTAATAACACAGGGCTGCATTGTAATCTGGGTGTATATCAGCAGCCTATAAAAGGAGGAATGATGCACATAAATTAGTGGTCAGCCCCAACATCTTAAGACTATCCCTAGGGAAGACAGAAATGTCCAAATAGCTAGAAAGTCTAGTGGATTTGGAGCTGAGGACTGAGTTTAATAGGCTAATGCAAGTTCAAATCCACCCTGGAATACTTAGCAATAGAATAACAGCTCTTTGGAGATCTTGCAGCTCTACAAATTAGGAATGAAACAAGGATACTCTCACTCAGAAGTGGCTTAAAGCTGTCTAAATCACAAGAGACTAAAAGGCATGAAGGTGTTATATCTGTTCAGTGGAACACGTGCTTCTGGTGATCTTAGTGCCGGTTACACCAGCTGGGAACACAAACAGCATCAGCTGGCTGTCTCTTGGTCAGTTTAAACAGAAAGCCATAGGATGGAATAGGCTGTGAAGGTTTAAGTCACCTGCTCTTTGGAGGCAGAAAGCACATGAATCTCTAAGAATTCAGAAATCTTCTCCCAGAATAAGTTAATTAAGTGATACAAAGGAAATGCATTTTCTGATATCTATATATTTAGAGAGAAGTTCTGAGGACCTCCAAATACTGCTAACTTGAGCGAGGGCTTACTGTGCTTAGAGTCCCTTAGGGCTAGGATTGGTTCAAAACAAGCAATGCTCATGAAGTGATTTGGAGAGATAATCTTAGCTAACTCATGGATATATTACTGTTTACTCTTTAAAGAAATGGGAGCCTGTAAATAAAGCAGAACTGAATTAAACTGTTAATAAAATGGTTCCTACTGTTTTCAAAAAATAAATGCAGCCGACCCTTTATTTAGCCTTTAGTTTGATGTCTGTAATACTCGCTTATATCTGTTAAGATCTGAGAGGACTTTAGGTGGTGCATGTGTTTTGTATTTGTATGAAGTATTTTCCCTGTGACCAGGAGATTACTAGCGAGAAAACCTATTCTACTTGCCTGCATTCCTGGAATTGTCTGTTCCTAATGTACCTTCAGAAGCCTCTTCCAACTGACCATGGGGCAGAAGAGGGGGTTACTTATAATAGCGTAGTTAGCTGTGCAATTGCCAATGAGCAAATATCCAAACTGAAAGGCTGCCTAAATAAGGACACTATGCTGTAAAGATCAGTACATCAGAGCTTTGTGCTGCTGGAGGCATCAAAACGTATGACAAAACTTATCCAAGTTTAATATTTTCCCACATAACAATAGGGAACATGCATCCGGCCTTCAGTGGATAGGGCTCAGCTGAATTTCAGTTGTCTCTTTTCTCCTCAACAAAGTTCTAAAAGGCATTGCCTTAGTAAAGATGACTAATCAGAGCCAGCATTTTCACAAAAATCTTACTGAGTGTGCTAAGTCCACCAGAAGAGTGTGTTTAAAAAAAGAAAAAGAAAGTTACTGATGGATGTCTGTATTGTTCCCAAAAATGGATAGAAGGAACTTTTGTGCTTCTTGATTCATACCTGCTCATACACATTTCATGAAAAGAGCTTTTCTGATGGCAGCCACTTCAGCTAAGTCAAGGGATGCCAATTTCTTATGACTGATCAACCATTAGTATGTAGAAATTAATAAAAGCAAGTTAACTTTGCATAATTGAATGGTGATTTCTTTGAGTGGTTAATCAGTCTATCATCTAATCACAAAAGTGTCATCTGACTTTGCATTCCATCAAAATGAAATGAAATTGATAAAAGGAATATTTAAAGTCCCCCTGGGCTTGTACACTGAGACCAGTCACCTCCTTGTTTGCTTGACACTTAATCATCTTGTGCCTAAAAGGACAATTTTCAAAATTATTGTCTTCGTGTGACTTTTCTGTTGATATTCTCCCATTGATCTGTCAAGTCAATCTCTTGCCAAAGCTAATTAAATCATGACAATGCCCATGTCAAAGCCAGATTTGAGAGAAAACAATCATTAAAACTAGGAAAATGATAAGAAATATTCTTTATAAATTCTTTGGCAGTGTGTGTTTCATTTGATTAGAACATATTCACCCCCTGTACTCTACCCCTTTATATAAACATTAAATAAATTTTAATAATGAGATTTTATTCATGAGAACATTTGCAAAAACTAATTTTGTTCTAGAGCTAAGATGAATTTCAAATGTGATAATTTTGGGTGGAAGCAGAAATAATGGATTAACTACCATTAGATATATAGTTATAAATTTAATACAGTTGATCTGGGAATAGAAACAATACAAGTTTGTTGGGATTGGATGTCTGGATAAATCTGAGCTGAATTATCAACTGGATCAGCAAAAATAGTTACCTGGCAGTCCATAGAATGAAATATATTAAACAGTTAAGGGAAGTGTAAATATTGTGATCTGTTTGGGACACAAGTCATAAGAAGTGCTCAATTTGTTGAAAAAATTGTCTGCAATAATTCTACACGCTACAGTAGACTTTCAAAACAGTCTGGCATCACTGTGCTCTTCAATAAATGAGTGATTCCAAACTCTGTTTCACTACATGGGGGTAACATGCATTTCATTAATAGTAAAAAGAGAAGCCTCTCGCGCCTTTTCAAAAGAGTGGTATACTTCTATTAGCAGAGCTGTACTCTTGCTCATGAGGGCTGGGGAAGCAGCAATAGAGTTCAGGCCTGTGGTATTTTGGAAGAATTTTAATACTGGCCATAGTATGGCATATTTAAAATAAAAATGAAGTAGCAAAAAATGATAAGGAAACACTGTCCATAAGGCCAGAAGATCTTGCATGTTGCGATTAAATATTCAGAGGGAAAAGCTTATGAACTGAGCCATCAGCAGCATCACAGGCAGCAACGCAGATTCTTTGCTTCCATGACCGAAACAAAAATGAGGAGGGAGGCGGTATTAGAGAGTGGGAAAAGAGTGTGAACGTGTTCAGATCAGGTTTGGAAAAATGTAAAATAAGGGCATGGGCTCCAACTCAGGAAATGAAGTGAGGGCCCCTGGTTAGAGCTCACTCCTGCCTTCTCTTCCTTTCCTGTCCCCACAGTTGGGTCCCTTGGTCTGCCTGGTCTAGCACGCTTGCAGTGCCTGCTTGCTCCATAGCCACCATCCTGAATCCCTTCTAACATCTGCAACTTCCCTGGACAAATCATTCTTCATGTACAGAAGAGAATTTGATTCCTATAATGACATCAACCAACACATCTGCTTAAAAGAAAAAAAAAAGAAGAAAAGACAACCTAATAGATTATTTTCAAATATTAGACATGTAGAGGAATCTTTGCTGTTAAATATTATCAGTTGTGTTTCTTCTCTTCTGTCCATCAAGCATTACTTTGTGACAATCTGTAGCTCAGAGATAATTGTTAAGTTTTATTTAAATTACATTAGTAACCCTGTAACTCATACTGTGCATAATCTTAACTATCTAAAATGATTCTGTAGGAGGGATGGTTTTCCATTTAAGCCAATGTTTCTAGCCTTTTTTCCCCTCAGTAGTGCAACATTTAGCATCAAGTCCTAACAGACACATCAATGATTTGAGATAACAAATTGCTCAAAATTCTTGCTTAAAGATATCATACTATTCCTCTTGAATATGCTCTACTATAATTTTTAGAAAATTATTCTTTAGAAATTGTTACCTAACATGATTTGGGAAAAGCATCTTCTGGAAGTTTCATTATCACTTGATTAATTTCATTTAAGTCTTTAACTACAAAAGCATCTACTTTCCATATTTTTATCATGAAATGTAATTTCTTTTCTATGCTAAAAGGGATGAAAGATTTTTGAATTTACAGTTATGATCATTAGTGCTATTTTCTTTTACGGTGCTGCAGTCTGTTACGTGAGCAAAAGAAATTGTTGCTAAATTATCTTCACTTTCTGCCTGCCAAGAAGTGATGGTCTCCAGTTGGAGTAACTCCAGATTTTCATTAATATAGATAGAGTGAATTGCAAATATTTGAAGGTGCAAGAAGATCTTCAAACTTGAAGTATACGGGCTTGTTTGTTTGTTTGTTTGTTTTTTTTATCTGCAATAGTAAAGATTAGAAACACCCCTAATAAAGTCAGCAGAGTTAACACTAGCGAAAAGTCAATGTAAATGAGATTAGAATCAGGTGGAATGGAAATAATCCTTTCCTGTCAGATTCAAAATCTACTTTGGGCTTAAGTTATGCCTGGGCTAGTGGACAGGAAGATCTTTCTCATGCATATAAAGGCACGGGCTGGAGGGTAGGGAAGGTATGGCTTTGGATTTTTGTGGCATTTTTGTTGTTTAGCCGTAGCTGCTTTGATCATGAGGGTTTTTTTATCGTTGTTGTTTTTGTTTCATAAATTTGCTCAGAAATGGCAATTTATATTGCCAAGGATAATGTAATTCAATCAATAAAATTGTTATCATTCAGTTGCTAATCTGGAGGGAAGGAGGCAGCGGCTTCAGGCAGTCGGGAGAGAAAGGACATTTGTATTCTACCCGCACAGGAAGAGAATAAACAGCATCAACAAATATGTAAGGTGTATGCCTGATGAAAGGAGCAGGATGAGAGCTTTCAGCTCACAAAACTGAATTAGCTCGTGTTATATGGAGGTTGGCTTTACTACTGATGATGTAAAAATGGGTGGGATTGTATCCTCTGTTTTCTTCCATTCTCTATATGTAAAGGTAAATAACAGTGCTTACTTAAAGGTGAAATTTTGTTGTAAGCTTTCATAAATACCAGTATGAAACCTTGTCTAGGACATTGAGGTAATTTTATAGCAAAACCACTTAGGATAATTTGATAAGGTGCTCTGACTCCAGAAGAGTAAAAGTTTTCTCTGCATTGATTCCTAGGAGAGCTTGAAAAAGAATCTCAGAAAAAGAGCAAGCATGGGGATATCTCATGTTAAAAAAAGAATTCATATGGGATCTACTTATCTACCATGCTTTATTTCAGAATCCACTTCAGTGGTCTGACAGCTTGCACACATTGTTCATAAATCCTGATAGCCACATGGTCTGTATTTGTAGAATGATTGGTACCATATGGAGAAGATTTAAAAGTGTGCTAAATGCATAAGCTCACATAATATTTCATGACAAAAAATGTAAAGCTTTTCCAGGTGGGGAAGGAAAAGCGTTGCCCAAAGGTCTCTTAGAATATCACTGCTTTTACTCCCTTCAGCAACTGGATGCAACTTTGATAGAATTCCTTTATTTGGACTTTTTCAGACAAACCCCCATCAAAGGCAGAAATGAGTAGGGACTTTTTAGGATTCCGCCTATTTTCCTTCTCATTTTTCTTACTAATGAGAATAATTTCATCAAATGTCTTAGTCTGAATTCATATACTTTCGCTTTTGCCTGCAAATCTGAAGTTTGTGAGCTATTTATGATATGTTTTTTGAAATGACTGTGATGTCCCAGAGGTTTCTGACTGCAGTGAGGATAAACAAGATCAAGGGAGCTGCTACAGAGAAAAATGGTCTTTTTTTTCAACAAATGAGCTAGATACAGTTCTCTTAAAGTCAAGTGCTTTTTAGTTGTCCAGAAATTTAATTTAAAGATGTAAATTTGAAATTGTATTAAAACCACGAAAGCCTAGTTGCCGGTTATATAATTAATCCACTAGATCATACTGCCACTTAGCTCTGCTCTTAAGAAATGTGTGTCTACGTAGCCTCTCTGAAATGGCCTCCTGAAGAGATAATGTGTTAGGGAACAATGACGGGTTGTTACATAATGAAACCAAGCTCTCTATAATCTATGGCTGTGCTGGTTAAACAGCAAAAAATGCTGTTCAATCTGTTCCTTCAAGAGGTATTATTCTATGCTTCATCCCTCCTTTAAGAAGCACTGAAAAATAGCTGTCCAGGATCATTTCTCCGAAGTCAACAGCTTACTGCCTCTTGTTATGAAAACCTAGGGGTTAAACAGGAGTAGGCAACAAGCAGATAAAAGGTTGAATCGTCAGAGAACGGAGGCCAGATTTTCAAGAGCTACAGGTATCTGAAGATGCAGAGACATGGTTAATGAGATTTTCGAAAAGTGCCTCGGCAGGTTGGGGCCTGGGAGAAACAGGCCTTACTTGGTCAGCTGCGTCTGAGAATCTCACTTGGCACTATTAGCCCTTTCAGCCTTCTCAAAAGCTTTGAAAATTTGGCTCAAGGAGCCGAAAATCTGTTTCTCTGTTCTAGAAACCTGGCAAGTCCTGCATGCCCTGGGTGTTGGGGAAGTTCCAGTGATTTCTAACAGGCAGATTTGGTTATCTGTCCTCTCAGTTTATAGGCACGTATTCCAGACGGTGCGGGTCGTGGTGATAGCCAAGAATTCCCTTTCTTTTGTGTTTTTATAGTATCTGTTCCATGTGGTAAACCGTTTTGTAAGGTACATGTGCTGTCATATGAGCCAATGCACAGGCATCAGAAAATAAAATATGCTGTTGGTTCAGGAAAACTCAGCAAGCAAATGTGATCTGTATAAGCATTGGCTTTCAGTTGATCTGCACCGCAGCAATTCACAGGGAGTCTAAAGCCTGGACTTTTCCAAGCTGTTCTTGCCTGGGCTCCCATTCAAACTGGGCAGCAGTCAAAGGCAATCGTTTGCTTCCACTTTGCTTCTCCCATTCCGAGCCCGGCGCCTGGTATAAATTAATTTTTTCCCAATATTTGTGAATCACGGATTCAGTTCTCTTTTCCCCATCATTTTTAGCGTGGACACTGGTTGGTTGGCACTCTCCTTTGTGCTGCTAGGACCATCTCAGTTTTTTTTTTCTTTATTCTGTTCCTTAATAAGGCCAGACAATGTATGGTCCTGGCTTGGGAGAATTGCTTGTGAATATGCTTTTATAAAAGGGTATCACATGGATGACATGAGTGCTTAAATGTTAAAAATAAAAGCCACAAATACAAAAGAGTAAATGAATAGTGAATGAAAACTAGAAGATTAAAAAAAAAAGTGATTTTCTTTTATGGCTTTTGCCTTTGGATGAGTTTGCAAGTCAGCAAAATTCATATCCTAACCGCAGAAGGTCTAGTGATAAGACAAGCCTTCAAAACGCCCTTGCTGTTTCATCGTACTATATTTCTCTGATGCCGTGTGTATGCGTTTTCAGGAAACTGTAACTGAGCAATGGAGAGAGAGGGAAAGAGACAGAAAGTAATCCAAAGCAAACTGTACATAGAGTCTCCCTGCCTTATGTAAGATTTTCTAGCCCATTGGATTTGTAGTAGAGAGGACTGGAGAGAGGAAAAGACACCATTTAATAGCAATTATTTTTAAAACAGAATATGGGGAGGTGGAGACTATTGAGGCAATAACTCTATAAAATTCAAACCTTAAAACAAGCAAACAAACCCAGAAAAATGCACTTCATTTGCAAGGGTTGAATGTAATTATAAAAATTCTGATCAATTCTAGTCCTGAGACTGTAATGCTATTGCCATAGATACAGTGGCCTGCAGCAAGAAGGTAACAAGAAGAATGTATCTGTTCTTTTACCCTACTTTTTAAATCAAAACATGTGGCTTAAATGGATCTTTGGGTTGTTTACAATTAAATTTTCCTGAACGATGCAAGAGTTTGCCATTTCTCAACCGTCTGTGGCATCTGTTTTCACATACTTCAAATACAATAAAGGCTTTTGTTGTTTTTTTCTTTTTGGACTTCCTGTACAGCAAATGTAGGAATGGATGTGAAGTTATAATTGAATATGCCTTTTGGGTACAGACAGCTGGAGAAAAAACTGCATGAACCAAATTTTGCCCCCAGTTATTCTTAGATGCTATCATTGAGCTTAAATTCTGCAAGTGTGGAGAAGAGAGAAAACTATTCTTCTCTGCAGTACAGCTGTGTCTTCTAAGAAACTCCAGTTTATCAATTCCTAGTCAAAATAACCTGAGCTTAGTACTTTCTTTCAGTCTGTCTTGCAGTTCAGCTCTGTGTCTCTGCAGTTTGTCGTACAGCAGTGTCAAAATATTTGATTTGAATGTTTTTAAGCTCTCTTCTGGAACTTGAAATTCTTGAACTTTTCAATAGACGGCAAGTTGCTTTGGTAACATGAAAAACACCCACAAAGTTGGGGCATTAGACCATTAACTAATTCAAAGATCTAAAAGCCCTTAAATTTTTGTTACACATGAACTCATACTGGCTCGATGTCACAGACCCTTTGGGTTTTTGGTTTTTTTTTTTTTTCTCTCTGCTGTTTTTCATAAACTCCTGGTGCTTGGAAACAAAGGCAGATCATTCCTTTCTTAATAGAGGCATCTAGTGCCAAGATGTTTATCTTGGTTTTGCCAGTCAAATGGAGCTAGATTTGTTGTCCATTTTACAATAACTTCACTTGAGCTCCTTGTGTTAAATCAGTGTGAGAGAATACCCTTATAGTTAAAGCATTTCAGCACTATTGCAGCCTGCTTTCTCTCTTTCTGGTTTTGCAAAAGGCTGTAATGACTGCATTCTTTTCATTTATCATGTGACTCAGAAAAAATATTTTCTGAATGAAGTGTCTCTGTGACCATATGAGAAAAATGCCCAGTAACAGCAAGATGCTACCACAGTTTGTTTTTTCTACTTATCAGAAATGCTACCATCTATTATGGTAAAGGCAAATCATGTCTTCAGAGTACTTTTAAGTTTTAAAGTTCTTGGTTTTGCAGTCCCCTGGAACATCGCTTTTTTTTAACTTATGCCATTATCTGCAGCATCACTTCAAAAAGTAAATATTAGACTCCGAAGAGAAAGTTTTTCACTTTGTTCCATAATAACGAGAAACTGTGAGGGTACGAATGGTTTTCAGGATGCACCTGCAACACTCTCCACAGCCCGACTTGCCGGTAGAGCTATGCAGAAGATTGTTATCTCTGTGTTAAAAGATTCAGGTTTTTTTTCACTCTTTTGACTTTTCCTTGTACAATTCAATCATTTTAGGCAGTAACTAGATAAAGAATCATTCACACCCTTCTGTTTTTTTTCAGCAGAAGCAAGAGGCCAGTTTTCAAAGAGAGATTATTTTCAGATAAGCTTAGCAGATCTTTTACAAGAAATAGGTAAAGAAAGTATGCAGAGAAGACACCAAACTAGAAGAGCCAATATATTTAGTTCTGGGCTAGTACAAGGAATTAAATATCGCTTATATATGTGTGTGTATATATATACACATATTTTTTTTGGCTCTGCATACAATTAGTTCCTCTTTCTCTGTGAATTCATAGAGGAATTGTCTTTAGCAACACAATAATGCAATCATTTCTTGTTTTCAGCAGAACTATTCTTTTCGTACCAGCATGTGTAACAAGAAATAGACTATGAAAAGTTTTTATATGAGGAACTTACTTAGAAAAAGGCAATTGGTTCTATTACGATACCTCTTTTCTCTTCTCTTCTCTTTTCTTCAGTTTTCCTATTACTTTTATTTCCCTATTAATATACAACTTTCCTCCATCGCTTGTTTTAAATTCCTCTTAATAATACAGAATTCTCATAGGTAGCATACACATCAATATCTCTGTCTAGGAGAGCAATCTGTTAAGGTTAGTGACTTTTTTCATCACTTAAGTATTTTTATGCACTTTCAGTTGTCCCCTCATATTTTGCATAATTTTTTAGTTCATTTCTCAGATCCGTGATCACTGCTACGGTTTCAATAAGCCATGGAAAAAATATGCCCGTATTGTATGTTTCGATGAAGCCTCTTGTTATGGAAGTTAGGCCTGTCGGCCACCATAACAGGGCTCGACCCTAGGTTCCCGCAGAAAAGTTCAGAGTCAAATCAAAACAAATCAGATAATTTTAATCACGCGCGTGCCGTAATTACAGCTCGAGCTGGGTGCCTCCGAAGAGGGACCCTAACATAAACAAATCCTGGGTAATTATAGTCTTTTCGACTTCCATTTCCCACCCCTCACACGATAGTTAGACCAATAGTAATTTTTTGGTCTGGGGTCTCCTGCTCCTCATTGGGTCTCATCGTCATTCTGACGCAAGCTGTTTTTCTCCTTATTCTTGTTTTTTGCAGTCTCTGATGACGGTTGTACTTCTGTTTTTGTTGGGTCTGGCGGTTGCCTCCCAAGGCCTTATTTTTCCCCATTGTTTTGGCGTCTTCCCTCTCGGAGTCGGTGACACAGGTGCGCCGACTGCGGGTGGCTCCCTTATCTTCCCAGCCTGAACGAGCTCTGAGGCACTATTTTTTATTAAACTAAGTAAAGATTCGTTACTTTTCCCACGCTTGGCCTAAGGCTTCAGCAAATCTAGCCACTCATGCTAAGCAAGTTTTATATAAGTTGTGCTAAGCAGCCATTTCTAGACAGTTTCAATTCACTATTCTTTAACACCTCTTTTGCTTGAGTAGTGTTTTGAATATAGTCCAGTGGGTGAAATTTAGAATGTGAATGGGGTAATAAGAATTGTAACTGTTATATTCACTTTCATGTCTCTGTGCATTGAGCTGTACGCTGTAAAGTCTTTCTGAGTATTTCTCATTTTTCTTGTAATCAGATGGTGCAGGGTATTGCACACAGCAATGATCCCATCTCTCAGTTCTCTGCTATAATACTTACTATTTCACTATACTTTTATTCCTAAGGTGGGGTGAAAAAAAACTAATGATTGTTTGTAACCATTTTTCCCATCTTTTTCCAAATATGCATTTGGGTTTGCTTTCCTGTATTAAAAAAAATGGTACTTCAGAGTTTTCGGAGATCAGGTTAGAATCTGTTAAAGGTACTGTGTGTTGCTTAAAGGTTTATAAGAGTTCCAAACAGTTCTTCCATGAAAGCAGTTTAGGATATATAAGCTAGTTCAGGTAAAATAAGAGCTAACTGCAGTCTTCCCTCAAAATTCAGCTGGTGCTCTTTTTGCAATTCAAAAATGTTAGGCCAATTTTTTTGCCATAATTTTTCATATTTTTCATATCTCTGTGCTTTGTGCAGAAGCATCAAGAAACCGCAATAAAGACTATTCTGCAGACTCCAGAGATTATGATAAGTATCAGACATTCTGAATCTGAGCCTTCAAGGTATTTGTGGTTTGCCCATGACTAATTTCCGGCTAGCTCTGAAGGGAGCAGCTCAGGATGACAATTTTTCCATAGTAATGTACCTGGAGAAGCTGTATTTTTTCCCTGGACTTGTAAGAGAGTTCCCCTTTCTGCGATATCAGTTTGCTAAGCATTCCTAGGATTTTTCTACCACAAGATGGGAGGCAAGGAGGGGAGAAAAAGTTTACTATTTCTTTTCTTTTAGCTGATGCTGCTCATTTGCTTGTTAAAGTGATGGTAGTGATGGTGAACACGTAGTAGAGGGTCTGCCACTTGCCCTTTTGCTATTGATACAGCTCTTAACATGCATTTAGTGTAAACAGGCAAAATGTCAGGGTAATTGAAAAGAGCAGTAAAGATAGTTAATTTGATGAAAGACCGTGAGCCAAACGCTACCTGTAGTCATACGTGACCAGGCTCCCGTCTGTCAGTGGGATTTCAGGTGTCAGTGCAGGCAGGACATAGCGGGATGTGTTTCTCCAGGCAGCTCAGTGGTAACAGGGCTCTTGGCTGAGGCTGCTATCGGGTATCGGGCACTGTGCTCGAAATCTTGTGGGAGCAAACTTCCCTGTAATAACCTGGGAATTAGCTCTTTCTAAGGGGCCCGTGGTGTTTTGGCGAGAGTGTTTTTCATGATATTTTGAGGAATAATAAAGAAATGTGGAAGCTCACAAACAGCATAAGCGTGGGGCTCCTGGCTGATCAAAAAACAGCTACAGAAGTTTGAGGTGTGTTTTAGACTGCAGCAATGGTGCGGGTAATTTCTCTTTGGTTATGAGAGTGCTTGCCCATGCCAAAATGACAACTCTTTGAAGAGAAATCTCTGTGTCTTCAGGGTGAGTGATTTCTTCATCCAGCTGTTCCTGACCAGCAATTAGGGAACAAAGAGGCAAACAAACACAATTAGTTCTCAGGTTGTACCACTGTATTTGGTCAGGAGAGGAGGAAACAGAGATGTAGGATGGTCTTTTCTTTTTTTTTCTTTTTTTCTTTTTTTTTTTTTTTTTTGTTTAAATCTCCTTGTTCGTCGTTTATTTTACATCTGGAAAGTTTCCACTTCTAGAACGTTCATAGTACACAAAGAACTTGGAGACAATTCCCCACATAGCGAGCAATTCAGGACGCTGGGTATTTTCAGAAGAGTATGTTTGACTTTATAATATGATAAAGAAGAATGGGTAGCTATTTTCAGGGGCAGAAATACTTCATCTATCTCCGTCTGTTATTTAATTCGGAATCTCAAGAAATATTATCTACGGCACAAAATAGGACTTGATTCCTTAGGTTCATTAGTGAAGAACAGATCCATCCTCCCAAGCCAGTCTGACATGTGCTTAAATCTCTTATTAATCATTTGGTTTAGCAATTTGATTAAAGACAAACTTAACTAGCATCCTCGATAGATAAAAGGGAAAGCCACCCAGAATGAGAATTGGCGCTTTTTATAGAAGTAGGACATAGTTAAGCACAACAGAGGATAACAGCTAAAATTTGTCCCTGGAGTAACAGTGTACAAATCAGCAAGATAAGACGACATTTAAGTATATTTAGCCCTTGTGGTTAAACCCTATGTTTAGACCGCTCATCTCTGAGCTGCAGAACATCTCTAAAGAATCTTTTTTTAGCACCAAATGCCTATTTCATTATTTCACTTTCAGTGAAGTGTTTTACAAAATCTTTTCTAAAGAAACTGCACAGCAAACATAATACAGAACAGAGATGGGAGTTCATTCTCACTTTGTTCACTTTTTCTTCTGGTTTCTGCTTTATCTGTCTCCTGTATAACATGTTGGGATTTTTCCTCTTTTGTTCTTGCTTCTCCTTGACTAGCTAGCTGGTTTGGCATCTCATACTCTTGTGAGTATTTTTAGCATCTCTTGAAAAACTCTGAAATGGATTCCTGCTGCTGATCAACCAACGCTGCATTCTCCAGTAGTTACCATCAAAATATCTTCTGTTCGCTTCCTTGTCCCTCTTTACCCACCTATTCTTTTCTATTTGATATCCATAATATTTATCTCATACTAAGTGTTCCCTGTTTTGGGGGGAAGAAGACCTATGACTTCTAGCCAGTACTCTGGATGTCTTTCCCCCAGATTGCTGACTTGCTGTTTAAACATGTATCAAAAACTTTCAGGGTGTGTTTCCATGGTGATTGCAACATGTTTACCGTGGTATCTGTCTTGCATTTTTCCTGTGCAAGTGGTCCCTTTCTTTCTTCGCTCTGCTTCTTGTGATGCAGCAGGAATCTGGCTTAAGTTAATTCTACCAAAATAACCTTTCTGTGTATTTAATGCAATGGATTTTTTTACTGCAGAATAACTAAAACTGAGAGAGGAATTGTCTCTTGAACAAAGACAGGTTGCAGGGGTTTTTTTTAGACCTACCCAGTACATCTTCTCCTGATGAAATAGCAGCCTTATATAGAAACCTCAGTTTTCTCACTTAAATTCGGAGGAAATGTTCTTAGTTATTACAGGCTGTTTATTAGCAATGGCAGTTCTTTATTAAAACTCCCATAATCAGTATTCTTCTGCCTGGCCTCTTCCATGACACCTGCTGGGAGACTACCTGACTGGAGCGGTGGTGTGGTATTTACAGCTGTGCTCCACAGACATTTCTTGCTGCAACTTCTGCCAAGGGAAAAATGAGTTAGAAGTACTGGCAAGCAGGTAAAAGGCAAACCTCCATGTGACAGAAGATTGGGTTCACCTCCCTCGTTATCTGGAGTGCTGTGCGACTCCTGATGCATCAGGCCAGCTTTCACCCCACAGCACAAATGACCAGGTATCCATTTACAACTGGGTCAAACGAGGACAGCCTTTTGCACAATTTCAGTAGGAGAGCTCTGCCACGTACGTCCCTGAAATGAGTAACATGTTCAGTGTTTCTTCATAATTATTCTCACTTTCAAGAGCCAGATTTCTGACCCCCAAAATACATGAATTAGTTTCAAGCCAAATTTCTGAATTAGCAGACTTTTCCAGAGAGAGGGAGAAGCCTTCTGTGAGAGCGCGGCTGTTCGCAGGAGCTCTCCTCCCCTCAGGCTACTGCAGCACCCTTGCAAACAGTGCAGGGGGCACAGGCAGGTATCTCCCAGGAATGGCTCAGCCTTTTCAGCATTGCCTTGGAGAGCATATTATTGTTGATTCATGATGTTTTCTCCTGCACCTGTTGACTTGCACCATCCCCTAGTCAAATGGTAAAGTCGAAGCCATGTTATATTCCTTGCTCGCTCACCCAAAGGAACAGTACCTAGCATCTGTGGGTTTGTCATTGCAGGATGGGCATCACCTCGCACAATCCCAGTTCATCCGTAGTAACCTCGTGTGTGGAGAGCTTTGGACATCAAGCTTCACAGTCAGGAGCATATGTTTGCTCAAATATGAGGGGAAAAAATACAAAGGAAATGCCACTAATGATAACCGAGAGTTTTCAGTCCACTGATTGCATGGTGTACCATAAAGCGAAGGAGAATCACTGCCCGCGAAAGGAGGGGAAACAGAGGCACAGAGAAGTCAAATGGCAAAATGAGCATTTCCATTTTAAACTCACCTGGGTATTCATGCGTCTGAGGCTAGCTGTATCATGTCCAGCTGCTGTCACGGATTTATGATGTTTATTTAAAATGTTTCATTGAAAACTTGATCTATTCTCTTTCTGAAGCCTATTCCTTGTCCATTCAAAACTTCCAGTGATGTCAGAGAGACTTTTGGAAATGCAAGGAACATAGTAGTGTGCCTTGAGGGAAGCTGCTTTAGAGGTGCTCAACTCTTTCCTCCTTATAATTCCATATAAAGGTATAAAAATTGTATTTCTTAAGAGAAAAGAGAAGATTTTTGATCTTCAGAAACCGTCACATGGACCCAGATAATATCCCTAAGCTTTTGTTTTCTTTTGTTTTGTTAAGAAAAAGATACCAGCTAATATATCTTACATTTTGACAGTGCTTTTCTTTAAACAGAAACTAATTTAACTGAACTCACAGTTAATTGGTTTAAAAATATGAAAAACCTCAACTAGGGTGTGCAGTAAGCTTTTCATAGCACATCCTGGAGTCAGTTACCATGGCACTGGGAGAGATTTTGGTCTCCATGGCAACCTCAGGTCGGCTTGTCGCACCTTTTATCTCATGCAGACTGCGTGCGGCAGCTTGTGTTATCCAGAGTTAGTATGTCGAGAGAGAGAGAGAGGCAGGATACGTTACCAGGGACTTCTTTTCTCCCACTTTATACTCAGTCAGTCTTTTAATTACCCCTAATGGTGGGAGCTGATAGGAAGGGGCGTGGGGACGCGGCGGCGCTTGGCGGGCACGCGGGGAGGCAGCATGCTCCCGGGAGCTCTGCAGCGGAGCGGGAGCCTCCGGCGAGCCTCCACGGGCTGCACTTGGGCGCCCGGCAGAGCTGGTAGCCACCACTCCGTGCGCTTCGTGACCCCTTTGCAGCTACTTGCCCAGTGCTTGCTGACCCCACAGCAGCCGCGACCCAGCAGGCTGCTCCTTTGGCCCCCCGTATGCAGCGCGTTTAGGCTCCTGTGGCTAAATCCTGGCTCAGTCCACAGTTAATGCATGAGCTCTGGACCCCGCCGCCAGCTTCGCCATCACAGCGTTACGTCCCCTGACCGTCCGTGCCTCCTCTGGCTCGTGGCTGTAGCTCTCACTCGAAGGCTGCACGGGCAGGGAGGTGTCCTGCTGCCACGGAGCAGCAAGAGGTGTCCACCCGGCGCCGAGGGGGATGGGGTGGCCTCAGCACGTGAACGAGCACAGGACAGCCAGCACACAGCACCCGGGGCACGGCAAAGTTACCCCTCAAGCACGCGCAGCCTTCCTCAAAACACTCACCATGGCGGCTGCCGCGGGGAGATGCCCCCTCCCCATGCTGGATTGCCATGGTCTGGAGGCTGCTGTTGTGGACGATGGGAAGGCCCTGGAAAGACCGCCTCTGTTCATGCGTAGGACTCGTCTTGCAAGATCTTGCTGGTGGCATTCAGGTCCTGTCGCTGGAAAGCAAGGAAGAGTTGCTGGGGCTGCAAAAGAGGAAGCGTAACTCCGACAACCTGTACCTGGAGCTTCTTTAAATGAGCGAGCTTTCCTACGTCCTCTGTTTGTTTACTTGGAAATTGTGATGGCTGTGAAGGCAGGCTGGTGGAGAAGACTGGCGATAGAGCCAGGAATTAAGGAAATAACTTTCTACTTCCAGACCCGTTAACAACCCTTTAGGTGTTGATCTTTCCTGGGCTTTTGTGTTCTCCCAGGGCAGAACTGTACATGCAACCACAAGACAGCAGTTTGACAAAGTGTATATGTGATGTGAGCTGAAGCCACTGTAGTTATGCTGTTGACTAAAAATGGTCAATGCTTAATCCATGTTAATGCTCATTTCTGAATGTTTTGTCTACCAGGTACTTCTTTCTTAATAGCCTAACATGGAGCTTTCCAACTACCTGTTTTTAGAACAGATCATACTATAAACTGTAGAAGCAAGTAAGTTTTACTTCTGATGATGAGTAAGCTAAGCTGTCTTCATACGAAACCAGCGGCTCTAAAAATCTTAGGTAGCTGATGGAGAAAGGAGCATTACAATATATTTAAAATACACCTCTCTTTTTCATACCTGATGACTTGGATTCATGCAGCTGCCTCTGAGAGGCATTCTGTCTTCTCCCTCTGTCTGAGCGGGTGATGAGAAAACCTCAGGAGGTCCACAGTTAAACCTTATTTGGGCTATACAGTTTTCTGCACCCTTAATGTGGAATGGAAAAACTTTCCCCCCTAAATCGAATCTTTTCTCAATTTTGCCTCTAGTTCAAGACTAGTGGAATGAAAATCAGAGTATATGGAATATTTTCACGTCTCAAAACAGATTTATCTTTCACATGGACACAGGCTTTAGCTGAGTCTTATTTTATCATCTGTTCTTAACCTAATGATGAGGCCAAGCAGCAAAGTTTGGATGCAGTGTTGGAGGAGGAAGATATGTGTTGCAATGAAGACTATTTGTCTGGTGCTGGTGTTAAGCTTTCTGTCTAACTTTAGAAAGTCTGTTTTAAGATTCAGAATCGACATTTTTGTATAACACAGTGATATATAACTCTGTATGCTTTTAAATATATGGATTTCATTTAGAAATTTGACAGCCAGAATCGAAAACACTTAGCCATGACAGAGAATATTACACTGTTAAATATCAGGGAGAAAAGAGAGAAGAATTAGCAAAGATGGGAACCAGATGCATTCAGATTGATCCCAGCACTGGGAAGGAGGGCTCCCTTTCTTGCCGTGCTTTGGCCGCTCTGCAGTGTGGTTCAGCAGCTTTCCAGCGACTTTCCCAGCAGACTGCTCCCCTCAGAGCGTCACAGCGCTGGTGCGCTGTGAAGGGATAGCTGCGAGGATAAGATTCTTGTTGACATTTCCACCGTTTCTCTGCCCGATGTATTGAAAGACAGAAATATACACATTTGTAAAAAATCCAACAGCTTTTCCACTTGGCCCTAGCAGTGAAGGCTTCCTCCTCTGTATTTTCCCATGGTACTTGTGTTTGAGAGAAAGCTATGACTGCTGTAAGGGGCAATTACTTGTTCTGACTGAGGTGGTTTTCAGTGCTTAAAACAATGCTTAACAAGTGCATAACATCTCCGTACAGCGTTTTCAGGAATTGCTCTGTAGCAACAGAGGGAAGGAACAAGCAAAGGCAGAGCAAGCACTGCTTTCTGCCTGACTTGAGATAAATGACAGTAATCACATAGACAGTAATCTGGCCTTTTCTGCTCTGCCCACCTGCCGCTGCTGTTGTCATGCTCTGCACTCTGCTGCCATCCTCCGTGACAGTGGCGCCTCCAGCTTGGCACTGCTGGGAATAATTAGGGGTGGCATAACTGCAGCTGCTGCCGTGCTAAAGGGGGTGCAGGCGGGGAGGGGGCAAAGCGCCTGGGCCAGAGCCAGCAGAGGAAGAAATTAGCTGAGCTGTCATCTGCGCTAACAGTGAGTGTTTTAACTCTAGTATTAGCTGAGGACATGCAAGGGAAATTTTTCTCTCTGGAAATCTGACTGTTTGACAGGGTGGGAGGAAGGAGCATCATTAGAAGTCCAGAAATAGGCAGAATTTGCAGATTGCCATAACAGAGCTGAGAGGGCAGGTCGTGCCATCTTTAAATACCGTCTCGATCCTGTAAGGTTTCTCGTGCCCTTCACATGGCAGCTCGGGCATTTTGTGGAATCGTCCACGGCAGGCAGGCAACCTCCTCTGGGCAAGCGGGTCTTTTAAAGGGCAGGCACTGTGTAGCTTTCAATGCAGAAAGGACACATCTTAAAACACTTCAACGCATCCCAACTGTAATTAAGAAGGGTGGGGGGGAGGAAGGCCTTAAGTGTGGGTGTACTTTTTAAATAACCCTTAATGATGGATTTAAGAATGTAATCCTTACTGGATGTAACTAATTGAAAAGAATATGAGCATGTGGAGACTAGGCAATGAGCAAGCTGGTGAAGAGAGCAGGGCAAAGAACAGCAAGCCGAAGGATATGGAGGTTTCCCTTGACACTGAGTGCGTGGATTGAATACTGATGTGACTTTAGGGCTAAACAGCGGCTTTCAACCATGCAGAGGTCAGGGGACAAGGTAGAAGCTGTTTCTAGAGATTTGAGATGTTCCTAATAACGGGAAGTATTAACACTCATCCCAGATTGCAGCATGTGCGGTCATTATTTTATCTAATCTAGATGTTTTAGGCTGACCTTCAATATTTCAGCATAAGTCTAGGAAATAAAAAAGCACAAAGTTTAGTCTGAGGGCATACCAACCAATGTTTTGTGTATCTGTGTATACATATACATACACACATATATAGTATAAAATTGTACACTGCCATGATAGTGTCTCATCATTCTAGGCTTATTGACTGAAACACATGAAATACAAAAGGTTAATTTTCTGCTCTAGATAAACTAGAGTTGACCCTAAAATGCAAAATAAATAGGGACAGTTACTGCTTTTCTGTATCTTTGGTTTATTGAAAAGATGAATTTGTTAATATTGGGAGATGACTTCTGACATGGAGTATACTTAGAATCTATTATCACATCCACTGTTAGTTTTCTTTACGTTAGGCTGTGCCAGTGCCTTTGGTAGGTCTTTATAAATGGTGTTTATGAGTCCTCCAATAGCTTCTATTGCTGTCTTTGGACTTTATGTAATCAGTCTGTGTGTGGTACCCAGATGGAGCACCCAAACCTGAAGCCATTCCGGCTATTCAGTAGAACAAAAGGATGATTTTGCAGGTGATCTTTTCTTACACATCCCAATATGCAAACAGCATTTGTTGCTGACAATGAAATATCAATAAGTAATTTCTAAAATCGTGTTCCTACCAGTTTTACACTCATTTGCATCTAGATCTTGCTTCTCTAGTTTTCTACATTAATGTCACATAACAGCACATTACATATGTTACTGAAGTCAAGTTGTACAACATCTAATGCCTTAGGCCTGTTACCAGGTCCTAAAAAGAAATTAGATTAGTGTGACAAGACTTTTTTCAAAACCAATTCCTGTTCGATGTCAATAGTTACCTTCCACATAGTTAAATTTTTTTTCATGATTTGTTCCAGGAATTGACTGGAACCGTCACCAGTTAAACTGACTGGTTTCTAATTGCCCTTTTCTTCCTTTACTGTCTTTTAAAAATAAAAGACTAGAGAAAAGTAAATGCGGTGTCTGATACCTCATGCATCCTCCACAAGTGCTCAAAATAACTGCTAAAAAGTCTAGATTTTGTCAGCCAAACCTTTAGGGTAGTCTGGAATGAAGTTCATTAGGTCTGGACAATTTGAAAAAAAAATAGCTTAACTAATACTTGCTAATTTGCTCTTTTTCTATTTAAAGGCTTAGATTTTGCTCTTTCGTCACTGACATTAGGTATGATAGCCATCTGATGAAAGCTCACCTCCTGTGAAGATTAAAACATGAGAAGGCATTGAAGAGATTGACTTTTTTGACATCATCCATCAATAACTTTCACTCTCAGTTTCATGGCAGGCTACCCTCAATCCTTTCTTTATTATTAATGTCTTTCCTGAATGATTTCTTGATGTAGCTTACAACTTTGTACCCTAGACATTCTCTGTAACGTAGTGTAATCCTGCTGGGTTTTTTATTTTTCATTGGTAATCCGACTTGGTTTTCACTTTCAGCATGCTTCCTTTTCAGGTTTCAGGTCAACCAAGAGCTCATGATCTAGTCAGGGTTACTATGTGACTTGTCTTACCTCCATAGTAAAAAAGTTGGCACTTAAAGCCTTAAGAATTATTTCTTTAGAGAGCTTTCATTTCTTTTTATTGCCTTTTTCCGCTTAGACCACCCCCTGGAGATGTTTCCTGCAGAAATTCTCTGGGATTATTGGAGCCTGCTTCCTTGAGATCCACTGCATTTACTTTCTTGCCCTTCTGTCTTCCCATCCTAAGTTGTTAATAGCAGAAAAGTACAGAACTCTTGATACTTTTAGTTTTTCTATTAAAGTAACACCACTGGATTTTTTTTTCCTGATCCTGTTTTTCCTGTTTGTACAAGTTCCCTGCTATTGTCCCAGATTTGATACACAGGTATTCATTCACATCACCTGGCTTTACCCACTGCCTTACTCAGGTGCCCATGTTCAGAGGTTAGTCTCCGTAGGCTCTCTGAATAGTTGATGGAAAGAAGGGTGGGGGTGTGTGTGGGGGTGTGTGTGTGGGGGGGGTGTGTGTGTATTTACCAGAGTGGTATTCACAGAGCACTTGGACTCCTACTTCAAGTTACTCTCTAGTGGGGCCCTTCCATTTCCCAGGGAGATTGAATTCCTAATTTAGGTTTCTAAATTAGGTGCTCAAAATCAGGTACTTTTCTACATGATCCCTTTCTGCGCTCCTCCTCCCAAGCTTCACTCTAGCCCGAAGATGCATGGCAATGTTCCTTTAAGTCAGAGATGGAGGACCTGCAGAGAAATGTGATCTGGAAAGTCTCTATGCACTGTACAATTTTCTGCATTCTGACTGATAAATTACTGTGTGTCTTCAGTGTGCTTTGGCATGCAATGCAATTTGTCCATGTAGTTGTGATGATAGGTTGTCCTGAGCTAATAATCAAGACCCCTTTGTTTAGATTCCTCACCTTTTAGGGAAGTCTTAAGAAAGAATTCTTATCTCTTCGTCAGTTTTTATTCACATTTTATCATAAATCGAGCAGCCTTTTAGCCTTGAGAGTTTTACTGTGATCATGCTAAGAAGCAATCTAAGAAAAGAAAAATAATCAGCCCCATTTGCAACGACAGATTGTTTTCATGCATCGCAAGAGAATCTAGTTAATTGAGTGCTGCAAAACGCTTCGAAAAGGAAAGCTGCCTTTCCTATCAGATGTCTGAGAACTTTGTGCCACCAGAAAGCAAGTCTGGCTTTGCCCTGAAATTCTCTCAGCCCTTCAGCAATGGCATATGATTTCACACAATATGTTCATACCCTGTGCCTAGTCATCTTTCTTCCACCTTCCAGCCATAGTGCCACCCCGAACAGGATTGCAGCATTGCGCTCCACAGACTGGTATGCTGCCTCCCATTCTTTCTTCTCTAACGTTTCCTCACCACACGTGCTGCAAGGTTTATTTCAAATTAAAGGTTGGCTGGCAGGGTCACAAAGCTAGTGCAATTAATTTATGAAGATACATTGAAGAGAATTAACATAGCATTACAGTTTTAAGCCTACATTATTAGCTGTTTAAATTTGATTATTTGCACTGAAATCATTAATGGTCAGTGCCTCATTCTTGAGGGACCAGGGCTGTTTCCTCGTGGCAGAGGGACTATTGGTGGAGCAAGAAGCTGACCAGTCTCCTCTTGATTATTTGTAATGGTAGAATGCTGTCCTTTCCTCAGTATGATTCCTCAGTGAAGCACATCTGTGCCATCTCTCAGTGCAAAATTTAAGGCTCCCTTAATGATGTTTTAATTTATAAGTGTTCGTGTTTCATTTTCTTAACTTTGTTTAATGGTCTTCAGGATTCACTTCTCGCTTTGGAGATTCGCTTGGTTCTGTTAGCCCGATGTAATGACTGTGCTTCTAGATCTAACTTTTTTTCCTTTTTTTTTTTTTTTTTTTTTTTTGGTATCCAAATTCATACAGAGGCAATCCAATTTCTTACCTACTTAAGTTGTTTTAGGACTTTTTTCAAATGATTTAAATGAAAACAGCCATTTATTGAGAGGGGCCAAATTTGCAAAAACATTTACATTTTCCAAAATCTTAATCCTTTTCTTCTAAGCCAACAAAGCATTGCCCAGCAAGACTGATAACTCCAGCTCTATGAGGCATTACAGCATGTACCATACTACTAACAACATGGAGCCAGTCATTAATATTTCCATGAAACTGATATTTTTCAGAGAACATGGATTCGTCAAAACTGAATCAGTTCACAGCTGCAAGTTAATTTTGATTAATATTTCAAGACAAATATTTTTTGGGGAGAGGAGAGTTTCCAAATTTGCAATATATCTAGTTTGACCTTTTTTAAATTTAAAAAATAGTGCTTTTTCATTTCAAAATGACCTTTAGAAAGCTAAGCTAATTATCATTAAAAACTTTTTGAAGTTCAGAATAAAATCTTTTAAGCAACTTGAACTGAATTTTTTTTTAAGTCCTCCAAATTCTTCTGAGACAGAAAATTGCATTTCTGCCCAGCCTTAGATATTGCCTGCCAGTGACCAGCATCAAGTTAGAAGCCTGCTTTAAAGATGAACCCAGGTTTTGCTAGGGCATTTCACAGACCGAAGCCTGCAGTCTTTCTCCACTCAGCTAAGTTAGCTGGAAAAAAACACAACAACATAACTTTGGCCTTTCAAAACCTTAATCCAGCTCCTGTGGCCTTTTTACAGTTGTAGATCGGCCACTTGTTGGACATAGATAGTGGCATCCAGACTTTTACGTCAGAAATTACGCTTGCTGTAACCATGGCACATGAGTGCGAGAACTGCCATCGTCCTCTCCCCCAGTCTCTCACAGTATTTCATGTGCATTCGGTGTTACCAGGCTGTGGGCTGAGGTTCTGTACTACTGTATTAATGTTTTGAAGAACTCCTCTGGGACATCCAAAAGAAGAGCTCATAATCTATAGAGTAAATAAGTATCAGAAAAGACTTAAAACGTGTATTGCAGAAAAGGCTTTTCTAGAGGAACTCAGCTATCTTACAGCAAACACCACAGCTATTTTTGTGTTATGCTCTCCAAAATTGTACTTGTATCAAGTAATGTTTGCCAGAATGAAGACTGACGGGAGTTCTCCAAAGCACAGTGTCTAGAAGATAGAAAATTTCTTTAGCACATCAAACTGTTTATTCTGTCTTGCATTTTCTCACCAGTTTACAAGGCCACCTTATGTTTAAGGCCTCATACAGCTCTCGTAAGCTTTCCTCACCCAGGTGCTTACCAGGTGCTGTGTTTTGATCCTAGCACCCAGGGCCTTCTTGCTCACGTGAATAAGTCTTGCCTACTTTTCCTGATATAAATAAAGCTGCCTGAATTCTTGAACTCCACCACACTTGCTGGGCAGAAGTCTGCTGTCTAATAGTTCTCTGTGTAAAGGGTGACCCGAATGCTTTACCTCTTCAGGATCAGTGCTGGCCCCTTATCCCCTGCCTTCAGCCTAGGTATCTTATGCCTCCTGCTTATTCATGCCCTTGTCCATAGCTCTGCTTTTGTGATATCTCTGATTTCATAGGGGGCTTTCTGAGCGGCATGTAATAACTGAAGCATAGAAAATCTCATAACCTGCAGGGATTCTTCATCATATTTATCAAGTCTCTTTCTGTTGTAAATAGCTAGACTCCTCCTTCCTCAGTGAGTCTCTTAGTTACGCAACACCTCTGGGATATGCAGTCAGGTCCTTGTATTTCTTCTGCTTGCTCAGGGTTTCTGAGTCTTTCCAAATCTTTCTGAGTTTTTTTCACAGATCTCTCAGGCTCCATATTTAGGATCAAGGCCTAATCCCTGACCTATTTGTCTCCTTCTCCAGCTGTCAGCTGCAGTTCAAGTCCCACATTCTGTGTGGAATCTGAAGGAGGCTTTTTTCAGCTGTCCAAGAGGATCATCAAGGTTCAACTAGTGCCCATTTTACTTGGGCTAAGAGGTCCATGACGGTATAGCTGCCTCTGCATGCCTAAGCTTTACATGGTTCAGGAATTCCATATCTCAAACAGCATCAACAAACTGTATGTGAATAGATTCCCCAGATGTAAGGTCTTAGTCCTGAAGGAACCGAGATCACTAATTATATGGAGAAAGGTCTGTGTCCTGGACTCATCCACAGGACCTGGAAGCAGGTTGGAGGGGGGTGGAGGAGGGACTGCTGAGGAGTGAGAGTGCATCAGAATTGTCAAAAAAAAAAAAAAAAAAAAAAAAAGTGGGGGGATTGGAGAGAGGAAGAGGAGAAAGTACTTATGGTGAAGTTCACTTTTAACAGCATAGTTGGAAATTATGGCTATAGTCTATCTTTTTACACCTTCACTTATGCCAGACAAGTGCGATTCATGGAATTTAGTCTGCTTTTTCCTTGGAATTTAGTCTGCTTTTTCCTTTCCACTGTAGTACATTTGCACTGGTCTTACAAAATTAACACAAAATTGCATCATCAGTGACATGTAACGGTAGGATATATTAAGTCAGTGTTTTCCATATTGCATTTTTTTGCATGTGGTATGATATTCAGGTTCATACTGTCTGCTAGCTACACTTTATTTCCACAGTCTAGCACCTTTAACCATAGCCCTGATATATTATCTCTTTTATATAACAGAACTGCATTTATTTCTAGTATTTCTCTTTTCCTGTCAAATCCATGTCAGCTGTTTCGTTTAGTTCTCCCTTCCACTTCTCTGTCAGATGCTCTGTACCTCATGATTCTTTGCAATAGGGGCAGGGATAGCAGCAGGTAAGGCTTTAAGCATTCATAAAGGGAGCTGTAGAGGTGGTTGGGAGTGCGTAGGGGCTGAACAGGTGAAATCACATTAAGAGGAAGCCTGTGGGGCAATATCTGTTTAATGGAAGAATGCAGTAGAAGTGATTTTTGTCTCATCAGGAAAACAGTCATTCTGAAGTAGTGTGACAGAAGACTTAGTGAAGTAGTTAGAGGATGATGGTGTGTAAATGCAGTTATACGCCTCAGTATGCAACACTGCATCCCAAATCACTTATTCAGTTATCTGTTTGGTTTTGGAAGGATATAGTGGGCCAATCTGAGTGTTTGTTGCTCTAAGCTTATAAGCAGTTACTTGCTAGTGTGTAACACTATTAGCATGTACACCAGTGGTGTTACATGTGAGAAATCCCTTTTCTGCACTACTGAGGGGTTCACCCAACTTAGCGTGTCAAAAAATGATTTTGTCACAGCCCTTTTATTTCCAAGAAACATAAGATTAATTTAGTGGCAACAGTATGGTACTGAAGAATCAAGTCCCAGCTTTGTGTTGGTTGGCTTTGTCTGCTAGAGTAAGATGCCTAACTTCTGTGAGCCATCCATAAATGAGAGTAATTCTTAATTATCTTCCAGGCTGCTACAATTTTTAATTAATTAGTGCTTCGAAAATGTTCTGGACTGTGCAGGTATGAGGCACAATAAAGTGCTGCTATTATTTCTTAACAATACATACATGCATACCTTCCTTACTTCTATTTTTTTTGTAACTGACAAAAAAAAAAAAAAAATCTCTGCTGCAAGCTACTGAAGTTGCATGGTGTTTTTAGCCCATCATCTCATACTAACCTTCCAGCCAGAAAAAAGAACTGAGCCAGACACTGAAACGTTTACAGACACTTTTCAGTAATCACTGCAGTTAACAGAAGCTCCAGTTGCTTTGAGAGAAGGCTCAGTTTATGGCTGCGTTTGAATTTAACATGCCATGAAACTATTGTGACATGTACAGAGCCTGAAGCTTTTGCTGTTCAAACCTTTTCCATGAAGCTGAGAATCCTAATGAGAAATGAAGGCCCCAAGCTAAGGATCTCACAACAGGCTGTTACTGTAAACAGAGCAGAAAATGCACCCCAAGGTGAGAAATCCTCTTTAAAAGATTACTCTGCTGTGGAGGTGGAGGAGTGCCAGAGCTTCCTTTAATGAGCAAATTATTTGGAGCTAGGTAGATATTTTGGCAGCTACTGTTTGATGAAGAAGGAAAACTCCACAGCATCTTGGGGTGTTTCTGCATCGGTGCTCTGTGGCTGCAAAGGGAGCTCCAGAGGAAAGCCCGTCCGCTACCAGAACATCTCTTTCCTGACCGTTTACTTGATCCTACCATCCACCAGCCCATTACCTCCTCAGTAAGTCCAAAGAGCAGATCACATTGTGTCAAAGGTCATCAGACACACTAGTTAACAACATTTTGCAGAAGTGAGCCAGGTCAGTATTAACTATGGTATGCCTCTGATGTCAGGGAGCAGCTGGGATTAAGGACTAGACGCTGTTTCACCAGACATGTACTAAGAGCCAACTCAACCAGAAGGCAGTGTGGCAGCAGCGCAGAGTGGGCAGTCTCGATACCGCTTCCACCCTGGCTGGTAGAGGGACCAGAAAATCTGGCTCTCTGCAGCCTCCCCCTGCAGACTCACCTGCTCTCATCCTCCCTCCTTGCAGCAGTAAGAGGAAATGTCCCTAGGCACCATCCCAGCCAGAGGCCTCAAAAACAGTGCTGGTGGTGTCCTTCCTCCGTCTTGTGAGCAGAGAGGTGAATGCTGCCGCCTGCACCAAACGCAGTGCAACCAAGCTGCACCGTCAAGGTCCAACTCTAGCATTTGGGTTATCCATGACAGTATAACATTGTCAGTATAACACAGCAAATCTATTGAAAATTCTGGGTTTATTGTGGGGTTTCTTCACAAAGCTGGGGGCTCCGCTCTGTGGTAGGCCATTTCTAGAGGGACGGCTGCTGCCAACCAGGCATCTCAGAGGTATCTGTTTCATCAAAATCCATTTCATGTTTTCTAGAGGGATCAGCGTGGAGTTTTCAGACAGATTGAGGTGACAGGGATAGATGCAAATGGTTAGTTTATTGCAACCTTTATTACTTTGTCTGCGCAATATAATCTTGAAGCATATACAGCAATATTGTGGAAGTAAAAATTCATATAGGGATAGTTATAAAGTATGGAATGTATAAATATATATGTGTGTGTGTGTGTGTGTGTTTATATGTTTATATATATTTAAAGTATACTAAATATATATAAAAAATCTGGAGCAAGAGAATTATTTCGTAAGACTTGTGTTGATGCTGTTGCCAAAACGGAATGAACACAGTAAATTTGACAATGCTGTCTGATCATTGTTGTAATCAAATTGAGTGTAAATATTTTGGCAGGGACTCTGATTTCTGTCAACAATTATGAGTCAAAAATATATTTGCTCTTTGACTGAAAAACAATTTTCATTTATGTTGCCAAATTTAGCTACTTCAGGGCATATTCTCCGTGTTAGGCATGTTTGTGAGGTACTCTAGCTGCAGAACTCCTATTTCCCTTAATTAAACATATGTGATTTGTTTAAAGGTTGCCTGGATCTTTGTACCTCAGTCAACCCATACAGATACTCCCTAGTTGCTCAGTGTGGAAATGGCCTTGTTGTTCTGTAATCTGTTGCCAGGTATTGGTAGATTTGGGGGGACAAGAGAGCTGTGTAATTGTGTCCAACTGGAAGAGAAATGGAAATCTATTCTGATTGCTCAATGTTTTTGTTTATCCTGTATACTCATGTGTTGTTTACTTTGAATACAACGGACAAAAGCAAGAGAAAAACTGTTCACTGACATTTCTACTGATAGAAATTCAAGTTATTAATGGTCACCTGTAGCCAGAAAGTGCCCCTTCGCTAGGCCTTGACCTCCCATTTTGCCACACTGTCTATTCCACAGCCTGTTTGCTATATTTTGTCTTGAGAATCTCCTCAGTCTGGCCTTGATTATTTTCAGTACTTAGATGATCTAATTCAGCTGACCCATAACATATAACCTCTTCTTACATCCTCATTCCAGAAGTCTCTCAGTTGCTTGGCAGAGCAAAAGAGCCCTTCAAAGACGTTTGAATTCCTGTTGGCTACTGTAGCTGGCTTATTGCAAACAGAGAATAATGTTCTCTCAAAATATAAAGTTTGCAGATACTTTTCACAAACCCATTCGGAAGAAACAAATTCAAATTTAATTTCTTTTGTAGGTTATTTCTAGTCCAAAGAGCAAGGTTTATAGTTTTGCAGTCAGTATTGGCTGCAGGGTCTTCAGTAATGTCTTTGTCTTTTGGGGGAGTATCATACCGAAAGAACAATAAATTTGATAAATCAGATTATCCATTAGTTGGATGGAAGGTCAGTTTTCGAGATTGTTCTTTTCAGGCTTTCTCTAATGCATGGATAATGTGGTTTGGGAGGTAGCTTTGAATACCTATGAAAAGCATCATGAACCACTTCAACATTGCTTCTGCCCAGGGAGGTTTCGGTGATTCTGGCATGTAGCTTGGCTATCAGTAACAAGGCTCTCTTGTAAGGACCGATCTAGTAACAGGACTTTCTGCTGGACCTAGGGACATTGAGTGACAACTCGCCCCAAACTCCCTGTATTCCAGAAGATCCTTTCAGCTTGGCTGCAAGTTATGTAGAAGTTTTATGAATTCCTTAGGAGGGTCTCTGAGTTCATATGTAACAGCTTCAGAGACTTAGTGAAATGGGGCAGGGAGAGAGCTGGTCTGTCGAGTAGCTAAAAGGAATGACATGAACCAAAAGTGAATGACAATGCCCTTTTTCTGTTCAGCAACATGGAGGAGTTTGTTAACAGAGGCAGTAGAAGAGCACCATCACTGAGGCTTGAAAATTGCAGCAGCTTTTACAGACAGAGCATTTCTTTTTCTTCACTTTATTTTCGTAATTCGAACAACCTGTAGCTGGGAGAAGTGAAATGGGCATCGTAAATGATATTGCTGAGCCAGTGGGCAGGGCATTTCCAAGAGAAAAATAAACCAAATAATTTGATTAACCATCACTTACCAGTTGCTAATTTGGAATACAGGATGGAGGATCACTGAGCTCCAGTAGCCATCAGCTTTGTTAGCAGCAAACACATAGCAGATGCCATGTTGTTTGTTATTGGTGACACCTTTAGGAAGCAGAGAATAGCTAACAGATTTTCTCTGTACCAGTGGGACTCAAAATCAGTCTCTTACACATTTTACTATCATAAACTTGCATTTGACACATACAAGAAGAAAAAGGAGTGTTCTTTATGTGCTACCTCATTGAGAAATGCTGACAGGCTTATGACAGAGTCTGCAGTGTAAGTGCAGAAATAGAGGAGAGCATGGTGAGCCCAGGGGCTTGTCAAATAACTGGAAGGCAACCACAGGAAAAGGGGCTTCTGGTTAAAGCAGTGAGAGAACAAGAGCAGAAGAAGATGAAGAGCTAGGGGAGACAAGCCAGTGGACTGAAAACTGTCCAGGGGAAATGGAAAGGTTGGGGCATCCTTGATTATTTGTATGATGGACTGTGTTACTAATTATGACTTATATTTCATGGAGGTAGGCTAAGACAGGTCATTTTTTAAAACAATGAAGTGTTGGATTAATCATGTAATTGACAGTGTCCTGTGTAGATACATTTTACATAGAGCTGGCCCACTTCTGCCAGCATCCTGGTTTCTTTTTTAAAAATTATGCCATCGTCTGTACAAGATTTATTTTCCAGAATATCCTGAGGGGGGCTGAGCAGTGTGTGTGTTGTGAGGAGTGTGTGTGGGAGACTGGCTTTAATACTTCAGCAGCCTGATTAAGCTGAAGCCATGCTCTGGGCCCTGCAGCATGGGCAGGCTCTCTGTGGCACGCAGCATCACACAGCAATGCTGTCTGCCAGCCCCAACTAAAAAGCATCTAGTTTGATTTCAGAGACGCTTGAGCATGGCTGTCTCGGCTTAGACGAAAGGAAGCAAATTTAACACACTAAAACATGATACTTCTCTGTGCAACATGAAATTTGAAGAGTGTTACACATAGGCAAATAGGTTACTAAGTTGGAGAGGATTGGATTTGTTTTTGAATAAAAACAGTAATTCGTCTGATTTGGATAAGATTACAAGCATGCCAGCTCCCTGCATTTTAAGGAACTTTTAGTTGGCATCAGCAAGATGTGGCGCACATATACAATGGGTTTACAGCACCGAGATATTCAAGGCCTTGTGGAGGTCGAACACTGAGATTTGGTTTCTCTATAGCTCTTTTATTCTGTTTGCATCTGGAGTAGCTGAGTGTGTTTTTGGAGCGTTTCTGTCTGTGCAGATTTAATTGTTATTCTTGGGAAAGAAAGATGGAAAGCAAAGTTTGGGAATGTGTCAGTCCCCACTGTTCACTGAATCCAAGTCTCCTGATACTGCAGGCAAACCACCTAATAATCGCTTTTATAAACTGATCAAATTCCATCCTAAAATAGTTTTCTCTGTCTTATTTGAGATACTGTCCTAGACCCTCACTTCTTTTCTGCTTAGAAATCTTTTTCTAATTCTTGCTTGAAAAATATGCATGCGCTGTTATTTTTGAGCCATAGTGCCCTTTTGTTTAAATAGGTCTTCTCCTTCCCTAGTATTTACCGTGATTTACCATGATGTGCAGACAGCAGTTGCATTCGCTCAGTACAGCATTATCACCGGATAGCCTCCGGTGAAGAGATCACCTACCAAACTAACTGCAGCATTGGTGGGGACATATTCTCTTACAAGAGAAGCTAATGTAGCCCTGTAATTTGGAACTGCGCGTTAAAGAATTTGAAGCAGTAAAACTTTCAATGTTGATAAAAACTGTGTTTATTTCATTCCTCTCATCAGAAGTGATGAGTCACGCTTTTATGCAAGCCCTGTCCTGCAGCCTGTCAGCAGCTCCTGGCAGAGAATAATTCCTGAAGAAATACTGTGGCTTCCATAGTGCCCTTCATCTTGGAAAATCCTGAAGCAGTTTGCAAAATGGTGTTTATACTAGATATAAAGATTATTTGTCCACTCCTGAAGTGAAGCTCTGTCTCTGTGGCGGAATGCAGCAGTTTCTTAACAGGCCATTTTCTTACTGCTGTGAGACTAAATGAGGAGGAGATCAAATTTACTTGAAACTGCAGGGCAGACTTGGGTGCTTTGGAGAAGCTTCTGGAGCGGCTGGTGTACCTGCTTGAGCCTCGGTGCCGGCGCGATTTCCTCGGCGTGTTGTTGCTGTTGTCCCTGTTTGGTTTGCAGAAGCCGCAGTCGTGTCTGTCATTGCCGCTGGAGCAGGAAAAAGCATTAACAGCAGTGCTGGGTCTGCTTTCCTTTCCTTTTGACTGGTTTAGGCTTTCGGATTAAGTGACAGCTTTCATCACTTTCAGCTGTTGCTCTCTGACAAGATAATTTATAGATGCATCGGCAATATATGATGAGGCCAAGCACAGTAAATAACAAATGAGAGTGGATTATTTTGAAATTTCAACAGAGCTTCCTCCAAAATTCAATGTTTTTGCTGTTTTTCATTTACAGAAATATATTTTAATTTCTTTGCTGAGCAATCTAAAATTCAGTGTACCATTCAAGGAAAACTGCTGTCATGCAAAGATGAACACAAAAGACACGATATTAAATATCATTGTGAAATTTGTTCTACATTTCTGCAACATCTGAGCTACGAGGTAAGAATTAAAGGAGCAGAAGAGTTCAAACAGCTCTTCTGGTGCTTCCTCCTTGCACCTAGTCAGCTGATGATTAACTGCTGATAATTAAATCTCAAGCTGTGGTTAATCTCCAGCTACCAGTGTCTCAAGTTCATGGCTTACAACCTCTCACCATCTGTTTTAACCCAACTGTGCAGGAGACAAACAAGTACTAGTGAGTTGCCACAGCTGCTAGAGTTGGTTGGGCTCTTTCTGAAAGTAGCTTCACTTCCAAAAATATAATTTCATCAAAATTGAAATGCTTCAAAGATGTGCATCAATTTAAACAAAATAAAACAAATAAAACACAAAACGAACAGGGCAAGAACACTCTAACATAATATTTTGAGATTTTTGGAATGGAATATTTTGATTTTTCATTTTGAAATGTTTATTATCTTATGAAGAATTATATTGATATTATACAATAGAAAAGAAAAAGGCAAAATTGTAATGAAAGGTTTTAATTGTGCTGAAAAAAAAATGATTTGTTTCAGTCTTGTCGTGTAGGGAAATTCAAAAGTTTTGGGTTTCCTTGCTGCTGTTGAGGATGTGGTTAAATCTTATGGAATGGGATATCTTCCATAGCTGCTGGTAGCACCTGCGCTAGCTGCCAGGTAGTAGTGTAGAGTCCCATGGGGACAAACTGAAGGAGTCCCCAGAAGATAAGCAAGGAAGTTTCTGGGGTTATGAGATCCTATGGTCACTTACGAAACCAAATTTGGATGTGATACCTGCTCTTGAGAAGCAGTAATGTGAAAGACACAGGTCCCAAACTGGTACATTTTGGTAGGTATATTTTAAACCAAATGCTGAGGGGAAGGCAGGGCAAAGGAAGTCACTCTAGTTGTAGATGTTGTACGTACACGTAACATAGAGCATGGTTAAGTGCATTGTCAGGTACTGGGGCCTGATGATAGACTAGGTGCCAGCTCTTCACGCTGTCAACCAGCTGCCGCTCCAGCTCACAAACTCCTAGCTGAGGACAGATGTAGAGGTTTAGAAATCCATGATGTACTCAGGACTGAAGCCAAAATATGCTTGCATAACTTACTACTTTCTTTGGTAATAGTCTGACCAGATCCTGTTCCTGTCCTTATGGAAGCAGCTCCTTCAAATGTGTCTTTTTCTTTTTTTTTTTTTTTACTCTAACACTCGTTGTGCTGTTCCAGAGGTGCACGTGACAGCAGCGTGTAGGTCTCCTTTGGGAGCTGGTTGAAAGAACAAAGCTTGTGTCTTCTCATGCCTCATGAAAGACTCATGGAGGAGTTCATTTCCGTTCCCCTTTTTGTTTTACGTATGTCATACTAATTGTCGTCATTTTGAAAAAGGCTGTCTAGTCATTAGTCTTCTAGTGGTTTGTTTATCTCAGGGCTTTAAGTCCAAGATAAATATTTCATACAGGCCGGTTTCCTTATTTAATTTGTTCAAAAGGTGTGAATTTGAGTAGGGGCTTGGCAGAATAAAAGATTAATGCAAGGCTACAACTGCTTATAGCCACAACCAAAAAAGTATTTTTACAAAAAATTATAACAGAACATTGAAATATCACAGAAGGACTTTCTACATATTGGGGTGGGAAGTCATGACATGCAAGACTATAGTTCACGATGTGATTTAACTGAGGTTCATTGAAGTTGAAGGGAGAAACATTGTCAACTTAAAAAGCTCCCTATTAAAAAAGAGGTAGGGATGATGGATAAATAGCCCAAACCACATATGTCAAGGCTCAGTAATGCTACTACAGATGAAATACCATGAATGTGAGAAGCTGGCTTTCCCAGAGTCCAAATGCAAGGGATGATGTTGAAACCTGCCTCTTTTTCCTGACTTGATTTTTTTGTATACAAGCCTTTTAATCATAAAACATAAATTTATGCCCAAAGCTCCCTACCAGGCTTGGTGACTTCTAGGGAACATCTGTGTAGAGGCCTCCCTATGGTACGTAGGGCATGGACAAGGCCACCCACTGCTGGGAGCTAGTGATTCCTGCAGCTTTCTCACAACTTCTGACTGAGCAGCTCAGTGAGATGATCCTGCTGCCTTGCTGCTATGGAGCTGTACCTAGGCTCAGACATCTCACCAAGACTGTTGGTATTCTGCATATCTCCAGGAATGCTTTTTTTCTCCAACACACACTTATTGAACGACTTTGTGTGTCCTAAGACACTTTGTGGACTTGATCCACTGATCCTCAGGTTAGCTGTGACAGCCAGAAGCCAGATGAACCCTCTGCATGCTCCTGGTGGGCTGCAGCCCTTTAAAGAGCTGGCACGGCCCTCTTGTTTGGATGTGGTAACCCCTCTATGTTAACGATATGTTTATACAAATTCTCACACAGCTGTGAGTTGAAGGATGCATTTTAGTTCTGGATTCAGTCTGCCTATGTTAAGCTTTTTGCTAATATTCTCTTACTGTTTCTGTATGTGTTGGTTAGAGGCACTCAGACGCTGGGACATCCATGCTTGAAAGGAGCGTGTGGGTGTATTGACAGAAGTACCAAGAGGTACTATATATTCTGAATCCCAAGAGGCTGGAATTAAAACAAAATTGCCACGTGAGAGCAAATAAGTTGAAATGGGTGTGCTTTCCAGCAGCATCTGCTACTTTCAAAGTAAGCAAAAGGGTTTTTTTTAAGTATTTTCATATTTCTTTTTCTGATATTCCTTTTCCCTTTGTGAAGAGAGGAATTAGTTACAGTTATAAACATTAACTTTTTAGTGGACAGAAATGACAGTAAAATTTATAGTTTTAGAAACCTTTGTAGTTGGGGAATACTGGATACGTAGTTAGCAATTAATTCTTTTCTCTTCAGTATGAACTAATATTCTTTTCCCTTCAATATATAAGCAAATTTAGACAAGCAAGGACATAAAATAAGGACATATATAAATCTGAACCTTTCAATTCAAGTTCATTTTTGCTTTTGGGACTGACTTTTTAAAGCCAAATTTACACATAACTGCCAAAACTGCAGAATGTCAGTGGATGAGCACACTTGCAAAGCAATATATGGATGCATTTAAGTTTGCACAAGAGAAGACTGTAGCTGTCTCTCTAGATATTAAGTAGGTGTAAAAAAGTGACAGTTTCTGAACAGGTGAATTGCAAGCACTTACAAGTGTTGGAAAGAAAATTGGGGTTTTTGTGAGGCCAATAGGAAATGTGATCTCAGCTAGTTAAGACAATGTCATCTGTAAGCTGAGCCTAACTTCCCCTGTCTGTATGAACGCTTAGTAAGATTTTCCTTGCTCCAGACTTCTTGAAATGACCCTTTTGTTTGTGCTGAGGAGATTGTATTGGAAAAATCTTTCTCTGATATCCTCTGTGGTGGGCATCCTTGAGTTCTGCAGTGGCAGCCCCAGCAAGAGGGCTCCAAATCCCCCCGGCTACCTGAGGAGAAGCAAGTCCCAGAGCAGGCACGTGCAGCAGAGGACAGAACAGAGCAGAGGCAAAATTCCCCTTGGCTGCTCGATGGGAGAGCTGATCCAAGAGCCAAAAATCAGTTGTTACACTTGATTTCAGCCCCTCTATCACTAATTAATCACCCTATGCACTTCGTTTTCCATATTATTGACCAGATTAAAATACATCGTTATTCAAGAAAAGAGTCTGGGACCTCGGAGAGCCAGGTTCTATCTCTAGTTCTGCTGCAAGCTTCCTAGGGTAGGTGGCCATTGAAATCCTAATGGGGTAAATTGTGAATTTACTGCTGTTATGTTAACGGAGTTTTTGTAATGCATCATGTTTCTTAAATTCAAGCACTGATTTGGTCCCAGTACATGCCCAGTAATTTGACCAAAGTTGTTAGGCATTAATTATTGGCTCCAATAACTACTATTCAGTCACTGTTCTGCTGATGCCTTATACTATATTTTGAACAACAGCAGCTCTGGGTAGTATTTGCAACAAAATGAAAAGGATTAAAAGGTATACTTTGCGGGTACTGTATTGCCCCTACTCCAGATCCAGATCTTCTGATTTATAAGTGGAGTAATGCGTGTGCTTGTTTCTGACATAACTGCCAGTTCTGCAAATGTAATATGAGAGGCAAGCTGGGTTCTTTCTGGTTCAAGTAGAATGCATTGTTTTGAGACACAATTAGACCTTGATTAAGTTTTATTGCTAGTGCTCACGCTACAAAGGAATGCCATTTGTTCTCAGGATGCAAAGAAATTTTCTCCTCATATTTTTCAACAAAAATATTTCATTCAAACTTATCCAAGGATATATATGTGTTTTTCTGACTGCATTTTGTTTTCGGGCAACAGTTTGTCAAGGTACTTTGCTGGTCCAGGTAGTTTCAGGTATGGAATGAGTCTCTCTGCCTAACGTCAAATGAGATTTGTAAGTGCTTAGGGACCTGGTAATCAGGTCAGGAATATTTCCCTTTCCTTTTTCTGCCTGAGGTTGTGGGTAGACCTGAACAAGCTCTCTCCATTGTGGACCTTAATTAGGCAGATTCCCTGCTGTGGCTAGACACAGTCTAACCACCAAAGCCACAGGACCTGGGGCTCAGTTTTAGGACCTTGCTGCTGGTTGCAGCCTCTTTCCCTATAGAAGGAGCTATTTACTTCTTTCTCTCGCATCAGCAACTTATTGCCACAAGAGCAAATGCTTTTTTCAGTTGTTGGGCTGCTCATGGCTACAGCAGCCACCCACCTTTTTATATTGGTGCAAAAAGAGGTTGTAAGTGATTTGGGTAGACAGCTGCATTCAGCCACAGTTGAACAGTGCTTCTGAGGGTTATGCTGTGTAAACTGTTGTGAGATTTCATATATTCCACAGGCAACTGAGTGAAAATGTGATTTAAAAAACATTTTTTTTTATACTCTTAGGTAAGTTTTGCTCTGTTTGTTGGCACTCTTGAACGCAGTGTATAGCAGTTTTATGGCTCATCAGGTAATGAACAGGTGCTATTTACATTGATACAAGTACCCAGGAAGAGCTCTGACATGGTTTACTACCACAATAACTTTTGAAGCTGCCGTAAGTTGAGCTGGTGCAATATATAGGTATAAACATTGCCCAAGAGAGCTGTGTAGGAAGACTGCCTTAGAATGGGAAGATTCTTTTTCATGCTTGCTCTTCCTGGTGTGAAACACCTACCTATAGCCACATGTCATGTCTTGTAGGTTCATTTTTTCCTGTTGTCCCAGCTATTTCAAATCAGGAATATTTTGAGCAAGCAGACATAGGTGCAGAGGGGACAAAAAAGTCTCTAACAGTAACACCTGTGGTACCGAGCATGCTATTTTAGCCCCCCCAAAACCAGACAAAACAGGTTTGAATATGAGTTGTTGTAGGTTAACAGTTTCAATGGCAAGTAGCTTCATTGTTCAACAAAGTTGTTGGGTATTTCATATCAGTGTATACAAAACCAGTAGCTTTACAGAAAGCCAGTAAGATCTGACTTTCCACAACCATATTTCTTGACTTTTGTGGAATCAGATTCTGATCTGAGGTTTGCAAAGGTTTTTGAATTGTTGCGTGCATATGTAATTAATGGTTTTAAAAGGCCTCCCACAGCATGTTTGATGTTTGTTTGTTTAGATTACTAGCAGTAGCTGACTAAAGATACATCAGTGTCTTCTAGGGAAGCTTGTCCTTTATACACAGATGTATTTGTGCATGCAGGACAATATACTTTTGTCTTATTTTATGTCTCTTAGGCTGTTTACATAGCTGTATGTTCACACCCTGCCTTCATCTGAAAGCATTAAAAATTAACTCCTACTATAATTCCTCCAACTTTGAATGTAGGCTTTAAACAGTACTCCTGACGGATCTATTTTTAAAGAAGTGATTTAAAAATTGTGAATTTATCTTCTTAGTAGTAAAGAAAATATCAGGCAGTCTAATCACAACAAAATCCAGATTCAGTTACCAAATCAGGAGCTGCAACTTCAGCTCCGAGATGCTGCATACAGATTGTTTCAGTAAGAGATTGTTTTGCAGATGGAAATGATTAGCAATGAAATGTATTGTAATAATGGAGTGTGCTAAGGTTACATAAGTTCATAAATACACAGTAAAAACAAACTGTTATTTGCTTTCTCAAAAAGCTGACCCAATTAAAAATATGCTAGCTGTACTGTATCACATTAGCAGCCATCCTGCCCATCCTCTGCACTTATCTTTTTCCTCAGTCTCCTTCCACTTCCATTCTTTCTCCCCCTTTTCCTATCTGTTCCTTCCCTATCAATGTTTCTATGCCCCATCTTAGCCTCTACTTTCCTATTTCTGTGCGAAGTACTATATTCATTCTTTGCGCTTCTCCAAGAAGGGACGTGCCAAAAAGACAAATCCCTAGCATGACTGATCCCACAGTGTAATCCATGAGGACTAAGGAAGCAGTGCTGTTGTATGGAGCTGGAAATATGGGTACGTTAATGTGGTGACAGGAATGAAGGTCGCCCTTCATGTTTCCTCTGGGAATGGACAGAGAGCAAGTGAACCAGTGCAGAGAGCAGGCTCAGTTAATGATCAGTCATACTTCTCCCTTCCCATCCAAGACATAGGAAAAGAAGCTTTCTCTCACAGCAGGAAACAGCCAGGTGCCAAGGCTGGCACTAAGAAAGATCTCCTTTGCTTGGAGAGTCTTTCTCTGACTACCCTTCATGACTTGTTAACAATGTACAATAGCAACTGTAAAGAAGAAAAAGATAAACTGGCTTACTCATTTAGGCATGCATGAAGTATGATAAACACCAGCGCTTCTCCATGTAATCATTCTGCTTTGACTTTAAAATCATGAGTGACACCAAAAAGTGGAGACAGAGTAATTGTTCACTATCTCTTCCCATGCACGAATCATGGAAGGAGAAGGATTATATGGAACTAGCAAGTGATAAGGCAGGTTCAAAGCAGTCAGCAGCACTTGACTTTGTAAGTGCCATGGGATTCATCTGTGAAACTGCTTGGTGCATTTTGTTGTGGATATTGAAGAGACCAGGCATATTCACAGAAAAAAAAGCCACCAAAGGGTACTAGATGCAAAGATACTACTTGTGGCTTAGGAATTCCCTAAAGTACAGGCTGTAGTGCTAGGAGAAGTGCTCTTCAGAAGTATCATTGAAGGCTTGCCCTCATCGGGTACTCTTGCCTGAGCAACTGCTGTTGATCACCACAAGAGCCAGGATATGGAGCAACACAGATCTTTGGTCTGACCTGCCATTGTTGCTATACTTTTGCATTGTGTATTTTCTTTCCTAAGTTCCTCTTAATGCTCTCAAGTATTACTCCTACTATAAACAACATGAACCTATTTTTAAAATGTGATGGCTACTCATTATTCAGGATGGCATTTTTTTAATACACTCAATCTTATGTGGCAGCTAATTGATCTAAGTATGTCTCTTCTATTGTTTTCAGTGACTCTGATCTTTCTGACCACCCTTTGATGGGCTGCCCACCTTTCTACAGTAGTGGCTACTCATTTCCACACAGTTCAGGCTTTATTTTTTTCCCACAGGATTGTTGGATGATAGGGTTTGTCTCTGCCCCTGTTCTCTGCGGTCCTGAAGTATTTCTCTTGTATTCTCATTGTGCATCTGGCTCTGCTTCCTAATCTTCTGCAGCTAGGGTACAATTCAGCTGCCTAAGCTTGGGCATGTGGTGCTGTTTTAGGTACTTCGGATATCCTGCCTAGCCTCCAGAAGAGATTGCCTCTCCCATAGGTCCTATGTCATATCTGCTGGCTGAATATAGGTGCTTCAAATAATTTAAGTTGTTCAAAATGTCACTGTTCACACAACTGAATCCCTTAGAGCGTATGTTTTTTGTAAGCAGTTTTTAGTTCATCTGCATTACCTATATGCTTTGAATTCTGTATTTCCTTCCTTCTAAATCTTTCTCTCTCCCTTTCTTTTATTCGTCATACTTCTCCCTTTTATTACTTTTTCTCCATTGTTTGCTCTCCTGTACTAATTTCTCATTTGTTCTCCTCTTTTTTATTTTCCTGAATGTCTCTCCTTTTCACTCCCTAGCAATCAGTCTCTCATTTTCTTATTCACCTTCTCTTCATGTTCTCCCCCTTCCCCAACTTTGCTACATGGTTAACATCTAGTTGTCCTCCTTTGTCCATCCCTGCTGTTATCTTTCAATGGGAAATGCATTCAGAGTATGGGAGGTACCTGCAGTTTGCGTGATGAAATTAGCAAGTAAAATGTATAGTGAGCTGTATATGCATGTGTGTGACTAGAAATTGTTGGGAGACTGACAACTCCGGAGGAACTGAATTACAGAACAAAATAAAATCCCTTCAGCTTAAACTGATGACTTTGGGCTTTTCACGTGCCTGCCAGCTAAACTTGCTATTGGGATAATTCGTTAATGAAATCATTTTCCAATAATAGCTGTGTGTATTGAATCAACTGCATCTTTGTACCTCTTCCTTCCATCTGCCTTTTGTTTAGAGTATGACTGAAGCGCAGCAGTGATGGGGCTCTTCTGGCTACCTAGACAAGTACAGAGACTGCATTATGCAGTGGAGCATGTGTGAGGTGGCTGGGTCAAATGTGCCGTCTGTTCAGCCCCAACACGAGCTAGATCAGGTCCTCAAGCAGGCAGTGTCCTGGCACTTGCCCTGAGGGATCCCCAGCAGCTGCTCTTGCCTCGCTCACTTCCCTCCCCAGCCTCCCAGCTCCTAGAAAACTCTTTGCAGGCTAAAACTGCAGCAGCGAAGCGGTTTCAAATTCACATCACCAGGGAACGAGTTAAAATGTAGTTGCACTGAGAGGGTGAGTGTATGTGTAATCCCTCCACAGCCACCCGCTGCCTGAGCCCCAAAGGGAAAGTCTTGGATCTCCTTATATGGGGATCTTCTTTTCAGAAGAAAGTGGTCAGAAACTGAATGGTGTCTGTGTTCAGTCTCTGTGTATGCACAGCGCTGTCACCTACTGCATTATGGCTCTGCAGAGCTCAATACAGACTTCCTCCAAAGCAAGCGGGAGTAAGGGGGGAAGGCAACTCATATACTGCTGTTCTTAGTAGTAAAAGTGAGTTAGAAAGAAACCTGGTTGGTATGGTCGTCTTTTTTGCAGATTTTTCCAAGAGCAGTAGATGACTTCCTTGTTTGAATATAGTGGTATTACAGATTCGTATTGCAGATTCGTTGCCCCAGCAGTGCTGCCCAAAATTCTTCTTGTGTTCATCCATGAATTTTTTCTTTTATTACTTTGAAGGAATGGGCACGCGTGTACATATGCACACCCACACATACACTCAGATCGGTAAAGCTGGCCAGCGCATTAGCTCAAGGGTATCTGAATGTGCAGAGGGTTTGAGATGATTATTTAGATTTCCTTATATGGGGATCTTTGCAAGTGCAGTTTTATGGTGATTCACGTTTTGGCCAAGGCTTGGCCATAAGCCTTTTTCAGATTTTTCATTAAAAAGACTGTTACATTTAGTTACTATGATTAGCTACTGCAAAGTGATACTTTGGATTTTTCCCCTTATGCCTGCTTTGACCCATGTCGTGGTGCACTTGACCTGATGGGAAAGGAGAGAAGGAAAAGCGAGCGCAGGCGTGGGGGTGGCTGGTGAGTGCAGTTAGGACTGTAGGCCAAAGACCTGCTCAGTCATTTCCCAGATCCTTCCCCAGAATGATGGAGACGGCAGTGTCCATCTTTCTGGCCTGCCTTGGGGAGTTCCCAGCCTCCTGTTTGATTTCACCACAGCATTCCCAGGGACAGCAGCCGTGCTCCCCATGCAGGCTTGTCTCAGAGCGACAGCCAGCCTCAGCTGTCTCCTCCATGACCCTGCTCGCCCTCCTTTCTGTCTGCCCAGCACATCCTGGTAGGTGCCACATGCTGAGCTGGTGTTCAGCTTTCCCACATGGGTTGGCACTCAAGGGAGGTCCCAGTAGCCACGCATTTCCAGCCTGTTCTTCTGGATATGCCTTCTCAGTCTGTTCCCCTTGGAGTAGCCATGTGTAATACAAGTGGTGATGTAGTTTGGCCTATAGGCTCCGCAGAGTGGCTGCCCAAGCCCGTGGTGCGGTAAAGGGCATAGGAATGCAAGTGGCATGAAGGGGAAAGTAGGGGGGAGCCCAGGGTAAGTGTGAAGCAAAAAGGAGCCCCGTGCGGTGGGGCAAACCCATTGCCAGCCCTGGGCTCTGGTGTCTACTGACTTCAACAGCTCAGATGAACTCTTTTTTTGTTTGGTTGTGGTTTTTTATGTTTTAGATATAAATAATGCTGCCCCCGCAAGCCCCCCATCCTTTCAGCTTCCCTTTAAATGTGCTAAATTAAAGGAAAAAGCAGGTTTTGCAGAAAAGAGAAAATATTCAAGTTCAAGGCCAGAACTGCTTTCTTGGGGAGACCGCATTTCTCAGAGCAGAGAGAGCATGATGGGGTTGGGTGATGGGGAAAGTAGAGCACTATTCAGCCAACAGCCAGTGCAAACACACTTTTCCCCATGATCTTAGCCTGGTGCCTGGGCAGGAGGGCTGGGGAGCCATGTCTGCCCATGATATGGGAGTGCGTTCACCACTCTAAGGTGTGAAAACACAGTGTTCCCGCACTGGTGTTTTGACTTGAGAAGCCATCACAGGAAGCTGCATCTCATGCAAATGCATATGCCACACTGTGATCCAGCAGTCAAATGGTCACTGCGCCGGGTATCTACCAGCAGTAAAAGCACAGCACCACTTTTTCTTTGCTGAGACAACCGCTATGTTTCATTTCCTAAGTGGGATTACAATTGCATTCAGTTTCTGAGCAAGATACCATAGCCTCCTTTTCTTAGGATCCCAGATTAATTTTCTGCTGCCTTAAGCTCCCATAGTTTCAATAGTTTCCAGCGGTGGTATTTGCACAGCATCATGTTTCTGCTGGAGACTTGAACACTGCATCAGTGCTGCAGGAACTACAAAGCAATGCAGTGGGATGCAGCTGCTGCACTTCATTTCCATCAGTGAGCAGTGACTGCATGGTATATCCAACTGATGCACTGTTTCCATTGGTGACGCAATTGCTTCATCCCTTTTGAAGGACTTGAATTAATTCCTGAGAGATTGGGCTCTTCTCATCAGCCTGTCTATGACCCCTGACATTACTAATACTTTAAAACCAGACTTGATTAATCATTAGGCTTTTAAAGAAGATTCCCAAGTCTAGCTGCCTGGATTATCCACAGCCATTGCTGCCACTGGCAGAGAACCTTTAGCAGAATGGGACATGTTTGACATCCAGCTGCACATGCAAGCATGGTAAAAAAATTGGTAAAAACATGGTAAAAACAACATGAAAGTGGGATTTGGGAAGTGCTTTTACCTACTCTGTGTCTGTTTTCCTTTGTGTAAATCAGAAGTGACCTCATTTAAGTCTGTATGTAATATCTGCTCTATTCTCCAGCAGTGATAAAAATCACCCAAAAGTTTTCAATATATGAATGAGAATGTGCTTTATGGACCCAAGGTTTTTCATGTGCAACAGGTGCAATTCATTTACTTTTGGCCCTTCAGGCTCTAAAGATCCTGTTCATTTGAAAGTGCTGTTACTACTTTTAATACAAAAATGTTTGTACTTCAGTTGTAGCATTGCATTAATACACCTGAACATGCCCATTCCACTATGTGATCTGTTCAGAGCTGAGTCTATCTTTCATTTTCTGTGATGTATGCTTCTTAGTACCTCTTTTACCTTGGATTTACCCGACGTACATTTCTTTTAGAGAGAATAAGCTTCAGGCATGACATAAACAGATATCAGTCCTATTGATTTAAGAAAGGAATCCAGAGTGTCCAATCTCCTGAGAGACTCCTGGAACCAATTCTTGGCTTCACCATTGTCTAGTTCTGCAATCTGAGGAAATCATTTAAGCTGTCATTGCCCGAGTCTTTTGCCTCTGGTTCCTTGTGTTTTATAGCCTTCAGATATTTGTCAGCTGTTTAAATTCTCCTTCTTCATTGTCTCTTTGCCAAAGTGTGCATATTTAGCTTTTTCTTAGTCTTTCCTTTTAAATCTCTTATTGAGTTTAGATGCAGTGATGTCAACAATATCCAATAAACAATGTATAATACTTCTGTAATTTGTAGGACCTCTCTAGAAGAAGGAGACAAATGAACTTTCACCATCTGCATGAGCTAGAAAATCTCATTCTGATGTTTTAAAATGTTTCAAAATAGAAATTCAGAGAAGTCACAGTAAGGAAAAAACTTACTAAATCATGCAACTTTTCTGGCTTTCAGTGCAGAATATTTTTGCTACAGAGAACTCTCAGTTATTTGTCCTCTTAAGTCTCCAAAGCAATGGATCTTCTGAACTTTCTGTTGGAAGCCTGCTTGATGGCATACTAGAACTACTTGTAAAGACAAATTGATGCTTCAATTGAAGTTTATCTTTCCTTAATTTAATGTCACTACTCCTAGTTTTACTACTTCTTGCACAACCCTGAATTCCTCTCCTTTCTTGGTGTTTATAGCCTTCAAATATTTGTCATTTCTTGTTATGTTCTCCTTCTTTATTGTCTCCTAGCCAAAGTCTGCTTATTTCATTTTCTTGGTCTCTCTTTAAATCAGCCCCGGATGTTCTTGTTGCTCCTCTGCTTCTACTTTAGATAGTTTTTGTTTTAGTTAATGGGATGTTTTGAAGTGAATGAAATATTCCCGAGTGTTCTAGAAATAGGGACTAATTCTCTCTGTTCTCTGATGTCCTGGCCCCAAGCTCAAAACCATCTTAAGGCATGGTCTTGTGAGAGGGTCAAAAGATCCATGAACCAATGCTGGAATTCCCAGAAATCCTATCTATTACAGATTTCGCGTGTTATAAAATAGCTTGCGTAAAAAGGGATTAGACATGTTTTTTCCTCTGTTTCTGGGGAAGCCAGCACTTGTGGCTTGCAAAAGCAGCTAATGTACATGTGCAAATAAATTATGGTATGCAGAGCAAATCCAGTGTGTTGAATTTACTATGCAGGCTTGTCTGTGCTCTATATCACATGCTCAGCGAATGCAGCCACACTTGCTAACTGCACATGTCTGGAGTTGTAGAGATCTCTCATCATAGTTGTGTTATGGCCTACCAAAATCCCAAAGAGAGCCCTCCTGTATCCTCAGCTGTGCTGGGGTTATTTCGCACCTTTTGAACTCTGAAGCTATTTTTCAAGTTTATTGGAGGGACAGTGGCATTCTTGCATGGTAGGTGAAGGACAACCTGGCAGTGACATTTTTGTACTCTTCCAGTCCATGGCACCAGATAAGATCCTTGCAGCTAACCTGTGAAAGTGGCTGTATGGAGTGGCCCCTGTATGGAGCTCATTTCAGTCTCATGTTTTCTAGGTGCAGTTACAGCCTTTCAAGCTACCTTTCTTTTGTTTGCTGATCTGACTAATGTTTTTAACCATTTTTCAGTTTATAGTCATGTCATTTTTTATTAATGGGCATTTTATTTTTTCTGAAACAATGATGAGGATGTTAGGTAAAGAGTGGGCTAGCATATTCCCCTATAATATCCCAGGAAGCTGTGTGTGTAAACTTGATATAGTGCCAAGAACTGGATTTTGTTTACTGCCATTCAAACTGTTTTCCCTCTGCATGATTTCGTTCCTATCCAGGTTGAAGTGAATTAATTCTCTGAGTAGTAGTTCCTAAGATGCTCTGTCAAATACTTATAATTCAGATAGGTTATGTATACCATATTCCCTACAGCCACTAATTTTATGATTCTACAAAAGATACTCAGGTTTTTCTGGCACTCTTTATTCTTTAGAAACCAGTGCAGATTAAAAATTTGTTCTATTATTTTGCAGATTAGAGCTGCCTGACTATGGTCTGGAAACCTCAGTTTTGTGTTTCATGTGGTCTGCAAAGAACTGTCTCATCACAAAGTGTAGTCTCTTGCCCTAGACATTAGATTTTGTTACAGGGAGTTAGAGTACGTTAAACACATTTCTTCATATTAGTCATCTATATAGGCAGTTTTTCAATTTGTCGCAGGACTGTGATCACCAATAAAAGGGAAAGTAATCTGTGTAATAGCAAGAGGAAATGGTGCTGTGTCTTAATTAGTTTGCGTAAAACTGTGGACTTCCCAGCAGAATAGATTATACTGATAAGAAAGTTTAGCATCACTTTGAAGATGTATACAGGGAGCTACAAAGGAGTTTTCCTGCAGTTTTTATACCTACTGGTTTTGCTGGGAGTGGTTGCCGTTCCAATCTTATAAATAGAGGGACTTCTCCTTCTGTGTGTTATCTGGCTTACGTATTTTTCTTGGGGGACTAGAGAGTAGAGAAAACACTAATGTGGACCACTATGCTGGCCTCTAGCTTTGTCTACAGATCCTTCCCTCCCTGAGTTCTCCTTGCTTTATGGTGCCTGCTGGTCCCCAGTGAGATACAATCCTGTCCATAGTACTGAATGGGTACAAACTAGTCCTTGTGACATTATTTCCACTTTTTTTTCCTTTTTTTTATATATATATACTTACTGTTTGTATTTGTTCCAGTTTGTTGCCATACAGAACAACAGAGTTATTACCAATTCAGCTACCTGGTTTATGGCTGTGTAAGTGCATTGCATCCTTGAAGGGTTTCTCGCATTCTTCTGTTTTCCTGCCCTGCTTAGCAGCCTGTGTGTTACTTGCCCATTCCTTTTCACTTTTGTGACTTCATTCTTTTTTGCCACAGGCTCTGTGCATCTTTCTGTGCCCTTTCTTCCTATGTCTGTAGTTTTGCATCCTAAGTTTCCTTCACAGGCCAGATTGTCCTCTTAGTTTCTCCATGCCAGGGGCTCCATGTGTTCCTTCCTTCGATGCAGGGACTCCACAGCATATTTCTTCCCTTCCCATGCCTTTTATCCCTTTTGGACTCAAGTGGGACTGGTTTTTTTGGAAGGTGTATCTCCTGCAAGTGAACAAAGATTTGTCTCACTCTGTAATCCTTGCATTTTCTTAATTAAATATCCTCACAAGGACATTCAGTGAAACTCACTATTAACTTTAGTTCTTTAAATCTCTTTTTAGGAAAAAATTAGTAATCTATTGACCCAGGAATACTGTTGTAAAAATAAATTAGATAAGCAAAAGAAAATCTTATACCATGATGATGATAAATTTGGGGACACGGAGAAAACTATTTCTTAGCATGTCTTTGTCTTCCATTAATAACAATAATGTATGAATTCTTTCACAAGTGAAGGCAGATAAGATAGCCACATACAGAATATCTTTATATGGCTCTGACCCAGTTAGCTGTCCTCAGCTGGGAACCAGAATGCCTTTGTCTTTTTTTGTGTGTGTTTTTCTGAGTAAATTTTTCACCTGCTGATTCCTCTAATTTTGTCTTATTGCTCCTGTTACTGCAATGCTAAGAGATTTATCTAGCACACACTAGTGTCCTCTCCTGCTGAACTTTGAACTGCTGACGTCCCATTGATGAAAAGAGCCTTCCTTCCCCAAGTTGTATTCTACTAACAGCTGGCCCCATATGCTTAAGCTTCCATGATAGAAAGTGCCCTCATCTACTGTTTCTGCATGGGCCAGTTTCTCTAGTTGTCTGTTTATACGCTGTTCTTGACTCTCCCCAGCTTTCTCTGTTCCATGCACATCTTTCACTGAGATGTGACATGCAAGGAGTCAGTGAAGCAGAGAGACTCTGGTTAGCTCTTGCAGCTTGCCAAAGCTGCAGAGAAGGATTTGTTAATGACAGGGTGATGTTATGGGAGGGATAGAAAGGGGGCCTTTCCAAGACAGGGAGAAAAAGGAGGGAGCAGACTAAGAAGATGATTTCAAAGCTATAGTTAAAAAAAGTGGCTTGATTTTGCTTACATGCTATCTCATAAGTTACTTGGGTTCCTGCACCAGCTGTTTTCCCATCATGCCAGTCAGAATTTGGGGAGGAGGAGATAACCTATGCTTTCCAAAGTACAAATATTCTGAACAAGCAGCTGACTGGTCTCTTTACTGTCTAACAGCTGATCTGAAGCTTCCCAGCATCTAGCATGGCAGAGTTGTCTTACAGTATTTGTGAAGGTGAAGGTCACACACCAGCCTTGGATCAGGCAAGTGGGAGTTAAACAAATTGGCTTGTAGAACGTCCTAGATTTGTTTGAACGGACCTGAGAAAATTCTCTCTATTACAAGGCTGGCTGCATTCACCCAACCACCTTGGGACATAGCAGCGTGCCAGCACAGTCTGCCAGCACAGCTGCTGGGGTCTGGTATGTCTTGCTGTGAGGCCTGGCTTGGAGCATTCCCAGAATTAAATTGCTGGCACTCACTGCATTAGCAATGAGCCAGAGGAAGGTCCAGGTTGTCACTGCTTTGGTACCATTACCTGAGTTCTCTCCTTCAAGGCTGCACCTTAGATCTAAAGTTAGAGACTCTGCCCATTGCATTTTGCTGTTCTCCTCAAGATGGGACAGCACCTGGTTATTTTGTCGTTCCCTGGGCTGAGGTAGATAGAGGTCACAGATGAACACGCCACCCTCCATGTGGGTTGCACTGTGTCATCATGAGCTGTGATGATAAGCCAAGTTATTAGAAATAATCTGCCTGCCTGTCAACTGCCTGTTAAGAAGGTGTTGATGTGAGCATGCATGTGTGTAACGGCAGAGAGAACGAACGTGCATTTGTAGCCAGGCCACCTTGGGAAGTGAGCTCATCAGATCTGACAGTCCCAGAGAGTGAGCCAAGAGGCTCCAGATGCCCCGACCAGCAGCTTTTGCCAGCGAGTGCTGCCTAGCCACCTCCTGAGGTCCATGAGACAATTAGCATGGACGTCTAATTGCATGGAAGGCGTTTTTGGAAAGTGTGGCCACAGAGCGGGGACTGGCGGTTTCCAGCCTTGCTGGCAGTCCCTAGGTTAAATGTGACCTGACATATGGGACTTCACAGAGTCTCTTTTTCTAACCTTGAAAACCATGGGGCAGTGTTTCAGCTGAAAACAAAGTCAGCTTTAACTCCAAGGCAAAACCCATTTTCAGGCTTGTGTACAAGCCTTAGCTTGTCATGGGAACTGCGCTCCTTTGGTAAATGCCACCAAATTTCCTGTCACTGCAAGTACCCCTTTTAGTGTGCAGAGGGCACATAATGATCTTCTCTGCTTCATTTTTACCCCCATGAAAAGGGCCAGTCATCTGGAAGCCATAACAGCTTTAAACCCAGCTGCTTGCTTCCTTTCATGAGTGACTGTCCAGAACACTTCAGTTTGGAGAGGCTGAAGACAAGCTAAATAACTGAGCCCTGTGCTTTTTTAATCTCCTTCCAGTCTGGTAGTAGGGTCACAGTTGGTTCGGATTTTATTTTTTGTATAAAGTGAACTGTGAAAAACATTTGTATCCCTGAATCATAACTGCAATACATATGTAGACTTAAACATGCCAAATCAATCAGTCTGAAGGGAGAAAGATACAGAACTAGCTGGTTCGTAGGATTAGTAATGGGGTGAGGATCTGTTTCCCATGTGGTTGCCACTTTCCTTCCAGGCAAGGTTAGTGAGGCTGAGGCCATCTGATAGCTGCCTGGTGTCCCTGTGTAGTGACATGCATTGACATACACAGCATTGTGGCAGCCATCACAGAGACTGAAGGCTTGAGAACTAGGAGTCCCCAAAAGGCTATGGTTATTTTGTGACCTTCTCCAACACCACAGTCTTCAAGTCCCAAGTGAAACGGGTTTAGGATCAATTTACAACTACAAGCAACTGCATGGGAAGGACTTCTTTTGTGTGCTGAGTATCATCTGTCCTTTTGTGTACTAGCTGTGAATTGTTTTGCGTGTACCTGAGATTGATTAAGCTCATATTGCCCACCTCAGAGAACACGATTTGTCTCCTTCCAAGCCCAGGTTCCTTAATTTCTATGAACTCTTTGGAGAAGGAGGGATTAGCTTCAGAAGCAAAAGGTTGACAAACTTATCTATAAACTCAGATTTTCATCTGGACCTAAAAAGTCCTCCCATATTGTACGTAGCAGGCTTTATCTGCAGCTTCACCTGTTCCTCACTTAGGAAGAACACAAAGTAGCAGTTCTTAGCATGCAGAAGCACAGAGAAAAACTTTTTCATAACCGTCACTCCAGATTGCGCCACAAGCCTTGATCCAAAGGACTCTTGTGCTTTTGGGGATGAAGTGGGTAGGGAAGTGCACTGGGCTAAATCTGAGTCCTCAGGGCGTTGCTTAATGTGCATCCGTCCTTGCGTTCACTCCAGCTATAGACAAACAGTGAGATCTAAGTGTGCTTCACACTGTCCGGGTCTAAATGTTTTCCCTGGCTGCTTGCAAACCCTGTGCCTGGAGGCATGCTGTCCTTCCCTGGGAAGAAAATCCAGGCTCGGGGACTGAAAGGGAGCTGTGGCATGCTCTGATGTGGACAGCTGGGAACCAGAAGAATGAGGCATGCTGCACAGTGCATCACAGTTCAGTTACAGTCCAGTTGATGACTGAGCCTTCTGTGCTGGACCCAGGCTGCTCTCCCGTCCTGTCATGACTGCAACCTTTGGAGGGTGCTTAGCTTCCTCCAGCTGCAGCAGCAAAATTGTCTGGGTCTTGCTTATCCTCTCACTGCTTTCATCCTTACATCAGCAGATGAACCTCAAGCCAAGAAGTTAGCCTGCCATCCCATTTCTTGGGCGGAACTGTGATCTTCCCTTGAAGTGACCTACCCTGCCCTTGCTGCAAGGTGGGCTGCATCTCTCAGCAGTCTGGAGTCTACTACACCGCTGTAACCTGTCAGGGCTGCCAGGATTTGCGCTGGCCCAATCAGCTGCCAATGCCCTGCGGGTTGTAGCCTACGTGTACGGACGCTGATTTTGGGATGTTAGTACATCAGACATAATGACCATTTCTGGTTATACGTTTATTTTGCAGGGAAGCATGCTGTGTTCATACAGAAACAATAACTTCTGGTTAGCTTTCACAGGGGTGCAGCTATAATGCTGCTGCAGTGTGTGACTGTGTAACTTGAATCAAGGTGACTTTATCTGAGCCTAATTCACTTTTCAGTCTCATTTCTGGTTTGCATACTCTGGGGATACATCCGTCCTCCCTTTCCCACCCTGGTTTAAACAATCTGTGATCCCATTTTGGTAGGCTGCTTCTTTGTTACTAAACATCGAATAAAAAAAGGAGGCTGATTTCTTAGTGCAGAAAAATGCCACACTTCTGAAGCAGTTGATTAGTGGTTTTTTTTCCCAAACATTTAAAAAGAGGATTTCTGGGGTTTGGAAACCCATTTTGGAGGAGGAAATGGAGTAAAAGCTAGCAGTATTTGACAAATAAAAGATGACTCAAGTATTAGGAAACATTCTCACTGTGACGCCTCTGAGCTTGTTGAAGAGGCTTGGAAGAGAAATAGTGGAAGCTCCATCTGTAAAAGCATATAAAAGTAGACTGGACATTGCAGGGGAGAATATGCTACAGAGCTCAGTCCTGTTTCTCTGTCTGCAACTGTTAAGAAAACTTTTCTGTCTTTCCTTTCTGTGCTACTGGTAGCTTTACTTCCCCCAAGATAAGAAGTGTATGCCTGTGTGTGGTGTTAATGATCAAAGGAGAAAAATAAGCAGTTCCTTAGGTGCAAGGGCTGAAAACATGGGAATTACCTCCTTGCTTTTGTACGTTCATCTCTGAAGGCATTCCTTCTCCCCTTGCTCCCTCATTCTCCTCTACTCTTTGTCAACAATAGGAACAGAAATGCAGGAGTTATATATAGCATTTGTGGGGCCTCCGTGCTTGGCAGCACATTCTCTTGTGGTTTTGAGGCTGAAAAACAATGGTTAATGGGACACTGTGGAAAATTCTCTGTCCTGGGCTGCCAGTGTGAATATCTGTAAGAGATCAGATTTTAGAGAAATCTACAAATCTCAGGTCGTAATGACCGTAACGCCCAGAGCAAAGCATGAGAGGCGCTGTGGCTAGACCAATTAGGCAGAATGAGAAACTTTTTTTAATGAAGGTGAAGCCTTTACAAGTTTATATCATCAAGCTTCTCTCTTCCCAACTTTGGTCACGTATATATGTTGTTGAGAGACAGGTTTTAAAATTATTCCTCCTGTTCCAAAATGGTTTTTTCAAACATACAAGCAGTGCTACTGACTTAAAACGCAGTAAGCTTACAGAAATGGGGGGCTCTGCACAAGTCATCAGCGTCATTATTTGGTTCTGAATAATCCTAAATTTTTGAGGTTTTTTCCCCCAACTTTGAACACAACTCCAGCTGTAAGCTTGCAGCAGTCTTTCGTAGCTCTGCAATCACGGCCAACCTTTCAGTGAGCATACCACAAAGTTACTGAGTGCACACTTTGCAGTTCATGTACTTCAGCGGTTGTCACTGTGTGATAGATCTCGATGATATCTGTCCTCAAGATGTTTGATAAAATATTAACCTTTAATATTCATTGGTCAATGCAGATGTTTGTAAAACTGAGGGAAGACAAATAATTGATAATCAGGTTATGAAAATGTACACAAACTAGGTTTTAAAAGTGTTTAAGCAATAAAATTTAGTGTGGATAGCCAAGATATTAATTAACTCTGAGATGCTGGAATGGCTTCTGCAGTTTCACAGAAGTAACTCCACTCCAGGTTTAAAAGAAAAAACAAAAACAAAAAAAAAAAAAACAAGTCATACTTGTGAGAAACTGCTGTAAGTAGAAGGAGGCTTTAGACTCAAACACATAACTTCACTGCACATGTGCCATTAATAAACTGTGAAGTTGTGAATTGCAGCAATATGAATACCTGAGAGCAACTTTCTTCTCATGTGGTACCAAGGCACTTGAAATTCACTGGAATGCTTTGATAATAGCCTCAAGGTTAAGGCAGGATAAAACTGATGGCAGGTTATATTTAGCCTGGGTCCTTGACTCTGGGACTCTCTCCCCTGCTGGTGCAGCTGAGCCCATCTCTAATGACCTTCAGTTCACATTGCAAGATGGATTTAATTTCTGGGACCTTTGGAAACAGGAGTTGAGTATGGATGAAAGTTAATTTTGGTGGGCTAGGATGGACTTTGTACACTTAGTCTAATCTGTGTTTGTTGCCAAACCTCGCAACTTTACCTTGAGTTTCACAGTAGCTGATTATTTTAAAATAGCCCAGTCTCCTAAAGTTAAGTTGCTTTCAGCTTTGGTCTGAAAAACAGTAAAGTGTTAGCCTGCATAATTTTTGGAGCAAAGTTTGAAAATGTGCACTAAAGCCTCAGAAACTATAAAGCAAAGAAAAAGAACTAAAAACACATTGCCGTTGTTCTCAATAGGTCCTTTTAAGGAATATTCAGGATTTGCATGTTTATTTGTTGTTAGTTATAGTATGTATGAGTTTGGAATAGGTACAGAGTTCCTAGAAAAATAAATCTGAAAAGGTCAGTGAGCAGTATATAAGAAAGTGCAAAATGGGGTGTGGAAGAGCTGACATATAATCGCCCCTAAAATCCAATTGAAAAGGAACAAAATGGGGGACACAGAGGGGTTTTTGTTTGGTTGGTTTTTTGTTTTGTTTTGTTTTTCTTTTTTAAGAAATGATCCCTCTTCTTACTCTTGTTTGTCAATGAAGCTGGAAGCAGTGCTACTGGAAAATACAGGAGTTGAGCTGGTTTTCTCACTAGTGGGAATAGAAGTCAGCCTTTGAGAGCGAAACGAACTGTAGATATCCTACAGTAATTTTTCTAGGCGCTCTCCCATAAAGCACACTGACAGGAATGTGAGTTGTTTCTCTCTCCCTGAGTCAACGCACTAAATATTTTGCTCCTTGTTTTGCACTATTAAAGAGTTAATACTTGGATATTCTCCTGTCACTGTGTTCTAAGTGCGTTCATGGTGTGAGCTATAGGGTACTGATGATGGGAAGGACTTCATTTGTAACCAAAGCCATGCTCTGTTGTCCCTGCAACTGGCAGACATAGATATTAATGCTATGCTTAATTAGAGTGACTGAGTGGTATGTGTTCGTCAGATGGAGAGGTTGGGAAATGGGGTAAAAGACTGAGGAAACCAAAGTCTTTGTATTGTATTGTTTTTGCATCATCCATCTCGTTCCATGCTGTCTGCTCTTGCACAGGAAGGATGAGTGCCACATACAGGACGTGATCCTGGGAAATTAATAGCAATGTTCTGAGGTATATCCAGAGCAGGCTCATGTGTTTTTTTCAGTCCTGCTATATCATAGTCTGTGCATTTTTTAAAAAGTCATATTGGAATTGCTCAAATCTCATCACTTGCCACTTGTGGCAGAGAAGGCTTGCAGCTGGCGCGCTACTGCCTTTCTCAGGAGGATGCCAAGTGGTGAGAGCTGAGTACCAATGTCTGTGCCTACACTGGTCTTGCCCATGCCTTCTACTCCAGTCTGCTGCTGTTTTGTGGCAACCTGTCTTGTTTACTAGTGTCAAGAGATTCAAGCAGTGCCTTCTAATACACAGAGCTTCTCCTGGGCTCTCAAGATGAATGTTGACTTTCCCGTACAGCCGCTGCATACAGATCACAAGAACCACAGAAGATCCATTTAGATACTTGCTTTTTTGCCTATACCCTTGAAGGGGAAGGAAGGAGTTAGAAGCTGTTTGTGCTGTTATTGACAGCAGACCGGTGACTTGAGTACTCTGCAAAGACTTCAAAATGCAATGAGGCTTTCTGTGTAACTAGCATCCCTTTCTCCACTGCTCTTTCTACATCCTAATAAGTATATCCAGATTGGTTATACTAATGATAATCCCCCAGAAGCCGAAAGCCTACAGTCATGGAAATTTACTTCCACATTTAGTGTACCATAATATAAGTAAATAATTATGTTTTTAATATTTTGGTACTGCCACCCAGAAAAATAATACTCATAAATTTCCCAACACAGAAATCAAATGCAACCCACTTAATTACTAGCAAGTAAGCAATGATTCTTCCTCCTTAAAATACCCAAACACGTTCATAATTAGCTAATTAAACTACCATATAAATGATTATTCAATATAAAAGAGCAATCGAGAGGCGGGCAGAGGAGGAAAAGCAGTGAAATCATTACCCGCAGACACACTTCTTTCTCCAAGGAAGCTAGTGAATTGTTGCAGGAGAGATGATGGGTGGAAAATAATAACAGCAGCAATAATTAACTTGACAGCAATAATTAACTTGACAATATCCGCAGTTTGAAGCCAACCAGTAAGTTTGTTTTGCTGATAGAAGACCACGTGTGAGAAGATGTTTACCTCTTTCTCTGCACTTCAGCAGTGAGTGTTGCAGATGGTGTTGGCAGAGCAGGGAACTGACAGGGCAGTTCTGGATTCTGCCCTCTGATAACCTCAGTTCAGTATGTACAGTTTCGATAAGTCACATAGGCAAAAGTTTTCATACTCGAATGCCCCATTTTAAACAATAAATTGCACATTCATGTGCAGCTTATGAGTGGGCCTGAAGAACTACAAAATAGCTACTCTCAAAATCAGCCTGGAGATGCTATTTTCTGCTCTAGACAGAGAAGCTGCCCTAATTCAGTGCTGGTGTGGGCTGAGTGGCCCATTTAAAACATCACTGTTGTGATGTTGATGAGCATTAACTCATCTGTAGCCTAGGACAGTAGAAATCCCCATCCTTTCTTTTGAATATAACTTGAGAAATCCTTGAGGTTATGAAAGATCTTTACATTTTGCTTACCGAGTGGCTACCGAGTGGGACCATAATTTGGTGTATATTCTACAAATTGGTAAAAACTGGTAAAAAAATGGTCATCTGTTCCTCATGAGTGGGTGTCGATGCTGAGTTGTTAATGACATCTCTTTTAATGTCCAGGAAAATCAGCAAACTTCTGCTGGCATATATTTTTGTAGAGACAAACTTGTTCATTCAGGAACTCTTGACATAGCTAAGGAGCAAGTATTTCATTGTAAGGAGCTCCATTAGCCTTAAAGTGTTACGTAGGTTTAATTTATATGTCCATAGACTTACTGAAGATGAGTGACGTTCCTTAATTTTTGCGTCTTTTCTGTGTTTCCACAATCCTTGCCACTCATATCTGAATATTGCCTCTCAGCTTCAAGATATTAGTGTTTCTCTTCTCTTTTCCTGCAGAAATCAAGCTGAGGGGATTTCATTTTCTTCCCTCTGTCCTCTACCACATGTAGCAAGTATCCCACATAGATACTCTGATTACTTCATGTTTCTTTTTCAGTTGAATAATAGTTAAGAAGAGGCAAGACAAAAAGAGATACTTGTTAACATGGCACAGAAATCAAAAATTGGAAATATTCTTCAACAGAATGAAAAATGCAGAAACCCACTGGGTTATGGAGACAAATGTCCTTTAGTATTTGATGAGTCAGATTAATTCTTTTCTGAAGTTGTAAACCAGTCTGCTTTAGTCTTTTTCCTTTAGCAGTTTGGCCGAGGACACAGATATTGCTTGAATCTTCTCCCTTAAATCGAATCAATTTTTATAAGGCTCTTGTGTATTTTGGTATTGGAAATGCTGCTGTTTTTATGTTCACTTGTGATGTACTAAAGTGGTAACAATTCTGAACAGGCATTGCAGAGACGAGGTATGAGGTTTGAGCCCTTCAGATTCATTTTTCTGCAAGAGCTGTCAGGGGTGTGTGGGCCTTGGTAACTTGAATCGGGCAATAAATTGAAGTGATATCTTAATCGCTGAGTGTTTTAGCTTGTCTGCCATGGCAAAGATGTTTATAATGTTGGAAAGGGAAACGAACTCTGTTTAGAGCTCACTTTACAAGAAAACTACTCAGTAGCTAGGGGAAAAAGTGGAAAAAAATTGGAAATGAAGCCTAGGGGTGGAGAGCCAAGACGAGGGCTGTCTGCAGAATGATCAGTCTTTCCCAAAGGACCGTGCGAGCAGCTCCCTCTGGAAGGGGCTGTGCAGCCAGGTGAACAGCAGAGGTGAAGACAGGGTGGACTAATTTGGGACCATTGTTGGAAATTATGTATGGGGGGAAGTTTAAAAGAATTACATGCATATCTGCCATGAACACAATTATTATAAAATGTGGTGTACAAAACACAAATCTCTCTGCTTACTTGAAAAACACAAGTCTCACTGGAGTCAGTGAGAGCTACTGAGATTGAAATGTGGAATGCGGAAATGCTGGTAGGTGCTTTGGCACAGACAGAGGAGCTGAACTTTGGACAGCTGGTCTCTTAAATATGGGCTCTGATTCACTGTTGTGCCCATTGGAAGACTAGCAATAGCATGGGAAAATGTGGCTGTGTGACCTTTGGGTCTTCTCTTTTCTGGAAATTGCTAGGGAGTCATTTTGTCCATAACACAGGTTAAAAGTTTATCAGCTTTTGCCCTTAAAGGCCCAACCTAGCAATTGGGCATATCTTGCTGTCTGTGTGACCTCTTCAAATCCTTTGCTGAAGAGTAGCATAATTTCATTACAACAATTCTCTGCAAGTCAGGAGATGCACCAGTGGTCCATGTGTGCTGTTTAAGAAGAGCCAGGGCACCACTGATTCTCAGGACTCTTTTTTTTCCTCCAAGCTGAATCTGACTTTTTACATTATGTCTTCCTGGTATAGTCTTGTTTGGATTTTTCATGCCTTCTTGTTGGCTTTTTGATGCCTCCCAGTGAATACATTTTTACTTGTGGGTTTCCAGTAAACAAATCTAGTATAGGGATTACAAGCTGTTACTGTAGGTGGTTGTAGTGTTTTATCAGTGGCTCAGGAATACTGACAGAAAGTGACAGAAACCAAGAAAATATTATTTAAGTAGGGATGATGAAGTGGGATGAAAATGGGAGAAGTCACAGGAAGGAGGACAAGAGACAGAAAGCTATCAAGCATGGGGAAGAAAAACAACGACGAACTGCAGTAACAAGCAATTCATTTGTAAAACTACCTAAGTTAAGCTCTGCTTCTAGGACAGCTCTTGCTGCAGTCTTCCATGTTGTCTTATACCCACATCAAGTGTCTCTGGAGGCACCAAGCCATCTCCTTAAAATAGGCGTCTACCCTCTGTGTGTTGCAGAATGTCATCATCTCTGATGCAAAGCTGCCTGGCCTCCATCCCTGCAGTAAACTACCTTTTTGAAGCCATGTTCAGCTGTCAAATGCTTCCAGGATAAGTTAGCCAAATAGTATTTTTTGGCTTTTGCATAGTCTTTACCTTCCTTAAGTATCCCAAGTTCAAATACCATTGCATACATTAAGCACATCTTGTTCCTCTTCTCTTTTTCCATCTTGTCTACAGAGCTCTGTCATTCTTGGATAAGTTTCACAGCCAAGCAATCTTATTTAGGGTTTTTATTGTTTTTACCCATGATAAAGCTAGTGATTCTTTAAAGTGGAACCTTCAGACTAAATTGCCTTTTCAGCAACATTAATGCACTGCCCCTGAATACGACACGACGGGCTGCTTCACCTTGAGACAGCTTGGCTTCCTCCTGTATGTGCTTGCAAAAGCTGTCTGCTGTGTTGACTGAGGACTAATTGCTGGAGTGAGAGAGAGAAAAGAGAGAAACATGGATATATTTTCACATAGGATGTTCCTTTCCTTCCCCCAGGCAAGTAGGGGCAGAGGCCCCTAATTTCTTAACAGACAGCAAAATTTAAGATATGGTAAACAGACAGCTGTCATCATATACTGAAGTAGTTTTAAGGCATTTGAGAACTAGGTATTTTCCAGGAGAATTTGAGGTGTGGAGAGATTGGCTACTACTGTAGGGTAAAATTAGAAGGGCACAATGAAAAGGAAGGTAGTCTGAACTTAAAATGGTATAACTGAGATTAGACCTACAAGTACCCTGACAGAAAAATCTGAATGTGCATTCCTTTTTCCTGTGCCCTGAGAGTCTGTTTCTCATTGTGCTTTAATTTTTCTTTTCTTTCTTCCTCCTCATTTGTCTGTATCATATTTGTTTATCTATTCTCTGGCCCCTTCTAGCATTAACATCCCAAATTAATATAGCACAATGTAAATATCATGCTCAACTCTATTACCTAATAAACAAGCGTACATGTTAAATATTAGAACATGATTAAGCAACTCAGAACACATCCTGTGCCCTAGATCCTGCATGACTCATATGACATGGCAGTTAATAACCAATCAGCTATAATTGACTAAAGCAGGAAAAAGGATAATACTGAAAAGGAGGGGGTTGGGGATTTTTTAAAAATAGTACAGGGATTCTTTTCCATTAGTAAAAGAACAGTAGATTTTTATGTTGCCTCCATTTGAAGATCTCAGAATGCTCTGCATTCTTTACAGAAAGATCGAAAGTATACAAAAGGATTAAATAACTGCTGGAATGCAGACGTGCTGAGTAGAAAGCTACAGCTTTTAAACAATGCAGAGCTACTTAAGAGCTCAGCATACAAAGTACAGAAAGCCGACCAGTCAAAAAAGGCAGAACTTGGGAATTTCTCGAATATAGGTAGGTTGTATTTATCTAGCAGGAATTAGTCAAAACAGCGAGAATGACACTGCAAACTCGGAGGGAAAAGCTGTTGGGATGTTAGTATTACATCTTATTAAATTGTTCTAAGAGGAAAGTTTTCTAAGGAGACTTGGAGTTTCAGGTTACAGAACAGTACAGAGGATGTGGTACATTTTTAGGTCTTGCTCAGAGGTGAAAAATTCAGAGGCTAAATGTAGGAGAAAAAAATTATCCATTAAAATATATTGATGTGCATAGATCTGTGTGTGTGAGAGTGCATATTTTTTCTTTCTAACTGGACTGAATTTGAAAAATAATGAAAATCAGAATTTGATAGTACCTGTTACACTTAGGTTCTTTTCCCTAAATACTAGGATATTTTTAAACAGTTAAGCATAACTGCTAACACTGCAGTATCCTTCTTATAATTACTGCCTTGTAAAACAGAGCCCAATAAAAATTATTTTAGGAGGCTGTAAAGCTCCCTTTGGGAGAATAGAAAGGAGCCCTGGTAAGGGAAGGGCATGGCAGGCACAGCTGAGGCTGGAGCGATGCAAGATTTCTCTGATGGTCATTTTGGTGCACTTACTGCTGATTAGCAGGAAGCCCCCATTTCCCTTCTTGTGAAGGTCTTCCTTGCTCACACTGCAACGCTCCAGAGTGCCAGCCTTACCAAAAGCTTTACTAGTACCAGCTTGTAAGGACTGGAGTGGATAAGGTAAAGAAGAATGTTTACTGCCAAACAGAAGTCAATATTACCTCCTTTCCTTTATGATGTGCTCCTAATTTGATCTTGGATTTCCATTCTCATTAATCTACCCATGGCATGAATTCTCCTGATGGCTTTTAAAAAAGTGTGATGGCTTTAGAAGAGTGAGCTATATTGTGCCTGTTTTATATCAGAGCCGTAGAGATGTAAGCCTCGTTGTGTGCTCAGTAGGTGCATTGTCTTGTTATTTAATTGGGTTTTGTTCCGCATTTTAAAGAGCAGAGAGCCACTACATTACATGGTTACATTCCTGGGGAATGTGTCTTGTCAGATACTGTTTTAGTCAAACTGATTTAGTATTTTGCGAAGGATGTTTTGGTTTCACAGAAAAAGAACATAGCAACAGGTAGAAGGAGCAGCAGATTGACACACAGGGTCAAACTCTGAACTGCACTGGGACCCTTGCAATGAAAAATGCAGCAAGTTCATCAGCTCTTTCTTGATTCAAATTCAGGTTTATTATTGGAGCAGCTGAACTCTGTTGTACAGAAAGATACTTGAGTTCCCTATCTGGAGAGTGTAAATGGAGTGTATCTCTGCCTAACAAGATGCACCACAGCCTTCTCTGCTTCAGTCAGCATTGGTTGTGGACCTAAGAGCAGTGAGTTTTCAGCAAATGAAACTACATACCAGCCACAGCACAATAAAATTAAGTATTATACTATATAATATAATATAATATCCTTCCTGCTTTTAGCCAACATGGCAACAGAAAGCTGCTAGGCTCTTTTTTGGCAATGTTTTTGTTCATACATAACTTGCCAGTTGAAAGAATTTTGGGTCTTCTGGTCCCCAGTAATACTGCAGCTGCTTTTGCAACATCTTGATATCTTTTTGGTGTTACAATGCAAATATCACCACATAAGTGCATTGCTATAGCACAAAATGGCTTAGAGAAGTAACCCACTGAATAGCCTTCTCAGATAATGAAGTTTCTTTAGTACCCCCCCCCCCCAAACATTGCCTAGTATGTATATGTTATCTACAGCGTGGAAGAGAAGAGTATTCCCCCATGGTGAGAAGATTGGGGGTTGGTGCCTTCTCCTGGAATTTTCTATTCCTGATTTTGTCATAAGGTGGTAATCACACAGGCTTAATTTCCAAATTTGTTCTTCAGTTCTGGATACCCTGTGTTTTAGAGATGGAGACCCAAAAACATACAGTTGCAGCTGAACCTCTAGAAATCTTGCATATAAGGAGAAGAAAAGTAGAGTACAAAACAAAAACAACAACAACAAAGAGGCAACAGGATAGACAGATGTCAGAAACAGAAGGCAAGAGGTGGGGTGGAAGCAACTGAGGGGGAAAAAGAGGGACAGAGGCAGCAACGTCTCAGTTTTCATCCACCAGGAATTAATCAAAAGTTTCTAAACATTTAGACAAAATCTTTTCATGCTTGTCAGAGATTCCTTTTCTCTAAATTGTTATCAGCTTGTTAGCTGGTTAAGTCAGCCAAGTCAGCATGCCAAGCTCATATCCCTGGAGGCATCATCACTCCAATTAGCGAACAAAGAATTTGGTGTCTCTGAAAGATCAGGAAAAAATGTTCCAAAATGGGCACTCAGAAACTGGAAGACCCCAAACCTTCAAATACCGTTCTCCTATGTATCTCTCAGTTTTCCCAGTTGTGAAATGGGGACAGTTCCTCTCTTGGCCATGTGGTATGGTTTATATTTTAATTCATTCATTACTGTCGCTGAAGTCCAGTGCCACCCTTGGGTGAAGGAGACTGTACTTATTCAGAGTAGTAGTATTGCTGCTTTGAAGGCTTCTCTGATCTATGGAAATCAGTAGATTTAGTGGCCTAAGCCAAACTCTCAACAAATGCCAATTCTTTCTCTGCTGCCTGTATCAAGGAAACTCCAGCTTTGCTCCAGAGACATAAGGAGTTCAGCAATCTGTTAATCCCCAAATTTCTCTAAATCCAGGATTAATTAAAAATATGCTCAGAAAAGCTCATGTATTTCTGCTACAGAGGCTCTGTGGACCCTAAGCAAAAGAGATCAAAAGAAGACTAAACGTTCACAAGGTCATGTTCCCAAATGCCCTTTAGAGGTAGATCCACTGAAGAAGAGAAGCTTCCATCATAAATATCACCACTCCAAATAAGAACCAGGCAGAACAATAACGCTTAAGAGTCTTCTGAAAGAGGGGACAATCCCTCTGGTTAACTTGGCCTTTACCGGGTGATCTTAGAAAACCCTGAATCTGCAAAAGAAGAACAGAACTTACTCCATTCCAGGGGTGTTGCAATGGTGTTTGTAAACTGATCAGTGCTGGGGGAGAAGCCTGAATTCTGTTTCCCCCAAGAGATCTTCTAAGCTCCTTTTCAAATGATGGCATATAGAGGCATTCCTTGAAATCCCAAATGACTAACATTTCTTGCGTAGATCTGCTTAGCTGGAAGAGTGTCAGAGAGATTTTGAAAGGCTATTCACTCGTGGATACAGAAGGACTGTCCCCTGATGTCTTTGCATCCAAAGCCAATAGACAGCTGCCTCCCTGATGAGACAAATCCGGCTGGGTTTTATGACCCCAGACACCTATTAGAGCCTCCGAACTACAAAAGCTAGGGCTAGAAGAAATCTTGAGAGGCTGTTTGGTCCATCTGCTGCCCCCAAGAAGGGGTTAGCCTCTAGCGATTTAAACGCCACAACTTCCCAGGTAATGTACTCTAGCACATCCTTATCACCAGTACCCCTATCCCAAAGAAAGGTTTCCTTAATATCCATCCTAAGTCTTCTTTGTGCCAGTGTAAAGCCATTATTTCCTGCCCTGTCCACAGTGAACACAGGGAAACAGGTTATTTATTCCCTGTCTCTTTGCAGCAGTCTATAGCCTTGTCTTGCCTTGCCTTCTCTATGCCGAACAGCTTCCCAACAATCTTTCCTCTCGGGTCATTTTTCTATACTTCAGATGATCTTTGTTGTTCTCCTCTCGACCCTCTCCAGTCCATCCATGTACTCCTTCATTCATAGAACTTCAGCAGAATTTTTACCCCTGCTGAGTATAGCAGAAGAATTTTGTCGTGTCTTGCAGTTTGTACGTTTGTTTACACATCCCAGCATGATGTTTGCTTTTTAGTTTTGCAATAGCATGATGCTGAGTCATCTTCAATTTGCTGTCAATTATAGCCCCTGAAGCCTTTTCTGAAGATCTAAAGCGCTAAGGTGATGAGACAAACTTATCCCTAACGATCTCTTTCTTTCAGTCAGTTCTAGAAAACTTGTGGGATAAATTTAGCTGTACTAGTTACACATCTGGCAAGTTATACAAGAGATTTCATTGTCATTTCCGCTTGCTATGCAGCAGCCCAGCTAAACATGGTATAGTACAGGGAATCTAATGGCATCAATTCTGGGTAATTGAACATTTCATGAAGGGAGTGATTGCAGAAAAGAAACTAATGAAAATTAAAGAAACCCTCTTAATTATTTTATTTTATGGCCCCTTTGTCAATGGCCAGTGGATTGACAGTCCTATTTGCTTGTTACGTTTCAGCTCCTTGTGAAAATGAATTGAGTTTGAAATAAAGCAAAGTGAGACAGAGAAGCAGAGTGAAAGAGAGGACATGCAGTGACATAGTGTGGCTGGAAGACAAGCTGAGGAATGCTGTTATGTTGAGGGAATTGATACGAGTCCTTGTGACATGCCTGCTTACCAATGTTTTTCCACATCTTTATGAATCATGACGGATCTATAAGAAAGGAATGTTTATGAGGGAAAAAAATGGCATTGGAAAATTTCAGTTTTAGATTGTTTAACTAGAATGGAAAGATTTTAGCAAAACACAAAAATGTTTGCAAAGATTTAATCACAAGGTCATCTTCCATGAAGGAACTGTTTTATGAAAAAACGTTAAGTTTCTGTGCTGGCTCCTACAGCCTTTTAAGAAATCAGAAGGAAGCTGTGGACTGTGAATACTTGTCACCTGCAAAACTTGCTCTCCCTCTATCCATGTGTTACTAACGGTACCAAAGACCGTTAAAACAGAATGAAATAGTTGTATCTAAATTATTTTTTACCATTTAGGTGTTTATTCCTTTTTTTTTCCTACCCTCTGTGCTGTTCTGTAACTCATAATGCCTTATTCCATTTAATTTGTTAATCAGTTTCACCATTCATTTCTCAAACATGAGCACAGCACTCCTTAGAAGAGTTTGCAGACAATTGAAAGAAAACACTAAAATCCCCAGTCTGTGCAATTGTATTTAATGTCAATGTTGGAAGATATTTCCAGTATTACTGGGCCAAAGCTTACTGTACTTCGTTTTTATTCAATTCTTGCTCATGCAGGACTTCTAGAAGTTGATAGAAAACTTGTCCAAATAAGGACTTCAGTTAAAATCTGCTTCAGGATAGATTTTTAAGTGTTTATAAAATCTATATTTTTGCCCTCACTTTTTTCAAATTGATGCCTTATAGTACAGTATCTTAAAAGCTTTACCTGCAATACCATCACATTCATTTAAGCTATTAACTTTTTGCAACCTTAAATATGTAGTTTGGGTCTGATGTCTCTCAATTTGATGTGGCAGTCTTTGGTTAATCAGAGTAATCATTGCATGTTCTACTGGGAGATAACAATATGATAAGAGAATAATTCTCTTATGACAGCGTCCAGGAGTTCATCCAGCTCCTGCCACTTTCGCACTGGCAGCAATGAGCCCAGCTTTAAATATGCATGACCTAAAATGTACAAAAAGCAGGGCAGGGGGAGCGGAGGGGGTAAAAAGCCAGAGAATGTCATGGGATGACACTGTGCAGAATCTGCAAGACTATGAGGAATATGTACTGAGCCTAAGAAAACACTTATGCCCCACCAAAATGAGTTCAAGTACAGGCATTGGCTGTCTTTTATTTCTGTGGCGTGCGTTGGGACTTGGCCAGCAGAAGGGCAAAAGTGTTGGGTTTAGTGTATTACAGACCAAGTCAGAACAACACGTAAGGATGAAAAATTTGGGAGACATCCAGTACAGCAGCCTATAACATTAACAGTATTAAAAATAATTTTCGGGCAGATCAATATGAATCCTGTTTGCTTAGAGGCTGAGGGGGATTGAAGAATGAGGGGCCTTGGGAGCGGAGTAAGTGAAAACACAAAGTGTGTAACATCTTATTTTCATCAAGTGAACACAAAATCTTTGAACTTCAAGTCCATTTGGCAAAATGTTTGCCAGTCCGGAGCAGTAGTCTGTCTGACATAGAGGAAATCTGGCTGAGTTCTTAGAGAACATTTCACCGGGGGTGACCTCCTGAGCCATGGGTTTAATAAGGATTTGCCTGTAACTGATGAAAGGGAATTGTGGTTAGGGGCAGGATTTAGATGCTGCAGACAGGCCAGCTGAAACCTAATTTTCCCTTTAGACAGAGACCCCCCAGCATATAGTATTTGCAGGCAATATGCCACCCCTGAAGCAGAGGGAATATAGGAAGAGAATACCTTTTTGCAAACTAGCCAGAAGCTAATTAAGCTGAGTTTAATTAAAGATAGAAAATTAATAAAATTACTGACCTTTACTGTCCAGGGTGTAATATTTTTCTTAGTTTTTATTTTAGAAGTACCTACTTGAGAATAAATATTGCTTTAAAGGTTTATTGTAGTAAGAAAAAATATGTACGTTATTTGCCTCTCCTCTGGCTTGAAAATTAGTAGTTCACTATGGTCCTTTTAAGCCTTTTTTCACATGCAAAAAGTGGCATCAGGGCAATATTCATTCCTCATTAATGCCTGAGCTTCACTGAAAATCTTTCTTCCTTTTTCATGAATTAAATGCATTAGCAGGCATTAACCCATTTCACAGATGTTTCTCTTCTCCCCATTTTCCCTCCTGTTTGTTTGCCAATAAGACTGGTTGAAATCCAGGCATTTTATGGGAAATTCTGATATTCAAAATTTGTTTTTGTTGAAAATTTGAATGAAAAGTTGAAATATTCTATATATGATGTTCCCCCTCTCCCCTGCCCCCAAAAGAGTTCTCAGAGAGTTTGAGTGCAGAAACAACAGAGCATTATGTTTAAACATTTTTATTGAAAGAAAATGTTTTAACATTCCCAGATGTTTGAGTTTCTTGAAGCAAATCCAAATATTTTGATATGACTTGACCTTGCATTAATCTGCACCCGCCAGAGTGCTTCTCCAGGCTTTGTGAGGATGATCCACTGCCTTGTCTCTTCTACAGGCTGAGCTATCTGACCAAATTACACCAGACCTAGTGCCAGCCCAACTGTTTGGAAGATGGTATTGCCTGTCAAAATTGTTATTTTCCCCTTTACTCCCCAATATATGCACATACGAGGATGCAACAAAGGCTTGGCTTACAAGAAATGAAGAAACATGTCCCAGTCTGACTGGGGGATGAGGAATCTGAACTCCAGTTTCCAGTTTCTAGTCCCTGGGTGTCTTTCAACACCTGCAGCCACTACGCTGGGGGTAGGCAGAGTGGCTGGTGGGACTTGAACTAAGGAACAGAACAGCTGGCAAAGAATATCAGTAGTTTGGGGGGTTCAGGTAAGCATAAATTAGCAAAAACTGCTAAAAACAAAAGCAGTTCTTTCACTTCTCCTTTCCCAGAAGCAATCTTGTAGCAAGTAGCCTTGTGAACTTTGTCTGTTCAAAATGAAGTTCATTTCTATTCTCTGGGTACAGCACAGGTCAGAGTCATGTTTTTAATTACCAGTTAGACTTCCATTAAGGAAATAAAATGAGTTTTATGTGCTGGTTGTCAAAGGTCCTTATAGCTGCCTCATTTCATGTGCCCTGTCCATTCAAGCAGCAAGCAAACGAACAGAAACTTACTCAGGGGTAGTAAACAAAACCTCAAATACTTTACCCCTCAGAAGGAAAGACAGACTGAGATGGAGAAGCTGCACGGACATTTCATTTTTCATTCCCTTCAGTTGTGTTTTTCCTATCTGCCATGAGCAGTGTGAACAGAATGTTAAATATGCTCTTAAATTACTCGTGGAAAGAAAAGGTCACTCTCTCTCTCTCTCTCTCTCTCTCTCTCTCATGCATATATGCGTATTGTGTGTTTGTATGAATTTGTACAGAGAGACCCCAATCCTAGAATATGCAAAATCGAGCTGTGAGACCACTTTATTTGCTCAGAAATTTCAGGATGGAGGGTTATAAATAGTAATAAATTCAATTTATTTATAAAGCATTCCCTGTCAGGCATCACTGCACTGCACAAACAATTATAAAAGAATCATAGTAGATTAAAAATTAGAGCATCATAAAATGCACTAGAATATTCATATTAAAGTGCATGTGACAGAAATATTTTAAAAGTGGGATTCGATGAGCTCTTCTGGCTGGTCAGTCAGAGAAAACTCTACTCATTGGCCTATTAAAACAAAGATTCAGGGCCAGCTTTCTGCAGGGGTTCTCTTGTGGCTCCACAGTTCTTAGTCCAAGCCCTACAGTAGCTGTGAGTAGTTCACAGAGGGTTTAAATTGTGCTGGATGTGGCTATGGTTTCTTGGGGAACCCACGTTTGCTGACAAGTGATCCTATGCTAGCTGTCCAAGTACTTCTTTCTTCAGCTCTCCTCATCCTTCCTCTTCTTGTCCTTTCCTGTCCTACAAACACGCCCTACATCAAGGGCTTGGATGAGAGAGGCGTTGCCAGTTATTCTGCTGGTTTGGTGCTCACTTGGTCCCCCTTCAAACTGGGGCTCCCCTTGCAATGGCATTTGAGGGAAGGTTTCCAGTTCTTTAGTGTTACCTGAGTGTTATGGAGGGATTGAAGTGAAATGGGGGATCCAGACTGTAGACACTCACTGACCTACCTGGTAAGAGGCTAATACTTGTCATGTTCAAGTCAGTAGCAAAATTCTCCCTGATTTAGACTATATGTTAGTCTGACCTGGCATGTATTGAAATTACTTAGAACTTTGTAGGATTGGATCATTTTAAAAAGGAAAGAAAAAAACTTTCTGAGAGAAAAGATACTTCATTAAATTAAGGGTATGGAAGGCAACTCCTCCACACCCCTTATCCATGAGGGAATTATAAAAACCCTTGGCACACAGAAGCTCACATTATGGCCAGATTTCCAAAGGAACTCACTATCCACATGTTGAGTTCTGTTGGAAATTCAGTCCTTCATTTTGGGGCCCAATTTTCAGTGAGCCCTTAGAAGAGATGACTAAATATAAACATGAAAGTTCCTCAAAGTACCTTCCGTATGAGAGCAACCTAGACTTACAAGACAGACAAACTACATGAGATGTAGTATATTATGATAATGTTGATTCCAAGGAATAAAAAAAAAATCAGTCTGCCCTAAAAATCATGTGATTGACTTAAAATTAATAAATCTAATGGGGACAGGGTTATATCTTTTCAGCAGTCAGACATTTGAGATTTGCTTATTTTAAGCATTTTTCCTACAGCTAAGAAGTTTAGAAACTCATTGAAAAATAATGTACTGAAAGCACTGATCATGTAATCATGATCAGACGATAATCATATAATGAGAAGAAACTCAGGAACTATGATTTTAGGAACCATACCATATATGGTAAGAAGTAATAAAATCATTAGAATAGTCATTTCTGAGGTGTCATGTAGCTTATTTCCAACAGCAAGCATCTTAGTGTATCTTGCTTAAATGATGAGCTGTAAAGGCCTCTTATGAGGCCTTTACAATCCTGAAAATCCAGTATCATTTAACAGCTTTTTTTTTTTTTAATTCCCCCTAAAGTGCGGTATGTATTTACAGTTCTGCCTGGTACCAAAATGTTCAGCATTAAACACCAACATGGTTTTGAGCACAGAAAGGTTAGACTGGAGGGAACTGTTTTAATATTAATAATACTAATAAAGTTTTATAATAGAATGGAGTGTGGTGAGTAGCCAATGTCTAACTTACCGAGTCATTTGGGGAGCTGAATGAGACATGATATGCCTTGTGATGATCTATTAGATGTAGCTGTCATACTGAAGCTGCTCTGATTTAAATGGATGCCTCTGGTATTCTGCCCTCAGTCCATGGCTGGTAGATGGACAATTGACTGTGTCATTTCAAATGGCTGTTTTAACCTTGGGAGAAGGTACTGGACTGCCTCACTGCAACTGAAACTGCATAAAGGAAACTAGTAAAAAGCTTTTACTAGGGGGTGAATTTCATTCCTGAGCATGATAAGAAAACAACACCTAGCTAGCTTTTAATTCCTATCCAGAGGTCCTAAAGGAGGCTGACAATCATAAACCTTATGCTGCCTTCTCTAATGCTGCTTCCCCCTAGAAAGGAAATCTCATATTGGTCTGACCAGAATATAAAGTGTCAGAATATGAAGTGACAGTTCATTTCAATTTAATCAGAGTAGTGGACCAAACCAAAAGAACCTAGGATATGACTTTCTTTGCTTTCTCAGAACTGTTCAGGTTTGAATGTCTACACATGAACTGGTTGGATGTCTTCAGTTCTTTGTCACACAAAAACTCCCAGCTGCTAAGGAACATACTCTCTGGCTTTAGTTCATATGTGGAGAGAATCCTATTGTATTTCAGTGCAAAAAAAGGAGCAATGAAACCCAAGAGATTTCCCCTACTGTTAGCCACAAGCTGTAAAGAAAAATCTTATATTGGTTAGGCATTATCTAATCAGCACCAGAGTCCAAAATTTAGGTCCAGTTGGATGTATAATCCTTTATATGAATACGGAAAGGGGCATGTCTAACTATGAAGAGTGAGGCATCCTGCTGGGAGACATCAAAGGGTGATTGGAAAGGAAATGGCTAGTTTGCTAGATTATTCTGAGGACTAGAGATGCATTTAGAATGAGAAAATATGGATGTAGAATCTTCGAAAAATGTAGGTTGAAAGGGACATCTGTGGGTCATCTAGTCCGACTTCCGTCTCAAAGCAGGGTTGTCTTCAAAATTATGTCAGGTTGCTCAGAACCTTCTGCAGTAGAAGATTTCAAAATCTCCTCCCTCTTGCACTGTGGTGCACACAGGACTGGCATGTCAAGCCTTCTGAAATGTGAAATTCCCAATGATTAAGTTATTCTGTATAGCTGGAGCCTGTTTCTCCACTTTTATTAGTAAAAATGGAGGTGAAATGTTGATGACTCAGAACAGTAATGGCATCCTCAACTGTATTTTGCTTTGAGTGAATAAGGAACGCATGGCTCACTGGAAGGGAACATATGCTTGCACAAGATACCTAGCACAGGGAATTGACCCCCTTACACCTGAGCTTTGTATTACAGTTGGACTCTGACACAAAATGTAATTCCACTGAACCCATAAATAACTTCAACTTGATCTTTGCCAGAGTGCTATAAGAAAAATAAGGAGCTTAGGCTAGATCCTGTAAGAGAGCTATGCATGAAGTATTTGTTGGTTTATCAAGGAACTCTTGAATATAGGGCATGTGTATCAAGTCTGTAATCATCCAAAACTATTCTATTCATTTCTGTGGGAGTTCTTTAAATGGATCTTAGACATGTTATGAATTATTATAAAGTACTGAAGACTAGCTTGCACTACATTCCTGTTTTTTAATTTCTCATTTCAGATTACTAAGAATTCTGTATTTATCTGGTTTATTCTTCAAATGTTAGATGTTATTTAAGTAGCTGCACATGATAGTAACTCCCATTTTTAGGATCAGGTGTTAGTTAAAAGGGGATATTTCTGCAGTACGCCATGTCAAATTTAGTTTGGCTCACAGTAACGCTTGCCATAAAATAGACATTGAATTTCGGTGGAGAAGAATGAAGACAGTGCTGATCATACTTGGAAATCTAATCCTTCAGAAACTATTCTGACTCTGTTTACAACACAGTGGGTTATGTTTAGTTGTATGCTAGTCATCCGCTTCCTTCTTTGGCCTTATTTTACCCTTGTCAGGTAATATTAGCTAGTGTTCTTTTGCTTCATTTCTAAAAATATTCTTCTTAGGGAACCGGTAGAGGAAGGGACACTGTGTTTTAGGACTAGCTTTAGGACTAGTAACAGCAGTGGAGTTATGTTCAGTAGTATGCCATTTTATCAGTCTTTTTGCTTTACCAAATGAAAGGAAATGCCACTTTTTTCTGCAATGACAATAATTTTAAGGAGTGAAACAAACCAAAAAACCCAATCATGCTTTAAGTTTTATTCCCTCACGTGCTTGTCATGTCGATATATTCACGTATACTTAGCTGAAAGTATCTCCTGAGTAACCAAGTGCATTCAGAAGTAACCCAGTGTCAACAAACCTGCCTTAACATCTGCTTTATTGAATTGATCCTGTAAGTGCACACATGCGGTTTTTCAGCACTAAAGGTCAAAGTTGTCAATGCTAACGGTAGCTTCAGGTGAGCATATTCACACAGTGTGGATATCCGTATCTCAGATGTGATGATAATCTGTAATCTGAAAACATGCAACTTTTTACATAAAGTTTTCTGGGCCTTTCCCAACACTGCAGTTCAGTCTCCTTGCTTCCAATCAGTAAAAGATTGTTTTTCCTACTATGAAAAAGTCTGAGGGCTTCCACTCTGACGTGTATCTTTCAGAGGCTATTTGTACAATTAATGCCAAAACATCCTAAATGACAGAGGCCCTTAAAACACTGCTGTTTTCCTTAGATAACTGAGTATTTGCATTATTGAAGAAATGTAGTCTCTTATGTTTAGGGAAGCACTAGGGAATAATAATGCAGACATTGACGTAACTTGGTCTAAGGTCAAACAGGCAGCTTTATAAAGGTTATAAATGTGCAGGGCTTACTGCATATTACTTCAATTATACAAGAGCTAGCATTTGAAACTGGGATTGTAGCACAGGCTGGGCTGGGTGTGAGCAAAGGGAAAAAGTGAAGATCGAGAAAACTGGTAATGACTAAATTTTAGATTGTGAACTCTTTAGGATGGGGGTGTATGAAATACAAGGACCCGAGTCTGATTCAAACCTGGAGTAACTCCTGCAAAGGAAATACTATAAGCTAGTAGTGCTGCTGGGTGGATGGGGACTGGAGACCCTGGGGCTCAAGCTGCAGCGAATCCTTCGAGGATCGGTTTCTCAGAAGTAGCCTCAGTCTACTCGGTACTTTCTAATGACAGAAGAACCTCAATGGTTTGCTTTACTTCCTGGTTTTGGACTCTTATTAACCCCGGGTGTCATTAGGTACAGTTTAAAAATTAAAAACAAAAACAAACCTACAACATCTTCAGAATGTAGATGGGATTAGAGAGGTTTTGTACTTAATACTGTAATCCTCTTTTGGAAATATATGTTAGAGTCTCAACAGTTAGTTATTGTTTGTTTCTTCTTTGTTAAGAGTAAGAAAATGTGCAATTTGTTTCCTGGCAATGTTAGTGCTGGCTAATGTATCAGCTACTGTAGCTGATGCTCATGTCCTCTATCTATAAAAAGAAAGCAGGGGAGCCAGCCCCAAGACATCTGTGTATGCTCCAGAGACTAGCCAGTTTTAGCAAACTATTGTCCTTTCTCTTCTTCCACTCATATTTTGGCTTTTTCTCTGTCTTTCCATTTTCATCACTACTGTCCAAGTAAAAAGCTCCTACTTTGTAATTCTGCCACCTACAATATCCTTCATGTACCCCAGCTGTCTCATCGCAGTTCCCGTTTCTAAGATGCAGAGGGAAAAACACTGTCGGCTCTTTCGTATAGCTCCAAAACAAGCTCCTTCCCGTTTGATTCTGGGGTTTGGTAATGTGCTTTAAGTGACAATGCCATTCCTATCTCCTTTCTCTCCCAGAAGGTAGCAGGCGGCTGTGGTACTCAGGAGCGCTGTAACTTCCCGCCACCAGGGAGCTCTCCCCGGAGAAAAGCCAGCATTTCTTTTAAAATGGTGCCAGACTGGCTCCTCAGAGGAGCAGAGCTATGTCCCTGGGGGGGCCTGAAACGCTGGGGCCCAGGGCACATCATGCCTGAGAGCGACGATTCAAATGAGCGGCCCATTTAGCAGAGGTAAAGTTATCCTTGTGTGGCTGCCAAGCGCACTAGGTGCTCCCCTCATCTTCAGGCTGCAGGTAGTGGAGTCACTTCTACCAGCTCCTGGGGCCGGGTGCTGCCAGGAGCCCCTCTCACGTCCCTGGTTTCGGAGGGCGCGGGCGGGGTGGCAGGGGCGGCCCAGGCAGGTGGGGCCACAAACCGCCCCGCGCTGGTCATGGCTGCTTCCAGCCGGTTCTGCAACAGCCGGAGGCAGCCCCGCCCACCGAGGCGTCAACGGCTGGAGGGGCACATGGCGCCGCCGCCGGTGGGAGGGGGTTTCAAAGAGGGTGGCGGCCCTGTGGGGCCGGTGTTGGGGACGCACTGCATGCCCGAGGAGATGCCTCGGAGGGGACCCGCACCGGCACAGGGGAAACGGGTAAAGAGTGGCGGAAAGAAACCACTCGGCCCCAACGCCAACCTCCGCCGACGCCCGTCAGCCCACCAAAGGGATTGGAAGGGACAGAGCGTGACACATGGCAAAAACGAGGGGAGCTGAGACTAGGAAGGGAGGAGAGGAGTCTGGACTGAAGCTGAGCCTGGGAAAGGGCAGGAAGGGTGTTTCCCTACGTGTTAAATTGTTTATGTTTCCCAGTACCCAAATCAGAAGTCAAAGATTTCTGTTAATTGGCAATAAATTAAATTAAGTTAAATTCCCTCAGTCGAGACTGTTTTGCCTGCTGCACTGAGCTATACTGTGTTCATAGAAAGCTCTTGAGTTTTATAGTGTAGGGAAAGAAAAGAAACACAAATTAATTACTGGTTTTTTTTAATCCTTCTCAATTGTAAGCAAGAGTAGCTTTCTGAAATGGTCTTGGAGTACTTGCACTGCTTAAACTCGCCAATATTTTTCCTTCAGTTTTAGATCCTGAAATCATTAATTTAAGTGCAGAGGATTATAAAACCTCTCTCCTCTGCTCAACGTTCTGTATCTTACGGTCATTGCAGAGGCTTTTATAGGACCTTGTTTTTCATGGATCTTGCCACATTACAGAGCATTGTAAGGGCTTTGTTCAAGCAGCTTGAAGTTATATGTGTACATGTGTATGCATATATGTACAGGTATGCATGTGCGTGAGGGTAATATTTTGGCATATTATTACCTCAGTAACAACAAACAAACAGCAAACAAACAGCATTATTGCAATGACAGGACAGAAGTCTGTTGTTCCACAGGCATTTTCAGGAGACAAGAAGGTCGGAGGCTTTTAAACCCAGCCAAATGGAACTTGTTACTTGTCAAAATTTTGGATACTGTGTGGAGTATTAAACAAAAAACCAAAAAAAGTAGTGTATTCCAGAATTTTCCAGATTATATGGTTCCTTGGTCTTTTTGATTGCAGATAATACAGATATTCCAATGAACTTTATGGAGTAGAAAGGTTCCTCTAGCCCAACTGTGCAGCAGAGCTCTGCAGCCACAGAACAAATGCAAAGCTAGACACAGAGCTGGCAGCAGCATTTGTCCAAGGGACAAGGGCCCAGAGGTCCCCTTAGTCAAGGACAGTGTTTTCAGCACCAGATCAACTTTAGTGCTTCCTCTTTTTCATCAGTCTGCTTCCAGCTGGACCAAAGAAGAGGGTGGGCTTCTCAAAATCTCCTTGAAACCAGTCCCAGGTGTGACTGCCAAGAGGGGTTTTAGGTGAAACACTATTTGGGGGGACTTCTCAGTGAGCCCATGTCTTTATAGAGTGGGATGCCAGATGAATTAATTGTGAAGGACAACCTCAAAAGCAGGCTGAATGAGAGTGGTCTCAGGCCTATTGGTGACCCTCCGTGGGGGAGGGAATGAGAACTTGCTCACAACTGCAGAAACCCTTTAGCTGAAACAGGGAATAAGGCCCATTAATAGACTGGGTTGCAGCAAAACAAATCTCTTTGTTTCCTTCTTAAAAGGTGTTCATTCATCCCTAGCAAGGCCATTTAAATCCCAGGCACAACACACTGTACATCCTCAATTCTCAGCACGTTGTTCCCCTGTGGATCCCATTTCCGTGTTCCTCCAGCCTTCACACAGGCTTTACCTTGTCCTTCCAGAGTCAGGGCATCGCCTCTTGGGCAGAGCTAGCACAGGCCAGCTGCCTGTGGTGCAGGGTTGGAGTCTGGCCTCATGCCATGCTGATAAAGGCATGTGGCAGCACAAAGGTGCAGGGCAATCAGAAGGACACTGAATAAAGGCTTCCCATCACACAATGATTTTTTGAGAGGCCTTCTGACAGCTCATCTTACTTTACAAATGTGTGCATAGAGCTTGATTGTTGGGGTTTATTTTACTATGATTTGTACAGCAGTTAGTACCCATTCAGTTTTTAGGGGCAGTGCAGAGAGAAGGGAGGCCAGATTAGTCCATTCTAAGAAGGGACTAAGCCATTATAGAGCTCTTACCTGTGGCCAAGCCCGTGGCTGGACTGCTGGTTGTTAGCAATTTTGTGCTAACTGCTAGGCTGTATGTGGTAATGCACTTACTATATGTAGAGCTGGGGATATGGTAGTCACTAATGCTGTATGCTGTTGTTTCCTCTTTTAAGTTCATGGGGAGAGAAATCCTTAATATCCTGACTCTATCTGTGCTTGGGAGGATGAAGGGCAAAACTGTGGACATGTTTAAAAGCTTTATAAATGGATCAGATAAGTAAGGAACAATACTTAATCTTTTTCTTTTGTAGGTATTCCCTGTACTAAGCACAAGGGAATACTGCAAGCAGTATGATAGCATTATATGAGGGAAAACAGCAATATTTTTACGCACAAATATGTGCCTACGGCTGTCAGACAGAATTTCTCAGAATGTCTCTTGTTAATGTAAATGTGCAGATGAATTGGTTAATATGTTTTTTGATAACTAGTGGTTAGTGGGTTGCCATTAATTACCTGGAGCTGAAACAGAGCCATTACAGTTTGGAGCGGAAATTAAAAATAAAGTAGCAACCTGCCTGATTGTTTAGCTGGGTATCCTTCAAGATGCAGCCAAACTAGAATGTCTAAGTTGTTTTAATTTCTATTTATCTCAGATTTTTATTTCTTCAATGTGAAATTTTAATGACTGAGTTTGTAGTTTAACCTCACAGGGACCTAGTTTCCTTTTGGTGTCATCTAGTTTTCACATACTTATTTCCTACCCAGCTTACCCTGCAGAACTTTTGTAGTGATCAGCTAACGCTGCGGTTTCCCTCCTACTCGGATGGAAGTGTCATTTCTGCAATACTGCTAGTCTGATTCCTCAGTAGGGTTAAAAACCCCAGGGACAGGAGAGACAGAGTCTGTGTACTGACTTTGCAAGTCTACTTGCTTGTCCTGAATCAGACTATACTGTAACTGGGAGTGACTTTGTTTGGATGTGCTTAATTGCAGCCTGTGTTTCACAAGTCATGTACATTTCTGATGGAATGACTAAATGCCTCTTGCATTAGTCAGCCTGATCTGTAGATCATTTGTCACCAACATTCAGCCTACCCATTCCCCAGCAAAGGAAAAGGGAGTCCCATAAGACAAGTGAAAAAAGAAGGCACAGTATGACACATGCATCAGTCTCAGATGGGCCTCTCTCTTATTTCTCCTCATGTCTCTCCACAGCGTTGCATCCAGCAACATTTCCTCTCCAGAGGTAGAAAAGAACTGAGTGCATGCAGCTCATCCTGAAGGCTGACAATATTTTAGTCTACCCTGTAAAGGACTGAGTGCTAGAATGTGCCTGCTAGCCCTCTCCCCTCGTCCTTTGCACAGACCTAAGCAATGTTCAGTCCCTGCCAAGGCAAGGACAGCAGATTTCAGAACCTAACCAAAATTTGCTGCTACTGTCCTGTCAAACTGGCTGCAACACTATGCAGTTGCAAAAAGAAAAGCCTTCTGGCAAGTTGTGCACATTAGAGGTACCTAAACAGCAAATTAGTGAGTTGGAGGCTGTATGGATGGAATGTAAAAAAAGATAATGTTCTTTTCCACTGTTTTTCAGTCATGCTAACTATTGCCTTTCTTGTTTTCTTGTCTTCTCCCCAGGAACGAGTGGAATATCTCTTTCTCATAATTTTTACAGTGGAAGCATTTTTAAAAGTAATAGCATATGGACTTCTCTTTCACCCCAACGCTTACCTCCGCAATGGCTGGAATTTACTAGATTTTATAATTGTGGTAGTAGGGTGAGTACGACCATCTTGTCTTTGAATGCACTGCACACATGAGAACATGGAGATTCTTTAGGTGCATGAGGATAGAGAAAGAATTGATAACATTACTTACAGGTGATGTTAGGGGTTGATGTCCATCATGTTCCTTCTACCACCACCATTCATCCCTCTTATGTTAGCCTTCCAATAGATTCTACAACCTTTACAAAGTGTTACTATATAATCTAAAAGTAGGGTTAACTCACATAGGTCTTCTGCAGGTATAACTTGATTCATGCTGACTTCAGTTAGTGTAGCATTTATTTACCTTAGGATTTAGTACCGCTATTCAGTTGATGGTACAGTTCCTGATTTTGGGTATCCCTTGCTGCTCAGCCTTTTCCAAGGCTTTTAATGGTTTGCAAGACGTGGAAATTAAACTTCTCTTTGGGGATGGGGATAAAAAGAGAAAGCAGTGCAAGTCTGTTGAATAGTTAAACTACTGAGTATGCTCTTGTTGGAAGAAACCCCTTTCGTTTGTAATTCTGTAAAAATAATCCTTCAGTGAACCTTTTAGTTAAGATTAGAGTTCAATGTGAAATGAATTCTGCCATCTTGTGAGTTTTACTGATTTTTGTCTTTCCCAAATAAGGCTGAACAATTTAAATCTCAGGTTTTCATACTTAGAAATAAGTCCTTTAGTTCATTCACACTGTTCTGTTGGTGATTTCAACACACTGATTTTGATTTTAACCTTTTAAGTTTTGAACTTTTTTAAAGACTAATTTTAATGTTGTGGATCAGATTGCCACTTTGAAGTGCAACCTTTCTAATCCCCTTACTCCTCTTGTGTTTTTTTAAGTTAAAAGGTTAATTGATTCTAATAAAAGCAAAATAAAACATCTTCTGTTGCTTCAAGGTGAGGTTAAGAGATAACCAAGGGTTTTGAATTGTTGTTGTCTAGGAGAAGGGATGATAAAGTAAGGATAATCTACCCCGACGACACCAAGAACAAGTATGTCTTTTCCTGAGTAATTTGTCCCATCCTCCCTGCTCCTCCATGGCTAAAGAGTTTCATCACCCACAAAAATTTGCATTCTTTTCACTGCTTTCCCAAAGGAACCTGCATCAGCTCCTAGAGAAAATGTCAAAAAGGGACACTCCTGGTAGTCAAAGCCCCTTACAATTTCTGCCCCAAACCAAAGTCCACATGGCCTCTTGATTGTTTTTATGGTGCAAATCTGACCTGAGAAATTACCAGTCAGCAAACTCTACTGTGTGCTGGCTGAACCTGCTGTTTTCCAGCATCATGGGAAAAAGTGGGTGGAAGGAGAGTTCGTGGTGAGAAGGAGGGAGGACAAGTTGGAACATGTTCTTAGTTCCAAAACATCCCCACCTCCAAGTGGGCATAACTCTTCTGCCTGCAGCAGTGCCCAGTTACCTTTGCCCTTCATTGCTACCTGCAGCCAGAGGATCCCACAGCAAACTAGTTGTTGGAATCTGGCGAATCTCCCACCCGTACCCAGGTACATTGATGTCTAGTTCTCTAGCTGATTCTGCCTTTGAATGCCCTCAGACATCTCACCTGCTTGGGAATCACTGTTCAAGGTGAAGAAAGGTTGGAGAAACAAATTCCTGTGAATGTGATTGTTCCCTTAGTGTTTTTATGAGAAAGAGACTTTTTAAATGTGTTATCTCTTCTTTTTCCATTGGAATGTAGAAGAGCAGGGCTCCAGAAATCACAGGGCAGAATTATATCTACTTTAAGTACAGTCCTTTTCAATTTTCCTACTAGGCAGTTAATCAGCAAGATGATATTCAGGCTGAAATTAATTCCCTTGCCAGTGACAGAAGCAGCAGCTCTAAGCTCTTCAGCAGCTTGCCTCCAGCAGCTCTCAGTCTGTAGATGGGAAACAAAAAATGTAACTGGGGGGGATTGCACAAGTGTAATAAACATGGCCAAGACTCCAAGGTTTCTGTTAAGGAGTAGCAATCTCAAGCCACAGATTTCACTTCAAGGCCAGATGTGTTCCTTTGATGTTTATCTGTTCAAACTCACTTGTACACCATCACAGCCTAGGCTGGTGCACTACTTTTTCTTTCCACAGATCCTCTGCAAAATCTAGGTGGTGTTACTGTCTGTTCTTGTTCTGCCCTGTCTTTTCCAGTCTGAAAACCCTCAATGACATTATGTTTGAATTCTGGCATAGCTGAATATTTTGTTAGGGAAAGGTTAAAAACAACAACAAAAAAAAAAACCCAGAAAACAAAAAGAAGAGGAAGAGGGAGAAAGGAGGAAGAAAGCAACTGCAGAAAGAAGAGTAGTAATGAAATTTCTTTGCTGCCCTTTTCCTGTCCACTGCCAGAGCTATTGGAAAAAGCTGGCTTATTTGAATGCAGCTGCAGCACTAGGTAGAGGAGTTTACTTTGTGGGGGAATAAAGGATGGTGTGGAACTAACACTGGAAGCATCAAGTCTTGAAATGACCCTGATAACTGCCACTCATGCTTATTCTGTCTTAGGAATCATCTTGATTTTCAACGATGATTGCCCTTGCTACAAAAAATATAAAGACCAGGTGGGATGTACTTCTTCAAGTACTACTGGAAGTTGAGGAAGCAAAAACAAGACAGGTTCTTTGTTTAGCTAGTATACACAGCTTAGCACTAATGCCTTGAAGAGAGAATGCAGAGAAACTGACTTCCTTTGCATTAAAACAAACAAGTCAATAGAGTATGAGGAAAATGGGAACGTGTAGGAGCTAGCAGAAATTATAAAAAGCAATCTCAATTTTTATAAAAATGGGTATTTGCCTGTATGCTTTTCCATGCCTTCTGAAGATAGGTCTCCTTGCTATCTAAAGGATTCTTAGAGTCCGTGTTTCTAATATGGCCACATGAATACACAGCAGGAGAGGAGAGTATTGAAAACAACTGCTATGTTTTCTGGAGAAAGGATGCACTTCAGACCTGTAGGCTTGTAACAGCTTATCAGTCTTGCAGTGTGGTAGATCTGCTTATTCATCATCTGAGTCCTTTAAAGCTTGATTCTAGCTTATCTTTAAATAGCCTATGACCCTGCTATAGCAGCACCATTAAATATTGCTTTGAAGAAATTTTTCTGTGTGGGTATCAGTCAGAGGCTCTGTAGATTAGAACATTATTAGTTAAGAGTAGATATCACGCCCCTAAGCTGCCTAATGAGGTACAGCCCACAAACATTGACCACTAGTCAAATTGTTTCCTACTTCCTTCAGTCTTACTGTTCCTCTTTTGTAAAACAAAACTTCCAGATACAACAGTGATGTCCTTTAACATTAGGCTGTTGGAAGAAATCTCTCTTGAGAGAAAACTAACTTGAAAATGATGTGCTAGAAGAATATCTGTTTTTCCTGGCAGTGCTCTGGTTTGTTTGCCAAGCACAGCCATTCTCCAAGGACCCATAGCTAATGCCAGAAAAAAAAAAAAAAAAGGTGTCATAATTTGAAAGACAATCTTACTTGGTAAGGTAAGCAGTGAATGTATTTGGAAAGGCTCTGAAATTCAGAATAGATTTGAAAATGTGGTCACAGTGTATGTCTTTCTGAAGGCCTATGGGGAATTTCTAAAGGGTAGACCCAAACAGTTCCACACTCAAAAGTCACAGGTGAACTGTAAAACATGGTGAAAAAGTCATTGTACTTTACTATTTCTTTGTACCTATAAGGATTCTTTCAGTTGCATTTTTCTGCTGATTTTTGGCCTTAAAATTCCAAGCGCTCTATTCCCTTTATTTTCTGGAGGCCCTTGACAAGTTCTTTTTTATGCTATAAAAATCAGCATGCCCTTCCTCACAGAGGAAGAGATGAAGAGTTGTAGAGCAGGTTTCAGCCCTGTCATGCTGCTGTTGGGGTCATCTAGCAAAGAGAAATTTTTTTTGATATTTCAGATGTCAAAAAGGAAGCAGAAAAAATAGGAAAACGGTGAGACTAGCTTTATACATCACAAGTAAATGTTAAAAAAAAAAGTGGAGTGGGTCCATTCATGCATATGTATGTTAGAAATTTATTTTCTGCTTTATAGTTCATCTCTGTCAAATTAATTTAGTTTAGGTGTAGTCATGTCACAGCTGAAATTCAGAATCAAGATATTATTAATTGTGCCTCATCAGTGGAAACTACTGTATCCAGCTGAAAATGGGGCATGGATTTAGGTTGGCAGAAAGTAGTTAGCTGGAAGGAAATAGGATTGACTTTCATATCCTTTGTAAAAAGAGTTGGAGAAATTTTCAGTGGCCACAGGAGATTAGCCCTTTTGCATTTTTACATCATCCAAACCTTGATTTCTCTGTCAGCACAGCGTTCTCTCTCATCATGCTTGGAGCATACATTTCAGCTAACTCACCTGCAAAGAAGAGAAGGAAAGAACAGCACCTCACTTTGCCATACCTACTGTGGCCTTTTCCCAAAGGTTTTCATGAAAGAGCAGATCTTCCTTTATGAATACAGAGTACAAGGATTCTAGCTTGAAGTTTTATATGAGTAGTTAATATCCATCTATCTCTTTTAGGATTGGAGAACAGTTAGCTGACCAACTAGAAGGACTCTGTAGAGCTCATAGAAGCTACAAATTGTATATAGGTTGTGGGTTTTCCCTAGAAGAGGATAATGAAAGAGGGAATTGGAAGTCTTACCTTTCTTCTGTATCTAATCATCTGTGCTATTTATGAACAGGACTTTCCTTTTTCCTCTGGGTCATAATGAAGTTATGGCCAAATGAGCATGTGGTAGTTGCAGCCTCTGAGTCACAGATGTCTGTCCATGCCCTAACTCAGGAGTCTATAGGCACAATGAAGTATGATTGACAGGATGTCCTCTAAATTTGAAGAGTGGAGTAGCTAGAGATTCAGTAGGCCAGGTTGGGCACAGAGTCTAGACCCCAATGTAGAAGAGGAAGGGAGAGAAATCAGAGAAATAAAAAGTTGTATTTTATTGGTAAAAAGTAGGATTAGTACAGAGGGAGATATTAAGCTTGAAGTAAATATGTTAATGCAGGATTAGCAGGGGTAATGCAATTCAAGTTTAAATGTAGGTTTTTATATGAGGAGCCGCAGGAATGATTACAAATTACTTCTGAAGTGTAATTGGCATGAGATTTGGGTACCTCAAGACAGCACATTTGGCGTGTCAGCTGTGGAGGGCATGAGCAGGGCCAGCTGACCTAGAGTAGAACAGCATTAGTCTGGGAAGGCAGGTTCGAGCTCCACTGGAGTATGTTGCCATACTGGTTGTGCTTCTGCTTCCCTCAAGTTGACTTACTGAATACCTATCTTAGAATGCAGAATTCTAGAGCAGTCCATGGTTTGCCTATTGCATGAGTGGGAGGAGAAAATGCACTTAGTAGCAGTTGCCAGGAACTACTATTTGGTAACAAAACATGGGTCCAGTGATATTGGAGACCAGGAGAACAGACCTTCATTTATGCACAGTCAGTGACTCAGAGTTCTTTATTTAAGACTGTTTGTTTTCAGCATTGCAAAAGAGAGCTGAAAAACAGCATAAGAAACCTTTTGCAGTGAATTCTTTTTCCTCCAGAGGGTCCCAGGAGGCTGGGACTGTTGTATAGGTATGCCTATGCAACATAATCTAGCATGGGAATTCTTTTGACTAGGAAGACAGAAATGTTTGAGTAAGAAATAGAACACATTTATAGAGCTTAATCACTAGCTTACTGGAAATACAGTAGGCCAAATTTGATGCACAGTGTTTCTGTTACAAAGACTAGCAGAAAATTGCAGTGCAGTGTAATTTGTGTACAAAGCTCAAAAAGTATGTATATGCCAATAACGCATGTTCATGGGCCCTTGTTTATCTCTGCCTGTGATATCTGTAGCAGCCTCAGTATTTCTCATAGGCTCTGTTTTTGTCTTCTCTGCATCCTGCTTCTCAGTCTGTAACACCTACAAACTCAGCATCCAGCCTCCCCACACACAGTTTTTCCTACGCTTGTTACCTAGTTGTTAAATCTTTCTGCAGTGCTTGGAGTTAATGCTTTGAATAGAACCAGTTAGGAGTTCCTCAGTCACAGCTGACAAGTTTTATAAGACTCTCTATATGAAATTTTTAAAAACTGCTTGAGAAACTAATTTCACATTTGCACTCCAGTAATCCACATTTTTTGTGTGGATTTAGTGCAGAGGAAATGTGTTGACTTAGATGCTTGGTAAATGAATCCTCCTTTTTCTGTCCAGGGCAAGCTTCCTATATTCGTGGCCCTATCAGTAAGTTTTAACCATGGGCTGTGGGAATTGGAACTTCTTGCAATTGGGTAGTTCAGTCTCTGCTGAGTATGCAGTTTTGGGGCTCTCTGTGGAGTTTTCTGGTTAGAGTGTATAGATGAGATCCTGAAAAAGGAACTACAGACTGCAGTGTCTGTGACATTAAATTAGCCACTGCTGAATCCAGACTGCTCTAAGAAGAGTATTTCTTGCATCTCTGTTAGCTTGCTTAAAGGTACATGCTGTGGGCCACAGGGTATTTTGCTTCTTGCAGGCAAGCTTTTTCTACAGAGTGCCAAATACCCATTTAGACTGGAACAGCTTTTAACCTCTACTGAATTTGGCTGGGTTCAAGCTGATGACTTCAAGGCTGAAAGCAATGTCATTAGCAAATTCATGAGGAATCCGTCCTCCCACAAAGGTACTAATGTTTTACCAGAAAACTGGTAGCTGCTTCCTGAAAGCTAATTTATTAAATCAAGTTCTTATTAACACATAGAGTGAACCTTCAGCTCTTTCTTAAAAGAACAATGTCTTTCCTACCCTGCTCTGCCTTTTCAAATGTATTCTGAGTGAGCCACCTTCTCCTTAAAGGAGCAACTCCTTTTAGCCAAGATAAAACATTAAGACTGTTGTAACAAAACATAAGACTCCTACAGTTTTGCACTTCCCTAGCCACCGCCTCAGGAGATTAACAATGGGATACACAAGCACATAATCTGAGCACACTCTTTTTTCTGAAAATTTGCACCTGAGTTTTGCATCCAGTTCTACCTTGGTGAATCCAGTAGTGACCTTGGTGAATCTTAATTCCCTGTAAAATGGGTGACAAATAATTAATGATTGGGTTAACTGCAAATGATGATTTTTTTCCCTAAGGTGGCTTGTTAGGTAATAAAGATAGCAAAGCAATGACAGCAGAAAGGGCAAAATCTAAATTTCGTGGTTTCTTTCCTTTCCACCTAGCTCCTGCTGAGCATGTGCAGACTGTCTGTTAAGGGTAGCCTGGAGTGCCTTCAAAGCCAAACCCACATGCTATGCTTGGCCTCAGGTATGCCCAGAATGCCCATTCTGAAGCACATAGCACCCAGGATGCTGCAGCGCACAGGGCAGGGTGCACACCTCCCTGCAGACCCAGGCATTCTGGCCCCTAGGGGCAGTCTGCAATCTGGCAGCAAGGAGCCATGAGGCTGAAGGAGGAGCATATCAGGTTTCTGTCTGCTCCAGAAACAAGTGTTTTGCAAATGGTACAGACATCACCACTAGGCTATTGCATATGGGACAAGTCTGTCTCTTTCCTCCACCATATGTGAAAGTCAAGTGAGATGTGTGGCACTCTTCACAGGTCTGTGAGATAGTTTGGGTGATACGATGATGATGATCTCTGTTCCTGTTTAGCCCAAGCCTTGCTGTCTGCCTACAGCTTGTTTCCTCTTTCTTTTTACAGGCTTTTTAGTGCAATTTTAGAACAAGCAACCAAAGCAGATGGGGGGAATTCAATAGGAGGAAAAGGTGCCGGATTCGATGTTAAAGCACTGCGGGCTTTCCGAGTGTTACGTCCCTTACGGCTGGTGTCTGGAGTTCCTAGTAAGTAACATCATTGTTCTCTTCTATGCATGTATTTGCCATGGCATGAGGCAGGGGTATTCCTTCTGTGTAATGTAGGAGATTCAAGATTTCAAGCTAACAAATTAAAATATAGTCTCTTTGAGTCATTTTGTTTGTGTTAGACACTTTAAACAACTGTGAAGTCATGGTACATTGCGGGTATTACAAATACTTGACCTTGATGGAAATGCTGAGTGGTCATTTGTATAGATTTTGGAGGGAGGGGAGCCTTTTTCATTAAAACTGCATTTTCTTCTTTGCATGTGATGCCCTGACTGAGAGTGTTGAGAACAATTTAGAACCAGCAGTACATAGGGCAATGGAACAATCATGTTCTCAGTTAGTTGTATTAGCTTAAATCATTTGTAATGACTCTGAGGAAGTCCTCAAGCAGTTTTTCACAGTCTAACATCCATTTTCTTATTCGCAAGGAAGGTTTGAATAACTGGAAGGCTGGTAATTCTTCTGCGAAGGTGGAATATGAACACCACAGTATGGGAGGATCATATCATTTGGCTCAAGAGTCTGTTTTAGAATGGACCTATTGGCCTTCTGGAAAGGGGGTTAGCTGAAAGCTGTCATTGATTTCTGTGTTGATAGCAATGAGAGATGTAGTTAGCAAGGAAAGGAGTTAATTTTCTCCAGAATAGCTGTGGAAAGGGCTTTGTTTATTTTTGCTTAGGGAGCCTGCAAGTTGGATAACTTTTTTAAGTATTTCTAACTGGAGTCATTCAAAAACCTTGAGTTGGGCTATCATAAACTCTTTGAGATTAGCTTAAATATCATGATTTATTTGTTACAGAATAAATCAACGTGAAGTTCTTTTTCTTTGGGTTTTTTTCTGACCCATTAGGTTATGTTGGAGCCATGTTTTCAGCTTTTCTCCACAACCATACAGGGTAGAAACTTTTTAAATGGAAGCTGAGAATCTCTGTGGGAGGAGTTAAAGCATTAATAAAAGCAAAATGCTCAAGCAATTGACAGCACGCTTATTTGGTCTCACAAAACAGCCATGCTTGGTAACTTGCCTGTAGGGCCTTAGCTTGTGCCCAGCCTGGGGTTGCTTTGGGTGTTCATGGGTAAGCAGCAAATACAGAAAAGTGAATACTGTCCATTAGTCAACTACAGACCTTCCCCTCTGACACAGACCAAACATCATGCCGCCTGTTTGTGTGCAAACCTACTGCAGTGGGTTGCTGTGTGTGGAAAATCAGGCACCACGCAAAACCTTTGGTCAGTGCAGAATGCAGCTCTGCCCTTAGCTGGGTTTGTCACCTATAGCATACGCTGCCTGTGCTCTTTGGTCTGCACAGGCACCCACTTCATTCCTGGCTGTAAATCAAGGTTTTGTTGTTCTTTCTAGTCGTTCTCTGATGTAAGTCTTTTGATGTTTTCTCATTGTGTTCCCACCCATTGGTAGGAGGCAGGTGCTCAAAGTGACCATCCTCAGATTTAAACATCTGTGAACTCGAGTGTTCTTAGTGAGATGCAGCTGACGCTGGGGATGTGGTCTGAAAGTTGTCCTGACATAGGCTGAGTTTAGCTTTGCTTATACTTCTGCCTGTTTTGAGAGCAACATGTGTTTTCCAAACTAAGGGGTGCAGACTGACTTTTACTACTACTTTTGCCTTTTTTACTTTTTACCTTTACAAGTCTCAGGGTCCTTTCAGGTAAACAGGTTGTGCACAGGAAAGCTATCCCATCACTCTAGGTTCTGTTTAATATGCATCCATTTAATATACAGCCACTCATCTGGGAGGGCACTAGTCTTGATTGGGTGCTCTGAGAGGACAGGAGGAAGCTGAGGAGCCAAATCTGGCATAGTTCATACCCACATGCACATATGATCTTGATCCCAGCATAGTCTATCTTCTAGTCTGTTTGTGGGTTTTCTGATCAAAGGAAGTATTTAGTTTGCACCAGAACAGAGGAGGGGAGCCAGGTGCAAACTTACAATTACTTGGTCTAGACGATCAGATATCAGTCCAGTGTGAAGCAGGCAAACCATCTACTTGACCTGATAGATGCATCCTCTCTTAATCTTTATGGTTCTTGCGAGGGATGTATTTATTGAACCAGGCTTCTTCGGGGCTGGTATGGCTTTTAGAAAGCCTATTCAGATGTGTAGCTAGCATGGCCTCAGTCTTCACTGTGCATTTTTGTATTGTACCAAACACCTATTGATTAGCCTAGTAGATGTTATCAGATCCATATGTGTGTAATTTTTCTCATGAGGCCTTCAGATAACGTTGCCTGAGCCAGCCATAAATAGCACATTGCAGGGTTACATTATAACATAATAAGCTAGTAAAGAGATCTGGAAGTCAAATCTCTGGGTCCCATTCCAAATCTGTCCCTGAGATAACATGACAAGTACTGGTACGTGAGTTATCAACATTGCACTTTTTGTGCTTTGTCATCCATAAAAAACTGCCTTTTGCTTCCTTTACCTTCCAAAATAGCAATTTTTTCACTGTAAGGAGATTACCTACTCAGATTTGTCCTATAATTACATGAGTGTAGCATGTACTGTAGCTTATTCTCATTTAACAGACTGAAAGGGTGCAGAAGCAGCATCTGATTTATGAGAGGGGATCCTCTGGGTCACTGGCAGCTGCCTTCTGTGAGGAGAGCCCAACATCTGCTGTTTGGCTTGAGGTCCAGATCTAATTACCACAACTGGGAAAAAAAATTTGCAAAGCACAATGATCCTTATAAACCAAAAATATGAAGCACATGGTGAATTTTTTAATGCAAATTATAACAAACTCATTGGGATTGGGGTTGGGAAATAGGTAATCTGGGGCAGAGAGATTGACTGATGACATGGGAGCAGTGAGGAGGGAATGATTTTTTTCTGGGTCAAGAAGAGTCTGTGTGAATTGTTTCTCTCCTGCTCAATGCATTGGAAATAATCCAATTTAGTAGAGCCATCTTTTGTATTCAGTTTAGAGCATTTAATGATCTGTTTCAGAATATGAAGTTTCTACAAAGGTATGATTAGAAGCGGTGAAAAAAACATATGAATTGCCCTCTAAGGTAAATTACCGTTATCTAGGTTTTCCAGATGAACAAATGAAAGTAAAAGTTCAAGGCTAAACACTTTCAGAAGTGGCGTCTAATTCTGTATGCCTCATGTTGGCTACCCATGCTACACATCTGGGCCAGCCTGGGTATCTGAAAGCTTCAGATAGATGGGTAGAGGACAGTAGCATGAGAGCTGAGAATCCCTTTGCTGTCAGTCCCATCCCTGCTTAGTCCTCAGGATGAGGCTATTTCATGCCAGAAAACTTCTCAGCTATGTAGTGAAGGATTCAGAGACTATTCAACACAGCAAGTGGTTGATCTTCAAGAAAAGAAGTTGGTTCATCCACGGGCAGAAAGGTGAAGGTGCCATTGACAACCTTTGTTAAGATCAAACTGTCCCAGGCCCCAAATTACTCTAGTGCCTACTAAAATCGGAGGGATTTGAGGTCATGAATTCAACAAAGCCTAAAGACTGTAACTGAAGATGACTGTGATAGAGCATAAATACCCCATAATCCTTAAGAGAACAGACAATATTTTTTTCTTTATGATTATATGGGCCATTCACAAGACCACATGTGGTAAGAAAGGAGATAGTCATTTTGTTTAGAAGATGAGATAGACATTTTGTACCTAGGCCACAAAAATGATTGCAGCACTGTGGGAAAAACCTTCACTGAACTTTTAGCTGTAACTTAATGTCTTTGGGTTTCCATTACATCATTAATAATCAGTGTTTAGTATTTACACATTTCCAAGCAGTGCAATAGGGATTGATTTTTTTTTGTAAGTGTTTGAGCTCCTTTCTTGAAGTCTTCTATCAAAGTGGGAAGAATGACAGTTTTTGTTGTAACTGGGTGAGGTGTATGGCAGAGCATTAAGTTAGATGCTTCCTACAGCTCTCATCCCAGTGCAGACTGTTGCTATCTGAACAAAATAAAATAAAAAAGAGATAATTAAGCGAAACACTTTTTAACTGTTTTAAAAGTTGTATTGCTTCTACAAGTATAATCTGCTCCCAGTCTGTTTATCTCGATGTTAACATTTACCGTTAACGGTGAACATTTTCAAAAGCACATGAATGATTTAGGTTTCTAAGTGGTAAGTTACTTTTAAAAATTAGACATAAGCCTTTTAGATCTTTGATACACAGATCAGGTTCTACTGTTCAATGCTTCTGTTAACTGTCATGCTAACATAATCCATCTAGTACATACTTTATTCCAGCATACCTGTTACTCTACCAGAGTAGCCTCCTGGTAAAAAGAACTCCTCATGTGCATTAGAGCATCCATCTTAATGTGGCATTAAGATCAATATATTGGTTTGAGAGAAGACAGAGAGAAGGAAAACATTTCTTCTGATGGGCGTAAGTGGACAAGTGCAAAATCAGCATGTACACCAAAACGTAATCACTTTAGTGCCTTGAAAACTGTAAGCTTTCTAGGGACAGAATCAAGTCATAGCCCTTTTGTGTCAGGAGTTCTTGGTTGATTACTTTTCTATCTCCATTTTACATTATTAAACATTTTAAAACTTATTTTAAACCTTTTGTGCTTGGGGAGGGTGAAAAAACCCATCCAATTTGGCAGTGAAGAAGCATGATCCAATTAAAAAAAACCACTCCTGATTATTGGAAAGGGCAATCAGTTACTCCTACATATGCTAACTCACGCCTATTTCACTTAATAAATTCCATTTCTATTCACTTTTCGTGTAAGTAAATTCGTGCTGCTTGATTATATCACCTCATACATTCTGTTCATGCTCTTTATCTTCATTTTCATGTAACTACATTGTTGCCATTAGCTATTACCTATCTGATATCTGCCATACTTAATTTATAACCTCTTCTAGATAACCTCAAATGCCATCTAATTTGATCAGTAAGTGTTGTGCTTTGAACTTTTTGTATTGTCAGTGAGATCCTCCACTGACCAACCAGATGTACGTGGGCAGAAGAACATAATATCTTTACCAAAGTTAGAGAGCAAACTTGTCTTTTCTATTAAATTTGCCATCTTTTTTTTTCTTTTCTTTTTTAATAAGAACCACAAAAAGCTAAGCCTGTGATGTCTTCAAGCTTCATTGGTGGCTCTTTGAGTTCTAGGTGGCGAGAATTGCTCAAAAGCAGAGTAGGAAGGTATCTATAATCAGTACATGCATGACCTACTGGATTTGCAGTGATTGCATAACTGGGAAACAGAATATGAGCAAAAGAACCTAAGCCAGGTCTTCCTCATGACAATGTAATATCTTTCTGTTGGTGAAGCAACAGCATGTAACTTGCTGAATCTATATTTTTAGTTATAATGAGAAAAGACCTTCAGACAAGGTGCATCTGTGAATGAAAAATGTAGACACGTTTTTAGATTTTGGTCTATCTTATAGCAATCAGTCATCATTTGCCCTGAAATGTTCTTCTTTATTAAAGCTGTTAGAATTTATATTGCTTTCTCAGTCCCAGAAATGTTCACTACCCCATGTTCATTGCAGTGTTTTCTCATTACCACAGTCATCTTCCATCCTTATCCAAAACTCTCTAACATTAATCAGATTGTGCCTTTAAACTTCATAACGTGCGGCAAAGTATTCTGTATTTACTTACAATGTCCTGATCGAGCTGAGTCATTTAGATGTTTATATATGATGCCACATTCACCACATACTGCAACCAAGATGAAAAATTAAAAAGCCCCTGAGGGTGCTCTAAAAAGAGTGATGCATGAGGAAAGTTATTTAGCCCATCTGCAAGATGCTGGGTTGGCAAAGTCATCCAGTTGGGTTTGTTGTTTTGCCATATCAATGCCGATAGGTGAAGCAAGGAAACCCTAGGGGGTGGTAGCACTGGATTTTTCTCCGTCTAGTTTTTGTGTGTGGAACACTACACAGTCAGTTTTTTGGTAGAAGTAAGAGAAAAAGGCTTACAAATATTTACAAGATGTTTAAGCTGCAGTCCACATTTTCCAAGTAAGATTGTTCTTATCTCTAAAACTGGCAATGTTTTTTTCTCTCCTTTTTAAGAAATATGATCTAATCTAATAATTTCAAATTATAGGTGAATTCTGTCTGTATGACCTCATAATTCAGAGTTCCGCCCAACCAATAGAAAAATATGAGGGGACTGCAGGATTACTGCAAAACTTAGAGCAACATGCAGGGTTTAATACATCAGAGACATGTCAAACTCATTATTATGGTCCTCCTGAAGTAAGTCTAAGCACATCTCTCTCATATTTGATTTTCATTCAGGAAGCTGAATTTGCTCTTGAATGATTTATTTTAAAAAAAAAGTGTTGATGTTTTTTGTGTATCAGAATGCCTCTTAGTGCCGTCATCTGGAAAATGATGCTATACTGAAGGCTCATTCTCCAGCTACACCTGATTTGGAGGTAGTGTAAATAACTGGCAGGAAAACAGGCATAACATCCTCTCTCTTGTGAAATCCTTGGAAAGCTGAACCTGGCTAGAGGCCAACATGAACCTAAGTGTAATTGAAGCAGTCTCAAAGCCACTCTAATTGATGCATGGAGAAAGCTATGCCAGTAGGTAAGGATCAACCACTAAGCAGAGAGCCCAGTTCCTGCTGCAGGTATGCTGCTGAATCCCTAAATTCTGCCTGTCCTGTATAAAGCAGGGAGAGAGAAATGGTGATTTTTGACTACCCCAGAATTTCTTCCCCCAGGGGAAACTCATTCTTCCCATTTGTAGCATCATGCCAACTTGTCGTCATGTCAAGCTGTGACATTCACCTTTTTCCATCCCCCTCATCTGACTGTTTCACCTGTAATTCCTCTCCTGTTTGTGTCACTGTGCTTGTCATTCCTTACCCAGTCACTGAAACACCACAGCTGCATCTGTTGCAGTGATTCCATGTTTGCAGCCATTGAAATAAACACTCAATGCAGTTACTTAGCTTGCATTTGGGTGGTTTTTTTTTTTTTTTTTTTGAATGCACCATCAAAAATTTCAACTGTATTTTCTTTGTTTTCCACACAGCCCAAGGAAATTAACACTACTTTATACAGTTAAGGAAATAATGAAACTGAGGCTTTAAATACACAGAATTGAGGAAATCCAAAATAATGCTTCTTTGAGAGCCATGTGTTTTTGGAATATGGCAGAGAAATGTGAGCCACTGTCTCTTTCTGTATGTTGAATAGCACCCATTAAGTCTTAAGCTTTAAGCAAATACTAACTGGTGGTCAGGAACACATTTTTTTTCAAAATGTGTATGCTTCTGGCAAAGCAGGGTTGGTCCTCATCTGATTTGCACATTGTTTGCATTTATACACTGTCACTGGTGGAGCTAGGGGCCTAAATTTACCCTTTCAACACATATGAGGTTGTGGTGTGAATATCACACAAAAGGAAGATTCTGGGTTGCCTTCAATGTGGTATGAACTGTGAGGAGACACGATAAGTGGCCTGATCAAAGCTATCAAGTATGAAAGGTGTCTGCATAGATACAAAAGAGTTAAGGCAGCTGGAGGAGCCAATACCCTTGGAAAAAAATTGTCTACCATTGAACCTGTATGATCAAAGGTCATTGACAACAGATGGAATTGCTGCAAATATCTTTGGGCAAAATTTGGCTTCCAGACCTTAAACTGCCTTAAACTTTGTTGTTGTTGCATTTAATAATGTCAGCTGTTGGCAAGCCCAGTTCCTTCCTTTTCTCTTGGGCTGTGAAAGCTGTAGTAAACGTGCTGTCATGCAGATTTCTTACGTGCTCCTTCATTCTTGACCAAGACTGCTCAACTGTCTGTACCATCTCGCCAGCGCACACAACACCGTGTGAGGACAAGTTGCATCACCTTTCCCATGTCATTGCCTAGCTGTTTTTAATCTCAAGTGGCTAATTTGTTGTGCTTTCAGTACGAATGGGAAAGAAGAGTGGAAAAAAATGAGAGAACAGCCTGAACCAAATGTCCTCATTAAGCTTATTTCTGCATATTTAACTTAAAACTCTTCACAGGCTTGCAAGCCCTTTATTTACTTAGGTCACTGCTACTCAGGGGAGTAATTGAATTCCAGCATAGCATCTCCCATAGGTAAAGATCATTCCTGTGAGTAGGGCTTACATAGTCAGGATCTAAATCATATTTCTTTGAGGCGTGCAACTTGCAAAATGATATAATTTATGACAGAAGAGGTTAACTCAAGTGTAGCAACAAGAGGTTTATCTTAGCAAGGAAGATTACTCACAGAGGCAGAGACTTCTTGTTGTAATAAAGATTTCTCTCATATTTAAAGAATGCCAAGGAAAACAGGGAAATATTTATTATTTGATCTTTGCTGTGTAGGTCTTTTAAAAATAGCAGTAACTACGAATGTACCAAATAACTCTGTCAGGCTTTATCCTACCAGTTACTGTGCATGCTGGAATGATTATTAAACATGTCTTCATGATGGAGCAAAACAAAAAATATCCCAACACCATAATGTGGGACCACATCAGGGTGTAGGCAGTCCTTTCCAACTGAAGAAAATAAACCCCACACTGACATCAAAGAACAGACACGGAGATACTCTGAACCACTAGCTTGGCTCAGTAGGAGATTTTTCAGAAGTGCTCTGGATGTATCAGACTCTCTCTCTAGCACCATTTTTTTGTTTTTCAAGTGGTGCCCAGAGGTCTCATTCAGAATGAGCGTAGGGCATGGCTCTGTGAGAGAGCCTGTGCCATTAACAGGCTTGTCCTAAGGGGCCTAAAAATCTACAAATCATCTGTCATCTTCTAAGAACAGTTTGCATCCTTGTTTAGACATGTGTTTGTCCAAACGGTAAAGGAGCAGAAGTATACATGCAGACTGTAGCTAACTGTTACCAGCACCAGTGTGTCGAGTTCCCAGTTGCTCACTTGCTGACAGTCACTATCCCAAAGATGGGTGAGGGAATGTCTTACTGTTTCAGGTCCAGATAGCAAAGACATGATCCACTCTTTTATTTTTGTGTTCTCTCCCTGATGACATCTCTACTTCATCTGATGTTGTCCCAGGCTTAGCATCAAGTGTGTTCAAATGGCTAAATTTTGCATTGGTCACTTAAGGTCATGAAGGAATGATTTTAAATCCTATGTTTGTTTTCTCTAAAATGAATTGGTGTCTGCTAATCTGTTACTGGACTTTTGAACATACCAGAAGCTTTCTCATCCTCTCTGGAGGAAGTGGCTAACACACTAGAGCTAGCATTTGCCTTGGAGCTGGGAAATAAGAGTGTTCACAGAATAGTGTTTTGTTCAGGACACAGGGAGGTACATAGATGTTCCAGTGACTCTAGCACCATTTTAATTAATGATCGTAGTTCATTTTAGCCTTCCAAAGCATTGTTAGATTCCTTTAGTCATTGTTGTGCTCTATTTTAACAAAACATGATAAAGATATCAGCAAGGCACAGGGTAATGGACCATTCAGTTATTTCTCTCAATCAGTAAATGCATTTTTAGTCTCTTGTTTAGCCTCCAAACAAGTTATTTTTCAGTGGTGGTCTGGATTTGTACCAATATTACTACTTGTATAGGTGTTATAGGAGGAAAAAAAACCCAGAAAGTGCACATAGCTGAGAGGAGGCAAATTTGAGTAAATATACTTAAAGATGTAAATGGCCATGTAAATCTACTAGAGACCTTAATCAAATCAGCTACTGTCTGCTAAGTTATGTCTGCTTGATATTACTGTGCTTGCTGAGAGCACAGGAATGTTGACTGGTAGGAACAGCTAATAAACATTGCTGTATTTAAGGCGTTAACTGACAGAACAAATAATTTGTTATTCTGATCACAGAGATATATTGACTGAAGGCAAACTTCAGTCCACCTAACCTGCCCAGTTTCTTAATGTTTTATCAAAGTTTTCTTCCTACCAGAAGGGAAGGATATCAGCTATCTTTCTTATGCTCCTCTTTTCCCAGAAACAAATCCAATCCCTGTTTAACACATGTACCAGTAACCTATCCCATATGTTTGTTACCCTTTGTCATAATTATTTTGTCTGAGTTCTGTAGTTATGCCTCATATTTTTTCAGTTTTAGATTATGTTACCCTGGTTTGTCCTGCCACATCAATCACAATTCAGAAAACATCTGCTAGCCCTCTGCAAAGAATCTCTGTTTCTCAACTTTAGTAATACTAATGCTGCTCAACATTTTTCCATCGGAAGTATTTTTGACAGAAAATAGCTCATGGTATAAAAGAAATAGTTCATTATTGAAAATCTATTTTGGTCTTTTTTTAATAAAGACAGTGAAATTTAGGAAGCCTCAGGAGTGGAAAGATCTGTAGAAATTTGAACCATTTCAAGACAGGGTTACAAAACCGCCTCTCTAAATTTTTCTCAAGCTTCTAATCTTTTAGTCAGATATCATTCTTGCAGGGCCTTGCCTTTTTGAAGGCAGTAGCACACACCTGGTATTAGAACTAGGACAAAGCAAATGCTACGTATCATACAAGAATCATCTGTTGTTTTGCATTGTGTTATTAACATATTAAGCTAGCAGCCTGGTTGACAATTCTGTCTTCTTTTGCATTGGCTAATGGGCTTAGTGACTTTTATGCAAGAACTGAGTTCCTTTTCCTCAGCAGTACGCTGAACAGCTTTTTGCACATCTCTGCATTTATACTTTTTTCACAGATTATTCTTGTACATTGGTCTTTATACTGGCAGTTACCAAAACAATAGAGTTCCTCTTAATCAAGTTAAATACCTTAGTCAGAAATCTAACCAATATGTCCATGTGTCCATACAAACAATGGGGTGAGGATTTACAAAGGGCTGATTTGAGCTGTTTAGTATAAACAGTGCCCAATGACAGAATTTAAGGTTGAATCTCAACTCTACCCTCCCAATATTTTTGAAAATTTCAGTTTAAGCTTCAGCCCCTCTCTTGCTTTTAACATTTCAGTGTTGAGATCTTAATTGCACTTAAAAACTTTACTTAGAGGAGGCCAAATTCCACACAGATTTATATGTGATGTCCATCGGCATCTTTAAAGATTTTAATTTAGCTATTCAGTTTTCACTGCTCCTGCAGAAAGAAAGCCCTATGATTCCCTCTTGAAAGCTTAATATATATACAAGGAAATTCAAAGTAAATAAAAGTTTAGTACCAATGCATTCCAGCAAAACATAAATAATCTGCACAAAAATCTTGTGAATTGTGTAAGTCATAAAGAAAGTTACAAAGAAAGTAAATATCAATAAAGAACCATTCTTTCTTATGCCAAATACAACTCTGCAAAAACTGCAACCATTAGTTTTTTTGTCCAAACATACTGGAGCTATCTAGTAAGCTAAAAGAGGTTTTGCTTATTATATCAGAAGGCACTTTTTCCCCTACAGCTATTTTATTGTCTGATGTCTTCAAACTGAGTTTCATGAAGAATAATCAGATTTATAAAAATCAAAAGCAACAATCTTACTAGTGTGGAAAACAAAAAGCTGGAGTTTTAGATACTCTGAGGTGGGCCTAATTAATCTCTGAATGAATGAGTCCCTAAATCCAAACTCAGCTCTTAAAATTAAGAAGCAAAGTTGTTTAGATTTGTCTGGCTATATACTTTCAAGGATTTTAGCATTAGAGCATGCATTTTCATTAGCAGCATTTTCAGCAGTTAAGAACACAAAAACAAATCCCACATGTGCATGAAGACAGTAACACAGTGATGATCACGTATCATGTGGTTTGAATACATTCATTCTTTCAATACCCTGTCAGGTATCTTTCTATTTTTAAGTTCCCAAAATACTACTGAACACCCTGTATGACAGTTCTTTTGAAAATGTGATACTGTGTCTATCTGGATGCTAGCCCAACTATGCTCATTAGGCCCTATCAAGAATTAAGAGATGGTGTGTGTTTTCTTTTTCTGGGTTATATATCCAGTTTGTGTTTTATATGATGCTGTACTTCTGTGTGGATAGCCACCTAAAAAGTTTTAGGGTTTAGCTAGTATTCATTACACATTTTCTTTCACAGGAAGGTAAAAATTAGCATAGCTGATGGTATACCAGTAATGATAGGCTTGTAAGAGTTTAATTCTCATAGGGCTTCAGAAGGATCAATTTCTGTCATCAATATATTTTTCTCCAAAAAAGACTTGTAATATAATCATCTGTAAATACACTTTTACAATTGCAAGATGACTGTTAACATTTGTTACCTTACTAGTTTTTACCTTTTTTCAAGTTATTCACAAGTAATAAGTTGAGAGGAGTTTCCCGAGAAGCAGCTCAGCCAACTAAAAAACCTTTATTATTAGAAAACAGGAAGGCTTATTTAGTGATGAACCAAGGGACTAGCATCCTCTTACCTAGAAACCTATGAGAATAAACAGGTAAAAATAACACTATTCATGACCTTGAGATTTTGGCAAGCTTGGAACGGTATTTTTAACCTAACAGCCATTAGTCCTCCACTCAAATGTTGGTGTATTCACAAGTCAGGTTTTGAGCCCATTTCTTTTACTGTGCTGCTTTAAACAGAGTTACAGGCGTCCATAATTCCTTATTTCAAAAATCACATCCTTTGGACACAATAATGTGTGCAGTCATTCAGAGCTGTGTACAAACTGCATTTGAAGTTTTGAAATAAAGATGTTTCATCATCATCCCAGTTGAGATGTTTCTTAACTTTGGGGGGGGGGGGGGGGCGGGTTTTGTGTTAACTTGTCCACTAGACTAAGGCAGTACAGCTTCTTGACACATTCCTGTACAAGTTTTCCCACAGAATCCAGTGGCACAAGACTGGGCCAAAATTTGCTCCTGTGCCTGGCTCTGAAAGGCTATTTTGTGACATAGCTGTGTTTGAGCAAGGAAAGGTTAAATAAAATGGAAGTGTGATGGATCATTTCACGGAGAACTGGTGCAATCTTCTGGCCAACTGTCTTTAGTTTTGCATAGCTGTGCAGGGAGGAGGCTGAATAAAAGTTCTTCCTATTTGTGATCCTTCACAGTGATGAATTATAGACAAATTACAGATGAAACCTTCACAGTGAGCACAAGAGCAATCTTCTCAGAAAGGCTATGATCCTTCAGACGGCAGAAAATCAAGGCTACTTCCCAGGAAGGAGTGAGAGCTGATCCTGGTGAGCCTGGGTGCTGCGAGAGCTCCTGCGTGCACTCTACCTACCTTACTTATATAGCCCATCTTTAGGAATTGCTGCCTGACAGTGAATTTTTGACCTTCTCCTCACCCCTCTCACCATAGGACTACTTTACAGTGGGCTTTGTTAAAGATAGCCTCAAAATTAATTTACAACACTTCATTTTTGTTCTTGACCAAAATGGTCTTTCTTCCCTGATGTGCAATTTTCAGCATGCAATTTGTTGCTGCTTTGCTTTCCATGCTGTTTCTTTATATACAGGTAACTGCATGTGAGGGACACTACACCGTGTTTTTAACTTGAAAGTCTTTAGAAGATCATGCCTGGACTACATCCTCAGCCAAACTGAGCTAGGATGAAAAGCTGAAATGTCTGGAGAATAAAATTGAGATTGAAGTTGAGCTGCCTAATATGTTGGGACCAGAGAGATGAGCAGGCGTTTTCTGATCAGCAAGCAACTTCAGAAGAAAGCAAACGTGTTGTTCCTTTGAGCAAAAAGCTGTAAAAACATGTTAAGCCCTTCCAGGAGGGGAGAGGGGTGCTCCTATGGGTGGAAGTAGAGGTTTCTCCCAGCAGAAAGGCAAAGAGCCTAAGGCAGTGTATGCCATTACATTTATCCAGCCTTCCTCTGCAGACGGCTGAAAGCTGGGGCTCTGTGGCCACCATGCTGAGGGCAAGCTGTATTGTTTGGCTGCCGAAGTTAGGTCACTCTGACAAGCAGAGAACACTGAAGATGAATTGCTTCCCAGGAGAAAAAGAGCCAGAAGAAAGAGTTGGGTTGTGCCTTTTGTTTTTGTTCTGCTACTCCTTTCTCGCCTCAGAGGATGAGACAAAGGCAGTATTGCAAGACTTCACAAATATAAAACAATTATATTCACATGCTTGTGCCCATTTGTATGAATCTGCTTTTGTGTGTCTGTGGATTTCAGTTTGCAAAGTCAATGAAAGCACAGTTCGAAAACAGAGGAATCAGAATATTGGGAACAGATGCAAAAACTTTCTTTTTCTATTCATCCAGCATATGATTTTGAGTCGTATGTTTGTATATGTTTAAATGGCATTATCCATCCACTTGAAAAGTGTCCTTCCTAGCTTTTCTTTTCTCTCAGGACTTTCAGCCAGTTTTCTATCCTGTGCCCTGCATTCCTATTCCAAGACTTTCTCTGTTATTCATGAAATAGAAATGGTATCTGCAGCCTCAAGAACATTGCACTATACCCACAGAATATGCTTTGTCCAGCAATCTGTTACTAATATTTTCAGACTCCAGCTACACAGTAAAGGACAACCTCCCTGAATTGTCACTGTACAGTATCCTTAACTGAACTGTGCCATCTAAGTTCCCTTTGCAACATTGATAAGGAAAGTCTTCAAAATTTTCTCTCAAAAGTCATTCCAGATGTTGTCATCTTGGGTATCTTACTATGACTGTGGGTCCTTTTGTGATAAAGTGTCTGTCATTTCCCGGTCTTTCTTTAAAATTGGGATAAAACCTTTGGTATTCATGACTATTCAGGGTTTCCCAATTTTTGTAGCGAGTGACTATGTTTATTAAATGATAAACATTCACTTTGAGGAATATTATTGATCATATAGCTTTTGCTTTCGAAATGGAGATCCTGTCATAGCATTCTCTTTGTGTAGCATCAGAAATAACTGTGCTTTCTCAGTAGGCTTCGCTCATGGCTGGGGATGGTGCATAAACACCACCACTTAAGAGTGGTTCCCAGAAGTGATCTGACTCAGGCGCTGTGCTGAGTCACAATTCCTCCCTTGCTTCCTCCTTAGTTGCAGAAAGTAGTAGTTTTCTTCTGAACTATATTAGAAGAAAAATAATTACCTGCCACACCCTTGGCACTGGTTTAGCTACAGAAATCTGTGTGTGTATGTGTGCATGGGGAAGGAAGGGGGGAGTTGAGAGTCCTCTCTTTTCCCTTTTATTCTTACTCCCTTGCTCCTAGAAGGTCATATATGTGAGACTGTGCCTGTTCATACTCATGATTCAAGCAGTGTTATGCTGTAGGCAAAAGATAGTCTTGCATAAACCAATGAAGGAGAAGAATCAGGAAATACTTCCTCTGAAGATCTGGGCTATTGATATAGTTAGAACAAGAAATCCAGCTAACCAAGTTTGGTCCAAAATTAAAGGCAAGTGAAACTGCAAGAGAGAACTCTGCTTGGAAAGGCCCAAATGTGTGTAGGGGGTTGTTTTGTTTTGCTTTTTTCCTGAGACTAGCCTACCATTATATTCCTTGGATATGTTCCACAGAACAACAATGCCAAGTGCATTCTAGCAGCTGGGTCCGATGTGCTTTTTTTTGTGCCATCTTGCTGAGCATTGGTCTAAATCCAGAAAAGCTTGTAAGTACACAATGTAGTATGTAGGTAATCCTATTGCTTTAGGTGTAGACACTTACATGCTTACAGATAAGCATGTTCTTCAGTAACTGGCTGGATTGAGAAGACACCAGCCAGCCCTTCACATGATTGAGCATCATCCTGAGAGAAAAATACAGCACCGAACAATGGTTCTAAAACACCTGCAGCATCCCCAACGCAGTGTATTTCTCATAGCTTTGAAGAAGATGTATGTTGCATTGTACAGGCTCTTTTCCTTCCCTCTTTCCATCCCCCCTAGTCTCCAATGGTGCCCTAAACCATTGGGTTGGGTCCTGTAGAGGCTGTAAAGGGCTTGTCCTGGCATAAAAAGCAATGTTGTTCCCATGTAATAAATATTTAAAATGTTTTATCAGGGTAAATAATTGCTAAATTCTGTGAGTCCAGGGAATGGCATTAACGTGTTTTGCTTACTGAAACATTTATGGAGTCAATGTCAGCCAACAGAATGCAGCCAAGAGGTTTTTTTAAAGGTAAACTGATGTGCTTTTAAAATAAATACTAAGCTGTTTAAGATCTTCAGTTATTAACAGAAGAAAAGACCAAGCTGGAAAACTGCAAACAATCCCTTTTGTGGCACTTTCCCTAACCTCTGTGCAGTTATCTCTTTGTCCAGCCCTGAGTGAGCTCCTCAGGGCAGATGCTGTGCCTCCACAGATGTCTGGAAAGTGTCTAACACATGGAGGGAGCTTCTGCAAATGAATAAGTACATTCAGAATGCCAGATATTTGAAAAACACTTCTTCCTATATTTACCTGCAAGGACATAAGTTCAGGGCTCTGTGTTTTCTGCATTCATGGTAAGTCAATGATGGCATTGCTTGCTTGCCTCTGTAAAGCAGTGTAAAAACACAGCTATCAGCTCTGCTGTGGGGAGGTGGTTATTGCCATCATCTGCTTGGAACCCAGAGGTCAGCTTTTGAGCCTGATCAGGTCACCAAGCATTCTAATATAATTACGATTATTAGCTACATGGCTCATTGCTAGGAGTGCAGTCCTCTATCCCCACAAGGAAGAAAATCCCAGTGGCATGTGGTGGTGTGTGACAGCATGCAACAGGCAAGTGGTAGGGGGCACTGCATTGCCCCAGTATCAGGAGGACCCATGCTGAGTGATATCTTCGTGTGGCAGTGTGCAGATTAGGAACATGCATGAGCTGGGACAGAGAAGTGGTTTCTTTGTAAATTAAACTATCTTTTCTTCCTCTGTATAAGAAAAGAGCATGTAAAAGCATGTAGAAGTTCTCACTATTGGCTAGAAAAGGTTTTGTGATTGCCTGTAAGGGGATGATTCACCTTAACTTGCCCTGAGCAGAAATCCATCTGATCAGCCATTAGAGCTGCTATTCAGTTCAAACACTGATCTGCACTTTTCAGATTTCAGAGCATAGTTTTGAAGTGTTTTGAAGCATGTGTTGTAGGTGTAAAGAGGTTGGGGCCAGACTCTTTTCAGTGGTGCCCAGTGACAGGACAAGAGGCAACAGGCACAAACTGAAACACAGAAAGTTCCATTAGTATGCTTAACCAGCCTGATAGCCTTTTATGATGGAATGACTGCCTCGGTAGATGAGGGGAGAGCAGTGGATGTTGTCTACTTTGACTTCAGCAAGGCTTTGACATGGTCTCCCATAATATCCTCATAGGTAAGCTCAGGAAGCATGGGCTAGATGAGTGGACAGTGAGATGGATTGAAAACTGACTGAATGGCAGAGCTCAGAGGGTTGTGCTCAGTGGCACAGAGTCCAGTTGGAAGCCTGTAGCTAGCGGTGTCCCCCAAGGGTCAGTACTGGGTCCAGTCTTGTTCAACTTGTTCATCGGTGACCTGAATGAAGGGACAGAGTGCCTCTTCAGCAAGTTTGCTGATGATACAACACTGGAAGGAGTGGCTGATACACCACAGGGCTATGTCCCATCCAGAGGGACCTCGACAGGCTGGAGAGTTGGGCGGAGAGGAACCTCATCAATTTCAACAAAGGCAAGTGCAGGGTCCTGCAACTAGGGAGGAATAACCCCATGCACCAGTACAGGTTGGGGGCTGACCTGCTGGAATGAAGCTCTGCAGAGAAGGACCTGGGAGTCCCAGTGGACAAGTTAACCATAAGCCAGCAATGTGCCTTTGCGGCTAAGAAGGCCAATGGTATCCTGGGCTGCATTAGGAAGAGTGTTGCCAGCAGGTCGAGGGAAGTGGTCCTCCCCCTCTACTCAGCCCTGATGAGGCCGCATCTGGAGTACTGTGTCCAATTCTGGGCTCCCCAGTACAAGAGAGACATGGCACTGCTGGAGAGAGTCCAGCGTAGGGCTACTATGGTGAAGGAACTGGAGCATCTCTCTTATGAGGAAAGGCTGAGAGAGCTGGGCTTGTTTAACCTGGAGAAGAGAAGATTGAGAGGGGATCTCATCAGTGCATACAAATATCTAAAGGGAGGGTGTCAAGAGGATGGGGCCAGACTCTTTTCAGTGGTGCCCAGCAACAGGACAAGAGGCAACAGGCACAAACTGAAACACAGGAAGTTCTGTCTGAACATGGGGGAAAACTTCTTTACTGTGAGGGTTGCAGAGCGCTGGAACAGGTTGCCCAGAAAGGTTGTGGAGTCTCCATCTCTGGAGATATTCAAAACCCGCCTGGACTCAATCCTGGGCAACGTGCTGTAGGTGACCCTGCTTGAGCAGGGCAGTTGGACTGGATGATCTCCAGGGGTCCTTTCCAGCCTCAACAATTCTGTGATTCTGTGATTATTCTTAAAAAGAAAGGGTCTCTGTTCTGCCTGTCTGTGGCACTCCCCCTGTTCCTTTCGCTCTTCCTCGTCTGCTCTCCCCATTCTACACCACAGACTTTTCTGATTGTCCAGGCCTGGTTCCTCATTCCATTCCCTGCAACAGCTATTCATGTTGCAAGTGGCTGCTTGAACTGAGAAAAATAAGGTAACTTACTGGCAGCAACTATATTGGAACAATAAGCTTGACAGCAATACCAGGAGCATGGTGATGTGCAGGTATCCCTTGCCCCTCTAGAAGTAGCATTCGGTGCATCTTCTGAGAGAGCATTTCTAAAGTAGCTGCATAGTTAGTGGTTTTAAACTTTCAGAAAATCTCTGAATAATTTAATGGTAATGTATATACTACTTGCTAGTTAGCAGAATCATCTGGATTTGAAAGCAGACTACCCTAACAGGGTACTGCAGGGCACACACATCAATTCATGATAACATTATTCAATAGCTCTTCTCTTCAAAGTTGGTTTATTATCCTCAAGAAGCTTTTCTCTAATTAACCTAGCTGAAGCGCCTGTAAATCTCCTGATGGAAATGGCATGTTCCCCTTGGCTGTCTAAACACCTTGCCCTCTCATGTTTATGGTGCAAGCCTTTGATTTTACAAGCACTGCTTTGTTAACATAAACAGCATTGGTTTGTGCTGATATTATCTTCTCTGGACATATGCTCTATGCTATGGCACTTTAATGCTGTGGTTGATAATGAACCCAGTTTTAAAATGAGAGAGCTTTTTGTTCATCATTGCACCTGTCCTCAATACCCTCTCAAGATCCCTGGGTAAATCCTATGATGAAAGTTAACTCAATTAATAATAATAATGAAGGGTAAATTATGCAAGACCTAGTCTTAGAACTCTTGACCTCATAATCTTGGCTATATTTAGGATTAATGAGGCTCCTAAAATCACTAAAACTGGAGGCCTTTTTTTGCTCCTGTGTAGATTTATTTTGTGAAGCTTTAAGTGAAGCTACAAATATTTTAATCTACAGAGTTTCGGTCTCTTCAGATTCATTGACATCTGTACTCTCAACTTTCTTTTTATGTTTTACATTGCTTTGGAGAAGGCGTGACATTGTTTTCATTTTCTGGTGAACCTCACATTCTCTTCTGCTGTAAAGTAGCGGAGTGATGTTGGTCGGAATGCTATTCACTTTCTATATGTATTTAGAGTTAGTAGACAATGAGGTGAGCAGTTAGGAAGAATGGGAAAAAAAGTTGGCTGCCCCGTGTGATCACAGCAATAGTTTCTTCCCTAGTGACATTACCTATCCAAAGTAAGATTACCTCTCCCTCTTTGGATGGTAGTATGGGACACTAACAGATAGCTGAACTGACCCCTGAAAAAAACCTCTGACTAAAGGGATGCTAGTAGCCAACTTGGGATTACTAGCAGACAGTGAATGATCTTGTTGACCTGACAGCTAATGCCACCTTTGTTTCTACTGCACGCCATCATGGCTGGTGAGCAAATGCAAAGTCTCAGCCTTAGCTGTCAATTGACAAGTGGATTGCCTACAAGTGAAAGTGCTTGTCAAGAAATGTGTCATTCTTATTAGAAAGTATTTCAATTTGTAAAAAAAAGGGGGAAAAGGCAATAAAAATGAAAGTCTAAGATCTTAGATGTTAGATTTTAAAAGTTAATCGTTATCACAAACTCTCTTGAAGATGTGTAACAGACATTTACAACTCATGAATCACATTTTTCAAAAATCACAGCTAATATCAACTTCTCTGAGGAGATGATAGCATTGGCAGGAGACATTAATGGCATCTGGCTTTCAGTCATTGCAAAATCACGAGCTTGTAATTGTTCTGATCTGGCTGTTCATAGACTGTAGAGTCCTAGAGGTCTCTCAATACGTCCAATATTAATAACAAGACAATGACAGCACTTGCCATCACTGCTACCAGCAATAATAACTTTAAGACCTTCGTAAATGCAAGGCATATGAAGCTGGCTTTGTTATTCTGATTTTACAAATGGGGAGAAGGAGACACAGAGAGGCCCATGAATCTGCAGCTTGTGTCAGCTGCATCTGAGGGTGCAGCTGCTCATCACCTTGCCAAGCCAGGCTTGTCTGCCAGTGCCATTCTGGAAATGTGTGGCTAGCTCAGGAACAGGAATTATACCAGTCTCATGCTTAACAACTGTGTAGTAACATTTTGTTCATACCCCTTGCTGGGGACTTGGACAAGCTCTGTTACAGAGTAATCCCTAAATCTTGGTGCAAAACCAGCGCTGATGGTTCTAACTCCCTCTACTCAGACTAAAGTAAGATGAGGTGGATCTAAAGTGCAGGGAGATCCCAAGAGGGCCAGGAGCTCTCAGTCAGAAGGCGCTTGGTGGTCCTTCTCCTTGAAACTGGTCTGATGTCTGGAAGGACTGAAAATCCAAGCAGGACACAGCTTCAGTTTGCCCTCCCTCCCCACACTCTGTGGTGCAGCTCCATGGCACCCCAGCATTTGCCCTCTTGCACATCTCACTGTTGTTCTTGTCCTGATTCAATTCTGGTTGTTCTTTGTTTTTTTCCATGCTTTAGCTCCCCTGAATGCTATCTGGGGAACACCTTAGGTCTGGTTTTCAAGAACAGGCAAAATAGCTAATGTATTCCCTCCCCAGAGTGGTGGCATTTCAGTGACAGGTAAGGTAATACCTGTTTTATTTTAGCCTGTGATTCAGGCTGCAGTGTTAAATTGTGAAACACTGGGAGTCTTCTGGAGGGAAGGTCCTCTGTAAATTAAAGTCTTTACATCATCAAGATAATGAGTTCTGGTGGTGCTGGGGAAATGAGTTAGAAATGACATATCATTGCACAATTTATAGTCTCCCATAGGTGCTTTCTCAAAGTTTTGTTCCCTCACTGATAAGTGCTTCCTTCTGTTCTCTCTGCAGGTCTCCAGGTGGTTTTAAATTCAATTATCAAGGCCATGGTCCCCTTGTTGCATATTGCCCTGCTGGTGCTGTTTGTCATAATTATCTATGCTATCATTGGACTGGAGTTATTCATGGGGAAGATGCATAAGACCTGCTACCACGTACAAGGGGGACTAATAGGTAAGGGGCATGCTCTACGATATGGAGCCCATTTCCTTGGTTTTCTGTCTTTTATGTAAAGATTTTCGCCAGTGCAAAGTGAGTATCAGGTGTTCCTGTTCTGGCAGGGGAATTCTTACACAGCCATATGACAGTCCATGAGTGCTAGTGCAAATAACAACACCTAGTATGAAGCAACCATGTGTTAGGATCCTGAAGTGCTGGGAGTAGCAATAATTTGGTGCTGCTGATCTACCTGCTGCACTGAAACAAAAACTCCAGGATGAATGGAAACATTCTTTTGCACTTTTATTATAAAGGCCATTTCCTTCATTGATCTCTTTTCCTGGTTAAATATTTGGTTCACTGTCTTTAATCTCATTTCTTCTCCCAGACTTCATCGGTCTCAGTGAAAGGAAAACCGTTTGAATGGGTTTCCACACTATGGGCATGTGAGCCAAGAAACATCAGACACTGAGGCATTATTCAAAAGCTGTGTTTGTTGGAGAGATCATGGTCACTTAGTCATGCCAGGGTGTGGATAGCAATGCACTGCAGAAGCAACAGCAGACACAGGAGATGCTCTGCTCAAACCAGACAAAGACAAATGAAAGCTGCCTGAGGCTAGAGTTTAGAAAAGCGACCAAGCAGCAAGTTCATAGGTGCCTTCAGACCGAGTGCATAGTGAAAAGGAAAGATGGTAATAAACAAAGATTTTCTGAGGGAGGCTTTCCCCTTATAATGGAGCATTTGTGCTAGCTCTGGAAATGGGTGGCCTTTGCTCCCTACTGTGTTTGTGTTTGGGAATTCACAAGAGCGGTAGTTCCCCTCTTCTGCCTATTGGATATGAATCAGCTTTGATGTAGAGAGACTGCCTTTAACAGTAAGACTTTAGCTTTCTGTTCTTAGGCACTTCAGTTGCTGGCCTGTCAAGGCTACAAGCAAAAATGTCAATTTTTGCTGAACACTGTTGTAGACTTTTTGTGGTCCTTTAGCACTAAAAGCCAAGCTGAGTTTTTTAATGCATCTCCCAGAGGCTCAAGCCTAAAGTAGTACTAAGTACTAAAGTAGTGCTGATTTCACCACTAGCAGACTGATCTGGAAATGAGCTGGCATCATGGAAATTGACAACTCTAATATTTTATTATTAGTCCCGTTCCCAAATACATCTTCATTTTAAACCTGTACGAGGGTAAAGGAGCATCTAATTGAGGGCCAGTACCCTTTTTTTTTTTTTAAATCACAGGCTATGACTGTGGATAGAAGTGCAGCTAGTAAGAGAGAAAGGGTATGCTCATGAGAAGATTTACAGCAAATCCATCAGGAAAGAACTTTCAAATTAGTCCCTTCAGTTGTATTTTTGCTCACCCATCTTACCGTCTGCTTTTTATCATTTGATTTACCCAACTTGAGCAGCAGTGATTCCCTTGTGGGTCTTGGGGGTGCCAGTGACTAGGACCCAGTTCTGCTCATAACCAAGAAAATATCATTCAGGGGGAAGTTGTTTCAGAAGTTCTTTATTTTCTGCTATCATAATGTTGGCAAATTTCATTTTCTGGAAATGGTGCTAGAGCCATTATAACCTGTCAGTTGTTTCTACGTCTTTAAAGTGTATATATCTTCCTCTATACTGTTATCATTACACAATCATTACACAATTACTACACATTACAGCATCTAATTCTAATATTGCTATTTCTGGCATGCCTTGGTGTAAATGTGATCAGATGTATCACTAGGCTCATATTAAAAAAGCTCCCATTGCGGGATGTTTTGTGCTTATAAAAATGCTTTTTTCACATACCAAAGCATTTAGGCAGGCTCGCTGTATGGGTTCACGGATCTTTGGAAACACCTGTACGGGGTAAAGGATGGATAATCAAGCACTAAAGTCTTACAGAGCTTCTGTGTGCCACATGGCTACTGATAAAATGCCACACAGCTTCTAACCTCCAAAAGAGCAGAGCTCCAGAGGCTCTCTGCTGTCATTTAGCAGTGGCCCAGCACCATATCATCCTGTCTCCAGAGCACTGAAGCCCATCTACTGCAGGGGCTCAGCCTCTTAGAACAGCAGTACCTACAATGCTGCAGTTACCTTTTATGATTAACCCAGTCTGCCAGGTGACTGCAGTATGAAAATACTGGTTATAAACATGGAGTCTAAGGAAACTTGATAAACTTGACCTAATGTTCCCTCTAACACTGAAGGGCAGTTTTCTTCCTGTTAGAAGAATATACATTAAAAAATGTACATTTCAGTTTTGATTGTGAAGTTTGGCAGCTTGGCCATTTTTTTACCAAAAGAAATTGAAGCAAAACAAAACATCCCTCTTCCAATTAAATTTAATATGGTTTCTTGGGTGTCTTCAGAAAAATCTGTCAAATTCACTGCAGAATGCATTTGTCAAAAACAAATATTCTTCACTTGTTCATCGGTGTGTTGAATAGCAATTAAATCTCTTCATCTCCTTTTTCCCCTGCCTCTCATTTAAGATACACCTGCAGAAGATGATCCCTCTCCTTGTGCTCCCCAGTCTGCACATGGGCGGCAGTGTCAGAACGGCACCGAGTGCAAAGCAGGCTGGGAGGGACCTAAGCACGGCATTACGAACTTTGACAATTTTGCTTTTGCCATGCTGACGGTGTTTCAGTGCATCACCATGGAGGGCTGGACAGATGTACTGTACTGGGTACGTATCCGAAAATGATAAGTTGAAATGCCTGCTCGTGTGCCCCAGCAACATTGGGACTTTGGTGCTTTAGCTCAATCTTTGTTTTTCTTGGTCATTCTATATAGTCAAGGCATGGGTGCTAGCATGGAGCTTTAATTAACTTGATATTAGTGGGTGATACAGGAGGTTTTGTGTGGCATAGTTAAATCAAATGTAAATATTGACTTACCATCAGTATGAAAATATTGAAAGATTGCACATGGCTTATTGGTTTGAAGATTTGCAATGTACCTTTGTTGACCAGAATGTCATGTAAAGACCATCTTTGAAGGGGTTAACTATCTCATACATCTCCAGATTACTAGTGTAAAAGTCTTTGTAAAACAGATAATTGGGTGCTTTACCTGTGTCATTCAGGTTACAAAGGCAGTACACTAATCTACTCATAGGTTTTAAGAAAGGCCTCACAAACCCCTCTTCATGCCAGCACTACTCCTCATTCTGAATTCTACCCTAATACTAGTTCTTGCCCCCTTCCTAATTCTAATACTAATCTAGATCATGGTATATATGGTTAGTCCAAACATGACCTTATCTTTACTCTAAATGCAGAATTTTAAATGAACTCGTCTTTTACGCTAATTCTGGAAGTTTCAATATCTTTAGTTTTTATACTGTAATTCCTACTGTGCTAGGAAATTCAGTGACAATACATTTACTTTATAGGAGTTAAAATCAGATTTAGTCTTAAACTGTAAATCAGACAGAATACTTTCTGCATTTAGCTGTTGCCATCAACTTTTGCAGCACTATGTTATGGTCCAGGAATTTAATTCAAACACAGCTCTGTCCTGTCTATACAGGGCTAACCTGGACTGTGACTACATTTGAAGACTGGCATGTTATGACACCTGGTTTTCCAGGATGGTAGGAATTCCAGTGTAAATAGGACTCGTGCTACAGTGCATAATGGAATTTAACTCAAGATGACCTAAAGCACAGAAAAGGATAGTCTGGACTGAAGCAGGCTTGATCTGTTAATCAGCATCAGCTTCTCTTTTAAACACAAGTCTGAAGCTGTATTCTGCCCATGAGTTAGAGTGTACAAGATTTTCCTTTGAAGATTTAGCTTATCTGCAATAGATACCCTATATGGAATAGCTAACAGTTTGATGGGTACAGCTAATTGATGGCAAAAGCTAATACAAATTGATGGCCATTATGTTCAGGGACAGTTTAGTTTTATGGCTTTACTAGAAGGCTTGCTTCTTGAAACAAAAGTAATATTTGTTATCGTCAGTTCCCAGTCTTTTTATCCTCTTACGTTTAGATTAAAATTGTGAGTCTAGCTTTCTTCTAACACCTGAGATAGAGGGCAGAGATCATAACACAAGGAGAATCTGAGTCTCAGAACACAAAAGTTGGCTTTACCTGAAATGAGGATGTAAATTAATAAAATAATACAGAAGAGCAGAAGTTAAGTTGAAAGAGGAACTGGGCAAAACTGCTCAACTGTTCAGCTATGGCTATATATAATACAACTTTTTATCACATTTACCTCATGTTCCTCCTGCCATTTCTCTTTGTGTGATTGAGAGGACTTATGGGTAGTTCGGGGCAAATAGAGAGAGAATAAATGATGTCAGGAGTAAACGTGAAGACACCTGTTGCACTGTATGCCATTTTTTCACTTAAGACCTTATCTGCAAGTTCTCAGAATTTTCTCCAAAGGCACTTGTTACAAGAGACCCAGTGAATCCTCACACTTTTGGGTTCATGCATCACTTGCATGACTGGATGTGGATCATTCAGAACTCAACTATCAATTTTCTAATAACAGGAGCCAAAAGGCATATATTCACTGCTAAATGATTTTCTACCATGACTGCTGCAGATGGTCTCATTTTTTTATGGCATCCCTATAGCAGCCTGAATTTTAGCGATTGGCTTTTGTTTGGTATTCAGCCAGCTTTTTCACTAATTTCCTGAGGTTTTGGGGTTTTTTTTTTTCTTTAAAGGTAGTATGGTGAACTGAGACCTGAAATTAATGCAGATCGATGGTCATTATTTTCAGGGACAGTTTAGTTTTATAGCTTTACTAGAAGGCTTGCTTCTTGAAACCAAAGTAGTATTTGTTATCATCAGTTCCCAGCTATTCCTAGATGAAACTATAAAAGCTAGAGTTAGGAGTGCAGATACAGTTTCAGTAATGAAGGAGGCAGAAAATTAGTTTATAAAGAAAAAACATACCATCTATGTTTAAAGGCCATGAAATACAAAGTTTGACTCATATTGTAAACACCTGAACACCTGATATGGTAGGCACACAGGATTAAGCTATACTAAACAATCTTAAGAGTGCAGTTGTCTCCATGGGACTTTTTGCCTCTTTGTGTTATATTGGCAAAGTGGCTAGAAGTCAGCACTGATCAGTGTTTGCCATACAGTAGGTATCTGAGATGCTGTGGGTATTTCCTTCTGCAAAGAAGTCTGTGGTACTTTGGGGGCAAATGCTGACTGGGCAGTTACTACAGTGCACACCTATAAGAAGCATTATGTCTGTAATACTGATATGTAGAAACCATCTCTAAACACTCATACTGCAATTTCATCCATAGATGTTTCAAACTATATCTATTATGGTTTATACAGTAAGTTTTGTAGTCCATGCAAAGGGCATTCTAGATTGAGCTGGCCAGATCCAACAGGAAGAGTACTTCCAAACAGTAAAGAATTGATAAAGATGCAACATTTCAAATGCTGAGAGCGAGGGGAGAATTTTAGCAAGTGGAGTAGGGTGTAAATAAGTTTTTAAGACATGTGTGTGAGCCACTGTTTCTTTAGTGAAGCCTGAGTCATATATAACTCTATTCCCTGACATTTGCCTTTTTCAGGCAAAGAAGAGTGGACTGGTAATAGACAACTCATTGTGGGTTGTAGCTCCACAAGAGAGCGGAGAGGTAGGAAGCTAGTCTCTTCTCAAGTAGATAGCACTTTAAAAGATCTCCTGCATCCACAGTGAGGGCATGCAAATTAAAATTTGCCCTATTAGTAAATGTATCTTCACAGTTAAATTAGAAATTCAGACTTAAAGATCCCCTCTCTCCATCCTAATCCTCAGATTGAGAGTTGGTTTTCCATTTTAATCTGAAAGGGAAGCACAGATCAAAGAAAGGTATAAGAAAGAGTTGTCTGCAAATCAGACAGCTTTGCGGCTGAAAATTTTAGGTCATGATTTTCCAAAATAATTTCTTACACTTAATGGTGTAAGCTAATAGGTTAATTATTAAAAGTGCTGAGTGTTCTAAGTTCCAAGCAGGTTCTTAGCTCATCTGAAAATCAGGGTAGATACCAAGGTTTGAATCTGGTACTGCTGAGGTCAATGGCAAAATTCCTCTTAATTATTGTCAAAATGTCAGGATCTCACTTTCTACCATGTAAAATCTTACTCATACTGTCTGGGTGTACTACATGCAGTCATGTGCACCACACAAGGACTTACAAATGCCTGTTCAGGGCCTTGGTGTTCGTTGTGATAACCTTCAAAGGACCTACCTGTGGGTATAAGGAGCTTTCTTTGCTCTCTCCTTAAATTTGAAAATAAGAGCCTGACGTAAAACTTAGCAGAGCAGCAGATAAGGCTCTGGGCTGAATTGCTTGGCTTGAAATGTTTAGCCAGTGGAGCAGTTCCTTTGGTTTGAACTTTTTTATAAGTGCTTTTCAATTATGCCCTCCTATTTCCAAAAAAATAGCTTCTGAGAGGTACCTAGATATCTGCGTTTCTGTCAGTGGGAATGGAGGGAGCTTAGCACATTTCAGTATGATGCCCTAAAAAATAAACCAGTAATTTCATAAAACCTATGTCTATCTTTTGCCACACTTTGCAAGGTCAAACCTGCATGTTTCCTAAGTTAGAAAGCTATATGACCTTCCACAAGGTTGTAATCCTGGACTACTGATCCACTTAAATAGCTTTTCAGATTTTACTTTCAGGTTCCTGCTTCCTCCTTCATGCTTCCCATCATACCTCCTTCAGCTTTTCACCTCTTAGGTGAAGTTTGTCTCCTCTACCATGGAGTGTTATTTCCCAGCCTGTGATCCACATGCTCACAAAGAGATAACCAGGGACAGGAAAGCAATAAACTTTTATTCTCTAGAAGGACTTGATCTTGAGAAGATCAATACACTTCCCAGGCTCCTCTCTCACTCAACAGATAAAGTTTGTGAATAGATTAGCTTCTTTTGAAACATGGAAGAAAAATGCTGGGAAAAACAGTTTGACACTGCTATAGTGGCAAGTAAGATAATTGCTTGCAATGAGCCAAATTTCATATGTAAAACAACTGCGCTGGGCAGGGTGAAAATCAGTGCAGAACAACCTTGTGACTCTTTGCTGAAGGAGCAATCTTTGCTGAAGGGAACATTAAGTGTTGATAGTAGCACATCTCCTAAACTGCCTCAGTCTTAAAAGGTTTACTTTGTCCCACTAAAACTACCAGGTGACTTTGTCTCAAATGCAGGCAGATCATAGAATCATTGGAGTTGACAGGCACCTTTACCGATCATATTATTTCCTGTGCATTGTAGCAAGATTGAGTTTATTATTCTCAAGCCTCTTCTTAATGCATAAGGGACTAGCCTGAGCAGCTTGTTCCCTTGTGCAGACACCTAGGCCCATTTCTGAAGACCCCTCAGTCTTGGGAACTTTCAGCAGCAGATGCAGACAAATGTTACAAATTGAGTCATTTTGCATTTTGTAATCAATCTCTATTGCAGTCCATTTTTTCTTATTGTCTTTCTGACTAATGAGGAAAATTAATCCCTGTGCAGTTTGTAACATCATGTTTAAGTATTTGTAGGCATTTAGTGTCTCCCTTTAATCTCCTTCTAATCTGAGCAGATCCATTTCTTTTAACCTTCCCTAATGGGGCTTCTTTTTAATTATTTTTAATCAGTTTGTTGCTGTCCTTTAGGGGAAGTTTCACTCGTGAGTTAAATACAATCTAGACAGTGCCCTGTCTCTAGAATGGGCTTTCATCTTCATGTGAATTCTGCTCTCTGCAGCTGAAGCCCTGTGACACTGCACACAAAACTGCCCACTGCTGCCTCTGTTCTAAGTGCCCGGTTTCTCCACCCTCCTGCATCTAAGAGATCATATAAATACATGCAGACAGAGCAGGGAGCAAGTGCAAAATCCAATCAGATGTTGTTGCATTGGAGTATTTATACTGCTGAGTAACAGATAACCTGGCCCTGGGATGCTCTGCATACAACTAGACCATTGCAGCTTGAATTATAGGATCAAGTAATTCTACTTGATCTAGTTGATGATTATTAATAATGAGCAGCCTTAAGCCTGCCATAGTTATAGGAGTACTGGCTTTGTCCCGTGTCATTTGGACAACGCTTCAGCATACTTGGTTAAGTCTCTCAAAATAACACGGTAACGCAGTGCTTCTAGGGACAATTTACCTCAACGCTCTGACTGTAAACTAAAGAGTGTGTTATTATTACAGATGGACTAAAGCCAGCTCTGAATCAGATCCAGGGCATTAACCTGTCTCTGGAAGAGATGCCTGACCTGGCACACAGTAGACTGACTCCCTCAAATTTAACGGAACAATCCTTGGTAGGCTTGCCCAGCCTCCAGAAGAGAGAATATTTTAGTAATATAAGACAGCGCACTAGAGCCACAACCAAGACAATGTGATGAGGTTGAATCAGTGGAACCATTCAGAAGCAGCACATCCCCCAAAGACAGCATACTAGATGCAGTGGGTTAGACAGGCTGACCTAAAAGATTTCTTCCAATCTCTGAGTCTGTGAAATCATACTTCCAAGATTCACTAACTGAATTTGAAACTGGAGTTCACAGTCCACCTTACAATTTCCATCATGAAATCAAACTGGGAAACAAACAGAAAAACAGATATAATTTACTTTGCTAACAGCCTTGGCATATCTTGTGAGCTTTTCTCATCCCTCCACAGCCTGTTGCAGCCAGTGAGGAAGATGTTATGAGGAACACAGTGATATTGCCACAAAGTAGAAGATGTTAAATGCAGAGCTGCAACCCCAAATTTTCACCAGCTGTGTTTTTCTTCCTAATCCTTTATTCTTGCAGCACTTGGGCTTGAATTAGTAAGGCTTTCCACACAAGAGAATTATCTGATTCTAAGAATATATCTCTCTACATGTTTCCATGGTGTTTATTTCTCCCCGCCTCCCTCCCCCCAAAATGCTGAGCTTTTATTGTTGTGGGTCTGAGGTTTTTAAATCATCTTTTTGGCAGGGTTTGGCATGGATGTGAAAAAATAACAAAGAATAAGCACGCAAGTATGAGCAGCCCATCTCTGTGTTTGCAGAGGTTATATGATCTCCATCTGCTGTAACAGGGGTGGGTAAGGGGAGAGGGCCCACAGTTCAGAGCACTGAAGTGCCGCAGCATTATTGCATTGGAAAGGCAGTGGCCACGCTTAATTTGCATAAATGCTGACCTGAATCTGATTTTTGCATGAACCAATCAATGCATATGCAACTGTCACAGTTGCCTATACTGCTGCCTTAAAAGTGAGTAACGGCAATGACTTGCTGTTTGCCAGCTGCCACAAAAAAACTGCTGCTGAACATTTGTGGCTTTTAATGCAAAATGGGCACATATTATGTGACATGAAGGCTTCAGGAGCCCTTCAGGCCTCAACTTTGGGCCTCTCAGCCCTCCTCCTCTATATGAAAAGAAGCTCTACATTAAAAATGAGCTCCTTCGTGGGATGTTTATGGGGTGGTATTAGTGGAGACCCTCTGCCCAGTGCTCCTGCGTGGGAAGGACCTCTTTAATAGCCCTGTCTTTCTGTTGCCCTTTCTCTGTTCTTTCTTCTTTTGTTCTTCCTTAGGCTCTTTCCTAATTGCTGCTGTCTAATCACCACAGAGACCTTTCTTGTCTTTAATCTTTTTATCCCAGAGCTATAAAATTAAGAGCTGAGCTACTGGGACACTTCTAAGTGACTTAGGATTTGAGTGCCTCTGTTTGTGGGTTCATTTCTCTGGCCCTGCTGCTTTGGTCATATTTTTCAATGATCGCTGGTGATTGTTGCCTTCTGAAACAATCATATTCAGAGATTTTAAGTCTGGATCCAGATCCACTAGTCAGATACACAAATAATGGACTTTGGCTCATGACATAGTCCCTGGGAAAGAAAAAGACTGGGAAGTACATACAAGGTCAGAATAGAAGTGGTAGCTCTAGAACTATTTGTAAGCCTCATATTTGAGTTTAGTTTTGTTTCAGCATCACATTTTCAAGATACAGGACCATACAGCTCATTCCTCATCAGTCTTACTGTGAGTAGTAAATGTTCCCTGCCTGCACAGAGAATTGGTCCACTGAAACTGGCTTCTGCATTTCTTCATTGGTTTCAGTGGGGTTTCTATCTTGAGCAGGAATTACAGGTCCTCTCATGGGTGGTCATACCTTCATAAGCTTATAGTTTAGCTGCTTCCATGGTTTCCTCCAGAAATGTCTTCTCTCTTAGGCTTCTAACTCCAGTCCTCTGAACTTCACACAAATCAGAGGCACACTGTGAGGCGCATTTTCCTAAAGATACAAAGTGACCAGAAGTAGCAAATGAAGGATTCCAGACTCAGTCAGAGGAACAATTGCCACAGAACAGCCACACTGTGGATGTTTAAAGCATATTTACAAGAAATCAGTTCTGGATATAACGCTGATGTTGCGTGCTTGCTATTGCTGATAACACAAGAAAAAAAGGGTCAGCCTTGTACGCTGATATGCAGTGGCACTGCATTCAGGCTCTTTGATAGTAGTTTCTTCAGTGAACCTCTAGTGTTTGTACAATATCTGTGAGTGGGTAGTGTTCCTAGCAGATGAAGGTTTATTATCTGTGCTATGAAGTCTAAATATCATGCTTTTTATTGGTGAGTTTTGGATGTGATTTCGCAACTGAAAGCTGGATTCCTCATCTAAAATGTAGAATGGATTTCTAGGAATATCATAGATTGGGGAACTGTCTACAAAGGAAACTGGGATACACAGATCAAGTGCAAAATAAAAGAATTGACCATCATACCTCCACTTAGGAAAGAAGGTAGTGATTATCTACAGCTTATAGTACTCTTTTTAATTCTCTTTATTTTTAAGAATTTAATTGGCTATGTAAATCAATGAACAGTATGTACTTGTGTATTCCTGTGCATGCAGCAGTCAGTGCTGTTCTGATGTACTCATGGTAGAATTTGCTATCAGTCTGCACTGAGAAAAACAGAAGCAGTTATAAAACAGCAATACAGTAAAACAGGCAGAAAATCCTTCCTAGATAGTCAGCCATGCAAATGTAAATAAAAAAAAACCAGAGACTGAAAGGGAAAGCCCAGAATTCTAAGATGAGATGAAATCTTTACATTTGGAAACCCACCATCCTAGCGGATACTTTCATGCTTGAAATCGGCACTTTATTCTTTTGGAGTGAATTTCCAAAGCTTTTAAAAGATGAAAAGGTTTTTAAATAACTGAGCAGCAGTAAAAGATGGAAGTGCTGCAGTAGCTATAATGAAAGAACTATCAGCCCTGTAGCTAAATAGCCTTTGGGCTTTTGAATAACTTTTTCAAAGATCAACCTTTCTTTTTAAAGGGTAAAGAAATATATATACACACTTATGTAGGAACAAGGCAACTCACATAAAGCCTTGCGACTTTTGCCTCTGGAGGCCTGAATTCAAATCCTGATTAAGTCACACAAGTCAAAATAATTTTTGGAGGTCACTATAGGGCATTTCTGAAACTTGTAAATTCACCCCAACAAGCTAGCCCCCTTGCATAATTGACTGCGTGAGAAAATGGAGAGTGTTAATGGATGCTGTTACTCATATAGGGACCTGGCTGTGCAGGCAGTTCAAGAGCATGAATCTCCTCTAAGTAGATATACTGTGCAGGAACCAAAAAAGTAGTGCGGTAATAAAGCAAAGATAACGTCACTACTGATGTTAGCTTTTGAGGAGGGAAGAACTAGGGAAAATGATCTGTCAGCCAACTGTATCAACAAGCAGAATGACCAAGGGCAGAGGCCTGGCATACTAGACTTCAGGCCCTGTGTTTATAGAAAATCGTGGAGACCTTCTGCTCAGTCTCAGCCTTGCATCTTTAGGAGTTTTCCCTGAGTAAGTGTACTGCATTTTCTTCCCCCGCTAGTCTGTATGTCACAGTCAATCCCAATGCAGAAATAGGGTGACCAAAGCCACCATTAAAAAAAAAATCTTTTGAGAGAATAGTTGAGGAGGAATTACTTGTATCCTTAATGTGCAACAGTTCCAGAACTCTCTAGAATATGAGTCACTTGGCAATAAATGAATATCAAGATTTCACTTTTGTTTAACACACACAAAAAAAAAAATTAAATCCAAAATGCATCCGTGCAAGTATATGGCTGATGTATTCCTACATAGAGGAATTTTTTGCATTTGTAAATTGGAAGTTTGCGTAAGGATTTTTGATAATTGGATATTAAAGAATTATTTTTAAGCTGTTATCACTGCTAGAACATACTATATTTTATATTTTTTACGTTGAAGACTACTGTAAATTAAGCAGGAATCTTCCCGGGGCAGATGGAACCTAAGAATATGGAACATATGAATAAGGGAGCCAATGTCCCCTTCCATCCTGCTGCGACACAGGTTCTCTGGTGGAGATGGAGCATATTCTCTGAATCTAGATATGGCAGTGGCAGAGATGCTGGGCTCTACTTCATCTTGTGGCTTTAGGCTGCCTCATCCACAAGCCACTGGAGTGCTCCCACAGGGCTACAACAGTTTTGAGTCAGAAGAGGAAAATACTCTGAAATCAGAGGGTCATTTCATTCAACCTCCTTCTTTGTTCCAGAAGCACTACAATCAGCTCATAGTTTGATTCATTTTAAATGTTTCATTCATCTCTCTCATTCACAGAACCAGTGTTGCCCTAAAGGATCTCTGAGTGTTCTGTAGACTGAAGGATGTTTTGATCTTTCACTGATGTAGGTTCAATTCACTGCATTCAATAGTTAGTCTAGAATTAACACTTGGGCAAAGCAGATCTGATTTCGTTACGGAAGGCAGGAACCCAGGACTGCAGAGGCAGTTATTAGGATAAGAATGCCAAGCATCTGCCTGAATTTTCCATGCAGTTCTATAGGTTTAATGGGAAATAATTCATCCAATTGAAACTGAAAGGGAGAACTGAAATGAACTGTCCAGGACACTAGTGTTGACAGCCCATACTATGGTAAAAAGTCCTTCTCAGGCTTACATTTCTGAAACTGTATCAATTCTGGCTTATTTTGTTTCTGCAATCTCAGGGCATCTGGATTAACAGAACAGTGACCACACTTGACTTATTTCTAAATACTGCTTTTGCCAAAAAAAAAAAAGAAAGAAAGAAAGAAAGAAAAAGAAAAAGAAAAAGAAAAAGAAAAAGAAGATGTATTTCTTCTTCCCAAGTTAACTGTAAAGAAAAGTAACTGAGAGCAATCAATTATGATAGCAATAATTCTTTCTTGACTTCCAGTAGAAAACATGGTCTGATTGATCTTAAATTACATGGACAATTGTTCCATGGTAAACTGAATTGAAATACATTTAGAAATAATATATTTTTTTCTCTTTTACCTATTAAACCTGCAGAAAGAAGGTGAGCTAGCAAAGTTGGAGCCCAGAAATTAGCTGCCTTTGATGTAAGGAATTCTAGCTGTGTAACTAATATTTTCAGCAGGAGTTCAGAATCTCTGTATTGCCAAACATCCTGCAGAGGTACACAGACCCCTCCAGTTTTCACAGAAAAAGGTTAATACAAAAGTCCCACAAAAAAGCACAGAGAGTACAAGCAGGAGGAGGGGAAGATGTAAATGGTACCTTCCTGATTATTTCTGTTTTCCGTCCCTTGATGTAGTTGACTATAGGATTTCCCAGTGGTACTTTTCACTCACAAAAGTGGATATGCAGAGGTTATGTCAGCAAAACAGCAAAACTGCAGAGAAAACTGCATGCAGAGAAAACTGCAGTTTTCTCTAGGTCAATAGAGAACCTAACTTTTTATTCCTCTATTTTAAAAAGTACTAAGTCAGCTGCCGGTAGCCTTTACCATCAATGGAAGTTGTATAATAAACTTGGATGATGTCCATTTAAAATCACAAGTTTAATTATGACGAGGAGTAAACACACCCAAGCCAATATTGCCCCTACTTCTCCTACAAGCACAAACTAACATGCCATAAAAGTACAAAATCAGCGAGCGTTTTCAATGTAAATAAATTTCAGGGGGAAAACAGTCCAACTCAGTCATTGTGTGCCGTGGACATTTTGACCTGCTGGTATTTGAATGCAAATTTTAATTCTCTTCCTGCTCTCAAATCCAGGATCCTAAAATGACATGCACAAAGATGCTGAAATTCCCTTAGTAGTTCAGTCTTTTAAAAAATAGCTGGCTGAAAAGAAAATATGCACCCAAAGAAAAAATAGATGAAATATTAATATAGAAACTGACCAAAGAATGAAATAATATTGTGGAGTTTAATGGTTATAAACTAGAGGCTAAAAAGCACAGTGCAAGGATTCAGTGTCAGCTTACAGCATCAGTAATTTGGGGCTAGACAGTTGAAAAGTGGTGTTTTTAATGTGTCTTAGACTTCATAAGGCTTTACCCAGCTGAGAAAATGGGCATATTCTTGAGAAGGTGGGGCCAATGTTTAATGATTGATGAAAATATAACTCATTGCAGTTGTAAAGAAATAGGCTTGGCAAATTCTACTGGTAGCAATTCACTTCCTGCATACTATATGCAACAAAAACAAATATAGTTTGTTTCATGTCTTTTATGTGCTCCTCATCAGAGGGAGTTCATACAACAGCAAATGCCATTCTAATGTGATTATGTAATTTCAGAGAAGCTCAAACATGTGTTTTACATGTTTTCAGTTTATCTGCTGTCAAGCAGCTGACACTGCTTCTAGGTCTTCAGTCTAGCCTTGTTCTTGCACAGGTTGCAGCAGCCTGTTATGGCCTTTCTGCAAGACTTCTGCCTTCACACAGTCTCTCTGAGAAGTGGGAGCCTGTCAAAGTGTACCTTTTGCAGGTGTGTGTGCTCTTTTGACTCTGAGATTGAGCCCATCAGGCTCAGTGCTTTAACTTCTCTTCTCCATAGTGGTGTGTGGGAAGCTTGGTCAGCTCTGGACAGAGACTTCATCCTCCTATGAAAGAAATGAGGCAGCCTAGCAGTGAATTACAGCTAGACCAAAGGGGTTTTTAAAATAAACCGGGAATTATGGTCCACCTGGATCAAAGTAGGCAGCAAGCATTGGGTAAGGACAGATGATTCTGTCCTTAGAGCAGATTCAACATAGTCTTTGTTGACAGGGATTAAGAAGCAGTCTCCGCAGGCTACATGTTCTCAGATCTGTCTGCCCCCTTCCCCTTCTTTCTTCTGGACTCATCGTCCCTTGCTGCTGTTTCTTTGACTCTTTCCCAAGGGTTCTCTATTGCAAATTAATCTCTTCCCTTGAGGTGCCTGTTGTCCTCATCACGGCAGTCCTTTCTCAGCTAAAGTCTCCAATTGCTTCCTGCAGGGAGTTTTGCACAAATTGCCAATATTTCCAGCTCGGGATGGAATTTTAATTTGCTCTTTTCATCACTACAAAACACACAGAACAATCAGGAAATGAAGGTACACACCAGAATCTTGGAATGCTAAATGTTATTCTTCCCATTGCCCACATATGGTGGCTCTTGCCTACAGTATTTCCTTTGATCCTACCATATATCAGAATAACCTGACTGAAGCATACCATACCCTGGTTCCTGATCTTTGTGCACTTGTCTGCATCCAGCTCTGTCTTGTCTTTGTGCTGAAGACACTCTGAAAAAAAGTCTCTATATGCACATGTAGGATTATTTGTAAAATTCCATAATTCAGATACCACAGTAAGAAGAGCCTTAAAAATAAGTGCTTGATGACAACAGCTGAGCTTAAAATTTGACTTCTCTACTACAAAATGAAACAAATGTGAGTGTCAAAGCAAATATTTTTTAGCAGGAGCAACTGATCAAGTGCTGCTCCTTCCTGTGAGTGTCATTAGGTCAGAGTGAGGCTGAGGTGAGCTCTCCAGTCTCTCCTTTGCATCCTCCTGATACTGCCAGCTACAAAATGCAGAGTATTTCAGAACAGTCGCAAAGAGCAACTGTGGCTTAGAGCACCATGAAGACTACCGGAATATTGATTTTTAGAAAGAAATTCTACCCAGAAGAGAAACAAAGGCATCTGGAGTCCTTTTGCTTATATTTTATGCCATTCAGAAGCAATTCTATTCTGTTGTTCCCAAGCCCGTAAAAGTAAGTCCAGCTTCTTTTAATTTGTATATTTTTGCTTATTAGAGGATTTGGGTTTTTTATTTCTCCACCCCCCCTTCTCTATCCTTTTTCCATGAGTCAGCTCTGAGACCTTCGATTCCTGCTTCCTATCACCCATCTTACAGATTCAGGAAGGCTAAAAGAGTATTTCAGGTTGACAAGAAGAATGATAATGCTTCTCATGGTGCACTAGAATGTCTAGACTGAAATGCTTAAAGCTTTTTGTTATGAACGAAATGATTTCGTCATCTCTTAGTCACTATATGCACAAAACTTCTCATTTTATACTGCTCTTTTTCACAGGCAATTTCAGGAAATGAGCTCCTTATCATATATTTTCCCCAATCCTGCACCCCACCCTATTCAAGCAAAGTACTTAAGCATGTAAGTTCATTTCTGGTGGTAACAATATTACTGACCATTGACTTCAATGGAATTACTCAAATGCCTTAAGTTATGCATATACATGAATATTGGATTAAAAACCTACCAAGCAAAGACACCTGATTAGATTTTAAATATTGAGGAATCTGAAAGGTAGGCTCTTCATCCCTAGGGCAATGATGCAGTAAGTCTAAATCCATCGTTAGGGGCATATGATGGGAAATAGCAAATACGATCCTTCACTTGCTTATTATGTGAACAGTTAAGTCAGATGGATGTATGCTGTGTAAAGACTTACTTGAGATGTTTTTGGAGACCAGCCATAGAATTCTCAAGCGAAAATGTGCTCCTTTCGTGTCTTTATAGATATGATATGCAGCAGCCTCACACCATTTAGGCTGCAAATGCACCTGCAGATACAGGATCTGTGGGATTTCAATGCTGAAAAAGCAATCCCACACTTTGTCTCACAGGTTAGAAAAAATTCTTCGGATCCTGACATATACAGAAATTCAATTTTAGTACTGTGTCCCTTTTTACTCCCTCATAAAAATCTTCCTGAGGCTTCTTTTTAGGATTTATAGTTTTGCAAAAAAGCTAGAAATTGTAAAGAACATTGAGCAATTTCTTCGTAAAAAGCAATGTTAAGAGTAGTGTGACTTCCAATATATTGCAACTTGCGTAACTAATATATTTATTGCAAGTGTTGAATAAAAAAAGAATCTAATATAAGCAGTACTGTTAGAGGTCAGAGAAAAATAGTATGCAGACTTTGTCACCAGAGCTAACCAGCAATGATAATTTTTTGCAAATTCAGGGGTTGATTTATTTCTGTCACAGTCTATAGTCACAGTCCAATTAATTAAGAGCTGTAAAAGTGCATGACCACTAAAGAGTCTGTTATTGGATGTCTTAGACTTCTAAGGACAAGAAAAATTGTTGATAATAAGAGAAGGAGTCAAGCCTTCATGTCATGAGTCCTCTGTCTACTCTGACTACTGGCAAGAGCTTTTAAGGCAAAGATTGCAAGTATTTCGGAACCAAGGTATTCCTAAGCCAGAATCAACTCTAAAGTTGAGAGATTAGCCAGAAGAGAGTAATCTACTGAACAAATTATTTTTTGTTTGCAGAACAGCCTGAAAAACGCTCCATCACCAACTACAGTTGTTAGTTGGATATTCTTAGAAACTGCCAACATTATCCTTATTTACACTTGGGATGGATATTTCATTCCTCAGCTATTTCTGCTGATGTAATATATCTAGCATAAGTAAAGGTAGAAAAATGAATCTCTGTTTTTTTGTTTCTTCACTGTACAGATTTATCCAGACACTTCCTGGCAAATTCATCCTGCCTTAGTTATTTCTGATGGGTCACATCAGTTTTATGAGACCATTTTATTTCCCTGACAGGATGACTGCAACACATTTAGGCAGTCAGTGGGAAGGTTCAACAACAAAGCAAAGCTTTTAACTATCATGAAACATTATGACAATATAATGGAAGCAGAAGAGATAACAGAACAGAAATACTTGAAAATCTTAAACTCGTTCCTTTCTGGGCCACATAGCCCTTGCCTGATACATAGGTTTTATTATCTGTAGTGTAGATTTTTTTTTCTTCAATATGGTCAGCATAGGTTACGTGTAGTAGTGAAGGGTGGAGTGCCACCCTCTGTTGTTCACTTTAGTTGTTTTTGTGCCTGAGTTCTGATTTAAAAGGTTTTAGGAACTCCCTCCCAGGTGCAAAACAATGCCTCATTCTGTACAAAAGACAGGTTCTAGTGCTGCTTGAGCAGTTTAAAGCAGTAGCTCCATGCGAGTATGTGTGAATAAAATGCATTCACCCAAATATTCTTGGGAAGAGGAGGAGTGGAAAAGGAAAATCCTTTTTTTTTAATCCAAACCTCTTTATTATTGATAGATGATAAATATCTAAGTCTCACATTAGTATATGCATAAGCCTTTCTGCATCACCTGAGCCATGCCAGTATGATGCACTTTGATCTTTGATCTAAGCTGCAAAACCACTTATACATCCTTAAAGTGCTTAAGTACTTTTCATGAAAAAGATGATTTTCAAAATGAAGGCTTCAAACAGGAAGCTATATTCAGGGACAGTTAAGTGTTTGTTGGCTGTGCCTCCTCTCCCTTTTCCTGTCTCCCTCTCCATGTATTCTCCAATTTTATTTCCCTATATGACTACAAGCAAGATTCAGTTTCACCTAGAGATCTTGTTATTGGCATTTACCATTGCATTTGGATAGATCACTTCCTGAGGCAGTGAATTCCACAGATTGGTTGTAGGCTGCATAAAAATAGCATTTCTACACGCAAGTTCCAAATTTACCTCCCTTTAATTTTATTGAGTAGTCTGTGCTTCTTGATTAATGTTATTCTGTGAAAGGTTATGCACTTCATTATGGAGTACTTGAAGCACTCGACTTGTATTTAAAAAAGGCTATCATAATATTCTTTAGTCATTAAAAATCAATTAGCAATTTATTCAAGAAATAGAAAGCTAGCCCTAGTTTCCTAGCTAACTTGCTTTGCGTTAACCTGCAGCTCTCCAGTATTTTACACTGAGCAAGACAAACTTCATTTTTTTTCCTTCAACTGTCTGTACTTAGCATGAGCAGCTTGCTACTTTCTAGTGGTAGCTATCCTTCTATGAAGGTTGAAACTTTTCCTGTAGCTTGAGTTTTTCAGTTGTTTTTGAAGGACATTTGGCACAAAGTGTAAGGATGTGGGTATGTGAATTATAAAGTCAGGAGAGTTTAATGAATTGTGTCAACCCTCCCCGTTAATAGAAAGCTAGCCCTAGTTTCCTAGCTAACTTGCTTTGCGTTAACCTGCAGCTCTCCAGTATTTTACACTGAGCAAGACAAACTTCATTTTTTTTCCTTCAACTGTCTGTACTTAGCATGAGCAGCTTGCTACTTTCTAGTGGTAGCTATCCTTCTATGAAGGATGAAACTTTTCCTGTAGCTTGAGTTTTTCAGTTGTTTTTGAAGGACATTTGGCACAAAGTGTAAGGATGTGGGTATGTGAATTATAAAGTCAGGAGAGTTTAATGAATTGTGTCAACCCTCCCCGTTAACTGGAAGACAGATCTCTACTCTGTGCCTGGTGATGATGAACCGTTATGTTAACAGATAACATGGATCTAACATTATCTGTGAACTATGGTGCTGGTGTAATGAATGAGATGCTTGCAAAATGTGCCAGACTAACACCCCTGAAAAAATACAATTCTCTAAACAGATAAAGCAGAATAACAGCTGTGTCTCATATGCCCCCACTCATATCTCTTCACCTAGTTCTGCAGAATCACAAGGCACAAGTGTCTTAGCTCCCTCTTTTTATTCCTTGGCATTACTGAAACTGTAGGTTGTAATTGTGGTTAGCAAACTGCAGAATTAAAAGTGTTAGTGTCACTGCTGGCAGATACTCTGTATCATCGAGATAGAAGCCTTCAGCTGAAGCTTGAAATGCTATAGTCATGATAGCAATTGAGAACAATGTTTGGTAAAAGGAATAGTTCTTCCACAGTACACAATGTCCAGCAGTCCTCCTCAGATATGCTGGAATACCTTGTTTTCATCTTGATGCTGAGTGGGTCCCAGGAAGCAAAATTATCAGTGTATAGTATCAAAATTCAGTTCCCCTGGTCTGTGTGTAATGATGTTGTTTGTACAACAGTGATGTTTGCTTTACCCAGAGAGGAAAGACTGACTCCAACTTTGTTAATAACAATGGATATGTGTTGTAGCCAATGCAATGGGATACTTGGGTTTTCCCAGAAAGATATTTTTTGTAAAAAAACACCAACATAGAGTCTGTGGCCGTGTGACAGTTCAGAGCTTTGACAAAATAATGTCTCCCAGTACTTTACTACAGTTCCTTATGTAGGAGAATATTAGTGCTTCTTACAAGTGTTTATTGATGGGACCCAAGGCAAAAGGATGACACAGATCCAGAAAAGTTTGAAGAGGATGGCAAATGTGTTTCTTTAATCACGGTGTTTCCAAGCATAACTGCTAGGGCTCTGACTGTATAGTCCGGTTTGGAAGATATCAAATCTCTTTAGTTCTGGTTGAGTACCTTCTTTAGAAAACAGGACACAGCCTTGCATGCCAGAAAATGCAGATCTCCGTCCTCTTTTCCAGGGTCTCAAGGACAAACTAGACAGTAGCTTTATTCATTAATGCTGAGAACTGGCACATAGTGTAATGGTGGACCCTACTGTTGCCACAAAACTGTCCAATTAGCCAAAACAAAGTTGATGTTAGATGGAAGCTATAGTTGCTCCTCAAAGAGAATGACCCTGCTGTTCCTTTCAGTGCAAGTGATAGGGGAACCCACAGCATGCTTAGGCATTTGCACAGTGCAGAAACTTGGTTCCAGTCCCAGTCCCATCAACCTGAGTCTGGAGCAAGGTTAGAGCATTGCTGAATGAAAGACTCAGCTGGATTCTGCAGAGGCCATTTGATCACCAAGGAGTCTCTTAAGCAGATTTCTTCCATAAGAGGTACAATAGCTCAGCCTGATTCAATTCCAGTAATCCTGAGGCTGGTCAACTTCTGAATACTTAGATGGTAACATTTAATCCTATAGTACTCAATGAGGCTAGGTAGTATCCCATTTTGCAGCTTGGAAAGCTGGAGCATAGTGAGACAAAGTGATTTCCCCACATATTGCCAGACAGGGTGTATAGCAAATCAAAAGATGGAATCTGAGATGTTATCCCTGAGGTCTCTCAGAGATCATCTCTTAAGGGCTGATAGATACATCAATATTCAGAAATGTACCAACCTTCTGATCACTGAGAGTAGTGAGATGTTAGTGTGGAGATGTGAGCTGTAAAAGGTCAGGCAGCTTGAGTTAGAGAATAGAATTATTTCTATAAATGACCATTTGTAGATTCCCACCAACGCTGTGCTAACATAGTTAACCTAGTAATTGTCTCATACATACTTAAATTGACACCAGGTTGCAGTCACCTTGACCACTATAGTGGGAATATTATCGTTCATATCTACAGTCATTAATAGTCTTTGTTTGCAACTGTAAATTTAGAAGATGATCCACCTTTCCTGTTGAGATTTGTATGGTTAATAGTAAACACACAGGGAGAAATAAGGGGAGAAGGAGTGCATTCTGCAACCAGACAGCTGAGCTCTGTGTCAGGAGTTGTACTGTCTGTACTAGAGAGGTAATCTCTAACAGAACCCTTTTCTGTTCACTGTAAACGCTACAAAAAGCATTCTGCCAATGTCATTTTCTGCACTCAGTGGTGTGTAGATGGTAAATCTCATTCTGATCCTGTTGTGATGCTGTGCAGCTTCTCTACTTCAATAGCATAACTAGGAAAATTCAACTGTACCACCTAAGTTACGTTTGCATAACTCAAGTGCAGTTTTTTAAGTACAGTTTTGCAGTAAAAGCCTCCAGCTGCAGTCAGCAAGATACGTATATGTATACACATGTGATGAATAGCTAAATATTTGAAGAATGCTGATAAATTTCCAGGAAGGAGTTTGAATCAAACAGAGATGCAAGGTTTGCTAATGGTATGGCAACACTGTTCAGTTGGGCACAGTCTATCACAGACTTACAGGATACTTCCATTTTAGAGGAAGCATTTCCAGGTATTTGGTAGGATGCAATCTTAGCCAAGAACTTAATGTTTCTTAAATGTTAATGCTTTGCTGTTATTGTGCTGAATAAGCGTATTTCTTTTTTCCCTCCACCTTCTGCGAAGCAGCCTAGATATCTGTCGTGCGTCTCTCCTGGAGACATTTTTCAAGCAAATAGTAAGCTCATGGTGTACTACCTCTTTATCAAAGGGGGTATTTTACGTAATTTACCAATTACTTAATGCTATATCAACATATACATACCTATCACCTGTGGCTCTGTGTCACAAAGTATGGAGTATTCTCATCTCCTACTAAAGAAAATGAGGTGTGAGAGCACCCAACATACAGAGAAGTTCTATGGGATGGATGCCAGGAAGAGAGATACTAAATAATCGGCCTTCTGCAAAATGTTGATGGTTTCTCTACTCTTGAGAAGCCAGTACTGTTCCTGTCTCTCAGCTTCTCCATTACTTATATGGTAGAGCAGTAAAGGGAAGCCTCAGTGCTCTGCTTAATCAGGAGGCAGGTGTATTTTTTAGGACTAATTTGTGCTGATGCTAGTTGGCACAGTCTTTATGCAATTTACAGGCATTGGGAATAGTTGGAGTACACTGTAATCTGATTATGTACCTTACCAGGCCACGATGGAAGTTTCTTGCCAGCTGGAAATTTCTTCATGACAGAATAGTACGAAGGGGCAAGCACCTGAATTATGTACCAGAAACTCTGGCATGGGGTACAAGGATGCACTTGTACTACAGCCCTGAAAAGCTCTACTTATTCACTTTCCCATCTGATTAAAAAAACTGCTGATAGATAAGTACCATGTAGTTGAGGGCTTTTTATCACAATCAGTCATAATTAAAGGGAAGTCAAGTCATCACTGTTCTTGTGCTAGTAATTTCTTATGGCAGTTTTTCAAAGTGATTTATAGTCATTATGTGGAACACTTTATATAGGTAGTGACATTCTTTATATAAGAGAGGGAATGTTAAGTCTTGTTTCTTGACCTAGTTCCAATTTGGGTAGTTATGCTTTGCCTGCCCAATTTCTCCTCTGTGACTTGAGATAAATCTGCTATTCTGTCTTGTGTCATGGTATTGTGTTCTCTTTAAACCATTGCTGTGTTTCACAGCAGAGGTATCAGTCTTTAACCAGTCGGTTAATTCTTTTTTTGGCTGTGTGGGAAGAAATGTAGTTGCAAACATAATAAATAGTTAGTATCATTTACAAACTAACCAGACAGTTCCACAAAGGTATTCAAAGGGAAACTGAATGATATACTTGGGGAAAGTTTTGGGCACTCCTGGCTTTTTGAAGAGAGATGTTCATTCTCTTCCAACCACAAAATTTATTAATCCTCTGAGGAAGGATTTGATGAACTGCTTTCACAGAGGCAGATTTTGAGCTTGTTCTTTAATAAGTCTTCTTCAGTTAAGTTGCAGCTGAAGGAGCCCTGAGATAGGGTTCTGGATCACCCCATTGACCGTGGACAGTTGCCAAACAAGGACTTCAGTGACTGTACTTTTAGAGGAAAACGAATGATGTTCTATCCACAAAGAAGTGATTATATTAGTGTTACGCTCCTGCCTTGTCCTACTGAAGGTCTGAAATTCCTTTCCTGAGTTGTTATGAATCTTGAGTCAGATCTCCTCCCCTAAAGTGTGTCTCAGTGCCCATGTATGGAAGAATATTTCTTCTGTGATCACAACAAATGCTTAGGCTGCAAAGGAGAGACCATTTTCCTAGAAGGAGAAAATAACATAGGAGACAATTTTCAAAAGCATTGAAACCAAAGGAACCTAGGCTGCTTTATGCCTTTAGGTACTTTTAAATCAGAAATTTACATTCATGAATCATTTTAGTGTTCCTGAAAATGTTAACCACTGCCTGTTTCTTTAATGATACTATGTCTATTCAGGAGATAAGTGTTTATGGAAGGTAAAGAAAAAGGGGGCTGTGGTATTTATGACACCATCATGTGAATGAGATTCTATTAGAGCATCCAGCAACTTCCCAAATTTTTGAACTTCAAAGGAGGCCTCAAGATAAAATGGTGTTTGTATGTATGAGAGCTTTTAGAATGAACGAAATACCATATTATGCACTAGAGCTGCTCTATGCATAATACAGGTTCTGGTGCTAAAATGACAGTCTGCCAGCTTCATTTCCAGATACCTGTGGTAGTGTTAAAGCCAGACCTGTGCTCAACACGTTCAATTTAAAGTCTGAAATTCTCTGAATATTCAGTTGTATAGGGGTCACTTCTTGGCGTGGAGGCGAGATTCCTCTCTAGAGAGAAAGGAAGTTTGTGGGAAAGCTTGAGAAGACACTTGATCAGCTCAGAACATGATGGGCCATGATAGGACTTTCCTCTAAGGGATACAGCTGCTGCTCCGACTATGGTAAACTAAAAATTACTGCAGCATTGCCAAGAAAATAGCAGTATTTGCCCACAGTTGTCACCACATGCTTCTCACTGAGATAAGCGAGCCTGCGTTACAGATGGGAAATAAATGTGACCTGATAACACATTGTAACAATGCTTAGCAAGCACTAGCAATATTTACACTGGCAGCAAACAGTCATACATACATGCAGAGGGTTAAAACAGAAGTTTAGAAGTCACTGGATGGATCTGTGTGGTCCTGTGAGTAAACTCCAGAAAGTGAAAGTCTGCAGCTTTGAGTATTCAAAAAAATGCCAGTATGGGACATTGGTGTATCTCAGCCTACATTAATCTTTGCCCGTAAGGAAACAGGTAGAGAACCATACAATCAAAGGAGAGGACACATCAGAAAGAAAATACAGAAACACTTGCTGTGATTATGTGAAAACCAGCCACAGGCTCTGTTTACAAACCTTTCCATCTGTTCCTTTGCCTAATCATTTCTGCTTTCCTTCTCTGTCTTCTAACTTTCCTTCGTCTTTCCAGATGCAGGACGCTATGGGCTATGAGTTACCATGGGTGTATTTTGTCAGTCTGGTCATCTTTGGATCCTTTTTCGTTCTAAATCTGGTTCTTGGTGTGTTGAGCGGGTAAGCCGACAGTTTTGGTGTCCTTTTTCCAATGCTACAGGGCAAGACTCCATAATAAGGGTTCTTCCCTGTCACCAGGATTCTTTCTGAGGGATTAAAAATCTAAATCCAAGGAAGTTTTCACATCAACTCGGAAATATTTTTACAAAATGTTCAGACTTTGCAAATAAAAATACAGGTAACAGAAGAAGTTATTCTCTAGCAAAGAAATTCAACCTGAGGGCATCCAAAATTGCTAATGCCAACCTTTCATAAATTTCCATAAAAAAGACTATTGAAAGCCTTACTGCTGGTGACTTGGGATCTCTTTGGCTGGAGCCTTGCAGTGCTCAGAAACTGAGCTTGTCTCACTAATTATCATTCCACTCTTCCAGGTCAATGATGCCATAGGAAGGGACTGGCCCTGGATCTATTTTGTTACACTAATCATCATAGGGTCATTTTTTGTACTTAACTTGGTTCTCGGTGTACTTAGCGGGTAAGCAGTACCAGGAAAATGTTTTATTATTGTTTATTTTTAAAAATTTGTATTTCTATTCCTACTCTCTGGTTACCAAAACAATGGGCAGTGGTGGGGTTATCTCAGGAACCTTTAATAGAACGCCTTGGTTATTGTTGCACAAATGGCAAAATACGGCATTCCAAATGGCATGGAAGGAGTCTTTCAAGTAAATCGAAGGAATACAAGACAACTCTTTGCCTTTAACATGTTCCTCTACCTAAAACCTCTACCTATGCTCTGTGGGAAGAGCACAGCACTATATATCCCCCGTAAAACTGGCTATAGGTGAAGCATACTATTCACCGTAGAAGGGGATTACAGTAAAATCTGTAGTAGAGTCAAGAGGACTGAAGGAAGAAAGAGAGCACATAAGGCAAATCCCTTCATATTCGTGGAATGAGATTCCTGCCAAATTACGTCTTCTCGCATGAGAAGTTTTCACATTGCTTAATATCTCTAAAGCACAGTCTGATGGGAGTCTGTTTTCCCTAGAGTCTTGGACATGTTTCTTCTTCAATAAGCACATCTTCTCTGTTGTGCAGATTACAAGCTTAGGCATGATGCAGGGAGAAAAGAACCTTTCCCTTGACCTAAGGGTGAACATAGAAGCAAGAGAATTGCTGCTAGTGTTTAAACGTCCCTAAGACGTCCAGACATCTAGCTGTGTTTCAGTACTGCAGTGTAACCCTCACTGCAAGGCATCAATTTGGTAGCTTTGATTAAAAACAATTGATACTGTACCCAGTAGTTAAAAACTTTATTGTGCTTGGAGAGCGAGATAATCGGAAAAATCAAACCAACAAACATTCCTTGCAAGACTTTTTTAAAAAAGTTTGCCTGGAATTAGGCTTCTAATGCATGGCTGGATGCTTAAAGCCATTCTATGTAGATGCATAAATATGGTATGAGGACTTTTATGCATTCTCTTTTTGTTTGTTCCTAACATTCCACCTCCTGTAATGATCTCCAAATGAATTTGGTGAGAGCCTTTATTTGTTGCCTGGATGGGCAGTCCTGAGGTCTCCTGTCTTTTGATCATAAGAGGGGACTTGATGCCTCACAGAAATTATATCCTCAGTACTCGGGCCAACAAAATAGGAAGGGCACTAGTAGGACCAGAGAAGATCCTCCACTGACCATCCTGCAAAGAGACAGGTAATAGTGGATCCTACCGGAGGTTTACTGTTGTCTTCGTTATTCTGTTGAAGGAGACATGCAGCTAAAACAGCTGCTGCAAAGAGAGGGGTGTCCAAGGATTAAATGGAGAGGGAAAAAATCCCCAGAATGAAGTGTCATGCAATAGTCTGTGTTGGATATCTGGAGAGTGATACTCAAGATACAATTTTAAAACATAAGCTCCTCCCTGCTTCACGTGGATACTCTAATCAGCAGATGAGGACATCAGCAGTAGTGGAGGATGATGACCAGTCAAAAGTGGGTAAGCAATTTGTTGTGTCAGAGATGCAATCAAGGGCCATGTAAGACTGGTTAAAGATTATATAGTATCCAACTGGATAAAGAGTGTCCACAAGCCCAGCCTTGAGGAGTGTCTACTGTTGAAGCAGGGCTGATTCACTTTACCGACTCTTGGATTTGTGTCTGTACCTAACTGAAAATTGAATTTCCTCTCTCTTTCATTTTTCAACTCAAGAAAGTGTTTTGGGACCTAGATCCCCCACCTTCTGAGATGCTGCAGCTAGACTTCACCACAGCTAGTGGTGAGAGGTGGAAATAGTCTGTAGGAAGAATTGAAATCAAACATGAAGTTCACCATGTTTAAGCTGTGAGTCACTCTTCCTGGCTGCATTCACAGTATTATGACAGCTGCACTGTTTCTGCAAAATTTTTCCCAACTGGAGAAAAGTAAAAAGAAACTTCAGAATCTGCATCCATGAAAAAACACAGAAATGATGGGAGAAATGTTCCAAATTTTCCTTGGGCTAAGTAAGCAGTTCTTAAACAATTAACTTTCTAAAGCAGTTCTAAATTTTGCTGAGTCGCAAAGTGTCTTTGCTTTGCAGATTCAGCTTTTTCTTATAGACTTGCTATTGCTATAAGTTTGTTCTGTGTGGATGACCCACTGATTTGTTCTATGTAGATCCAAAGCAGTATTCCTGGTCATCTTCATAGCTCCCTTCTGGGCATCTCTGATTTGTCCCCATGTATTTATTTCAGGAACTTCACTGAACATGTCTTGGAGGTAGATTTCATCAATGACATATAAGCTTAGTTTTTTTAATCACTCTGAATACATAAGTGTAATTAATTGTACTCACTAAGATGCTTTGATCACACCTAGACTTTTTGCATCTGCAAAATTAAATGCTGAGTTCTGCTCTGCCTAAAGATCGTACCTGTAATTTGTTTTCCCTTAAGTATTTCACCCATTCATAGTCGTTTTGGTGAATTTAATAGTCACATGCTAAGCTAAATAGTATGAAAGAATATTCATGTGTAGAACTATAGTCCTCTTTGTGTCTTGACTGAGCACAATATAAAATTCAAGTATTCCAAAGGAAACATCCAGTCAATGGACCACATAGCAGACCTCCTTAAGCCTAGGCAAAAGGATTCAACATCATTGTTGTGAGTGAAGCTGTTGTTAGAGGTCTCCAGAGATCAGAGACGTTTGTATCTGTGGTATCTGTTTCAGTCAATTAGTGAGGAAATTAATGGCAGTGTTACTCACATATCTTGCCTAGCAGTGATCCAAATCCCAGGACATAGGCCAGGCAAGCCGTTGGCTAGGGCAAATGGAGGGCAAGAGAACAGCTGTCTCTTTTGCTCTGAGAGGATGCTGGAAAACCCATTTGGCTGCTTCTGCTGCTCTTTCTGCCAGGGAAGAGGTCAGAGTGAATAGGGGGCTAGCTATGGTTGTAGCTCCTCCTGGGAACAGCCGGAGCAGTATTTCTGACCTTTCTGGACTCTTCCCCAATCTTCTATCCCCTCTTCCAACCCATCCCATTCCTTGCTGTAGCTGTCAGGATGGATGAGGTTCGAAGCCCTGCGCTGTGCTTTCAACAGCAAGCAAGATCTTTGAACTTCTAGAATTCTGTTTTGCTCACTTCCCATCACTTCTCAAAATGAGAATAATCTTAGAGAAATGAGGTAGAGCCAAGAATTATCTATATTCCATCATCAGGATGGGCAAAAGAAGTTTTATTCTGGATTTACACAGGATACAGAACTGTGTATTTATATTTATGATCTTGACCCATCGTAACCTCACTAAGAAAACCTCTCTGCAGAATACTGTGCTTTTTGGTATTGTTCCCATTGGCAGATGTGTCTTAGAGTTTTCTGGGAGAAGAGAGGGAAAGTGAAGCAAACTGAATTCTAGTAAAAACAGCCTGATTCACAGTCTCTTAAACTGATGTTTTCCAGCCCCCTGTAAAGAGACAGATGCTTGGTAGCTCTGCAAGCCTCTGACATCCTTACCCTGACATAATAGTGCAATCTTTTTTCAAGAAGGCCACCTCCAGACTCAAGGTGGCACTTCCATCAGAAAGCTTATTTGGTCCTTGGCCTCCCTGCTGAAACTGCAAACAATGAGCATTTATTGCCAACTGTGATGGTGGCAGAGGTAATGTGCACACCTGCCTGCAATAGGAGCTGGACTGAGGTCATCAACTCATTTCACACAAGATAGTAAATGACCATTCATTGGTAGCAATTCTTGGTTGTTAACTACATTTGCCTGATTACAGGCTGGCATTTTCACATAGGAAGTATTTTGAAATGCATTAGCAATTTCCTGAGCCAACTGTTCTCAATGGTTTAATGTTAGTAGAGCATAGAAATTAAGATCGTTTAAATAAGTTGTCTTCTTTGGAGAGTCATCTGAGATGCAGAATACCATACATTGTACAAGAGAAGAGACATACAAATGGGTGTCATTTAGACCAGGGGATCACAGTATTTTCAGCTGTGCCATTACAAAGTTAGGTTACAAATTCACTCTTAATACAGACAGTCAGTGTAAAGACATGGCACAAAAATCTCACTTTATTTTTGCCAGCTGTCCCGCCCCATCCAATCCCCTTTGAGAGAGACAGTAAGTGGGGCCTGAAAAGACCCAAGTAGGTATGCAGCTTGGATGCATCTAATGTAAATTATCCACTTTAGTACACTGTGGGAATTTCACTTTCTGAGAGCTGGGCCATGCCATACGGTTTTTCACATGTTGATGTCTCAGGTTGCTTTTTCAGGTAATACCCATGTAAATATAAATAGTTCTCACTTGGGATTGAGGGCACAGTCCCTTTTAAAATCAGACCTGTTTGTTATAGGTTCTAAAATATCATTTTAGGAGTCTACAACTGAAATAATGGGATTTAATTTATCAAATAGGGCTGATAATACATAGCTGCATTCAGTGATTTTTTTGGAGAGTTAATTCTTTAATTTGGGTAAGACATTATGAGAGACCAGGGGAAAGATGTTGTTGAAGCAGAAAATATAAATTGGATTTTTCAAAAACCTTTCTTTTTTTCAGTTTTTATGATTGTTGTTGTTGGGTTTTTTATATATATTTTAAATGACAAATGGCTCCCAGCCAGAAAAATTTTGATTTGTCATTCTTGCCACATTTGCAATAGCTGTCTCTGTCTTGTGGCCAAGTTTGGTCCCAGGGCTGACTGCGATCTTTCTTCAGGCTTGAGAAGCCAGTGATTTGCTTCTTCATTTCCGCTTTAGTTATCACAGTTTCATGGGAGAGGCTTGAAATCTTAGCCATGTGATAGAGGTGAGGATTACACAGGCATCCTTTGTCACATATTATGTCTTGAAATGAAGACCTATGCCTACTTTCGTTCTTCTGCAGTACTGGTGTCATGCCCTGCTTATGATATAGAAAGCCTGATCCAAAGCATATGAAGTCAATAGAAATCTTTCAGTGGATTTTGGACCAAACAAGAGGGAAGGACTTCACCTTCATTATAGAAACTCATCTCCATCTTGGTTGCTTGAAGAACTTGTGTGGCACACATTAACATTTTTGGGTAGGATTTTTATAGTCTTAGAAACTGTTGTCAAAATACTGGTGGGTTTCCTATTACTTTTTGCAGGCGCAAGCGTAAGGCAAAGACTGGGGGGGCGGGGTTGGAAACACCACTCATTGCTGACAGTCACCAGCTAGGGTAGTGGATGTTACATTGGAGAGAATGAGTTTACCTCTCATTTCTAGACACAGTGGGCCACATTATGTGCTGTGCATGCGTTGTGTAGCAATCGGCTCCGGCAGATACAGGACTTAATGCTTAAGTGCTCTTGGTCCGGAACTTTTCACAATCACTAAGAACACTTTTTAAAATACAAACATTAAAACCTAGTTTAGAACCACAGGAGAGTCTCTAAATGGAGGCAGTTCAGCATTTTTAGAAAAAAGTAATCCAGTATATGAGTCTCTGACAGAGGAAGATACAGCCTAGAGCTAAAAAAAGAGACAAATTAGATACCCTGCATCATAACTAAGCAACATGAAATTCTTGTTCCTGCACTTTCTGTTTAAGCCCATATTCCCAATAGTAGTCTCTCATCAAGCCACCAACCAGTTCACTTTCTGGTAGAATCTAGTATTGCTCATGTTTGTCTCTCCAGCTTGAGATTTGAAAAATATGTTTCATGTTCAGATAACAGACCTGAATACTGAGAATCTGCAGTAAAATATTGAAATCTGAATTTTAAAATATATTGTCTAGTACTATGGGTGATTTTACCTGTAATTAAATGTGTAGAGAATTGTGGGTACCATTAATTACACTTGCAGTTAGCCCAATTTACTTGTGATTACACCTGTAATCATAAGGTCAGATTGAGAACTGGCTAAAAATTAGAGTCACCGTCTCACTCTCCAGATGTCAGATTATTGTCAAACAGTTCATTGTTGAATTAAATTAATCATTATTCATATAGTTATTTGCAGATAACAGTTGGAGATAATCAAGTTGTAAAGAATATTAGGAAGTGAATGGTATTCTACATAAATGTTATATATGAATTTTGTTTGAATTATCAGTCAAGCGTTGAGAATGATAGGTTTAAAAAAAGGTACTTATCTTTAAGCGCTAGTAAAAATGTGGACACTCCTGCTGTTTTACCTGTGTATCTAGCCAGAATGCTCCATACGTATGTGACTCTGAAAGAATAGAGAAAGTTGGTGGTGCTACACAGGAAGTGGAGTCTTTCTAGTGGAAATCCATCTAACCCATTGTTTTTCAATCTCTTCCTCTCTTTCCGCCCATATCCTGTCCCTCCCTCCCTCTTGCTAGGGAGTTTTCCAAAGAAAGAGAGAAGGCTAAGGCTCGTGGTGATTTCCAGAAATTGCGGGAAAAACAACAGCTAGAGGAGGATTTGAAGGGATACTTAGACTGGATAACACAAGCAGAAGATATTGATCCAGAAAATGAAGATGAAGGCATGGATGAGGAGAAGCCTCGAAACAGTAAGCAATTTTCTTCTGTCTCTCTTTCTTACTGTGCTTTTAGCAAGGGAGCTCGTGCCCATGTGATCTAGTGCTGAGACTGCTTATTAGACAGAACAAGTTCTTCCTGGGACTCTCACTATCCTTATGCATGAGCCCTGTATAATGCCTGTAGGAAACTGTGGGAGGGTGAAATACACACAAAATAATTGATATTGTTCTGCAGATCCTCAGTTTCTTGTCTGTAATACTGACATTAGATGCTGATTCTAAATAGAAAAAAGATCAATACTTGCTGTTAGAAGTCTGCTACTGGGATAAGTTTTAAAATGTACATCTGTCTCCTATTCATTTATTTAATTGCAGTTCAGTGTTGCAGGCTGTTGACACATGGTTAATTACTTTGAAAGCAAAGGTTTCTAGGCAAAGCAATACTACAGTATGGGAGAAAGGCCAAATCAACCCTGTTGTACATTAAGTAAGCCATCTGTAACTCCATTGAAATCAGTGGAATTGCATTTGCTTTTGCCAGACTGGAATTAAGCTCTCAGAGATTTCTTGTAAGGGAATTATCTCTTATTCTTCTTTTCTGGAGTTGAGAAGATGTTTGTGCAAAGTGAGGAATTCACCATCTCTGCTAATCAGAAATGCTGAAGGAGGAAGGGTTTGAAGAAAGCAGCAATTCCCTACATGTCATTGCCTTCCTTGAATCTTCTTCCTCTACATCCTATTTTACCAGCACAGGCTGTGTATCACTTCAGAAACACCTAGCAATTATCATTACAGGTCATGCAGTCTGGAAATGTCAGAGTTGGAACCTTCAGACAGTTACACAGTTAACAGCCACTGGCACTACTCTTAGTTTTCAGTACTGAAATATGCATCATCCTGGTTTGATTCTGGAAGAGCAGATGTGAAGCATTTCCCTAGAGAGCACCCTTCCAACCAAATAAGCAAAATCTGTGGAATGATCTCATTAGAACCATATATTCCATCAATAGGAAGACTGGACATTGGAAAGTTGTGTCAGGAGAATAAAGGAAGATTTGTATCAGATGCATGTGATCTTTGTGGGGGAGTAAGCACTACTCCCTGTAGTTGCCCGAACACTTAAGTTCTAGATTTGGTATTTGGATTTGAGGGAGTAACCAGGGTTACTAAGTACTCAGATTTTCCCCAAATCAGATTGTTTTTATTTTTTTGTGTGTATAAGCCTACATAGGGCTTACAGCTTAATACGAGAATATAGACTCAGTGATCACTTGGTAATGAATTTACTCATGAATTTTATTCATGGCCAGAATTTGCTGGTCTGTGGCCTGTAATAATGCACAGAAGGGTCTGGTGGTGTAATTTCAGTTCTTTGTAGACAGGACTCCATATTAAAAGAATCACCTCTGTAATGAGCTCTGAGTGGTGTCCTTACATGAGGTCTGAGTGGGGAGGCCAAGGCCTGAATTGACACACCGCTTCACTGAAGTCACCAGGAAGCCTTCCCTTGACTTTCGTGGGAATTGGGTCATGTTTATCACATCTGAACTGCCCTCTCCTCTTAGAGACATGCCTGTCAAAGGAAAGTGTAGCCACTCTGACCAGGTAGTGCGGTGAATACCTGCCTCGGCTGCTTGCTGGTTTCAGTTTTTGTTTTTAACATGAAAATAATGCTGCTTCAGTAAAAGAGTTTTGCAGTAAGTCAGATCTAGCTTCATTGCAGTTGCCTTGGGAGGCAATTGGAATTTGAGCTAACAAACTCCATTTATAGGTGGTGATGTTTAGAAGTGAACAATAATACATCTTCAGCTTGCTTTCACTTCTTCGTATTCAGTTTAATAAGGTTAGTTTTGTAATGCATGGTTTATAAGAATTAGTCCTGTTACATCTCACAGCTTCTCTAGAGTTTCTCTTGGTTGTCTGTTAATGACAGAATTACGTGCTAGTAGCAAACTAACATGTTGCCCATTTCTTTTCCAAACTATTAATGAATGCAGTGTCTTGGTGCCAAGTATCAGGTCCAAGGGCAATGGTTGTTAATCAATCCCTGCTACAAAAAATACCATTCTCTGTGACACTGTGGTGTTGGATCACTTCATCAGTTTTTGTAACGTGACAGACCAAGCTTGGGAACAGATATCTGCCATGCCTGGTGCTGTAGAGTAGAATTGCACCTCTGTTGCGAAGAATCGCTCAGGATGTGAAGTAAGGCTGTGGACTGATGCTGGCTAGGTACTGGGGACAACAGTCATGCTAACAAAAGTCTCTGCAAAACAGAATAGCAGAGACCAAGCAAACAGATGACTCCATGAAGCATATTTTTCTATTCCTCTGATATGTATGCCCCTATCTAGAAGAGGCTGTTAATAGCAGTATTCTTCTTAGCATCTGTGACCTGCACCTAAGAATGCCAAATTAAATCTTTCTTCTGGCTTTGGTATACTATTCAGTGATTTACCTGGGCCTCCTTCCTGCCACAAGGTTTTTTGGCTATGGAAGTAAAGGGTCTCTATGCTGCCTTCCTCTGCTGGGTTAGTAAATAGCTTCTGGATCAAAATGGTAAACTGTTGGTGTCACTAAAGCACTGTTGCCTGCGCAAGCAGTAACCCCCCATCCCACCCCAAAGCCCATAAGAATACTTGGATGTGTGCTGCACCCAAGAGAGTTGGGGAGTTTGCTTTCTGGCCTTTTGTATTTCATAAAGCACAATCCTTTTCTTTTCCAGTAGGCTGTTGTATTTACTTTTGCACAGTGACAGGTACCATATTGTTCAAGCCCTATTGTATTTCTTGATAGTTCTGGGTTTTCAACTTTATTCATGTGACAAGTGAGACTGTATTTTCAAAGCCAAATAGCTTGCAGGCACCCTATCCTAAAATGTAATACTCACTTCATTGGCTGACAGGCTTGTCTTTCATGTATACTACACAGGAATTAAATGCTGGTAAACTTACTGTATCCACCTATCTACACATCTTATATATCCTACTGCCTACAAACATACCTTCTACAGAGTCACCTCAAGGCACTTGGGTGCTGGAGAGCAGCATTGGCCTGGTACCTACCAGTACAGAGCAGCTCTGAAAAGTCCTTTCTGCTCTCCTGAAGCTGAGTCACATTCCAGATATACTGCTCATGGGGCTTGATGGATCTGCTAGCAAATTTGTTGAAAGAACACTGTGTACCAAGATCAAACAGAGAAGTGAAGGCGCTTTTCCTAATGGCATCAGCTTAAGATAATGCCATATGAAAAGTGCCATGAGTAAGTGATGGGGGGGGGGGGGGGGTTGCATGTGTTATCTACTATGTTGAATGTTTTGGCATTCATGCTGGTGTTCAATCACTAGTAGGGTTAGACTGAGGGAGAAAGATGGTATTAATTCTGTTCATCCAGACCATCTACAAGATAAGCTCCAACTATATGGGACAGATGGCACAGCAGTTAAGACAATAGTAAATGCCCTCAGGAATCCCTTAGGCTTGATTCCCTCCAGCACATCTGAATCCCACCTACTAGCTGTGCCAGCCTTCTTGGCATTGCGTTGCTGAGGCTCCACATCCTACTTCTCTTTTGTGTCTACCCCTCCCTGAAGGGATCAGATGTCTCTTCTGTTACTTCAGCGTGGTTATCTCTTGAGTCAGTTTTAATCCCTGGTATCCTTCAAAATCGTTGCCTCTTGTCTTCAGTATAAGGTCCTGATCTTCACAGTGGAGTGTTACTGCCCCTTTCTAACACACTTTCTTCAGTGACGTATTTATTAACAATGTTGACTTTTGAAGTATCAGGCCCTGAGCCTTTCAAATAACCATTTACTGAAGTGTATGAGGCAGATCAGATCTTCTCCAGATATTGTTTTACTTGTTTTACACATGCACTGATGCTCAGGAGCACCTGGGCAGCAGCATGAACTCTGACAGTGACTCACACTGTTACTTCAAACAAACCACTTCAGGCTTTGCTGCCTCAGTTTCCCTAGTGTTTTAGAGGTTGTTTGGAGTTTTCTGTCATGAAGACCATCAGAAGAGTTCAGCATCAAGTAACAAGCATATATATATGTATTAAACCAGAGTCTCAGCAAATGTAAATTTGCAACTCTGAGATTCAGCAGTTCATACCATCTGGCTCTGGTCCAAGTAGTCTACCTGAATTAAATCATCCTGAACACAGAGAACATATGTTTCCAGTCTCTTCTCTGTGCTTGGCTGCAGAGGCAGATTTTGCTGTCTTCCTACTCTGTAAGGAGAGCTGCCTGCCTGTCAGCATGGGAGTTGCATTCTGTAAAACAGAGAACACAAGGCAGAAGGGAAGAGAAATTCACTTGCATCTGCAGTTGGTCTGATTGCCTGTGCCTGTCCTTAGAAGTGCTGCTGTCCTCAGGACATTATCAGTCCTATTTCGTATGTGCCACTGCTTTCCCGAAGCTTTCAAACCATGCCCTAAGTCTCACTGGGCGTTAGCAGCCCCTGATGAAATGGTCAACAAATCCAGATATTACAACAGTGAGGACCTTGGTGGAGGAAAGGGTGAGCAAGGAAGGTAAATGTAGCCTGAACTGGACAATCTGTGCAGACATTAACTGATACTTTCCACTGAAGAGGTCTTGGCATTCCTGTGAGGCAGTTTAATTACCAGTGTCTCTCACATGCGTTGAGGGGCATTCACAGAGCAAGCTGAATCCATCCTCTGTGTTCTAGGAGTGGTACAAATTTATAAGGCAGCTTTTCTTTGTTGTTTGCAAACATGATTTCATCATTATGGCAGATATGAGGTGGGAAATGTGAAGAGGCTTCTGGGGGCTGCACGTGTTTATGGTTCTCTTCTGTGCCCTTTTCCTGATGAGCCTTTTGCAAGGGAAGAAAACATTAATTTGACAGAGGAGAGATACATGTGTCATGGCACAAAACAGATGCTGAGTCTCAAAATTACATGACAGGGAAGAGAATCCCCCCTCTTGTTACCATAGCAACTGGGAATTTGCCCTTTTTTTCTTCCTGAGAGTGATCTGGAATGTATCTGTGTTGCTGTGGGCAGAAACAGGAAACCTCAATCTAAGCCAGATTCTCCTCCTATTGAAGTTAATGGGCAGAACTCCCATTGACTGCACTGGGGTCAGGAAAAAATTGTGAATGGCCAGGCAAAAGTAACTTGACGTTTCTGACTGCACAGATTTTGCCCTTCCTCTATTTCAGTCCTGTTTGGTTGCTGCTCTTTGTAATGCGAGTATGACCCCACTGATGTCAGCTGAGTCCCTAAGTGTAACAGAGCCCGCTGGTTGGCCTGGTGTCTGATAACAAAGTCATTCTATGATTTAAGAAAACACTTTATTTTTTAATTAAGTCATATCATAGGCAGGTGTGTAAATTCTATGAAGAGCTGATCTGCAAGTAGTTTACCCTACAAAAATTTAAAGCCTAATCATACACCAGGGCTCTCTTGTAATGGGACTGATGGCTGTAGATAATGAGGTTTTCATGTAACACAGCCGAAGAAGCAGTGGAAATCAATGTGTTGCCTATCAAAACTATCTAGGAAAAGTTTAGAGAGTATATTAGATAGTGAAAGGTACAAGGGTTTTGACCGCACATGACAGAAAGTATAGAAATACAGGCAGGTTCTAAAACTTCTAAAAGTCTAAGCTGCTTAAAAAGAAATAAACTTCAGTCTTCACTTTCCAAGCAATTTTTGTAGGACCTTAGTGATCTTTGGAAACGTTTGTTAATGTCTGAGTTCACTGTCCCTAATGAATCAACTGTGACCTAACCTTTAGGCAGACTGCACATTTTGTCTTACATGTAAAACCAATGTTTCTTGTGGACAGCAGCATGTTGTCATGACTAGGCCTTAATCCTGGGCAGTGGAGTATATTTAATCTTGGGTTTGTAAAGTTTGACTTCCCTGGGAGAAAACAATTTTGAGAAAGGAAGGAAGTTTTCAGCTGCAAAAGTAAAGCTTTTAGAAGAAATGGGACCTCTTGGACCATTAGAACGTTTGGAAGATCTGCATCTTCCAGGGAAACGCTTTGTGCTTGTGAACATCAGGCCAGAAATAAGGAGAACAGGAGAGCCAGTGGCTGACAACAGGAAAAGAGAAGCCTTTGAGAGCTCCAGAGGTAGAAGCCTCAGTGATTTTAACCCAAACAGGGTTTTATTCCCAAGAGCTCCAATAGTAATTTGACTCTATTACATAACAGTGATAAAAAACATGACTACCTTTTTTTTAAAAGTTCAAGTAAAAGTTTTGGGGATTTGTCTATCCAATTCCAACTGACTTGACTTCCTTTTACAGAGTCCACTTTTACACCATAAGTAGGCTTCACTGATTTCAGCGAGGGTATGTACGAAGAAAGTTCCGTTGACTTTAATGAAAGTTGTCACTAAATCTTGTGCAATCCTTTGGAAAAGTTAGTGGTTTGAAACAGTTGACTAGAGAGAGTTCTGTGTGCAGATCTAATCAGGATGCCAAGATAAAAGAACACCAACTTTGTTAAAATTTTACATTTAGTAATTTCATATGTTAGCTTGCTCTGTGGCTTCCAAATCATGTGCTCAGTGTACTGACAAGGAAATAGCTTATTACTTTCATCCTGAAAAATGGTATGTTACTGTAGGATGATTTTTGAGGCAGAAGTGCATAACAAGATTATCAGAGACCTGGTTAAAGGGTAAAATTTCAGGATCACCTAAAAACCAGTTCGTCCAGTTTCTGCGATGAAATTCAATGGGGAAATTGCACAGCTAGGGAATTAACATGGAAGATTCTATGTGGAAAATGAGTATATATACAAGATGTCTATTTTAACTTCAGGCTTGATCATCACTTCCTTTTAAACTCATGTCTTCTGACTCTACAAGCAAAAAGGCAGTGTGCTGGGTTAATTTTTGTCTCTTGTTTAACCAGAATGTATTGAAGTAACTCTGTTGACAGCAATTCAGCTCTACTTTCATCCTCTTCAGAATTAGTCCAGTTTTTTAAATGTGTACGTGGAAGGACATGGGCAGCCCATCCTTGACAGGAGAGTACAGCTTGATATTTTAGAGGATTTCGGCTACTGTTAAAAAAAATAAAAAATCTAAGGTGCTCACATGGATTTTGAGGTCATCTAAGCAAAAGCTGTAAGAGGCACAGACTGGAAAATGAAACCCATATCAGTTTAGTTCCTCCAAAACCAGTGAGTGATTTGAGAATGGTATGATACAACCTGATTGCATTTTGCTTTTCATGCATAAATACAAGGAAATAAAAGCCAGTGTTGTGAAATGATTTATTATCTGTCAAAACCTCATTTATAGATGAAGAAAGCACAGTGTCATCTACTTTTATCATTGTCCACTGATGTGGAAAATAATCATCTGGTAACTAAGAAAAGATGAGCTTTAGTGCCAACAATTGTAGGCATTTTGCAAGGGCACTGATAGGTGCTTCACAAGGAGTTTAGTAGCTGTGATAGATTTACTCTCTTTCACCTGGAGACAGAGGGACAAAACAAGTGCTTCCTGGTGTTCACTGTACATACCCAATTCTTCTAGAGAAAAAATTCCACATACTCAGTTGCAGGTTCCAAAACATGGTTAGCTTCGGTAGGAATGACAGCAGTTCCCAACTGTGTGCTGTGCCTGGTGCATGCACTAGCAAACAGTCCTGGTGGCATTTTTGTACCTTTTCGTCTTTTGAAGTAGCTCATATGCTACTCTTAATACAAATATCTGTGTTGGAGTACAGTTACTTAAAGGCTGGTCAACGTAAATGCTAAGTCAGCTATGTCTTTGCTTTGTGACACAGAGAGGCTCAGGTTGCAAAATGCTGCATGGGTTTGTGCCACAGATGTCCAGCCGGAGCCTCTAATTAGCCTGCTGCCTAGAAAAAGGGACATTGGTTCTCACATGGGGCTGAATCACTCCTTAGGCAAAAATCATGTTGAAGGTGCTAGGCATTTTGCCTGGGTAAGGACTTGGGTCCTGATCTGTCTCATCTGAGGTCAATAACAAAACGCGCAAGTGTCAGCTCTTGAGAATGTTGCCCAGTGTGTGGTCTTGGTGCACCAGAGGCTGCCATATGCTCACATATGACTTCAGTATTGTGTAACTGTTGCCCTTTGAAGGGAGAGCATGTGATATCTGTGATCTGAAATTATTTACAGGACCAAATAGTCCAGATAGTAACATTTGCCCCAGTGCATAATTCTAGTGTCTGAAATGGAGTTGTTTCAGTCATGAATTTGACCCACTCTCTTTACTAGCATTTCACTTCCATATGTGTATTTAAGGGAATGTAGCATTGGGCCCTGATAAGCTTTTATATTCTAAAGTGGAAAAATGACAGATAAAACAAAAGAATGAGAAGGCATAATGACCCTTTATGGACCTGCAGTAGCAGAGTACCTGGGGCAATTATGTTCAGCTCTGTAGGTGACAGATTAGCATGTTGCCATTCAAAAAAGTCTGTAAAGTAACAAAAAAGATTGCTTTGGATGGACTACTTCCCCTTTTGCCCCTCGTTTCATTGATGTCAACAAGATTATGATGCCAACATTTGACTTTTTACCCATTGGAATAGAAATAAAAATGAAAGTTTTCCCTACTGACTCTCTTTAGATCCTGCTTTCTTTTTTCTTTTCAGTGAAAAAGCAGGGAAGCAGTAGGGCCTTTCCCCTTGACTGATTGTCTTGCTCTCCCTTTCCAAGAGAAGAAAAGAGGAAAAACTTATAAAGAAGGAGAAAAATAGTTTTCTCAACAAAGTGAAATTAGAAAGTTTGGGTTCTAAATTATGCTTAGAAACATTTCACTTACACCATTTATTCTTTAAAATATGTATGCAAGCTAATATTTGGGGAGGGAGAAAACTGTTATGGTTCTTACATGGAGAAGATGTTCTGATTTGTCTTGTTTAGAGAAAAAGGCACAGAAAAGTTCAATGACTTTCTCAAGATCACCCTCCCCCTCAGTGTCAGAGCCCAAATAGTCTCTCACACCATTGTTCTGCCCTCTAAACCAGAATTTTGACCTTGGATTGTATCAAATAAAGCATTTGCAGGTTTTATCAGGATGTTTTTGAACTATTTTCCTTCTTTGAGAATTCACTGTAATCATCTTAATCACTTCAATAGATACAGTTTTCTTGTTCCCCTGAATGTATGGAGGATTCACTCTGTGTAAGGTAATTAACAGGTTTGTTTGTAATTAGCAACAGAACTTAACAACCCAGCTTTAACCAAAGAGCAATATTTAGCTTCATCATTACATAAATTTCACAACTTCCTAGTTTCTCCTTCTCCCTTTCTGGCTGAAAGGAAGCTTTGATCATAGAACAAAATGCAAGCAACCATTTGAACACCTCCTTCCCCTTCTTTCCCTGGTGATAGTTACTGCCAAGAGTAGGTAAATCCTATCCAACCAAATGACATGTAGAAGCAGTTTAGCTCAAGCCTGCCTTTTATGTCAAAGCACAGTATGGAGAAAAGGAATTGTTTCCTTTGTTTGAATGGAGAGCAAAAGAAGAAGAAAGAGCTGCTGGTAGTCAGAAAGCCTCAGGACAAAGCTATGGCCGATGTTACAGTATATAACTCTGAAGCTTTTGTTCCAGCATAGTATGGGAAGGCCTGGTCTTGTTTGGTGAAGCAGAAAAAACATTTTTTAGAAAGTAGAGCAGACTAACTCTTATTTGGGAGAGGTGGGCCAAATTCAGACATGTGTCTGATTCCAGCAGCCAGCTTCTTGAGTGAGTGCTGGTGAACAGAGAAGGCTCAGAGGTAGTTAACTAACCCTGCAAGAGTCACTACAATGAGCATCTATCAAATCTTCTTTACCACCGCTGCTCCTGTTGTGTGGAGGAAGGGAGGGCAGTGTGGAGAGCAAACTCCAAAGCTGTGCTAATTTCTGCCTGCAGTCTCAATTCTTCTTCTTATCCCCTTACAGCCATCAAAAGCTACATAAATTAGATAAGCTTCTAGGCTGCTATAGTTCATGTTTGGGGAAAAGCTCTGCCTGTAAGATCCTCTGTGACTGAAATAGTAGAGTGGTGATCTACATGCGCTCTGCTTTCTAGCAGCTGAGGATCTGGCTTGTTGTTCATCATACAGTTTTTCTGGCTTCTCTGTTCCCTTACTCTGGTAACCTGGAGCGTGAACAACATTACACTGAGAACTGCTAGAGCAGTGAAATGTGACTAGCTACAGCATATAGAATTTGACATTAATGTTAATAGGGCATTAAGTTTATCTACTATAAAGGCTATTTCCCTAGCAGTGTATGTCTGGTGAGATAACACCTCTATTTTGCCTGCTGGAAGAGAGACTTATGTTGGAATGCTTTCTAGCAGTAGTATGTCATAGATAAGTATCTTTGAAGGTGAGGCTTTAGAGAGAGCCTATTGTTTATATGGTTGGGGAATGCACCTTTGTGCAAATAAATTAATCTCCATCTGCCGCATTAGGAAGTACTTCTTGAAGCTGTCTGTACTTATCCACTGACCCTGTGATTCCACTTCTCAAGAAGGGATAGTAAAGGAAACAGTCTGTGAGAAAACTGCTATTGCCATGATGACATGATGAATGTGCTCTATTTCCCATGGTTAGAGAGGTGTAGAAGGCATTCAGTGCCAGGTTCGCCACAGAAAATTTTAGGAAGAAAAGCCACAAACCCCTAAACTGACTATTTATAGAGCAAGGCCATTTTTTAAAGTAAATACCTGAAGTGCGCGCTTAAATCTTTGTAAGGGCACTTAAAAAAGTTTTTTCAAAACTGTGGTGTATTCATCAGTTCCTGCTGAACTCAGTGAGAATAACCAGAGATCAGCATTTGAAAACCAATTATCACTGCAGATTTAGTCTTAAAAGTCTCTTCACTGAAAAGAAAGCATTGGCAAACAGGACCGATAACAGCTGAAAGCCTAACAACTTTTTAATGTGGTATAAAGAACAGTCAGGAGAGAGGCTGTGGTGTTCAGCAGTGATATCTGAGGGACATGCAACATGTGTCTGGAGTTAGGAGCAAGTGTTGGGGGTGAGAATTAGCTGTATTACAGTAGTGCCAGCTGAGATCAAAGCCACAGTTTGCCTGGCACTGTATATACACAAAGAAAAATATGTATGCACACAGATAAAAGACATCTTTGGCTCCAAGAGTTTGCAGCCTCAACAGGCAAAAGACAGCATTTATAGAGTTTTTTTCCAGGAAACTAAAGCATGGGTGATATACATGGGATTCAGCTGCCTAAACATAGTCATCTAATACCTACTTAGACACTTCATGGTACCCAAGAACTTTATTTTGGACTGTCAGATAAATATAGCACTTAGGGCTTGCACCCTTCTGCTGTGATATTTGGAAGGGCATCCTCCAGGCAGGGAAGTCAGAAATGGCATCCAGTGCCTTAGTAGAGACAATTGAATGGAGTTTGTCCAAAGACCCACAGAAAAAACTTTGTCCAGCTAGGAACTTCAAAACAGATCTTGTACGCACAATATCTTAGAAATGTTCCTGGTAGATACAAGGAATGTGATAGGACCAACTGTTATGGAAACTGTTCAGATATGGGCTTTTTTTTCCCTCAGTGTAAGTGTGTATTCATTGTGACCAACCTACCTGTCTCTCTTGCCTTTTCCATTTTATATTATAACTTGAAGATTCATGTGCAGGAAGATAAATACTGAGACCTAGACCAGTATTCCCGGGCCCTAATCAAGAGCTGTGTGGGGGCTAGGACCAAAGTGGATAGTCTCCAAGAGGTCCAGGACAGGCTGGAGGAGGCAAGAGGTGCATCAGCAGAGCTCCCCTGGGGAAATTGTTGCATCCTCCACCTTCCCTGCCCCTGACTGCAGGACAGCATGAGTAGTCCATCACTTTCTTAAACAAATTCACAAACAAGCACACAAGAAGGCAAAGATAATAGTATTTTGTTTTAAATTCAAGGAGGGTTAGAAAACTGACCCTGCTGCTGTAATAGCCGTGCAATGGAGAAGCGCAGTGAGCTGTAGCTGATGGAAGGTCTGTGACGCTGTGATGTTCCTGAGGCAGACTTTAAAGACAAGGAGTCTGGGTGACATTACAGAGATGAACTATATGTATGCTACTGAACTGATACTGAACTGATGCTGAACTGTTCACTAACAGTTGAAAAGAATAGACAGTTATGAATGGCACCCAGCCCTTTTCAGTGTTTCACTGGGAAGACTAGGAAGCTTGCTGCAGGACCCCAGTATAGGCATGACTCTAACAAAGAAGCAGGCACAATTTCACTCTGTGATCCCTCATTTCTGTTTATTGGGTGAGAAACTTCCCATCCACTCCAGTACAGTCTGCTAATAAGATAAAAATCTCCAGTTGTGTGCATTCCTGGGAAGAAATGCAGGTTCCTCCATCGCAGTTATCTCAAAAACAACATTAAGCCCAGAGAGGTCATGGGGGAAGGAGGGAGGAAAATGTTTCCAGCTGGGGAACTGAACTGAAAATAGCTATGTCACTGTGTCTGCCTGCTGGTTACAGCAGCTCTTCAGTTAGCAGGACAGTACAGATAAATCAACGGATTTGGGAACGGGCCTTTCAGATTTTGAGGCCTAAATTTAAATTCAACTTTAGGGCCCATGCATGTTCTTAGTGCTGCTTACATTCTTATTTCCATTTACAGGACCATAGCATGATGCAGCTCACTTTTCCTTATCCGCTTGAGGAAGGACTGCATTCAGAGGCGTCCATCTAAGTAGACTGTAGAGGTTTGTGGGGGATCGTAGGACAGGTAACATAAGAGTTACTGGAGATCAGGATGGGAATGTTACCAACTGCAGAAAAACCTGTAGTCTGAAATAGCAGAGGGGTTAAGCATTGGAACAGAGGTCCAGTGATAAAGCTGCTTGTATCCTCACAGATGTGCGAATCAAAATATAAGTGTATTATCTAGCTATTTGAAGAGCCACGAGCAGAATAACAGGGACTATGTCAGGTCACGAATGAGTTGCTTTAACACAGCTGTGTGAGGGAAGCTTGCATAACACCTGCCCACACTAAGCTTAGCTCAAGCTGTTTTTATCAGTCGCTCACTCTCCCGAATGCTAAAAGTATTTGCAAATTAAAAATCTATTATTTTAAGACCACTAGAAAATGCCTGTTTCTTTGGCTTGGAGTAATTGACCTATTCTCAATGTCCAAATCAAGAGGTGCAAAAGCTTTAATTACATGTATGACAAGCTGACTTTAAGGGCAAAATCCTTTAACTTGAAATCTTTGCTTACCTCCTGGCTGCACAGTAACACAGCCTGCCCAGCTAGCATGTCTCATGCTTGTGACTCATGATATTGTGATAATAGTGTCTAGTATCAGACTAGTCATTATGTTAGCAAGTGTCTGAAAGACCACCACATGCAGGAGCAGCACACAATCACAAGCATTTTATTTACTAGTCACAGAAGAAATGTAATAAACCAAGGTTTAAAAACAGAGTTTTGTGCACATCTCAGAACAGGAGAGGTGATTTCCATTTCTGATCATGAAGCTGAATAGAATCTGTTCAGTGCGATCAAAGAATATAACTCAAGAATGACCTATATCCATTGTGTGTGTTACTGTACCTGTTGATCAGTGAATTGAATTGCTTGGTCATTTGCCATCAGGAAGGCGTCATCCAGAAGGCTTCTCACACATCCTGCTTGAATACTGCTATTAGAAAATGTCTGCACTTGCTGAGAATTAATCTCTGTCTGATACATGCCTGCTCAGATGGACAGGGACCTGCTGTTCTCTTTTCCCTGATAATATTAATGCTGAAATATTTTGAGCAAGTCACTCCCAGACTGAGTCTTCCAACTTGCAGAAAGCATAAACTACTATTCTGACTTGCAGAGTGGTATTTCAGATGAAAATATTCACTGTTGTTCATTCCCACAGCTTCTTCAGATGGGGCCCAACCTCTGTCCAGGTGACCTGCCTGTCCTTTAAAAAAGTACAGCCCAATTTCTGCCTCACATTCACTTTTCCTTGGCCAGCCTTCCGGAGAATAGTTTTCTTCCTCTATACTAGATGTAGTCCTCAAACAGACCTACCTTAAACCATTTCTCTGCAGGGAACACGCACAACCCTGCAGCTAGGAAGCTGGCTTTGGCAGGAATTTTGCCTGAGCTGGGCGTGTTTGCTCCAAAAAGATACTCATTGTGAAATACTGGGGTATGGCTCCCCCACCCACTGCATCGTCCAAACAGAAGTACAGTCCATGCTTTCCTGATGTATTCTTTTATGCACTCTATCTCACAAACCTTAAACCACTCACTGAGTTTTCAGGTGTCACTCGCCTTGAAATGACTTGTGACAGGCAGGAATGTCATAAAACTGCTAGAGCTGCATCTCAGTCACTTTGAAGCTTAGCAGTCTTGGTGGTAAGCAGCACTCCCTGGAGAGTTTCTGATGACCTAAGCATATCAAGTTGGAACTGGCTTCTGCAATTTTTTGCTTCTCTTGGACTCTGCAGGGAAGACAGATTCACAGGACTGTGAACTGAGAGAACAAAGATGCTTTTGCTGAAGTAGGGATCCTGATCAGAGTTACTATTCATCAGAGTTACTGATGCACCACCCAAGTGTATATCTATGTGGATGGGCAGATGCAGAAGTTCTCCCATGTACAGGAGTTTAAGGAAACATGTGACTTGCTAAAAAAACACATTTGTGCTTGAAGCTTATGTTCTGATTATTGTTATTAGTAACAGTGCTAGTGAGCAAAGTATGAGAAACATCCTGGTTATTAGAAGGACAAAAATGATCAAGGTGGGGGAAATATTTTTTTTCAGATGTTGATCACACTGTCTTGCGGTCCTTTCTCTGTGGTTAGTCACTTTGTTCATGAGCAGGGGGGTTTTGTATCATTTCCCAACACATTATGCACAGCATTTGCAGCTCTTGGGCACCCATTTCTAAGGCACTGCCAGATCAGCCTGCAATAGTAGAATCCTTCTGACTTTCAAGTGGGGATTTCTGCTTTGCCAAGAGCATCACAAGCTAGGAAGAGTGCAGAGAACATGCGGTGCTGCTGCTTGTTGTACCCACGGATCATTATGCAGGGTGGATTCAAGCACAGCTGATGGCATTGCTGCTTGTCCCACCTTCCTTTGTTGAAAACCATAAAGAATACAGAGGGATCTTGTAGAGTGATTCAGAATGTGGCATTCTGATTTGTTCACCACCACAGAATACTGTTGAAAGTTGCAGATACTCAGTTGTTTCTCTTTGCCTTTTTTCTTTCTTCTTTCTTAACCTTTTATTAAATGAATTGCTCCAGAATTCTGTGGCAAACCAGAGGGGTTGCTTAAAAGTATGAGAGAGGCACCAGAAACTTAGGCTATAAACCATATCCTGGTCTATAAATGCCTTGTACTTTGGTCCAGTAGTTGTTCCTAATGGCAAGGCAAATGGACAATACAAGTCATTTATCAGATTAGAAAACCAGTTCAGGATGTCATGGGAGGATCCATATTCAGAAGAGAGACATCTTTTACGATTTGTTCTGGTAGCAGCTCCGTCACCCTGTGACCCAGCCCATCTGCTGCTCCTGTCCTCCTTCAGCTGCATGGATTAAGCGAGTTGCTTCCGTAGCTCTTGCAGGCAGATATTCTGCAGAGCACTGAGTGGGCTCCTAATGTGGACTCAGATGTTAGCTCAGCAGTACAACCAGTTACCCAGGAAGACTGCTCATTTTGCCCTTTTTAACAGAGAGTTAGGCTGCTTTCTGGAAAGCCTGCTTTTGAGTGAGAGTCCTGTATCCTGTGCTTATGAGACATTTGAGATACCACAGGTTAAGCAAAAAATACCTCTGCAGGAAAGTGTGGAGAGGATTTTAAGTTCTTCCTTTCAAATACAGTAGAGAATACATTTAAGGCTCATGACAGCCAGCCCTTGGGAAGTCCAGAAGTTTAATTGTGTCCATTATGTGGTCTTCCGTGTAATGTACATTCCACTCACTGGCTGAAATGAACGATGAAACACTACATATTACTGTCAATATTATTACGAAAAAAAGAAAAATGGATGCTGTTTAAAGTAACTGAGGAGTTTGACTAAAGTGAGTTCCAGAAAGATTAATTAGTGGCAAGGTAATGTATTCATAGGTGTGCAGTAATCTGCATGTGTTAATGACAGATCTGGTTGGCACAACAGAAACATTCCTCTGCCACTCATATTCCTCTCTGTATATGGTATAAGTTCACTTATCCCATGGCTGTGTTCCTTCAGCATCACAGGATGTGTAAGTGAGGCTGTGGAAGGGGAGGAAGCCATGTAAAAACAAGTCTTCTTATATGGAAGATAAATATTTTAAGTTATATTGTAAAATCTGTAATTTAAACATAAACAAAATGTTTGGTATACAGCGCTCCGTCTCAGTATTGACTAACGCTTCCTACTTCTGCTCCATTCGTAACTGCGTTGCATCAGTCTTCTGTGATGCTGTCCAATGCCCAGCCTGGTTTTCCTGTAATAACAAGCTCTGTTACTACATACTAGGTACTCCATCTTTGCTGCTAATTTACTAGTGTCAAGGTCTTTTTACCTAAAGCCTTTTTCCGTTTGACTGAAGTGAGTGCAACTGACAACTGCTTTATGCCCTTTTGTTGTTGTCCTAGATCCTATGGACAACATTTAGTGAAAGTGGGAAGCAAGCCCTCTCCTAATTGCAGTCATTTGTACCTATCCCTAAATTAGGTTAGGGAATGTATATATATCACATGTATATAGTGTAATAGTGTGTGTGTAATACTTCCTTTGTAGACATTGGCCTCTGAGCCCTTGATAGGCATTTTCCACATATTTTCATGCTTTTCCTGGAATTTTTATTGTACTAGATTCATTGATCCAGTCTGTCTAACTTTGGGAGGTATGTAACCACCGAGATCCTACAGATAATTCAAATTCCCCTTTTTCCTCTCCTGTAGAAGCTTTCCTAATGAAGAACAACTTTTCAAAATAGAAATCCCCAAAAAGTTCCCCAGTAATAGCTAGTATGTTTTCCTGCCAGAATCAGAAGGAGATCTAGAGAAAACTAGTCATTTATCTCTGCAGAGTTTGCCTTCCACATGCTGTTTGCATGTAAGAACATACTCACGGATTGTTACCAAGACACTGTATGCATGTAGCAGAATGAAAGCTGTATCTTTTTTAAATTAGTGAATAAGATGAATGAGTACAGCATTTCCAAAACAGGCAATGAGAAGAGGAAAGCTAGGCAATATTCACGTATTAATTAAAATGAGAGCTCTCCACAGAAAAAAGATGAGTCGATTGATATTCTGACAGCTGCCCATAAACTCATTTATGAAAGGATGGGCAATGAGAGGCACCACGGGAAGCAGGGTTCTTACTGGAGACAAAGTCATTCACTTGATGCACATTCTGTTCAAGGAAGCAGCCTGGATACTGCAATTTATTGTTGTTGTGCTTGATAGAAAAAGAAATCTTAAATCCCAGCTGGAGAATTCATGCGACTTCTTTGCTCTTTAGATTTGCTTTATAGTTCTTCAGAGTCTCACTTGGGAAACATTAGCATCAGTAATAACTATAGTACTTAGCACTTACTGTAATGTGTTTCATCTGCAGATCTCAGAGTTTTGCAAGGTGAGTGCAGAATTATAATCCTCATTTCAGAGGAAATGAATACATATCTAGAAAGGTTTGGTGATATGGCCAAGGTGACACAGTGGGTTGAGACAGTGGCAGAATAACATCAGGTCCTTCTGACATCAAACACCAGCGGGGGCAAAATGAGTGATTTAGCCCCATATTTTGCAATGTACTTCAATACCAATAGAAATTGGAGAGTGCAGTCCAAGTAAGAACATCATAAAAAACAATCATGAAGTGTATTGTTCCCTTCTCAATCTGAAAACCAAGTACAGGTCTTTTTTAGTACAAATGAACACACTGTTGGGTATCCATGCTGTTTCAAGTCAGGTATCTAACCTAGGGTCATAAGTTAAATGCCCAGGCTATCCATACAGTTGAGGGAGCCATCAGAAGGCCTTTCAGAAAACTTGCAATAGGAACCTCTCTGCCTCTGTAGCCTAACTCAAACAGCTAAATCAAAGGCATGAAGTCAGGCAATGTGATTAGCCTCTGATGTATACAGTTCTAAAACTAATGCACAGTCATTTACAAACATGTGTCCCATTAAAATCTGTGAAAAGTAAATGCTTTATCTGCATTTGTGGATCTGAGCACCCTTCGCCCGGGCTGCTGCTTCTCTGGGTCTTAAGTCATCACAGTGGTTGAGTGAGATTCAGCAACTAGTAAGTGTGGCAACATTATAATCTATGGGGATAAATCTGAAAAATTGAATTGCGCAACTTCCACTGCTGTGATGACAAAAGTGTCATAAATGCAGGATGCAGCAGTGGTAATGGTATTTCTGAACTGGGAGCAAATATTATTCTCTAAGTCTATAAAGGAAAAAATTATCTCAGGGCTACACAGAACGGTATTCGCTTGTGCCAGTTTCTTGTTTGAGTGGTTGGCTGTCTCTTGGCAACCTGCCGTCTAATAATTTATTTGCATGTCCATGGGGCATTTGGTTGGAGGAGGGACATATGTTAGTGCCAGAGTAGAGCTTGTATCAATGCTTGATGCCAGTGACATGGAACACAGGCTCTCAAAGGGTCTTGCACATCTGTGCTATCTAACCAGTCACAGAATTCAGACTGTTTGTCCTTATTTCTGTCTACTGGGCCTCAGAGGTAGAATTAACGTAACAGTAAGCAATTCTCAAATTTATTTTTAAGGAAGTTGCTAGATAGCATTTGTTGTTGCTTTAGTTGCTGCAGGAATGCTATGTAGGTAATATGAAATTGGAGTTTAGATAGTCCAAGAGAAAAAGTCTGTATTTGGAAATGAGCCACACTGTGGAGAAATTTAAGAAGTGCAAACACTTTAGAAGCAACTGTAGACAGAATACAAAACCTAGTGGTCCTTATGTTTTGTATTCTGTTGAAGCCATGAGATATACCATTTCATGCCTTTAAAAATTTGTTTCACTTCCCTTTAAAAAAAATTACTACCTGGAGTTTTCATCAACCAGAGTGAATCAGGGAAGTGATGAGTAAGAATAAATCCCCCAAAAGAGATTGCCATGCAAACAAGGCCACCTTAATTTGCCTCCAGGCAAATACCTAATATCTTCTACAGGACCTGTGCCTGTGCTGTTGTTAATGGTTCATGGTACTGCACTGGTTGAAGCAAGCTGCCTGCAGTTTGGGCTTATTGCCCTGTTAGCTGCACTGGTATTGCTGGTGCAGTCAGGCAGAGGCAAACTGCCTGACAGACATGCTTCGTGACCCTTTTAACAACTTCCATCACTTACAATGTAGAGGATGCGGGCTGAATTATTCTCTGCAGCCAAGGAATCACCTGTCTACAGCATAGGAATTTAGTCATTTGACCAAAGGTTGGCTGCTGGACACTATGCACTGGTGCACAGGGATCAGTCCCTGCTTTAACCATGCTGCAGTTTGGATACTGAAGCATCCCTGATGTGAAGTATGTGGTAGATGGAAGATTTCACTGGTCTGCTTCAAGGCATGAAAGTGGGAAGGTGGGGAGCCCGCACAGAGACAGTGTACCATCTCCAGCTGGCAGAACCCAGCCCCGCAGGGACCTCTGATTTGGATACATGCAGCAGAGTTTCAGAAGGTGACAGGGAACCACTCTTGTAAGAGTGCATCAGTCACTGGGCATACATGGGACAGGAGGCGAGGCACCAAGATTTCCAATGCTAAATCGCTTTGTGCCCATGTGCGAGGGAAAATGCATTTATCCCATTCTTGCTTTTGTCTCTGTATCCCAAATGGCAAGGAGGAAGTGGCCATTCTGATTGCATAGTCTGTACAGCATGGTCCCAAACATAACTCTGGTCTGGACTAGAGCCCACCATTTAGAAAAAATATCTCCTTCTGATTAAAACATTCCTGTGGCAGATTCACCACCAGCATTCCTGGTACATTGTTTCAGTAATTAATTACTCTGACTGCAAAAAATGCCTGCCTTTTTTCTAGACTGGAGCCTGGATGCGGGCACAAGGCCTGTGTTTGAGAGCAGAGTCAGATAAGAATGCCATTTGGGCAGTATTTGGTCTACTTCCTCTCATACTCAGCCCTAGTTTGTACATACCTCTTCTGCAGCATCTTCTGTTTTCAGGATTTGTTAGCTGGCCTGCAGCATCAGTGCATGTGATTATCCCCTGATATTGAAGGTGATGGGAGGTGCCAAGAAAAATAAGTGATTGCCCTGCTGAGTGTATACCATGTTTGGGAATGCAGTCCTGATCTCCTGTCTGTCCTGACCTTTAACTTCCAGCCCGTGATTCCTCTTACACTTGATACTATCTTAATACTTTTTATTGTCCTTAACATTTTATATCAGTGCATTATGCACTGAGTGTAATAAATGCCAGTAAGTATGACAATGAGCTCACAGCCTGAACCACAGGAATCTCTTCAGCCCACGTGCCACTGCACCTGAATCCTTCACTTTAATTTGGCCTTCCAGAGAAACAGTAGTGGTAAGATTAGGGAAATGCAAAGTAAGCTCTAAGACAGCTTTGTGCATACACTTCTGATCTGTGTGGGCTGAGGAACTCTGTGTGTAATAAGCAGAGGATCAACATTAACTAAAGCCATGAAAAGCCATGTAGCAGAAGGACATCACAGGATAAATGCCAAATGTAAACTCAGATGGAAATCATGAGACGTAGTTTAGACGTATCCTAGTTTGGTTAAGGCAGTGTACCTCTGAATGCATGATGATGGTTGTTAATCTCTATAGATGTGGAAAGACACGGAACTGTGATCACACCAACAACTTTCCATTAGCAGTTCTGCCAGTATCGGAAGAGTTTCTTTATATCGGAGCAGTTTAGGAAGAAATACAGGAAATCTCATTCAAAAATAGTCTGGTCTTGATTATGGCCCTGAAGGACAGGGAGTAACTTAGGGACAAATTGTGATTGCCTTAGTCTCATTGATTTCAATATATCAGACAGTCAAACATTTTGCTATTGATGTAACTGGGAAAAGGATTTGGCCTATAACTTTAATTCAGCAATTCAATGTTCTAAATATTCAGATATAAAACAAAAACAGAAAGCAAGGAAGAATTGTCCTCAGATGATCTCTGTTACAATATTTCATACTTCCATATACCTTTCATTCTGTATTTTTAATTCATGTGATGAAGTTTTCAGACAGAAGTGGATGTCGTATGTAAGCTGAGTTCCTTGTTTTTTTCTTTTGCCTATCACTGGCTGCATGTTCTCTGTTGATGTCTTGTTCCTGGTACTTGACACTGACCATCTTGTCTGTGAAAGGAAGCACCCCAGCTGGCTTGCCTGATAAGAAGAAAGGGAAGTTTGCTTGGTTTAGTCACTCCACAGAAACCCATGGTAACGTTCCACTGCACTCTGTGTCCACAATGTGTGTAACTGTGTGTGTTTATATATTTCTATACATACCTACATATAATGTATTTTCATATGCTGATGCATGCGCATGCCTTGCTTTTTCTGTTGCTTGTGCAGTGTCCTCTTCATGCACTCAAGATAATAAGCTCTTCTGTAAATCAGTTACTTGCTAATGTCTTCAAAATTGTTTTCCATTTGCAAACAAGCTCAAATATGTCTTGAAAGTGCTTTACCTCATCTTTGAAGCTGACTTGCCAAATATCATTTTTTTTCCCTAAGGGCTTAGACAGGAAATGTTAATCATAAATGTTGGATTTTCATACAGCTTACCTTGTTCTTTCTTATGCATCAAAATATGAACTTAGTTGATTTCTTAGTTTGTCTTTGCAAACAGATAAAACAATTAAAACATCTACTCTTTGTAAAGCAACAGGCACCATTAGAGCACAGTATTTCATAGCTGTGTAGAGAGTGCAAGGGAGTCCATTATTTCATATGATCCTAAGAACACAGTGCAAGAACTTTTATTTTCCAAAGAGGCACATTATAGGCACTTGCATTGTTGGGATGGGATAGAGGAAAGATAGTACATTTGGGGGAGACATTTCTACAATGATGTTTCCAACGCAGGAACACAGGACCTCTTTGGAAGGTTTCTGATATCTTTCTAGCTTTTAAAGGAAGACTTGGTCACAAGGGCATCAAACTTCTATCCAATTGAAATGCAGAGCCTATTTATTCTCCATTGTTTCTTTTTGCTCCAGAGACCCACAAATAGATATGCTCTTATTAATGAATAATGTATTCTGACAAGCTATTAAAAGTGTCTCCAACAGCTAATAGTATGTGCTCTCAAGTCTCATCTGAGATATATATCCAGCTGCTATTGCATGTCATGTTCTGAAGTTCTACCAGGCATATGGGAGATCTGCCCAACTCTTCTGTTCTTCAGTTTGAAGTATTTTTTTTTTATTTGTTTGTGTATTTGAAAAGGAGGGGGGAGGGAAAGAGGATACCTATATTGGAGTGCCATCCTTTGTCCTATTCTATGTTGAATGGTTTTATATTAAGGAGTTATTACAGCTCACCACACAGTGTATAGGAGACCTGGAAGCAACTGGTGGAAAGGGAATTGTGGGGGTTTTGTAATATATATAAGAGCAAATATTCAGGGATTGGTAACACATAGGATATGTGACAGCTCTTTGAATCCAGAGGAGATAGTCCAGACCTAGGGTTGCTTTCATTTGATGGCTATTCCATGACATTTCTGTAGAAGCCTAGGAGACTCTTCCCAGTTCCTAGTTGATGGCTATCTACACAAAACCTCCACAATGATTCTTTTGTTGGTAGTATCTGAATGGGTCAGAAACTCTAAACTCCCCTCTTATTCCTGTATGTCCAGTTTCTAAGTGTAAGGTTGAAGCACATTAATGGGTAGTATGTGACAGATGAGCCACCAGTATTATTTATGCAGTACCTGCTTTCAGGATAAACAGAAGACTTGTCTGAATATCTGTCAATCCGGTACTTTTTATTTGCACTCCACTTAACATAAAGGAGGCTGGGAAGGGCAGTGAGGTGATTTGGCTGGTGCAAGTAAAGGGGCGTTTCTTAAGTGTTCCACTGAGTCAAACAAAAGCTTCTTTGTTGGTTTTGCCAGATTCTCTAATTTTCAATGGTTCTTATTTTCCAAATTTTCAGAAACTGCCTCTCAAAGAAAGAGAGCAGCTGCTTCTTCCCCTTTCTTTAGCATGTGGGTAACTTGTATATGTTCTTAAGCTCCACCTGCCTAGCCTGCCCTGTGCAGGGAAGCAGCAGACTTGCTCAGCAAATTGCTTACTGCTCAAGGGCTGCAGCTGAGTAATTTTTGATTAAGCCAGTTCCTTTACTGCCACATTTGACTAATAGGTGTATTGGGTTCTAATGGCCAACCCTTTCTTTTTCTTCCCCAACTCTTACAGTGAGCATGCCCACCAGTGAGACTGAGTCCGTGAACACAGACAACGTCCCTGGAGCAGATATTGAAGGCGAAAACTGCGGTGCTAGGCTAGCGTGAGTACATATACACAGAGATATGTATGTAGGGGCTGGATTGAGCCGGGTGGGTTAATACCAGGGCAAATTTCAGGCTTTTTAAGGGGGAGGAAACTACACAATGGGGAAAAGGAAAGAGTGCAGAAGATCTATTGATCCTGGTTCTTTATCTTAATTGCAATGTAAACTCACTTTGGATCTTAGTGGAGAGACTCTGGGATTGCATAGATATAAATAAAGCACAGAATTCCCAGGATAAGCAGAGCTGGTTTTGCATAATAGCTAAAAGAATAACTGATGGAAAACAGTGTTCTTATTTTAAAATTCCTTGTTAGTGATAGATAATCAAATCCAGCATATGTAGAGCAAAGAGTGGAAAGAACTGTTCTATTTTTCATTTCTGTAATGATTCTTGTACATTTTACAGAGTCTCGTAATAGAAAAACACTGATGATAAGTCCCATCTTGCAGCCGAAATTACCCCTTTCAAGTTCTGAACACACCACTGTAGTGACAAAGAAATGCATCAGTTAGCAGAGGGTAATGCCTCCTTGTAATTGCACCATCATATGTACTGGATAGACAAAAATGTATGAGACAGCACTTATGGAAGCATTTATGCTTTATGATATATTTTTTAGCGCCACAGAGAAAAGGAAAAGGCAAGAGGAGTCCTATTCCCTTTTGCATGACTTAAACAAGAATGGACGTTTTGCTTTGGGGAATGTGTCAAACCCTCCAAATTTCCTTGGAAGATGGACTAAGCACATCACTGCTATTGCTTGCACCATGCTGGAGTACTTTGAGGCACTGTTTTGTCCCTGGGGCATACCTGGAGCCCTTCAGTGCTGGTCAACTGCTGATCATAAGTACATAAGAAATATGTTTGGTCAGACCTGTGGTCCAGCTGGTGCAGTGCTCGAGTCCTGGCAGGGACAGGAGGGCAAGTGCGCGAGCCGGGACATTCCCTATGTTCCATTCACCTTTTACTGCCCCCAAATTCACATTCATTAGATTAGAAATGTTAGAGGGCACACTTCTGCCTATTCCCTTTAGAAACTGTTTATGGACCTGTTGTCCGTGGATTTATCTGATTCTGCTGATGCTGTCTGCCCCCACAACCTCCTGTGGAAACAAGTTTCCAAAGTTCACTACTTGCTGCCTAGAAAAGTATTTTCTTGTATCAGTTTTAAGCTGATCTACTAGTTTCAGTGAATGCCCTCTCCTTCTAAAACTGTGAGTTTTGGTGAAAAACAATTTTGCATTCAGCTTATACATCACTTTCATGACTTTGTAAGCCTTGATTGTATCTGCTCCAAACCCCCTTGGCCTTGTCTTCTATAAACTGAAGAGAAGAAGGAGATCTTATCTGAATTACAAGATACGATACATGGAATATATTGTAAATTCAGTCTGCTCTGCTGCAAGTGTCAGCCAGTGGCTTACAAACCCCATGAGAAATTACTTATGATAGCTTTCCTTCACCTGCCTGCTGTTGTCTACCTGCTGAGTCTGGCATTATAGTTTAGATTATGAACTCTTTTCTGAAGGAACCAGACTAGACCTATTCACAGTGCTAAGGCAGTTGCAGCCCTCCTATTAGCACCCCACAAAGTTGCATGTGCTCTTTTGGCATTATGGGAAGCAGCAGCTGGATATGTGACCAATCCTGTAAGCTGGATCCAATTTGGAGAACCATGTCTATTCTTCAGTTATAGTGCCTAACACAGTGGGTCCCCTGGTGCTGCACAGTGCCAACAATAATGGCAAGTGTTACTATAAAGTTGCATATATTTTTAATATTACAGCTTACTTTTGTTTAATGACCTTAATCCCAAAGGATCCTAAAGCACTTTATGGACTGTGTATGCAGGGTTTGTTTTCACAGTGTTAGAGTTCAGCCACCTTCAGGGTAAAATGTGACGACTGTTTAAAAATATAAGGAGAAAAGGCAAAAATGTATAAGGAGGTGTATGAGGGATGGCTTGTTTTGCATTGAAACTGCATAGGGAATTTTGGCAAGCAGAACGTAATCTTAGCAGGAATGTAGCCAGGATAGCTGAAGTTAAACCCAACTCTAAACATAATCATGGCTTAGAACAGATTTTACTTAAAATAGACCAGCATGTCCTACAAGAGAATGACAGTACTGTGGTCTGGCACAGTGATCACTGTACCCATGTACCTTGCTACCCTATGTTTCACCAGAGCACAACATGTAAGGTTCAGGGAGATAGACAGTTTCCTTGCCACTTGCCACTTCATTCAAAAATAGGTAGCATATAGCAGGGAATTGAAGTCTGTTATTGAGAAGGGTTTTTTCACTCCTTTCACAAGGACAGTCTGCATTCTCAAGGCCCCACTGAGATTGCTTTTCATCTCAGAAAGATGGATGGGCTCCTTCCAACTAGGAAAATGAATGGCTGTATCGTTGTATTTGAAAGTCTGGACTGAGACACAAAATTTGCCAATGGTTCCTGCCTTTATAAAGTGTCTATTTCAAATCTGTGGAGCTGAAAATTCCCCAAGGAAGCGTAAATTCAAATCTGCTCTGAATTTTGAGGCTTGGACTCTTCTGGTGTGTTTTATTTACTGTATCACACACTCAGGCAGAGAAACTAGGGAAAACTTGCCTTTCTCAGGAAGTATTAAGTCCTCTTCTTATTGAGCCTTCAATTAAACTTCCTATAAGCCAACATTCCTGCTGGAACGTACAAAATGTAAGTGAGGATTTCAGAATTGCCTTGAATGAGTATTTGCCTTGTGTGGAACCTGCCTAAGAACATCAGAATTGGCCCAGTGATTCTGGCAATTTCAGCATTGCTCAAGAATAGGAATAATTCTTGTGTGAAGTTGCCTGAGCTTTTCAAATAATTTCCTCATCTAATATTGGTGACTTTCAGTGATCATTAATAATTGTAGTCAAGCCATCCTGATTTACTCCAGCTAAAGATTAGGCCCGGACTTTTGAGCAGTCATCTGCCCTCTGGATTTTGTTTTTGCAGTTGAAATTGCTAGACAATTTTTTTGTTGGATTGTTGAGTTTCATGCATTGTAGACGAATCTTCATTTTACCAGCCTGCTAAAATCACCTAGTGGCCATAAGTCCCCATTGTCTTGCTATAAACACATTTTTTCCCAGAGGGCAGAGACTGCACTGGGCAAGCTGCAACCAGACATGACTGAAGCAACAGGGAGATTTCAAGTCAAAGGTAATATATTTATTTATTTAGTGGCATCAGGCTGGAAGGGCATTTAACCCCATCATGGTGACAGGCTGACCTTGCCATCAGAATGTGCACATGACAAAAGGAGAAAATGACCAGGCATCTAAAAGAAAAAACATTTATATTGAAGATAACTTAGAATTACTGGCAGTTTTTTCTGTTCTTCTACAAAGCTGCAGAGCTTTGAAAGGGTTTGTGAATGACAGAAAGATCTGCTTGAGAAGCCAAGCTCAAGCATCTCTTTTGGAATTGGAGATCTCCCCTGACAGCCTTTCTCAGCTCCATAGACACATATACTATGTGAGATCAGGAGAGTACCTCTCAAACACAAGCTATCTCCTACTGATGAATTGTCTCCAAAGAAGTTTTTATTTCTATGGTATCTATACTATAGAAACTGCCTTCATCAGCTGTGCTGTCTGGAGCAATGCCAGCCTTCAAACCAGCAGAAGGAGTTTCAGGAGGAATCTAAAAGGGCTTCTCTATTTGCTTATTGTGTAAATCCAGTTTCTTAGAATTAAAACAAAAAAAAAAAAATGCTCATTCGTGTTCATCCCTGGTGTAATGCTGCTGCTATTGGGACAGCTGCAGCAGACAGTAGTTCCTTTTCTAAGACAGGAATTAGCTTTATCAGGCTTTAGGGATACCGTGCATTTGAAAAGGGCTTTTTAGGGTTGTGCGGCACACTGAGAAGCATCCCACAACTTCCACACTGAATCATCTCTGTCATGACGTTGCCTTGTACTGCCCTGACATCTGCCCTGTACTAGAAACGCAACAGCTTTTATCCTCAAGGACAACATTTGTAAGTGGAACTTTAACCTACTTCTTATGTGTCACAGCTTCAATACCCTTTTGTCACTGGTACAACGAAATATGTTTCCTCTACAACAAGTATCAGTAGGATAAAACCAGATCTAGGAGCAATGGGTTGCTATATACAGGATAGCCTTATACCCAAGACTTCCCCATAGAGAGTAATTTCTTTGAGCCTCTGTGGTTACTGCTCTGCAGATCTTAGATTACTGAGGACAGGCTGTTACTTATAATAAATAGTAATCTATTCTGTGCAGACTGTCTCTGTATATAATCTTCCAGTACAACCAGAATGTTAATTTTCTAATACAACCATACAGATCTGAAGTGCCACAATAGAACTTGCCTTTATGCATATGTATTAGCTAAAGAAAGACATTTGTGGAAACTAATGGTCCATGGAGCCACATTAGAAAACTGAAGCACTTGAGCTCAAAAGATAAGAGAGCTTAAAATGCTCTGCTTTCAATGAAACAATAAGCCACTTAGCATTTTCACCTTGGCCAGGATTTCCATACATTTGGGGGACAGTTCAATTGTGTTTCCGCCAAAGAGGGTTAAAACAAGATAAAACAATATGAACTTTCCAACTGGAAACACAGTGTCCTGAACATACTGTGAACAATGAAAGCTTTCCCTGGCAGCTGAGCCATCAGTGATTTTCCCTTGTTGCTTTTCTGGCTGGCAAAATAATTCCTATGCAACTCTTGCAACAATCAGCATGGGAGCCGGTAGTGAAGAGGGAAGAGTCAGTTTGCTTGCAGGTTTGTCATTCACTGCTGTTGCTGCTGGTTTTCCCCTAATAGGAAGATAGCGTCCTTCTGTGAAGACCAAAGTCCCCATCACATCAGGAGCAGTGGTAAGAAATCTCTGCCAAAAGCTCTGAAACCACTGCTGACTTCAGCAGGAAAACACACAGGATCAGCCCCTGTGTGTCAGCCTCTTCCATTTATTATAGGCATAATGTTTTTGAGATTCACAGTCAGCCCTAGATATGTGTCTAAAGGACAATAGCATGCCCTTGTGGGGGAGGAATTTTCTTCCCACTTCGAATTCTGAGAGGCCTTACCTGTGACTTGCCACAGAGAGAGCGGGATTATCCACCAGATTCTGGAGTGTTGTTTTCCCAGCCTGTAAGAAAGCCTGTTCAATAGCAAGCCACCTCAATTTTTAGCGGGACATATCCAATTTTCTTAGGGAGGTTCTTTAGATTCTTGTTGCTGCTGGCCAGCGAACACATCTCTCTTAACTTGCATCATTGCATCTGGGTCAGCATGCTCTTAAGTGCTTGTGCACACCCCTATACAACTGCCCAGTGTTACCTGCATTGTACAGAGGATAGCAGGTGCTTCACTGTGATTCTCAGAGACATACCTGAGGGTAGAATTTAGCCTTAACACTTTATCAGGCTGAGAGATTACCAGGAATGCAGCATGCATTCCCAAAAGTGTCATGGCACTTTATGTTCTTGTCCCAGGAATGTGTGGAAAAGGACCCTGGGTGGCCATCTTTTCAGGGATTCCAGCATCCTGACTAGAAGCAATGAAATGTACCTCCATCAGCAGGGAGACAGAGAGGGAAAAAGCGCTTTCCAAAGACCTGTTGTGTGTCTTGACCAGTAACAGCAGGAGTGCACCATATTGCACCAAAGCAGAATCAATATCACAACAGGACTCTGTTCTCACAGTTCTAAAATCTTTGACAAGCACAATGCAGCTCTTTGGATGTGACATTGTATCTCCAAAGTTGCTATAACCTAGAGGCATAGTAAGTGAATTTCTCTATCACTGCTCTTCTGAGAACTTTTGGTAGTATCCAAGGGATTTTGTAAGCTTTCATGAAGATAATTGCTAGGGGGAGTCATACAGTGTAAAAGGAGTTGTGACCAGCCTGCCAAATAATTGCATGGTCAGATGTAGTAATATCAATATCCAGAAAACAACTGTAACATGGCTTTTGCATCACGTTTGGAGACCTGCAATATTTTTCCAGAATTCTTGTTTATTGTGAGTACAATTACAATAAGTCCTCAATCTCTGTTACCAAAGGTTGGCATACCCTTTGCAAGTGCCTGATTTCTCTTCTCTGGTGTACACCATGACCAGAGAAATGAAGACTTTATCTGTAAGAATATGGGATAACTCACTACATTTGAATTATGCTAATTGTCCTGAGTTTCTGCTGATAAAATCTTTAAATTTCACTGTCATAGCTGTACTTGGTGCATAGCTATGTAAGGTTAGAGGAAGTCTAGAGAATTAAAAAAATAACTAGTTGAGCAGTAAAGGACTGTTTTCTCTATTTGTCTTTCTAAAAGATAATCTCAATTACATGGTTCCTATGATAAAAGCTCTCAGTAGTGATCTGAAATGGATATTGTATAGGTTCCAATACCATGATTTTAAAATACAGTTTCTCAAGACATTCCAGAGCTGGACACAACAACTGGGGAAGCTCTCTTTCTCCCAGTGATGTAAAGCTTCCAGGATACCAAGGTTGCAGGAGATCAGTAGTTAAACTCATCAACATAGAAGCTGGTCCACCTTGAATCCCTGGCAAGTGCAAATTTGGAGTGTCACAAAGGGGCCACAGCAAGGCCCCAAATCCAGACTTTTTGACAGCCCCTAGCAATGGCATAAGAGCATGTTTATATATGGCATAGTTAATTGGGTTCTGAAGAACAAAAGATTCTTGATGATAAGGGTCATTTGAAAAGTGTGTTTCAGATTAGAACATAATGTTTGCAGAAACAATTATTGTACAAATCATGTTTCCAAAATTCCTTTTCACTCTTGGATTCTGCCTCTAAATATAAATCTCTCCCTCCTTCCTTGTCCTGTTCTATATATATAGCACACCCACATGTGATAAAGCCTTCTGCCTTAGCAGTAAGGCATGAGAAGCAGGGCGGGGGGGCTTATTAGCCAACCTGTCGGAGCAGTGAAGGCACTTGGCTGCAGCTTGTAATGCTCCAAAGATATAATTATCGCATGCATGATGAGTACTACACCTGCCACATCTTTTTTACTAAAATAAAAAAAAGTTTCCTTAAATGCCACACAGCTCCCTTATTGGGAAACCTTCAGCCCATGAGGTCATCAGAGGACTTCACACTCCCCATCCTTCCTCTTCCAACAGTCGGGTCCTCCATGACATATCTCTCTCTGTCTTTCTCTCTCTTCCAACCTTTTCCTATGAATGTCCTCACTATCTCCTTTTCAGTGCCCACCTTTTTCTTTCATCCTGTTTTTAAACTCTTCTTCTTTCTCCTGGCTTTTTCTGATCCTTCTTTCCCATCGTCTGTAGATCTGATGTATTACAGTTAGTAGATAGGGCTTTTCAAGCAAGACTTCTCTTTGGTGAGAGTCTTAGCTTGAAGGATATGCTCTATAGGGGCTTTGCTAGCCATCCTTGTTAAAGCTTACATTGTCTCTGCAACATAATTTAGCATTCTGTTCAGCCGCTGTGTTATTTCTTGTTTATTGAAAGAGTTCTTGTGTGTGTCTGTAACCACACTGTTGCCTAGTATGTGGCCTAGACAAGCTGCCGGTGACACAGCAGAAAAGATGTATTCAGTGTAGAGGCCTTTTTTTTGGCTTGGACCATCTGCTGGTGAAATGTTCCTATCACTAAAATCTCTTCCACATAAAGAAACTGACCCATTACTGATTACTTGTCAACAACTGATGTCCTCAAACAGGGACATGACCATTTTTAACATTGCTACAGAAAGTAGTGTTGGATGTTTTGAGAATTACTTTCTCCCATGTCTGCTAACAGCAAATCCATTTTTAAGCTGGTAAGGAAGACCTTTTCTGACTGTGGTCAACAATAAATCACTTTCCTGTAGTAGAGGGAACCTTCAGAAATACTTCAGCACAGCAGAAATATCTCATTGATACTCACTCCTCAGATTCTCATTTCTTTTGTTATTGGTGGTGGATTTGGCAAGCTTCCTAAATCACCCCAGACTCGTGCCACTGCATCCACATAACTTGATGTCTCTCTGTGAACCAATATGTACATAGAGACAGCCAAAGGGTACAAAAATCCTGTAGTATATATTTCAAGCAGCGTAACATAGTGATTAGGGAAATGGAGTCTGACTCCAGCTTTGCCTGTGACTTCACATATAAGGCAAATGAGGTTATTCAGGTGAATGAATTTGATTGCATTGAATTAGATATTTAAACATACACAGCAGGAGTGTGGCCCAGTATTCAGGAATGCTTAACACCCAAAATTCCATTGATAGCCTCAGAAACTGCGACTGTTCAGCCCCACTTAAATCCAAGCCATTTTACATAAATAGCAATAAATATGAGTGTTAGAATCTAAGTTTGAAAATATCCATCATATACTTTTTGCCTGAATTGCTGGAAAAAACCCACAACATTATTTTCCTTATAGTAGCATAATGTGTTTATGTATCCTGAAAGACAAATGATGTGTGACAGCAGCAAGTTTGTGTGTATGAAGTCATACATATTTTGATATAAGAACAAAACCCAGTGGCCAAAACAGTCAGACTTGAAAAATAAATTTGATAGCAGATGAAGAGTGCCCCTACAATTAGGACAGCCTTTTACCCAAGAGAAGGGCTATTTCACTGATGTCCAAAGGTGGTAGGATCCCATCATGGCATGACTCCTGCTTCTGACTAGTGAAACAACAAGATATGGATATCAGGGAATCCCAGCCCTGCCCAGTGCCTACACTGACTTACAGGGGATTGAAGAAGAAAACAGCATCCATTAAAAATTAATTGTGCTTAATTTTGTTTCTTTCTATTGCTGTTCTCATAAAAGCTTGGGAGAGATGGGACAGGTTTAGAGACTTTAATGGCAATTCTTATCTTCCAGGCATCGGATCTCCAAATCTAAGTTTAGGTAAGTAAAGCAGATTTTTATGTTTTTCTGCATTGCCACTTGTTGTGTTCCTTACCTTGTAAAGTGATTTATTCCTGCATCTGTGGGGCAGGAATTATTCATCTACCTAAAATCAACATCCTTTTTCTCTGTTTCACACTGAAGTAAGGCACAGGGACTCGAGAGCATTTCACTCAGAAGTACCTCTCTGATTGCTACTTACACATCTTGAGCCATAAAATATAAAAGCAGAAGAAAAAAGTTCAACTACATAATCATACTATGTCTATCAGCATCAACCCTGTCAGCTCAAGGTTCTATTTTCTGTACTCTGTTCCAGTGCTTTTTTCTGCTTGGTTACAAATCTCTCAACTGATGAGGTTTGCATCATCAAGTTATTTGTAGAATGCTTAATTTCACCATGGGAGACATGGAGTTTTCCTGGTGGTATTTGGTTCTCTGTTGACTAATAGCTCTTAAAAAAGTGAAGCAGTCCCAGGCTAATCATCTATGTGTTTCTATTGGAAGGACTGACTGACTTCATGGTACTTGTTTGTTGTGGTCTCAGTCCATTTCTACCTCTTCAGTAGGCACCCAGCTGCCTCTGTAACTCTGAATTTGAAGTCAATTTTATAAAAAAGTAAATTAACTTTCACAGTAACAGGAACAAGTGAGTAACTCTGCTCTTCAGCTTACCTAGGTAATAAACAATAATGTAAATTCAGGAATCCATATACTATACATATGCATACATGTACACAGTTGCATAAGTGGTCACATTCCTGCAGTCCGTGCATTACTGTGTAGATGTTAGCACAAGAAAACACTTCTGTCATCACATGGTCATAGGCATGCACATTAGTGCACAAGGGCACAGTACGGTGTGCGGGATCGGTGATGATTTAAGGACAACATGAATGCCTAGGTGTTATAAGCCTTTTTTGAATGTTGGGAAGACTATTTCTTTTCCTCAGTCCACTGCAAAACACAGAACCCTGGTTAAATACTTGTGTTAGCTAGACTAGATGCTTTTACAAATTGCATAGCTAAAAACAGCTTGGATGTTAAAATGTTGCTGCAAAATTCTTGGGCAGTGTGCAATGTTCATATTGCCTGACATTAGCTTATCTAGATGCTGAACCCTCACCTCAAGCATGGTCACAATTTATCACTGGAAATAATATCAAAGAGAAGATTAGTCTGTAGAAGTTCTCTCCTCAATTTGCCACTTTGTTTTGTGATGTTCTGTATGTGTGTGTGTCTATATAGAGACACACATACACATGCACACACATATGTATATAATATCTATATAAAACTATTAGATTTATTATACAGTGGCAAGTGTTGCCTGGAAACTGGTTGCTATGCAAGTTAAATTCTGAAGAGTAGGAGGTGTGTAATTAGCTTTAAATATCTTCTGTGGTTAGTAATTACCCTCCGAAATCAGTGACACAAGGGGATGTGCTCATGGAAGGCAAACTTTAAAAAGGTCTGTTGATTAGCAAATGGTATCCTTAGTTCCAGGCATGAAGGTGCAGTGCTGAGGTCTCCTGAATTTTGTTTTTCTGTTCAGAGTTAGCCCTCAGATTGGGCCTGGTCCTGAACATTGCTGAGTATTGGAAACCCTCTCGAGGTTTTATTTGACCTCATCTCTCCAAGAGTTTTATCCAAAGGTCCATGGTAGACAGTGGACATTTTTTCATTGATTATCCTGGTGCTGGGACAGGTCCCATTTTAGGCCACAAGCATTAAATACAAGAAGAATAATGATTTCTGTGAGAACTGGGCTAAAAGACCTCTCAGGGTAGTGGTGATGGATGTCTTGATCGGATTAAGACATTGCTTGAAGAGGTTCATTCATCCTTAAATATTTCAAATTGACTTAGGGCTAACTTTATTCCTATAGCTGAAGCAAGAATGGCCAAAACTGTCGACTAAGATAAAAATGAAAGAATATTTCTCAGGATGAACTTTAAAGTTATTCTCTACCACCCATGGACAATGAATCAGGACTAGAGGTGACAGGGAGATTTGCAATAGCCTAAGGAGCCCCATCTGAAAAGTACTTTTTCTTTTCTAATTTTTCAAGCCGCTACTGGCGCCGATGGAATCGATTCTGCAGAAGAAAGTGCCGAGCTGCTGTCAAGTCCAATGTTTTCTACTGGTTGGTGATCTTCCTTGTGTTTCTCAACACTCTTACCATTGCCTCTGAACACTACAACCAGCCAGACTGGCTCACTGAGGTCCAAGGTGAGGAGAGGCTAGTGGTTCTGCTTATTATTATCAGTGTCAAGAAAGGGGAATAAGGGAGGAGCTGATGCATTAAGATGGCCACATAGTGAAAAAGGAGTACACTCAGCTGCAAATATAGTCCTCTGTCTGTGGAGAAACTAAATTACACAACAAAAAACCTACCAACTTTAGGAGAGGTTTCTGGGAATGCATAACTTCCTGCTTTCCAACCAAGACAGTGTTCCAGTGGGTGTAGGTGAAAGCAGGAGCTTATACTACATATATATCTGCAACAGTTGGAATTCCAATTTATGGATGACTATTGGGAGCCACAGGTCCTCCAAGGTTTCCTCTGAAAAGGCATTTATGGTAAATTTTAGTTACCAGGGCGGTGAGGAAGAAAGAATGATTTGTAAAGTTCCCCTCTGTCTGCAGAACAGCTGAATCCTCACTGGAGGTAAGAGCAGCTGAAAGGCTTAACTAAGCAACAGCAGGTATCACAGCAGCTCTTCTGTTCCCACTCTAATCTACAGATGACAAATGTGATGGGAGGTTGTGCACAGGATGGCACATTGCTGCCATGGAGGTTTTGTGGTTGTGTAATACAACACAGCTGTATGTGCAATACATGAGAAGCACTGTAAGCATCTTTGTAAAACTTTTCTGTAAATGAGATGACCACACTTTGAAGGTCATTCTTTGACCCAAGTTTAAATGATGTTGCTCTTTCAGATTGTTCTCAGAAGGGGTTTCTCATAGGCAAGAGTTGATGGTTGGCTGTGATGGTCTTTTGACTAAGTTTCATTAATTTATTTCTGTTTGCTTTTCATGAGACACTGCCAATAAGGTGCTGCTAGCTCTTTTCACTGCAGAGATGCTGCTGAAGATGTATAGCCTTGGTCTCCAGGCCTATTTTGTGTCCCTCTTCAACCGTTTTGACTGTTTCATTGTGTGTGGAGGAATCCTGGAAACAATTCTGGTTGAGACAAAGATCATGTCACCGCTGGGCATTTCGGTGTTGAGATGTGTTCGACTCCTAAGAATATTTAAAATCACAAGGTACTTTTGTGCTTTTTGGAGGTCATCTTTGGAAGTAAAGGAGGGCTACTTCTCAGTGCACAGCACATATGGGTACAAGACACACACATGCCTGTCTTTTCGCTTTTTCTACCATCAGTTGGGTAGTGAGAGTTCATGGTCCTCATCTTCTGAAGATTGGTGCAGGATGGGGAGGGCTGGATGTCCCTGATGTAAGTGGTAAGGAGTGGGGCAGAATCTGGCAAAGGGGGCTGGGGACACTTTATACCAAGCAGATTGGTTAACTGAAATCTGTGGGGATAAAAAGAGCTGAACTTAGGCTTTAGGAGTTGCCTGCAAAAGGAAAAGTGAAAATAAAACAGCAGATAGCCTTGTGACCTTTCTGTTGCCTTATGGTGATAGAGAGGAGCCTGAAAGACTGCTCTGAGCAAAAACATTTGACTGAGGAGCCCGTGCCAGCTCCAGTAGACTCAACAGTGTCCTGAGAGGTAGATAGCATCAACACCAGCAGCTATAGGCAAAAGATTTTGCCAGCGCTTCTTCTCCTTCAAATGAGTCTAGCGTGACAGCAGCAGTTCTGTGAAGAAGACAGGCATTTCCAGAGTCCAGTCTCCCCTCTTTTTCCTTTTCCTTATATGTATTTCGTCTGCATAAAGGCTCAGGGGTGCCTATTGAATAAGAGCCAGTTCCTGCAATCAGGCACCTCCAAAACACCAGCTGGATTTAGCAGTTTTTCAGCTTGAGGGGAGGTCATAGGAGAAATCAGTTTCTGACTTACCCAAATGGAAGCTCTTGGAACAAACCTACCGAGGTGGCCCCCAACGCAGTGCAGGGCCTGCCTTTTCCCACGCCAGTCCACTAGCATTCTATAAAAAGCTTGACTGAGGTGATGAAAGAGCGAGTTTTCTGCAGGCTCAGCTATGCAAATGTCCCTAGAATCACTTTAAACTCCCCCAAAAGGAAATTTCTGACTAACTTGGGATAAAAAACACAGAGCATGAGAAAAACAAGACCAGAACTGGAAGACAGTCAAGATGGCAGAGTTTTGAGGCATAAAAAACAACAGACTTAGATTCTAGTATCATGTAAGATTTACCCTTAAAGCTTCTGAACCTCAACTCTCTGGCAGGGTGGATGGTTTTCAGAGTCAGGTGACAGACAGAAAATCAGTTTGCAATCTAAGAGACAGTGACCAAAGCAAGCCTGCAACTAGCAAAAGAAAAAAAGATGGTCTATGTGGAAGAGTGATCATAGGAGAGGGAAGAACACTCCAGCTAACAAGGGTTTCCAGCAAGAAAGACATCTTTACCCTTTTAGAAATAGTGGGGAGCTCTGGTCTGGTGACTCCGTTTTCTGGATCTTTGGGTCTGAAAACTATCATAACTGAGTTCCAGGCTTGGTTTCTGAGGAAACTGGTAGCTGTTCAGGCATTGAGTAATCAGATACACCAGGGCAACATACCAACAGCTATAAAAGCATAAGATTTAACACAGCATCCTGAAGAGGTCATTGTTTTTTCAGGACTTTTTTCCACTTCTACACAAAGTATATAATCTAGTTAGGAGAATTCTCTAATAAGAAGGCAAATACTAAGAGAATATCACTAATACTTTAGGAAGGTTGAGATATTGGAATATTCAAATATTCCAAAAGCTTCTGACAGTGATTTAATGTAGAAACCAATCAGCCACAGAACTAGTTACATTTATCTTCATCATGCAGTGGAACTAAAATACAGTTCTGCATGGCAGTAAATGTTACCTGAAGTGCATGTCCTGTAATTTGTACAGAAGTCTGTGTGTAAAGCACGGAAGTAAATGTTACCTGAAGTGCATGTCCTGTAATTTGTACAGAAGTCTATGTGTAAAGCACAGTAAGAGCTAAGGAATAATGAATAATGTATTAATTGGATTTTGCCTCCTTTCCTGTTCCTAAAATATTGGCAAGTAGGTTGCAGTAGTCTCAGATTTATCTGTGTTTTTTAATTTTCTTCATGATTTTTCCCCTCCGTGGGTGAAGTTCACCCCCATGAGGAAGGCCCTAGCAGAAGCCTCCAAGCAGTACTTTAGGCCCACTCATGTCTGACTGCAGTAGAGAATGTTCTAGCATTAACGCTTAACTTTTAGTTCTGATGTTCTCTGGTAAAATATGAATTTTTTCATTATTCAGTCAGCTCTAAACACAGTGATGATTTAGTAACACTGACACTATCAGTACTGGTAGAATACGCCATCTGAGTGCAATGATAGTATAAAAAGGATACAATCCTGGAAAGGTGAGAAGGGTAGGAGGGATGACAGTGTAATGTTTTATGTCAAATATGTATTCACAAGCAGTGACATGTGGACATGTAGTGGAGATGGAAATAGTGATAATCAAGGGGATTAAAAAAAGCACAAAGCAGGGAAGTTACTCTAGCAAGTGTGTATCAGTAGGTAGCCTAGTGTTTATATATTTGTGTGGATTTTCCATGGTAAGCATCAAGCACAAACAAATTTTGGGTGCATCAAGAAGATACACTTCTAGGAAAAGCATGAATACAGATCCATAAACAGAATGCATAAACAGAAATAAATAAAGATACCATCAGACGAACAACACATCATTTTTAAAACCACAGTCGAATTTCAAGAGCAAACATTTCTTACAAGATTATAAGTGCTATTCAGAATTATTTCATCTTGTGCATTAGGCAAGCAGTCAAAGTAATCTATTTATTTTATTCTCCCTAATTTTTAGTGCTGTCCAGAAAATCTTCCTTTGCTAAGAGAAGACAAATGATTGTCTCTTTATACACAGTCCTTTACCACTTTATAAATCCCTATATTTACTCCATTATATACTGAAGATAAATTAATTTATTTGCAAGAGTAAACTGAAATTCGGTATTTTAAACCCAAATCCCACCACTAAATGTGGATATCTCTCTGTTAACTTTTGGGAAGAGAGACAGGGCCCCCTTTTCCTGTACTCCTGTTCAGAGTGGTGTTAATTTGGACAAGCAGTGTGGGAAGCTTTACTACAAGGAGCCTGCCAGCTATTGCTACTGTTTTAAGCTCTGCATCTGTGATTGCCAGTATCATAAAAACATAGTGGAAGGCAATAAAGAGGAGAGAGAAGAGGACAGAGAAACATGTTAGGTTCTAGTCCCGTTCTGCAATTAAGTTTTGTGTGAGATGTTGAACAAACCATGTAACTTCTCTGCATCTTATTCCCCTCTTTTAAAACAAGGATCATAATCATGTCCTACTCATTGGGGTTTTGCAGCGATTTATTCATTGGCATCTTCAAGGGTCTGAGCTCCTCAAGCGGGAGATGTCAAGAAGCACATTCATTTCCCTAGAAGTCTGAGGAAGTAGCAATTCTTCCTCTTGTACCTCCTATTTAATGCTGACTGGTCCAAAATCTCTGATTTTGTCCAGCAGTGCCATGAGATTTACTGTAACTGATTTTTTTTTTCCTTTGTAGTATATTAACAGAAGAGGATGGAGTGGTCAGAGACTTTTTCTTTGTCTGGGCTTCATTCATTCCTGATGTAGAAGCCTTGCATTTCATTGAGTCACCCCAGATTTTGCTTTGAGGGTGGTGTTCATATTAGTTCTGCAACCAGCTAATGTGATATATGGTAACTTCAGGCTTCTAGGACACTAAGACCTTCATTAGTTCCACTTTTTAGTCAAGTCAAGCCCTCCTTATCCTTTCCTCTTTTCTTTTTCTCTCTTTTTTTCTTGGGGGGGGGGGGGTGGTTTGTTTGCTTTTCTAATGGTGCTGTATTTCTAATTAGCACTCAGAACACAGATAAAATAGCAGGAATCTTATCACCAGGTCATCTCAGTTAATTGCTTTAAAATCTGATTGTTGCATAAGAAACTGAATCTCAAGTAAGACAGTCTCAGCCATTTGTAAGAAGTGAAGACCTCATAAAAGTCTGTACAGTTGTTTTTTGAGATAGTGAAGCATTTAAGCTTTAAGTGAGTCACTGAGAGTATTCACATTTGTAATGGTTTTATTGCTCTTAATGGCATTGCTAGTTTGAGACCTAGAAAATGTGTGTCCTGGCTGACGCTGGAGGACTTGGAGAGATATTCAGGACCCTATCAGTTTTTGGTGTAAGACTGCTAAATCCAGTGAAGTTCCATCAGAAATTAATTTGTCCCTTTCCTATGTCACTTTCCCTTCCTCCCAAAGCTTGAAAGTATGTGAGCTGTAAGTGTAAATGCGAATACAGAGAGCTATTACATTGCACATTGAATGCGGACATTTGGTGGCACTGAGCCTGCAGCTTCTATGCCCTTACCTTTACTCTGTAGTTTTACATTGCTCATCTCTTTAATTGCAGTTAAAGTTTAAAGCATTTTAGTTTTCTCTGAAGTGCTGCAGCTAGGCTGGAGGGAAAACATCACAGTTCTCTTTGAAGCTTGGCCCCTGGAGATGAACTAGTTGCTGAACTTCAGAGGACATGGCAGAGTCCTCTGCAGATCAGATTGCTGACCTTTACAAAGTGATTGGGCCATTCTAACATTCCTGTCTCCCATGGGAGAAGGAAAGCCTTCTTTTTACCCTGACTTTTTGGGAACATTAATTTAACTGGGATTTTAAGAACATTTGTCTCTAATGACTATACTGCGTGCAGAACAGACAGTTTTCTATGTTGAAGGATCAGACTTCGTCAGAGGAGTGAAAGCACTAGACATGTCTGCCATCCTTCTCAAGTGGAACTTCTGTCTCTAGACAGAATTTCTGTCTAGAAATTTAGAGTCCCTTTAGGAAAGAAAGGTCACTGTTACAGTCTTTGGAAGAAGGGAGCGGAGAAGGTGGCCGGGGGGAACACAAAGCATGGTGGTAGCCTGGAAGAGATAGTGCTAAAAGGAGGACTCGGAGATCACTACTGCCTTGCTGACCTGTGCAAGCTGTCAAAGTTTGCTGGCAATGTGCATTCAAAGTGAGGTAATTGGAAAATGACAGCTCAAAACTGCATAAAAGAAAAGTGGCTATGACAGACTAAGCTGCAGGGAAGAAGCCACTGAGCAGAGGCAAGATTGAAATGAAAGTTGCTTCATGGGTGATGTGGTGGATTCTTTAGAAAAATGCCACCTTTTCCAACACATAGCTATTCTGCAAGCTGGTAAAGCAAGCAAACTCTCAGGCTAGGTTAGAGCATGCTAGTGGCATCTCTGATCCCTGAAAGGGACTACAGCGGCAAGAAGATCCTTTCTCTGCATCATGCATCAATTTGATCCAGGCACAAGTCTGAATACAGTGTGGGAGAGCAAGGGTTAGCCATCATCCCTCTGTAATGGTAGCTGTTCTAAAAGCAGAAGTACAGTTTTCCGCCATTTTGTGTGAGGTCACAAGTCATCTGTCCTTCTCTCAGTAGCTGGTCTAAGTAGCCCTCGCTTTAGTCATATCCAAGAAATTTATGTCAGTCCCAGAGAATAAAATGAGTATCTGTTGATTTTGGTTGTTGTGATCAGCTGGTGCCTTGGTGCCCTAGGGATTCTGGAAATGTCTTGGCCAGCTGTCTTTGAACCCATCACTAAGCCCTCTTCTGCAGCCAGCCTGAGGAAGTGTAGTAGGTTTGATACCCAAGAAGTTGTGATGGTGTGCTCTGCCAAGAGTAAAGGGAACTCAGGGCCTTATCGATGTAGATCTGGAGTCTCTCTTTTAGGGTCCATGTAAAATAAGCACTGGAGGAGGAGAAGGACCTTTAATATCTCCCTCATTTTTCCCAGTCCCAGGAAGCTTAGTAGCCTCTATCCATGAGTGAGCACAAGTGCATATACACACACACTAGCTTTTGGACAAGTCTATATTTGCATCCAAAATGTTTCCCCATCTGTTCCTGTTAGTTATTACAGGCCGTTCTCTGGAGTGGGGTATTCTGGCTGCCATAACATCTGTGAGTGTTGTAATGAGGTTGGTGAGAATGTAACTCACTGAAGCAGCAAGGACTAATCACCGTATATTGATAGAAGATTTGCAGAGCCTTAGATGGAGAGTGCTGCAATAATCTTCTGGGTGTGTGTATGTGGTGGGGGGTGGAGGGGATTGTGTATGTACATGTGTGGTAGTAAAATTACTCATTAGCTGCAGTAGGTCTCATTATCTTAGGGAAGCACATCAATGATTCACTGCTTAACAGGGTGTTTAGAAATGCCTGCTTATATGCAGAAGGCAGTCTGAACCAATATCCTCTGCAGTCCATGAGCACCTGTTTTGGAGTGAAGAAATTTTAACTGCCTCTATTTTCTCTCCCAGATATTGGAATTCTCTGAGTAACCTCGTGGCTTCACTCCTGAATTCAGTCCGCTCCATCGCCTCCCTGTTGCTGCTTCTCTTTCTCTTCATTATCATCTTCTCACTCCTGGGAATGCAGCTCTTTGGGGGCAAGTTTAACTTTGATGAGATGCAGACCAGAAGGAGTACATTTGACAACTTCCCTCAGTCCCTCCTCACTGTGTTTCAGGTAAGGGCAAGAACAGTCATGATGAGGCCAAGACATTGTGCTTGCACTGGGAGAGAGAGAGCAGGTCTTGCACCCTTCCTCTGAAGGCTCACAGTCCCCGAGACTGGAAATTAGGCTAACAACACTAGGAGCCAGGCAGCAGGCTGTGCTGTCAGAGCAGGGGTTCTCCCTCCCAAGGCTGGAAACCAAAGCTGCAGTCCTCATGTGTAGCGAGACTTCCAATGCTTAGCAGGATAGGACAAGAGAATGGCCATTGCCATGTCCCAGGGTAGCACCTGCATGCCAAAGCCTAATCCTGCAGCTGTGCTTTCCACTCACACAATACTGGGGAACAAATATGTGTCCACAGCACCAAAGGAGAAATCAAATGCCCTTTAAGCTGAGTGCTCTTTTCAACCAAGAGCATCAGGATCGTGACTGCACATGCATGGTGAAAAGAAGTGGCAGGGAAGGCTGCATGAAGTGCTGTCTTCAGTGCTGTGGCTTGCACAGCCTGTCTGAAACAGCAGGCATGTGGGAGGCAAATGCCTGGGAGAGGTGGGGAGACCTGAACAGAGTTGTCTTGCAGAGCTGTTTGGTTTCGAACTTCAGTCCTCAAGGGGACATCTGTAGTTTCTTAATAGTTAAAGCACAAGCCCATTTTGCATCCTCTTTTTTTTTTTTCTTTAAATTTGCTAGATGGACACATCCAGAGTTCTCAAGCATCCTGGGGGAGGGTGTGATCTGTCGGATAGTAAGAGATATCTTTGTGTTAATAGGTTTTTCAAATTCTCTGTGTGGTCTAACACTGTATCCCTATTGGTGGGAATGTGTCATTTAGATCCTGACTGGGGAGGACTGGAATTCGGTGATGTATGATGGGATCATGGCTTATGGCGGCCCCTCTTTTCCAGGAATGTTGGTCTGTATTTACTTCATCATCCTCTTCATCTGTGGAAATTGTATCCTTTGATGTTACCTTTTCTCCAAGTGGGGCTGAATTAAAAGCCACCCTTTGCTACTTTGTTGTGTCAGTAAATAATGAATTTCATACCTTACATCTTTACCTTCTCCTAAGGAATTTTGGCTTTGCGCTGCCAAAAGTTAAACAAGTTTGTTTAATTTTAGCTAGTGCTAAGACTTCAGGCGCATAAACAGTTGTAAGAGCCAGCTACATGCCAGTTCCGCATGCCAGCTTTTTTTTAGTAACTTTACATGTTTAGTGGTTTTATTTTTTATTCCCCTTAATTCCCCTATAGGTTTTTCTTTTCTGCCTTCTCCAGAAGCTAATCTGTATGTCTACCTACTGCACTTACTGTGTATTTTTGCTTTAATTGCCTTTTCAGTAATATATTCCATGTGCTTTCTTCCAAACCTTACGTGGAACAAAAATATGTATAATCTACAATATGCTATATACAAATGCTGTAATAGGAGTAATATATGTTTGACATAATTGATCTATGTGAGATCATATATGAACTCATGTATAAACTGACGGGAACCATGTTCCATTTCACCTACTGCAATCCGTGTGTTCTTCAAATTGAAAATTGTGTGCTCTGTTATCCACTAGCCTGAGCTGGTGTTAGGTAACTTCAGTCTCTCTGGCTTCAAGGTGAAGTAAGGGCACTGTATGTATCCCAGGAGGCACAAAGCGCATTGCATGATTAGGCTGTGAGTGTCTTTTCATAAGAATTTGCATGTAACATACAACTGTTGTTCTGTTCCATATCTCAGTTTGCTCCAGATTTGTTCATGTTTGGTTTCTGCTTCCCTAATAAATAGCCCTCCTGAGCCAGAGGTGACATTTCTTTTATACTGATTTTTCTATAAAGCCACCTTGTAGACTCAGTCCAGCTCTTTTGGCCTTTCCTCATAATTCAGATCTCTCAAACCCTGTTATTTGACATTTCAGTTGACCTGCATGCCCTCTCTTCAAAGTGAGATGGTGCAATTCCACTTATCTGAAGGTCGAGTGAGGCAGTCTGCCTGACAGCTTACACAAAGCTACAATTTGGATCTCCTTGTGAACTGCAGAGGAAAATGTGAGCCAGCTCTACATGCTGGCTGGCTTTGGAGCCATTAGACCTTGGAGCCCAGGGAAGGGGAGTGGTTGTACTTCAAGACTAAGCCTTGAACTGGAGTTTACTTAAAAGTTATTATGGTTTAATAACACCCATTCTCAATAAATTTGTAGAAGAAGCTGATGTTCAGATTTGTAACATGAGAACTGAGCATTGACTGGCAAGGCAAGAAAGAAGTTGTGATTTCTTGCCCTTCAGCTGCACATGCATGCCTGGTTTATAATGTAGCTTCCATGCATGGGCTCTCTGCTAGGAAACAACAGGGTTACCAACTTGTTCCTTCAATAGTTCAAATCCTAAAGGAATTTCTCTTTGGTCTCCTCAGAAATATTTACTATCTGTTGGATCCACTCATGTCTGTGGGAGTGCCTATAATGAGGTTGTTCAATCTGAATACATAGGCCAAAACTGGGAAGCCTAGGTACCTAATATTATGAAGCTCTTGAATACTTATTTAGGTGTTTTAATAAAAATGACCTGAGCTGTCAAGATGCAAAGCATTCACAGTTCCCCTTATCTTCAGTGGGATCTGCTGAACTAAGTCTCTTTTGAGAAACCAGAAACTAAAATGTAAGTGTTCAAGTCTGGACTTGGATGCTTTATATCAAGCATTCTGGAAACCCTATACAGTGTGTTAGCCATTTGGATGGAAGGTGTAGGTTTGTGCATGCTGGATATGCACATCTTGAACAGTTGTGTGAACTGGAAGTTTGGAAAATCCAGGAGATCTGATGACAGCTTGCTGAAAAATTTCAATCAATACACCCTTGGTACGATGTTGTTCTGCCGTTTTCAAAGCCCATTTTCTTTAAGTAGAACACAAACAGATATCCTGCTGAATGTATTTTTGGCCATTGCTGTGGACAACCTTGCTGATGCTGAAAGTTTAACATCTGCACAGAAAGAGGAGGAAGAGGAAAAAGAAAGGAAAAAACTAGCTAGGTAAACCCATATACATACACATATCTACACTCATATACATGCATTTGTGTGTGTGTATATACACACACACATTATGCACATATATATGTGTGGGTATGTATGTGCATTATGTACAGCTTATCTGGGAGTGTATATATATGTTATACATATATAAGTAATATAATTATATAATATTATATATAATTATTTATATATAATATTTTAAATAAAATAATTGAAACTGAAAGATAAGAAGGTCTTGTGAGTTGGGAGTCCCCACACTTGTGAGGATGTGTGCAGAGGAAAGGAACTGTGGGTGACTGATGAGCTTTCAGGGTGTCTGTGGAGAAAGAGCATGAAATGGTGTCACTATGATAATGCCATCATTCAGTCTCCCTATTACCTTCCGATTGCTCTGGACCACAAGGCATGTTCTGGGGTTGTCGTTCCTATGACACAAGATTCAGCTGCTTTTTTCTCTTTTGATGCCACATCCTGTTCTCCTCTTGTCAGTTCTCTTGGTGTTTCTGCAGACTCTTAGGAGGTGTGAGCTGGGTGTAGAGCTGCTCTTTCATTCCCAGCTGCCAACAGTGGGGAAGCCTCTCCCTGCTCCTGAATTCTATTCACTCTCTTCCAGGCTGTTTGGAGAAGATTGTTTTGCTTTGTCCTGCACACCAGTCAGCAGGGTTTCCATGGCTCTGGGAGTGAGGCGAGGGGCAAACTATGTTCCCAGAAAAGTCAGTAGTCAGCCTGATGGAAGATCACAAACTATGGGTTGAAGACAGTTCATGCTTTTATCATTGGGTAGAACTGTGTGAATGAAGAGGAGATCTCTGGTTACAGACTTAAAATATGCATGTGCACAAACACACAGGCACATACTGTCTGCCACCCACACGCACACACACAGAAATACATGCCAGTGAGAAAACAACAAAATAAAAGGATGCTACAGAGAATTAGAGCAGATCCTCTGCCTTTGCCTGAAGATGATAAAGAGGTGGAACCCATTGTATGTAAGCTGGACTCAGGATGGACATGCCAGCCAGCTGAGTGTTCTCATGATGTGTGCTATACTACATGAAGTTTCTGAAAAGGAAACAGCTTTTCACCTTTGTAACTGCTTGCTTTTTATCTTGTCAAATTGTTAGGACTGCTAGTCCCGAAAAGAAACAGGAGATAGAAAAAGCAGCTGTGGAGGAGGAGACAAAGGAGGAGAAAATTGAGCTGAAATCGATCACTGCTGATGGAGAGTCCCCGCCTGCTACCAAGGTCTGCTGCCAGCCAGCACTCTCGGTGCAGTGATGGCAAGAACAGCTTGGATTTCTGAGGGAAAGAAAACCCTCTGCCTTGTCTGATAAAGGCTTTGCCTCTTCTTCTATTTCTGTCAGATCAACATAGATGATTATCAGCCCAATGAAAACGAAGAAAAGAGCCCATATCCCACAACAGAAGCGCCAGGTATTTCTCTGCTTCTTCTTATACCCGATTCAGGAAAGAGAAGCTCCAGTTGTTAATGCACATCGAGCCAGATTGCTCCATCTGGTACAGTCCAAAGGCAGCAGGTGTGCTGAGCTTTTAATGCCTTCATGATGGAACAAGGTGATGTGCTCGCCTGTGTTAGCAGGGTTGTGGACTTGATCCCTTCCAGTCCCTATACTGATTAACAGCATTTGATTTTTTCTCCATAAAGCCCACATTCTATGGTTATTTGTATATTTTCAGACCTTTTTTCAGTACTCAGTGTTCAGGAAAAACCTTTAACAGATATTCATGAAAGCCAAAATTTTGACTGCCTTGTTTTGCACAAGTTCTTTTTCTTTATCAAAAAAGTCAATGTGGCCTATTAATATAATACTAAAGGCACAAGCTCTTAGGTTAGAGCAGGAAAACAATAAGCTAGAGCATGAGTAAGGCTAGTTTTCAAATCAGTTGGACCTAATTATCTTCCTCCTAAGGTCTTGAAAAGCTGGTTGAAGCAATCTCTTCTAGCAGTTTTTCTCTGAGAAGTCCTGAAGGCTGGATCTTTTAAAGAGGGGAGGAGCAGAGGAATTATAAGCTAGTCAGCGAAACTTCCATTCTTGGAAAAGTGCTGGAACAAATGCTTAAACAAACTATATGACTGCAAGATAAGGAGATGACTAGCAGCCAACATAGATTTGCCAAGAACAAATCATGTCAAACGTCTCTAATTTTGTTCTAAAAGGGGCCAACAGGACTGGTAGATGGAGGAGGAAAAGTAAATGTCATATGCTTTAACTTTGCTAATGCTTGTGACTCTGTCTCTTACAACTTTTTCATAAGCCAGCTAGAAAAACATGGTCTAGGTGATTGGGAAAGAAATCAGTCAGACCATTTATGTGGAGAGTAGTTGCTCAAGTCAGGTTCTACAGTGCAAGGGCTGGTCCTGGGTTCAATGTTAATTACCTGAATGATGGAAGAGGAAGTATGCTTATTATATTTGCAGATGACATGAAGCTAGAAGGGGCTGGAAGCATGCTGAAGGGGCAGCATTAGAATTCAAAGAGATCTTGAGGAAATGGAGAAATGGTTTGAAAAAAGCTGAAAGTGCAAGGCTCTACCTGTAGGCAGGAATAAACAGTTCACAAATAAAGGATTTTAGGTGACAGCTAGTTAGGTAACAGTCCTGAGAAAAGAATCTGAATCTTGTTACGGATTACAAACTCAACAGGCCAACATGGTACCGTTTTGCAAAAGACAAACAAGTAGTGAATTTATAAACAGGACAAACATGAACTGTTAATCAACTTCTGGGTTATTTCTAACAGGCCAGTGAAAGCTAACCTGAGCATAGCAATTCTTTTATTCTGTTCACCATTAAGAAAATCTCAGCTGGAGTACTGTATCTCATTTTGGGAGCTCTGCTTAGGAGAAGTGGAGTTCAGTTGGAAGGAGTCTAGAGGAGCGTGGTGAAAGCAATGAAAGTGGGAAGCAGGAACTAAGATTGAAAGAACTGTGTGTGTTTGAGATAGGGAAGACTGAAGAGAGATGTCTTCAAACGCGTAAAAGGCTGTTACAGGTAGGAGGAGAATTATCTTTTCTCCTTCTCCTTTACAAATAAGAGAAGTAACAGACTACATCACACTAGGGGAGAATTTTCTGATGGTAAGGCCAGAAAAGATTGCAAAGATGGTTGTGGAAGCACAGTATCACTGAATATTGTTAAGAACAGGTCAGAAGAATATCTTCCAGAAAACACTTACATATAATAATTGGGTGAGTGTGGCTTGGCAGAGGCATGAACTAGAGGGCCTTCTGTGATCCTTTCCTGCTCTATTTTTCTGTGTTTCTATGTTTATGTAACAGTCTGCAGTAGGTAATAAATCACATTCTCTTTTATTCCATGATGCTTAATAAATGTCTGTAAATAGGTTGATCTGATAGGGTGAAAAAGGCACAATAGTTCATTTTAGATGGACAAGTGTTTCAGACAAGCAGAAAGGAAAACTGTTCCTTGCATTTGATTTTCAATACAAAACCCCTGCATTTGCTACAGTTGTATTCATCAATATTTGTAATCCATTAATCAGGAATAGACTGTGGTTCCAACACCATGCAACACTGTTTTATCTTGGTTGGGGGATAGTACTCTGGCTTTAATCTTCCAAGCATCCCTGTAGGCACAGGCCACTTAGTGGACACCCATCGTCAGTGGCTAAGGGGGTTGGGGGAGTCTTTAGTAACAAGCACGTATTAAAACAGTGTGAGACAGTTCTGGTCCTGGTTCTTGACTGTTTTTGATTTGCAGACCCCTACATTTTTTTCAAGTGAAGGTGCAGCTGCCTGTATTGCAAATTTAAGCCTACTGAAAATAGAATTGCTTTCTTAGTTACCTTTCGTGGACAGGCTAAGTCGTCACCCAGTGTGTAGACAATATGTCAAAAACTACCATCTACAATTTGTGTTAGGGATGTTTTGTCTGCAGCCATACATAGAACTAGAGTGCGGAAAACTAAGTAGAAGCACTTCTAAACTCCTACTTTGAGGTGTCAGTCCCTGGCTTTCCATACTTTTAAAGCAAACCCAGAATCTGAATGAAGAATCTGTGTTTTCCTGACATACTTGGTTTTCCAAATGCTTAGGTTATCCTCTGTCTCCTAAAAGGTTATCAGTGCAAAGGGACAGCATCTTGGTAATCTGCCATTGTATCATACTATTTCTAAACAGATTGTTCCCAGAACTATCTTTTTTCTACCTTTGTGAAGATTGAAGTTACTTTTCCTCTTTTCAGACCATCTGAAAGTGTTAGCTATTTGCTGAAAATGAGAGCTAACAGCTCATGCCATTAACTGACCGCTTCTTTCAGAGCTCCTGGAATTCATTGTAAGGTTCAGACAGCATAAATTTTTATAAATCCCATATTAAATCAGATATACCGTAGTCATCTCTTCCATTCTGCTGTATAAAGCTCTGAAACACAAAGGCCCTCTCTGAGCTGATGTAACATTTAGCATCTGTCTCGGATAGTCAGTTCTGGAGAACAAGGCTCTAAGGCTTCCCCTGGCATTAGCAAGCAAGAATTTCTCAGTCCCAGTGTGTACCCCTGTCCCTTTATCAACTTTCTTGTGTCCAGTTGACCACTCCAAAGTCTTTTTGCTTGTAGCTAATCAGTCTAGCTGTGCTGCAGGAGATGCTGTGTAACCACATCCTGTCCATCTGGGACAACACCTTTTCTTGCCCACTTCTTTATGTTGATGCATTTCAGCTGTGCTTGGAGTGCAGCATCTTACTGCTTCTTAGTGCAGTCAGCTGGTGCTGGTTCTGCCAATTTTCAGTTTATGATTTAAGGTCTTTAATGCCAGTGACCTTTCCATGGCTGTGTGTCATTCCATCCTCTGAAAATCCTTCACACTAATCCAGTGTTCAAAAACAATTTGAAGTAGTCACTTCATCCATTTTTTCCTTTATTCTTCAAACCTACCCCATCCAATTTCCTGTTAGTTTCCATTTCCTCAGCCAGAGTTTTCTCCATAATCTCTTTTGACTTTTTTTGCTACACAGTACTGCTCTTATCCCCCAGAATCCTCCATGTACTTGCAACTCATCAGTTTGCCTATCCCCTTTGTTGGAAGGTGAGACTAGTTCTACCAGAGATTTGTGTATATTAGACAGTTTATTATGATGATATGTTTATTATAGGAAGACAGGGAGCAAGTCTTGCAGTCTAGTACAGAAACAGACAAAGAATCCAGCATGTCAGATGAAGGTAAAAACTTGGGATGATTCATGGGAGCTTGAAGCAAAGTAATGCCCTTACACAGGAGTTCTGGTCTTTGTATAACAAGAAAAAAAGTTCTCACCATCAAATTTCTAACTGATGCTACACTGTAGCCTCATGTGTGTGCTTATGGGTTCACAGCCAAAGGACATCAGCATTCTAATGAGGCATAATTCAAGATGACAGTCCAGGATTTGAATTTCCTTGAACTTCAGGAGAGTTCAAACCTAGATCTGAACTTGGCAGCTCTGAGTCATGTTTCTTTATGATTCCAGGGCAGGCTTCACTAGAAAGGTCACTTTTTAAACACAAATATACCTTAGGTGTAAAATATAGTCAAAGAGCAGGTGTTGGATTGCAGTAGATGCACTCTCCAGCCCATTTATGAATACCGCATTGACCTTTGCTTATATGCATGCTGGCAGCTATGCAACATACCGTTTCTTTATACTGGCAGATAGCTTAGGTAGTGGCCTGAACTAAGGCTATAATCATGTGTTGCCCTTTGAGTATTTGTCCCTCAGCTTGTCTTTTCTTCTGGGCCCTAGACCCTACTTTAAATGCAAAACATTTAGAACATTATTTTTTCTCCACGGCTGAAAGACTGAATGTGTTTTCCAGTCTGAAGCTATATGGTTTCCAGAATTGTTAACATATTTCTTGCTCTATGGCAGACACAAGACAAAGAGAAGAGGAACAGTGTTCTTTATGGTCTTCATGGGGCTGATCCTTCTGCTGAGAGTCCATTTTTCTGAGGCATTGTTCCATGCCCATTTGAAAGTGCTTTTTTCAACATCTCTCTGAGTAAAATAAAAAGAGTGATCCAATGGTAAAGGCACAGAACTGGGACTCAGAACACTGGTCTTTTAAGTGAGGGCTCTCAGATATCCTAAGTGATCAGGGAATTGGTATTCCAGACTGTTAAAGAAGAAAAAAGATGTGCTTATCTCCCTCACTGTTTGCCAGCCCACTTGGAAATCTGTCAATATAAGAAGTAAGTTCAAAGTATTGTAATTATTATATTATTATGAGCATTAACATTAACACCAATTTTACAAGTACTGTACACAAAAGTACTTCTGAAAGAATGCTTCTTAAACCAATAAAGCCTGTAGAAAGAATATTATAAAGTATATTACAAAAGAAAATTGAGCTGTTAAAAAATAGACCTGCTTAAAAAGTACAAACTCCTTGTACCAGCTCACACATCTATCCAAAAATCTATCAAGTGAATTTGAGCTGAATTCCTGCTGCTGGAAGTGTACAGAGGGAAGCCTATTTGCATGCAATAATGGCATGCATTGAAAAGGCCACTTTTCTGCTGTCTCTAATATCTAGATTAGGGTCTGTGCTGATTCATCTGTTCTTTCTAATGTGTCCATTACCACGCCAAGCACAGCACCTGACCCTAAAGGAACAGGCTCTTTCCGGAATTTATCTTACCTCATGGAGTCCAGATAAACCTTTTAACTAGAGTTTCCTTCTTTACTTTAGCTGGAAGATGAATGAGTTGCATCTAATCTGTCAGGCTCCCTTCTTAAAATAGTTTGTTTTGTCTTGCTAATTAAATGAGAGGATTGTGAACTTTGAAATAGCAAGATCGTATCATGTCATTTACAAAAGAGCATCTCACTTCAGCAGGTGGTAGAAATCCTCAAAAGTGGAAGGTGCTCTTTCATATTCCCTTAGTCCACATTTTTGTGTTTTCTTCCTTGAGGGTAGTCACTGATATGTACAGTGGCTGGAGTCCTGCTTCATAGGCATCTGGTTCAAAAGTCTTAGCTTTGTCACCTGCCCTTTCATTCTTCTCTCTTCTGAATTCCAAAAAGTGACAATTTTAAGAATTTCTGATTGTTGTAAGACAAAGTGTCTACCCTCCATGTTTGCTCTGTAGCATACAGAGCAAACCCCACATCCAGGTGCAACCCCAAATGTGGCAGTGGCTCCATGCAGAGCTCTCACAGAGGAAGAGGAGAAAAGGAGATCTTGGTAAACTGGAGGAATGCTCTGAGGAAAATAAGATGCAGTTCAATAAGGATGAGTTCAAAATGCCACTCTTGGGAACAGTCAGTAGCACAAACGCAAAGTGGGGAATGACAGGCTCAGCAGCAGTTCTGCCAAAAAGGATCTGTGCCTTACACAGATCAGAAACTGATGGCAAAATAATGTCAGAATGTGATGAAAAAAGTGCCAAAAAGGACATTCAAACAGGAAAATAGTATTATAAAATATAAGAAATAATCTAGTTCCCCTCAGCACTAGTAGGACCTAAACAGCAGGTACTGCAAGAAAGTTGTGGGAGAAAATGGGAGAAAATCTAAAGGAAAGCAGCAAAAATGATCAGAGGTCTAGGGAACACAGCACATCAGGAAAGACTGCTTTTGTTTTACTCTAGGAACCAGAAAACCTAGCAGAGACGTAACAACATACCTCATATATATAAAATTCTGCTGAAAGGAGAGAGGAATTATCTCTTTTCTGTGTCTATGGAAAATAAGACAATAGTTAATGGATTTAGACTGCAGCAAGAAGAATTCAAGTTAGTCATGAGAAGAAGCTTTTTTGTAGAAGGGACAGTGAACCATCTGAAGAGACCATTATGAGGAGGTTGTGGACTTACCAGCATTGATGGTTTTACAGACAGAATAGATCAATGTGTGCCAGGAAGGGTGCTGGGGAGATGCTGGGAAGATGCTGCCTTGGAGAAGGGAAGTAGACAAGGAACCTTGAGCATGCGTCTTCCTATTTTCATGATCCTAAGTGTGTAGCTGTAGTTCTGATAGAGACAAATACATCAGAATTCTAGAATGGGTTATTAAAAGATAAAAATGCTGCTTGCAGGAGAGGAAGATGAGGAAGAACCTGAGATGCCTGTTGGCCCTCGGCCTCGCCCGATGTCGGAGCTGCATCTCAAGGAAAAGGCTGTGCCCATGCCTGATGCCAGCGCATTTTTCATCTTCAGTCCTAACAACAGGTATTTAGGAGGCTGCTCTGCTGGCACCAGGAGAAGGAGACAGGTACCCCTTTAACCCTGGATCCCAAAGGTTATATGCTGTGGAGCTGCCTTCCAGCAGTTCATACCAGAGGCCTCCTTTTACCAGTCTTTCCTTCAAAGGCCCTGGCATGAAATCTCCATGAAAGCCTGACTGTAGGGAGCCCTCTGACAATATGCCTGTTCAGTGAGAGTTCAGGGCACCTGCAAGGCTGATTGAAAATACAAATCACAAAAGCTTTGGAAATAAGGGACTCTGAAGCAAGTCAGCAATTGGAATTCTCCAACATGCACGGGTCCAAATTCAAACAAGCCATCAGGCAGTCGGTCAAGCATGAGGACCCCTTGTCCTAATGACTGCTCAGAATCTACTCCCAGTAGAAAGTTCCTGTGTCTCTGCATATTCCTACCCTTCAAGAGTGAGCATGCAGGAAACAGAACAGGGAAGGGGAGAGTCCAGAGCTCCCAGGGCAGGCTGAGGAGAGTAATTCTTCTCTCACAGTCTTCCCTCAGGCTCCTGCTGGCAGTGTGGTTTCATGTTGCCCCACCTCTCTTCTCAATACAAATGTGTGAGACAAGTACTGTGGGTGGACGGTTGAGCTGTCACGGAAAGGAATTCATATATCTTTCCAGGGTGCAGAAGTGAGTTCATTGCCCAATGCTCTGTGTGATTCCATGTGTCCCAACCTCTTTCTGGGGACTATGCTTACAAATACAGCCCCGAAGTAAGGCAGAACTGTAACAACAAAACGGAATTTAGAACCAGTCTTTCCACAGCAGGGCTTGTTCCACTCCTCCTTTCGTATGTGTGTAACAGGGAGGGACTGATGATGATTGGGACTCCTGAACTGTAATGTCAGCTTTGCCACCCACCCACTGTTGCTTGTTGAAGAGGTTAATTAACCTCTACAGTCCTCTGTAAAATTGGTATAACAGGGACTTGGAGGCTGAACAGCCAAAAGTAGTGCTAAATAGACTAATGAAGTGCCTCTAGAATTATGCATAGGACTGTTATGAGGCTTAACTCCTCATACTCTGATATTGTATGGAAGGTGCTTTAATGGTGTCAAGTAAGCACACTGCCATTTGATGGGAGACTGCTACTTATCTGTGCTGGTTTCCTGCTAAGAGCAACGAGCACTTTAAATTAGGCTGAACTTTAGCAGACCCCCTGCTTGGCATGATGTTGTCCTCCCAGAAGCCCTTTCCAGAAGTCAGCCTGCCTTACATTCATTTTGCTGGGTTTTTTGCCCTGGTAGCAGGTAGATTCCTCCATGGCTCCTGCCCAGTGACAGTCCAGTCTCAGCTCAGAAAGACAGTAGCCACTCCAAAGCCAGCAGTTTCTGCTGCTTTCCCCTAATTAGTTCACGATGAATGAAAGCAAGTGATGTGATTTCAGGTTGGCGGGTTTTAGACCACATCTAAATCACAAAAGGCTCTGCTGGGAGACGCTGGCTGTTATCCTTTCAAATGCACCAAATGTGAGTCTTGCAGGCAGCCTATCACACCTTGTGCATCATTTCATCATATGGAGATCCAAGGGAGCCCAGCACCCAGCAGGTCCAAGCACAGCTGCCTGGGCCATGATTTTCCCTGCTGCTGGGGCAGAGTGAGTCTGCTCTGCAGAGCAGTCCTCCAGGTCCCATCCTGCTGGCAAAAGAGGAGGGGGAGGATGTTTCCCATGTCTTGCCTTTCTCTGAGAGATAAAGTTGTGCCTCTCCTCTCTCTTGCAGGTTTCGTGTCCACTGCCATCGAATCGTTAATGATAACATTTTCACCAACCTGATCCTATTTTTCATCTTGCTCAGCAGCATCTCCCTGGCAGCTGAGGACCCTGTCCGACATCTCTCCTTTAGGAACCAAGTATGCTTCCCATTCCCCTTCCCTTGCAGTGTGTTAAGAGTGTGTTACAAGCAGATCATGAGCCAAAGCCAGGAAAGGCAGAAAAGACTGCATCAGAGGCTTCTGGAGTGACTTTCTGCCCTGATTTGTGCCTTTTGTAGGCTTTGTGAATGTGAAATCACTGGGCTTTACAGGGGGCGTGAGTCAGGGCAGAATTTGGCCCCTAGTTCATTTCATAAGCATCTGTTGGGGAAGAAAGGACAGGAGACTGAAGCAAAATTACTATTTCTTGGGATTTGAGGCATTAAAGATGGGGTGTAGAAACACTGGTTGGGGTTCAGATCATTCTCATTCTTGCGATTTGCAAGTTCCCTTTGGAACATCTGCTGTCCTGCCACATGCTTGCTTTACAGCTAAAAACACAGGGTCTGATTCTTACTTTGCTTGCATTGGTATAAATCAGGAGTAACATTCTTGAGTTTGGTGCAGTCACTCTGGGGGAAGTCGGTGTCGTTAAGGTTAGAATCACACTGTTTGAACACAAGCTGCAAAGTAAATTTGAGGTAATCCTTGGAAAATATGCCATGCTCCTCTCTTGGCCAGGCTGGAGGAAGGAGAGGAAGGCATTCAGCACTGAGGTGCATTCTGTCCTTCTTTTCTGGCCATTCCTATTAGCCTTTTGAAATGTTCAGTGGTCTCCTAAGTCTGCCAGTGGTTGTTTCCATTAATCTGGGGTCACTGTAGAAATCAGAAGTGTCAGCAGTCATATGTGACACTTCTGATCTCTGCTGTCTGCAGCAGCATTTAGGCATCTTTCTGCTTGAATGCTGGAAGAGCTTGATAGATTTGAACAGTGGGTCAATTTATTTATTGTTTATTATTAAATGCTCAGTGTTCTGCCTCCCCTGAAATATCCTGGCCCGTATATGCATATGCCAGAGAAGATGATAATGGAGGTTTATTCCTGAGCTTATCCCAGAGCTGCTTTGCATTTTATCCTGAAAGAGGGTGCTAAATAACACAATGAAACCTGTGCCACCAATGACCCACTTGCACATAGCTGAGTGTGTCCACCATACAGAGCTAAATGTATGTCAGTCTTAGCATTGGAGAATGATGTCAGCTGGCATATGGACTTCTGACATGCCACAGAAGCTGTTGAACAGTATATTGCAGAGAGATTTAAATGAGAAAGAAAAGTCAAAGCTAGTTGTCCTGGATAAAGAGCTGGAGGTTTGGGATAAAGTGTTGTTTTGGCTATTTAAACCCACTGATGTTGCATGAAAATCTGTGTTTAATTTTTGCAGGTACAGATGTTTAAAATTTATCAAACAAGGGGACACTGACAAGATGTTTGGGTTGCAAATGTGAACTGCCTTTACGCCTTGACGGTAGAACACTAAGATTGTGTCCTGCCCTGTGCCCACTCAGAGGGCTGGGAGGGAAGGAAATAAAGGTGCAAGCAAACTAACTGCCCCCGCCCTTGCTCTGAGACAACATAATCAGGCGTTAACCTGTTCACATGGACTTTTGCAGACTAGTTTCTGCTGTTAACACAAACCATCCCAGAGCAGGAAGACAGGAAAGGAGAGATCCTCCTCCAGCAAGGGCTAGCAAAGAGCTTTGGAAAGAAGCAGTCTTCTTTCCTGGGTTGGGATAGAGACTGCATCTTTCCTGTGTTGTACAGAGCTCGGGCAGGTGGTCTGTGGAAGTGTCTCTCCAATCCAATCAAACAGCTTCAAAACCCAAGCAAGACCTACAATTTTATATGCTCACAATGTTCCTCTATTTGCATTCTGGCAGGGTGCCCTTTCATTTTAATTTATTCTGGATTAAATACTTATTTAGATGATAATAAACATGCCTGCTGGTAAATAATATTGCCTGCACAGGTGATCTGTGGTCATTTCCAGCAGGCATGATTTCATCTAAACAGGAGATCTTTGCTAGCTGCAACTTTGGGGCCACATTCTAGACCAGTATGGTCTAGCTGCTTTGCCATGCACTGGTGATGTAAAACAGCTGCAGATCCAGCTTAATCATCCACTTTAATCAAGTTTATGTCAGTGGAGTGATGCAAAGTATTTTAAGTTATACAGTCACAGTAAGTGATACATGTCTCTACTTGATCTTCAGTGACTGCAAATTGAGATGGATTTGGGTCATGCTTAAATGGTGCAATCTAAAAGAACACTACAGTTTGCAATAGCGCTCTCATTGCCCATGGCATAACAATCTGTAAGAATCTAGCCACTCTCTGTAAACCTGTAAGTGTGGGTTAGGACAAGAGCATCCCGATACAGTAAAGGCCTGTGGGATGCATAACATCTTTCTGGTGGTGGAGAAGAGTTTATTGCTGTATGTTTATTAGTGTTTTAGCAGTAAAGGCTCAAATTCAACAAATGACCAGGTTTCTACTGCTTCTAAATAATGATTATTCAGTTTATGACTTGGTTAAGCTAAGAGGACAGTAATTCAGTGGAACAATACTTTTGATTTTCACCGTTTGCAGTGTAGTTAAAACAAAAAGGATTTGTGATATTGGAATATACTGGAAAAAAGATTCCAATTCTGGTCCCATTAGTCGGTAGTAAAGTTCCCTTTTGCTTCTGGGGGATGTAAATTGGTCTGCAGTAAAAGACAATGCTGCTACTTTGAAAGTCAAGTTACACTTTCAGGCTTGCTGTTGCCTTCTGTGGCCATATTTTGTGGCCTGCTGTGTGTAACTGTTAAGCCCACTATGGAGTCTAAGTTCATGGAACTGTTGAGTTTTTCAGCTTGCCTGTTCCCCAGAATGCCAATGGAAAAATGCAAAATCTAAGGTAGGCATCTCTAGTGGATGAACAAATTATGGCTCCAAGATAAAAGTTGTGATTCTGCTCAATTGGCACAGTGCATATTTGTTATTCATCCTAATTCAGGGCAAGTTAGGATAGGAAAGAAAAAGAAGAGCTAGAGCAGCCCCTGTGCATCAATTTGCAATTTGTTTTTCTTCCTTTGCAAAAGTCACAGAACAAGCCTGAAATTAATAAGAAGGAATTGCATGTTTCCACTGAGAGACTAGACATTCTTGTATTCTCAGTTTGGAAATCTATTTGGGAAAACCCTTGAATTGTCTGTTCTTTATCAGATACAAATAAAAAAAGAGAGAGAGAAAAAAAATCGTACAACAACCAAGAACTTGTTTTGCCTCCAAAGCCCTCATGGGATTATAACTCAGAAGAGATTATCATTTAATGTGCTTCTTGTCTCCTGTACCGAGACTTTCACTGCATTCAACAGGACATCATTACAAAACCAATTCCTATATTTTCCTCTTTGTCCCCTTGTTAAGAGGCTTGTGTATTTGATTTTGAATTGTGATTTTGCATTCCAGTGGTCAGTCACTGATATACCCTCCCCATTCCTATTCCCTTTTGTTTTTACAGATTCTCTTTTATTTTGATATAGTTTTTACTGTCATTTTCACCATTGAAATTGCTCTGAAGGTAAAGTGCCCATCTTCTCTACCATTACTTGATCACAAGCTTACTAGTTTTCTGCCACTATCTGTTGCTAACACACACGCCTGTTTGTTCCTGGGTCACGCTCAATACCACTAACCCAATTGTGCTTATTTTTCAGATCCTAGGCAATGCAGACTATGTCTTCACTAGTATCTTTACATTAGAAATTATTCTTAAGGTAACGAATCTGAGCAATACACTTCTTCCTTTCTTCTTTCTCTCTTTCTCTCTCTCTCTCGCTCTCTCACTTTTTTTCTTGTATCACTTTAAACCCCAGTATTATCTCTACACACGGGATTGTTTATCTTTTGATTTTATCCTTTTGGTAGTTGTGTAAGAAGTCTTCTGTGAGATTTTGATATTCAAACTTGTAGTCAGCCAGTATCAGCACAATGCTTTTTGGGGGGATCACAATGAAAGGATGGATTGGGAAAAGTTAGAGAAGACCAAGAAAAAGGCCAACACCCTAGAAATTTGCTCTCTTCATCCTGGCCAGTCTTTCCAAAACAGGCTTTTTTTGCTGTACAAAGAGCCCTGAGCACATGCACTTCCTCTTCTGCATATTACAACCCAAAGAGAAGGTATTAGTTCTGCACAAGTCATGACACTGGGCCAGAGGAAGCCAATGACTTACGTAAGATTACAGTGTGCACAGCTGAATGGGAGAGAAGAAACAGTTCCACCAGGGAGCTCAATGCAGAAACTCAATTTTTAGGTGTGGCGAGGGAACTGAGAGTACAGATCGCTGAAACATGAATGACTGTAGCTGAGAATGAAAATTACTGAGCCACCTGGTTGAAACCTGGCTTCAGATTTCCCAGGAACATGCTCTGTACCAAAGGAGATGTTCAGGAGAATGGTTCAGCTGGGAAGCAAATAAAAATAGGCTACCTTGTTCTTGACTCTTATTTTCCCCAAATATTAGGCTAATAATTTAAATAACAGTAATTGAGCAAAGTTCTGGATTTCCAAATGCTGGGTTCATTTGGCAGCTTGATCTTTTTCTCAGCAAGATGATTCTAAGCGCTGGCAGTCAGCAGCATTTTCCTTAGAGTTGCTCTGATCTTTCAGCTCAGGTCCCTAATAACAGTATCCAAACTGGAGGCTGGCAAGCAGGGAGACCCCTGCATGGTTTTGTAGAGAGGCATTCTTTTGATATTACTTTAAAGCACCTGAGCCAGAATGCTCTCCAAAGCAATGCAAGTATTCTGCTGTCATGTTCAATCCAGTGTGCATCCATGTTTCCACAATCAATCCAAACATACACACACCAAATGGTCTATCAACAAGGCACGCATCTCAGCAGCAGGAATATTTAAAACCAAAGCTGTAGTCTAAGGCTTAGGTTTCTACATCAAGGCACCTTCCCACCTATTTGAATTTACAGTAGCAACTCTGCTCCCACTGAAGCAAACTGTAACTTTCCTATCAGTGGGAGCAGAATGTAACTAATCAGCTGGTGTATTTCTCTGTTTTCATCACAGGAATGTATCGCATAGTACCTATTTCTGAGCTTCCTTGATATTATTGGCAAAACTCCCCCATTAACTTCAGTGACTATACGACACCACCTCTGAATTTTCTCCAGGGCCACATGGGAGAGGAGTGCAAGGACTACAGACATTTAAGAAATTCTTCTGTTCTTATACTGTCAGTCTCTGCCTCACAAGGGCTTGTTTCTCAGAGCCTCTTTCTCTGATGCCTTGCCTTGTGCACGATCTTTTGCACAAGAGCAAAGATGGTGTAAATGATGAGCAAAAGGATAAATGATTATATGATGTTTGAGACAGTGGAGAAACAAGCTTCACCTACCTCAGTGTTGCTGATGGCACATGCAAGCCTCACACTGACATGATGGAGTCTGATGAATGTTAGCAAGGTGACTACCTTAGCAGTGATTTGAACATGCCATTGAAGATAATTATGATTTAGTTTTAAATAGCATTCTAAGAGCTTTGTTCAATGCCCCAGGTGGAAGGCTGGCATAGATTGTACACTCTGTGAGAGCCTCTCCTAAGATAACAAAATCTCTCAACACACGAGAGAACCACAGTTTGTATAGAACTTAAACTCAACAGAATTCCCCTCCTGATTTCAATGGTGTCTCCTTTCTTTCAAGATTGCCATACAAAACATTACCACTAAAGGGCATTTTTACCAACTTTGTTATGGCAAGAACTTCCCTCCCTTCCCCAATCAAATGTGTCTATAAGTATAAATTCTAAACCAGGACCAGAGTTTATACTTCCTCCCCTTCTAAGTTCTGTCTGACTGATGGATAGTTGGTTCCCTGATGTCATGGATGTTTGGTGAAAAAAGTAATCTGATACATCGTGTGCTCTTCCACTCTCACTAAAGTTGTCACAGGATGACATGGCTGGGAGCCACCAGCAGGTATGCCATCTTGAGCTATTAGGAACCAGAGAATTCCAATTTGAACTTTTGGTTCATACTTCTAGTTGGGAGAGTCTGACTAGAGCAAGTCATTGAGGAATAGTCTCATGGTGTCTGCTTCAAGTTACTTTAGGCATCCAACTTAGATGAGATGCAGAGGACCAAATTTAGAAGCCAGTGTTCCTAATGCAGGTAATGGAGTAAGATTAGCAATTGTGGGTTTGAGGAGTGCTCAAAGCAGCTGCATCAGATCACTCACCAAGGCTAAGGTAGGTGGTACAAATACCCTTATCACCTCATCCTCTTTGAGATATTGACATGCCAGACATATCTATTCATATTCTGAAATAGAGTTCAGCCTAAAATTGAAAGTCTGGACCTTGGCTTTCCTGAGTTCAGAAGAGTTTAGGTCTGACATGGTGACTGAGACCTGCTTCCATTTCCGCTGTCACTTAATCCAGTTCTGGACCTGTGACATCCCCTTCAGCAGAGCACACCAAGCAGGACAGAGAATCTCTTGCAAAAAAATGTAAACACTAGTTTCCATTCTGCAGTGTGTGGTGCTCATAATGATTACCTCCACGAAGAGGCCTCTCTGTCTCAAGGAATCTTACCTTGGGCTTTGCAAAGAAAAATCAAGGGAAAATGCAACTGCTTCTTTTGTAGAATAAAGACAGAGGAAACTGGATGAGGGAGGGAGAACTGACTGAACACAATTGAGCTGAACAGAAGGAGCAAACTGAAGAGAACAGGAATTCCTCCTGTTGCTTAAGCTGTACTCCTAAGCATGAAATCCATGAGGGACTCTGTTTTTTCTTGCTCAGAGGGAAGAAGGCTCAACTGTCCATTGCAGCTGGTTTAAGCTCTGAAAAACATCACAGAAGAGTCCTTTTTATTTCATATTTTTATTTGATTTAGCCAAGGAGGCCTTTATATAATACAGTACTCCCAAGTGTCCTCTGCCACTGAGGATAAAGGGAAAAGTGTATGATTGCAAAGAGTAGTTTTTGCAAACAGTCATTATGCTGCTTTGCTGATTCTGAGTGTTACGTATTCTAGGCACTGGAAGTGCAGAGAAAAAAGGACCAGAGAGACCATAAGAGCACCCTTTTCCTCACTGAACCTAACATTGGCTTTCCCTAGTTAGTTCTCTCACAGTTATGCTACTGTCTTCTTCACTCTTTCTTTTTCAACTTCTCCTTTGGGATCTGGGGGTAAATTGTCTGCTATGTTAGAAATACTGCCCCTCCCCAAATGTACATTCTGAGCACAACCAGTTAGGCTTGGTTTCTGAACAGATGCTAATGGCAAAGTATGTTTTTGTCTTTGTGTGCCTCCCTGCAGATGACCGCTTACGGGGCTTTCCTCCATAAAGGCTCCTTCTGCAGGAACTATTTCAACATCTTAGACCTGCTGGTGGTCAGCGTTTCTCTCATCTCCTTTGGGATCCAGTGAGTGAGCTATTTTCAACTGGTTGATTTTTCTGGATAGTAGGATTGGGATGGGAGATAATACCTCAGTCTCATTGTCTTATCTGGGCAGGATTTTTCTTGTGAGCCTGAAAGTATTCTTCCCAGATGATTCAGGAGACATTAGAATTCATCCTTGTGAGGGGAGATAATAATTGGCCTATACTACACCGATGACCCAGATCTCTCAGAAAGAGCAAATGAGAACAAGAAACTTGGTCCATTGGGAATCATGACACTCAGCTTTGTTCCAAGATCTGAGTTCCTGTATCAGTTCAGGACAGTTAAGAGACTTAACTGTTTCCTCTCAGAGCTCTCTGTCCTCAGGTTATGATAACATTTTGCTACTCCCTAAGAGTCTTGGTCAGTGAAATATTACCAAGCGCTTGAAGAGCTGTGTAAGAATCCTCAGAGCAGTGGAGGCAGTGTCAGTTGCTCCTGCTTCTGTTGCTTCCACTTTGTATTGGTTGATCTGATAAATTGCTTAATACGTTTATAAATTTACTTGACTATGTAGAACTCTATGCATCAGATAAGGAGTTTCCAAAGTGATAACAGCACACCTGATAAGAAATCAGCTCCCAGTTGTTCCCATTATGGATTAGCAGCTCAGGTATGATATATTCCAGAGCTCACTAAGTCAAGCAGAAGGATTTATCAGGTTCATTTGGCCTTCAGTCAAGGTCTTAAGAATGGCTCAGTGCTCATCTTGGCCTGCTGTTTTGTTCTTACAGACCTAACTAGGCTCCTCATCTGTTAGCAAAAGAAGCTTATTCCCAAAATCAGTAGGAGGGCCTCATGTCATACAGCATGGAGAAAATTCTTGGTCAGGGTTTCAGTCCTTGAAAATGCAGAGAGCTGTGGCCCTGTTGCAGCAGACAGTTCTGTTCTGAACTTGAAATTAAGCACATAAGTAACCCTAATTAATTCAGTGGGAGTTTCCACATCCTTAAAGTTATGTACACTCTTAATTCATTTGCTGAATCAGAGGCCAATACATTGCAGGATCAAACCCAGCTGGATGGTATACCTTTAAATGCCAGTCACCTGGAGTTTCCTTTCTTCTATTAACATTTCGGCAGAGTGCTTCTTTGAGCCTTATCTTAAAATTACATGTGATGACTACATCTTGGCACAGTTTCCATTAGATATCTACAGAGTATTTGGCAGCTTGCCCTGCTTAAAAAGACTGCCCATGTTCCGTTCCCTTCATTAATACAACAGGGATAGTGAACACCAGGCAAATGTGTCTTGAGCCTGCATGGATCAGGAAGCAAGACCTACATAGAAAACCTTGTAGAGTGGTTTCCTCACCTCCGTCACAGTCTTTTGTAAAAGGCCTAGAATGGCAGGTCTCCTCCATACACATTTTTCAAACATATTTAAAATTGCAAGGATAAAATATATTTTCTTTGTACACGTCATTAGCATTGCTAATGTGTCTGCATCATATATTGACTCATGTTAAAGGGTTTCTTATATAAGGATGAAATGTTTGGTACTGTACCGATCAGTAAGAATATACATTTTCCCATAGCTAATATCAAAGCCACGATCATCTGTGAACTCTAAGCAGTAAACTGCAAACAGCTAAAAAGAGTCTATGTTAGTAAAATCAGCATTTGCTTTTGAAGCACATGGGTTTGAGTTCTGATCTCAATCACTCAATGCCCTGAGCTGCCATAGCAGGTAGCAAAGAGCTGACTCTGTAAGTACCCTAAACAGTCTAAGGCTGTGTAGGATTTCAGATGAGAATGAGTGGGTGAAATCCACCTGCCCCTTATAGCATGCCCCCTGCCATATCACTGTATCTCTCAAAGCGAACCTTTTGATACTTTCCTCCAGGTCCAGCGCTATCAATGTGGTGAAGATCCTACGTGTTCTGAGAGTGCTCAGACCACTGAGAGCCATCAACAGAGCCAAAGGCCTAAAGGTTAGAAGAGTCCCAATGCATTCTGTAAACAATAAAGTCAATTTTTTTCAATCAACTAGGACTTTCACAACAGTTCAAGCGCTGTTTTAAGGATCACCATTAAGGTCAAATGGTGCAGTTTGCTAGGGTTACAAGTGGGCTCACAAGCCTACTTTAATTCTTCCACCCTTGCACTATTAGCTAAGTTCCCCTCTGTGGGCTGGTGGGTGCCCAGCTAGGTAAGGATGTGTTGCTGGAGATGTTAAAGATCTGAGCTCTGGTGTTTTCCTTTCCCTTTTTGCCTGCTTCTAAAGCACAATGAAGAATGTAAGGGGTCAGTTTTCTTTCCTGAAACATTACTTAATGGTAATAGTTAAATCAGATCCTTTTATTTGTTTTTGTAGTCATGGGCTTCTCCCCTAGCCAGAGCAGCTCAGAACAATCCTACAAGTTACTCTTGTTCCTATCTTCCATTTGCAGCATGTGGTCCAGTGTGTGTTTGTCGCCATCCGAACCATCGGAAATATTGTGATTGTCACCACTTTGCTGCAGTTCATGTTTGCCTGCATTGGAGTTCAGTTGTTCAAGGTAAAACCATTGGACTCATTCATTCATGCATCACACTGAGCTGTCTTCTGGGGTGGAAAGAATAGCATGAAGAAGCCTGTATAAGGGGAGATGGAGTCTTCTGTTGTGAAAGAAAGACACGTGCAGAATTTCTGCGTTTTATCCGTAATCATAAGAAACCAACAGTAAGATTGGCCACTCTCTTCTTTCCCAAATAGTTTGTGGCATGACCTTGGTGCCAAGGAGGTGAATGGGGCTGTTGTAAAGGATTTGGACTTGCAGATTCTGTCTACCCCCCATCTTACAGAGGAAGGGCCATGCCAGATGATCACTGAAGGTTCTTTATTCACTTGTTACCGTCTAGTTTTATTTCTTTGCCCTTCATCACCCTTCCAACAGCTAGCATTCTGCAGCACTCACTGGACATGCACTGAGACATACACAGAAAAGTTCTGTGCAGGCAGATGAAATCCTGTGCTCAGAACTACCCAGATGCAGGCAACTTTCAATCCGTTTGCTCACATCTGCGTGCAGGAGAGCATGTAAACATACTCATAGTTAGTTAAGCAAGTAGTAAATGCAGTCTCCTTGCTGCATGACCTGCCCTAACCCTTGCACAGTCCAGGAAAGGAAAGGAAAGGAAAGTCCTTCCAAGAAAGGAAGCTTCATTCTTCTTTCTTCTTCTTCAAGGGCAAACTGTACAGCTGCACTGATAGCTCCAAGCAGACAGCAGCAGAATGCAGGTGAGTCTGACCTTTTCCGGTTAGCCCCTTTTACTGGCTGCCTGCTCTCAGGACCTGGCACTGGAAGTGCAACTGTCCCATGTTTTTGATCTGTTCTTCAACCATAGGGGGTACTACATTACATACAAGGATGGTGAGGTCAACCAGCCAATGATCCAGCCCCGAAGCTGGGAGAACAGCAAGTTTGACTTTGACAACGTCTTGACTGCCATGATGGCCCTCTTCACTGTCTCAACCTTTGAAGGCTGGCCAGAGTGAGTGCTTCTTGGGCTGCAAGGGCTGGGGTGCAATGCCAGAAATGTCCTCATTCATTTCTAAAGAGGAAATTCAGATGCAGAATATTTTTAAAAGTTTAGAGCATTAAAGGTAGCAATAGTAGCAGCAGTCACTATAGTATTATATACTTTCTTTGTAAATTCCTAAGAGCCTGGAGGAATTGCTGTTCCTGTATTTGTCAACAGTGCACAACACCTCTCTAGGTCTTAAGAAACAATTTCCAGTAGTGGCACTGATAGCTATATTCGTTACAGTAGGTACTAATGCTGATACTAATACTGACTTACCAGGACTGCTAGATGTTGCAAGTTTCCCCATGGAGCCAGCATACTAGTATGAAATGCACCAGTGCTGTCTCTGCAGTATGGGCAGACATGGGATATTTCACCAAGCTATACTGTCTGTACCACAGGGGCCAAGGACTTCCACCGCTCTGTCCTGTCAGTGTGACATAGGTGTGCAGGGTATGATGGGGTTGCCCCAGAGCTATATTACTGGATGATGCCAACTGCAGTGTTAATAAGTATTAAAAGCACTGAAATCCCCTTCCCTCACAGAACTCAGTTCCCAGCAACCCAGAATCTTGTGTTTCTGTTAAATGAAGGAATGTGTCTGTTCTAACTTTTTAATTGTTCAACAATGAATACACTTCACCTCTGAACAGATTCAAATGTATAAAGTTAATAAGAGCTGTGCCTTCTCTTTTGCAAAAGCTTACACTCAGAGCAGTGAAAGTCTGCACATCTGCAAATGAAAACATTCTGATACAATTAGAAGAAAAATAGCAAATCTGAGTCTTATCACCTATAAGGCCTCATCACAGTTGCAGATTTTCTCTGCATTGGGTTCCTGTTTGCTTTCAGGTTGCTGTACCGGTCCATTGATTCCCACATGGAGGATGTGGGACCCATCTATAATCACAGGGTTGAGATATCCATCTTCTTTATTATCTACATCATCATCATTGCTTTCTTCATGATGAACATCTTCGTTGGTTTCGTCATCGTCACATTTCAGGAACAAGGAGAACAAGAATACAAGAACTGTGAGCTGGACAAAAACCAGGTAATTTACAACTACTCTTTGCCACCAAAGATAAGAAATACTTGACAATAAACATTTAAGAGAGAAAATACATCCACAGAGGAACATGTAAGGACTACCAACAAGCTAAAACACTAAGCTGGCTGCACTGCCATCTTTCAGGGATCAGGTAAAAAAAATCTCTCTTTAAGATTCACAAAGGACCAACATCTACTTTAAAGTGTGCTGTATCATTTGGTTCACTGACATTAATTAGATGAATGTGAATATGTTGTCTGATCAAAGTAAATACATATGGATCTCTCTAATAGTTAGAATAGATGCATTCAGATTATGATATAAAATAAATTCTTCTTCCAAGCATTATTATTTCAGTAAGCAACCTGAAGTTACTGCTTTTTTATTTTTGGAGGCAGCTGACCAACCACGTGTTTTGTTTTTGATTTTTAAATCTACCCTGCCTCTTTCACAGCGCCAGTGTGTAGAATATGCCTTGAAGGCCCGGCCCCTGCGGAGGTACATCCCTAAAAACCAGTACCAATACAAAGTCTGGTATGTGGTGAACTCCACCTATTTTGAGTACCTGATGTTCGTTCTGATCCTGCTGAACACCATCTGCCTGGCCATGCAAGTAAGTATGTAAGCAGGAAGCCTCACAGGAGATGAGTTATGAGACCTTACTGGGGAAAATATAGAAACAGCAAAGTTTGAGGCCAACTTTCATTTTCACACCATGCACTGAAGGAGAGGGGCATGCTAAAAGATGTTGTACCATGTTCACTCTGGATGACATTTAGTTAGAATCATGAATCTGCCTCTCCTCCTCTTCCCACTAATATGTGACACTTTCAACAATTCTTTTCATCCTGTTCAAAAACAACCAAAAAATCCTACAGTTACATCACAGACCAATTCAGTGGCCACTATAGGAACAAGTGATTTTTCAATTCTGACCTGTATTCTCTAAAAAGTAGGAATAGGCCATGAACTGCGATTGACTTGAGATCTAAAGTTTACATTTTGTTCTTTTCTGCATTAAAAAACCAGAAACCAAATATGTGGACAAACAAGATGAATAAGGAAAATGGAGAGAGAAGGCAGGTGATCCCTAACATCTCTTTTATTCTGTCTTAAGACCCATAGAAACTTGGCTAAAAAGTACCTCCAGAGGCCATGTTTTGTATCTCATCACCTCAAGGCAGGATCAGCTCCACCTAAAGCATTTCTTGACAGATGTTTGCCCAACTTGCTTCACTAGTGACATGACTGGTTGCCTTATTTTAAGGCAACCAGTGCACTTATTTTTCTTACTATGAGAAAGTTTTCCAAACATCTAACCTGAATCTAGCGATCAAACATTTGCTGCTGGATCTACAAGAATAGCAAATAGCAGTAGTGGATTAACATGTGCAGAGTGGAACAACAGTAAAAGGGAAGGAGACATAATCTTGACTTAGTGGCCAGCTTGCAAAAAGTAAAGTTTAAGTTCTTTCCAGTCAAGGAATAGGCCCTTGTAGATACAAGCTGTTCTGTACATTTCCCCAAGTCTGTCCTTTTCTGTCTTGTTCCTTCCAATCTGTCACTGCCCAGGACCTTTCTCACCTCCCCTTCCGTATTCATTCAGTCTTAGATTTCATCTGTTAAGCCCATCTCCCCAGTCCCATTTTCTGCAGCCACTTGAGCCTCATTCTCCTCTACACTCTGGCTGTTGAAGAACTAGTCTGCCCATCAATCTCCTCCCTAAACTCCATCTCTTCTCCTTGCCCAGTCAGTCCAATCTGTCTCTGAACTCCTTTCCTCAGTCTGTGGCCCAGACAGTCCCAGATCCCCATTCCTCAACCAGTCCTTCTCTTCATTGCACAGACTCCAGTTTTCCCTCCATGGACCTCCTTTCCAGTCTCTCTCTGCCACACTCCCTTTCCATTCCACTGTTTAATACACTTTGTTCCTGTCTCTATTTCATCCCTTACTCTGAGTTCTACTCCCCATGCCCTTCTCCAGTCTGCCATATTCTTTCCCCTCCTACACCAACTTCTTTTTTGACCTTAGCATCCCACTGGATTGGTCCCAGTGTGCCCAGCTCCAGGCTTCCCATAAAAAATAGCCCCAGTTTCCTGTCACTCACTACCAGTCTAAGTCTCCATTCCCACTCAGTTTCACTTTATTTTCTCTCAGTACCTCCTGTCCAGTCTCACCAGATTTCTTGTCCTGTTTCTTTCCCATCATCCGGTCTAGCTCTTTCCTCTCCCTATTGAAAAGGCTTCCTCTTCTGTCTGGCCTAAGGTATCAACAAAGGAGTGAGGCAGCACAAGCACAAGAAAGAGCACTCTGCTCTCAGCCGAAGTATCTACTACCATGCTATCATGAAACTGTATAGAGTGACTATTTTGTTCACTCTGAAGCTTTGGAGCATGCTCAATTGCTGTGATAGTGGTGCATGCACAGGGCATTTGGAGCTAGAAGACGTGAGAAGTTTGTGAATACACAGGAAGGACAGAATCTTTGAAGAGTGTATGAAGTCTATATCCATCCTAAGAAAAGTACAGGTTTCTGAAAGGCATATAGCTTGGTCAGATTTGTGTCAAATTTCATAAGGGACAGCAAACATGCCATAGCAAACACAAAAGCCACTTTATTAAATTTAAATTATTTATTTAAATGATTAAATAAATTACCCTGAGCCAATTCAGAATAGGAAAATTCAGCCCAGGTGGTTAAAGTTTGGCAAAGTTAAGCAACTCAGAACAGGGCCTTATTATATGAACTGGAAGATGACCTAAGGCAATGCAATCAATCCCAAGTATAATGATCTGGAAAAGGGGAAATGAAGAGTGAGGTGGCAACATTTGCAGAAGACCCTATTTCCATTAATCAAGAGAAGACAAAGAGTAACTTCATTAGATCTTAATAAAGCTAAGCAAATGGGCAGTATGATTGCAAATGTAATTCAGAGTTGACAAAGGCAAGATAATGCTTGTTGGAGAGATATGATTTGATCTGCTTATGTACATTGCAGGATCCTGAATTGGATGTAATTACTTGGGAAAGAGCTTGGTATCATTATGAACAGCTCAGTGAAACCCCCATTCACTGTACAGCAGCAGTCAAACAAAAAAGTAATCTGAGTGTTAGGGAAGGGTGAGATAACACAACTGGAGACTGTCTTGTACCATTATGCAAATTTATAATGAGTCCTCAACTGGAATGATAAGTGCAAGTAACCCCCCACTCAGAAAGTTTTTTTAAAAAGAGTAGTAGTCCAGAGCCAAATGGCAGAAATGACTAGAGGTATGGAAATGCTTGTGTGTGAAGGGAGGTAGGGATTATAAACTGAAAAAAATGGAACATGCTGGGGTTTTCTTTAGAGAACCTTGACATCAAGGGAGAATAGTAGGGTCCCTGTGGAATCATATGTAGCTGGTACATTCATTCTTCACACTGCTGCTGGGATGACTGTTTTTCAGCACTACGGTCAGAGCTGCATGTTCAAGGAAGCCATGAATATCCTCAACATGCTCTTCACTGGCCTCTTCACTGTTGAGATGGTCCTGAAATTAATCGCCTTCAAACCCAAGGTAGGTGCTATAGGTTTGGAGCTTCCCAGCCTCTGTGTGTGTGTGCATGTGTGTGGGGCAGCTGTGAGGAGAAGGAGGAGGTGAAACTTTCTGATCTATCACCCCATCAATAACTGAGCTGGACAGTTGCTCTCTGGATTGGAGTCTCACATGTATTTAATACCTTTTCTCACTGGAGAGTAGACACATAAAAACAAACAAACAAACAAACAAAAGCCTGTTAGTAGAGAAGGTTCCTAGTTCTTTGTTTTTATTAAGTTATAGTAGATACACTATGTTATGGCTATAACATGGTTTCCATGCTGAATGTCATTCTAGTGCTCTCTCTTACTTTCCTAAAATAAAATACAAATAGCATCTCATGATTAGTCTCTGGCCCAAGTGAAGTTAATCGAGCATGACTCATTTTGAGTTATGGGCTTTGGAAAAAGATATTTCTTCCATGAGGGCTATGGCTCAATACTGGTTTGAATTACTTTCATTTTGAATTTAAGACTTCATTGATAATATCCAGTACCCCAGCAGGCCCTGTCTGGAAGCATTGTCCTGTCTATAAGGCCATGGCATTCTGCTAGTAGAGTTTTACCATGGCATAAGACTGTAACCTGCAAGCTCTTCCAACTGATTTGACACAGCTGGTGCAAGACAAGGACAAAAATTCTGACCTCACATAATCTAAAATTATGTGAGGCTTTGTTCTTTGGAGTGTAAATTCAGTGGTGTGTTACAAGAAGTGGAATTCAGATACCTAAACACAGGTACCTTGTGCCATTTCATATCTTCATGGATGCCTTGATACATTGGGTTTGGCAGATACAGACTGAAATGTCAGTTATAATATTAGTAAAGATGAGAACCACCATGTCTGACAGTTATTCTTGTCCTTCATGTTAAACATGTAGGGGATCACAGAAGTTAAGAGCTCCAGCTGAAAAACTTCCTTCTCCCATTCCACTGAATTCAGTCTTAGTTTTTCTTGTTTTCTTTGTTTTGATTTCCTTCTACCCAGCCCGTCTTCCTTCTTCCATGCTTTCTAGGAATTCTTTAAGCATCACAGTTTTGTCTTGTATCCTGAGCTGAGTGTCACTCTCCTTTCTCAGATGTAGTTCTCATGAAGATTAGGAGCATCTCTTGCTGTCCTGTGAAGGATGGATATTTCTGTGAGATCTTGGACACAGTCTTGGGAAATTAGAAGTATCATCATCTGTTTCAGAAGGGATTGTAATTTTCAGGAGGGAACTACCTTTCACATTTGAGATTTTGCTATGTCTCTTAGCAAGCACATCTTTTGACACTTTGTAAAATACTGTCTCCCGTTATATACCCAGGAATTCATCTCACAGGCTTTGTAATGCTCTTCTGATTTCATAGTTCTACTTTAGAGGAAGATTCTTAACTATGAGGAAGGGGAAGTTCTCAGGCAGAATTTCATTTGAGCATTTAGGGGAAGAAGTGCAACTAGTTTAAATATTGTGCTTGGTACATATGCAGGAAAGACTTTATCTGGCATGGTTGCCTCTAACAGTAGGGAATTGGACTTGATGTGGATGTCCGTTCCACTTTCTGTCTCTCGTATTCCTGTGTTCAGTCTCCTTTTCAAGCTTTGCTGCACAACAAAGAATTAATCAAAATCAGCTGAGCATAAAACCTGTCCTCCAGATAGCAAAGGACTGAAACAGATTGCCTAAAGAGACTGTGGAATCTCTATGATTAGAGGTTTTCAAATTAAGTTAGATGAACTTTTGTTAGAAGAGGTTTAGGATATATGAGCTGCCCCAGGACAAAGGAAGAGACCAGCTTATAAGGTCCCTCTCAGCCCAATTTTCTGATTCTGTAATTTCCAAACTAAACCCCTAGCTACTGCACAGTTAAAAGTGAGAGTTAAAAGTGAGAATATATGAGAAATTTTCCTTGTGACTAGAGGAGTAGAATATTAATAGAGTCTTCTCAACTAAGGATCAGACACCAACCTCAAGTTGGGCCCTGCCCATCGAGAAAGGATAGGCTATGAAAAGAATAAATCTGCTTAAAATTTCAGTCTGCTCTGTATGCCAAAAATAGAACTAACCCTTAAACTGCTAGTTTAATTAAATACCTTCAGAAAAATAAACAACATTTTAAAAAATGGAACCATAGGATCTACAAGGAAGAATAAGAGGAATGAACTTGTGAAAAGAGCTAATACAGCAAAAACACTTGCCTCCAGCAGTATATTCACACTGAATTACGCTCAGTACCAGTTCATGACTCAAGTCTGGGAACATCAAAATGCTTTGTGTAACTTCCCATTGTCTTCTTATTCAGTACAAGGATTTGGCCTGCAGTCTTCATTCCCTGCTCCATATTGACTCAAACTGCTCTCCAAGGAAGGAAACGCCTCCTTCCAGAAGACCATTTAAACCAATGTGGACCAACACTGCAGGACAGAGTCTTTTTCTTTTTAGGTTGCACATTTGGTATTGAAGCTGAACATGCCTGAAATATGTTCTAATGTGGGAGTCCCAGCATGGAGAAAGTTGCTTGCTCAGGCCTCTGCTTGGCCAGAGCTTGTGTCCTCCTATCGTGCAAGATATAAAAATGAACAAACCAAGTTTTCAGATGGAGACTGTCCCCAGGAACCCTGGAAAAGTGCAAAAGGATTTCAGTGTCACCTAGGTGAACATCACTGTGGCACAGTCACCATCCTCTCCCCTCTAACCAACCAAGTCCTCCAGACAAAAAGATGAGACGCTAGGTGGCATTAATGTTTCCCAAATTCAAATGGCAAGATTAAGTAGTTGTGAAATTTCTGCCAAAGTCAGAATTGGCTGCCATTTCCAGAGTTTTAAAGTCCAAACCAACCTTTGATTAAGCTGCTGTGTCTCATTTTGATACTGTGCCTAAACATCACTCTTTTCTGTCTGAAGGGTTGCCTAAAATGATGGAGCTGTAAGCTCCATCTGGCAGCAAGACTGACGACAAGAGAAACTTAGGTAGCTGAACGTGTTGTGTCCTCCTATTCGTCACAGTCCCCAGAAAAATGTGGCATGAGGTCCATCACAAGCTAGAACTGTCAAAACATGCTCCATTTTCTCCAGCTTTGTTGTGCTTAACCCACGAGTGGTGCTACAGCTGACCTTCAACTAAGCTACAGCAGGCAGCACTGTAACTAACTTGTAACTGAAGTAGCTGCCACAGAGCTCTTCCTTGAGCAGTTACTTCCTAAAGGAAAGAATGGTTACCAGCAGCAACACAGGATCCCTGTTTCTTCCACCACTGGTCACAGAGGTGTCGAAGGGGTAGCGCAAGCTGCTACTCATTCATACCTTTACCAGAAAGAATTGCTAAGGGAACTGAGAGAGGTCTCTGGCATGGCTACTCACAGCTGCTACTGTCCTGGTTTCTTACAGAAGTCACCACAGGTACTACTACATAAAGAATGGCTTGGGGGAAGCCTGGAGTTACTGCAAATGCCATTTCCCTAATATGAGTACTGCAGGCAGTGTGTGACAGTAACACTGTGAAGTGCTAGTGGTTTACTGCCACTACAATGCCACCTGCATATTACCTGTGTAATAAGAGAAGAGGTGGTAGTCTCTGACTGAAAAGGTTTTTTACTGTATCCAATTTTTACTTCTTCACCCCTGTTCTGAGAGAAGGCATGTCCTGCTTACTAGCTACTCTAAATAGGAAAAGGTGAAAAAAAACACAGTCAGTTCCACAGACATGAAGTATGAGCACACATCTGCCTGACTGCAAAGAACTGATAAGGTAATCCAGCCTTGGGTCTAACTCTTGTGGTAAGGGCAAGGATTTACTCACTGAAAAGGCAGCTGTAGGGATAAGGAGCCGAGTTTGAGTCAGGGCTCATCTCCTAACACTTACAGGAGGTGTGTGAAGATGGTAGAAAGACAAGGGCTTTCCTAGCTAAACATACTGTTACTGTTGAGATTGACTGCTCTGGTCAGAGAATCCCTTTGATACCTGTCCTTTTTACTGACCATCTTCTGTGAGCAGTATTTTGAGTTTGTTTAGTCTCTGTGGAGATAGAGAAGCTATAGATAGCAAAGGGTTATAGAGAAGAGGGGTGTATTAGCTGTGGTAGTTTTCCACTGGTAGAGGCAGTGCATGCTAGGAAGGGACAAGGTCAGCCTCAGAGCTCATGTGTTTCTGCGTGGTGCATTTTCTGGAGAAGAGGATCCATTCTCTGAGGTTTTTGCAGTATAAATGTAAACACTGTGTAAGACAGCTCATATATGTCTGATGCACTCAAGGCAGGAGGGTTTGTTAACAATGAGCAAGAGACATTTGCGATGATTAGGGCTGCTGATAAAGAAAACATCCACTATATGCCCTGCATTTCCTTACAGAGTATTAATGTACTGCTCTGAAGCAAAACTCCCAAACTGACCTGCATGTTTGTCTTGGCTGAAGCTCATAAACTGATTCAAGACTAGTTAGGGGCAGACAGTTTAAAATTAATACCATTGAGCCAAGGCCTTTTGCTGCTTTGTTTTTCTTGTTTTGTAAGTTCTTTGGCCCATCTGGTAAGCTGTTTTCCAGTTCCTGGGTGGAGCAAGCTGCTGCTCCTTCTACTTTTTCTGAAGAGAACTGCTAAAGGAAATGAGAGGTGCTGTGCTCTCTGGGGTGCTCACAGTTACTACTGTCCTAGCTTCTTAAAGAAGAAATCACCACAAGGAGCAGTCCATGAAGGACCGGCTGTTCTCCAAAACCCTGTCTGGGGTTTATCTTTTCAACTCAAAGACAATGACTTGAGATTTCTATTCACAGGAATCTATGCCATCTTAATATAGAGATATATATATGCCATTTTAATATAGAGGTGGATTTTTCTCCAGGAATTTCAGATCTTTCCAGCTCCCTGGAATGGTCTCTTTTACTGATGAACCACATCTACTTCTTCTTTCAGGAAATGCTTCATGTTAACTAGGGCAGGACTAGTAATCTGAGAGCTGTGAATTTTCATCCTCTGTCTCTGTCATCTGAAAGTAGGAAGATACATCGGTGGAACTACTTCCACGCATAAAGTAAATGTTCATATATCTTGTCAAATCCAGGTCTGTGTGTGAAAGGGGAATCTTGGGGGTTTCTTCCTTGGAATTGTTATCATTCATGAGACTACAGATCACAAGTCTGTTCCATTTGCCAGACACTGACAGCACCTTTCTTTCATTGGTGTTTATGGATGTTACCTGTAAAGCATCTTGTAACAACACCATCCGTCCTGCATCAGATAGTTAGTTCAGTCCTTCATTTATCACTATGACTTTTCTCTGAATTCCTTCCATTCTTTAACACCATTTTCATATAACAGAGTTCAGTCTTCTGTGCAGTATTTCAAACAAGTTTCATATTCAGTACAAGGCACATAATCCCATGTGATCCCAGGAAGGGCTATGACCCTTTGAGCAGTGGAAGTCATGAGTGTCACTCCTTCTCTGTATCTAGTAAGAAGCCTTCTTACCCATGGTTATTTCTTAGTCTCCATTTATTGACAGATCTATCTTTCTTTAGTGTTTCTTTCTCCTCAGTATATTTGCCTTTCTTCATTCCCCTTTAAGCTCCTCTCATTCAGCATTTATCATGTGTATGATGCACTGACATCTTCCTCTCAAACCTGCAAAATGATTCATCTGTTTTTGTTCCCTTTTTATTATTCCATTTCTAGTACATGTATGCCTGTACACACAGATCCTTGAGCAGTCTCTCATAAAGTCGCACTGGCTGCTTCATGCTGCTTGCATTCTTCTTTCTCACTGTGATCATAATCTGTCATTCCTTGGTTAGGATAGATGCTCCAGCATTTTCACAAACAACTGAAATTTTATATCCTATCTATCCCCTTGCCCCATTGACACCAGGATGGTTAATTTGGGAAATCTAAAGCTTCTTGTACTTCTTCATTCTAGTAGCTTTAGAAATGCCTGTATAGTTTAGTGTGCTGCACTGGCATCATTCATCAATATTTTCTTGATCTAGCTTACATGGAGAAAGCAGGGTAAAGATGTTCTGCACCGATACAAAAATGTCAGGAAATGTGGTTACAATTGAGTGGTCTTTGCCCAGCTCTGAAAAACACTTCATGTCCAGCCGACATGTATAGGAATCATTTTGATTAAAAACCACATGGTCTGAGATGAGGTGAAGTGGAATAAATTAGTAGTGTAGGTTGTATAAAAGTATAGGTAATAAAAGCATGCATTATTTTGCGTTGGGCTATCCACACTCTCAGAACTACAACTCTCCAGAGTCTTGGCACAAGTAGGGGCATCTCTCTTCCAAAGTTTGTCTACACACTTCTGATTGTTGAAGACAATCTTACTTTGCAGATTATCTCTGCTGCATTTGGTAGATTCTTAACCTAAATAGTCATGTGGTTGTTTCATCTCCTCAGCTTCAGTTTTATCCTTTCTGTTTTGGAAGGTAGAGCACCTAGAAATGGAGCATGTGCTGACTGAGTCATCTACCCAGTGCAATAGGCAGGGCAGCCTCCAACCCCCATTCATCCCTTAGTTGTAACAAGAGTTGTAAAAGGCAAAAGAAGATGTGAGAAAAGTAATATGTTTCAGGATTTGTGGGTGGGTAGAAACAGACATTATTCAACAAAAAGGAACAGTGGGCTCCATTTGATGATGCTGTTGAGTAAGAAATAGGGAGCATGGAGAGAACAAGGAATAGCCAGGTAATAGAGTAAGTAGACTGAAGAAAGTGGGAGTACTAAATAAACAGGAAGGACCATGTTAGGGGAAAAAAAGAGAGGGGAACCAAGCCTGGAGGAGAGGAAAAGCCATACACAGATAATGGAGAGGAGGAAAGGACAGAATATTCTTACAAGGAGAAAGGAAAAAATAAACCCAAGACCCAGAAAGAGGAAAATATTACTAAAATGGAGGAAAAGGCAATTGGACAGAAAAAAGTGCAAGAAAAAGAAAAACGGAAACAGGACTGAAAGTAAAAACGGAGACAGAAAAGGATTTTTAAAAGATAAAAGGAATTAAAAGCAAAGAGAAGAACTGCATAGCTTTTAAGCTAACGAGCATCTTCTTTTTGTGCGTCTACATTTTACTGAAGTTCACTGGCAAGCATCCTAGGTATCCATGTTCAAACACATCAGTATCTCAGCCACAGAGCCTCTCCATGTACTGTTTCATTAGAATAATTTTCAATAAAAATTGGGTACAGCATATTTCCCCATTTCTGTGGATAAAACTCAGACCTGTTGCAAAAAGTTAATATCACTGTGTTTCTTCAGAAATGCCTTCCTTTTTCACCCTAAAATTTTCTCTGGGTAGAGTTTGATGATACTAAATATTACACACGATCTTTGGTATACCCAGCAGCCCAGATGGAGTTACAGTACAGCAGTTTCAACAAGCCCTGCAGCCAGATGACCAGAAATCCTTAACATCTCTGCAGTGTGTGTCCAGACACTGCACAGCGTGTGTGCAGTCAGACCAAGGCTCTCAAGAAGTTGCTGAATCAGGCCCAAGTGTTTTGGAAATAAACTAGAAAAAGAAAAAATTCTTAATTCCTTATTAGTTGCTCCTCGGCTTTCTCTTTAGTAACCCTGTCTGCCAGAAGTTTCATGCATTTTGCATAGCATATATGTCACGTGGAGATTTGACCATATGGTCTTTTATGTCCACAGGTTTGGGAGGAAGATTGAACCTCTTTTCTAAGCCATTAAGCAACTACTAAATGTACTGTATGTCACAGCAATATCTGTAGGCTACTTTGATGTAAAGAAATAATTGAGATAATTCTGGGCATAAAGGATCAGGTCATCCCAATCCCTTATACCCATCAGTGGGTTGGAACAGAGGGTCATCGAGGGGACTTGCTCCTTGATGCTACTTGCTCTACAGAATTGCTGTCTGCCAGTGTGTCCCGGAGAAGGAAAAGAAGAGAGGCTGAGAAAGTGACTGGGCAACTTGCAGCACAGCCTGTGCCACAGCACTCTCACAGCAGCTCAGCTGTGAAACTTTCTCAGAGAACATGGAAAGGCTTCCCTCTAGCCAAGGGCCAAAGCAGCTGCTGTAGTCATTCCAGGCTTTAAATAGAAAGTGTTCAGGCGTCTGTGCTACAGACATAGTACACAGGAGGGACATTAAAAGAAAGAGGAACCCTATTACAGTGCTGGCCCATTAAGTTAAACAGTATACCTGACATAACAATAGGACCTTAAGCAACAAATCCTCCAATGCAGTACAGAGAAAGAAAATTTGCAACAGGACACTGAGGGATTAGGTTTGTTTGGTAACAACTTCTACAACGGAGGAGTCAACAAGCACACAGCTGCCTTCTTTTTCATATGAAAGTCCAGGGAATCTTCTTGGGTACTTCTCGATTTCACTCCGTTCCATAGCAGATCCTGAGTGTGCGCAAGAGAGGAAGTTTGGCTATTCCTCAGTCTTTGAAAGGAGGAAAGTAGTGCTAGACTAAAGTTTTTCTACTGTGAATATGCTTATATTCTGAGATGGCATAGGCCATGACTCCACCTAAACAGGTCATACAGCATGAAAAACATTTGGTAGGTGAATGTAACAGAAGAAACTAGACTGATGATGAGAAACAGAATTTTTCAGTAATTTCCAGCTCACAGTTGTAGCTGAATCTGGGTGAGGAAACATCAAAGTCTTCCTATTGAACACTGGTTGGCATCCTGTATGAAGTATACTGGTCTCTGTTGGAAGAGGCCAACAATTCTTTGCACAGAAATAGCTCCTCTAAGTATTTCTGTATAGAATGTGTGAATATTCTAACACTGATCAGCCAGAATTATGCAATCCTCCAGCTTTCTGAAGGATCAATGGAGAATTCGGTAGGCAGAAATAACTGTTAAAAAGGCTGGGTAAAAGCTTCAATGAGGGAGGACCTTTTCCTTCACAGCAAACATACCCAGAGAATTTGCATATTATTGCAACATTGTGACAGATTTATTTTCAGTCTGGCACTTGAGGGTTTTAATGTCATTATAAATGATCAAAAATAATGATATGACTGCACAATGCAACAGTGTGGGAAGTACTGTGTTAGCTATTACGCTTAATTATTTAATACAGAAAATTATTCACACAGTGTTAAAAGCCCAGTGGGATGGTGCACTGGGGTCTCATTCACAACAGCATAGACAGCTTCAGCAACAGCATGTAAAGGGAACAGTTCCAGGGAAAAGTGACTTGCTCTCACTCACAGAAGAAATATCCCAACTCTCCATCACTTATATCACAAAGTTATTTAAAAGGGGCAGAAGTTCTCACAGATGTAAATCTTGTCTTCATATAAGAATGCTACCAGATAACAGACTGTGATACAACCCCTGTAAGAACTTTTCATCATGTTAGAAAATGACATTTCCAAGGCCATATGGTCACTGGACTGGACTCTAAGCTGATTTCTTTTCTCTATCACGCATCTGGCTTCTGTGGGACTTTGGAGACTTTAGTTCTCTATATTTCTGCTTCCCCAAGTGTAAAATGAGAATAACCATCCTCTTCTGTGAAGTGATTGATGGATGGCATATGCAAGCCAGCATTACATGAAAGTCAGCATTATTTTATTAATTAGTATATTATTTTATTAACTGATCTAAAACTAAGCCATTTCTGAAAATGGAGATAAAAAAAAAAAAAAGCTACTCAAAAAGCTATTGATCATGTCTGTGAAGTTGTAGAAAGACTGTGCCTTTCTGCCAGTGAGTATCCATTGTCCATGCAGCAGCCATGTCAGAGCAGACCATAGCCTTTTTGTTTGGTAAATATGAGGACTGAGAAACTATTCCAAATCCAGCCCCTTATATAGACTGCTTCATCTGTTGCCTGCCACTGCCTTATCTTTCCACAACAGTAAATGGCTCTTTACTCTGAAAGATGTATAGGTTCTGTTCTTAGAGGTTGTGATTTGTGTTTTACTTCTTTTGAAATGTTCTTCCCCAGACTGGGATGTCAGTCCTACTTCAGATGACAGATCATCAGAAATAGCAAAAAGTCCCTCCTTTTGCTCTTTTCATAGGACTGTTTCATGATGCTGGTTTGGTTTATTGTGTTCAAGAGTTATTTTTTGGCTTTCATCAAGACCTGCTTATTCTGAACCTTGCAAAATCTTTGAGTACCTACAGATTCTTCCTAGTGGAATTTGACAGCAAAATTTTTGTAGATCTTACCATACAGAATGCATTGTCTGATAAATGGTCTGTTCAGAAATAGCAATCCATCACATTCACTTTTCAGTCTTTCCAGTAAAACTGGGACTTTTTTTATTTCTCTTTACTGAGAACAAGTCTGGTTTCTGACTGCAGGGCAGTAATTCTTAAATAATTGCAATGTAATTATTGTTCATGAGGAAAAGAGCCCAACACCTCCTTTGATACCACTGTACTCGCAAAGGATCTGGAGGAAGTTCAAAAAATTTTATTTTATTGTTCCAAGAGGCCAGCAGGATTGAGAAGAGAGCTTTCCATTACTCTGCCTCCATTTTCATGCACTGATAACAAGGAAGCCTTCGGCATTATTGTTCTCAGCTGTATCTTACCCTTCCTTCACAGGAAGTTATGAGGAATCCAGGCCACGAGTGACATCAGGATCAGCTAGTTGAATCATCCAGTTTCAGTATGTCTTGTTGTTATCATTCCTTCAGGCCTTCTTAGCATATAGTCTTGAAATACAGTCTTTGCTACCTCTAGGAGATGCTTCCTTAGAAAATGTTCCGTGTTACTTTTGGTGTGCTTCTCTCCCAGTCTTGTGACCATAATATTGCACTTCAGGCCTCTGACATGGCTGAGCGCTTATATGCTACAATGACAGGCACTTTAGAGTAAATGAAAGAAGGAGGTGTGAGATAACTATACCATCACTTAGTGGGCACAGAAGGACTCATGGTACCATCTAGAAAATACAACTCTGGTGGAATAAACTGGGCTGCAAGATCTGGAAATGGGAGTTCTGTATTCACAGAACAGATATGATAAAGACTGTTCTAGCAGATATCCCCAACATTGTTGGTTATCTGTAGGTGTGGAGAGCATGAACAAGTTCTCTTCTGACTCAAGAGAGTATAGTTCAAGCCTCCATAATTTTTTGTTTATAAGCTTGTCGAAAGAGGGCTTGAGGAACTCAGTTCAGGCAAAGGTTTTATTTCTTTTTTTCTGTGATGGAGATACTTATCCACTAGAAGCACAACTGAGATAAGTAACTCACTTTAGCAACTGCAGGCTCTCAAACAATTATCAGAAGATGATCACTTTTAACCAGTAACAAACTACCCCAGATTTATACCAGTGGCCAAGAAATAAATACTTCGATCTTTTTCCAGATCACAGAACCATTTAAGTCCTCCAGCTTCTTTGATTCTGCTATGCTGTCCAGTATGTCCAGACAGGCCCACAGACCCCAGGGGACACCTGTCTGCTCTCAGTAAGATCTTCATATGGGAATTGTGAGAGAGAGCATGAATCAGCGTGAGAGAGGATCATAACAGAAGATATCAAAGTTATTTAGCACGTATCTTGCTTTACAAGTTGGTCTTGTTTTCTTACTGAATAAGCAAAGAGAGGCAGCAGGTTTCTCTAGAACTGATTAGACCTTTGGAAAAGCCTGGGGAGCTGAAAAGCTTCTCTCCTTGGTCCCTGTCTGCTGAAAGATTTGATAGACTACAGGGGGGGATTGTGCAATTCCCTGCAGCAGTGACTCATTACAGCAATTGGTAGGTGAACTGCGGTGAGTCTGTCTCAGAATTAGTCCATCAGTGGAGGAGAGCTGATAGATAGTATGCAAATAGATGCTGATTTCTTGCAGTCTGTCAGGAGCACCAAGCAACAGCATCCTCCACTTTGTTCCCTCTGTATTAGGTTCTGCTAATTTCCCTGATTGCTGTTATGGCTAAATGGTATCTCCACGTAACAGAATTTGCATTACCTCCATTTGATGTTGGGAGCTACTGTAGCTTTGTACGATTTTTCAGGCTACATGTAAATCTCTCATATCTGTTTTAAGAAGGTATGTCAGGAGTCACAGTGTAGTGTAAATGTCATTTCATTCAATTCTGTTTTCCAGTGAGACTGTCCCTTGCAAAAATACTTCCCAGGAAAGCTTCTTTTAATGAAGTCTGAGAACTGTCTCTCACAACTCCAAATGGCCTGCAGCATTTTCAGACACATATTCACATTCTAAGCAAGTATCAGTCAAATTGCAGCAGTTCATCTTATTTTGCAAATCGCCAGCAAAATCTGCTTTGGTGCCCTTTACAATGAGCAGGAATTTTTTGTGAAGAAATCATATGGAATATCAGGAAACCACTCCTTTCTCTTCTTTCTATGTACTCCTTACAGCTGATTAAGATTAATATTTCCCTCATCGTTTGCACATACAGGTTTATTTCAGATAAATGGAGGCAAGGTTCTCCCGTCAGTTTGCTTTCCTCTTAGGGTCCATAGATATCTATATGTCTCAGTTTCTTCCCCACCGCCATCTCCTCATTTGTGTATTCATACATACATACATACATATCTTTCCCTTTTTTCCTGCGATACTGCAGCAGCTTCTGCCACTGGGGACCATCTGACCTACATTCAAATCCCACTCAGTGAATACCCTTGACCCTCGCTGTGCCCTTCATCTTCAGAGGCTTTTCACTCAGATGGATTTTTTAATTTTTGCCAGCCACCTAGTAAGAGACAGAGATGAAAACCTGTGACTAAGCAGACAAATAACTGCACATCAATTAATTTAGAGGTGACCCTGCAACTCCCACAGGGCTGAATGCTCATAACCCAGGTGGTACCACGATTCAAACAGCCCTCTCCTCAGGATTTTTGTGCTTCAGCATAGCCATACAGCTCTCCAGCCGCAGCACGTTCTTATTATGGGCCCCAGCTGACTTTCACCTCAGACCTTCAGATAGACTCCAGTGGACAATTTTTCCGGCTGTTAACACAGTTTCTTGGATGCTACATTTAGGATCTCACATTCACAGAAGGTAAAAGAAATGGTCTCTAGAGATTTCAGTGGCTCCATTAGTACCAAAACAAACCCCAGCGTCTTTGATAGCTAACCTCAGCAACTAGGAAACCTAAAAATGATTGGCATATTCATTCTGAAGTGATACAATGTCTGCTCCCCTCATACAAATGAGATTCCATTCCAGTCAGCTACTGCATATTTATGCTCAGCCTTTCATTAACTTATTGATCATGTGGTGATTCACTATCCTTGGCTACCTTTGCGGAAACAAAAAATGGGGAAAAAATGTGCTCCGATGGTGAGATATTTTCATGTTTCCTGAATATTCAGTCCAATCCTCCTGGTCTCTTTCTGTCCTCCTTTCTCCCCAAAAGCTTCATGAGTCTCCACAGAACTCCCACAAGAGAGGGCAACTACCATTCCCCAATAAGCCCCTGGGGCTGCCATAATGTGATATGTAATTATACAGCTAAATCATTGTCAAGCATCTCCCTTTAAGGGTAAAATATGGTATTACACTCTAAATTCTTGTACTGCAAAAACAAACAGTGCCATCAATTCACTTCCAGTCAGACCTCCACCCCCTTGGGAAAAGTATACAGAACTTTCTGGTGGGAAAAATAGTTTGGAAATACAACCTCTCTTAGAGTGAAGCCTCTTCCTTCATTCAGCTTGTCTTTCATTAGCCACCCTGGTACATTCCAGTGAGGAATGTGGCTTTAAGAGGTACTTTGAGGTCACAAGAGGCAAATCCCCAAGGGGTCTAATTCACTCTCTGTATGTACTCATAACTCTTGACAAAACGATGAGGTCTGAGCCAAAGCTAAGTAATCACATGGTCATTCGTAGGTAAATGTCTCTAAGGAGGGTGGCTTTTAAAGGAATGATTCCATTAACTTGCACACAAATGAAGCATCTATGTTCTCTGTTTTCTTTGAACTCTATTACTGTGAGTAATATCTTATTTTTCACCCTTCTGTTTGAAATACAGAGGGAGCAGGTGAGGAGGAAAGGAAGGTTTTAAAATTTATGTATTTTCTTAATTCCACACTAGCATATTGGATATGGGATTGAATAAAACTGCATTCATACCCATGGTTCCTCTGTATCACTCATATAAGAGGTACAGGAGGAAGACAAGAGTTCTCTGAGTCCACCTTACAGCCAAGCTGTAGCATGCCATGATATTGTTACTTCTGTGACTGCATAACGGACCAGCCCATGACTTTCAAAGCAAGAAGCTGGCTGATGAGACTCAGCAGAGCATTCCTGGGGGAAGAACTCAAAGGGTAAATCTGGAGCAATTCCACAGAAGTTAGCAGAGTGACTCCAGATATGCTGTGATCTCACAAAGGTCCAAATAAGCTACATGTGACAGCATTTCTTTCCAGGTCAGAATCTCTCCTGAGACGTGCCAACTGTGTCAGCATAATGCTGTTGCTTTCAGTGAGGTTACGTTACTGCAACTGGGAGCAGAATTTAACTCGGTGGATTCAGTGGTCGTCTGAGGACAGAATTTGATGTTGCTTGTCACCCTGGTTTTGTACCAACAGCAAATGCTATTATAACAGCAGCCATGGCTGTTGGGCTCTGTGTCCAGAGTTGCTCTGTAAAAAGAAATTGCTAATTTGGTTACCCCAAAAATATTCTTTGCTGTATGATTGGCATCATACAGCTAGTAAAAATAACCACGTATCCATCACCACAGATTTAAAAGTAGAGAGTCTTCATTTTTGTGGGCAAAACCCTGCACAACTTGTTTCTAATCTTCACCCTAGCAGCAGCCCAAAAGCAAACGCGGCTTTTCCTGGAGTTGTTTGGGTTCCTGCTGAAACCCCTAGTAGTTCCTAAACTGTACAGCTGGAGAAGGAGATGGAAGATAGCCATGCTACTGAATGCATGTGTTCATTTGGCAGTGCCATGTGAGCAGTGCCATTGCCTTCAGCAGGACTGTCCACATGAACAGGGGCAGGAGGATTGGGCCTGTCTTCTACTCCATTCTGTTTGATTCTGCAAGTGTCTTCTCTGCCAAGGTCACATCAGGTTGCAGTGGCACTTTTTGCAACTCTGTATGATCTCTGTCTGTCCTTTATTTATTAAAATGCGTGTGCCTCTACAATTTAATCTGCCATTCTTTCCCTCCCCTTCCTCTTGGTGAAGTCTAATTACAGTTTTATTCCAGGTCCATCTGGTTGCTAACGATGCTGGACATCACCACTGAATTCATTCTAATATTTGTTATGTATTTTCTAGGCTGGATGCTGAATAATAATATTCTCTGAATTTGCTTTTGCTCCTGTTTCCTTCCTCCCTATTGTAGCTAATTGCGTAGTGATGAGTAGTCATGGGATGATTTCTCTTCGCAGTGCAGATCTGTTAAGTTACCTATTTCAGGCAAGATAAAAGGCTTTTTTGTGGTTTTGAGAAGCAGATTTCTAACTCCACTCTACCAGCTCCCTTCACTGGTGTGTAACCAGTTGGGCAGTGTCTTTCTCTGCCTCTTTTTTTTTTTTTCCTGCCCCATGCATAATATAGCTTGTAACCATGAGTCTCAAAAGCATCGTGGTAGGCAGTGTTTCAAAGTTTAGAAAGAAACTTTTTACCAGTGTCTGCTCTAGGATTGGTTGAGCCCACAGTAATTTCAGGTTCCCAAGCCTGGCTTTTGCAGTGCCAATGCTGGGATTTTCTCCACCGCCCCACCCCCCCGCCCCGCCCCACTCCTTTTTGCTTTCTGCAACACCGCCTGGGAACACAGACTCACAGTTTACCCATGACCTGACTCTCTGGCTAAGAATAGCAGTCGCAGTGCAACTTGGGTTCAGTCTCACTGGAGACATGCTGCAGCTGGGAAACAGGGAGATCAGATTAGCCTGTGCTCACAAAACCAAAACACGTAAAAGGAACACAGAAAGTTTTTTCTGTTTGCTTCTTTTTAGGACTGCAGAACAAGGGGAGAGGTGTGCAAAGGTATTTTGTGAGCCAAGACAAAATTTCTTTGCTCATGATACTAACTTGAACAGGAAGTAGGCAAAGAGAATCTTTTCCTCCAGGCTGAGCAGGACCTTTTCTAAAAGGATCTTGTATCCACATGGTCCATTCAGCAAAAAGTTACGCAGGATGGGGAAGGCAAGCAGCACAGATTAGCATCTCCTGAGCACTGCTTAGGATAATGAGATGCATCACGCAAGATATTTCTGCACATCAAAATGAAGGTATGAGTTTAGCACATGCTAGAAGCTCTGCCATAGCTTGTTCTAGACATCTAATGTCTCAGTGGTGCTGTGGCATGGTCTTTAGTGTGAGTTAGCAACAGGTCTTGTTCTGAGCACATGCTAAAGCCAACTTTGGTTCCATCCTTACCCCTTCCTGTAGGATACACTGGCACATGCTACATTCACACTTTCATTTTGTGGTACAGAAGTCCTTTCAGAGTAACAAAAATGCCAGCCCACTCTGTAGTTTAAGAAAGGAGCTAAGGTATTAGCAATAGAAGCTTTTAGGGTAATGGCTGTCATAATACGTATTGTGGCTGGGTAAAAAGAAACGTGACAACCAATGAGCTTTAACTAGCACATCCCTTGGCTCTGCTGTGCCCCCTCCCCTGTTGTGATGGGGCACCTGGTCATTCTTAGCACCAGCACATAACCTTACATACAATATACGGACTGGTGACTTTATTCACATTGGCAGAAGAGAAGCAATTTTTTAAAGACAATATTACACCATTCCTATACTCTTTCCCCAAAAAATCTAAACCCTTCTGAAACGGGGAAAGGTAGTATGTTGCTAGGAATTGGAGATGTCCAGAGGAGCTGGTCCTGCAATCCCTACTCCTGTGAGCAGCTGTGCTCAAAGCCATCTATGTAGCTTCCCTTCACCCTGCTCTCAGAATCAGAGGGGAGCAGTCAGTAGCCTGGGATCACATTATCTGGAAAGGGGCTGCTCGCACAAGTCAGGGATATCAGCACTGGCTGGCAGTTTGAGATGCAACAAGTAGATTTAAGAGGAATACCATTTGAGGTATCAGGGCAGTAATTCTAATGGTAATTTTGAACTGTTTTTGTCTGTCTAACATTCCTTTTTAATCCCCATCCTGCCTGCCCCTTCCTTATGTAGGGTTACTTTAGTGATCCTTGGAATGTTTTTGACTTCCTCATCGTAATTGGCAGCATTATAGACGTCATTCTCAGTGAAACTAATGTGAGTATTACTCTACCCTCCCCAGGATACCACCACCACCTCCTCCTCCTCTGCTGTTCCTTCTCTCTTTCTCTCCTTCTTTCTCTCTTTTATTTTTTCTGGTTTTTTTTCCTCTAGTCATGCTTTTATTGAACTTGCCGTCGTCCTTCTCCTTCTCCCAGGGAAAAAAAAAGGAGGGGGGGAAACGCCTCCTTCTTTTTCACTTGTCATAGCTCGCCCCAAGGCTGTGACTGGTGAAAGCGCACAGAGTTTGGGGTGTGTGTGCTTTTTTTCCCTTCAAAAGGTAGACATGCTTGAGTGTAACTTTCTGACTAACCAGGCTTTTGTTGATACCCTCCATCATGTGAAACGTTACAGAGGTTTGAGCAACCAATACTGTAGAGTGGTAAGAGACTATTTAATATGCCCACATAACCTCTTTCTTTTCTTATTTTTTTTCCTCTTCTCTCCCTCTTTCATGCTTTTTTTATTTTGTTTTGTTTTTTATTTTATTTTATTTTACTTTTTACCTTTTTTCCCTCTTTCTCTACCTCTCTCTCTTTCTCTCTCTTGTTCTTTCTTTCTCTTCCTTTCTCTCTCTTTCTCTTTCCTTGGCTTCTCTGCCACATGCAGCACTATTTCTGTGATGCATGGAATACATTTGACGCCTTGATTGTTGTGGGTAGCATTGTTGATATAGCAATCACCGAGGTGAACGTAAGTAGCTGGCGTCTGTCCATGATCGTGCCTGCTCTAACATTCATTTGTCTTTCCCGGGTTCTTTTATTTTTCCTCCCCCTTCCTCCTTTCTCTTGGGTTTGTTTTAAGAGCTTTTTGTTTAGTTTCGAAGCTCTCTCTTTTTTTTACTTCTGTTTTAATTTTTGGAACGACTTAAAGGACTTCTTGACTGTTGCATCATTTTCTTTCCTTCATAAACTGCCTGGCATGAATTAAACTGTATAGCAGGAAAAGTGATGGGAAATGTGGAGTGTAAGTGAAAAAGAGATTTGCACCATGGGAAGCTGCTAGAACAGTCCCAGGCCAGCACTTTGGTCTACCCAGCATTATGCTTTGCTTCCCATGATAGTTCAATACTCTCCACCCCACAGAGATCTAAAGGTCAGTTCTTTCGAGGTGGAACTGTGGGAACCAAACCTAGAATCCTTCTGGTGCTCCTTTCCTGCCCCACCCAGGCTTCCTCCAAAATAAACAAAGACCAAATCAACCCTGTTTAGAGGAACCTGCTCCTAATATTCAGTTTCTAATTTGAAAAAAAAAAAGTAGATAAATTATAAGAAAAAAGCACAAAGAAAAACCATGTGTCCATGATTCAGCCCAGTTCAGTTTGCTCCATCTCACAAAATCCACCAGCACAATTGGCACTGATTCGCCCTGGTGGTGCCCATCTCAGTGGACAGGTGAAGGATCAAATGAGCCATGGAGACTGAAATGAGCATCTAGTGTTCAAAGCATAAATCACCTCAGGCAGACGTTTTCCTCTGTCTTTTCTGGGGGGGATAGGGGCAGAGTGGGCTGCAGGGGGTCATTAGATGGGGTAGAACTACAGGATAAATAGACAGGCAGGAAGTATAAAGATTCCAAAAAGAAAGATGGCAAAGGACCCACCGAATTTAGGAGCATGGACAAAAATAACACTACTAATCCAGTTTAATGAAGCCAGGAAGGTAGAAAGACTGTAAAAAATTGCTGTGAGGATGTTTAATGTAGAGCAAATTCATCATGAATTTGCAAAATGATATGGCTATTGAATAAACATTCCAGCTTGGAATTGTTGTTTACCGTAGAGGTAATCCAATGCAGGCAGATAAGTGACAGCATAGTTTTCACTCAGTGCTTTGTTTGGGAGAAATTATAGACAACATTTTGAAAAGATCAAAATGCTTTATTTTGAACAAAATGTTTGGTATTTTGGTCAACTTTATTTTCTGTTAAAAGCTTCCTTCATTTTTCTAAATTCCAAAAGAAGGAAATTTATTCAAATTGCAATATTTTGATTTTGAATAAATAAAATATTTTATTTTACTCTCATCTATTTTCCTTGTCTATTGAAAGAATGGAAAATAGTCCCTAAATGAAAATGAACTTTTTTTTAACATCTCTTAAGTGTTCTACTTCCTACTACAATTTTGTTCAGAATGCTGTAAACAATTTTGGTTACCCTTTTACTAGAAAGATATTAAGACTGGGCTGAGTTTGTAGAGGGAAGCTGAAATGATCAGCAGGCCCAAGTAATTAATTTTAAAGAACAAATTGAAAGCCTTTTATATGTCACCCTTGTCACAAGAAAACTAAAATGGGAACCTGGTGTTAGCCTGGATATTGTGCAAATGTTCGAATTTCATCCAAAGAGACAGTATTGTACATGATAAGTGAGGAAATAAATATAGTTAAAGGGAGATGAATTATGCTAAACATCAAGAAGACCTTCCTAACTTATGTATTTGAATCTGTCAAAAAGTCTTCCAAGAAAAAAGGAGGGAAATCCTTTTGTTTTGTCAAATAACAAAACCTTGCCTGTATGGCAAGAAAATCTAATGGATACTTTTGAAGACATTCGGAGTAATTTTCTATAAATTAAATAACTTCTTACATCAAGGCTTGATACACTTTGATATACATCTCACAAAATTTCAGCCATGTGAGAGAAAGGTAGATAGCCATCCAGGCTTCTTCTTACAGTTAGTAGAGAGAAATACACACTTCCACAGGCCAGCCAGTTCCATCCTATGTAAGTGTCTGTGACAGGTGAAATGAATTGCTTTTTGGAGGTGCCCATCCAATGACTGTAGAGTATCTAGGTTGTTAGGTTTGTCTAAACACCCAGCTCTTAGACACTAGATTTGATCAGGATAAGTGGCAACCATTCTCAGCATGTTGTAGAGAAGATCATGCTGCTGATAATTGTGCTGTGTAGGTCCTGTGCACAGATCTTCAGTCTCCAGGGCTATCCATATTGGTGTGCTTAATTACCACTGACAAGGCTCCCTCTCTTTTCCTTTCTCTGTCTAAATTCAAGTTCATTTGCATGTTAGCCAAGGCTTAAAATCCAGTTTTTGGTTACAGAAGTATATGAAAAATGAGGGTGTGCCTCTGTCCAAAAAAAGTCACCTGTCTTAGATGAGGAGGCAGCAGTAGTAGCCCTTACTCATTTAGCAAGGGTTATGGACAGCATTTCATGATGGTCCCTGTGTTTCCTCTAAAGAATCCTTTCCTTCTATACAGTTTTTACAGATTTCTGCACACGTCTTTTTGTTACCTGGCATGTTTAAATCTCTTTTTATCTAGGCAAGTCCTTTGCTACTAGTTTGTAACGTTTGTTACTAAAAACTCGCACAATCTTTTGATGCACTGATAAATGAGCAGCAGCTATGGATGGAGTTTGTTCTGAAATGTTTTGAAATCCCTTTGCACTTATAACCTTTATTGAATAAGAGAATGTATTGTATGTTGGTTTGTCCTGTCGGATTCCCTTACCTGCTAGCAGCACTTGATATGTTACATATTTGGCAGATGGGCATTGGAAATATCAGCCCATCTTGGATGGACAGTTGTCGTCTTCCCAAGCAGTGTGAGGCAGTTTATCAAATGCACTTCTCCCCTTCGCCTCAGGAGCTTGTTGCTTTCTTGCTGTTTGTGGGTTTGAGCAAACCCTGCCTTGTGTCTCTGTACACTGTCTTGTCTTGTTCCAGTAGACCTGGAGTCTGAAAAAGAAAGAAAAAATAAATCCCAAAACATCAACGAGCTCCACTAATTGGAGATGTTTAGCCTGGTCAGGTGCAGGTAAGATGTTTCTGCCCAACTCATTAGAAGCGGAAGAATGTTTGTGGTAGGATCTTGAAAGGTGCTGCTCATGGACCTAAGGACAGCTTTCACTGTGGTCAGTTAGTGAAGATGGAGACACCTGGCATAGGTTAGTTTGACGTGAGGCCATAGATGTGTAATCTTGAAATTTCTGTGAGGTTCACCAGATGTTTGCACTCAGAGGAATCATATCCAGGAGGTGTTAGGTGCTGTAGCTGTGGTTGCTGTGGGAACTCTGACTGACAGGCACCGTGGTATGTGTAGGTATCATCTACCTGTGCAGTTCCCCATGCTCTGTTTTTTCCTTTTGACAATTATTTTTGTTTCTTGAAAAGGAACTTCCCAGACCAAAATCTTTGTTAAGATATGTGTGAGCGTGTATGTGTGGCTCTTCATGTGTGTACTCCATTAGGTATAGTATATTTTCCTGAATGTGTTTGGATACCTGTGTCTGGGCTACAAATCAATGGGAGAGTGTATAGACATGAATCTGTGTGTGTGGGAAATACAGAATGTGTATGCAAGCATATGTATTTGCGCTCTGAATGGTTGTTGGTGGAGACATGTGGGTTGTTTTGTATGTATCTGAGTATATGTGAACACATTTTCGGAGCCAATGTGGCTCTCCTACTGTGCAAGTCTGATCTGCTTATGGGTGGATGTTTGTAACTGGGAGTGGACTGTATGCAGGCACGTTCATGTGCATGCCTTTGGATGAATGTACACTTGCATGTCAAGCTCAGTTTATGTTTGTTAGCATGGCTCTGTATTCACATGTAGTGAAAAGGCATGTACTCACAAGTCAGGTCCCCTGGTTGTCTGCAGCATTCCTCAAACCTTAGGCAAACCCCACTTAAATCACCTCCATGGCATGAAAGTATATCAAGTGGTAACTCCAATTCCATCCAACTGCAACTAGGGAACACTTCCCAGGTCCCCCCAGCCAGCCCCACAGACACAGAGATGCATCTCACACTAATGATTATATATGCAAAGGGCACAGGGAGGGTTAAAATCTTGCAGATTTGAAAAATTGAGAGTGACACAGTTTCTGCCAAATTCACTTTTAAATTAGCTTATTTTCAAGCTTACTACATGACTGCATTTTCAGAGCTTTGTTTCTTATCTAGTGTTACACAGCTAACTTCCTAGCCACCAAAGGAAGATTTTTCAAAAAATTCTGTAAACATTGATTCTATTTTGGGCTAATTCTAGACAACTTCTTAAGTAACTAAAGGGTTTGGGTTTTTTTGTTTTGTTTTTTAATCTGCTATTAAAAACGAATATCCAAGGCAGAAACCACATCTGCCATGTTTCAACTGTTTCTAAATGCTAAGACCAAGCATGACTTTTGGGGATAAGATGAAATATGATGTAATGTTTGGGGCCTGGGAGGCAGGGCCTGTGGGTTGTATTTCTTGGACTTTAAGTTCATCCCTGTGCCTCAGTCTCCCCATGTGTAAATGGCGGGTTGTTATGATTCCCCAAGTAAAGAAAGCATTGTCATCAGTGTTTACAAAACACTTTATGGTCCTTATTGGAAAACACTATGGTGCTAAAAATGATTACTATCATAATAATAAAAGGAAAGAAAATATTATAGGAGTTGAACAAAAGCCAGCAAATTTGGAATATGTCATCCAAGAAGGAGCCAAGCACGGGCTTGCATTTCCTTCCTTTCCACATCAGCAGACACAGCCCGCAGTTCAGTCCTGTGAAGCAGACTGACAGCCTCCTGTCCCCTCCTCTAAGCAAACAAAGTTTCTCATTACTATTTGTTGTGCTGTACCAAAGGAGGAAATCAAGTTTGATTTGTGCTCTGAGCTACAGTGCCCAGAGTGGTGGAAGGAAACAGTCAGACCCTGAGCCACTGAGAAAGCTGCTAAAGTGATGTCCTTTCTCCTGCCAGTGTCAGACTGAAGATTCACTGTGGCTGAGTCTTCGTTTGCTGCAAAAGCGATTCTCATGGCAGCTTATGCTTACCTGGATGAGTTTCCATGGCCAGCTGAGAGTTTGTTCCATTTGGATGTGATGGGCAGTTCATGGTGTGTGGATGTGTGAGAGTTACAGAGGCATGTTCGTGTGGGAGCATGTGTGTCTACAGAGCACCAGCGTAGATATCAGTGGCAGCGGAGATGTCGTATGTTTGATTCTGTCTGTCTCTCTTGAAAGGATGTCAGGATGGGAGGGTTTGTGTTTACCTGTGCCCAGCCATGAGCCTGTCCTCTCAGATTCTGTTGGTGACTCTGAACGGGTTAGCATGTATGGTTACCTCTATGTACATCAGCAGTGTCTAAGAGTGCATGATGATGACTAAGCAAAAACATCTGGACTGGTATCCACCCACCTGTGCTAGTCAGTGACCACAAAAATACTTGCATGTCTGTCTGTGGATGCTGAAGGATGTACAGAGGATGAGATACACATGACAGGTACAGAACACAATACAGCAGTGTGACAAAGAGCCAAGAGGGTGTGCATGGAGACAACATGAAAACCATCAGGGATAGGTAGGGAATTGGTGGTTTGCGGATTTGTGTGAAATAATGGATGAAAATTCCCTGCATAAGTTGCCTTCCTGTTGCGGCAGTATGTGTTTTCTGAAGAGTGAGCATTTTCACTAGTCTGAGGATTGATGGAAATGTTTTTTTTAAAATGGGAGAGGTGACAGGAGGCGAGAACAGGAAGGTACAATGTTGTGTGTTGATCTCATCCACAGTGGCCTCTGGGAGACATAGGACCCAGGGCTTCAGGAATTGATACTCCTATGAAGAAAGTAAGAGAAATACACCTTGCTGTACTCCTTCCCCTGGAAAATGTTAGCCAGGTCTGTTGTGCCCAGGCCTGCTGGATAGTGGTTTAGCTTTGGTCTATCGGATATTTAGGAGGGCTGAGTACTTTACATCTTCCATTTCTGAAGAGGTTTCCATGTTCTGGTAGGGAGTTGGCAGAGGGTTGTAGCTTTGTTGATTGCTGAGTACTAGTGCAGTAAGGCCAGAGAGATATCAAAGCATTCAGATCCCAAGAATACTTGGAGACCTGTGCAGTGATTTCTCTTTTAGGCTCTTTTATTTCTGAGGTAAAGCAGCTCAGGCTTAGATCAGGTGCATGGAGCCTTTTCTTACAGTCATCCTGCTTTTGATGTCAAGAGGCTTCATGTCATTTCTCATGGGCTCCTGCTCCCATTCTCTAGAATATCTGACAGCATATACTCAAGTCTCCCGCTCACCTTCTCCTGCACCCTTCCCTTCTAACCTACGCCCTTCCTTTCTTCCTTTTCTCCCATGCTTTCCTCTCCCTTGTCTCCAGCCACACTAAACCTCACAAGTTCATTTTCACCCTCAATCAATGTGTCTGAAGGCAGAGAACCAGTGGCTTAAATCCTGCAGTCCTTATTCAGGGAAAACTGCCCCAGAGCATCTCATCTGTGTGAGGACTGGAGCAGTTGGCCCCTGTGACACAGTCTTATATACACACACCCCCACAATGGGAGCAAGGATCGGTGGAAGGACGACACACATCTAGCCTGCACCTCAGTTGGGACTTGCATTCATCTCTGTTGCTGCGTCTGTCTGTCTGCCTTTCTGTCTCTGCCTGTCTGGTTCTCTCCGCTTCCATGCCCTTTGCTGCTCAGATTTTGGCCATCAGCTGCCACTGGACACAAATCTTTGCAATTTCTAGAACTTGCAAGTTCATTTGCCCAAACTTCCTGGAAGAGGCAGAAATCATCTCTCTCCCTCCCTCTTTCCTTCTCTCTCTCTCTCTCTCTTTCTCAAATGCCGTCTGGGTAGCAGAGGCCTCCAAATTACGTAGCAAAGGGCTGGAGAAGCACAGTGGCTTCTTTTGACATCTTGTGTTGTCATACCCTTACTGCTGCCATCCTAAAAGTTGTATGTAGTCCTAAGCTATCCCTGTGTGCGTGTATATGTATGTCTATATGACTTGTTTTCTTTTTGGAAATACTATTGATAAAATTCATTGCGGGGGGGGGGATTTAGATTTTTTTTTAATGTCTGGTGGTGTTTTTATCTCTAGAATAATCCAGGTAACCCACCACTGTGGCCCCAGCTTCTGTATTTAGGAAGCCACGCTGAAGCATGGTTGTGAGCTGTCGGAGCGGCAAATGCTAGTGCACCATGGTTTATTTTGTGAACATTGGGAAAGCAGCCCTCAACTCTTCCCCAAACTAGGCTTAGATCTATTTGAATTCGATACCTGCCGTAGTTAATCAACAATTCTAGTGTGTGTTTTTCACACTGTATTGGTGAGAAGGATGTAGGATAACAATATTTGACCACAACCATGTTTGAACAGGTTTATTTTTATTTATGTATTATTGGTCATGAAGATGGGGCCTCTTCTTTTTTTCTCTTTTGGCTTCAAAAATGTTGGTATTCTGAGTGCATTTCCAGAGTGCATAATATGATTTGCCCATTCAAAGGAATGCTTTTGATAACTGCACAGCTTCTTCTGTAAGGAAATCTATATGAAATGTGGGCAAACAGAAAAGAAAATGTATTTTTTGCAAAAATGGGGGCAGTGAATGCCAATGACTCCTTCCCCAGTTTACCTGAGCATTTGAGCTGATGACTAGTAATATTAGCAGTGTACCGTAAGAATAAAGTGTGTGGTCTGCATGGGGAAAAACACATTGAAAGACTGTCCATACTACCCAGTTTTGAGGAAATACCTCAGTATTGTGATTTCCACAAAACTATATGTTACACTTGGCTTCAGATATTATTCCAGATGCATGGAATAATCACAATATATTTTAATGCAGGGGAGATTTAAGAGCAGGATAAAGATAAATTTGCCTTACTGGGTAAATCTAATCATAGACATGATAGTTAATTAAAATATAAGAAACAGAAGATACAGACTCCAGGAGAAAAAAACACTTATAACCTAAATGTAAAAGCAGTAAAATGAAAGGTAAGAAGAATGAAGTTATATAGCCCTATATCTATAAGACCTGATGCAGAAATCTGTCTGGAATCCTTCAGAGTAAAAATGTTTAGAGCTCTCTTTAAAATGGTGGGGCACATTGTCTCACTGACTGCACTAGGGACTGGATTGTGCTTTTAATTACCACAGGCTTTCGTGTACCCAAAACCTTTGTGGGTTTTAAGGCTTTTAGGGCAGGAGTCCTGACTGCATAGTGAGCTATAAATTCTTGTTACAATAAAAATAATAGCTAATAGTGGGAACACTAAGTCCTACAGGGCTTGTCCTGTGTCTGTTCAATGGTGAAATATGTCTGTGGCATGCATATTTAAGTACAAGGAGCTCTTTTAAAGGTTACATTTGAGTTTTCTGATCAGTATTTAACTTGTCATTTTTCTATCATATCACTTTAAAAAAAAGTTACAATTCTTTGGCACCAACATTTGAGAAATAATACAGTTATATTTCATTTTTATTTTAATATCAATATGTTTTTTCCACAAAGCTAGTTAAAATGTTCAAAAGAAAAAATAATAAAAAACATTAGAACTAACACAAGCTGGTTACATTTTCCATTGGTTTGCTAGCCAGGATAAATCTTTCCTTTTGCCTAGCAAAAATTTCTTTTAACTTTCCCTGAACTCTAATAGAGATTGTATCTTTTTATGAATCCATAGAAAGTCTATGACTCCGATTCCTTGGATGCTGTCTTAATGTAAGCATTAATTAACGATAGCTCCCCAAGCACCGTAAAGTTAGGTGTTCAAAAAGGTGCTCAGCTGAGTTCAGATCCAGCTAGTTGTGTCCTACAAGACCGTTCCCTGAAACAGTGAAAGATGTTTTCTGGCATTACATTCTCCTTTTTCTAGGACTTACTTTGCTTAGAATGTTCAAGGAATTTTCCAGTGTTGCTGTTCCCCACAGGCTGATTGCAGTAGTAAAGGGTATACAATCCCTCATACTTCGCTAATTCAGTTTTACTGTAAAAAGCTTCTGTTTTTCATCCAAATTGCAACAGCTTTTAACTTCAGTCCTCCAAGACCCCATGTGTGCACTGCATCTTACTATTATGCATAGTTAGAGATCTGCTAACCAGGTACAAATCATACTGCCAGTTGCAATGAAAGCAATGAAGGTGATGGAAGAAGGTGGAAGACATGCACATGTATTTTACTTCTTTTCCTCTTTAACTTTGTCTCCTCCACCACCATCTTATCTCCAGTTACTTTCCCCAAATTTTGCTGAAATCTGTGCAGCAGAGATCACGTTTCCCATGCTTGTCAGGAGCACCAGGAATAGTGCAAGGCAATGGCTAGCTCCTCTCTACCTACTGTATCAGTGATTTTTTCCTCTCCTTCTTTGGTTAAGGTACTGTCAGTCAAGGGAAAAGTTCTTTTCCCCCTTGTGAAGGTTTTAGTACCAGGCACTAGGCAGCAATTCAGCATGGTGATGGGTACCATTCTGCAAACCCAAATGCACAGACTAAAAGGAACTCCAGAGATTCCCATTAGATAAAGCCTTGGTTATGTTTTTGCTAGGAAAGAGAATGTGGCCTCCCAGACAGATGTGTAATCAAAGGTAAAGATATACAAACTAATTTTACGCTTTCTAATACAGACCATAAATCATCCTCATTTAGCACTGCCTCCTCCCCTGCCCCACCCCAGCCTCATATGTACTGATCAGTCAAACATTTTTTATTTCTCACTAGACAATTACTTTTAAAATTGCTGTGCTCTTACCTTTCATGACTGGTCTGTTCCTCATGGGGATTGTCGAGCACAAAATGCCAACAGAATGACTTCTGTTCCATATATCTTCCTAGACATCTGCTAAATCCAACCCATTCCCAGCTGAATCTAGATGATTTGGCTGTAGAGACTGGATTACTTCTGATGGTCAGCAGATTGATAGCCAAAAATGTGGGTCTGGCTCTAACTGTTAGTAAAATTGACTACAGCACAGAGCAATGGGATATCCCAGCTGCTCACATCCCAGTCTTTGTCTCAATATCCACTTTTAAATTGGGAGATACCAGTCAGCAGTGCTGTCTGCTACGCCTCATCTGAGTGACTGGGAAAAAATCTGCTTCACTCAGAGCCAAATCAAGTGACATCTTTTCCAAAGCTGAACTGACATGAAGGCAAGGATGCCTCAGCTATAAAGAAACACTTGTTAATAGGAAAGCACTAAAACAAATTGATATTTAGAGCTAGGGATTTTGAGTCTCAACCATTTGCTCATACTTGAACATACTGAATTACATGCAGTGAGTATTCTATTTCATCCAAACCATCCAACTTCTTTCTTTTTTACTAAGGAATTCATCAAATCAGTAATCATTTATTCTTGGAAAGACGTTTAGAACAAAACAATATGTTGCTCAATAGCTTTGTAACAGCTGACTGCAGTCTCCATATGACCACCTCTAACATGCTCAGATAATGCCCGTGATTGACATTTCCAATCCCAGAATGGCTCACAGGCTTTGTTGTATCTCATTTTAATATACAGCAATCCGGTGTGCCTCTGCTAACAGTTCTTTTCTAGGAAACTTCTACATCAACATTAAATAACTTTCTAATTGAAAAGGCAATGAAAAGACACAGCTTATGATTTAAATACTAATTGCTTCGGATCTCAAAAGAAAACTATCTGTAACATACAAACTCTCTGTCTGGGGTGCTGGTGTCTCTGGCTAGCCTCTCTTGAGCAGAGATTCATTACTCAAAAATAACAGGAGCTGCTATTTCACCTGTATCCACAGTCTTTTGTGATGCACAATCCTGTTGCATTTGAAAGAAGGTGGATTGGGCTTTTTTCTGATTTCAGTGGGATAAGAAGTTTCTTCCAGCACCTTTGTCAAATCATAAGACAGTTCACTCTTCTTCACCCTGCTGCAGAGCTTTTGGGCTGGCCAGAGGAAGGATCTTGGTGACATGGCAGAATCTTTGAGCTGCCTTCCTCCCTGGAAAAACCTGCTCATGATCTCCATCTGGCTCCACTAGTGCCCGGGAGAGTTACCATACTGAGCAGTGGGTATCTTTTTGCAGATGACAGACCTGCTTCTGGCCTTAACTCTGCCAGTGTAATTCCCCATCAATTATGCAGGTGCTCCAAAGATGCTACTGAAGGGTCCTTGTGGGTTCATACGCTCCTGCCAACTACATCTCAGTAAACCCTGCTGAGCTGCCCAGTAAAGCTCTTCACATACAAAGTCCTTCAACGTCCAAAGCTCTCTGGCCTCCTTTCTGTCATATACAGGTCAGGCTGCCCAGAGAAACTAGTGACACCAATATGTGAAGGGCATTAAGGTTCAATCTGTTCTTCATTCTTCTTCCTTCTCTTCCTACACTTTGCAGTCCTATCAGCTAATTAACAAATAACTGCAGAAGAAATTACTCAAATGCTTAAGGCACCACAGACAAGCACAGCCATGATACAAGAAGGACATGCTTCCAGGAATTTGCTTAATTCCTCATATCATTAGCCTCCAGGGAATATGAAGCCAGTAGATGACACTCACCCCCTCAGTACTAATGGAATATTGCAATGCATTAGAGACAAGAAAAAGTCCTACCTACCTATGACTCAGGAAATTCAGCTTAGAGGAGAACTCTGCTGCCATTGCCCCTTCCAAGACAGGCCATGGGATGGTGTGAGGAATGGAGTGGATACTTCTTAGAAGCTACACCTTATACAGCACACAACAACGTGTCTTTAACCAAGACTGGTATAGATGCTTTGAAGTCTTCTTTTTTATTTCAAGATCAAAATCAGTGGCATCATCCTAATAAACAAGAACCTTAACAGGCCAAGTTATGTCAGAGACTACTTCTCTACTTGCAGCCCACCAGAGCAGCTCTGCTTTCACAGCACTGCTACAGATAAGAAGTCAAGATGTATTTAGATGTTTAGGACATGATGAGAAGACCTGGATATGAAAAGATTTGTTGCTAGGAATGAGTCAAAGCCAGAGCCAAGCTGTGCTCTGTTTGGAAAACCAGCTTTATAGATTTCCCTGCCTCCCAGGCAATTGCCAAAAAAAGAAAAAAGAAAAAAAAAAAAAAAAGAAGAAGAAATGATCAATGTAAGAGAGAAGATAAATCTTCCTAAAGAGGTAGAGAAACAGAAGACTCCTCTTTCCATCAGAGTGCTAAATACACTGCTGGGTTTGGTGTTTAAAAGCCATATCAATTCTGCCATTGAAAAAACACTGAGACCCTTTGGACTACTTAGAAACAACAGTGAGAAAACCATTAGGCATGGAAAATAACGGAGCTGAGGAAAACTGGAGAACTGGGAACTCTTAAGTTTTCGAACTTGCACTGTCTCCATCTTGCTCAGTGGTCTTGTCAGCTTCCTGGGTCATCCCCTTAATCTGTTAAGGGCTGGGACATCCTGATTACCTCCTTTGGGAACCCCTGTCCCCTGAATCAAGAACTGAGCAGCAAAAAAGCAAGTTAAATGAAAAGAAGACAGCACTGACACACATGGCTTCTGGCAGAGGAGTTCAAATCAGCAAAATCTCTCCTCACCTGATACTCAAACTGGAAAATCCTTAATATCAGTCCATTTGTAAAACAGAAATCCTGCAGAGAGCTGGCCTTTCGACATTTATTTTCATGGTTTGATTTATTTTCAGACCTTCCTATCCAGATGTGCTAAGGCTTTCTTTTGCTACCTGTCCCTCAAAAAATAAATAGTGACACACAGGCAAGCCTGCACCTGCCACTCTGAGTCAGACCAGTCCTTGTACAGCGGAGATGAGCACTGCATCTCTGATAGCATTTAGTATCTACTTGTTTCTCAGGAACACCCAGGCTTGATTACCATAAAACTTGAATTCATCATTTACCCAGAGCTAATGAGAAGAATTATTAAAACATCCTGAAAATTAAGAATAATTTGCATAGACATACTTTCCCAATTGTTCTACTTTTCCTCTGAAAGTCATGAAAAAAATACAGCTTTCAGCTATATAAAAAGTGACTCTCATTAACTGTCCATTAGTTGTCAATCTAAGGTAATTTGCATAACCAAATTAAAGCAGTTGACTTCCTTTATATTTACCTTAAGCACTTGGAATCTTAAGATTACTGTCTGAAAATTCATGGATATATGTATGAAATTAACTAATAAGCTATTCAAATTGGTATGATTTGCATATTTGAAGCTAATTAAAAAAGCAAGCTCTAGAATTTAAAAATCTTAGAATACACAGGAAATGAAGGGAAAAAAAGGTACGTGTAAGATTCCTTTGCTGTAAAAGTTACCTTGACCTTATTAACTGTATCCAAAATAGGTTTTTGTTGCATATGGATATGCTAATATTTCCCCAAGTATTTGAGCTCATGTGAAATCTATGTGAAATACATATATATATATGTATATATATTACATCTATATGAGCTGGCACTTATATCAATGTATATTGACCCACATGAGTTAGTGCTGGCAGGAATGTAATGATAAACTTCTTTGCAGGTGTCACATATTTCACATTTTTCCTAATTCCACATACTGCACCAGATAAATATTTAGTTCCGTACTGCAAGAGATCTTACTTTCTTCTGCAGAGCTGTCTGAAGAGTAGCATATTACATTGCACTGGAACAACAGGGAGATCAGCAAGGTGGTTACCAGTTGCCTCAGTAAAGGCAGCATCATACACCTTGATTCCCTGTTTTCCTGTAACGAGGATGTCCCTTTCTAACAGACCCTAAAAACAAACCTCAGTTTATGAAATGAACCAAAAAACCTCTGGTGCTTCACACAAAATTGGAGCTGTGGGGAGGCTTGATCTTTTGTTTCACAAAAGCTCCTTGCAATTCTGACAGTTTTTCTCCTTTAAAATAGAATAAAAATTAAAAATTGCAAAATTCCAGTAAAAGATCATTCCAACAGAACTAGTTTGAGGAAAATCAAAACATTTGTCTCAGTAAAGTAAAAACAGTTCATTCTGGGAGTGATTTTTCATAGGTATATAACATTTCTAATTGAAATGAAAACTCAAACTGAAATGTGTTATTACAGACAGGACAAAATGTGAGATTTCAATCTTACTAACATTTCTGAAATGATTTTTTTTTCCAAAATTGACATGTTTCTACAGAACATTTCACTTTCAACATCAGCATTCTTCTACCAGAAAATATTTTTATAGCAAAGAATATAATTCTGGCTAGTTTTATTCAAAATATGCCCAGAAATTCTCAAAGAACTGTATTCTTAATGGAAGAATGCAGAGGTTTATCAGCTTGCCTGTTCCTGTTTTTTAACTAATAATTTGGTTTCACTGTAAGGTTGTGGGAATTGAGGATTATGCCTTCTGCAATCCAGTAGTGTTCCTGCACAGAGAAATACCAGATTCTTTTCTGCCTGGTCCTATAATAATTTCACAAACTTCAGTGGGAGGTGGATTATCTCTAGAGAGCTTGTGATTAAAACAACATGCAGCAGTGGCAGACAGATGACCCCGGAGAGGGTTATGGTAACTCCTTAGTGTAGTAGCAGACTATTACCTGCCAGCAGCCAGGTTGATTTGAAGCCGTGACTTTTTCTAGCTCTCCACAAATAGTTGTGTTAGCCTCCTGGGGTCACTTCAGCCTTTTGACACTACAAATGCAACAGAAAGTCTAGTGGCTTTTCTCTTACCATGTCTCCAGGACATTGATAGATTCTAAATCTCTCTCTCCCATTATACCCTGGTAAATTCTCATTCTTCTTGAAGCTCATATCCTTGCAGATCCCACCCCAGCTTGTGTGTAACCCACATGTGCAATAGAAAAATCTTCAGAATAATAGTGGGCTGGCTTGCAGTTGCCCTATATGTGCCCTCTACATCCAGTCAAGCTGTAAGTGGCCAAGTAGCTGAGACAGTCCTTGAGTTCTTTCTCACTCCCTGTAACAACAAAATTAAATCACTGTTGCCTGCCAGGTATCCCTTAGTCAAACTGCTTTTAGTTTCCCTTAAAATATTACCTATGTTGGTAAGACATTGTCACTTCCCCAGAAAGTCTCCTTCTATCCTTCTGATTCATTTTGTAGCCAAGAAAGTTAGAGATGCAGTATGACCAAAGTAGGCAGGACTCTTAGAGGACTTCCATGTACAAAGAACTTGTGCGCAAAAAGATTGACATCCTAGAATTGCAGATGAGCTACACAGCACTGCAACCTGCTCAAGTGAACTCCACAGTACGGATTCGCAGAAACATCTTTCCTGCAAGGAGTATAAAAAAGCACAAGATGAACATCTGTCACCCCTAACCCGTGTTAGAAAGCTAACAGATCAATGGAGAAGTTTCCAACAAATACAGCATCTTCATCTGTAGCTTTTCATTTTCCAATTGTCGACAGCAATCAAGCAAACATCTTAGCAGACATCCATCACCAACAACCAACTACTGCAAGTGGTCTTTGAAAAGCTTCATCTACAACCCACATAGTCAGTGGAGACATACAATTAGAGATCATTTTTCACGAACAGCAACATAAGCATCTAACCATTTGTTCTCATGAGAAATATGTGAAGATGCTCTCTCAGATCACTGTGCCAAAGTTTCAGACACAAATTTCCTCTCATCTCAAATCTAGGACTGTCAGGCAAAATTAGAAGACTGTTATTGTAGGACTACATTGACTGAGACGACTCTGACTAACAAAGACAACAATAACTCTGTATATTCAGCTGCTTACAGATTCCCCAGATCAAACCATGCCCAAGTTCTCTGCAACTTTAAAATTAGGTTCTGTCTCACAGGGGCTACAAGAAGAGATTTCTCCCTACAAATAGAAGAAGTCTTGCTAGAAAGTTAAAAACTATCAGAAAGGAAGTTTTACTCCTCAAAGGTGGGGGGAAAATCTATGTGGACTTCCTAGCACCGACTGAATCCACTGAGGGAACTGAACTCAACATCTTACACTGTTTTCTGTGGTGTAAAAAATCACTACCATCTGCACTGATGGTAATGGGAATGCCACCTGCCTGTACTGACATCTCAGTCGTAGGCAAGCTTCTAAAAGTACTGAAAAATACCAGCAATTAAGGAACCTCTTTGAATGTATCAATTCAATTTGTGCTGTACAAACCTAATGGAGCTCCCCTTCAGACATTTTTTGGTACTGTTTCTCTGGATGGCCCTTGTAGTTGTCAGTAAACCAGCCAAAAATCTCAGGAGACTCAAACCTCTCAAAGTACTCCTCCATCTCCAGTGTTTCACTGGGACTAGGTAGGACTGGTATCTCTCCTCAGGATTTTTCTACTGAAACTTTTATTTAAATCTGTCTGTTAATTCAGATTATCATTTTATTCCAAATGTTTATCTATCCAGAAGATATTCTAAGCCATGGATATTTCAAGGGGCTTCAATACTATGGGGACAGTACAAAATCTTTTAGTCCTTATGCTTGTGTTTTAGCTTCTGTTGTTACAGCTCTGAGAAGCCAAGCCATCACCTCTGAAGAATTTCAGAATGGATTATGTTAAGGCATCAGTATGCTATGATATTGACTGTTACAAATTGCCACTGAAACACTGAAATTGATTCTCCTGGAGTGCAAATTTTATCCTCTCCTGGCTTACCAAGCATTCAGTGTTTGGAAAGCCCCTAAGCACAATAATCCCCTTACCTCTGTGTAACACTATATCCCTGACTTGAGTGCAAGATCGGACACCAAGTTTGATATGTCAGTCAGGATAGCTATTCAAAAGACTCTGATGCTCCCTGAACTCACCTGGATGTGGTATGTTCTTTGCTAACAGCCACCAGGAAGCCTCACTCCCACCTACCCAGGGGGAGCACGCTGCACAGACAGCAGGATTACCAGGAAATCAGAACTATCAGTTACCTTATTTGGTGCTTTGGCCTCTGAGATTTTAAGCCTATCTGTTGAGAGGCACTTTTCTTTCCCATAGTCCTCCCCACACAGGAACCTGAATTAATGATTGGCATAAGCCATGCCTTTCATTTTTGTGTCTGTAGGGGCTATAAGGACATGCACAGGTTAGCAGCAGCTCAAGCAATGTGGTGGTGATATGAAAGACTGGCATTTTGACACATACATAGAACATCATTCAACTCAGGTACATGTGGGCAACAATATTCTGAAGAGCTTTCCAGACATGCTTCAGGATTCCCTCAGCATTTCACCTACCAAATCTTTATTTTGGCTTCCAATACCTTTTTCTCTATTTCTTGACCTCTTCTGCTCCCAAACATCTCTGTTACCTTTTTAAATATGGTAGTATCAAGAAAAAGAAAAAAAATGGCCCAAGTAGTTCCACTGCATTTGTCCCTGTTGAGTGTCTTTATGCAGAAGCACCTGCCTCAGATATTTCTCTTTCCACTTTTAATCTGGAGGTCCTCTTTTATATCATTCTTATGTACCCCTGGGCTTGTTTGTGATCCAGTCACTTTGGGTCCCTTTTTTCTACAACAGAAGTTGCTCAGTGCATTATCTCTTAGTTACACTGTTACTGCTTTTGCCCTTTCTCATTCAGTTATGTGCATGTTACTTGTGTGCCACGTGACAGGAACAGGGTGGAATAGCTGAAGTTCCTTTGCAGGTTAGACCACATACAGTGGGAGGGATGTCTGTAAGTTTTAGAGAGTAGAGCCTATGCCACCTTCTTTTAAGTGGTGTTATTTCTCAAAAAGCTTTTTCAAAGATATTATAGAGATGAAGATTTGCTTTTGTACATTGTTCTGAGATTTGTAGAAATTAAATCCTGTCCAGGGTAGACGGGAATTAGACACTGGATTTAATTCCAAGTACCTATCACCATGATTTCCTTCCCTGTGAACTGAGGTGACTACTATATTCTTGGGTGCCCAGTGCCTGTCCTTGTACTAAAATTGGCATAGCTGCATCACTTGCAGGGTTAAAAACTCTCAAAAAAAGTAGAAATCTTTCTCTCTACAGTATAGTTAGGAATGGCCACTGTTGAAAGTCTCAACAAGAAGTTCTCAGATATCTGTGTTCAGTCCATTTGGTGGCTCTTTAGCACAGGTGGAAAATGGTGGGATGTGGCTTCTCTCTCAAACACTTGTGGATACCAAAGAAGGTATTTAGCAACCCCCAGCTCACCATCTCCCCATTATATATCCATGCACAAAACACTGTATGAGCACAAGCATATCAAGAGCCTCAGCCCACTATGCCAGAGTCTATACAAATATCACCTGCCAGCATTAACAGAAACTCTCCTGTGCTGCTTTTGAGCTTTTGTTGTAGTTACTGATATAATTTATTTCATATTGGACCCCATCTTAAAACATAGGCCAGTTAGGGGAATGAGAGAGGAATCAGTCAACCTCTGCTTTCTTAGCAGTGCCAGAGATACTCAGAACATGTGGTTCATAGATTTTAACACCTTGTCAACTTCTTGAAGTTGAGCCTTCCATTTCAACAGTGCAGTCTTATCTCCTTATATAGTCATATCTTTTATACATAATTTTTTACTCTGTTACACTACTATTATTCTCACTTTCATGTGAAATATTAATGATAATAAAGTGACAATTAAGATACAGTATTCCAGTATTCCAGTAACTTACAAGGCTTCCTCAGACAGTCAGTCAGGACTGCACTGAGATGTACTGACATTGTCAGCCAGGAAGGATGCAGAATCCTGAAAGGTGCTGAAAACTTTCTGGGTACCTTCAGTCAAATCACAGGTGCTTTGTACCGTCTACCAGGAACGCAGCAACTAGCAGGTTGAGGCTTTCTCCTATTATTAGAAAAAGATGAGTTGAAAAACTGATAGAAAGTGGAAGGGATGGAACAGGGAAAGTCACTGTTGGAAAGGAGAGGTTTGCCCAGCAACATGAAATCAAAATTTACACCTGGTCGGGAAGAAACATCTCTGTGGGCACCACTCCCTTGTTTCGTATTCAAGCCATATTTTGCCCGTATGTGATCTGAAAAAAAACCACAAGACCAAACATGTGAAAGAGAAGGAAAAAAGCAACGAGAGCTGACAATGCCAAACCAATCAGTTAACCCAAAACAATAGTATATGATTAGGTGTAGCTTGGGTTTTTAATTGTTCTCATTTGTATGTATCACCAAATAGGCTGGGCATCCAAAATACAGTTTTTATTTAGGTAATAACAAAATTCAATGCCAGTTTGGTTAGTGCAGTGTGCTTAGAGAGCAGGAGCACACTGCAGGAGTCCTTTGTGGCACTAGAGGGGAATTCTGCCATTGGAAGAAGAAATGTATCAGTTTCAGCTTTGCTAACATAGTCACAGGAATTAATGTCAGACAGGTTTGCCATATAGGGCATATTATGGAGGTTAAGCCTGGAGGATTATGCTACCATTTAACTGAAGGACTCTCAGTGAAGTTGTTTTTATTTATTTTTAATTCTGTTTCTTCCACCTAAGGGTATTTTCTGCCTCAGGTGTTTTTTTAGAATTGACATCGGTATTGGAAGGGGCCCCAGAAGTTAATCAAGGACTAAGGTCAGACACAGTGTTTGCAGCAATTCAATTGTTCCCAGGATGGCTGGGACTCAGCTCAGCTCAGCCTCAGTGGGCAGATCCATTAGGTCCCTGGGACTTTACTGGGACTTGGCTGAAGTCAGAGCAAGCTAAACAACAACTTTACCAACTCACTTTCCCCAGCTAACAGTGGGTTCTGTAGGATTGCCAAGAGCATGATTATGCTATCCTAGCCCATTGTTTTATTAACAACAATGTAATCACTGAGAACTACTTGTAAGGGAATGGGGATATATAAATAGAAAGTGTTGCTTTAGCATTGGGTTATTAACAGTTTACAAATCAGACTGATGCACTAGAAGCTGGCTGTTCCCTATGCAGACATGGCCTAGATCTGAGCTGGGGAGTTAAATCGGCCCCTGTATTGATCGTGACAGTAGAGATACCAGAAACATTTTAACAATATCAGTACTTCCACTACCTGGGTTCCAGGATGTCTAACACTGATACTGGGTCAAATTCACATGTGGTGTTAGTGGGTACAGCTCACATCAAATTCAATGGGAGTTGTTCCTACTTCTGCCATGGCCAACTTTGATCCTGTATATCCCAGGGAATGAGCCCAGCCTCTTGTGCATTTCTTTCACACTCCCATTTGCCCTCTTCTGCCATTTTGTTGCTCCTGTGTTAGCCAGGACCTAGTTTACTAGGCCTCTTGATTGGAGACTTATTACAGCTTATTTCTGTCTGCCTTTCTTTAAAGCCAGCTGAACATACCCAATGCTCTTCCTCTATGGTAAGACCGAAAATACAGACCACCCTCCCAGCTTCTGTGACACTCTTTCTAACACACTCCTTTATTCTTTTCCCCTGATCACAAGTTGTCTCTCCAAGCCCAGCCTAGTTATTTGTGCATGAAGCTGCCATGTTGTGTATTGGTGTGAGTCTGGTGTTCACGTGAGCTGTGAATATGCTGCACATGTGTATTTCTTGTGCATCCTGAGCTTTCCTTTGGTCAAGTTAACTGTTGTTCTGCCTTCTAATGAATCACCAAGAGAGAACGAGAACTGATGAGATTTCTTGTTAGCAACACACTTTCAGGATCAATGTGACACTGAATGGGTTTGCAATGTGACCTCATGTCCAAGCTTACAGACTAGAAAGGATTAGGACTCGGAAGCTCCTCTTTAATGAGGTGATGTCACTGTAACTTTAGAGTTCATGCTTTGCACACATAAGAATAAGATGTGCAATGGTGCACACAAATGATGCTGCCTTGATGTACAAGGCAGTTCCCACACTACCCCAACAAAGTTGCAGTAAGTCCAGGCTTTGATTGCCACTTCGTATGAGTTCCCTCCTCTGGCAAAGATATGCCATCAAAAGGCGGGTTGAAAGCAAGGAAGAAGTAAGCAAGGCCACTCAGACACTGGCTAATCTGTAGCCACCTAGTCCTAAAATGAAACACAATCTCCCTCAGGCCTGCTTTTGGCTAAGTGGTTTGACACCAGTAAGTTGCAGGGAATTGGAGGAAGTGGTTCCACTTTGTCCACTGCTTTCACTTTGTCTAACCCAGGAAAGTAGGGCTAATTTTCTGCTTACAACTCCTGCCTCCTCTCAGCAAGGAAAGGTGAGACGATGCTAAAACCTGTTACCAGATCAGTGTCCCAGCTCATTGCCACCCAAAGGGCCAAGCCCATGACAGCATTGGCAGTTAAAGTAAGCAAACACCTTTTTCTTAGGCACAACTCCAGCAAGACTGCTTTTTTAAATTTGAACCTCAGCTCTCCTTTAGGTGGTATTGGAATTTAGCTTTTTACAGAAAGCTGAAGGAACTGCTGTAGGATTGGGAGAGGTGTGCGACCTTATAGTCAGCCCTCTGGAACTGTAGTTCTGAGGGTATTGAATGCCATGATTATTTGATTGCTCAGAGGCCAGATTCTCTCCTCTACCTTCAAAGCAATTCCCTGCCATTCACTAAAGCACCCAGGCTGTGGTCCCAGCTTGGAAAAAGAGGATGATGTTAGATTCAGGGAGCACTCAGGCTATTCCTTGGCATAGCCTGTTCCCCTAGTCTTTCCCGCCCTGTTACTGCATGGGCAGCTAGCATCAACCTTTGCTGCATACGGGAGGAAGATAGTCAAACTGCGGCTCTAGTGTAGTCCTGAAATATTAAACGTACTGCTGTGCTTTCTGTGAGAGTCAAGCTCACTTGCACACAGAACAGCAGCAAACAGCTACACCCACTGCGCAACACTGCCACTGCCTGACAGATGCCAGGGCACAGATCTGGCTGTGGAGCACAGGCTGGAAGTAGGAGCAAGCACACAGCACAGGTACATGTTCTCATCTGCACATGTTGGCTTTTAATCACAGAAATATGCATCCAGGCAGTTTCTATGCCTTGGATTTTATAAGAAGTAGAAACGCAAGCAGATGCTGTTTTTGTTGCCTTGTGACAGGAAATCCAAAGGGTCTGTTCTCTCTTGGTTTACACAGTGGTGAGTAGTTAACAGCAGGGGTGATCTGCACTGTTTCTTTGTCCTAAACATTGCTCTTTGGGGGCTTAGACTCAAACTCTGGACTTTGCAATATGGATGGGGATAGAAATGGGGTATCTGTGCACTTTGCTCCACGGGCAGGTCAAGTAGCAGGATGACAGTGTTATCTCCCCATGTGGCAGAAGGTTACATTCCCACAGTGCTTCTAGTGGCAACCACCAGCTCCACAGATTTCGCACAGTATTTTAGGGGTTAATGACCTGGGAACCACATTGCATTTTCTGTGCATTGCCTCCCCTCGAGCTAGACAGCGGGTTCCTCACAGAGGCCCAGGTAAGCCTGCTGACATCTCAGCATTCAGAAATCTGTTGCCTTCACATGTGTGAAGTGTGAGGAATGTCAAAGCTGGTTACAGGCCCAGGGGAAAATGCTTAGGGACAAAGCAGATGCTGTAAGAGGCCAGAAAAAAGACTATTTAAAAATACTGCACGCCTGAACGGTAGCAATGAAGCCAAAATAAAATGTTTTTTTTTAAAAAAAAAAAAAAGGCAGTGCACAGACTGTGGGAAATACAAAGGGGTCATGAGAAACGCAAAAGGTCCAAATGCAGAGCAGCGGGAGAGAGCAACCACAGCTCAGCACCTAGAAGTTCAGCCACAGCAGCATAGGAGCAGCAGGGCTGTCAGAGATACAAGAAACACTAGCAGCTGAGCTGGGGGCAACACATGCCGTGCCCTCGCAGGGCTTCGCACACCAAAGCAGAGTTGGGACCTGCTACTGTTTCCCAGCAGAGCCAGCTACACATGTCAGATGCACAGCACCAGACTCACTAGAGCTGCTGGCAGAGGTTCCTGCTGTGGTAGCTTCAGAGGCAGGTCCAAAGAGAAAGTATCTTTCTCCTCCAGTACAGTATCAAAGGAGAATGACCTCTTACCAAGGTGATGATGAGGGGGAAGTTGAGCATAAACAATCTCTGATTGCTAAAAGTCCGGGCATCTTCAGCAGAGATGCTGATGGCCTTGAAAGCCCCCTTAGAATAGCATCACCACCATGGGAGAGAAGGCAGGCCAAGCCAGCATCCGTCTGTCCTTGAGCTGCTGGGGTAGTGCCACACCCGGGAGCATGCCCAGGACCAGGAACAGTGCAGTGAGCTCTCGGCGTAGTGTTTTCTGTGATCCAGGGTCTTTGTTCCTCTCACACTGTTGTAACTCCTGCCTCTGTGCCAATGGCTTCCAGAATGCAGAGGAAAACTCTCGCATCTCAATCACCTTCTTCCGACTCTTCCGCGTGATGCGTCTTGTGAAGCTCCTGAGCCGAGGGGAGGGCATCCGGACTCTGCTTTGGACCTTCATCAAGTCCTTCCAGGTAGTCCTTTACTTATCTCAAAGTATATATAATACCTAATTCTTTTTACCCTTTGTTGCCCCTCAAAGAGGGGTTTCCCATAAGTGGAAGTGCCTGAGTACAAAGGATGCACATCAGTCCTGTGTGTGGAAGTGACATATGGCATGAATGAGACTCAAGTAAACAGGGCTCATGGTGGATGACTGCGTGGGTATGAGTTTCATCTTTAAAGCATGAGTAAGTGCTTGAGACCTTCCTGAACAGCCTTGATAACTCAGTTCAACTCAGTTACAGTCTGTAATCCTGTTGATCTTTTTTTCCATTTTAGTTGTATTTTATGTCTGTTATTGTAGGTGAAATTCACATCTGAGGAGAAGGCTTGGGTCTCAATTAAATTTCTCTTAAGCCTTGTTTTGAGGATTGCCAGTGAGTATTAGAGGTGTGTGGCCCCTGTGCTTCATTCAGGAAGAATTTCATCTTTTCTGCCTTAAACCTTTGGCCTCGATAACAATGCTATTAAATTGCTGCTGCTTTTGCCCTGGATGCAGCTGCATTTTGGTGGTAGGTAAAGTATCAGAGTAGATAGGGGAAGGAGAAGGAGACCAGACTGCATAAGAATTATCATCTCTGTGAGAAACAAACACCAAGAGATATCTACTCACTAGAAATACTGCTTTCAAACCATCTAGTAGTAGAATGATGTATAGAAGAAAGGTAGTTAGAGATGAAGCGTGACATGTTTCTGCATTTTACAACTATTTGACCTGGATTTACTGGGCCAGCACAACCTAGATGTTAGCTGAGGTAGTGTCAAGGAAAACACAGCACAGTAATACAAATGGTGGTCTAAACATATGAAAAGATGCAGGACACACCACTGGGCAAAAGCATAAGAGAGTAACTTGCCAAACACAGAAGTCGTAGAACAGCAGTCAGATATTCCCCAGATTCAGGCTTTAAATGGTTGATAGCATTTTTACTGACTCAATGGTGAAGGAACTGATGCGAACTTTAAAGCTTAAACTTCACCAGCTACAACACAAGCTGGTACCACAGCCTGCTGTGCTGTAGATCACCATGACTTCTGTCTCTGTCAGCAGGAGTAGCACATGTTTACACCAGGGATCAAATTTGGACTCTTTCCAGTGCAGCTCCCAGGTCTTCTTGGTAGCCATACCACTGGGCTCATTTAAAAGACTCTCATTTTCCCCACTCCTTGACTACTGAAGCAGTAAGAATGTAGTATTGCACAGTAGTTTTCTGACACATCTACACCTGGAAAAAAGTATGCAACTTTTTCCATTGCTTATCTGGTTGCAAACTTTCAGGTAGTTATTTGAGCAGCTCCAGTGGGAACCATTTTGGTGGAGTGCATGAGAATGAGATGCACTTGGCAAAGCTCAGCCATCCCTGATACAGGGGCAGAGTCACACTTCCCATCTCCTTCGTTCCTTCCCCTTGCCCCTGGTTCCTCCAGTCACTTGAGCAACAGCTCACTCTTATCCTGAGCTCCACTTTTCCTGGCTCTTGGCTGGAGAGGATGAGATGGATGGGAAAGGGTGTGCCTGGTGCTTCCCTCCAGTGACCTTCAGACCTCTTTGATTAGAGAGTCAATCTCTCTTAGGCAAGGCTAAAGGGTGATGGGAGAAAGTATCAAGGGAGGTATCTTCCACAAAGGACAGAAAAAAAGCACTATGAGCAAGTGCCTTTTCCCTGGAAAGCCTTTAGCTGTTTGTAGCATGGTATTCTCTGCTAAGAGGGAGCTCCTCCTCTTGCAATTACTGTTAGCTAAGAATTACTTTCATAGCTAAGAATAGCCACAGTGCAGAGCTCTTAACTCAGCCACTCCCAACTGTCAAAATCTGGGATCCCTGTGGACTTTTTTGTCTGGCACAGGCTTTTCTCTGTGTCCCCACATGCTTTCAGGAAGTGTGTTTCCTCTTACAGGGCAGCTTAATAAGCAATGAATTTGTGCAGGAGTTCAGATCCCATTGCAACTACCAAGTGCCCTGTGCATGATGCACAATTCTTGCAACCGATCAGAAGAGTGTGTGGTGGGAAAAATGCTCAGCGGGGTTTCCGCCTGGAGACTCAGCGACAGAGACCAGACTGGCGAGTGGGAGGAGTAGGAAGTGAGAGGGGTGCTGAGAGCAAGGCAAGGCCGTGGGAATGAAAAGGACCAGTGGTAAAACCAGAGAAAGACAGAGCTGGAGAAGGACAGAGTTAAAAGAGTGGAGTATGGGAGATGGTGAGCTGAAGGAAGCATGGGGATTAAGGGGCAGAGATGAATAAGAAGGTACATCAATAGAGAGGAATGGGCTAAGCCGAAAAAAAGTGGAAGGAAAGTAGAAGGCCAGGAGGGATGAAAATCTTCCAATGCCTGTGTGAAAGATGGACAAACTCTGAAGGCTTATGTTGTTTATGTTCTGTCTGGACACTATGTCAGAAGCTCTTCTGAGGTCCTGTGTGACTCAAGTCCAGAGTGGATTGTCATAAAATATACGTAGTCAAACTCTGAGCTGATGTGTCTCCGTGGACTTTGGGGTAACCACACAGATTTGTCTGATCTCATAAAACAGAGGAATCTCTAAGTCTTAAGATGATGATTGCAGGCATTGTTCAAAGGTTTAAATTCAGGGCATCTTAATCAGATTTCTTTGAGACGATTTCTGCAGATCTTGGTCAAATCCCCATGGTGGTCAGTGAAAATTCTTCCAGAATTCCTCCTGTAGGATTTGACCATATTGAAATTTAACATAAACTTGAAATGTGTAAATAATCTCAAATAAAACCAAAATTTAATGTTGTGGGCATTTGATACACCATGAAGCAGGGTGTTCAAAATCCAGACCAGGGAGAGTGCTCGCATTTTCAGGACGAATATGTCCATGCATTACTTCTGAAGTAAAGTCTGATAATCTCTGGTCAGAGCGCAATGTTCAAAAGGAACAGAGTAGAAAATTCCTTGTGGAAAGCCCAAGCTTGTGAGGTCCACAGCTGTGCCCTTCATTCCTGCTAGTGGTGGAGGAAAGTGATAGCACTCAACACTGCTGATTGCACTGGCCTCTTCCTTACGAGCCAGCACTGCATATCAGGGCTCTGCATTTCCTCTTCAGCAGCTGATCACAGACACCTAGTGCATTGTAGACACCATCACAAGCATCTAATGTGGAACAGGGAACAAAGCTGGTGCTGCTGTAGGTCCTTAGGATGGTACCAGACATTGTAGGAGAAGCCTTCAACTTGGATCTTGACAGCTGTCGCATTTTTCATTCCACCAGATTGGATCCAGAAAAAACCACAGGCAAGTCATTGCTGTTAATCACAGAGTAATACTGATTACAATAGTTTTCTACTGTTGGTAAAGAGCTGTAGATACTGCCTGTGCCATTACTTTCCCTGCTGTATCATGGGCAGGATTGATTTGAAGGAGGCAGAGCCACACCACCACGAGTGGGAGAAGAGTCAGATCCTTGCTGTGCTGCCTGGCACCAGGGTGGTAGCAGGGAGGGCAAGCAAATGTGGGCCTATAGAGGCATCTAGTGGCCACATGTCTAAATTACAGACTCCAAGTTTTGGGGCTGCCTCAGCCAACATTGCCAAAGCCAGGAGCTATACGGGGCTACTGTGTGCCAAGCTCAATGGAGACACACTGCTCTTTCTCTCTCTTTTTTTTTTTTTTTTTTTCTTTTTTTCATTTCTAGGCTCTCCCCTATGTGGCTCTTTTAATAGTGATGTTGTTCTTCATCTACGCCGTGATTGGGATGCAGGTAAGTGATACTAAGGAGCTCAACTGTCTCTAACAGGGCAAGTCACTAGATCAATGTATGGTGGTAAGGACCTGCTATAATGTTTTCTCCCAGTAGTGTAACAAGGCAGCTTATCTTGACTGGCAAACATATCTGCGTATGGACTTCGAACAGGAACACAATACACACCAGCAAAACCAAAATGAACCCCTTTTAATAGCAGAACACAATAACATGGTAAAAGCAACATACCAACCCTCCACACTCCTGAAGGAATACACAGCAACTGTAGCAAAGGTGATTTACTGGCTTGCTCAAAGTAGTTGTTTCAGTGGGCTCATGGCCGTGTCACACTGAACAAACCTCATTTTTCTCTCAGATCACTTTTGCACTGGTGTAATTCCACTGAGTTGTAAAGAGCAGCTTTTGATTTACACCCATGAAAGCAAATACAGGATCAGACCCAATGTCTATGTTTGTGCCAGTTCTTCAGGAAGCTGCATCAATACAATATCCTATTCAGTTGGAAAAAATGAACTTGGAAGCAGCCTGAGCATTCATCTGTGCAAGGAACTGATGTTGCATGCAGACCACTGAAGAAAGTATGTGATGTAGGCACAGTTTGTGACAGTCCCAGCCTCATTTACTGTGCTTCTTTTCAAACTATGCTTCCCTTTCCATTTTGTATGTTAATCAAAGATCTCAGAGAAGTCAGCCATCTGGGACTAGAGACCAAAGTATAGAAAGGCATGACATAATTATTTCCAGAGGTCTTTAAATATGCCAGGCTTCTTGGTTTTACAATGCAGACAGAATTTGTAACAAAATTCATTTGACCTCTGTGACCATTTTTTGTTTCATGTTATTATAATCACATCTTTTTACAGACTCCCATTTACTCTTCCCCAGTTTGAAAAATAAAACTAATCATTTCTTGAATTATCATAGGTTATCTCATTTGGCCCCAGTAACTGCAGCTGTCATTTAATCTACCAGACTCACACTTTAAACTTGCCAGTTTTGCCTTTAATACCTAACTAGCTGAAATGGCAAGATCTTGACAGGATTACCTGTGCCATGTAGAAAATCACTTGAGAGTATTATGTTGGTGTTATGTAGCTACAGAAAGTATTAAAGATGGCTTCCAAGCACCTACCCAGCTTCCGTCTCTAATGATCCTATCACTACCAAGGCTAGATATAAGATTCTGTAATTCTGTTCTCTTTTCTGTGAACTAGTTCTAAGTCGGCTATTTAATCCTGGGGTTAGATTCGAACCTCTGTTTTAACCATTTCAGCAGCCTGAAGGTCATATAGCTCTCAGTCGTGTTGAACTAGATGACTTCTTTACTAGATCACTTTCTACTGTCCTTTCATCGACAAAAACAGGAATTCTTAATCTCCCTTCATTGCTTAGAGTCTGCAAACCCGTTATCATCACTTTTTGTCCTCATGGCATTTCAGATATTTGGTGTGCTGCTCTCTTGAACCTATTGACACATAAAGTTCCCTCACACATAGGGACACATAGGAAGGAAGATCCTTCCCCCCTCTGTTAAGCAGCACCCTTGAATGCCTAGATGTACCAGATCTGATGTCAACATAAGAATTTCCCATGTAAAGGAGACCTACCACTTTATCTCAGCTGCTCCCCTGACATGGAGGGGGACAACATTCAAGCCTTGCTATCTAATGCGCCCAAGTGCAAAAATACAAATTGATGCTGATGGATGAAGCTACTGATATAATGGTCCAAGAGGCACAGATTGAAGAGGCCAAGAGGGAAGAACCTCTACCTGCAGCTCTTCATGGCTGGCTAATGCAAAACACCTGTAGTAGCTGTTGCCTGTGCATCATGTGTGAGGGAAGCCGCGGGGTCTATAGGATGATCACAGACTTCCAGCATGGGAAGGTCCCTTGCCTACGCTTGCCTGAAATGAAAAACATGGGCTGCCTCAGCTCAAGCTGCCTCTGGGCATTTAAACTGTCTTCCTGCTCCTCCTCAATGCAGCTGGGGCTGTCGCTACTACCCACGGTGGGGCTGGGGAAGGCCCATACATCCAAGAACAACCCCTGCAGAAAGTGTATGTACAGACACTCCCTCCTGTCTGGAATGGCCTCCCCATCATTGTCCTTGTGCTTCACTCCACATCGTTATTTGTCTTAGGGTGTTAATTACCGGTGGCATTTGCTTGAAAAGAAGCTCCGTGTTTTCTCAGAGCTGCTGTGTTCCTGCTGCTCGTTTTGGCTACGAGATTACAGCTCTCAGTCCTTGAGATCTCTGTCATGTTGCTATCAATGGGGAATAAATAGTCCTGACTGATTATGTTGTGCAGAGACCTTTCTGCCAGGCAAGGCTTGTTAAGCTCTTAGTCCCAATGCCCATAAATACAAAAGCTATATAAGACTTTCTTAAAGATGCCTGAAACTCTCCCGGGCTGGAGACTTTACATCTCAGAGCAGGCTCCCAAAAGGTGTGCTCATCATTGTAGGCTTTGTCCAGTGACTGGGTGAACTGTACTTGATGCAGCAATGGTTGGCTGGGCATGGAAGGAAGCTGTAAGACATTTTTATGGATTTAAGGAAAGGGCTGTTAGATTCCAAGTTAAAACTTGGAATAGTCAAGGGATGGGGCACAGACAACCCCAAGTAGGTTGAAATAGCTTTGTAATGAGAACTGTACTGATGCACGACTGTTGAAGTAAAGACAGAAGCAGAATTTGTCTTATACAGTGCCCTAAACTGTTACCAGCACTTTGTACCTAAGACCAAATTCCTTGAGGCCCCATAATTCTTGAGTTGCCTTCTCCGCAAAAGTGTTGCCCCTGCAGAGCACCTCAAAACAATGCACAAGCCAGCAGTCTACTTCAATTCCACAGGGCAGACCCACTGCTTTCAGTTGCATTATGAGGCTTTCAAAACAGACCTTCTCCCTCATATGCCTGTCTTTTTTACATCACTAACCTTTGTCCCTGATTTCATCTCTTTTGTTATTTTCTTGAATTGCTCCATTCCCTTTTTCTCTGGGCAAATCTAGTCATCATCTTTGCACTGCTGCATTCTGGGGGGTTCTAAAACACTGCCTGGTGATGAACATGGTTACTAGAGGCACAGACATTTGGATAATCTCCAGACCCAAGGCAATGTACTGTACATTGTTTTTGGAAGATGCAAGGCATCTCACAGAGTTGGAAGCTCAAGGCTTTGCAGCTGATGGTCTTTTGCTGTGATTTCCTCCTGGTAAAGACAGATAAGCAATGAAGGAAGGAGCCTTTTTTTCTGTGTTGTTAACTTATTTCAGCTGGACCCCCTCCCCATATAAGTGCCTGTTAAAATAAGACCCCGTACCACTTATTCACAGTGTATGACATAAGGAAGGATGTGTTGTTTAAACAAGAGATGCTTCTTGTTACAGTGTGAGTGCTTTTCTCATGATAAAGCACAAGCAAGGGAACCAAGAGCCAATATGAAAGACCGGTGGAAATGTTTTGTAAGTGACAAGCAGATCCCATTATATATCAGATCCCCTGAGCCAGAGTGAAATGAAGAGCTACAAGTGACAAGAGGGTTGGGGGTTTTGCAAGGCTAACCTGAAAAGACCTCTGCTTTCTGCCAGGTGTTTGGTAAAATTGCGCTGAATGATACCACAGAAATCAACCGCAACAACAACTTCCAGACCTTCCCCCAAGCAGTGCTGCTGCTTTTCAGGTGGGTGTCTGACAGTTCTGGATAGTGTCAGTCTGGGAGCACTATTCCTTTGCTCTTGGACACAGCTTATCTGCTTCTGCCATGTCATGCTCACAAGGTGAGTAGAAACATGTTGTACCTTAGCAGGGGAGCCTAGGAGTTACGTCAGATCAAAGAGCTGGTGTGTTAACCCTCACACCTGCCAGCTGACACAGGCCACCACCCAGTGTCCCAGGAGGGAGGCAAGTCCTCCTACTGAAAAGGAAGATGGACGGTTGTTCAGCTCTCTCAAATGTTGATATTCGTCATTAAGTCCTCCTTCCTTTTAAATCCAGCCAATATGACTTGCTGCTTACTGTAGCAGGGAAAGGGACATGAACCCTGCATGTGCCTTGGCATGGCCATGCCTAGCTCAGCTTAGCCTACCATCATGCTCCAGTTGTGGCTAGGTGTGCCAGGACCAGGAAAGGGTGCTGAAGAGAGGGGAGAGAAGCGTTGGGAGCTGGCAGGAATTCAGCACTCTCCTTTTGTTTGCAAGGAAGTGGAGCAAGGGAAAGGAGGGGGACTAATATCAGAGGTCTCCCCCTCCACTTAGCCTCATGTAATCCATAGCCACATCACATGAGTCTCCATGACTCTGGCAGGCTGGAGCATGACAGCCCCACATCCAGACTAGACAGAGTAAGTAAGGAACAATATTGACAATGGCAGCAAAGCCAGAGAGAGAGTAGTGGGATATGCGAATGTATGTCACAGCTAGGCCATCTCTCTTCCCTGATAGGCCTAACTTGCTCTTAATTGACCTCAGTGGCAAAATTCCCATTAACATCCATGGGAACAGGAGCAGCTTGCTAATGTACCAGTCCCTCCTCTTTCAAATCGAAGGTGACTGTTGACTTGCCTTGCCCTTTGCTGTGTCCAGGTGTGCCACAGGTGAGGCCTGGCAGGAAATCATGCTGGCGTGTCTCCCAGACAAAAAGTGCGATCCGGAGTCAGAACCGGCCAACTCCACAGAAGCTGATCACTCCTGCGGGAGCAGCTTCGCCGTCTTCTATTTCATCAGCTTCTACATGCTCTGTGCCTTCCTGGTGAGTCTGTACTGGCAACCTAAATGTGCCCTATGTTAGACTGAGTCCCAGCCTTCCCAGGCCTCAGTGCTGCACAGCAGAAAAATGATCTCAAAGACAGGAAATCTCCCCATCACATCTTTCCCGTGACAGCACTCCCTTGATCACCGCAATTCCTGCCTCTCTTTAGAGCTCTGGGGGATGCTCTGCTTCCAGTCCCAATCCTTTGTGCACAGCAAAGGAATGCTCTTTCCCCCTCCCCCTCAATGAGAAAACGAAATTAGCGTGTTGTGGGCTGTGCTGAGGCTAGCAACGCCTCGGCCACACTTCCCACCTTCCCTCCTACCTTCCTTCTGCCTGCTGAGCAGGTTTTTCCTCCCCTGCCAGCAGCAATGACTGTGAGAATACACATATCCCACTTGCATCTGCTCAGTGTTGGCAATGCGGCATTGCAAAACTCTCCCAGTGAACAGCAGCAACATTTTAAAAGGCTTGGTCTTGGGTCAAGAGAAAGGACTTTGATCTCAGCCCCACTGCTTTTAAAGGATAAATCCCAGGTTCTCCCACCACTATCACATTCTTCTGGTAAAAGGCATGGGTAAATAAAATGCCATCACAGCATGTCTAAGAAGTCAGCAAACTTGAGCCACATCCATTCAGTTGGGAGGAGAAAGATAGATCAGCTAAGAACATCCTGTCTCTAGGATCATCCCATTTAAATTGGGGAGCTGACATGGGGGAACAGAGAAACCCCCCCACAAATGGATTCCCAGTTTTGCGAGTCAAAGTCCAAACCTTGAACTGGGAACCTGGTGAAGTCTGCTGTTACCTGCCACCAAGTCATCTCTGTCCTTGTTTGCAGATCATCAATCTTTTTGTAGCTGTTATAATGGATAACTTTGATTACCTGACACGGGACTGGTCCATTTTAGGACCACACCACCTGGATGAGTTTAAAAGGATCTGGGCAGAGTATGATCCTGAAGCCAAGTAAGTAACCCACCAGGAATACTAGTACTTCTCAGGAGAACAGGCCTGTAATTTTCTAGTCTCTAGACCCACTGCAGTCAGTGCCATGTTTCTCCTGCAGGAACACTTTCTCTCTGCAAAAATACTAAAATAGATACCTACACAAGGTATTTCTGCTGAACCCAGTGGCCAGCAGAGCTGAGATACATACAGGAGTCTCAGCATCTAGGCTGCTTTTTTACCTGACAGGATATTGTTTCACCTTCAGTCTGGGGCAGGGGTGGATACAAGTTGTTTAGGGAGCTTAGGGAGTTGTTAGGGAAATTCAGAGGAGGTCAGAGGGTTGTTTTACTGTGACATATGTTGCGAGTGTATTGAATCCAAGCTGTGAATCTTCTGTTTGACTTTCTACTCACAGTAGAGCTTCGGTGCTCAAATCTCCATTTTGTAACATGTCATATGGGCCCATCACAACTTGTACCTTCACATGACTGCATTACACGGTCTTCAGGGTTGTTCACATCAGCAGACTTGCAGAGATTCAAAGTTACACAAGAATAGCAAGAATAAGTCATATAGAAGTTTAACTGTCATGTGTTAGTACATGCTCTCTTTGATGCATGCTTAGGCTTAAAGTGCATTTACATCCCTGTGGCATTATAGCATAAATGACAATTGCAATTATAAAGCTCCCTTAATAATGCAAAAATGGCAGAAAGAGATCTTAGCATAAACTGAAAGCAGATCTCTTTGGTTCTGGATCTGTAGACACAGTGTCAAGATTAATTTGGGCTCAGGCTCTGCAGGATGTGAGACTGTGTCACATTATCAGAGTGGTATTTAAATTGGAACCTTTCTTTCCATCTGTAGTGACTATCCAGAAAAAAATTCAACAGAAGATAAGCAGAACATCTTAAAAAGTACATTGTTTACTAACAAAACATATGCTAGTTTTTGTGCTTGTTTGAAGACAAGACTACAGTGGCTGGAGTCATACAATAGATAACCCCTCACTGCAGACAACGTCTTGTTCCTTCCCATCCATAAATGTGCATTTTTTTCCTCGTCTTCATGAATGTCCCATATCTGAGGCTCCAACTCTGGCTCTGATAGCTCTCCTCTCACCATGAGAGAATTCTCCTTTTGGGAAGCTATTTACAAAACCTGGAAGAAATCAAACTGCTGCTCTCTAGGTGTGTTTATAGAGGCAGTTCAAGACTTCATTTCACACTGGCTGCAATGACAGCCAGAAGCATAAACAAGAATCAAAAGATAGTGGCTCAGGGCTATTTGTCTGGGAGATAAAGCACCAAGAAAAAAGAAACCCTCTGCCTGTTACAGCCCTAAGGCCAGCAGGTGCACAAGCAGCCACAGATTTAGAATAGGTCAGAGGCGGGAAGATAACCCTGAAGTGTCAGCTTGTGCGCTTTGGATCTGCAGCATTCAAAACATTGAAGTCAATTCTTGCAGGTATTGACTTGTGTTTGACTGACAGCTGTGTTTTCTTTACTAGTAGGAATTGTGTGAGTGTTGGGCAAATCCTGAGGAATGCACCAAATACAAGAGGCCTGAAATACTACCACAGGCTATGTCTAGGTTACAGAGACTGGCAGTATGGGTTTGGAAGGATCTCAGTAATACTTCTGGCTGCATCTGCCCTCTGCAGACAAATCAGCAGATCGCCCTGTGTTAAGGATGCGACCCTCATCTTGCTTTTTTCCTTAGGGGACGGATCAAGCACTTGGATGTGGTGACACTACTCCGGCGGATTCAGCCACCCCTGGGCTTTGGGAAGCTCTGTCCTCATCGAGTGGCTTGCAAAGTAAGGCACAGTGCGGCTCAGGGAAGGCTGGAAGTCAGAAGCAGCAGAATACCAAGCAGGGACCTTTTATTACTAATCCAAAGTGTGAGATCCAGGCAATCCTGATGCGCAACCTCTATGCTTCCCTACTAGCTGCTGTGCAGGCTGCTGCTTAGTGCACACGACAGACCCCTTGCTTGGCAGCTCCAAAAGTGCGAGGCATCCAGACATTTAGGGATGTCCCTTTGGAGAGCTGGGTTGGGCTAGGAGCAGTGATGCAGGAGGTGGTGTGTGCTGCCACGGCGTGGGAAAGCTGGGCATAGCACGTGTTTGAACCTAGCCTGTCTCCATTCTGCACCGCTCCCCTGTTCCTTTGGGCTGGCAATAACCTGGTGGAGGGCCCTCCACTCTGTGACAGACAGGTGTTCCTCTAGTGAGAGACATTAATGCACCGCTAGCTGTATCAGCCCTCTCTCTAGCTAGGAAGGCATTCATATAATTCTAGCTCTCTAGTATCAAGCATTGTATTAACTGCGCGTGTTTGTGGTATCAAACACACATACCAAAAAGCCACATTAGGACAGATAACAGGGCAAGTAAAAATATCTCCAAGATTTTCTTTATACAAAGTAATCCACCAGAAATCTAATATTAGCTCTTGTTCTTTCTTAAATAACTGACAGAAACTGAACAGCAAGGTGAACAAAGTATTGAAATAAAGGAAGAGCAAGGACAGATTTTCAGTGAAAATGTCTCATTAATTTCTTTGGTTGTGAGACCCCAGCTATCACAAAGAACTAACTCTAGTGAATGACATATTTATAACCTTTGTGCTTCCTTCCCTTGAGCTTCCTCGTTCATCACCTCACAAGTCTCAGAGTTTGTATGTGACTTTTGTAGATGGCTTGTATCAATCTCAGAGCAATACAGAAATGCTGGGGCCTCTGCACAGAAATATATGCCTTCTGCGGCCTGCTGCCTATCCATTTCAGTCTGCTCTCTAGCTATCTTCTGTCTCTTGTGTCAGTCTAAACAATCTGGTTCAAGTCCCACAATTCGTGAAAGCAGTGATAGTGGCAGGGAACGACAACCTCCAATTTGGTGCTGGACCAGGCCCATTGCATGGAAGCGGTATCAGACAGAGCTTTAACAAAATCAGCCCCTTAAAGCACAGCCAAGTCCCTGGTGTCTCTTACCTCCTGAGACAGAAGTATGGATGTAAGATCTGGTGACTTTACTACATTTTACCTCAGACAGGTGTCATTGGTCTCATGAAAGTTCCCCCTGCAGCTGCACCAGTCCTTGGCACTCGGTCTCTGTCCTACATGGCTTTGCAAACTGACTGCAGGACAGATGCAGCCTTACTGTAAAAGGAAGAGGGGTTACAGCTGCAGAAAACTGACAAACTTTCAGGTTCAGCTAGCCCACTTTGTTCAAGTTTGTCAGCTATTTCAGTGAAAGATACTGGTTCTCTATTTAAATACATTTGCACCAGACATAGCTTTAGTGCAGAGGAGTTTGCAAAGTGCCTCATGAGACGTGAAGAAATCAGTTTGCTCCTGATAAGAATGAAAGATGTAATTTGAAAGCCAGATGGTTTGAGAACGGGAATAAACTTCTGTCTGTAAAATGCACTGTGGGCAAACACCCCCTGGCCACTGGGAAAATGAGGGCTGGAAAGTGATACCCATATTGAAAAAAAAAGGACTATCTAGCAATGGGAGAGAGACCTCAGGGCAAACTCATGCCACAGTTGGGACAAGTGGTGGATGCGACAAGTCCTTTTGTAATTGTTTAACCAAATCCACAGGCCATGGATGCACGGATGAGAAGGACGGCAGGTCTGGAGGGCATTGTGAGGGCTAAGAAAGAGCATTTTTCAGTCCATGTGTTGGCAGTGTGATTGTTCTGTTTTTCCTCCTTACTCCGCAGCGCCTTGTCTCCATGAATATGCCACTGAATAGTGATGGGACTGTCATGTTCAATGCTACTCTCTTTGCATTGGTCAGAACAGCACTGAGGATCAAGACAGAAGGTAATAACCTTGCTTACTGCAAGGGTACCTGAATGACGTCCACACCAACATGTGCTGAGGTGGAATGCAACATAATGACACCTTGTGTAAAAGTCTTCCAGTTATTCATGTGCGGCACATAGTACGAAAAGCAAAGTAAATACATTTTGAAGAATAATGTCTTCTAGGGAGAGAACAGTGTTTCTAGCTGAGCATTATCTAGAAAGCTGGTGCTTCCCATGGTATCATCACAGATTACAGATCATGTTCCGTATGATGGTCTGGAATTTAAAAGCTTCAGACCTACTATCTGGTCAAATCAGAGGAAGGAAGAGGGGCAGAGAAGCTTCCCCTTGTGTGAACTCACTGCAGAGCTGTGCAGCTTTTTGACGACTTTTACCACTAATCTGCCAGTCCATGGGAGGCAGAAAAGCATAGACCAGAGGGTCTCACCTCACCAAAATTCCTCCTGTGATTACATTAGCAGATGTTAACATCACATTTTAGTGACAGTGTTGTTGTAGGTCTAAGGACATGTGGGAAGCCAAGGGCATAGGGACTGTTAGTATCTTTTCATAGACCAGAGGATGGAGTTGGGGAAAGCAGACAGCTCAGCTTGTCACCGTTGTTGAACTCTGCACATTACCTGCTGTGGTGAAAGATTTTGGCCCTGAGTCTAAACCTGGCTTCACATATTAATAACATAGTTTAAAGAGTGTGTAGAGTGATGATTCACAGCTAAACACCTCTGCCTCAGGAGTCACTGCATTACATTTTAGGCATGGGAAAGCAAAGACTGGCAGAAGCCTAGCTTACCAGGCCAGAATTATACTGACAGCTGAGCCAAAAAAGGTGGTAAAATTAAAAATTGTATTAAGGCATTGGATGTTGTGCTAAGCAGACTTTGACTGGAGCAAAAGTGGCTCTCCTGAGAAAAAAGCCAACCTCAACCTCTAGGACATCTTGTGTCTTAGATGAAACAGAGGCCCAAAAGGGACTTGATCTTCTCTTCTATCTTAGCCTCAAACTCTGACTCATTGCCAGTGACCTCCTGTGAAATCATATGAAGTCTCCAACTGCTTCCCTTCTTGCCTTAGCAGCATCTTATAAGTAGTTAGGGCAAGAGTTTGGAATCAGCTCTCCTGAGTCAAATTTCTGGCTTTGTTGCTGTCCAGCTGTTTCATCCTCAGCTGTCCAGCTGTTTCATCCTCAGCAATTTACTTAGTCTCCCCATTTTCGCTTCATCGTATTAAGACAGCTGCTGGCACACAGACCCCTGTACAGCACACTGAGGAGCCTTAATGCTTGGGGTGCTGTAAGAAAAGCTGCAGGAACAGCTGATTTGGGAGAAGACAACAGTGGTTTAGTATACCTAGAGAGAGAAGAGTGCTTGAAGCATAAGGGGTTTGAATGTACCTAAATCAAGAAATTAAAATGAAGATGAGCAGCTTGGGAGGAAAAGGGTACCTAGAAGGAACAGATATAAACTGAATCTGCTCCGCTCTCAGAGAAGTGGTGCGGCTGGATTAATGCCTCGTCAGCTCAGAGCCTCTGGGAGAAAACAAGTAATACATAAGTTCAGACAGTAACATAAAAGGCTTGTTACCTCTTATACTGTTCCTCAGAGAATAAACAGGAATATCCTGAGACTGTCCTGCGAGTTGGATAGTGAAGGCCTTGCAAATTCTTTGAGAGCCTTCTCAGAGCACTGCGCAGGCTCTCTCCAAGGCAGACTCTTGGCACTATGTGAAGAAGTTGACATATGCTGGAATACAGGGAATGCAGTGAGTAACTCTTGGGGAGGACTGAAAGCAGACCCAGGTCTTCACAGTTCTATCTGCATCTTTACCACAAATTATTTGTCTTTCCTGGACAGCAGTTTCCTAGCAATGGACTTTTAGTATCATCATATTTAACCTTCACTGGATCTCAACTAAAATTTTTAACCATTGAATGAGATCGCTGCTTTTTAGGACAAAGTAGCACTGCTCTTCTATTGTTTCTGGCTGCTGGAGGCAAACGCTCAGTAACACAGTATCAGCAAATACCTACCAGTCACCTTCCTACCCTTGGATGACTAGGTATGCTTAGGAAGAAGACCTCTTGCTGTGAGGAAGCTTTAGCAATGGTCAGAACTATCTTTGCCCAAAACCTTCCACTGCTGAAAAAGCTCTACTATTTTCCTCCTCAGATTGCTGTGCCAGACATGTGAAATTGCTCCTCTGCAGGGCCTGGCTTGATTCTGTCTCTGATGATTTTCACCCTGCAGGTAACTTGGAGCAAGCCAACGAAGAGCTGAGAGCAATAATTAAGAAAATCTGGAAGCGCACCAGCATGAAGCTGCTGGACCAGGTGGTGCCCCCCGCAGGTGGTGAGTGCAGGATCCTGTCCTGGTCTGTGGAATCTCTCTGTCCTTTCTTCTACCTGACATATCCTACTGTACCTTGTGATCATCAGGTGGAATATGGGATACATGCTTTCTTCTTCAAGCTGTAACCTGTTTACTTGAATGGATATTTCATCAGGTTGAGAACTGTTTCTGCTGGTAATAACCAGAATATGATGCTCTTACTGCTGAGAGATCAGGGAAGGAAGAAAGGGTCTCTAAATAGGAGTTATAAACCTTCATTCCTAGATCTTACCCCAGTCATGGGCACTTGCTCCCCTGGACATTGCCCAGTGGCTGCTGTGGGCAAAGGAAGCAGGCAGAGCTGAGTAGCTCCGGAGAGGATGTGGACTTAATTAGTGCATATTAGAAATTGGCCTTTCACTCAAGTTAAGCATGCAGCCCCTTCTCATAATCCCTTTGTAGCTACCAGAACTACCTTTTCTATGGCATAACTACTTTCTACTTCACTGATACCTGTCAAAGACTTATGGACCTGGGGCCAATCCTCAGCCAGTCTGAACTGGTGTAACTGACTGTTCTAGGTTTCTATGCAGTATCCCTGATGGGTCATAATCATGAGGCCTCTGGGATCTTCCTTCTCTAGGCTTCTTGGGAACGAGGATGCATCCAGTGTGACCTTCACTGACCTTCCAGGGGGCTACAGGGGCTGTAGCACAAAACAGCTCTTGGCAGATTCTTGATGTTTGTAGGCAGATCTCAAAGCCTTGCTCAGCCCACTCTGAAGTCAGTGGACAATGTATCTTATAAAATTTTCAGTGGGTTGGGGGTTTGGAGAAGGGAGGAGAGTTACCTGGGTAAAAGCTAAGTGCACATTTTGGCTCATTAAGAGTTTGTGTTGAGTGAGGACAGCAAGGACTTGGCAATGATACCATTCCTGGGGGTGGGGGGTGACCATTTTGGTCCTACCGCACCCATGCTAGACACAACCCAACAAAGTTTCGGTACAGACAAGGGTCAGATCATGGCTGGAGCAGATGGTCAGTCACATGTCATTAGTGAGCTCTCTGAGCAGTGAGTGCTCTGAGTACACATTTACCCCAGACTGTCATGAGACAGAGAAGCATGTGTTAACCCAGACTGGGAGGCTGCTGCTATAGCAAGATCCTATATGGTAAACCAGTACTAAAGACAGCAAAGATTAGGAGGCCCTTCATCATAACCAAGGTGCATCCACAGGTGCATAACCATAGGTGTTCTCTGTCAGCAGAGGCAGTCTATCCAAGTGCCATTGGCCTCTCTTCTCCTGAGTACTCACCGCAAGCTCTGGCTGTGGAATAATCACTTCCTTCAGCCCCACATACTGACGCCATGAAAAGCAGAGAAGTACTGTGGTGCTTAAAGGTTCCACTTTGAATTGCAAGTCTCGCATTAGCAAATTCACTGTTTAAAATCAGTTGCTTATTTTGTTTTTTCGGACACACCCCTTTTCAGATGACGAGGTGACCGTTGGGAAGTTCTACGCCACTTTCCTAATCCAAGAGTATTTCCGGAAGTTCAAGAAACGTAAAGAACAGGGCCTGGTGGGCAAGCCCTCCCAGCGCAACGCTCTCTCCCTGCAGGTGAAAAATGGGCCAGGGATGGGCAGGGGTGGTGCAGCTGAGGCATTTGAATCTGCTTCCCTCTCAACCATTCCGAGAGCTGCAGTGGGCTATTCCCACTGGAAAGGAACTTGTAGGCACCTTCAATTCAATCCCTTTGAATAAGAATTTATCTACCACAGGCCATATCCCTTAGCTCTGGAGGTGAAATGTGCAAGTGAGTTATATATATGGTTTAGCAATCAGCTGATAATGTTTGAAACTTGGTTCCCTTTGGAAAGCTGGTATGAAGTGGCTAGCAGACATTTATTACATATTCATTATACCCCTTCAGAGAGGAGTCACTATAACTGGGTAAGGAAGAGTATGTTGCCAAGAGGCTAAATTAGTTAAAAAGCAAGAAGGATACCTGGATACCAAGGCATCATAGTCCAACGGACAGGACATCAGACTCTAATACCCACTCTGCTACAGGTTTGCTGAGTGGACTACTAGGCTGTATGAAAGAATGAGAAAGTCCCATTGATTATACAGGCTGTGCCATTTCAGTCCCTCAGTTGTAGATTAAGGAAGTGTGACACTGAAGTTCCAGCAAATTAAAATGTGTCGTGATACAAACACAGGGTGCTGTAACAGAGGTTTTAGCACACCTCCAGCATACCTCCATGGGTTGACTCCCTTATTGGCTGGTATCCTTTCTAGTCAATAAGGGATTTGAGGACCATCCAAATTCAGATGCCAGAAGTTTAGCTATTAAATCCATATTTAAGCTCCTCACTAAAAAGAACGGATTGTCAGAGGCACTGAGTACATGGCTCAGCTGGAACTGTGGGTGCTCTGGGGTTTCTGGCTGTGGGTCTGAGAACCCGAAGCTGAATGCACAGAAACTTGCTTAGTCAGGCCTGTGGATTTATGCCTATGTCCTGTAGTTATGAAACCAAGTGACTAGCAATGAGTATTCCTGAGTTGGATTGTTAGTGCCTTCAGAAATTGACTGTGTGGCTAGGAACAAGTCACCTAAAGTCTTTGCAAGCTGCTAAGAGTTTCTCCATCTCTAAGCTGAAGATGAGAGAACAGAATCTGTTGCAGTTTTACTAGGATCTGGGGATGCTATATTAAGTAAAATGGCCTCAAAGTGCTTGGGAAGAAATAACACTGCTTTTATTTCTCATATACCCACTCGGAGATATGAAGCTGTACAGTTTGCCGTTTTGCAGGCGGGTCTGCGCACGCTTCATGACATCGGGCCAGAGATCCGACGAGCAATCTCTGGAGACCTGACAGCTGAAGAGGAGCTAGATAAGGCCATGAAAGAAGCTGTTTCTGCTGCCTCTGAAGATGATATCTTCCGGGTAGGTGCTGAATGCGTTTACATGCTGAGGATAGGCCTGTAACTTAGCTCAGTGAGTGGAACACGCTGTTTTATTCACCCCGTATTTCAGCTGGCCTCTCTTTCTTCTTTTCTAGACCATACTGGAAAGCAGACTAGTAGACTCAGGGTACTAGGTCCTGAGGATCTTATGTGGGTTTTATCACATTTTCTTCTCAATGGAAGTTTCCCCTACGTAAAACCTAAATAAAATCAGGGTGAAAATGGCCAGATGTGGCCAAAGAGTCTGAAGAACAGCTCAGTTCAGCTTCATCTTCCCATCCACAGAACACGAGCCAGGCACACACCAGTGTTTTGTTCACACTTCCATTCAGTGGCCCAGGAAGTATCCTTTCAAAAACTACCCCAGAACTTAATAGAGCTCCTATGGCCCTGCAGGAAATTTCCTGACTAAGCTACCTAAATCTTCTCTTTCTTACTTCATCCTTATTTCTTCTAATTGTCTCCTCTAGTAATATTTCCTGTCATTCTTTGGCATTTCCCCCCTTCAAATATTTACAGAAAGTTACTGTCTGTCCCTTTCATTACTGATCATCTAAACAGTACAGAAAATTCTTCTTCATGCATTTCTCCAGGTGATTAATAGTTTCTAGTGCTCTTCTCAAATTTCCTGTCATGTGTAGACACTGTTTTGCAACTGCATTGTAAAGACTAGACAGCAGTAACCTGGTTCTTGCACCCCTACCCACTCCTGCACTGCCAGTGCTGGTGGGACGTCCATTGCTCTAAAGCCAGTCCTCTGAAATATCTCAGAAAGGTAAAGCTTTCATGATGTGTCTGTACCAGGCCTCTCTGGCAGAGAAATCCGTGCACTGTAACTTCTGGTAGAGAGAGCACCAGTGCCATAATGCAAAATTTGGTCCTCGCATTTTCTTTCCCCCTAAAACAGGTTCAGCAACAAATACCAGGCGCCTTGAAAATTTTCTCATTTATAAAAGGAAAATTGTTTCTGTTTCCCTGACAGAGAGCTGGAGGCTTGTTTGGAAACCATGTCAGCTATTACCAAAGTGATGGCAGGAGCACCTTCCCCCAGACATTCACCACACAGCGACCTCTGCACATCAATAAGTCTGGCAACAATCAGGGAGATACTGAGTCTCCATCTCATGAAAAGCTGGTAGACTCCACTTTCACTCCCAGCAGCTACTCATCTTCAGGCTCCAATGCCAACATCAACAACGCCAACAACACTGCCTTGTGCCGCTTCCCCAGCCCACCCAGCTATCCCAGCACTGTCAGCACAGTAGAAGGCCATGGCACCCCCTTGTCACCCACCATACATGTGCAGGAAGCTTCGTGGAAACTACCATCCAAAAGGTAAGCTTCACAGCAGAGCGTGGGCTGAGGGACCAGGGAGAGGAACATGCATGGCAGCACCAGAGCGCTGTTGCTAAAGTCACCCACTAGCTAAAGTCACCCACCAGCTAGAAACAAGAGAAGACATTGCCCTGCTTGCAGCCTGGATTGAGCATTGTGGTTCTCCACTTGTGCCAAAGCCCACGGTGCAGCAGATATGCATTGGCTGACCGCTGGGAAGAAGCAGCACATAACACCTTCACTGACCAACACACTTGATATCCTTGGGCTTTTTCATGAAGAAACCTTCATAAGAACCAAAGACAGCCCTCCTTCACCACAGGAAGATGTTTTATCTACTAGTAATTAAAAGAAAAAGGAACCCAACAGGGAGTTTTAAGGAAGTCATTTTTTTTCCTCCAGTGGCTTACATCCATAATGAGGTCACCACAGGCATTCTGGGAGGAGAGTTGCAAGGATTTCAGAAATGCAACACTATGTAAAGCAAAGAAAATCCTCTTCTCTGAACAGCTTTCAGGCTGAAACACAAGTCTACACACAGATGAGTAAAATGACAGGAGTAACATTTCCAGCACTGGGTATTTTTGTAACCATTCCAGTAACAGTGTGAGGGAGCTGGAAATTTGTTTTCAGCGCAGACAGTGGGCAATGTGAGAAGGTGGAAGAATGCTGCTAGCAAAAAAAACCAGAATATGATAAGATGGTGAAAAATCAGTGGGTACAGAATTACTTGTGAAGAATGCTGTGGCTTTTCCATTTCCTGCCTTCCATAGGGAGGCCAGTGGAGTTGCATAGCATGTGTTACCATTTGTCACCTGCTGCTGACTTGTGCTGATATGACACTACTAACAGGGTGTTCTTTTCTCTCCTTGCTTCCCTGGGCATGTTCCTTGAACTAGGACGCATTACTATGAAACACTGGGACGGTATGTATTCTCTCTCATGCTGTGATACTCTCCAGGTGTAAGATCCATTGTTCCTCCCACTGACAGTACAAATCCCCATTAATGTTGAGTGTAAATTCTTCTTTTTGGTGTCAGTAGGGCTGAAAAAGAAGTAATGTTCTCCATGACATCTCCAGAAAATATTCCTGTCTTGGGGTTTTTTTACCCACAGGCAGATAGTGATGCATGGTCTCTCAGGTTTCTAGCTGGGCTCGCACACCTGGGCACAGTCTGATCACAGCACAGGAAATGTTCCTTGGTGTGTTCATACAAAAATTCTGTATGGTTTGGCTGAACATAAACTGGTGAACAGGAGGAGCTGCCACTTACTGAGTTCTTCTCTCTGCACCTCAGCAGTTTTAATCGCCTCCCATCTCAGCAGGAAGATTACTGCAGCACTCTCCTTTAGACTCTTCTGTACCATGCATATACTCATTTCTCCCAGTGCTTTTTCCCTGAACTGAATGAGAAAATAATGTTTCCTGTCCTGTCTCTGAAAGATGCAAAAAACTGCCACACTGCTGTCTTCTGAGAATGCTAGTAACAGACTGAAAGTGACTCCAGTACCTCTATGTTGGTATTTCTAAGATTCAAGCTACCTTCAGTTTTTATTCTACTCCTCACAAACCCCAAACTCACAGTGGGGTGAAATACAAGATCCCAGAATGTGAAACAGAGGGACAAGGAGCAGACAGGCAGGGAATTAAGGGCTCTTGTGCTTAAGAATTTGAACAGATCCTACTGAATTCAATAGAAGCTCTCTACAGTTAGTGATGAGAAAAAAGGGACCAAAGATGGATAAGACAGCAATGAACAAGAATGTGGACAGGAGGCAAGGGAGAGGTGGTACAGAGTAAAGAATTTGGGAGACAGAGACCATACTCCACAGAGCTGAGAGGGTAAACATTAGTTAGGCTAGGAGGCTTCTCTTCGAGATTCTTAACCAAGGCTTTTGCAATAAGAGAAGAAGATGCATCTCCAAGAGCCCATTTCAGATTTTACATTGAGTTCAGTGATGCAGAACTTTGGAAATGTGGTCAGTGTGATGTGTATGTTCATGGCGAGTACACACGGTCACACATGACAATAATATATTTACACTATTGTTCAGTTTTGATTTAAGAAACTCCTCCTCTGAAAGAGGACACAGATAATAGTTGTTGCTTTTGTATTTGTGAACTCTGCAGCTCTGTTCAGTCATTGATTTTTCTGTGATAGCTCTGCACCATTATAATAAGCTGAGACAGATGGAGCCTGTCATTCTTGTCTCTGTAACAGGTTTTCTTTACCATCTCCATATCTTGACTTGTCTTTTTTGCTCATTAGCTCCAGTTCCAGAGACAGCCAGCTGGCAATTGTTTGCCAAGAGGAAGTTTCTCAGGATGAGACTTATGATGAAAATTTGAATGAAGACATGGAGTACTGTAGTGAACCAAGCCTGATCTCTACTGAAATGTGAGCTTTGCAACTTTAATCAAGGTATTGGGGGGGTTCTTTAATTAAGAGAGAGAGGTAGGAAGAGGTGATATTTTTCTGCAGAAATTTCAGTTTCTGGGATGAGACCAGAAGATTTTAGTCAGACAACTCAAATATCAGAGAGCAAAAAAAAAAAATGTAGTTCAGCCCTAAGAAATAACATTGAAACAATTTTTCTCCTAGGATTTCTTTCCTAGGATTTTTCCTTCTCCCCCATCTCTCAATGGGATATCTGGATTTTATATCTTCAGGTCTACTCTCTCATTAATTTCTGCCATCTAACATTCCCTGATCTCATCTTTTTTCTCTGTCTCACAGTGTCTGTGGCTGCTCCTGGATCAATTATAGGCAGGAGCTAGCTAGGCAAGTTGCATCCATTTGACAGTATGTTCTTCCTGGCTTTCCTTCTGGAAGAGAGGTTATTACCCAATATGAGCTGTTTTTGCAGCATCCCTCTGTTCTTCTTTCCAGGCTTTCATACCAGGATGATGAAAATAGACAGCTTACTCCACCAGAAAACAACAAAGGAGAGGACACCAGGCACTCCCCAAAGAAAGGGTTTCTGTGCTCCTCCTCACTAGGTAACATCCCAAGGTGACATGCAGGCTCTGCTCTCCTCTGCCTGCCTAAGTTCTCACATCTTGCTGGAGAAATCCTGTCATGTGTGGGGCCTGAGTGGTGTGTATTGCACTTGGCTCGTGAGATCAGGAATCTCACAGCGTGCATAAGATTGTGATCATGTAGATGCCTCGCCAGCAGACACCTGTGCTGGCTTTCTGCTCAGTCAGTAGATGAATCTGTGGCTGTTTGGACAGTCTGTGGTTGTTTGGATAATCCATGTGATCTGTTTGATTAAGCCTGTATGTGAATTAGGAGAGTTTATTAGAGCTCCGTAGATTCTCCAAACACACACCAGGGAGTCACTGGATGGACTAGCCTTCAGTATACAGTATTCTGTTGTGTGTGTACTCAGCAGGGAGAAAGGAGAGGCTTTCTTTTTTGGCTGTTATGAGGAAAACGGTGAATTTCAAATTAAGTTAATAGCATAAGAATTTGTTTTCTGCTGTAACTGTAATCAGATGTTTTCAAATGCTTGGGTGTGCAGACTATGTTCAAGTGAAATCCATGGATCATAAGATTTTATGAAGACACTAGGACAAATGCGAGAGTCTGGAAGGAAACGAGATCTTTTATGTAGAATATTTTTCAGCCTTTTTCCCTGAGCAGTGGTGTGGGAAAAAAATGGGGCTGAAAAGAATACTGTAAATAAAATACATTCTTACAAAATAAACAATGACAGACTATGCAGTGTAATGTTTAAAGTGAGGCTACTGCATCTTCACTTAAAGGCTTCAAGATGCTTGTACTACTGAGAATTTCAAAAGCATTTACTTTATTTCAAAACTTAGCATAGTAAGCAACAAGAATTCCTGTGTCTATCCTGAAGACCAAATTTGCAGTCAGACCTTGATACAGTGCTTCTTTAACTGCATTCCAATGAATATTTATATAATGATGTCATAGTCATTTTATGAGGCTTTTCTCAAGAAAGAGGAAATATTTTTTATCTGCATCATAGCATTAGTTCTATGTATCATAACACATGTTCCCTCCAGGCCCTGAAGGGATCTTTTCTCAACAAATCAATAATATAGATACTTTCTATTTTCAGAATTCTAATTTTCTTTCCTACTTTAGAAGAATGTCAAAGGGACCAAGAAGTACACGAAATATTTATTGTGTCATGCAGCTCTAATAGTATATTTATTTGCTGCTACTGAGAAGTAGAGCCTATGTACTTGTTCATAATGTACCTTGCAGTACTTTTTAATTCCTGTAAGGAATACATTTCTCATATTTACAGAAATAAAGTTTAGTTTCATAGCAAGTAACCACCGCAGGTATTTCAATTGTTCCCCCCAAAATCTTTTCAATTTAAAAAAAAAAACACAGAGCCTTTTTCTCTTCCTCTCTTTCCAAATTTCTGGAAATGCTGCATGGCTACATACTCAACCCTCTACTCACCAGTGAATTCAACCTCCAATGTAAATAAATCACTTCCACTTGATCTTGCTGTAGACACAGCCTCATAAACTGTGGTACACATGGCACTAGGGGAAACAGACCACATGAAAGCGGGAAGTCAGTGTCACCTGAGCAGCCCGATGCTTCCTCCTGTGCATGTGTACAGCCAGGCACAGAGCCAGAGCATCCGTTGCCATTGTCAGCCCCATTGAGGGTTTCATCTGAACCAGAGAGATTTGGGAACACTTTCACTACTTTGTAGGGAAATAAGCTGCATGGTATCTACTAGGACAATTTTTTTAAAGAGAAAATAAAAGAAAATCATCATCCAGAACTTCATCTTGCAGATTGCTTGGAAGGTAGTGCTGGTTGGTCCGTGGTTCTTGACTATGTTTTGCAAATACAGCTATTTTTGAAAGGGGTGAGATTTTGAGGGAAAGCGGACAGAACCTAAAGTGAGGATGTCTTTGCTGTCTCTCCTGTGGAACTGCACTAAAACAAATTGAAGTCAGATTATCTGTAGTGTGGCTTGAGTGATGGACACAATTCTCTTCGATTGTGTTTCAGGTCGAAGAGCATCTTTTCACTTAGAGTGTCTGAAAAGACAGAAAAACCAGGGTGTAGACGTCTCACAGAAGACAGTTCTGCCTTTGCATCTGGTACATCATCAGGTAAGCTTTAATAACCATGAAGGGCCCAGCAATGCAAGTGAGAATCTACCATCTGCAGTACCCTCCCACTGTATTACAGCCAACTTTCTAAAGACCTTTTGGGATTGTTTCTCACCCATATCAAAAGTTCATTTTTTGGAAATTGTATTTGTCCTCATGCTCATTCCTGCTTTCAGGATTTTATCATTCCCAGAAGAATGCTACAGGAGCATATCCTCCAGAGTTAGCAGAGTTAGCATTATCTGATGTCCTTGAAAGGGAAGAATAAAAACCAAGCTAAAATGTCGAGATAAAAATAACTACCCAAATTGCACACTGCAGTGCAATTACACTGGCTTTGATGATAGTACTCATATGAATAAAATGTGCAAGGTCTACTTCCATATTAATTAAAGGTAACCAGTAACTGTAATTAATCATTTTAAAAAATAAACTGATTACATGTAATTAATCATCTTCTTAAGCTCTTTATAACTGCATTCAGCAGCCTAGCAAATTTATGCTTAGGCACGTATCTAAATGATTAGCCAGCTGTCAATGTCAAAAGTAGATTGTTGTCTTCAAGCTTGATGGCCCCCATTACCTACCACCATAAAAGAAACAGGTGCAGACAGTAGTGCGATGTAGGGTACCCTGCTCAGTGCAATCCCCTAGGCAGAACAGAATTGCCTTCCCACCTCCTTGGGCTGTCATAAGGACGGAAAATGCCACAAATTAGCGATAGGAGGAGGGAGAAGTTGTAGCAGTAAGAGAAGAGAGAGAGATGAGCGCACCTTAGACTCTCTGTCTTTTCTCACCTCCATTCATGGCAGCAGCAGCCAGTTATCCTTTAAGTGTAGAACTTCATAAAGCAGTAGTCCGCAGAGAGTTGCTGCAGTGGCACAGACAACCAGCAAAAATGTTGAGGCAGGGGCAGGGGGTAGTGGGCAGTGAACAGCTTCCTGCCCTCCCCGCTGCAGTAATAGCCCTCCTGAGGCTTTCTGCCCTCCCACAGCAAGCCAGGCAGACAGGAAGCATGCCTCCCATCCTTTCACCCAGCCAGCTGGCAGAATCACTTCCATCCAAAGGCGGAAACATGTATGAAGAGGATGAACCTACCTCACCCTTATACATCTCACCATGCAGCTCCAAACCTTGAGGGACAGGGCTTTACGCGCCCCGGCATCACTCCGCCAGCCTGCAGGGTTATCCTGAAATAGGCATGTGGCCTCTGGCTGGCAACATTCAGCAGCGTTCTTCTGCCTACAAAGATGCTAGCCTACGAAAGTGCTTAAAACAAGAACATGAACAGGAAAGGTTGCCTCTGCTAAATTAGCCTATTGCTTAGCCTATTGCTAAGTGCAATAGATTCTGTTGCTTGTGAATGCTTGAAGAGGTATTCTCATGAAATACTTATACATATGGATATGTAAATATATGCAGCTGAAGCTTGAAGCAGTCCCTCAGAGCTTCTTTCAACTTCCTCATCACCTTACATTTTGGATAAAGCACCTTGTATGTGTTTCTACTGAAAAACTGGTTCAGTTGTTCTTCCTAATAAATCCAGGGCTCTCCTTGAAGTCTGGTCAGTTTAAGCGAATTGCTGAGGCCATCGTAGCCTGCAGGACATGACCTGTACAGAAGAATTTTAAGGGCTTTTTTTCTCACTGAAATCGATAGGAGTCTGACATCTGATTCTTGGTGAACACTGACCCAATATTTGATTTTGAAATTGACCCAATAATTGATTCTTTTGTTCATCTGTCACTGTAAAATCATAAGCATAGCATACTGAAACCAGATGCCAAGGATTCCCATGGCAGATGGATTGAGCACTTGTGTTAAAATTCACTTCACTTAACTTCAGATATCTAAAAGTTAGCTGTCTAGTCTAAACTGGTCAGTTCAGTCCCATTGTACTCAGTAGAGGGAAACAGCATCCCCAAAGAGCAAGTATAAGTTTAGTCTAAGTCTCATACTCCAGAGGACATTTTCAGGCAGGTATGCAAATCAGGCAGGATGTCTCTGGGTGTCTCCCCGAGTTTACAGTAAACACATAGCTTTTAGATAGCTCGAGCTGAGTGAGACTAACCTCATCCTTAATGAGAGCATTCTCCGCAATACAAATCCACATTCTTTTGTATTTTCTATGGGTCAGCATTTATTTCTTTACTCATATGAGGCAGTAGTGAGCTCTGTGAGGTAAGCTATTGACTTTGATGGCATTGGTCATGAACAAGGCACTGGTAACCATGAGTAAGGCATCAAATCAGCCCTGTGCAAAGAGGGGTTTCTTGATAAATTTATGTTACAGAAGGAGGCTGGATGACTCAGGGGTTATACATATGACTACAGGAGGGACTGGGTAGCTCAAAGGATATTCATCAGATAATGATCTTCCCACCACCAGCAGATGCTTTAAAATCTAGTGGTGGGTTTACAGTTATTGCCAACTGCAGACACATCTAAGATTCACTCATGGTATCCGTTCAGGTTCTACAGCACATACTGACAGAAAACACAGTAACTGGCAGTTAAAGCTAGCTGTATGGGTGGTGGCAGTGGTGGTAAAAAGAATTGCGGTCTCACCAACTGGAGAAGAGGTGGGTGTTTCTGGCAAGGCTGTGAGGAGCAGGCTTGCATCACTCGTTTGAGTGGGGAGTCTTGAACTGCAGTCTTGAAAGTTTTCAATCTGGTGCTTGGCACCAGAGCAGGATACGCCATTTAAAGGAAAGCTTCCAAAATGCATTCACAGGAAACATTTATACCGTTCCAGGAGCTGGCAGCTGTTTTCACAAAGCTCAAGACCCTCCAAGCCTTTCTTGGGTAGTTTCTTGACCATCTCATCATGCTAGCCTGGCTGCTACCTCACCTTGTTCCTTCTCTGTCCACAGGCATTGGCAGTGGCAGGCCTGAGTCCCCTACTCCAGCGAAGCCATTCCCCCACCATGTTCTCCCGACTGTGTGCTACGCCTCCCGCGACACCCTGCAGCCGTGGCTGGCCACAACAGACCATCCCGACTCTGCGCCTTGATGGAGCAGAGTCCAGCGAGAAACTCAACAGCAGCTTCCCGTCAATACACTGCAGCTCTCGGTACCCTGACAACAGTGGCTGCAGCAGCCCGAGGAGGGCCAGGCCGGTCTCCCTCACCGTCCCCAGTCAGACTGGAGGGAGCAACAGGCAGTTTCACGGCAGCGCTGGCAGCCTGGTTGAAGCGGTAAGACTGCAGAGTCACCAAGGACGTGAGCAGTGTCAAGGACACCTTGAAATGTGGCCCTCAAAAGAACAGGGCAACAGATATATTGCTCTTCACAATGCCAGGAGTGGGAAAGCCCGTTTCCAAGGAGGGATTAGCAGCATGGATGGGAGGAGAAGGAAGATTATTAGGGAAAATATAGCAGCAAGGAGGGTTGTGATAGGGGCGCCACAGGATTGACAATGCCGAGTACTAATGTTTGTCTTTGTCTCTGGTTCCCTACCTGCTTTCGAAGGTCTTGATTTCGGAAGGACTGATGCAGTTTGCTCAAGATCCAAAGTTCATTGAGGTCACAACCCAGGAGCTCGCAGATGCCTGTGACATGACGATAGAAGAGATGGAAAATGCAGCAGACAACATTCTCAATGGTAACAGCAAGCAGAGCCCCAATGGCAACCTCTTGCCTTTTGTTAACTGCAGGGACCCAGGGCAGGACAGTGCAGGCGAGGAAGAGGAAGAGGTGCAGAACCCGGATTTTAGAAAAAGTCAGGAGGAGCTCAAGGACAGCAGGATTTATATCAGCAGCCTGTAATTGCCAGGGCTGGAAGCGATGCTGGTTTTTTATTTGTTTCAATGTTCCTAATGGGTTTGTTTCAGAAGTGCCTCACTGTTCTCGTGACCTGGAGTAACCGGAACAGCGTTCTTCATTCATTTCTGTTGGGACGAGTCGCAGAGTTGGGTGGTGTAAGAAAGCTTTTCAGGAGTGGATATAACCCCAGCACGTGTCCATGAAGGAAGAGTGAGGAGGAAGAGGAGGAAGAGGAGGAGAGCCAGCTCCCTCTTTTTTTCAGTCCCTGCACAAGGAACGACGACTGCCTCTCAAGTGCAAAGGGGAACCTCAGCTTCCTGTGGATGGCCCTAGCCAAAAGGACCCTGCGTCAAACGGGTGTCTTTCAACTTTGCTTGTAAAAATCATTTTGCACATATTCTGTATGAGCCTCACCATCTCCATAAAGCCAAGGCCCTTTGATTCGGAGGGAGAGGAGGACTTCTTCTGCTGTGGATTCCAGTACCACGACGGGGAGGAGGAAGCAGAAGAAGCCCAAGGGCACCCGAGGGGCAGGTGGCAGCGCTGCCGAACCCTGCCGAGCCAACCTGCAGAGACTCCCAGGCAGCGGTCTCTGCTGACCAATCAGAGCTCAGGCAGTCACTCCTGCCAGCCAATCTGAGCTCAGGCAGCCACTTGCCAGCCAATCCAAGCTCAGCCAGCCAGCCGTGCCAGCCGGTGGGAGAGTGGGGAGCAGGCTCTGTGGCGGGGCTGAGCCGACCTGCCCTGTACTTGCTGAGGTGATGATGGGCTTGTGTAGATCTCTCCTTGTTTTGCGGTTTGATATTTTCTTGAAAGCATGTTGCAGTTTTTATTTTGACTATTTTATTATTATTTTTGGAGGGAGAAGGGAGTGTTTACAAAGTTTTGTAATCACCTACCTTTTTGTTTTGGTTTATTTTCACCTTTGCAAATGTTAAATTGGTTTGATCATGTTGTATTATTTAAACTGGGTTTTTTTCTCCATTGAAATTTGGTAGAAGTACAATGATAGACGAGTTTTACCAAACATTATGTACACCAAGAATTTGTAATTTTATTTGCTAGTAATTGAAACCTCCTTTTTTTGTTGTTGTTTTATAATTTAAAGATAGTAGGCAATGCACTTGATATAGTCTTGCACATTTGAGTGATTGATTTGGGTTCTTTTTAGTGCTAAGTATACCTGTGAGCGTGGGAGCAATACCGAGCGAGTGTGCGCGTGCGCGTGTGTGTGTAAGTGCACGCAGTTCTCTGCATCCTGGTTTGAACTGCAGGATATCTGTACCTGGGGCCATTTGAATGCAAAAACAAACCACTGTCTCTGCTTTTGAAAGGGGAATCAGTAACTCTTTGCATTTTCTGTTCCACAAGATATGCAAAAACAATGCAATAATATTAATTTTAAAATACAATTGTAAGTTGTGCTGGCATTAAAACTGTATAGAAAAAAAATTATGGGGGTGGGGGAAAACAAAAAACAGAAGGCGTTACGCTTCGATATATTCCGTGTGATGTTTTATTGCATTGATAATGTTTCTGTTGAAGAAACCGTTATACTTGAATTCAGGTCAGTTTCAGTATTTTTCAAATATTTTTTTAAAATGAATTGCAATTGTGCCAAGCGAATATAATGAATCGAATTAAGTTTGTTTAAAAGAAAAAGAAAAAAAGAATCACTACTTGTATATTTTGCTGCATGTCAAGTGAATCATTTCGTATTTGGAATGTGCCAAGCTTTACCTTTGAACTTTTAAGTGCTTTTCTACGTGTGGTTGGGGAAAGGGGTACTGTTTGTTTGTTTGTTTCTTTTTTAATTTGTACAATGAACAAAGTGTATCTGGTGTAAGTAACTATTCTGCAGTCCACTGACAGGTTGAACGTTACTGATTTTGCATATCTTGTGTTCATTTTCCTTTTTCCTCACTCCCTTTAAACATGCACGATGACTTTACTGGTATAGAATCTTTCTTCCTGAGACTGGGACATTTTATTCAGGCTTTGTTCTCTTCCCTTTTGCTCAGTTTCTCTAAAAGTCTCTTCCCGCTAGAGGGTGGCAAGACCCCCAAACCAATTTGGCAGATCCATTCTCGGTATTCAGCTGGCACCAGCAATTCAAGGAGCGGGGAAGAATTCTGCTTTCAAATCTCTTGTATTAAATAGCTAACCCTGATCAATAATAATAGGATCCTGGGATGAGCAAATGGAAGAGGCAGAATGGTCAGCAAAGTAGAATTACCTGACTCTGGCCTGGACTGCGAGCCCGGGGTGAGTAAGGGAAGGAGCTCTGCATAGCTGCTTTGGAAAATTGCAGTCTTGCAGGTCAAGATGCAGATGTTAAGTGATTTAATCCATACTTTGGTGTTCCTATGCAGGGTCTCTTCCCTCTTCCCAGGCCTCAGTGGGTCAGATTGTGAGTCTAAGTCACAAACCACCTAATGGCACAGCGTATCCCAGCCATGTTTTCCTACTTGTGAATGTGAACCTCTCTTGATTTTCCTCACACTGGTCAGTGGCCCTAGCCAGTGAAAGAGGCTGAAAAAACAGGGAGGTATTGTAGATTTTATGCAACTGATTTTTGTTTAGACTACTGCTGTTTTTTCTCCCTTTTCAAGAGATGGTTCACAAACTCATAGATCAGTGCTGAGTTTGGAGGTGTGATCTGACTCAGAACTAAACTTTCATTCAAATTTTGAACTTTTGCAGATGTTTGAGAACATCATTTATTTTATTTTTGTAATTCCCTTGTTTTATTTCCTGATTCTGCTGGGGCCCTAAAGCAAAAATAGCAAAGAGTATTTTTGACAGTGAACTTTTTTCAGTGTAATTATGCACTGGCCCATAGCAGCTCAAGACAGCTTGCAAACAAAGCCTTTTAAACCAGAGATATGTGAATCCACTTAACCAACCATCTGACCTCAAAGTCCTGATTCAAGACCTCCCTGGAGAAAGTTACCCCCTGTCATCAGTCACTCCCCTTCTTTCCGTCTGCTGTGCCTGTCCTGAGATGAGTGTGCAAGCGCTTGTCCCTTTGGGAGTTTGCTCTTGCTAGCGCTGAAGTGCTCCGAGGCTACTTGAAAGGAAATAGTGCTGTGCCTGGCAGGCTGTTTCTGAAACCGAAGTCAGTTTAAGGGTTCCCTCTCTCATACTCTCACTAGAAAGTTCCTCTGACCCTCCCAGTAGGAGACGGAGGTGTTCTCTCGAGAAGCAAAGTACTGATCTAGATTAGTGGAAGCAATGGGAGTTTTGGGTGCTTAATGTTGCATGTCACCTTTTAGGATTTTTCCTGATGGAAAGGAAGATGGTGAAAAAGATTATGCCCCTTATATTCCCTGTGAAAACTGTGACTCCCTCAGGGGTCAGAGCCTACAACAGGCAGGGAAATCCCTGCTCTCTGCTAAAAGCTCTCATAGGTCCTGCTGAGTGAAAAACACGTGGCTAGCAGAGGATGCAGATGAACGTCACAGTTTGAGGAGCAGGAGCTAAATTTAGCGATTGCTGATGCCAGCTGTGCAAATTTCTCTTTCTGGGGAGGGTAGCTTTTCTTTTTTTAATTTGAGGTACTTCCAATGTGCACATTGTGACAGGCCTGAGCAAAGAGCTACTGCCTCCTTTAGGTGAGGTAGTGTCTAGGGGACGGTGGGAAGGTGGGGGCAGGTTTAGTCCCTGGAGTGTCCTTCCTTCCCCTGTGTAGGGGAGCGGATGGTGGGTACAATCACTGTGCTGTGGATGGAAACTTTAAAGGAACTGATGACTGAGGAGTGGCGTGTAAGGAAGAGAAGAATGGGGAGAACAATCTGCTCTTTGTCGCCGAGCATCTCCGACTTGCTAAGAGTACACTGCAGACAAAAGACATTTCTTATAAAACCACAAACCTCCTCCCTTTATCACTCCTGCTCATTACTCCAGGCAGTACTGGGCCAGCCACACCAGGTGCATTTCTTTTTTCTTCCTTGTTCTGTGTGGCTGATGTGACAGGGAAAAAAGTGGAACTCATGATCCAGAGCTGGAGTTTCGTTATCCACAGACCTTTCTGCATCATCTGCCTCTTCAGCTGGACATATGAATGATGATGGTGTAGATGCTGCTGCTACTGCAGGGCTCCGACCTGTTTTATTACCCTGCCCACCGTACCCCAGCGCGGAGGGACAGCCAGAGAGGCGCCATGTACAGAATCATATCTATTTCTGCTTTGTTTTCTGACTCAGAACCCTGCCCCCCGATGACTATGACAACGGTGAGAACAACAACAACAACAAAAAAAGGGCAAATGCATTTTTTACATTTCTTGATAATTTCCAAAGCAATGTATCATTGCTTTCTTTAGACTGACGCCAATATAACAGTTGTATGGGTCTCAGCCAGGCTCCTGTGTCTTTTCTGCCTGATAGTTTCAGATTGCTGTATGAAATGTATGCGTGTTTGCACACAGACACAATCATACTAGGTAACAGCACCACGAGCCCGTGGAGTTGTTGACCTGTACTGTAGATAAAGTTGGAGGCCTTGCTTCTTACATGTAGATGAGAAACCCCAACCCATCAGTCCAATGAGCTGAAGTAAGGCCATACTGAGACAGGAGTATCCTAAGATACATGCACGGGTCAGTGGTGACTGTCCCAGTGCCAGGGGCAGGGTGGGGGAGAGGAACACTGAATGGGAAATTTGGAACACAACGAAGTTGTTAAAATAACGAGGATCCAGTTGGGGGCTTCTGGCTGTGGTGAGCTTTTACCAGTTCCGATAACAAAGACTGTAGCGTGTATAAAGAAACTATTCATTCTAGGCCATCAGAAGCCCCAGCTCCCATCTTGCTAATGCAAGGATAAGTTGAAATGAATGTGCTGGAGTCTAAAGAGATTTTACTGATACAAAGAATGTGGAAATCAGAACTAGTCCCAGAAAAAAAATGATTATTTTTCCCCATTTATTTTCTTCAAAGACAACTAAGAAATACAAATTTCAAATAATGAATAGCTGCATAGGGTTTCATTTTCTCTTCTTTCGAATGTTGCAAAGTTAATAAAGTCTTATTCCGGGTTAGCAAGCCCAGGGATCCAAAAGGTTTCCAATGGGATCTCAGTCCCCAGAGCTTTTGCTCTCTGTTGCTGTTTTGTTTCTGGACAGCTGAAACCCTAGGGCCTTGCTGCTATGGCACATGCGATGGGATGGGTGAGGGCAGAAGCACAGCACAGAGGTATGTCCTGTACTGAAACAGACTGGGCTCCACTTGCTTTCAGAGAAGTCAGTAGCATCACACTGGAATGGAAAAAAAACCTTGTTCTGATAAAAACTTTAGTGTTCTGGGTAAACCCCCCATTCTTCCCCTGTCCCTTGTGGGGAAGTTGACTTAACTGTTAACACTTCAGCATAAAAAAACAGGCCTTCTTTAGGGGCACAGGGCTTGATCCAGTTGCCTAAATGTATGCATCTGCTGCCATTTGAGATACCCTACAGTATTCTGCCTGGCCTGAAGCAGCTGGTCCAAAAAGGCACTTCTCGAGGGCTTGTATCACATTTACCAGCCCCATGTGCATGGCCCAGATCTCAGCTGGCAGCAAACAATTAGGCAACTTAATCAAGTCCCTTTCCAAAGGGCTAATTGAGAGGAGCAGCACCAACGACTGATGTAATAAGGGAACATGCTTTAGCATTACCAAGGGCTCAGTTAGGCACTATCAGGAGCCCATTTCCCCATTTCCATGCTGTTGCTTTTCTATGCCGTGTCATACAGACAGCCTGCACTCCTACAGCCTGCAGTTCGCTGCGCTCTGCCCAGCCCTTAGCCAGGGTTAGCGGGCTGCATCCCCGGCCCTGCGGGGCAGCAGCAAGACCAGGCGAGAGCAGGCATGATTACATCCCACAACAGATTTTTCTGCCAGCATCCGAACAGCCCCTTTCCAAAACATTTTCCTATTCAAAACAGAGCCACAAACTCAGACACCATTCCTCCACCAGCCTCATCATTCACATGATGGATTACCTGTGTTTTTCGGTTGCGCTTTGCATTTTGTCCAGCAAAAGGCAAAATGCAAGCTCTTTCCCCAACAGGCTGCAATGCTTTTAATATTTTAAGCATCCTAAGCCAGTTTGCTCCTGTCTCAATCAGATAGACTGGTAATCAGTACTACCTAAACATCATCCACTTCATGGTTGCTCATGAAAGTGATTGGTTCAGGATTATTCAGTCTTGACAGTTTGAATGTGGGAAGATTTCAGAGGAGGAGGAGTGAGATTGTAAATATCTCTTTAAAAAACATTGCTGCATCACACACACAAAAACAGGGAGATACTTTTAAAACTGCCTTAAAAATCAATTCCGAATGATGAAATCTCCCTCCAAATGATCGCCACTTGGTAGACCTAGGGATAAGGCTTAGGGATAAGGCGCTTTGGGTGAATTCTGGCAAGAAATGGTTGGAATCTAGTCCAGTTTCAGAGATGAAAATGTAATTTGGGAGCTGATCTCTCGCTCAGTCTGAATTCACATCAGCACGAATGACTGAGCACAGCAGGATCAAAAGTGTTTAAGGTATGGGGGGGTATCTGGTCTGTATCTGTATGGTTGGGGTCTGGCCTGGCAAGGTACTGCATACCTGTGTTTCCCAGTGACTTCAGGGAAGATGGGGATCCTCAGCACCTCTTAAGTTCAGGCCCTGGAGCATCATTTCCTGCTCTGATCATCAGCTATAAATGTTGATAAATATAAGTGTTTTGCCTTCATTTGAATTGCCCAGAGCTGTAAAATGACCTCTCTCAAGTATAAATCAGTCCAGATATAAACCTCCTCTCCCACTCTTCCCTACACTCCCTGACCACTTTCCCCAGTCCTCCCTTGTACCTTCACCCAAGCCCTTCCCTGTCACAATTCTTTACCTCCTTCCACAATTTTATATCTAGTTTTCATGAACCCACAGAAATGCTTTTGTAAATAATGCTGTACAGTTTGTAACCGTCATGTAAGCCTGTCATCAGTGCCAGAGTCCGTCTTGCCCTCTCGCACGTTTTAAAATCAACAGAGGAAAGTTAGAGCGAATGGCCCGCAAGTGAGCTATAGGGTCATCTCTGTGTGGGACAAATGTATATTCCTGTAAGATTGCATTTTTATCTAAGGAATGATGTTATTTTAAAATTGCTAATAAATTTCTAAACAATGTCTAGAATTGTTCAATATTGTAAATGCTATCAGAACTCCTTTGACATTGCTCCCTTCTCTCAGCAGTGACTGCAAAATCAGACAGCTTCCTGCAGCCCCTCATTTCCCACTGTCAGTCCCACTGCAGTTCAAGGGGCCTCTCGTGCACTTAAGGGGCTGCAGAACAGTCTTGGATCATCACAGACTATCCTGTTAAACAGTAACTTAGAAAATCCAATCGTTCTCTCTAACGTAATTACTACAGAAATTCTACCATGTAATGATAACCGAAGTGTGATTCATGTTTAACCAAATAGTTAACATTTTCCACATAGGATTCTTTCTTGCTAAGCATACGCATCAGAAATGGGTACCTGCAGCCTAATTACAGTGTAATTAATATATACATAAGCCATGCAGCTAATGGAACGATAATAACTAGCATATCACACATTTACTTTCTGATTAGACAAAATCGTTCTAACAGCATGGTTATCACACAATTACGCTGTGATGCCAGTTGAACACTGTATTTCCCATCTTCGCACTATAAATCACAGTGTACTTAGACCAGGCGTATTTCTGTAAGATTGAGCAAAATCTTCCCTAAAGAAAAAAGAATGTTTTTTCTTCAATTATGTGTGTGTGTATATATATATATATGTATGAAAATATATATTCCCTGACTTGTTCACAGATGTTGCACCGCAGGTTTTGCTACATTCACTACTATTAACTAGTGGTGTCGCCATACAGTAAAATCCAGGAGATGATTCAAAGCCATAGTTGTCGTTGGCATAAGGGGTTGGAATGACGGTACGATTACCAGAAACCTCTTCATTGGCAGACTCAGACTGGCCTTCAGTTAGACATTTTTCACCGCAAAAACATAGGAAACCACCACGCTCTCAGCTCTCAGCAGAAGTCCAGCAAACACTTCAGCTTTGCTGAGACATTCGCTGAGCTGGAGCCACGGTTGAGCTCCCCTGGGCTGAGCTATGGTTTTGTGTGAAGGCCATATGGAGGCCACAGTTTTGATGCAAAACAAGGTGAAAGTCAGTTGCGGATGTTACAGTTTGAGGTTTCAGGTGTGAAACTCAAAGTGAAACCCATGAGACAGTTGAAATCCTGTGAGCACCAGAAACAAATGAAAGGCTTGCGCAGACTCCCGTGATTTAGATACATTTAGAACATCCCCATGACAGAGAAATAAAAATTGCTGTATGCAGATGTAATACCTTCTTGTTGGGTATTCACAGCCCTCTATCAGTGCTCATTATTAATGCTCACAGTATTTATCTGAAGCTAGAGGTATACGCCAGGGGACGATAAGCATGAAGAGCTCTGACATTGCTTTTGTTTCCTTGTGAAAGCAAGGACAAATCCCCGGATAAAACAAGGCCCGGCTTCCTAGCCCTGTAACTGCCCACGAAACTTTCTCTGGCGAGACCTCGCCTGCAGACTCCAGCTCAGGCAGAGGAAGCTGCCGCTGCCTGCTCCGCCCCGCCCCCGAGCCCTCCAGGCCCCACCCCCTCGCTGGCGGCCCCTCCTCAGGTGAGGGCGGCCCAGCTCCGCGCCCAGGTCGGAGCCCGGAAGCCCCGAGGTGTTGGCGGCGGCGGCGGCGCCACGGCCATGGCGGGTGCGGGGTTGCGGCGGCTGCCGCTGCCCCTGCGGCTCCTGCTCCTTCTCGTCCTCCCCGTCCCGCCGGCGGACGCGGCGCTGCGGCTGCTGCTCGGCGCCGCGCCGCCCTTCACCTGCTCCCAGCCGGTAAGCGCGGCGGGGCCGGGGCAGGAGCACGGCCGCTCGGCGGCGGGGCCGGGGCCAGCACGGGGGCTGGGGCCGGGCCTCCGCAGCCGGGCGGCGCCGGGCGGCAGGGCCGGGGCTGCGCGGGGGCGACGGCCTTCCCGCGGCGCCAGCGGTCGCCAACGACCGTTGGCGGCGCCGCCGCGGGGGGCCAGGGGGCAGGGCCGGAGCGCCCCTCGGTTGGCGGCGGCGGCGCCGCCGCGGCCCCCCCCGGCTCGCGTTTCGCCGCGGGGGTTTTCGGCGCCGTTTCCTGGGCGCAGGGGAAGGTCCGCGGCGGGGAAGGTGTCGGTGCCCCCGAAAGAGCCTGTCCCCGGCGGCGGGTGGCGGGTCCCCGGTGGGCGCCCTCGTTGTTCCCTGTGGCCCCGCCAGCTGCGGTCCTGCGGCTGACCGTATCCCTGTGTCATGCCGCGTTGCTCAGTTAAGGACCGGCACTCCTTTTCTCCTGTTTTCTTTTTTTCTTCTCTACAGTTTGGGGCTGTGGTTGTTGTGGTCTGTGTGCAGCAAAGCAATCGCATGTAACAAAGCAGCTGCGTTACTTTCGTGTTAAAGCCAAAATTGTAAATACCACAGAATTGGCCCGGTCATGTGATCCCTGCCAGGAAGCGCCGGTCGCTAACATCTGCGAGGGGCCGGGGCCGAGATTTGCTCCAACTGCCTGGAGTGACTGGGCAGGATGTGAGTCTTTGCTAGTAGCTGGGGTTGCCTAATGTTCTAAACGTTTTAACCTATTCCTTACAGTTAAGGGAACTGGGGGTGAAAACTGTGGATCTCTGCTGAAGGAGTAGTTAAACAAATGATCTGTGTTTCTGCAGATTTGCAAAGGCTGATTTTTAGCTCCCTTTCCCCCCCAGTGCAACCAGGCGGAGAGGACGTCAAATAAGAGAACTGCAGATGGGGTATATGTAAGAAGTGAACTAACCAATATGAACTGATTTTTGCTGGCCTGAAGTATGAACTCCTAGACAGCTTTGATTTGGGGAGAAAGTGTCTAAGATGCATGTAAAAAAAAATACGTGGGGTGGGTTCTTTTTTGTTAATAATAGTAGTGCATGCATAATCACAGGATAATAGGCAGTTCTCTTCCAAGCTGGAAAGTCTTGTATGTCATGATGCACCACCAGTAGTCTAGACAAGGCCGTTACTTGGATGTGGTTACTCGTATGTGAAGCAAAAAGTTTCCTTTGGGGTGGTAGATTTATAAGTGAGTATGTAGGTAAATAAGTGATTTGCTTCTTGTAGCGTGTTGCACCTTCTTTTCAACTTCATGTTTCTAGCTCTTCTAAAGAAAATTTCCGCCTCTGTATTAAATCGGGATATGTGTGGCCAGCTACAGGAAGAAAATGTGACCTTTAAGAGAAAACATAAATCCCAGCTGTTCCATGGCACACCTCCCGTTTCAGAGTGTCTCCTATATGCATCACTGGGTGAAGCGTTCAGTGCAGTTACCCTGGTGTAGTGACCTAAAGAAGTATTTTCCTGTCCTGACTAGTTTAAACTTCTGATATGCTGAATGCTGAGCTGGTGAACGTGTCCTGTGATCCCAGTCCCTTCTTTCTGTCCTTGCAAGAGACCCAGCCCTCTCCCAGACTGTGATATTCTTGTCCCTCTATAATCTTTTCCTTACACATTTCCTATTCATCGTATATTCTGCCTCCTGTCCTAATACTTGACCATGAATTTATGCATGTTTCCATGGCCTCTCCTGTGCTGACTTTGTTTGGGGTATTTAAAAATGCCCCAAGAAAACAGTCACTTCTGCAATTTTGGTATAGCTTGGACATTGGAGAATTACAAAATGCAAAACCTTAGGAAAAGGGAAAGAGGAGACTGCAGCATTGCTTAGGTGTTTGACATAGCCATGTGTGTCCAAACTCTTAGTCACGTAAAGTTTGAGAATAGTGCATCATGGAGTTTCTGTGAGTCCTTGGATGCTTGGGCTTTGACTGACTCTGTCTTCCTGGTTACACATCCTTTTTTAGGGAAAGTGAACCACAATTTTTCGGTGAAAGTGTTGCCAGTACATTACTGGCCTTCGCTGAGGAGGCATGTTGCCCTGCGCGCTGGGTGTGCTCACAGATCAGCAGATGTGTAAGCCTCCTATTTTGGTTGCTCTTCCAATAAGCCATTTTCTAAAATGCAGACCAATTTATGAAAAATCAGTTGGCCTAAACAAACCTGTAGCAGCTTCTTTAGATGCAATTATGAAGCTGTTGACACACACAGGAAAACTAGCATCAACCAAAATTATGACAACTGAAAACGGCTTCCCCTTCCGTTTCTGTTGGTTGCTGTGTTTTCGGAGGGCGATTCAGTAATCCTGCCAATTGGTGACTGCAGTGTGGTTTGAAAGGGAAGCTGTTGCTGAGCCAGGTTGGTGAGACACACTTCCTTTTTCTAGCCCACCGCACTCACTTCTTTTACTGAACTTTAGAGGAGGTCAGGGCAAGTAACAGTGGCTTTTCAGCAAAACTTGCATCTGGCAGAGGCTGTTTTGGAGACAGAGCGGAGGGGGAAAAGTGTCGCATCAGCAGACACCTGTAATAATTTAAAAAATTAAAGTCTTGTGAGCAAGAGCTCATCTTACTGAAATGACAACAAATGTACTTAATTGAGCTTACTCACCACCATTTCATCAAAGCAACTCTGCTGTAAGGCTGGAATAACACGGTTGCAAATCTAGTTCTTTCTAGTAACTATTGAATATGTCATCTGTGGGGAGGTTGGGTTCTGCCCTTATAGTGTGTATGAGGGGAAAAGAAATATCCCACAGGTTAAATACCCATCTGGTTGTTCACAGTGAAGTGTTTAATCGTCATGTTCAGTCATGGGGCTGCAACTGTTTTACAACGCAGCATGCCTTGTGTCCTGGAGGAATACAGTGTTTATAACCCCGCTATCTTTATACTGTTGGATAGGTGTATATAGTTGCTGTAAAAGCACTAAAAACCTCTGGAGAGGAAGTTCATGCAACTCCTTTTGTGAAGGTGAGTGGGGGTGGTACACAAGAGACTTGTCCTGTGTCTTCTCTACAAAGATGTTAACTTGCCTTTGCTGTTGACCAGCTAAATTAAAAATATCACAAACATTTTGTGGAAGATAGTTGTTTCTTCCTGGTGTTAAACATCTTTCAGTAGTTATTCTTGTAACATGTTAATGTCCTAGCAATCTCCACTTCTGAGAAGTGAGGAATCAGGAAAGGAAAATTACGGTAAATTTTAGATTAGTCAAGCTTTGGGAAGCATATGGAATAGCTCATAGGTGAGAGGCAAATTTTGGGAGGTTGGAGCCCTTCTCATTCAGCAGCAGCCATTTTTTTTAAAGGAAAGTTGGATACCTTCCCAGCTCAATGCAGTTTCTTGCCAGTTATCACAGCATCCTGCTGGGAAGTCTTGGCCTTCTGTTAACTTAATGCTTGGATTGTAGTGACACAGTGCTTTTAATCAGTTCCATTTTTCAGATTCATATGGTTCACGTTGTATGTGGTCTCTTCTTCTTTGATATCAAAAGCAAGAATGAAGCTGGGGAGGGAAGTGAAAGTATTTTTAGCTCTCCGTGAGCATGTGACAAATATGAAGAGTTGACTGTGCCTGTCCTGGTCTACTGATCATTGTTTCATGCATCACTTCGCAATCTTATTTTCATTTTTATGCCTCCTATCTCTGCAGCTTTGTTTGGGGGCCCTGATAGGTGATGGGGAAATGGTGAGAAGAAAACGTATCTGTTTAAGCCAGTTCTTCTGTAATAATGTGCACAGCCTATTGCCTGCCTGTGGGCTCTATCTTTGGCTTTTATGTAGAGCTGTTCATTTTTGTCCCCTCTCCTCCTATTTGCTTGCTCGTCTGTAGTATCCTGCCCGGTACACACCTCTCAGTCCTGTAAATGCTACTTATGTGTTCCTAGCTTTATGTGGAGGAGTGGAAAGAATCATCTGTGTAATTTTATTTCTATCATATCACCTAACCTCCTTGCTCAAACAGGGAAATTAGGTTAAGTATTTCTGCTGACCACAGCATTGTTCCTGTAGCTTATGAGTGAGCTCAGTGCATCGGGGGGGACTGGACTTGCCTGGACCTACAGAAGGGAAACCCACGGGCGGCAGCAGCAGCAGCAGTTCCTCCTGGGGCTGAAGGTGCAGCAGGGCAAATTGGGAAGTAGATGCCGAGCCCCCAACAGCACAGGAAATCTATCGAATTAAGCACTAGTCCAGCTTCCGACAAGAACTGAGACTTGGCAGGGGGAGAGAGTATTAGAGTTTATGAAATACTAGACTAGGCGTAGAGAGGGCATCGTAGTAAGAGCTTTTTCCCAATTAGAGGTGACATATCCATGTGTAAGAGAAGGTGGAACTTTCTTACCTAGCATGTCCAAGGTAGGATTTAATCAACTACTTGATGCCACTGGATTTCTTAGGTGACTTTTGCATCCAGTTCATAAATGCAGAGAACTCATAACAGCACCGTCACATTATAATGTGATGGCAATTCTTAACTGTAAGCTTGAATTTGTAAGGCATCCTGGAAATAGATCTGCTTGAGTAGAAAAAAATGAATTGCTGTGGGGTTTTTTTGTTGTGGTTTCTCTTTTTTTACATCAGAAATTTTTTGCAGCTTAGTTTGACTCAGACTTTAGGGCTGACTTATTTTACTGCAGAACTGACTTGCATTTTCTTAATTGCTTCCTGTTTTTTGGCCGTCGTTCTCTGGAGTTGCGCTTTCTGGCAAAAAAGTGCATCCTCAGTTGCAGCCAGTCCAAATCAGCTGGGCTACAGCTTACTATCCTAAAAGGAGAGGAGAGTTTTCCTGGCGACTGCTTTCGAGGGATCCCTCAGGGTTCTTATATCCCTGCCTGGATTGTGACTTAGTTTTCTCCTGCTGCTATCTTCATTTTCCTGTGCCAACAGAGAGGCCTTCTTGGCCATAGGAACTCTTCTTCTAGGCGCTTGGGGCTGCTAAGCCATCCCTGTGACACCATGGGGATGGGCGAGGGAGCGGGCCAACAGTTGAAGGGGTGCAGGCTGCCACGTGGAGGGAGGATCCTTCTCGTTCTTGTGGTAAACCACCAACTGGTGGCAGCTTAACATGCTTTCATGTAGTCAGCTAGAGGTAAACAGATGCCACTTGCACAACAGATGAAGAGGCTGACGTGGGGCAGGAAAAACCCTATGAATGTAGCCCCCTGAAAACCTTAAGTGGGGCTGGGGGCATGGTGACCTACTGGAATAACTATAGTTGGCTGTCCCAGTAGAAATCCAGTGCGGAAGGTTAAGTGAAATCCTGAATGTCGAATTTCAGTTAGTCCAAAACCTTTGTCAACAAACCAATGGCGCCTGGTCCAGCTGTTGCCTTTTTAATGAATGCCAGATAAGGGGCAGTCTCATTGCTGCTGAGAACATCATTGCGAACATTTCACCTGGGACAACAGACCTGGGTGAAAGAGTGAATCTGTTTGCCTGCTGTGCTGGATCAATCTTCATATCTGTAACAAAACAAAAAAAACGGAAATTGCAACTCTTCCTTGGTTAACCATCTGCTAATAAACAGAAGCACTAACACTCATATGAAAGCAGATGTTACTGCGGTTTAGGCAAATAATCTATTATAATTTATACAAGGGCTTTATTATGGTGCAAGTTACAATAATTACTGATAACTGAAACAGCACAAGGACAAAATGACTTTAGTATTAAGTGGTAGGTTTTAATGGCAGTCGTTAAGCTAGGGGGGAAAAAACATGGTTAGTAGCCCATTGGTTTTGTTGCCTGTTGATGCAAGGGGCACTGTCAGGTTAAATGCTCCCCCCCCTCCTCCTCCCCCCTCCCCCCCAGAAATAGTCTGACTAAGCATTTGAAATGTTAGGAGTAAATTTTTTTCATCGGTTGATCTGCTTTTCCATACTGGTAGCTACAATTTATATTTTTTTCTCTTTCAGTGAATGTAGCTTAGCTAGTTTGGCTTTGATTTAATCAGCATTCAGTTGTTGTATTCTAGGATTTTTTTCCATTGTCAAAAGATTTAGGTTGCAGATGCTACATATGAATGTTCCAGTGCAAAAAAAGTGATTTTTGGAGGCACAAAATTGTAACATTTCCTTTGTTTGTATTTATAAAGCATTTTTTCTTAATATTGATGAAATCAAATACTCTGTGGAGGATTTGCCTGCCTGTTTGTCTGCAGTAATTTAAATTGGTGCAATATAATTGTGAGAGTGTAATTCACAGACTAACTTGGTATTTGATATTCAAATTGATTAAGTTGATTCCTTAATTGTGACTGTTTTGACCTTTTGAGTGCACGAAACATAATGAAAAGTACCTCTTGCATGTTTTTACTAGTTGACATTTAAGTGCATAGATTCAATTTGCTCTTGGTTATGCTACAGCTCCTGTGCCCTGTGCAGAGCATTTTTGATGGCATTTGTCTTGAGACTTCCATCTAGTAAAACACTGGATGTTTCCAGAGTTGTTAGTACTGCAGCCTGGGGAGGAGGCTGGGGTCCACCAGCAAGTTGGAAACTACAAGGAAAACCAGAGTGAAGATGGGGAGGAGCAGACAGAGGGTTTCTGCCCAGGAGCTGCTAATACTTGGGGTCAGGGAGGAGGAGGAAGGGGACAGAATGGGGTAGCAGCAAGGAAAGGTTAAATATGTTGCTACTTATCCCCCTTCCCCCCTCATTTATAAGGGAAGCTTTAATAGTGAAAAGTAATTGGAATATTTGTGCCAACTGTGGGATGTTGCCTAAATCCTAATGTAGCACTCTAAAGATGATTTCACTTAAATTTTTAACTGAAAAATGAAGAGGCCCATTGCTAGGTAGCTAGTAGGAAAATAGTTCTTCATCGAGGTTTAGTTTTCAGGCAAAGTGTTGTATAGACTTGTGTATGTTCAAAAAGTCAGGGTGGCTGATTAGGCAGATTCCTACCTTTGAATTCACTGAAATGAAATAGTGTTTCCTGAATTATAATAAAGTTGATCCATGTTATACAATTTAAGTGTTGCATTGAATCTTTTTAACATAACTGTAGCTGAGGTACTTTTGTATTACTGCTTATCAGTGTGGGGATGTGCTTACCTATAAAGGACACCTGAAAACTAGATTTATACTTGTTGATCACATTGACTTTTGTAACAAAGGCCTGGAAGAGATTTCCAGTTTTTCATTTTTTTTTCTATGAGCATGAGGAGCTAAATGTCAAATCTGCCTGCTTTAGCTGAAGGTTTGTGAGAACACACATAGGTAAATTGAAATGTGACTATTAATGTCTTAAGCTTTTTTTTTTTTTCTCCCCCCTCAGGGTATTTTAGTCGGTGGAACTCAACTCAGGTTTAAAATAACCAGTTGCTCATCATAGTTCGTGTGATACCTGAATTCACCCATCACTTTTCTTCTGCATTTCCTTCAAATACTGCAAAGTTTATTAATTGTCGTGATGTTTTGCCTTCACTAGGACTTGTCTGAAGCTAGGATGTAGTCCTGTGTGTGTGATAAGCAGACAGAAGCCATCATGGCCGTCGAAGCATAGCGTCCCCCGTCCTCCCCAGGTGTGGTGGCTTGTTCATGGCCTTCCTTGCATGAGCAGCTGTGTGGCAAGCCAGAATGGGGAAAGATCTGATTCACAGCTGACCTCCCCTTCAGTTGGTTTTAGCCTGGATCAAGATGCCCACGTAGCCACCTGAATGCTTGTGCCAGCACAGGGAAGGTACAAAGCTGGGGTGTAAATGAAGGGAAGCATAGGGTTGTGTCTCTGGCAGCGGTGCTGTCTAATGTCAGCTTAATGGCTATGAAATTTTAGCCTTCCTTGTTGGGCTGGAATATGAGTTCACTACAGAAAAGGTACTGAAAGCTGGCTTTATCAAGCGCCATCCCTATGAAAATCCCAGTAAACGCAACCCTAGATAGCTTTTACTTCAGCCCCAAGCCCCACGTACACCTCCAGTTGCCTGTAACAAGTTACACAGAGGCTAAAAACACCACTGCCTTGTGTCTGCAGGAGTTAATTATGTTGCGGCTACAGCATGCCACCTTGCTATGTCAAGGCATAGGAAAAGAGTGGGAGGGACCCTAGCCTTTATCTTGATTTGCCAAGTCAGTGAGAACTTCACGCTTTAGCATCACTAGGATTTTGTGTCACACTAACCAAGTAAGTTTACATGCCACTTTTCTCTAGTGACCATGGAGTCTTCCAGAATAAACAAAACATACATGGGGAAAACCAAGCAGAGCCCATATAACCTCTCCTTGTTTCTTGATATTCAGGGCATCCTTAATAGGCAAGAGTCTAATTCTAATTTTTTCTGTCACGGATCAACTCTAAAGCATATCTTTATCTCTTGAAAGTAAAAACATCGCATCCTCTGTGTAGGCCTGGTGTTTACTAAAGAGTTTGTCTTTTTTCCTTTCCCTGGTTCTTACGTGACATCGGGGAAAAGACCAGCCATAACTTTCACAGCCTTTGTGTTGAGGAAAGGAGCATTTGTTGCTGTGTGTTGCCCGTCATTTGTCCGAGTTAAGTTTTTTTGAGCATCTTCACACAGTGTTTTTTGGTCCCAAACGTAAGATGAGGGAAATGCTCTTTGTTAGGCAATGCATAATCCAGTACTTTAGTGGCAAACCGGGCTGCAGTCTTCCAGTCTGTGTGCTTCCAGTCGGCTGGGCTTGGGCGTCACAAGCATCACCACCATAATCAGGGCTGGGTAGCAGTAGCTTAAAGCAGCCCTGTTTAAAATCACACCCGTCTACGTCAAGCAAAGTATTTAATGTAACATTGGTTTTGGTTTTAACAGTCTCGGGTTTTGAAAGGTTTCTACTATCGTCATCTTGCATTTTTCCCTCTTTTTGATTTCATTCTATTATTGCTGCTTCTACTGTCACTTAAATGCACACTTCAGGTGTGCAGAGGTTTCACACCGGTGTCCTTTGCTTTTCCGCTTAAACTTTGTGTTCTTTTCTGGTGATTGATTCTTCCAGCCTGTCTGTGCTGCTCTTCACCGAACTGTTTGGTATCTGCCCTTCTCCTGCCACCGCATAGAAGCAAATTAATGTCAAGCCAGTTTCTATTTTGTGAGTAACGTTCTTGTTTCTTTTCCCCCCCACAGGATTTAAACTGCCTCGTAAGAAACAGTAAGTCATTTTTTTCTTCTTTGTGGTGTTCTCATCAGACCTTTTTGTTTTTTAAGTGTCTTCATGCAGCAACTTTTTTCCACTAAAATCAGAGAGGTGTGAAGTGAAGCGTTGCTATTGCACCTAGCTGTAGGAGTTTTCTATTTGATCCATAATCGGTTCTAGCCAAAAGAGGAGCGTGACGTTAAGTCTCTTTTTCAGGATAGAGTTCATGGTCGGAGGGGAGGGTGAAACACAACCCAAATTGTTTATCTTCTGTTAAAAGCTCAGTCAATTTTTTAGGAAAGACAAGTTTGTCTGTAGATGTTGGTTTTATTAAAAGCTCACCATCTATAGTAGTACTTGGTGATGGACAGATTAATGTGTAAACTAGAATAAAAAAGAAAGGAGCAGGAAGGGGGTGGTGCTGCTGTTGAGAGCAATGAATATAAATTATCAGGCATAAAGTACAATGAATTGGAAGAGGAAACTAAAATTATCATAAGCCCTACTGAACATAGGTGTTATTGGATAAATTGGGTGTAGGAGTCAAATTTTATCCATGGCACAGATCTGATACACTTCAGTAGAATTATCAGTAGTATTAAAATACTACTAACAAGCAGTTGTTCATTTGGTATATGGGAGATACCTGAATAGACCTGCAGAACTCCGTGGTATTTTATTCCAGTGGTTGTTTGAAGCAGGCTCATTTCTGCTTCTGTGCCCACCCTGTACTGTGCAGGCGCAAGTATTTATGCAGCCATGCTTAGCGAGCCAGACCAGGGAGCTGACTGTGCTGAAAATAACCAGATTTTAAACTTTTTTGGCAAAAGGGGGGGGGGGGCAGAGGAAGGGATGGAATTTGCATTGCCAGCTAGCTATTAGAATGCAACTTGACAGCACAGCTAAGCCCAGCTGCAGCTCTGCTGTTGGTTAATGCACTGTCTTATTTATTTGGCTTAAATTCCACCTTTTGGTTCTAGCTATGTTTTTCTCCTCAGGGGGAAAGGCTTGTTCGTGCCTGGTACACTCTGCCCTGGAATATGTTATTTTTCTAGGCTCCTCTAGAGATTTTTTTTTTTGATAAAATGAGCATCTGAAGATGGTCTAACTTTTTCCGAAGCCTAAAAATATGCTGACGTCAGAAGGGATGGTGCCAGCACTCCCAGTTGAGAGTTCCCATCACTGACCCAGCAAAAAAGCCTGGAAGTGCACTCTGATGGGGGAGCTGGTCCAGCACTGTAGCAGCAAACTGCTGCTGGGAAGTGCAGCTCCCCGCTTTGTCCTGGCCAGCAGCTGGCTGGGCCTGGCCCCTGCTCCCTCCAGGCAATGCCAGTGGCTGATCTGACTGAGTAGCCCACCAAAGAAATGGTGAAATTTTGTTTGCTGGATCAGTTTCTGAAGAAGTTCATCTCTCAGCCCCATGGTTGCTGAACTCTTGCAAGGGACTAAGTGGAAAATGCAACCTTTCATTAGCAGTGTGGCTTAAGCTGAAAGTGAAACTACATGTTTTATCTTTGTTTGGGGGGAGGGTGGGGGTCAAACTACAAATTCATTCGTTGTTTTTCATTTCAGTGTTACAGTATTTTAATGTGGACACAAGAAAAAGCTGAAAAATATCATAGCTATGTCTCCAAAGCCTCTATTCTACCTGCCATTTTACCTGTTCTGTTTTTATTTCTTTTTTGACATATGCAGTGATCATGCTAGCCTGATCATATGAGTCATAGATTGCATGACACAAGGAGCTCGTGTTCAGTAGTTTTTCTACTGGGTTTTCAGAAGTACTGTTACTCAGTTTATAAATTCCCATTGGGTATACGTGACCTAGACAACTTGTACTTATATGTACATTATATAGTATGTCAAAAAGTTTTGTCTGAGTGGCTGCAGTATATGAAGTGACTCAGGTATTTGATATGATTTTTTTGATACATGCTTTTAAAAATGCACAGCATCAGGCCTATGCTTACCCCCCCCCCCCCCAACTGAGCTGTTAAAGACATTCAAGCTCATGGTTTCCCACTGGCAACTTGACCTTCAGATTTGTCAGACAGTTCTTCCTATATTTGTGCTTCATTGATATTCAGTGGAGCTGTTTTTAATTTGTTCTGGTAAGTCAAATGTCTCACGTAAGTCTTAAGAAGATTATGCCTGTCCATAAAGCCTGGCATACCTGATTTTTTTTTTATTTTATTTTTTCCCCCTGATGAGATTACAGGACCTGTTTTCCATAACACCATGTTGACTGGCATTAATTATTTTTCTATCCAGAGGGCTTATTAGTTTAGGAAAGGTTTAGTAAGAGCTGTATGCTGATGTGAGACGTATATTCAGATTAGAAATAAGGCACTTCTTAAAGTGATTAACTGTTGGAACAACTTGCTTAACTACTTGGATTCTTTGCTTGTGTATCTGATAGACCTTTTTATCATTGGAAGGCTCAAAATTAGTATTAGTCTTCTAACATAGATCTGGTTCCACAACAAGGTATGGACTTGCTGCAGGAAATGTTGAGTGAACTTGACTTGTTAACCAGACTAGATTGCAATAATAATTCATTTCATGGATTTGAAGGAAAAGAGGAAATACGTATTACTAGAGTGCATGAATTCAGGGTATTAAAGACCATTTAGAGTACTTGGTTTCCCAGTTCATGTCTGAGTCTCTGCATGTTGAAAACTGCGTTTATTAACTGTGAAGCAGTCTTAACTGTCACCAAGTTTTGCCTTCTAAGTACTCCAGGACAAAGCGCAGACCGTAATTTCAATTAAGCTGCTCTTGTGCCATCAAATAAAAGGCAGCATGCACATTTATTAAATTGCTGTGCATGTCAGAATATCAGAAGAGATGGAAGCAAGATAAGCTTAGGACTAGTGGTAATTTGTTGTCAGAACCAAAAAACACTATTGAAATCCAAATTGTGTCAAGAGAAGAGTTTTTTCTGCCCTGCTCCTAAATAGCAGCTTTCATTTGCTGGATAGGTACCTGCATGGAGACAAGTTGGCTGCGAGTTTCAATGTGGACGCCTTCTGCTCCAAGTAGTCTTCATGTCTCTTCTGATGTTTTCCATCAGATGGATGGAAAATTGTTCCCTGTGCTTCGGATAGAATGGAAAGTGGCTACTGATGGTAAGTGGTGGCTGTTTAACATGAACATGGAGCAGAGGAATTAGGTGTGATCTAGTAAGGACAGAGATGAAAATTAGTACTCTAAGTCTTTTGCTGATCTACTCATGGAAGCAGAGCCTAGAGATTTTGGCATTTGGCTGCTTCATTTTGTTTTAGGTTTGTTGTTTATTTTGGAAGATGGTTTCTTGCTGCCTGAATCAGGGCTCTGGGCTTGCTGGGCCTTCCAACAGAGTTTAAAATGCTTTCATTAGTATGGAAAGAGACATAAAATGTGAAAAACAGATAAAAAGGGAATGCAACAGTGGCACACACCTTTGCTGCAGTAGTGAGGGGCGAAAGGAGGTTCCTGCTGCAAGCAGTACCTTCTCAAGAGTTGCTCTGTCAGAGTAGTGACTGTGGCTGTCTTACACAGGGGAATTTCTTCTGTGAACAGAGCAAATAGGAATTTATTTGAGAGAAAACAAATAGTTGCTTATGTGCTGTCATCCTTAACCTAGCACAAGCTCTTCCCATTGAGGATACTCTAGTCCTCGTGACTTAGATTTCCTTTATGCACATGTATCTTGATAAAGAAACAGTTGTCTCATTGCTGGAAGCTTAGCAAGTACCAGTAAGTGAACAAGGTACTTAACAAGTACCAGTAAGTTTTTTTTTCCACTCTCCAAACATCTTTGATTTTTCATGCATTTATGATGTTCCCCTTGCATACCCTTGTCCACAGTTTTGCACTGATTTGAAGCAGAATGAAATGCATTCTCCTTCTGGCTCTGCAGGGTCTGTGTCTGAGGGCTGGTCTGTATAGCATTATCACCTCAGTACAGCTGTGTTAATGTAGAAGCAGGTGTGGTTCAGATAACGTAGTCATCTGGTAGTCATGGGTATTAATGTGCTCGTTGGGATTGTTTATGCCAGAATAAAAGCATATTTGTTCTGGTGCCAGAATTGCATAAAGCAGCCCTGAGAGGCAGGGCTGAACACAACACTCACAAGCTGTGGACTGCCAGAACACCTGGAAGAATGAAGTTATGTTCCACTCTGCCCCTTCATTTGCACGGAGGGAGCACTTGCTGCGCAGTACAAACTACAACCTGGATGTGGTGTTTGTCAGCCCTGCACACTCAGTTTTTCTTGGCTAGACATGTTTGTGTCAGCATCCGCAGGACTTCAAAGCAGCGAGACTGTGACAAGACTAGGCTCAGTGGTAGGCTCTATGGGGGTTGTGACCTGTACACGCAGAGCTGGCAGGAAAAGAAAAACCTCTCTGTCCCTGTGCCTGCAGCTAGCATCCAGTATCTCCGGGGGGCAGAGCTGGCAGTGATGCAGGTGAACAGCAATCAACAAATCTGCGCTCAGTTTGATTTTCAGAACAACTTGCCACTTCAGGTCCGTCCAGATGGAGGCCGGGTGAGTGCAAAGGGCTCCAAACTACCTTTTCTAGTCCATGGGTTTGTTTCAGCTTCCCCTGTCATATAGCAAGTTTGTTGATAAAAAGCACAGACTGGTTAGGCGAAAGAGCTGGTGTAGCGATGCAGGTACTGCACTTGAGGCCAGGTGTAATTTCCAGTTTATTTTACACTTTCGTGTAACTGCGTGCAAGCTCCTTACCTATCTTGGTTTCTCTTTCACTTTTACTATCCTTCAGGTTATAAATGCCTTCTGATGTTTTGTTGCTCTCAGTTCAGTGCCTAGCACATGTCATTGTTCTAGATGTTCTTAAAATGAACAGTTGTAGCAGTTTTTGCTTTCTACTTGACGACTGTGACACTTTGTCTTTAACTCAGTCTTTCATTGTGCTTCCAATTGTCCTGCTCTAGATAGAAGCACAGACCTGGGGGTTTGTCTTTCCACCTTATGCTCACAGATTAGGAGACTCATCGGAAAAATGCTGAGCATCCACAGCTCCGTTTATAGGAAACAATAGGAAGTTGGATTTCATTCATTTGCTCGCCAAATGGACAGAAGTTAATTTACCCCCTTGACCCTGTGCCTTCCTCAGCATTTCCACAGCATTGCTGATATATGAAAAGCAGTATAGAAGAAAAAAATATGGAATGGCCAGGTACAGAACTATACATGTATAGTTGCAATTATAAATGCCTAGCACTTGCATGGCACTACAAGATTCGTACAGGACTAAAATTCTAGTCTCAGAACTGCATATTCTAATCTAATCTTCTTTCAGTTCAGAATGTAATTTAGTGGAAACTGTCCACACAGTTGAGTTTGGCATGAGATTGTTGTATCAGCTCAGAAATCCCAAGAAGTAACTGTACTTACTCCTCTCAGTCCAAACATGAGAATTTGAGATAGGAAAGCAAGACCAGGGGACTGGTTTATTTAAGGCATTTGGGTCTCCTTTTTTAACAGTCAAGCTTCAAAAAAAGGCAATATAGGATGGAGGAACCCAATGGGACAAAACCAAGTCAACTGTTAATTTCAGTACCTTGATAGCACAACTACAGTATCTGATTTTAAGTCTCCTTCCGAATGTTTTGTTTCAGTGGAACTTCAGTTTTGACCGCTTTGAGGTGGAACCTGGCCAGACTTACCAAGTGACGGTCTACCACCTGCCCAAACTGGGTACAGATGGAGACTACAACTGCAAGTCCATGCCTTACACGATGCCTGGTAAGAGGTGCTCTATTTCATTAGGCCTTGAGCTTGGGATTTTGTTTGATAGTTTGTGGATTAGGTTTTTCTCCAGGGCCAGGTACATGAACTGGGATCAAGTTTGGCAATGGGATGACAGTATTATAAAACTCTTGTCCTTTCTGAATATAGCTGTTTAGAAAAGTCACGTTGCTAGTCTTTTTTACAGTGCTGCTGTAGTTTATCCCCAAAGTGCATATATCATTTGTGTTAAAAGTCACCATCCTTGTTTCTGGGATCCTCTCACTGAAAAATAACACATAAATCTCTGCTTGGAAGAAGGTGCGTGTGGAAGAACAACAGACTGGAGGCCAGACACTTTCATTCTGGGTGACTAGTGACTTCCTAGATGGAAAACACAGCTATAAAAATGTTTATATGCTCTCTAGAAAGCTGGACACAGTATTTGGCTTGGGCCCCTGAACTCTGAGACATTGCTCATTAGAAATTCTGCTGCAGCTGTGGTTAAACAGAAATTCATAATGAAATTTGGAGACTAATATAGATGCCCCTCTGAGAGGCTGTTTGAAGAGGATAAATTACATATGCTGAATTTTGTTGCTGAAACATTCATCAGTGGAGCAGATAAAAAGATATTCCATCTAGTTGAACAGGGCTCTAGACTAATCGTTCATGTTCTCTACAGGCTATAAGTGCTGCTTTTGTTTAATTTGAAATCTTTGGAAGTTGTCCATGTGCTTGTGGAAGCTTGGAAGTACAGACCAAAACTTCCAAATCAGATTTAGCTTCTCATATAAAATTTTAGGCACCTAAGGATTGATTTAAAAGGCATGGTTAGGCTAAGTTTAACAAGAACCTTGATAGAGCTATGTGTCTGAGCCTTTCTTGTGCATATGAAAATATTCCTCTAACTAAAAGAACCTGGCTTTCTTTTGTTTTTTTTTCCCTGAATGTGCTGAGCATCTGCAATACTCTCTGACTGTACTGACCAATTTGTAAACATTTGGCATTCAATACACAGCTTAAACTGGTCCATCACTTTCTTCTTACCTTGCTTAGATTTGGGAGCACAACTCTGTAATTACAAAACTACGAAGTATGCAGTGGGTCAGTCAGTATGCAGCTGGAAAAGGAGAGCAGACACTTGATTTTTAGCACTGGTTATGTGGAGCACTTTTTAGCTTTGATCGTCCTCTGTTCTTCTGGAACCTAATGCATTGTGTCAAGGTCAGCAGTTGCAGGGAGCTTTGCTGATGAGAGTTTACCTGTGAATTACAGGGGCACGAACTCGACAAAGCTAGAAATTTAAGATCAGTAGTATTTTTTGCATCCGTTTAAGCAAGCAATGGTAGGGAGTTTTTTCTCTTATTTTGTTGCCTCCAGACCCTGGAGGAGAAATATTTTAGACTGAGACTTGTAAATCCCACACAACTAAATGTGTAAGTTTGGATTTGAGTGTGAAAAAGACCCCCAAAAAGCAGAGCCAATCTGGTAAATTAAGCTAAGAGAATTGTAAATATGGAAGAGCATTTTTAGGATCAAGAAAGATTTCAGCCTGCTAGTTTTCCTGGGACAGAACACTTTTGGAGGAATCTATGGTTGTGGCTCTCTCCAGGTCCGGATATCAGTATAAAATTCTAACTCCCTTCCCTTGAGAATGTATTATCATATAACCTTCTCTGCACAAGTCTTCTGCCAGCAAGGATTAAGTGTTAGTACTTGACAATATTAGAAACATTGTACGGTTTTAGTCTTTTTTCGTTAATTACCTTCATCCTTAAAAACGTAAAATCAGTGGAAGCGATAGTTTCTACCTTGGAAATGGCAATATTATTCTCGTGCAGAATTTTGCTACTGCATTGAAACAAAGGTCTCTAGTCCTCAAGGAGGGCTCCAAGTTAGGTGTCTGGTTTCTGATAAAAGGGGTGTTTTTCTTGAATGGAAGTGCAGTATTTCTGACCTGTCAACTGATGGTCTCTCTTTCCTGCAGACTGCAAGGACTCTCTGATGAAAAGAACTGTTCCCTGTATAAAGACAGGTAAAAGTTGTCTGTTTGAGTTACCAGTCATTGGTGCCCTGTTGAAATATTTTGACAGCTGAGTAACTTGAATATCTGCACTTCTTCCAGGCAGCCTGTGGGAGCCCAGGATCCAAGGTAGAAGTCTAGATGATGTGACTGTGCTCGTGAGCTTTAACCCATGGACGGAGTCTGCCCGATATCAAATCCATGTGGCCAGTTTCCTGAATGAGAAGAAATGTAAAATGGTCACGCATGATTTCACTGAGGTAATTACCTTCCAAGTAATTTCTGCTGTGATAATTTAGACAAATATTTCTTTAATAGTCACAAAACAAGCAGATAGATGATGTTAGGAGAACTAGCAAATGTACTTGAACAGTGATTTCCAAGGAATTATTTTCAGATTTTTATTTGGCCTTTGGAAGACAGAACTTTCCTTTAGGAATTTGGTAGATAAAAGATCAAAAGGATGTTCTCAAAGATACCTTTTCTAATGTATTAGTGTTCTAATGCATTATTAATGCTAATTCAGTATTATTTTTGTGAACAATGAGATGGTTATGGGGCAGTCTGTAAGCACCTGTAGAGGAGATAAAAATTTGACATTGGACAATCTGGGCTTTATTTCCTTTATCAAGCCAGTGCCTGGGAGACAAAGCTAAATAAATCAACCAAAATTGAGGTGAGAAGTTTTAACAGTGAGTACAATAAATCGTTGAAGTGATTTATCAAATGTTATGTTTGGCTGGTTTTTTGAAATCAAGAGTGCTTTTGCAAGAGGTGTTCCAGTTAAACTGAGAATCAATTCCTGTAGGTCTTAGACCTGTGTTGTTGAGAAGCTCAAAGTAGATGCAGACTGTTGTCTTCTGACATAATAAACTGCCCCCTTCAGGAATCTGAGGGAGGAGGAATACTGAATTTTTGATACTAGTCACTATCCTGCCTTGAGTGAGGGAAGGTAAACTGGAATTCACCTTGCTTAATCTTTCCATTCCTTCCACACTTAACATCCTTCAGACTCCCCCACTGATGTGCCTTGAAATTATTACCGGCACAGCACGTACAGCTGTGTGCATGTATCCCTGGCAGAGGTGACTATACCTCATTTCAGAATATGCCTCTGCTTATTGTTGTAAGAATGTATTGACACTGATAAGATACTGGTTGCATGCTATGGATAACAAGAACAATTTATTTGTCTGTTGTGGTGTCACTGACAGCAGTGTTAAGTCATCTTTTTAAATTCAAACAAACCAGAAGCTGTGAATTGTTAATTAAAGTGTGAACATTAAATACCTTAAGACATTAACATTGTTAAGAAACTAAGTTCAAGTTAATGCTTTTGAAGTTACACAAAAGACATCCTTAATTATTTATTTTTCCTGCTACCCATGCAACCTTAACCTGCTGTTTTAACTGCATCCCAATCTCTGTCACACAAGATGCCCACGGTAATGGTCACCAGCACATTTATCTGTCTCATCCTATAAGCTTCTGATTCCAAACAAAATTCGGAATTTCTGCTTCTTTGTACCACACTAGTAACTTGCATTTCCCATATTCTCCTTTCTACTCCTTTTCTTTCTTATGGCTTTCACTCTGTTGTTTTCTTCTTCCTTCCCTTATAATTGTTGCTTCTGATTTCTGCAGGATGGACTGCAGCAGCAAGTAAATGTTACAGTCAAAATAGAGAAGAACATAAGAGCTTGTTGCAGCTACAAAATTCAGGTACAGTCTCATTGTTCCTATGTCCATCATTCACCAACAAGACAATGAACAACTTCTTCTGAATATAGTATTCTTGCAGTGTTTTGTTCTGAGACTGGCTAATCCCCAATTACCCCTATCAGGGAAATAATGGTTATGCCTGAAAGAATAATTTCTCGCGTAAAGGTATCCTCTATAGACAGTGACCCTTCATTCTACTATAGGGTAGCCAAGCCTGAGTGATACAGGAAAAGGATTAACAGGTATGCAGCCTCAAGAACCTGCTGCCTTATTAATGTACAGTGAATAGTGTGAAAATTATTGATTAATCTTCTTGGTTTTTGAAGGGAAATGGGAATTCTGTGCCCTGTGCTGAGCTTTAGAGAATGAAGAGGCAGAGGGAGAGTAAAGTACGGAACAGAATTGCTGTTAAGAATAGCTTCTGTTTTCTGGATTTATTTCAACTACAGATTCAGCCGTTCTTTGTGAACTGTGGCACAGACTGTCTGAGACATTCTGCTTTCATCCCATGTTCATCGACTCCAAGTGAGACCCTCTCTTCTCTAAATTATATTCTTGCTGTTTTACAGATGAGAGCTGAAATTTTAATGCAGCTCTGTCTTTTGCAGGTGCAGACACATCAGGTAAGAAGTCCTTCCAATACACTGAAACTTCCCTTGCTGCTCTTTTCCTGTCATATAGAATAACAAGTGATCTTTACTGGGAATGACCTGATGGTCAGGAAATATCCCCTTGTAGCACTGCTGAGTTCAGAACATGAATTCTGTTAGATTTACTTCACTGTGCTTTAAAAAGGCAAGTATTTGTATACAATATGAACCTGACGGGATGATCTTTTTAATTATTGTTATTTGTTTTTAGAGGTACTTCACTTGCATGAAATTCTTTAAGAAACACTATTTTGACAAGAGGAGTCTTAATTTAAAATACTTTTTGTCACTCTGTTCAGTGTTCAAAAAATTTGCATAGTTAAAAAAAAGCTTTGGGAGAGAATAGCTTGCATATATTCATCTTCATGAATGTCAGGATAAATCACCTGCATAATGAGTTAACATTTTTTCTTGGCTGCAACAACACCTGTGAAAAGCTAGTTTTGTCCAAGATTAAAGCACACACGCACGCACACACCCACCCACCCACCCACCCCCCCCCCGTGGATTGAAATAATACTTCACCCTAAATTCTTTAAGAAGATAGAGTACGTGAACAAGCAGGATATGGGATGCATGCTGTTCACAGATGAAAGCTATTGGTCTGTGGTTTCATTGCGTTTCGTGTACAGCTCTTTGGAGCAAGCTTATAGTGCAGAGCATCACCATGAAAGCAGGACTTTGTTTTAAAATGTGACTGTGGCATTGCTGGCAAGGGGTGGTGGGGGGAAGTACTGGGCTGTCACTGTGCTCTTCTCATAGCTTTGGGCAGAACCATGGTCCTTCTACCTTGTCTTTGGCTGCTCAAGAGGTTTCTGTTCCTGGGTGAAACTCTTTAGCTCTTGAAAGCCATGTCTGAGTGCTCTTTTTATACCATAGGTGATATGATTATATGGTTATACTGGTGTATCACTGGGATCTGTGTGTTACTGGTGGGATCAGTCATAGCAGCTGTCATTTGTATGACCAAAAAACGAGCAGGTAAGACTCATACCGGCTGGAAAGAGAAGGCTGAGCTCTACAGCTAATCTTTCCTACTCCTTTATTTTTCTTACTATTTTATTCCTTGCCTTTGTGATGTTCTGCCACTGATATGCTTATGTAAATGCTTTCTTCTGCTTATATCACAAGACTTGTGTAACATCCTAATACCATCCACCTAGTTAAGTGAAGCCTCGATGGGTTGCGCTGGCTGACATTCCACTTTCACAGAGCTTCAGAAGAAGCTTATGGAGAAAGGGGACTTCACAGTTTAGCCCTTTGATTCCTACTAAACCAGGTTTCTGCAGGTATCTCTTCATTTATTTTTCTCCTGCATTGTGTAAGAGCCTTGCAGGATAGAAACTTCCTGTTTTCCAAGACCATAGTCTTTCCCCTGTCACCCAGTGTCTCTGCAAAACTCACTTCTATACTATTTTGAGTTTAAATAACGTTCTCCTGTGAAGACAGAAAAAGAAAAATGGAGCACAGGGATTGACACTGAGCAGTTTGGAAAATTGGGTAATTAAAGACAAATTCGTAGTCTTTTGTGCTGTAACCGTGAGGCAGTTATCACAGGGAGACTGTACAACTTGCTGAGGGCTTTTAACTGAGAGGAGTAATCAAAATCTTTTCAAAGGACTTCTCAACATAAAAATCACCTGTAAGATGTACCTGGAGACACTTTAGCTGCTGCTTTAGAAAAGCCTTTTAAGAAAAAGCTGTCTTTAAAAAAGCTGCTGCTTCTAAAGGAGAGGTAGGAGAAGGTGCGGGGGTTCTGTCCTCATTTTTCAGAGGCCATCCAGATTTGGGAGAGATGGAAAAAATCAGTTTTGAGTGTAGCCCTTCTCTGCAAGGAAAAACAAAGCAAAGCACATAGCAAAACTGGCTGTGCAAGAGGCTGTTTTCATTTAATACGTTTTTATTAGGCTTCTTCCTTCCTGTTTTGCCTCTCAATCAGACTTTCAAATCTAATCTTTGGAAGGAGTTGTTGTTTTAAAGGGATTGTTTTGCTTGTTAGAGTTGACAGCGACTTTCTCTCTTCCAGGACGCCAGCAAGGGAAAAGCAACCACAGTGACTTGCAAACTGGTAAGAGACCTGCCTGTGTGTTGTCAGGTACTCTCCTGTATGTAACGCATTCTGGAAGAGTTGTTCAGGAGGGGCTATCAGAGACTCTGCTCCTCAAAACCAAAATAACATAGCCTCAAGATCTTCCTGGTTAGCTGAAAGGAACTTTTTAATAACTGGTAACATTGAACAGAGAATATACAAGTTGGAGTGCCATCCTTTGGCAGATGGGAGATAACTACTTTGTAAAGTTTTATTTGTTTGTTGTGTTGTTTCTGTTTTGTTGGCACAGCTGTGGTTGTACTGGCAAAATAACCCTGGCTAATCATGTAAGCCATAGCAGCAGGAGATTGCTTTGGGGTGAATGCAGCTCTCCAGAAGGGATCATAGCTACACTTGCAAGACTGTTGAAACTAGTCCGCTTTATTTCTATGCATGGTGAAATTCTATGAACCATTTAGTCGGTATTGTAAACCACGGCTCCACTGTCTGGACTCCCATATCAAATTCCTGTAATGATGTCTGCTTACGTTGTCAAGATAGCTTTAAAAGTGGTAATAGAGCCATTTGTTACTATTCTACACTGCTTGTTGCTGGCTTGCACCATTTTACAGTTTCAGAATTGTAGTTGGGATGAATCTCTTTTGTCTTTCAGAGGTACTATCTCCAGACCTCCCTCTGCCACCCTTGAAGCCTCGAAAGGTGTGGATTGTGTACTCTGCTGATCACCTGCTCTACGTGGATGTGGTGCTGAAGTTTGCTGAGTTTCTGATGACTGTCTGTGGCACTGCTGTGGCCTTAGATCTGCTGGAAGATCATCAGATCTCGGAGCTTGGGGCACTACCCTGGCTTACTCGACAAAAGAAGGAGATGGAAGACCTCTCTTCAAAAATCATCATCTTATGTTCGCGGGGCACCCAGGCCAAATGGCAGGCCATGCTTGGGAGTGAGCCTGTGTGTCTCAAGCAAGATCAGCAAAAGCCAACTGGAGACCTGTTCACTGCAGCCTTGAATTTGATCCTGCCTGATTTCAAGAAGCCAGCCTGTTTTGGGATGTATATAGTCTGCTATTTTGAAGGGATAAGTAGTGAGGAGGATGTTCCTGATGTATTCAATGTCACTTACAGATACCAACTGATGGACAAGTTTGAGGATATTTATTTTCGGATTCAGGACCTGGAGAAGTTTGAACCAGGGCGTATACATCGATTCCAGGAAATCACAGCTGAAAATTACGTTGATACCCCTAGTGGATGGAAGTTGAAAGAGGCAGTGCAAAAGTTCAAGGAGTGGCAGATGGAGCATCCAGACTGGTTTGAGACTGAAACTGTCTGCCTGGAGAATGATGAGGAGCTGCAGTCCCTGAACAGAGACAGTCAGGTAGATGCATTGCTCAGTGAGCGGGGTGGAATTGTGAAACATCAGCTGCACCTACGGGAGCCTGATCCTAATTGCTGTTATGTCATCAACCTCCACATGCATGAAGGTGAAGGCAGAGGCTGCAAACTGCAGCCTCAGCTGAATCTGTGTGGGAATGCGACTTCTCAGACTATGGTCATTCCTATGGATGAGGCCTCTCTAGTTCAGGTAGTGGAGCTAGTCTCTCCTATGGAAGATAAAAATGTACTTGGTCATCATGTGCTGACTAATGAGGACTGCATAGAAGGAGTCCCTCTTCTGGAGACAAGTTTTCCACTGAGGAATAACATCATCCTCCATGATGACTGTGAAGCTTCTGCAATAGATGATAGTTCTGCAAACCTCTCAGGTGAACTGAGACACCAGCTGAATGGACTCATGTACTCTCTTTATCAGCAGAGTGTCATGCCTTCAGAGCCATCTTTCTGCCAAGAGGAAGCTGACAGGCCACACCAGTTGGTCTTAGATGACCAATGCAAAGAGCAAAGACAATCAGTGCAGTCAGACCAAGGCTACATCTCTAGATGTTCTCCTTTGCCTCCTGATGACCTTGTGGAGGAGGAAGAGGAGGAGGAAGAGGAGGAGGATCCAGAGAAACAGATGCTCTTTCATGAACTCTCTCCAGAGGTCTTGAATAGCCTAAAGAGCCTCCAGCAGCAGTTGTTTTTCCAGGACATTCAACGGAGCTGTGGCTGGGGGTATCCAGCTGAGGTGATGGACATGAGCCAGTCTTTGGAGGACTCTTAGGCTCCATCTGGGACATGCTCCATTTGCAATATGGGGATGGAAAGTGGTACCCTGCACAGCTCTGAAACTGCATTTCAAACACCATCCTTGTCCTGGTATTGCAAACAACTTACTGGTGGGAGCTTCCTGTCTACTGTCAAGAGACAGGGTTGCCCACCAGATGAGTAATGTCCTTGTTTGCAACCTCTGTATGGAAGGAGGCAACAAGGATATTAGTCGCTGCTATGAAAAAGCGGGTAGTAATTCTGTTCTGCTGGGAAATGTATTACATTGGACCTTCACTGATTGTGGAAAAATCACTGAGGTTCATGCAGCTGTGCCTTCAGATTTCCCACCAACCACCCTTGATTTATCACACTGGACAGAAGTCAAGGCCAGAATTCAGAACAGATTTAGATAGCATAGCAAACTTTACTTTGCCAGTTTAATGTGTCTTTTAAATATTTTCCTGTAAATACGGTGTTAAAGATGTGTGCCTTAAACGTCAGCTAGGTTAGGGCTCTCCCTGCCTCAACGATTTCTCATTTTGCCATTTGTTCTTTGATACATCTGGATTTCTGTGGCCATTCAGAAATCCAGTGGAGTACCAGAGCAGTAAACAAGATAAACTTTTAAATTAGGAGGCTGCTTTGTCTCCTTAACTCTCCATACTCCTTGTGGGAGTTTGGTGCTTGAAACCAGCAGTAGGGGGGAAAGGGGGGTTGGGGGGAAGGTTTGCTGGACAGAAAATGGGATATGGCTTTATTGTGCAGTTAAAGAAGAATCTGGGGCTGAATACAGAGTTGCTGAATCAGGGGAGTTTCGCAAATTCTGTAGCTCATCGCTGTGATGCTGTTTGCTTTTGGACATGTTAGTACCCGGAAGACTTACAGATGTAAATAGTGGCACACAGTTAAGGAAATGAAAGGCTACTGGGGGAGGGAAGGGGGTGGAGTGTAGCTCGAACAGATGCTAACTGTTGTGAAATATTTGCTAGTAATAAACTGAGGGATTAATCTTCCAGGAGCAGTGATGGAAACTACCAGTTCCAATGTTTTAAAAAATTGGACTTGACACACTAGAAAGAATAGTTCCCCTTAAGTGATCACATGTTGGCCCCTGTAGCATTGCCAGTCTAGTCAAAGCTGGCATTCACCCTGTTTGTTATCATGGTTTCTGCAGTCCGGCAAGCTGGGAAACAATTTGTGAGGTGTAAACACGTCTGTGCCTTTCTGCTTTGTGCTCAGACAAGCTTGTGATCTTCCTGTCCTTCTAAGTTTACTTGTCAAAAAATTTTAAGAGAATTTTATTTCAACTTTTTTAAATCTGATATTTCAGAAGATAACCTACACTCTTATTTTTTTAACCAGCGGTGTATTATGTTATTTTATAAATTTATATGTTTGTAACTTGTTTTTAATTTAAGGAACAAAATACAAGAATACATTAGAATATATTTACTTAAATACTTTTGTGTCTTCTTCTCAATTTCTGCCTAACGCTTGTGTAAGTATTTTGTTTAGAAAACTGGGGTGAAACAGATAAAACTGAAGCAGTTGGCAAATGCTGTAACCTTCCTGCAAAGTGCTGTGCTCTTGGAGACTGCTGAGGGACATCACATGTGAGAAATACCCATTTCCTCAAAATGGGTGTTAAGTTAAATGTTTAACTTCTGTGCAGAGCTGGTTAGTGAAGCAAGACTGTTAAGCTTGCTTTTTCTAACAGCCTTATGCCTAGACCAGTTGACAAAGGGACAGTGCCTGCCTATATCCAAACTTAACAGTAGGTGCCATCTTCACTCCCTGTCTGTCCAGGACCAGCTGGACAACAGGAGCTAAGCAAGTGGTAACTCTGATGCTTCTCCAGTGAGCTGTTTATCTTGGAGTATGCAAATAATTGTCATCTTGATGATCCAGTTCATAAAATTCCTTTTATTTTACAACAGTTAACATTTAAATCTGATTATTTTTTTTCCTGTGAGCCCTTTTCAAGTGGTATGTATTTCTGTAAATGATTTGAACAGGAAGCTCAGGAATGTCATCTAAACTTCCTTTTGCATTTTTGCCCTTCTCAAAAAAATTCCCTTAATGTTACAGGTTTCAGAATTTACTTTCACTAGAACAAGTTTAAGGTTGAGGAATATCTGGACACTAGCAATCCAACGTGAGGAAGGACAGATAACTTTAATGCATCTGTTGGTCTCGATGTAATATTCAATAATTCAGTAAGACTTGAAGGAAAAAAAGGAGCAAAATCAGTCACAAGTTTCTAATTTTATTTTAACAATCTTGCTTTTTAAAAAATACAAGTTCTGATTAATGCCACAGGGATGCCAAGCGTCCATTGGCCACAGGCCATCTCTCTCATTTCAGTTTCTCCTCCTGGGAGTTGTCATCCTTTTGTCAGGCTAGCAAACAGTTTCTTAGGAGAGAGCAATAAAATGTGAAATAGCCGAGTTCTGTTACAAGGCTAATAACAGGACTCTAAGGGGCAAATGTCTTAATGTGGCACAGCTTGGTTTAGCAAGGTATTACTGACCTGGGCTGGTAATTTAATGCTGGGCAGAACGTATGGAAGTGTGAAAGGTGCCCTGGGTGCGAGGGGTTGGTGGCACCATAATGGTACCGCTATGGTTTCTACAGACAGATCTGTCACGGGGCAGAGAGCTGCAGAAGGAAGTGAGTTCAGTTACCAAAGAGAAGGGAATTCAAAAGGTGGAGCAGGCTTATAAACAGGAAATTAAAGAGCTCTAAATGTCTCTCTGTAGTAAGTAATTTAAGTGGCGGCAGAGTTGCCCTGCTAGTTGCAAGAGGGCTTCTGTACAGTCAACTGGCAAGAGAGCTTTAAACTCTCAAAGTAGCACATTTACTAATGTTTACTTACAACCTAGTACCAGAAACCATGGAATCACTCCATGAACTTTTCTACGAGGGAATTTTATACAGCAGAAATGTTATTTTGAAGCGTCATCTGTCCAGGGCAATTTTCAGACTAAAGGACAAATTTGAACTTTACTATTAATGCAGTCAATGGTTTGAGTATGCCATGGCTAGATAAATTTCCAGTATGCCATTTTTGCGTTAATGTTTTAAATGGAAAAAGGCACTCACTGTTGAAACAGCAGCTTGTGTTGTATGGAGCAGTATTGAAGTTAAGACTTGTTAATAATTCTGCTGTGATTCTTCTTCTAGTGTCTCAACTATGCTTATGCTTCAGTGCATTAGGGATGTCATTATACTCCTCTTGGCGCTATCATGAACTTAACCACAGGAGCAGCAAAAGTTTGTTGTGGGTGCTGTAGTTGAATAAAGAAAAAAATTGCCAAAAAGAAGGTAAGAGGGAGAGGGGAACTGTCTGACTAAAGCGTGGGGTACTCTTGGGTTCAGGTGCATCTCCTTCTCTTTTGAACAGTACCCAGGTTCTTTCTGAGCTTTTACTGTCTCTAATGCTGAAAAAGGGAGGCTTAAAGGAGCAAATCTCTGTACAAGCACAGTCTACCTGTCCTTTCATCCCCTTTGGCCAGGAAATTAGCATCCCCTAGACACATCTCACATCACGTAGGAAAAGTTCACAGTACTTAGTTTTACAATCACAGTCATGCACAGCACCAAGATTGTCCAGACAAAAGAAAAGTTACTGAAGAGAAGGCCACTGGCCAAAATTCACACAACTGCCTGTGAAAGGGCTCGGATTAAAAATAAAGCACTGGTGGGAAAGTTCAGCCTGGTCTCTGCTGGCTCTCCCTTTGGCTTGGGAGAGCAGCAGGTCACCCCTCCTAGCCGCAGCCCTGAACGGACCAGCGCTGCGGACCCATCTCATGTAGCCCCTCGATGCTGGTTGGCTGCCCGAGGGCAGGGGGAGGAGAGCCCCATGGCACCACAGTTCTGCCTGTGGGAGTTGGAAGTTATCAGACTGTAAACATTTTGTTGTAGCAGAAGGTTAGAGCAGGCGCTGGATCCTGCCCTGTGAGAGGGGAGGTGCCTGGGCTGTGCCTATGGGCTTGCTCTTGCCCCTGCGTAGTAGGGGGCAGCACTTTATTTCCCCTTCCCATCAGGACAGCTTGGGAAATGGCTCTGGACAGGAAACACTGACATATTTTCAATGAATGCAGTCCTGCCCAGCTAACAAAATATAAACCTGTGAGGGGCAAAGTCCTTCGGTGCCTGACCTTTCTGCTCCTGCTTTCGTTTGACTGCCTTCAGGAACAGCTCTAGACAGGCAACGGAGCAGGCCTTAACCCACACCAAACATTCATGGAGCATAAAACCAAAGATAACTGTGTTTCTATGAGAGGTTACTTTACAACTGACTTTTTCCCCACCCACCCCTAACCACATGCAGGCAGAGGACCAGGTGCTGGTGCGTGGGCTTTCCCCAAGGTGCCTGAGCTGTGGCCTGGGCCCCTGCGATGCAAGGACGTGGGTAGGTAGCACTTTGCTTTCTGTGCAAAGTGAGGTGTCCTGAGCCACATGGCCCACCCGAGCAGCACCCAGATCCTCGGCCCTGCTGTGTGAGAGGGGAACGGTTTGCTGGCTTAGCCCGTTCTTGCTCTACCAAACACATGGGGAGAGGGGCTGGAGAAAATCTTTCCAGCCTGCCCAGCCTATGTGAAGGGAGCCCCTATGCTCCACATGAAAGAAAACGGACACTGATCCAATAAACATGCATATTCACAGAGAAATGAGAGCCCCAGCAAGTGGGTGCTGCTGTCTGAAGTAAGCAGTAGGCTGCTGTAAACCCTGTTCTCACCAGAATTCAATGCCTCGGTGGTGGTGAAATGGAGTTTAAGCCCCCGGATTAATGTCTGTTTCAGAGTCATGTGTTTCTTTATCGTGTGAAGTCAATGCAAGATGCAAAAGGTTGAAGCACAGAGGTAGACGTTTTCAGCAAGGAGAAAGTGGCTTCTAGGCTCGTGCTGCCTAGGTGGCCAGCTGACTTCCAGAAGTTCCCAGCTGGTCCTCGAAGGCGCTCTGCGGCTCTGCTTGTTGGAAAACAGAGGCAGCAGCTTCGCAAGCCCTAGTGAATCCAAAGCATGCTGCCTTCTGTCCTGCACACGCCCCAAAGGCAGGTCTCTGCTGTTCAGACCCTTTTCACATCTCGTCGTGATGTCAAAGAATGGGAGAAATCCGCTGGTCCCCGTTGCTTAGGGGGAAGAAACAGAAAAGGAAACCTTCACGGTGACAAAGCAACACGACGGCCTGGCAGGCGGTGGCGGAGAAGGAGCTGGATCTTCCCGACAGTGCAAAGGGGCGAAAGCGCTAGAGGAAAAACTCGCTGTCGAGGGTGGGCGCGTTTTGGGGGTGGGGGGACGCCAGCCCTGCCGAAGCCCGGGTTGCGCCCGGCTCCCTCCCTCGGCCGGGCCGCGGGAAGGAGCGCGGCGGCGGGACCGGCCCCCCTGAGCCGCCCGGGCGCCGCGGCGGGGGGAGCTGAGCCGGGACGCGGGCGGCCCTGCCGGGGCGGGGGCTCAGCCCTGCGCCGTGACCGCCAGGGCGTTGACATAGCCGTGGGGGCCCACGTCGGCCTCGGAGAGGCCGTGGGGCAGCGGCGCGGCGGCGGGGGGCGCCGGGGCCGCGCCGTACTTGGCGGCCGGCGCGGCGGCGGCGGCGGGGCGCAGGAGGCAGCAGGTCTCCAGGGCCTCCAGGCCGCGGCAGGCGAGGAAGAAGAGGTTTTTCAGCATGAAGAGCGAGAGTGGCTGCTGGTAGCGCAGGAGCAGGAGGCAGCGCAGCGCCAGCAGCGGCGCGTCCAGCAGCCCGGCGGGCAGCAGGAGGTGCAGGGCGAGGCGGGCGGCGCCGGGGGGGCGGGCGGCGCTGAGCTCGTACAGCCACAGCACGGGCGAGGCCAGGCAGAGGAAGTAGACGGCGATGAGCAGGTAGCGCAGCGGAGCGGGCAGCGGCGCCGGCCGCCCGGGCTGCAGCACCAGCTCCAGCAGGGAGAAGCTGTCCAGCAGGTCGAGGCAGGTGGCGAGGAAGGCGGCGGCGGCGCGGTGCTGCGGCGGCGGCTGCGGCGGCAGCAGCAGCTGCCCGGCGCCCTCGGTGCCGATGGCCCGCAGCAGGCAGTAGAGCAGCGGCGCCGAAAGCGCCAGGGTGACGCGGAAGCCGGTGGTGCCCAGCGGCAGGCGCAGCTCGATCAGCTCCAGGATGGAGGTGCCCAGGATCAGCGCCGCCTTGGGCGTGAAGGCGATGGAGTAGATGAGCCAGGCGAGGTGCGCGTAGGCGAAGTCGCCGCCGCGGGGGGGGCCGCCGCCGCCGCGGCCGCCGCCGCGGCCCCCGGGCGGCCCGTGCAGCAGCAGCGGGTGCGGCGGCGGCGGCCCGGGCGGCGGCGGCGGCGGCCGCTCCCGGCGGCGCGCCCGGCTGTTGCGGCAGAAGAAGATGCCCCAGCCGGCGGCCAGCACCAGGTCGGTGGCGATCCAGCTGCACCAGTAGAGGTCGGTGACGGCGATCAGGTAGAGGTCCAGCAGCGCGCCCTGCCCCAGCAGCAGCACCAGGGACAGCGCCTTGAAGCCCCAGCGCCGCCCGCTCGCCGCCCCGCCGGGCCCCGGCAGCGCCCCGCCGCCCGCCGCGCCGCCCGCCGCGCCGCCCGCCGCCGCCGCCCCGTACAGCTCCGCCGCCGTCATGCTGCGGCCCGGGCTGCCGCCGCCGCCGCCGCCGCCGCCGCTGCTGCTGCTGCTGCTGATGGGGAGCGGCGAGGCGGCGGCGGGCGGCGGGGCGGCGGGCGGCGGCACCAGGGGCTTGCTGATGCTGATGCTGTCCTCTTCCTCCTCCTCCTCCTCCTCGCTGCTGCTGCTGCTGCTGCTGCTGCTGCGGGGGCGGCGGGCCCGGGCCGAGCCCGAGCTCGACCCCGAGCCCCGCCGGCTGCCGCCGCTGCTGGAGCTGCCCGGAAAGAGGGGCTGCCGGTCGGCGGCGTGCGGCAGCGGCGGCGGCGGCGGCGGCGGCTGGAAGGAGCCCGAGGAGGAGGAGACCGAGCGCTGGTTGGAGGCAGCGCGGTGCATGGTCCTCCCCGGCCCCCGAGCCGGCGTGCCGGGACCGACGGCCGCGCCGCGGCCCCGGCCCGCCCCCGGCCCGCCCCCCCACGCCCCGCGCCGCTGCACCGGCAGCGGCAGCGGCAGCGGCAGCGGCGCGGAGCCCCCGAGCGGCGGCCGGCGGGGAGCGGCGGCGGGAGGCCGCGGGCGGCGGGAGCCGCAGCCGCAGCCGGTGCCGGAGCGGGCGCCTCCGCCGGCGGTGGGTGGGCTGGGGGTGGCGGAGCAGAGAGCGGCTGTGCAGGCGGGGGGAGGAGGAGGAGGGGGAGGAGAGGGAGGAAGGCTCCCTCCCCCCGAGGCTGCGGCGGGGCGGGTCGCGGGAGCGCCCCGGGAGCCGTGTGCTGGGAGCACAGCCCGGCTGGCGCCTGCCCCCTAAGTCCCCCTGCGAACAGCGCCGGTCGGGCCGGGCGAGTGGACCCTGCGCTGGGGGGGGGGAGGGGGGGAAATGGGGTGCACCCAGCACCGACCCGATGCACCCCCAAAGAGTCGCAGCCAATACCCCGGGCTGTGCCCGCCTGCGAGGCTCAGTGCAAGCGTATCTGGAGGGGCCTGTACCCGTTTGTTGCCGGGTTCCTAGCAAAGCCAGAAAGGCACCAAGGTCCTTCCATGTCATCAGCTCTAAAAAAACTGCAGCATAGTACTGAAGCCCCCACGGGTACCGAGTGCCCCCCCCCCCCCATATAAACATATACAGGCTTCCGCATCGGTAACTCCAGAAAATCAGAAGTGCTCTACTGGCACCTGTGTTCCCAGATCTCTCTAGGCTAACCGAGATGAGGGCAGAGGCCTGGCACTGGACCTGTGGTGAAGCGCTAACTTGGGGCCCCCCCATCCATGGCGCTGGACATTCGGCTGTCCATACTTATTATTTGGTGTTTGCACATCAAAGTGTTATTTACCCCACAGATTTCCTGAGTTGAGCCGCACCATGCTGAGTGCTCTGCCCAGCTGGCCTTTGTGGGGCAGTTGCTTTAAATTGATGCAAATAGCACTAAGGTTCCTACCTCTGCTGAAATCACAGCTCTGGGCCTTTACTGGGCCACCAGTAATGTCTGGGAAGTGGGCTCAGCTCGCTGGAGCCCTCTCCGCACCAGCAGTGACAACTGGACATGCCATGTCTCATGGTTTGGTGCTCAGCAGCCACAGCACCTCCATCCCTAAGCACACCCATCGGTGATAAGCCCAATGCGGCCTGTCCGCAAAGTGAGGCCTACTACATAAGCTGCATCTGAAAAAGTCTGTATAAATTCCACTTGCTGATAAATATCCAAAATAATGAGGCTTTTGAGGGTGTATGCTAATCAACACATGGGGCTGAGCAAGCCCCAGCTGTTGAATACTGAGAAATGACATCCACAAAGGCAGTGACAGCAGCCTAACACACAAGCGCTGGTGCAGCCTCCCTGGGGAGGCCTGTGTCCGTAACTGCCCATGGATGCTCCTAGTAACCAGCAGAAATCAGGCCAGGGTACCAGCAGGCTTCATGCTGAAATCTGAAACAAAGAAATAACGGAGAAGGGGAAGGGAGGAGCTTAGGGGTGGGCTGGCATGTGAAGACTTCTTTAGGCACATAGCAATGATCAAGCGGAAAAGCAGGGGAAGAAGAAGACAAGTTGAAGCAAAAGTATTAGTCTGTTAACAGAGATCAGAGTGGGGGCACAGATAAATCTGTTTTCTAAAAGCATGGTCAAAACAGAAGGGGGGGGGGGGGAAAAAAGGCAAGCTAATAGGAGGCCATGCAGTCTTTAATCTAGTTATCTGGGCACCACATACTGAAGTGGTACAACTCCTAAATCATGCTAGCAGCCCACAGGCATTCCCATGGTCTCCTGCGCTGGTTGTCATCCTGCTTTAAAGCCCATGCTGCCGCATCTCTGCTGCTATTGCCTGCATGGCTGGGTTAAAGCTAGGAGGGGGGACATGTGCTTTCTGCTGCACTCACATTGTGTTTCACTGCTTAGATACATACACTTGCCAAGGTTCAATGTTGCACCAGCTCTATTTCTATTTATTGCATTCCTCTAATTTGTCATGACACATAGTGTTAGATGGGATTGGTTATGCGTGCACTGTCTTGCTCTTTAAGAAGCCTTTCCCTCTAATTCCACATTCCAAATAGCGACTAAAAATACTTCAATTTAAGGTCAGTCACTACAGCATGTCAAAAGAAACCTGATGCAAAACAGTCATGACACCTACGAAGACACTTGCAGAGGGACCAGGATGCAGTGGGAGGCACCACTAGCCTTGTAACCGCGACAAGTGCGACCAGTGCTCACAAGTTTAAAATCAGATGAGTCCCAGGAGGTCTGTCACCAGTCATTTGCTGGCATGTGTCTGCTTGGCAGCGTGGGGCTCAGGCTCTCTCCCAGCAGGCTCCGGAGAGCACCGTGCAGTGATGCCCTGTATTTGGCTCGGTGGTCCCCTGCAGAGGTGTGTGGCCTGGGCATCACGGCTCCAGCATCGCCTCTGCTGTGCTGCCAGAGGCCTGTGACTGTCCTTTCCCCCAGCAGCTCCTGGCTCGCTGCATCCCATATCAACGCCCCAGTGGTGTTTCCACATTGCCACTTTCATAGTGATGCAGGACACTCTTCCCTCCGCATTGCCGGGGAGCAGTGCCGGCCCACAGCCACCCAGCACATGAAAACTGCTAGCTATTAAGCAACAGAAGCAATATAATACCACTTTCTGCCGAGCTGACTATGCCTAAGGTCATTCAAGATGTAAAAAGACAGTGAGCAGTGAACCACCTCTCCTTTCCTTACCAGACACACTATGAGGAGTTGCTTTGCTCTCAAGGCCTTTCAAGGTGTGTGGACTGTTTCAGAGACAAAAGCCTGGGCTCTGCTGCTAAGCACTGGTGTTCAGCCTGCCAAGCCCTCTCTCTTTGATACAAAATACAGATTTGCCTGCCAAAGAAGAAAACCATGGCCAAAGAATTTTTCTGATTATAATTTTTGTACAGCTGGACAAGTATGCTGCTTAGGGCTTTGTTGGGTATTCACCATTATGTGAGGAGCATTAGTCTCGAGACCGTGGCCAAAGAGGACATCTGTTGTCCACGTTGCTGTTTCAGGTTCAAGCACGGCCTCGTGCATCCTTTCTTTGGCTGAAGTTGCGAGTTTGCCTGATGCCCCCACGATTCAGTCAGCTCAGGATGGCTGTGGGTCAGTCTGAGTGGCAACAAGGGGCTGCAAATAACATGGGCTGTGCCTCTGTCATTTGGTTTCCCATAAAGGCTAGGTTAGATGGCAGCATAAATGTGTGATCTAGGGTAGAGGGTAAAATCACATTCTTCTGTACTGGATCCTGGTCTTCATCGGGGGGTGGGGGGGGGGGGGTCCTTCTCAGGGTAAGCCAACATTTGTATCACTGACATCATTAATGTGACAGAGACCGGTCAGTCCTGAGGACTGGCTAAATCAGTCTTGCTTCTAAATCATTTATGCATTCCACTTCGAAACTGCAAGAAAAGTTTTCAAGTTCTACAACAGGACCCAGAGAGAAAACAGAGCATCCATCTAGGCACCTCAAGGCAACAGTCTTCACACAAAGAGGGCTGCTCTCTGCGCTACCTGGGCCACAGGCAGCGCTTGCTTTGCCTTGCTGGCTCGCCTACTCTGGGTTTGCTGGGCAATGGGCTTTCTCACGCGTGGGCACCATAGGACATGTTCATTTAGCTGCCCTGGAAGTCTGCTCATTTCTCCTCTGCTTTCGGGCTAGAGGCTCGTTTCACAGACATTTGGCCGTATTTCTTGGTGGACTGGACTCTGTCCCACTTGCTGGGGTAAGTGCAATTGGACAGGGTCCCCAGGGCTTCGGGAGGGATGAGTTGTCTCTCTGCCAACCCTGCAGCTGGCCTGTCCTCCTGGGGAAATGGGCTCTGGCGTGCTGGCCAGGTGAAGCAGCTAAGGCAGCCTGGGGGTGAAGTGCCGTAAGTGAGGCACCTGGGGGGAAATGGGTGCTAAGTGGGTCTGTCTGGGTTAGCATTTTGTGGCCTTCAGGAATATGGTGCTGCTGGGCTGGGACTGGGTGAGCAGGGCCACAGGAGCTGTATGGAAATACTTTTCCAGAGATGGCAGGACCACTGCTGAGGAGGTCCCTATGTTGGGGGTAACTGGGGAGGGGATCCTGTGGCCTTTGGGCTAAGGGGGACTATGCATAGGGGGTGGGGGTGAGCACTGGGGTAGAGAGGAGGAGCCAAAGGCTTCCTTGGACTGAGCACGGGCTTTTGGAGCTAACGTTCCTCTAGGCCTGCTGAGCACCACGGGGAAAACAAAACCCAAACAAACAGGTGAGAATAGGAAAACAGTCTGCTTATGTGGAAGGAAGCAGAAATTGTGCCTATACTTTAAAATGGGGGTGAGGGGAGAAATGTCTTCTGCTTGAGAAAGCACTCAAGAGCTTTTTGCAGCATGCTGTACGATGAGGTATGACAAGCTGATGTCTCCCACATGATCCAGTTATTTAATGCAATATGCAGTTCCTTGGAGGTGTTAGTGCTTAACCACTGAAACATTAAAAGGCTAAACTGTAGAAAGCTTGTACTCTTCAGCAGCTCCAAAGCTATTTTTCTGGGCTTTTTTTATATATTTATGTGTGTATATGTGCATATGCATGTATTCAAAGGCTAGCAGTAGACAGCAGGGTTTTATGAAATAGTCGTAGTGACTAAAGTGCTACTGTTTCTAGTCTTCCCTAGCAGTGGAGACAAGTAGAGTATCCTCAAAAATACCTTTGCTGGGGGAAAAGTAAAAATTCTTAAAGGCACAACTCAAGAAGAAACAAAATAATGACTCTATTTCTTGGGAGGTGGAAAAGAAAAAAAGAGAGAGAGAGAGAGAGAGAGAGAGAGAGAGAGAGACAAAAATATGCCTGAAAAAAAAGACCAGAAGCTAAAACCCTAATTATACCCTGCAGTAAGCTGTCAGAAACTGGCAGCAGTGGGAGGAAGGGAGAAGAGGCAAAGCTGATTTCAGTAAGTTTGAATTAGTGTAATCTGCTCTAACCATACTTAAAATGCATTTTGTGTGGGATGCGAAGGAGCTGGGATTCTCTGATGCACACTTTGTACCAAAGTTATTTAATCTATTTAAATGTCCAGGGTGGAAGTTAAAACAAACAGGTGTAGAACAGTCTCACCCGGCCAGCACCAAAATTCAAAGATGCCTCAGTTTGTTCACCTCTGTGTGCAAAGCCTTTGTAACTAAACTGCTCATTGAGCAGCCTGATTTGGGGAATATAGGTATCCTTCAAAAGGATATTAAAGTGTTTAACAAGCTATTATTTATAAACAAATTTCAGTTCAAAGAGCTGATGCTAGTGTAAAATGCAGAAGTTTTTTTCATGCTTATTGTAGTGGGGCAGGGGCTTGGGGAGTGTAGAGGCTTTAGGGGTTGTTCTTAGTACTTTGTGTTTACTCAGCCTTGGTATATAGAGTGTGTTGGAACTGACCTTTGAGAAGAAAATGATAATGAAAGATCTTAGTAGCTGCACTAACTGAAAGGGAAAAAGCAGCAGTTTTTTATAGTGAACTAGAGAGAGAAATGCTTTTGTGATGCAACAGTTTGGCTCCTAGTTTTGGTCCTGCTTGTGTGGCGCTTATGAAGTGTTTCAGACTGGATCCATAGAAGTCTTAAGTGCATAATTTTCACCATATTGTCCCTGTGGGTGCATAAATCCATACGGACTTGTGCCTTTATAACTGATGCTAGCTACAGTCAGTAGAAGAAGGGTTTGGGCATGTCCCTGAAGTGCCCACGTCAGTACCAGCGTGAGCAGATAAGTGCTTAGCTTGCGTCTGAGGCCCATCATCATCTACAGACTAAGCATTTTTCAGCACTTACTCTGGTAGGCGTTCCCCCAGCATTTGCCTGGGAGCAGCCCCTCGGCCCCACTTGCCCAGGGCTCTCAGTCTCTCTTGTTTAAGCTGTTCCTTCATCAGTGTTTCATTGCACCCTTCGTGTTGGTTAAGGATTTCTGTGTGGCTCTAGCATCAATGCAAGTGAAATATTGCACACTGGTTGTTTCTAGGTCGTTAAAGCTGAAGACTGTCACCTGGTAGGATCTCAAATCTTTCATTTGCTGAAGTCAGTGGAAACTGTTGGCTCTAATATGAGAGTTTCTGTCATTTAGTATCTGCCTCTGTAACTCCACTCACGTTTTCCAAAAGGCACCAGAGCATGACTCCTGTCAGACAAGTTGGGTTTCTTTTACGATCACAAATGGTTTTACACAGCAGCTAGTAAGCTAATGGTAAGGAGGGTTTTCATATGCCCTTAGGCTTGTTCTCTGTCTACAATAGCAGGTTAAATTGGTGGTATCTAGTTTGTGGCTTCCCCACACTGCAGAAGTAGTCATTACAAAAATGGCTTATGCAACGTCACAACTTAATGCCTTCCCCGAAAGTGTATTACATACAAGTGGCATCCCCAAACTAGTCTCGACTGTGAATAGTCAGCAAGGATGTCATAGTCTGTGATGTGTCATTTTTTTCCTCTACAAAGGGAAAATGGTCAAAGTTGCATTTATCTCACTTCTGTACAGCAGATACAGAGCTTACAGGGAATGACAGTTTGGCCCATCAAAAGAATTGCTGGAAGAGTACCTTTCAAGGTGGTTCCCTCAAGAAAATCTGAGAATGGCTTGATGAACAGAACAAAAGACAGAATAACACTGGTTATCTTCTAGGACAAAGGCATGAAAAAGGCCAGGACAATACTCGTGATATGTACACACAGCATGTTAAAATTTATTTCACAGAAATCCTCTTTTGTTATTTTTTTAATATGTGCTAGTTCAAAGGAGCAGCTCTGGAATTGGGTTGAACTTAATATGAAAGCTAAAACTATCACAGCTTGTGATTTCTCTGTACAATACATAATCACTGCTACAGTGCACAAGATATAATCTGAAATCTAAATTACCCATTTATTGGAGAAAAAAGACACACCAGCACTAGGATTGGAAGAAAGGGCACAGTAGTAGTGTTATGTCACTCCCTGAATGCCAGGCTAGTAGTTGCTTATGTCCCGTGGAATAACGGAATCATCCTCTCTGGCCACCCTTTTCAAAATCTTATTGCAAGACATAAAAGCTCTCCTTCAGGTCCAAAATAATTTATATCCATCCTTCAGTTCCTCTGTGGTATTCTCAGTCACATCACCTCACCACTTACTCCCTTAGGGCTTGACCAAAATCCATCCATCTGTGGCAGATACAGCTGTTAGGATAAGGTCTTCATAATGTTTGTTGCAACAGGGCAGTGCACCATATATAAACGTTACAGGATTAGATTGGCAAGTGAAGTCCTCTCTTCTGCTCACTGTGTTCAATAATCTGCATAGAAGTATGCTTGCTGGAAAACAGAGAAATATGGTATCTAAAATACCACATCTGTGTAATACGTGAGACAAAGGAAAGGTTATGTTCCAGCCACGCTTAAAGCTAATCCCAGGAAACAAAGCAAGAAAAAGGACTTCACTGAATTCTAGCATTAACAGGCACCCATAAATGAACTGCAGATAGGCTGGCAGCCTGCACAGTGCTCCACCACAAAACGCGTGGAACGAAGATCTGGCAAGCGCTTCTTGCTGTAGAAATCTTCTGTAACCAGGTCAGTATCTGATAGCAGCTGGAGATCCCGAATTCCTACTCCATTCACTGCGCCCACGCAGTTCCTGGGAAGTGACTCGGACAAAGTGTACCATTTCAAGGAGCTGAGCAGCGGAAGACAGACAAGTTCTCTGTGTTGCTCAGACCAAGGGTAGCCCATTTGACTTATCAGTGCACAGACTGACAAGCAGAGCCCCGAAAGCAGCGTTACTTGGCAAGAATAGGGGAAGGGATAAGAAATTCTCCTAGCTTTCTTCTGCTCTCTCCCCAGTTTCGACTCAAAAGTGAAGCTTCTTTAATCACTAAAGCTCCTCCTATGCATTTTAAAGATTCCCAGAGCACTGCTTCAACATTAACATGCTAACCCCCCCCCCCCCCAAAAAAAAACCTGAAGTTAAAAGTAGATTTGGAATCCAAAGCAGATTCACGTCAGTCGGTTCATCTCCACTACTATTCTAGAGATGGAGGTGCCTGGCTTGTTCTCTGTGCAAATGCAAAACTGTTCTGCTTGTGGAGGAGGCCCTATCTCCTCCTTGCTAGCTATCTTGCTTCTGGCTGAGGTGGGCTGTGCATGTTGATGAGAAATCACAGGCGGTTTCGTAATTTCATAAAATTCCTCTGCATGTTCCTTCCACAAAGCTACCGCTGTTATCGGAAATGGCAGCCAGAGCACTTGACTCCACTCAGGAAAGCTGGTTCAACATCACTGCAGCCCCCAGAGAACAGTGTTTCCGCAGCATCCTGTCTCTGAGCAACTGGCACCAAGATCTTAACACATCACAAGAAAGAGCTCTGCCAAAGACCACTGCACACGCAAATGCACAAACCTTAGTATTTCTGCAGGTAAGCACCTACCAAATGGAAGGCGTGACCAGGAGTTATCACCAGCAGCCTGGCTCCCTATGGCCTAGAAGACAGTTCCCAGTTAATCCTAAGGAAGTCACCAGCTAATCACCAAAGCTAGCTCACATTGCTCAGAAAGGGAGCATTCCTCTCCCTGCTGCTGGATGTCACTTGTGGAAGTGAGGTTGAGGGACACCAGAGCCAGTCTAAGAATAAATGGGATTTGGGGCTCCAGTATCAGGCCTCGCACACTGGGTCTATAGCATGCTTGTGACTTTGGAGATGCTCTGAAAGCTAAAAGACCTTCTCCATGGCATATGCCAAGTCAATCCCTGTACTTATTCTTCTGGGAACTGGAGGCAAGCCTTTGTTTTGTACAAGTAGGTTAAACAATCATTTCTTTCTCTCTCCAGTGAAAGGCAAAGGATTAAAATTTAAGACTGTGTTCCTCACATCACAGCTGCTCTTAGAAGCAGCCAAGTGATTCTTGTCCTGATGAGACAAAGGAGAAGAATCTCAGCTAGTGTGAAGAGAGAAAGAGACTGCTTCCCACTGCAGATTTCACAGGAGGGAATTCAGTCAGAACTATTTTTCTGCTCCTGTTTGGAATATAAGGGAAAGAGAAAAACTTGCCTTCTTAGAGAGCAGAGAGAACAACCTCTTTGCCTGGGTCACTGACAGAGCACCAGCCCCCTCAGGACACAGAGCCTGGCATAATGTAACCAAAGAGCTCGCTCTGCAGCATGACCTTCCTAGCAGGATACAGCAGTATCGGAAGAGGAACACAGAGCTGCTGACGCAGAATGTCAGTGCACGTGGATGCTGAGATTTTAATTGAGAACAACACAAATTTCTGTGCAGAATATCTTTTTTTGTACCCTGTATATGGAGCTGCCTGGTAAAATGGGAAGGAGGGAGGTGGAGGCACCTCAGACCTCATTCTAAGCTCTATGTGGGGCGAGTCAAGTACAACTAGGAACATAATTGTGTTGGCGCCAAAGGCTTCGTGTTGCTTACCTGGACTTGCTTGTCCTTCTAAAAATCATGATGCTCATCTACAATTAAGAAACCCCTTCCTGAGCCAATCTTTCACACAGAGATCCTCAAGTAATGTTTACTTAACTTTTTTGGACCATCTAAGGAGACACAGGCTGTGAACTTTCTCTGACTAGCCAGCGCTAGGGAAACGGAGGCAATGGAAGGAGTATGCTATTGGGGGTACGGAACTATTCCTGGGCAGCAAGGTCCCAGCAGCTAATGAATGTTGGGGGGACTCTACCTCCACGCTGGAGGAAGGGGAGGGAACAGGGACCCTATCGGGGAACATATCAGACCATATGGGATATCCCTGAGATGCAAGCCACATGGGGGAGAGAGGAAAGAAGGAAGCAAAGGACAGATAGATTTGTGTTCTTAAAGATCAAGACTGGGGGTTTGGGACTTGGGCACCATCCTGGCTCTTTCAACCCCTACATGCAAGGAAGGAGCAAAGGTGGGCTGCGACTCCTGCTAGCTGGCCCTTGTTCTCAGGGGCCCCTCTGTGGAAGCTGTGCCAGCTGGAGTATGTGGCTGGCCCTTGCAACAGTTAGGGCCAGGCTGGGTGCAGAAACAGCCTCTTGCTGCAAAACTGAGCTCTAGGCGATGGCACCTCTGTAAATTCAGACACCGAGGTGTTTCCCTTTGCTATTCAGAGCCAGCCGCTGGCCCCTAAGGCTGGCTGCAAAAGGCGGAAGTATTCACAGAATGCTAAATAGTGGGGAGGGAATAATACAACTTTTCCCTTGGCCCTGCAACAAGCTGCTCTGGCAACTGTGGCTTCCTTTGCCGGGCCCTGCCCCTCCCTAACTGCTGGAGGGCTACAAAATGGAACTTTGTTTCAGACTGACAGTGACACAGTGGTAAATCCCCAAGCAAACAGAATTTGTTAAAGTCCATAGGCACTTATTCATTATAAGGAGACTGTTAAGAGTTAAAGCTTTCCCTTGGCAGAGTGCCACCACAGCAGAGCTTCTGGGCTGCTCGCATCCCAAATTGGACGAATAGTATGGTATGTTGGCTGATGGTGGCTCTTTGCACAGGGAAGAGCTTCATCCTCAAATACATTGCAAAGATGAGAGTAGGCTCACCTGATCCCTGTGCACAAAGGGTGGAAGAGAAAGAACTCTGATGGCAGAACAAAACTGGGACTGCTGGGACAGGCCTTCTCGTTATGTCCCACAATTCCCATAATTTCCTTTATGGTTCAATTTGTGATTGTAGCAACGTAAGTTCACAGTTGAAAGCCTGCTGGCAGCTGTCAGGATTGCAGAAGAGTATCAGTACAAACAAGGGGTGTTCAGTGTTGAGACAAGGGGTTTTCTTTCATGTTGAATAGACTAGATCACCCCAGTCTCTCCCTGTTCTCCCCCTCTCCCATTTCCACTACATGAAACCTCTGACTGTAGATCTTTGCAGCACACCTGTCTCAGCCCTAGCTCCAGTTTTCCTTCTTGAAAGCAAGCTGCACAGCGTCATTCACATCCTGCACTATGTAAGATGCCTCCACCAGGTTGGGGTCAAAGCAGAAGTCCCGATGCCCGTGGAACACAGTCTCCGTCACGCATTCCTCTGGGTTATTGGGAACATCCGCACTGTGGCGGTAGACCCCAGTGCAGACCAGAATCGACTCGCAGCTCTCCATTGAAATGTTGCAGTCCTTCCTTTGCTCAAGCTGCTCCTCACTTTGGGGACTACCTGCCAGTGGGCTCCTCTTCACCCCAGCCTGGACCTGGTTCTGGTGAGCTGACTTGAGGTAGCTGTTGTAGAGGTTTGCCCCATAGATATCGGACATGGGATTATCCCTAGATAAGGTCACAGTATGAAACAGAAATGAGAAACTAATCCATACATCAAGTTCTGGCTCTGGCAGACTAGTAATATGGCAGCACTGAGAGAGGAAGGGGCACAAGACACTTGCTAATGTCAACAGTATCCCCCAGACTGGGCCAGTGAGTCTACCTACTCACATAGGTGGACATGTAGGACACAGTGATGTGTCCTGTTCAGCTGGGGTCAAAGCCACATGCTTCACAAATGCCTTTTCTCAAGGGGAAAAAGACACACCCAAAGCACTCATAGCAGGTTCTTCCATTACTGTAATGTACCCTCTGACCCCAGAGTGTTTAGCCAAATGGGCTAATGGTACTACATCTGGGTCTTCTATCTTTTTCTTGATCCAGTCGTGTTACATGCATTCTGCATCCTGCAGTAAGAGCTTTCTTCAGCTGACAGTGCCCTTCAAATTATTAGAAGTGCAGGGTGCAAAAATCTAGCAACCCTTTGTTCTAGGACAGGAGACACCAGCAATGACTTGGGGATTTTGGTGCTCATTTTAGAAATCACCATAAAAAACTTAACTTAAAAGAAACCAGGATGCAACTCCCTAAGGAAGTAAGCACGGAAAATGGTCTCTTACCCAATTGCATAGAGGCGTCGGATGGGAGACTTCCACCCTTGTTTCTCAGCCTGCTGTTTAATCAGGTATTCGGCATAGCGGTAGGTAACTGTGCTGGGTTTGCCAATCAAGGCCTCATACTTCAGCTCATGGCCTGTCACCTTCTTGTAGATGTTCTCCAAGCAGAGAAGGAAAGTGCCATGGCCAAACCTGCTCCGGAAAGGAGGTCATCAGTGCCCCCAGTGATGCCGCTTATGTGGCGAACACTCCTCTGTGGGGAGGGCCATCCGCTGTAACCAGGGTACTGCCTGGTTTGGACACAGTATCTACCCACACGCACACCTACACAGGCAGTGATTTGGCTTTTGTTTCTTGAAAGTATTAGTCTTTGTTTCTCATGCAGTTTCAACATCTCTACTGCTAACAATGCCATACTGTCAGACTCTAACCCTAAAGAAACGTACTGTGTAAGAAAAGATCTGCAGGAGAGCTTTATGAACCAGGCTAAAATAAATACCAGACATGCTTTTCACCTGGGCATCTTGGCTTCAGCCATCCACAGAAGATCCATGTTGCAGGCGAGAACAGGCAGATGAGGGTATGGTATATCTTCTAGTTCTGCCCCAGGGTTTCCATTGCTCAAGAGTACATCAATAATAAGTTGCAGACTTGTCTCCCACCTGACCGGCTCCCCAAACAGAATCACCCCTGAAACATTTCAAGAGACACTTGAAAACTCACAGCACGCGAGTACGGGACCTACTAGCAAAAGCACAATGTCTGCCATACAGCAGATTTTTCCAGAAGAAATAAACCAGCCATCCAGAAGGAAGAAAAGAGCCATCCACCCTTCAGTTTGTTCCCTCTGCTGGGATGCCCTGGCTAATACTTCTATAATCAGAGCACAGCTAGTACCAGGGCTCCAGTTTGCACAGCGCTGCGTTCACTGCTGCTTCCAGGTGCTGGAGTGTGGTACAGAGAGAAGTTGCCTTCACTCCTATCAGCTTGTGCTTCATGCTGTGCAAGTGCAGCTAGACCGCCTCCAGACTGTATCCTCTCAATAAACAGCCTGTGGATACTGATCAGCTGACAGCACATCATTAGCTCCCCTCCCAGCTGGCTCACCTGACTCTTATTTCTGCTTGCTGTTCACATGTAAACAAAGGCTACTGCTTACCTTCTATAGTGGGGAAGTCAGTGGTTGGAGGAGGCTGCCAGAAAAAAATAGAAGGCTGGGTTAGTAATGCAAAAGCTAATGCCCTCTTCAAAACAGAAATAAAAATGCTTCCTCTGAAACTGCCAGGGCTGACCCACAAAGAGGCAGGACAAAGCCCCTGTCAGGCCACCTTGAATCCCAAAAAAGATTTTTTCACACCCCACCCCCCCAGATTAGATTTCACAGATCTTGCACTCCTGTCTCTCAGACCTGGAGAGGTCAACCAAACTATCTTGCCAGTCACTGCAAGGAACAGCAATGAAACACAGCCATGGCATGCGGGAGAAAGAAGAGGGCAAAGTTACTGCCCTTTCAGCAGAAGCCAACAATGCAAAGCACAGAGAGATACTGGCTGCTCAGTACCAATCCCAGGCTCTCGCTGGAGAAGATCTAGCCAAAGGCACAGCTGGTCCGTGTCTTTGCAGCTTCTCCCTCCATGCTATAAGCTGTAACACAGCAGACCACCCATTCTACTGATGTATCAGGAAATTACCAGCTCCTTTGGCCTCCGGCTTTGATCCACCATGTCCAATAGGGGAAACGCCTTCCTCAGTGCCTCTATGGTGATCACATGCTTGAACCCCAAGCTATTTCAGATTATCAAGGAAAGACACGGAGACTTTTTTTTTTTTTAAACTTGCAAAGGCATCTATAGGGTTAAGAAACACAAGTCCTAGCAGCAGAGCTGTTACTTACACCTGGTAATTGGTTAACTTCATTGCTCTCAGTCAGGTTTTATGTTGTGCATCAACCTACAGGTGGTCCTAAAGGTTGAAAAGACTGGAGGGATTTACTTTGTCATTAGCAGCCCCTGGTGGTAGGTCAAGAGAAGAGATTGCTCCAGAGAAGAACGGATGTGCTTTAGCAGACCTTTAAGACCAGGATTCTGGTATTGGGGCAGTGCAGGGGGCTGGCCAGCCTTCTGCACTCAAGTAGAATCAGTGAAGCTCTGGATCAGCTTAACTCGGAATAAGAAAACCGTGCACACTGATAAACATAAGCAAGGGAAGGCTGAGTTGCATCTGCTTGCAGGACACCTTGCCATTAGCTTCCTCTACTCGCTCTGGGGAAAGGCAGGAACAGGTCAAGATTTCATACCAAATGCATTCAAATGAAAGTACACAGTGTGACTCTGTGTGAGTGTGTATGGAAATGTGTGTGCATGTGCACATACACAAGGGGAGGGTCTATTGCTCTGACTGTTTCCCTGTTCCTATTGCTCTGTGCCAGATCGATAAAGCCAACTCAAAGATGCTGTTGGAAAGACAGAACAGTGACTGAAGTTCACAGCTTCAGAGAAGCTAAGTGAACAGCAACAGGTTCGGATGAGGTCCTCTTTACAGAGTTAACCCTGGCATATTATCTTCAAAGGCCCTGGAAAAGGGAATGCTACTGTGAAAATAGGGGAGGGGAAGCTCCCCATGACACTTCAGTGATGAAGCTGACAGGGTGAAATGGTGAGCAGACAGGACAGGATGTCACAAACAGTGCAGGTGGTTCTTCCTGCTTGCAGAAGCAGACTGTGCCAGACCTGCTATGCCCTCTGCCCAACAAGGGAATATGCATGTGGGATTCTCTTTTAAACCACAGCCCTGCACCTTGGCACTCTGGCTTTATAGATATTTGAGTTGCTTAAAATGCTATCACGTTCCTGGGAGAAATCTTAATTGTGGAGGGTTGGGTGCGATCTATAATTTAGTTTGCCATCAAAGACTGGGTAGGAGCATAATCCTATACCAGAAGAGTGCAGATTCAAAGCCTGTGGGGTCCTCTCAGTGAGATCCCACCAGGAAGAACAGCAGTGCGGCTCACAAAAGAGCTAATCAATGTGAGAAGTGAAAGGCAGACCAAGGAAAGCCAGAAGGTGACTAAGGTAGAGGTGAATGACGAGCATCTGCATTTGAGCCTTTCCATAAGGGTCCCTCCCCATAAGACCAGTGGCCTTCCTGTTTCCTTGCCCTCCTACAAGCTGACTGAGCAAATGCTCCCAGGTACAGGCAAGGTTGGAACAGCAGCGTTTAGTTGGGAGGCTACAGTGGGAAGAGCAGACAGCTGCGACACAAATGCAGCAAAGGATACTTCAGGGCGTTCTCCTCCACGGGCCCCTGCCCCGCCACCAGCACACACTTCTGGTGGAACTGACTGAAGAGCCGCAGGGGGCTGTGGGACAGGATCACCTGCTCTGGAGACACCTGCAGAAGGGAGGAAAGGTGCTTGAGTAAAATACATCAAAGATTTGCCCCTTCTCTGTGCAATGTTCAGCAGTCAGGCCGCTTCCCTTTCCCCGCCCATCCCTGTTGTCCTTGTCAATTAACAAGTCATGCCAAGGCAGAGCCAGTCATTTGGTGTGACCTGCCACGGACCCAGCTCCAGCTGGTTGAGCCACACAGAGACATTCAGACTGCATCTGAATGGATGGATTATCTCCACTGGGCTCAGCGGTGCCCCCGCACAGGTCCTGACAGGAACAAGGGCAGATCAAGGCAGGGCCTCCTACCCCTGTGTGCTCCCACTGGAGCCATCCAACGCTGCCTTTCCACAGCCCCCTTGTCGAGCCAAGCTGGCCTAAAAATATATACGGGATTTTTTTATTTAGCTCAGAGGAACAAATTTATATTCCCCACCCCTAGTGGACCCCATCTCAGAAACCAGAAGCCCGCTTATTTTGACTAAAGTTTCAAATCTGTTTGTACGATGAAGGTCAAAGTTTCCCTGCCCTTAACCCCAGAAAGCTGCACTGGGAAGGCTCCCTCCTCCTCTCAGTGCTCCTGTTCAAAGTACAGACACATGCATTCAAATCCAAGCAGGGGCCAGGTGCTGTAGAAAAGCACTTTCTCAATCACTTGGACTCATTTCATCCTCGTGTCAGAGCTTCCTCCTCCTCCCCATGGGAAAGCCCAGCACGGGCACGGCTGGGCAACCGCCCGGCCGTCGGACACAGCCGCTCGGTGCCGGGACAGGGTGCAAGACCCGCTGCCGGAGCCGGGAGGCTGTTTCCCCCATCTCCCCGCACTGGAGGCCACCCCGACCTAGGCGACACCTCGTCCCGCGACCCGGCGGGCAGGTGGCAGCGAGGCCGGGCGGTTACCTGCAGCCCCAGGGCCTGGGACAGCTCTTCGGCCTTGGCCTTCCTCAGGCAGTTGCCAGCGTTGGTGAGGAAGACGACGGGCACGCGGAGCCGCCCGCGGGCGTCGGAGAGGGCGCGGAAGGCATCGCGGGCGGCGGGGATCACCTGGCTGCCCCGCACCAGCACCCCGTCGATGTCGAAGAGGAAGCCGAAGGCCGGCGGCTGCAAGGCGAGCGCAGGGCACGGTCACCGCGGCCCAGCAGCCCCTTCCCTCCCTCCCTCCCCACCCCGGGCCCCGCTGCGCCCTTCCCGCGCCGCGGCGAAGGACACGGCCCGGCCCGGCCCGGCCCCGCCGCTCACCCGGCCCCCGCCGCAGCCCCCGCGGGCGGGCGGCGCCGCGCCGCGCAGCGCCCCGCGCCCGGCCCGCAGGCAGCCGCGCAGCGCCATGCCGCGCCTCCTGCCCGCCCGACCGGCGCGGCGGCGGCAGCAGCGGCGGCGACGGGGCACGCCGGGGCTCGTAGTCCCCGGACTACAACTCCCAGGGAGGCGCGGCGCGGGGCGGGACGCGGGGCGGGACGCGGGGCGGGCGGCGGCGCTACCTGCCCCATGGCGCCGCGCGGGCCGGCAGCCGCGGCCGGCCGCTCCGCTGCCCCCCCGCCTCGCGCCGCCCCGCGTCACAGTGCGGCGCCGGCGCTGCTCGGGGCGGCCGCAGGCCGGTTCGCGCCGGTCTGGTTCGGTTCGGTCCGGTCTGTCGGTGCCGGGGCGGGCAGCGGCTATCTCGGCCGGGCTCCGCGTTTTGGGCGTTTTGGATTTGGGGGGAGATTGGGGCTCGGCGCGGGCCTCTTTCACCCGCTCTGTAGCCCCAACGAGCTGCATTACAGCAGGCAGTAACGGGCGCGTTAGGATGTCCGCATCCCCAACAGCTCTTCCCGTCCTTCCAACAGAAAATAAGACATTGACGCCCTAGGGATGCACCAGCCAGCGCTCGAAATTCAAAAAAAGCAGTTGATTTGTGCATCAGAGGCGCAGCATGGAGGGAAGGATGCTCATAATGGTGTGTTTCATAAGAATTTACTCTGAGACAGTGTTTTGGGTGCTCAAACGCTTAAACCCTATCTTCATTTCCATTAAGTACACTTGCAAAGTTTTTACTGTGCTGTTTGAGAGAAAATCTTGAGATTCTGGTAAAGCTGGGAAGCAAGCGGAAGATGGCGACTGACTATGGAACCAGGCATCCGTGTTGAGGAAGGGCAGGGAAGCTGGCAGAGTTTGATGCGATGGAGGGAAATGGAGCGCTCAAGGGAAACAGATACAAGCAGCCCCTGCTAGAGGAGAGCCGTGCAAGATCTCTAACAAGGAAAGATTAAGGCTGGAAGAGAGCTTGGGGCTTAGACCCCTCCAAATAGTTCTACAGGCCCTTACAGAGGTTTAATTAACCCACTTCCCAAAACACACCAGGGGTGGGAAACTGACAGTTTGGTTAGTGAAGGAGTTTCAGTTTCACTAGTTTCACTAATTTCACTGGTGAATGAATATTCCAGTGCTACGTGGCCCTCACAGAGGTTTTACATCTCAGGATATAGCCTTGTTTCAGTCCCAGGTTATGGCAACTTACCCTACCCAGAGTGGACATGCAAAGGATCCTCACAGCAGTTTTTTACACCTATGCAAACTCCTGCCTTGCTTTCACTCAGTTTTTTTCTATGCAAACCAAAATCTTTTATCCTGCAGATCACTATGTTTTCTAAAACTCTGATCATTATTCTTGCTCTCTGATGCATCTCCATCTTGGTGGTTCTCTCTTTCTTGCGGTGTAGCACAGAAATCTTGATACTGAATTTTGCTGAGATTATTCTAGTGCTAAATAGAGCTAAAGGTTTGCTTAATGTCCACAGAGAGGAAACAGTGTTTGTTTGCTTTCTGAATAGGCTTACCATCTCCTGACTTCCGCGGTGAGGACAGGTTTGGCACATATGACTTCAGGCGTCCCAGCGTGATTGTTTGTTTTTATGTTGTCGTTCCTGTGAACTGCAATGTTAAGCCATTTTTGACCCACTTTAACCCCCAGAGCCTTTTCTGCGGAGCTATTACAGCATCAGCAACAAAAGGTTGTATGTTTGTATAGATGGTTATTCCTCCTTAATGGCCCTTGCCATTACTGAATTACTTACTGTTTATTTTACATCATTTCTACAACCTGCCAAGATCACTTTTATTTCATAGAAGTGTTTGCAGCTCCTCCTGCCCAGGCCAAATCGATGCAGGCCTCGGAGATGCTACTCAAAGTATTCAGTCTTAGCAGCCTCACAGCAGGCTGTTGCGGAACGGGGCTTGAAACTGTCTTCCAGTAGCACAACTGAGCCAATTACAGCTACTCTTAAATACACCTTCTTAGCTAGTTACACACCCACTTATGGACTAGGGACTTCCATCTAGAAGACCTCATTTGCCTTGGCTGCTGAAGAAAAATACAGTCAAAGAGAGAACCAGAGACTTTCTAAAATTGAAAACAAACAAAAAAAACTCTCAAATGTTTCTCAACTATCCACCAAGCTGGTTGTTTCTGGCAGAGGAAAAAAAAAAGATTAATTTACTGTGATATACTCTGATTACAGCTAAGAGGGATTTATCACCTTTTAATGATAGGAACACTTGAAGGTTAGATTAGTTGTTTTGGTCACTCTTCTCAGCATCTTTCTGGTCATTGAAAGTAGCCTTACCAAACTGTATGTCTGGCATCCGTCATTCCCATCTTATTGTTAATGCACTGTTGCTCTTTCCCAGGTTCCGAGACTTGCAAAAAGCTCTGGGAGAGACCTAGTCAGTTCCCTGACATAGGGTGAATTTCATCAGCCCAAGCTGGTTTTAAAAAACATTTTGGATATCCTTGAGCTTGGTGGGTTTTTTTTTCCTGGTGCTTTTTCTCCCTCCTTATAGCCAGAGGTCTTCTGCATTCATAGCTAGTGCCGCACAAATTTAAGCCTGAAGCAAAAACAGGCTTTTCCCTTGCCCTGGACCAGTGGACGAGCTGCTTTTTTCACCTGTTTTTGCTATTAACAAGCTTGACGGGACGCGCAAGCGGCCGGCGGGCTGCGGCGGAGGCGAGAGGCGCCGTGGCCATGCGCGGGGCGCGCAGCCGGCGCGGGCCGGCAGGGGCCGCCGCTGCTCCACGGCGGGGCTGCGCGGGGCCGGCTGCCTGCCCAGCGGAGGCACCGCCCCCCCGGGAGGAGAAAGAGCGAGGGCGGCAGTGTCTTCCTGCTTTTTTCTGCTCTGGGACCTGCAGCAGTAAGGAGTCAGCTACTAACCATCTCCCCCCCTCCCCCCCCCGTGGCAAGATGGGGTCCTTGCAAATTCAGTTTGCCCCATCTGGAGCATTTCCCTCTTGTGAATCAGCCACAGAAGAAAACATTGGTCTGCAAGCCTGGACTCTGCTGTCCAGCCTCGCAGACCTCTGATGCGACCAGCACAGGGAGCAAAGATCTGGGCTCAGAAGGGGATTTGGTGCCCCTCATGCCTCAGAAACCACTGAGCGAGAGTAGAGAGGGGAGCCACATTTCCCGCCAGGGTACCCGCCTTCGAGGGTGCGTGCGCCCCAGCCAGTCCTCACGAGTGTTCCCGGGAGGCTGGCAAAGATGCTGTATTTATTTTTACAAGGAAGGTTGTCCAACAGGCTGAAGTGTTTATTTTTAAACCACTGCAGAGGGAGTTTGCCAGCAGCCGGACGCAGGCTGAGCCTGGCACATGCAGCGGAGCCTGAGAGCAGCATGGCTGCCAAGTGCTGCTTGCTACAGCTCCTGCTTTGGCTGCTGAAATCTGGTCCTCCCAGGACCAGCAGTCATAGACTTGAGCCCTCTCATCGCTGTGCTAAACGTCTGGTGGTGTAATTTTCCCTTGAAGAGTTGAGACTTTCTCACCAACTCTACTAGAAGGTTCTTGTTTTGCCTGTTAAGAGATGGGCCTTACGATTTCTTCTACATGCACATCTGGTAATAGCCATATCCCATAATGCCCCCAGTGCACCAGAGATGTTCGTTTGACCCCTCTTACATCAGCCCGCAGGAGACTCTTCTTCCATTTATACAGTACTTGAATGCTTTTTTCCCCGCCTTTCATAGCTGGCTTTAAACACAAGCAAAGCAGGCAGTCGCCCGTAGCCTTCTCCTGTGGGTTCCTATGTAAACTTTGCAGCTGTGTTTTCCCTGGACTCTTCGCCCTGTCATCACTGCCCCCCCCCCCTTCTTGACCTTCTAACATCCCCCCTCGAAAGCAGCAATACCTTCAGTCTCATTTCTTAGCAGAGAGGCTCTACTGGCCTGTACCAACCCTCCCCCTCTGGTTTCTCTCTCTGCTGCAGCTTGCTCATGGAATGATGGACAAGCTAAAGGTTGAGAAAATACAGGAAAATGCCTTTCTTATCCTGTAATGACCAAGGGGGAGGACACAGCCTGATAAAAATGACAAGCTGGTAGAACTGAGAGCCAGACCGTTCACCTGCCTGTCCCTCCCTCAGTGGACAGGAAACAACTTTAGCCACTCGCCATGATTGCAACTGCTGCAAGGCTGTAAAGAACAGACTTATGTAGTTGGCCAATTAGAGCTACACATTTCTGGCCAAAGAAATGTCCTTCCTTTACCTGTGAAGAGACTAATTCAGAGACTTATAGGACAAAAAACTGAAGCAGGCTGAGCAGTGGGAACTAATGGAAAATACCTCTACAGCCCTGTGTTTTATGGCCAGATAGATTGCTTTGCTTAGGATCTGGAATCTGCTTAGTCCCACTGTTGTGATGGAGGCTCACGTGAAGTTTAGATCCAGCTGCTCATTTGGACGTACCTCTTCAACCAACTATTTTACTTCTCTCCCTGCTTTTGTTGGCATGAATTTTGACAGCAACCACCAGTGCTGGGTCAGCCATTTCCTGCCAGTAAGTGACTGGGAGGAACATTTCATTTATTAAAGTGCTCCAAAGGCAGTCTAAGCTGCTGTGCAACAAAACACCAATAGATTTGTGACAAAGCTCTATCTAATTCCCCTTTAAAAAATCAAACCTGAAGAGGCCACAGGAAGAGACTGATGGAGGAAATACCAGGTATAGGACTTGCTGTATCCATATGACTGCTTGAATAAGTGGTACAGAAACTTCCGTGGATTTTGTACTCTCCTTCCTTGCACCTGAGACTGGATCAATAGTGAAGGCGGGCCGTTTCGGCCCCATTAGCTCTGTCCTGCTCAATGCAGGCTACCCAACCTCCTACCACCCTTGTGGCTACTTCCAACCCTGCTCATCCAAATGCCTCCTTCATCTCAAGTTTTCAGGTTCTCTAGCTGTCCCTTTCTTCTCATACTCACCAGTAGTACTAGGGGCAAAGACCCTTAAAGCTGTACCGTGTAGCTCACTGATGCTCCACAAAGCACTTGGTAGCTTTGCAAAGGATGGGCTGGTCACATAGTGTTTGTTTTCACCTTGTTGCCTGTTATGCTCATGCTAAAAGCATGTAAAATGACCTTCAGTAGTTCCTTCTGCTTTCCCATGCTGTGGCTGCCACAGAGATGGTACACAACTGTAACAGGAGGAGAGGTAGCACATGCAAAACACGTCCGTCGGGCTATCTCTGTGCAAAGATATGTGCCAGAGCTGGATGCAGCTACAGTGTGGCCTGGGGAAGGGGGGGAGCTGGGAGACCTGTGCAGTGCGGAGCCATGTGGCTCAGGTTTGTCTCCACAGCACGTTAGCCCCATGGATCAAACTGCCCTTTGCATCGTGCTGTGAAGACACTGCAGACTCCCTCATAATTGTACTCCAGCCTGAGTGACATGAAACATCCCTCTGCACATACCAGGAAAAAATAAAACCACATAAAATACAGGTATCACAGTCCTTTTTAACAAAAGAGGGAGAAAAAACCCTCCACAATGGAAACAGGTTTAGAGATTGAAATATATAATGTCTTCTAAAGGAAACAGACAAGAGAGCATTATATATCATGTATTTGTACTACAAGTGGGAGCAGGGAACCAAAGTACTGAGAGTAAGAAGATGGACTGGCAGCAAAATCCTTTAAATGCTACTGCAAGTGCTAAGAGCTGAGTCTCAGCCAAGCCCCATAGCCAATTTTCCCCTAAGCTTTAGAGATATCTGAATGGATTGATCTTTTCTAACTGCTGCGGTGCAGCCTGAATGCCTACCTTTTTGTACTAGAGTTAGAGGGGTGGGGATTCAGTCTAGGTTTTGCAATTTATACCTTTCTCTGAGAAAGGGCACACTCTAAAAAACAGTTGAACCCCAGCAGTAAAGCAGGCCAGCCCCACTCCTATCTGTCTCTCAAAGGCCCTAAAAGAGGAAAAGCTCATCTGTTGCCAGAGGACACTTGGGAAGCCCCAGTCATCATACATGGCAATGACCTGTTCAAGGAGACAGAGGGAAGGATGTACTACCGGAGTCAAGAGCCTCCATTCAATTCAAATTCACATTTAAATATATGTGATTTGGATGAGAAAGCTTCTGCTGCCAGACCAAACCCTAAGATGCATTTCTTCTGCAGAAAGGAAATACTAGTCACAAATCCAAACATAGGCCGGTAAGGGCCATGCTTTACCTTTCTGAGGGCTCCATTTGAGGAATTTAAGATCACCTCAGACCTGCCCAATTCAACACCCCACTCCACCCCCCAGTGGCTGCTCTGCTATCGTCCTGAGCAGCATTGCCCTGGTGGGCTTCAGACGTCGGGCCACAACACATCATGGTTCCCGTTGCAAAGTAGGCTAATGACCTAATGCACAGGAGGCTCTTCACAGGAGGGTGAGAACAAACTGGACAAAACAGGTAAGCTGGTCTCAGCAGGTGTTCAGCAACCAGTAGAGCTAACCCTGCTTGCAGGTAGTGAGGAGGGAGAAATACAGGTAACCAAAAGGCCATCAGTGGTTCAAGCCCCCAAGAAAACATGTGAAGGAAGTATACAGGTCAATATGCTGAGAGCTAAAACCTTTCCACTAAAGTAGAAAGGGAATAGAGGTGGGTAAACCTGTGTTAAGGACCTCAGCTCCTCCCACACAGAGTCTCTAATGATTAGCTTCACCGTGCAGCAAAGAGGCTCACTTAAGGGAGAATCAGCTCATGGCAAATGAAAGATCTTCCTCCACTGACACGTTGCAAGCTGAAATACCAGGGGGCTCCAAGGGACTTGACTTCAGGTCACTCATTAGCAGTCGTTCCACCTATTTGCAGCAGTTTTCCTCGTCAGCATAAAAGAAAAGACATTTCCTCAGTCAGCATTTATAATCTGCAAGCACTGGCAACCTGGGGGATTTTACTTTGAGCCCTGAATGTTGCACCCACAGAGGAGGAGGTGCTTCTTCTTGGCTCCTCCAGTATAAAGCTTGATCCCACTACCAGCTCTGCATCAAGGTCTGTGAAGGGCTAACCTGTGAAGAGCGGTTGCTGGCCTTCAGAGGAAGGTGTGGGTCATGCGGGCAGAGAGCTGGAGTGGAGGTAGCTGTAGCTGGAAGGGGTAGTGGTGTGAGGAGCTAAACTCACTTGATTAGCAAAATGTGTGAGTGGGTTCCCACTTTTTGCTTTCTGTGGTTTGCTTTGCTGCTGCTTTGTGTTCTGCAACCCAGATGCCTTCAGTTTGCTGTGTTTTCGTTTTGTTTTTGCCTGAGACAGCTAGATGTAAACTTGCAGCCTGTGAAATGTGGGCAAATTAATACTTTGCATGCAGGGGCCACACAGGCTGTGCAGCTTGATCAGCTTCTGTAGTAACTATTCTTTTGTCCCACTTGGGTGTTTTACTCGAGGTCAGTGGAAATAAACACTATAGCCAGGCAGCTCGGAACAATTAGCAGAAAATGTAGAGAGAGCCAATTAGCCTGAGCTGGTCAGATCAGGCAGTGACAGACGGAGCAAGTCATAGGTAGGCTCTGAGGAGCGAGACATCTTTCAGTGGGAAAAAGTGTAAAATCTCCATGGCAGCCACCTCGGCTGAGGCAAACCAGTGTGGTTCCACCGAAGTCAGAGAGACACCAGCTGATGCTGGCTGCATAGCTGGGTTTTATGGCCTTTCAGCATTTGTGCTGAAAGATTTTACTGGATTTGCTTAGCACCCTGGTTAAGATTTCTTTTTTAATCTCCCTTATACAAAGCAGTCATCCTGAAACTATTTCTTTCCCCAATATTTCTGATGTTGCTAAGCAAGGGAATCTGCTTGTCTCAACACTACTTATTGTGTAGTTGCTGCAATACTTTTCTGCCAAAGAACTGGTAACTACAAAGATCCCTGTGAAAATACTGGATATCCAAAGCATGAGAATGGCTCTCCACCAAGGTGAAGATCTGTCTGATACGGATATAGGCTGAATAAGGGCACATGTCTGCTCTGATTTAGGCAACACAGGCCCACAGTGGAACCCCCTGAAATCAAAAGGAGCTTCCTATAAATGCAGAGGCCTGTGTTAACATGTCCTTGTGCAGGATCAGAGTTTTAATTAAGCTGGGTCTGGGAAGCCAGGGTGTTTTTTTTTTTCTCAGCTGAAAAGCATTTTAGTTTCCATGCGACCAGAGGACAGAAAAGGATTCTGCCTGAGAAAACTGTCAGCAACCGAGGCACTTCTTTTTGGTTTTGTGATCACTGTGTGACCAAGCTTAAACGTTCTGGGAGCATTTGTACAGTTCCATCAACTTGTTTGCAGCACTGGTAAGTCCTGAAATAGCAGACGTCAGACCTATGACTCGTTCTTCGACCTAGCAGTGCTATTTTGGCAGCAGGCCCAGGGTTAAACATAACAAGAGTCATTTTCAGTCCTTGCTCTCCTGAAGGTCAGTGGCCCAAATGGCTGGATGTTTGTCTTAGCTGTTTCCGGACAAGGTCTGCGTTTTGTAATGATAAGGCAAAATTCAGAGATCCTCATGTTGGCATCTCCCACTAACTCTAATTAGGAACCATGTTTTCCCTGAACAAGGATGTCAGGATTCAGTCACTGGCAATTTCTAACTGTTTTGACTGTGTCATTTTGAGCAGCGTATTTTTTTGTTCTTGTTGTTGCTGCTGTTATAAAGGCTCACAACTGCATTTTACCTCCAGTCAATGACTTTCATAGTGTACCGCAGCTTGTTCTTAGCATTAAGTCTAGTTTACGAAAATCATCCATTCTCAAGTGAGACTCAGAGCCTTGTCTGCTCAAGCCCCATGGAAGAAGCGCTCTCTTTGTCTCTCTGCGTTAGCAGTAAGCCTGGCTCACTCTGACTTGCCAACTGCCTTCTGAGATGGCTCTCTTCCCTTCTAAAGCTCCCTCAAAAAGCTATCAGAGAGGTCAGCTATGAACTGGTCCCATTTTTTCTGCCAGACCTCTTTGGCCTTGGCTTTCTCTTCTGGTAGCATGGCACTGTATCTGTGAGGAGAAGAAAAGTCAGTATGAGACAAGAGGGCAGGGGGCAGCTATTTCAAGATCAGTGACCAAAATGAAAAGGCAGGAAGCAGCAATAGATTAACCCTTATAGGACTTACCTACACTGCACAGAGTAACACAGTGTAAGGAGCCCTGAGCTCATGCTGGCTGGGCTCATGCTGGGACCAGAGGCATCACAGCCATGTCAACAGCTACCAAGTCCTGCACTGCAAGGACAAACCACCTCGGCCTGTGTTAGCTGGGGGGGGTCTCTGACCAGCACCCACTGGCTAGTGCAAAAGGGACAGGCCTGCTGTTGCTTTGAGATTGTCCCTGGACTTGGTCCAAATCAGTACGAAATAAGAGTATTTGTCATCTTCCCAGCCAAGCGGGGGCTTGGGGTTGACATGAAGATTGGCACGGGATTTGGCAAACAGACAAAACTCTAGAAATGAGCCAGAAGACACTGGGCACCATGTCCAAACTATCTTGGGACATTCGGTGCTGTCTAGATAAACAGAAAAAGTGATTAAACACGCCCAAATTGCATGCTGGCAAACCGTTTTCCTTTATTTACCAGTGGGCCATGGCAAACACCAGAGCAAGTCAAATTCAAGCAGAAATAGACAAGTGATATAAAAACATAACATTTCTCCCCTTCCTAGGATGAAGTGCTAGAGGTAACTTCGCACGGGATGGAAAAGGGGAATAAACTGAGATACTGGGTTAGAGAAAGGCTCTCTAGGGCATGGACAGAGGAGATTCTGGGGATTCCATGTCCTGCTCTTGGAGAAGATGCACAGAGCAGACTTGGAATTAACAGAAGCCCAGTCCATGTAGCGGAGGAGGCTCTGGGGCCAAAACCCAAATAAGGTGGGTTTCCAGAGAGCAAGGTGATATTCCGCTTAGTATTACTGTGGCTAGAGAGGTGAAGAACTTACTTTATAGAGTTGAGTGCAAGCTGTTTTAGGGTCCTCAAGTCAGCATTCACCCCTCCGATGGCCATGAACACCTCGTAGAAGTCATAGGAGACACCCTTTGCCCCAAAGATAGGGGGATCATCAGGGCTGATCACAACGGGGTGTCCTTCAGCCATGAGGCTGGCTGCAGGGTGGCTCCGCAAGTCAGCTACTAACAGCAGCACCTCAGTGGGGAAGGGTGAGAGACGACACCAAGTCGGGTTATTGCTGCACCCATGGTTGCATTATGGCACCCATCACACCACATACCTATACCTATAGCTGCCTGTATCAGCTGCTAGTTATCAGGGAGGAAGAGCTTCCAGAGGGCTATTCAGAGCGTATTAGGCATCTGCTCTGAACTGCTGCAGGAGGAGCTTACCTTTCTCCACTGACTATACAGGGAGATTGGTTTCTCAAGTTAATCATCTAAATCAAAGCCAGTGGTTTGAATAACTTCTGCTTATTTATAATAACTTGAATGCAAGTGGTTCAAGGACTGTCTTTTGGTAGCTTACAAATTTGCCATGACACTAAACGCAGGGAATCAGGAGCCGGTATCAGGGTCGTCTCCCTCAAAGCCCACAAGGGTACATCTCCACCCCAGAGCAGCTCTTCTGCTATGCCCAGCAGACAATGCATGCCGTGCAGCTGTGTTGCAAAAGAGTTATGAATTTTGTGAAACCAAAAGGATTTGCAGGTGCCATCTCAGTTTCTTGACCTCTGACCCTCCTGCCTTTAAAGTATTTTCCATTATGCCTCTAGGCACCTCCCTGGCTCTGGACCTTGTTGTCTTCACCAGGGAAGACTGTCTTCCCAGGCCCCTCTGGATAGAGATTTAAAAGATTCTGAGCTGACTGGTGGCACACACCTTACACATAAACAAAATGTGTCTGCACAGCAGGCTGCAGTGTAATGCGCAAAGAAAACCTAGCCTACCTGGGTGCAGCAAAAAATGTAGCTGCCATGGAGCCCTCCAGCTCCCTGCCATTCCTAGCTGCTATGGTAAATGCAGTTCCAGTGTCCCAAGCCCTGACTTAAGACCTAAGCTTTTACCAACATACCTGGTTGGAGATAGGACAGACTTCTATGGGAATATCCCTCTTCAGAGATAAATTTTTGGCTACTGGGTGTTTAATAAGGGCGAGTCCGTGGCCAATCCGGCTGGTATTCAGTAGCAGAGCATCCAGCACGTTATTGTCTATAGAGGTGCCCTGCCAGTCTGAGGAGAGACAGATAAGAATCATTACTGTGCTATAAGGAAATATATGTTCTAAAACTGCTAGATGGTTTTGTTAATAAAGGTATCAATTGCAGTGTGAGAGGGTTTCTCATGCTCCAAGTTCCAACTTTGCTTTTGCAGTCAAACAAGGATACAGATTTGCCTGGGACATTGCCCAGCCTGGAGATACTCATTCATCTTGCCTAACTTTAGACATGCACTGTATCACCCTTACAGCTAAGCTAATCACCCTGAGCTCTCTTTATAGTCAAGGGAGAGATGTAATCATTTTTAGAGTATGACCTATTTTAGACATCTGCTTTAGCATGAGATGAAACTCACCTCAGAAGTGCCTGTTACTGTTCATGACTATAAAGGGAGCTTGGGGTGACTAGTTCATATGTAGACATCTCTGGAGATGTCAACATTTAATAAGCACAGTGCAATAGTTAGACACAACTGTCTTGCATGGTAGGTTAAATCCCACCTATATAGGCTGAATAACATACTGCAAATAAGCAGACTATCCCAGGAATGAAGGGCAACAGTCAGCTATTTTGGTAAGTATTTAGCTAAGACTTGCAGCTAGCTCAGACATTTCTTCATTTTAAAATGTAAAATAAAGGCTGATGAATTCTGCTGCTGTGGATGGGAGGTGGATGCTGCTCTAAGGATGTAATGGCTGAGTCCTACCAGCAATGATTCCTCCTGCTGCATGACTCCAGGTTACACGTAGGGCAAAGAAGCTGAGCAATGTGAAGCCTATAGTTAAAAGCAGGGAGCAGGCAGAAGAGCTGGCATGTAGGAATGCTTCAGCAGCACACTGATATGGGAGAAGCACAGGGAAATCAGATTATATACACACAAACACATGCATACATGCACACATACACCCATCTTGACACAGCCAGGCTTGCTTCTTCTATGCTTTGCAGGTCTTTGCTTCCTGCCTCTGTAAGCAGTAATGCGGGGCTTGGGTCCTCATGCTTACCAGTCTCCCCAGCATGGAAAAAGTATGGCAAGTTGACCCCCAGGGAATATGGGATGGTCAGGGCATCCTTCAGCTCCCATAAAGAATGACCTTCATCCTCATTGCCTACCTGGGAAGGAGAGAAAGAGAAGATATTTTTGAATGTGTTCTGGAAGACTGTGGGACTCACAGCTAGAAATCACTACATGGTGCCAACTGTACTGAAATTAAAATGTTATGTTTTAGGGGGAAGGCAGTTGATTTTTTCAGGTCTTTTTGTTAACTACCCTTAGCAAAATCCTTAGCTAGAGGATTTTTGACTCATTTACAGTGATTTCAATAGAGCAGCAGAGGATCTGGCTCTGGTATGAAGTATACGCCATACATACAAGTAGTTATATTGCACCTCTGAAGGCTAATTCAAAGTCATGGAAGAAATAGTTACCATGTCGAAGCCTGCCAGGAAGTCTGGGAAGCGGGCTCTGAGTGCCATGGCAGTGACGATGGCATCTTTAATCTGGGAAACATTCAGCATCCTAAACAGCAAGAGAGAGAGAGCAGTGCAGAGGCTCATTTCCATGGGCCTGCCTTTGGGTTTGAATTGTGAACCGGGGCCCTCAGGGGTATTTCCAAAATGCGAGGTCCTCCCAACCAGCAACCAGCTTCGGGTCTCCAGAGTAACAGCAGTAGAAAAATGATATTTTGAAAGCAAACCCCTGCATACTAGACTATACAGTCACTTGAGGTGAGGCACGCTTGTCTAAGATTCGCTGGCTTTCCCATATACCAAGTAGAGAACAGAACAGCATGAAAAGAAAATGTTTAAATATTTTTTCCCCTCTCTACTATTTTGCTGGGAGGTGGGAGAACAGTTGAGTTTAAACAGAGTTTTAAAGTTAGGTTTCTTCCAGCCCTATTGAACTTCATAGTGCATTTTGCAGACAGACACAAGCTCGCTCTGTCCATATCTAGGCTGGCCAGAGGCGAGCCAGCTCTGAACTGGAAACCACGTCATGCGGAGCCGGAGCAAGTAAGTGCTGCTGAGAGGTATGTTATATTTGCTCAGGATCACCTCACATGACTTCATGGCATCTGGCTGAGTTGGAGAACAGCCTTGTGTCTGCCTGCAAACAGCAGCATGAACATACCATACAAAGGCTGCCCGGAGAATAGGATTTGCAGGGTCCCACAAGGACCTTTGCAATACAGAGTGCCCAAACTCAGGCACTTCCGTTGCTGCTTCAACTTCCAGAGGGGGAGAGTATGTCCAGGCACAGGAGGAGAGGACACGCAGCTTGGACATGTACACACACAAGCAGCCTTCCCCTTGCTCATTCCTGCGCCCAGGCACTCACAGACACTTGCCTCTTCAGGCACTCACCATTAGCTAAACCTGGTTGTTCTGCACGTACACAGGCTTGTAGAGATGATTTCTCATCCTCAGCCTCCTATGAGTGCCAGGAAATGCTTCAAGAGTCAGTACCTGAGGTCTGACAACCCAGGCAGGCATTGCTAACAAACTGTAGCACTTCCAGCCTATCACTCAGAAAGCATTGCTTCTCCTCACGCTGCCCAGGCCACTCTCCTCCCCACCGCTGCCTCCACTGTAACATAGCCAGTTATGCCCCGTCGCTCTTAGCCATGCTCAGCCTCTACCTGTGTGCTGTAAATATAATCTTTGCTCCAACAAAGTCAGGGTGGTCTTTCACAAATTGCTTGGTTACTTCCCGATACGTTGCCATGGACCAGGACTTATTGTGTCGAGTGCCATCCAGTTCGTACACCTGTAGGATGAAGAAGTACATGGCAAAGAGGAGTTAGGAACAGTGTTTTGTTAGAGGGAGGGAGAAATGAACTGAAGAAAACTCTCAGAGAAGCAATCTGCTGCAGTCCTGGCAACAGGGCAGAAAAAAAGCAGTTAAAACTTCAGAATATTTTCTTTTTGAAGCCTTTACTGGCTGGCAAGACCTGAGGAGCAGTCTTTCTCCCTACTATATGATACAAGAAACAAGTTTCTCCATGTTTGGACATGGCAAGCAGTGCCCTTGGGTATCCTGAGGAGACCATGACCTCTGACTCATGTATGTATCAAATGCTGGAGCATTTGTCCAGCCGTCTGGCTGATCATACATACTCTGTGCCTTGCGGTGGCAGTCTGGCAGCAAAGGCAGGTCCAAAGCATGCAAGGGCTGGGCTTCATAAGCTACCAGCTGGGCTGGACTTCAGCTCCCCTCTGCCTAGGGTTTGCTCCGTGACCTTGAGTAGGTCATTTAATCCGTCCACAGCTTCCCAGTTCTCTGGCTGCAGACTGGGAAAAATAATCCTTTTTGCATGCTCTGTCTCATCAACTTACTTTGCGAGTTCCTTACTACTAGGGCTATGCACAGGGCTTTTGGCCTGATTTCAGCAGGAGTGTGGACCCTACATGCCCCAATTGCTACTAATCCTCAAAGGCACTGCCTGGAGCTTATAACCAATGGAGGTTGAAATCACTCAATCCATTCTCTTCTTTTCCTTCTTTCCTTTCTTTTCTCTTTCAGTCTTCTCTTCTCCTCCATTCATAAACTGGTTCACTCCACCTTCTTATTTTCCCGCTGGTGCTGCTCCCTTGCATTCACTGCAGTCACTAAGCCCCTGTGCCCCATGTGGCGTTCCCCTCGTAGGCACCAGCAGCCACGGGGTGGTTGCAGATTATCAAAGGAAATTTTCCACTACTGCAGCTCACAGGAATCTGAGACTTTACACAGCTGAATTTGCAAACACAGCTGGGTTTGGGGGGGGGGGGGGGTTCCATGTTTGCCATTTCCCACTAAATCCTGACTTTCATTTACTTGTCTTCAGTGACCGCTTCCAGCAAGCTTTGCTGCAAGGCCAGCTTTTTTGGAGTGCCAGTGCCACTACCCAAGCCTTGTAGAGGATGTCTAGGTGCACAGGTATCTCACCGTTCCCATCACATCCTGCTCACCTTGACTTTTATGCTGAAGTGTTTTTCTTCCCTCTCATCTCCAGTTTGGCCTGATCGGCTTTTCCCTGCCTGCACCGCTCACAAAGGCCAGGAGCCCTGAGTGCCTCAGAGCCCTTGCAGTGCTACCCTGGCTGCAGGCAGCCTGTCTGCGCATACCTTGTGGCACGCTGAGCTCTAGGTGCGAACAAGCCCGGGGGTCTGGAGCCTCCCATGCCTGGAGCCAGCATTAGGGCCTGGATAGGAAGCAAATCTCCTGTGCCAAGCCTCCCTTTGGAAGACATTACAACCATGTCTAATGGCTGCCGGTAAATGCAGGGTATTTTCCATTCAGGCCCACACACTCATTTCATCGCAGATATTCTTGGCCCAGAAACCTCTGTGACCTGGGGGCATGCCAGCACTCACGCTGTCTCACAGCACAGGAATTTTGACATTGCTATTGTTTGCTCTTTCCAGGTACCCCAAAGACAGATGGTGACCGAGCTGGTTCAGGAGAACTGGCTTGTGACCAGCTTCCAACAAAGTAAGATGCATATAAGCTCTGTGGTTTTCTTCCCCTCCTTTTTCTTTTTTTTCCTTAATACACCATTCTCATTTCAGGCATGATAAAGCGTGCCAGCCCACAGCCCTGAGCACCACAGCCCTGTTTCTCCGTGGGGCCAGCCTGAGCCACAACAGGGCAAGGTTAGGCAGCCCGCTCCCCAGCTGTTGATGTAGAGGCACTGACAAAGCTAGCTCAGCCTCCAAATTTGCAACAGTGCCTGCCTGCCTGCCGATGGCGTGGCTCTGGAGGACTCCCCGGCAGCACCGATGGTTGCTGGGTTGCAGACAGTCATCTGCAGCTGGCCTGAGCCTGCCAGCCATTTCACACAAGGACAATGATTTAAGTAAGTTGCTGACAGACATGTTCTGGAGTCAGACTAACGGTGAGACATTAGCATGGCTGCTCTGTCCTCTGGATGCTGTGTTCCCCACAGTGAGCCGCGACCTGCCTTCCAACACAAGGCGCTCAGCTGCCGTGTCCCTTGGGTGCTGCCAAATGGACGTCGTGTAGCAATTTCATTCCTGTTTTAATGGATTGTTTAGAACATGGAAACGAATGGTGTAATTAGGAGTGATGGCCCCAGTTTGTTTATTTTGATAAGGAATTTGCCTCTCTTGCAAAGCTCCCACCCCCACAATCTCCTGCTTTGAGTTCGTTGTGGAGGACTGTATGGAAAATGTATGCCTGCAATGTAGAAACTGTCACAGAGAAGTGGCAATTGTCGTAGCTATAAGATGGGAGTGGAGTCTGCTGGCACTTGGGATGGTGTCAGAGGCAGTGTGGGATTGTAGGATAGTCTCGCTGGCTCTAGGTGATATGCAGGGAGAAATGTCCAAATTACTACCAGCAGATTTTAGTGTTAATGGCAATGAAAGGAGCAGTTCATACGTCACAGAGCTAACATTTTAGGCTGTCTGCACTCTCTGGAAGACAGTGCTTTGCCAGTTAGTATTCTAGTCTATTCAGAGAAGTCATTCTGAAATAAGCTGTAGATTTAATATAATGTAAATATTAAAAGATGGGATATTATTCCAGAATAGCTACAGCAGAACAGGTGATTCTGGTGCAGACAAATCCTAAATATCTTCCCAACCAGGAATATTATACACAGTTCCAGTTCAGAGTCTACAACAAGGTTTTGCAGTGTTGCCACAGTAGGTATCTTCCTTAATCATTAAGAACAAAGTACCTCTCATTTTCAAGCCCCTGAGTATGCAAATCTCCAGCAAAGACCTTTGAATATGAGAAAGCTTTTCCAGCATCCTTACAAGGCCAGGTACGCAAACATCCAAAAACTAAATTCAAGATAGGGCTTGAGAAAAGTTATGGAGAAACAAGGATTTAAAAGAGTACTAGAGAAGCCAAAACATATGTACCGCAGGCAGAAGAGCTCTTATCTCGACATACTGTATGTTATCCTCATAGAGTTCCAGCAGCCCCTGGTAGAAATAGGCCTTGAACACAGGTGCATAGCAGATAAGACCAGAGGCAATGCGAAAGGCTTCTTCAAATCTTCTCCAAATGTAAGTCTCAGAAGGGTAGGCCAGCTTAGGGGCATCCGTCACCAGGGTCAAGTTTCTCAGCAAGCTACAGAAAAGGGTGAAGGAAAGAGGAAGAATCAAAAAGAACAAACAAGTCAACTGACTTTCAGTACCCAAAAAGCCACCAGCTGGCAACTCGGGTGACTTCTACAGGAGGAAATAGGATTTCTCCAAGATAGGTGTGAGTTTTATTATCAGAGACCAAGCTTTGCAGAAACGACAGTCTCCCATCCATATCCTCTCAGATGAAGTAAGGCAGCACTGCCCAACTGTGCTGAAGAAGGCATACATGTTGGGGAGGACCAAGAAGAGGTGAAAAGCAAATCCTACCGCAACGGGGGCTCAATACATAACTTGGAACCTGTTGGCGCTATTATACAAGCAGGTGTATTATACAACTGGTACAACTATGAAGCATTCAGATAGGTTTTCTACCACCTATATTTACTCTATATTTACTTTAATATTGTATATTCTAATACATTTATTTTTAATGGTTGGTACAGCTAATAGCTGTGCCCTCTGACAGGTAAAAAGTCATAGTTTACACATTAAGCTCCATGCAACTTAGGACTAGATGTGCAAAGTACCCGCCTCTTCTTTTTTGAGAGCAAAAACTCAAAGATTAATATAAGTTACAAAAGCAAGTATGAGGACTTTATACCATAAGAATTGCACTCTGCTACCCAGGAGGATTCTTAACCCAAGAATAACCTAATACCTTACTCCTGCAGACAATATCTTTTCCCAAACATTTTAAATGCATGCAGAAAGTTATCACATCAGCACCTCTGTTTACCACTTAAAAGCAGGTAGAGTCTCCAGGAGACACCAGAGTACTGGGTCACCACCAGCCTGCTTACTAAACCTGTAACTTGCCCTGGTACTTTTGTGTCATCAAAATGTGTCATCTAAAATAAGCAGAGGCAAAATGACTGTGAATCAGAAATCCTTTTTCCCCCTAGCGAAACAAAGCTGCAACCCTGCCTATTAAATGAAAGCTTGTGCCGTACTGATAACTTTTTCAGATTTGTCTGCTGGGAAACAACTGATAAGAATTGTGGGTCCTGCCTTTCTCTTACTGGGATTGCAATGTATTTATTTCCTTCATAGACTCTGCTGGAATATAAGCCTCTTTAAGAAATCTAGAGAGGCAGTAGGTTGTTTTATCAAGTAGAACTTGAGGGAACCAGTAATTGCATTATTGTTGAGTTGTGGGTGTAGCTGTAGATGAGTGTTTGCATTTAGGACAGTGTGAAAGTCTGCCTGTGGGAAAACTTATGGCTTTCATTCTGTGTGAAACTTTTCCTCTGGCCATAGGTCTTCTCACTTTTTCAGCTGGCCACCTGAAAAAGATTTTATAAGAAATTTCTCAGGCTGGAGGGCAAAGTCTAAATGGCAATACAGGGAGCGATTAACTTCATTCCTGGGTGGACAAACTAAAGCCATCAGAGTTAGTTACACAGAAGGGTGCTTGAGGCTCATGGTCTTACCGATCCTAGTAGGCCTGATGTTTATCTAGTCTCAGAGGCTATGCAGGTTCAGATAGAAATACCTTCGGCCATGCTTCATCTTTCATCCAAGTATATGGTTTCCCTTTGATAACTGCTACTGATCTTTAACAATGTTTCATATTTGATGTCTTGCCCTTCATCCTACCACAGTGCTCTGTTATATAGGTGATGTGGGTTTGATTTGTGCTCGTATTATCTCGTTCCAAGAGGCTTCCATGGATAGAATTAAAGATCTCCCTCCTACAGATCTAAAGTGTGATCTGGTCCAAACTTATAAACTAAGACATCCTGGGTAGAGACACCCCTTTGGAGTCCCTCTGTTCAGAGCATAAAACGGAGCTGTTCCCTCAGCATCTGTGTGCTGGCTGCTCTTTGGCTCTCCAGGGATCCTCTTCCAGTGGTTGTAGTTTCATTTCTTCTTTGCTCTGTTAATTTGTTTGCTAGGAACAATTTTAGAGACTAAACTGTATATAAGCAGAGACATTTGTACCACATTAAGGATGAGATTTTTAAATGCACAACAGTCAGGAAATTCAGAGTTAAGGTTTCCACAGCAACTTTAGCTCTGCCCTCTTGCATATTACAATAGGGCCTTTCGGTCCATTATCACACAACACTGGGCAACCCCAGATACTATTCAGTAAACAATGCAACAAAATGGAAAGGAACTGAACCATAACCAGGGAGGCACATGTGTAGCATTTTGTACTGCGGCCTGCAGTGGCGTTTGGCATTTCAGACATGTTCGGGGGAGCACTGAGGAGTGACATTGTAGCATCACCCTAGAAACCAGGAATGCAAGAGCCAGGGGCATCTTTAAAGAGCTTATCTGACTGACAGAGCGCAGTAGGAGATTGGCCTCAAGCGGAGCGGGTGTGCGCCAGCTCTGCAGGGAGGGGAGAGAAGATTTTGTGTGGGAAGAGCTTGGGCTATGCAGCCAAGCCTCTGGGAAAACACGCACAGCGGTCCCGTTCAAACCAACTTTTCTGCTCCCTTCCTTGCCTGGCCTTGCTCCCACGCTCCTGCATGGGCCCGGCCGCAGGGGCTCCTCGCAGTCCCCGCACAGCAGCACAGATCGCCAGCCTGGTGCGGCAGGGCGACCAGGGCGTTTCTCCCTTTAGCACTGGAAACACTGTGGGAAAAACCTCCACGTGGATCAAAAGACCTCACAAGCCTATTCTTGCCACCATGTAGAGCGTCATTTTAAATAAGGTCCAACAGTTACTTGGGATCCAACTATTTTTCCCCATTGTCCATGAGAACAGGCTCCCTCAACAAAGAGCACTCAGTGCTCCGCTCCTTATTTTTAAATCTAGCTGGGCAAACTTGGGGTTGTTTACTTAGCCTGTGCTCTTGGGCTAGATACAGCAATAAATCCCCACACCACCCTGCTAGTAAAAGCACATAAATCATATAATGTTTTTTATAATCCCCTTTCCTTTGAGACTGATTATTGATCCTTAGAACTGTGAGGATTTATTAGGTAACAGTGATCCATGCTTGATAACAGAATAATCTCTTAAGGGTCCAAGCTGATAATTTTGTACCAGGAGTAGTTGATGCAGATGAAGCAAAGCTTCATAAATATATTTTTGCTTATTGTCTGGAATGGAACTTACTCAGTGATCAGGTGCAGACTACAAATAGCTTTCCATGTCATATCATATATGCAGTGAACAATGTTATTGCAATGCATATGCCCAAAGGGGCACAACTAGAATGACCAGCTAAGGATTATTTATTTTCGACCATGTTTTTGCTTTCTTTTTTTCCTGGGTTTTTTTTTTCTAACTTCTTTGTTTCCTTGTGCTATACAATGCCAGAGTGAAAGGTTGCTTTTTCCTGTTTTTTAAAGGTGTTTTTTTTCCTGCTTCTTTTCTATTCTACATGGGTAATTATACCACTCTCCTCACCATAGTATCTGAATGTCTTCTAGTGGTGCATTAAATAGTGTGACTAACATCTGTCACATGTGGTTCATTCGTTCTCTCTCTTTCTCTCTTCTTCTCCCCAAGGGGAGACTTGTGGAGGGAGTAGAGTGTTTTGTTTCTGTAGTGGATTTTTTTTTTTTTTTTTGTAATGTACATCCTGCCCTATTTTTCTGTTGGCTAGGGCGAGTCAGAGGACGTGAAGGGGAAGGTGCTGGAGGTCTGGGCAGCCGTTAGCACCCAGGGGAATTCTCTCCACTGCCTAGGCCTGGCCTCTGTGTCAGCTCCCTCACAGATGACTTCATCCGTATGATAGAGAGCTCCACTGGGCCACGGGAGCCGAACTGCTGGGCACAACCTTAATCCTTGGGCTACCGGGGGGAGGTTATGTCAATGCTGTTTCCCTAAATATCTCACAGCACCGTTATTGTGAGCTCTCACTTTACTAACGGTGGCAATTATGTTGCATCTCAAGGAAAAACATGGCACTCTCCTATAGCATGATTAATTGTAAAGTAAATAAGTGAGGAAGTCTTTTTAACTGTCAGAGCAAAATTCTCTTCCTTTCTCTTTCTCTGAGCCCACAGTCTCTTGACTCTTTTGACAGCGTCATTTTGGAGGTTTAGCAGTAACAGAATACTCCAGGGTCTTGGCCCGTAGGACTTGCGTTTTGAATATGAATGATAAAAGCTTCTTTTGAGGCAAATAAACAAAAGACTTACTTTCAGCGTAAACACACACACACATAAAAATAGAAAAATAAATACAAACAACAAAAATGAAATGGTACATATCTCACTCCCTCTGCCCTTGGTGATCAGGAATGCAGTAAGGTGAAGGAGGTGCATCCTCTAGGAAAACAGTCTCATTGTTCCCTTCACATTTGCTGAGCCACGCTATCTTGCATGAGAACCCTTCCCTACTGCCATATTCCCCTGATACTTTCTTGAAACCACCCAACTATCCATCCGTTCATTCCTCTGACATCTGCTTTCTCTCAGCTTGTCAGTGCTCAAGGGCAAAGAAGAGTGTAGGGAAGAGGTAGCCTGGGATGCACATGTTCAAGAGACTGGGAGAGTTTCCAGAAACTGAGAAGCAGAACAGATTGGGGCCTATTCCTGGCTAGAGACCTATTTCCAGACAGCCAAAAAACATTCCTAACCCCTAGATTAGTACCCAGGGATTAGATCAAAACAGGAGGGGAAGCGTCTCAATGTGGCTGTTGTTCATGTGCCTGTACATTATGTACAATGACTTCTTTGCAGCTTCCAAGTATTCAAAATACAACATACTCAAATAAATAAGTGTGCGCAACCAGGATGCAAGAGAACCAGGTTTTTGTACTTGGCTCTGACATTTATTTGCTGAGGAAAACCACTTTGTTGGTTTCTGCCTCAGTTTCCCCTTCCACCCTTGGTGAGACCTGTGTAGCAGGGTCTGCGTCCTGTATTGTACAGTACCTACAACTATGGAGTCCTGCTTTGACTTGCAGTTAGTAGACATTGTTGATAAATACTGCAAAAGAAGAGGAACGTGATGATATTGCCTCAGGACCCAAACAGGACCATAGGGAATCAAGCCATGCACATCTCCACCCTCCTTCCTCTGTAGGATGTCATGTCACCTAGCCTCAGCCAGGAAGGGACATCACACTATGTAAATGCAACTAAAAATAAATACAATGAAGGGTTGCTCCTAAGAAGGCTCTGAAATACCCAGTGTGATTACTTGTGCCTTAAGGAAGTGAAGCTATTTCAAAATCTAATCTCTCGTACATTATTTATGGGTCTCTTGGTGAGATTGAAGAGGGCTGGTGCCATGGTATTTCTCTCCTCATCACTCCCAGTTGAAATGGAAAGGAATAATGGGAAACCAGTTTTCTCTTTAGAAGTACATAAGTGATTTCTCACTGGATATTATCTCTTCCATCGCATATCAGGGCAGCTGTGCCTTGGTGTAGAAAAGATGGGGAGCCCTGGGCCTGGCACTACCTTCTCCATCCATTCTGAAAGTGCTCAGACTTTGGTCTCAGCCTATTTTGATCTAATCCCTGGGTACTGATCTAGGGTTTAGGAATGTTTTTTGGCATCCTTGAAATAGGTATCTACCAAGGAACAGGCTCCAAAGGAATCTGCAAAGGAGCAGTGGGTGCCCGGGAGAGTCAGCTCTCTCTGCCGTACCCAGAAGCAGAAGTCCCCTTTGCATTTATGAGGAAGGGAAGGCAATGCCATCCCAATGATCTAGAAGCTTGTTAGCCCAACCCAACCTGATTCCCAGATCTGCAGGGCACAGAGCCCAGGCAGACTCCATGAAGAGGGGGTACCAGCTCCCTGAGAGTTAAATGGTCTCTATTTAAAAGCACGCATACACACAACCTCACCAAGGAGCACTACAGTAAAAGCCAAGAAGTTTCACTTAGGAAATGCCATAATTAGGTTCACCGCGTGACCTTAGTCCAGCCTTCTCCTTGTGTGTCAGCACCACAATACCGTCTTTAATTACATTAACACCGCATACTATTTTTTTCCGCAGGACCCCAGCCTCCCTGAGCTCAGCGGACAGCGGTGCTCTCTGAATGAATTGCTACTCAATATTTCTCTTTGTCCTCATTACTCAGTGCCTGCCTTCATGCATTATTTAGCACATGCCATCCAGCCCCCGAAATGCAACACAGAACTACACGCTGCCTCCTGGCCTTTTCAGCAGGGCTTTGTCAAAGGCCGAATGGCCCCTCGGTAGGGAGATAGGGCTCCATCCTCCTGTCACCACCCTCCAGAGGGAGAGACAGGCTCTTCCCACCCACGTGTAAGTAATTAAATGCTGGGTGACTGCTGGGCGACCAGCAAACACCTGGTCCTGATAAAAGGCTGCCAGCCCCAAAGAAGGGACCTCCTAGAAAAGAGTAGGTGATGCTGGGGAGGGGAAAGCAGTTTGAAGTAAGACCTGCTAGATAGTTATAGGAGGCTCTGCCAGTGTGGAGGGAAGCTCTGCTAGCAGGCAGGTATTGAGGGGAATGTACTGCTAGGCATGGGACCTGCACGTAGGGCTTCTGGGCTGAGCTCGCTCTGATGTCCCAGTGCCCAGCTTGGGACCTAGCCCCTCTTCTGGGGGCAGGGGTTCAGCTGCAGTTCTGGTGCCTGAACTTCCTACCAGGAATGAGTGCCCTGTGCTTGAGCTCGGTGAGTCCCAGCTGGGTTTCAAAGTGAGCACTCAGGAAGTAAGGATGCTGTTTGGATGGGGGGAGGGGGTTCTTCTGCATTTTTTTGTTACTACAATAACTAACTTAAGTAGTTTGTCCAGCTTCCTGCCCTGAGGCAATGCAATGACTTTAAAAATGACTTTATTGCTGTAGGGGGGGAGCCTAATTGCTTAGCTACCTGACTTCCTCCTGTTCTGTGATGTTCTGCCTTACTGGCTACATATTTTTTTGGTTACCTCAATAGAGGAGGCAAGGTCCTTCACCATGCAGCCCTGTCCTATGCTGGAAGCATCCAGTATGGGTGCTGAGGGAGGGTGGGGGCAGGTGGCATAAAACTGCTCAAAGCACTGTCTTCAACCTGTCTGTGTAAAGGACCAAAGCAAGGGTGCATAAGAAACTTTAATACTGATAGTCTCTGATTCCAGTGTACTTAATGCTGCATCCTTCATGTTCTTATATCATTATTTGTTTGTTCTGCCTATATAGCTTCAAATGAAGCACCCTGCTTCCAGAGCAGCGAGCAGATGGGAAAGGTGCACCAGAACAATCTTGCCAGCTATGCAGTGCTACTATGAAGTACCAGCAGGCTTGCAATTGCTGTTCACTCACCTGCTGTCAAACTCAGTCACATTGGGTAGCTGCTTCCGGTATGTCTCTAGCAGCACCCACTCGGAGCACTGGGCTGGCATGGGATGAGGAGGGTGAGGCTTGGAAAACCTAAACCGAACCATGCCTGTTCGTGTGAAGCAGATGTAGCAGTTGGGCATATAGGTGGCATTGTATACCAGCCAGTCCACACTCAGGATGGCATAGTCGTGCAGGTGTAAGACAGCACCTGGTGAGAGGAAAAGCAGCTCTAGTGAGACAAGGCAGCTGAAGAGAAGGAAAACAGCTTTAACGTGGTAACACTTTGAGCTTGCTCATCCTGGGGCATCTGGAAATGCTTCTAGATAGTCATGACTGACCTCTCCTGCCAGTGAGACTGAGCGGCTGCTCTGCCTTCTCTGTGCTGGGGGATGTGGCCCACTCCACATCAAACACAGGGCAGGCAGAGCATGACAGCTCCCTGGGAGCAGAGGCAAGGAGGAAATCAGTAGGGAGCTCTACTTCTCCACTGGAATGGAAAATGCTCTGAGTTATTAAAGGTCTTTCAGACAGACTTTGTGAGCTGGCTCAGGCCCCACTTATTTAAAGAGGAGCTTTCACAGTAAGCAGCCGTTCACAAGGCATGCTAGCTACCAGGCAGACTTGAACCAAGTCTCTGTATCCAAGCTGTTTGAATCCCAGCATCAGTTTTTGCATCTCCTGTGTCCCTCTTTCATCTCTTGGAAACTCTGGCCTACACCAAAATCCCAGATCATGACGCACTGGGCAATTAGTCAGATGCAGAAGTAACATCCACCTCTACCCCTTATCAAATACATGCTCACTCACAGTGTACATCTGCTGCTGGCCAGCACCATGTGCCTTCCGGAAGCTCTGTTACCATGCAGTATGTTGGCAACTCCCTGAGCCTTCCTAGCATAGGAAACTTCTGTATGCTCACCTTGCTCAGCACATCCTTTTGTACTGCCAAAACCTCTCCTCTTGCAGAGACTCCTGACATTGTTGCTTGAACTAAACTTTCCCTCTGTAAATGGAAGATGCTGTGCTAGTAGCAGCTAAAGTCTTACAGCTATGTATATTATTGGTCTAGGGGAGACCTCGTATTCAAAATAGCTGAGGGAGGGAGAACAAGTAGCAGGAATAGAAGACTGGGTGTCATGTGATGTTAAACAAATTGAAGCATCAAGACTAGTCAGTTGATAATCCTTCATTATAGAAGGTCTGACTGTTAAGCTGCTGGGCAACGGCAGTTACTGCTCTCACCAGAACTAGAGCAACAGGCTGTGTCTGTAAAAGCAGGCCAAAGTTGTCCAAAGCTGAGCCTCCTGTCATTTATAGTACCACCCTTTTCTCTATGTGAGCAGCAATAGCTATTACAGTAGTGTTTGAAATGATAGTAATTCCTAGGGGCTCTACTCAAGATTGAGGCCTCATCTACACAAGCAATTACAAGGATGTGCTCTTAACCCTAAAAAGCTTGCAGTTCTTACAAGGGCTCTGAGAACCTACTTTAATATCTCTTGGACTGGAAAGTGTTAAGTTTTCTCTGCTTCCCTCTGGGTATCCAAGGTACCCTGTTTGAGGGGAAGAGGGGGTTGCCTTTAAATTCCTTACTGCTCAACTCTGTGGTGAACAGTTAATGGCCACACTGACATCGCAAGCACTTACGGTAACTGGTCAGGATGCTGCAAGCCAGGGAGCCCCATCAGACTGGGAGGGGAGTAAGACAGTTCTTATCCATGCACTAGTGTCATAGCCTTGCAGATGAGAAGCCTTCATGCACAGGAGCTGACCTGTGACTCTGCTGAAGCTAGTCACCAGCCTGTTGCCAAGGAGCTGTGTGTGCAAGGCCATGGGACTACATCCTGAAAGGGACCATCTGGAAAGGTGAGTGCATCATCCAGAGTACTAGGGGTGTTGACAATTCTCACCAAGTGTCTCTTTAGTTAAAGAAGGCACCTTGTTCAAATACTTCCTCATTAAACTAAAGATGCATAGGGAGAAATCAGTCAGTTAGGAGTCAAGGTTTTCCTACTGCAACTGCCTTGACATCTTGCCTCTCCACTGAACTGTCAGCAGCTCAGACATGGAGATGTCTGCCTCCCTGAAACCCAGCTTAGATGGCCTGAATTTCCGCATAGCTAAAGATATCCTCTCCCACTCTCCAGTGCACCCTGGAGAGCTGTGATTTCAAGGGCTGGTGTGTTCCAGGTGATCAACAAAGGATGCATAGGATATGCTAAATGTATCAGACAATCTCATGCTGTTACACAACCTAAATTGTTCCAATTGCCTTTAAAACTATACACGTGCTGCAGAGTATAAGGATGCCACTTCTGGTGTAGAGCATGGCAGCCCATTAGCACGTGGCTTGCTGAGCAACTGGGGAGAAGCAGTGTCTTGACAAAAGACAACAGGATACATGCCTGGCCTTATAAGTGGAGGTCTCCCATAAATGGACAGAAAAGAACTTGATTAGGAAAGATTAACCAAAAGAATACATTCGTTTTTTGTATTACATTCTACAGGTCACATCAACCCAGGCTTTGACTTGCATTCAGCTAGTAAAAGCTTGCAGTGTTAGAGGTCACACTTTTCCCCTCTGGTACCTTTAGATTTCCAGTAGGCTTGCAGATCTGCTACATAACTGGCCATAGAAAAGTGTACTGGGGGATACAGCATTCTCAGCTAAGAGCTGAGCTAAGGGATGGTTAGCAGCGTGTCTCTGGAATGAGTAGAAAACAGACCCTTGCTGCAACAGGCTGAACAAGTAGGGATGCCTGTGACATCTTGTTCTCTTTCATCCCTCTGCCCTTTTTCCACACCTGAAAGGCTGAAAGAGCTGTACTGTAAGTTATACTAAGTGCTGCCATTGTTGGAAACCTGTATTCATCCAGTCCATCCCCCTTTTCCTATTTGTCTGCCCTCATCCCCAAGCTAAACAAGAGGGCTCTCCCTGGTATCCAGTGAGCATTGTTCACAGCTCTTATAAGTTTGCTTGTGATCAAAGGTTTGCCACATCTTGTACTTTATCCCAGCTTTAGCATAGACAATAACAGGGGAAGGATGGATAGGACCAGGAACCCATAGGCCAGAGCCTACCTTTTGGCATGCGCTTTAAGATGCTGAACACTGTGCTCTGATCAATGAGGCTTTTGGCCTGAAAGAAGTGCATGCTTGGAGGGAACAGTCCTGTATTCATGGCTGTAGCGACCTCCTCCTTCTTGAGGTTTACAAGCTTTGTACTGAGCTGCTGTTCCTGTTTGTCCAGCACTAAATTACCACCTGTCTGACTGGCTTTCTCCTCCTGCATTAGGGAGTCTCTGTCCTTCCAGAGTGGGATGGGAAGACAGAGAGAAGCCAAATTCAGCAGAAGGTATAGCAGCCTTATGCTTTGCCCAGATGGAGGCTTCATCTTAGAGCTGCACCTGGGGGGGAGGGGGAAAAAATCAGTGTATAAGCACAAGTCAGACAGTGACATCTTAGCAATGACACATTGAGTCATTAAACTGCTGGCCCATCCTGCAAAAGTAGTGGGTTAATGTGATACTTGGTACTGTGGTAAGGATTTTGTGTTCCCCATGATGCTTTTGACACACCACAAGGTTGTGGGGAGGAAGGACTGCTGCACAGGGTAAGGCTGGTAGCACATCACATGGACCTGCAATGTGGTGAAGGTCCAGGCCTAGGATTGAGGACTGGTGAAGTCGAGACTCTGGCTTAAAAACTAGGGTGGAGCCCCCATCAGCATAAGGGGTGCTGGTGACGGGGCCGTGCTGTGAGGCCAGTGAGGTAAGCAGGGGACAAAGCACTTGAAGGTGCTTTTGTGAGTGCATAGGCTATGCGGATCCTGGCTTCCTACAGTCAAAAGACTTTACTACATCCTCACAGTATATCCCAGCTACCAGAGGCTTTAGTTTACAGTTGGACAACCCCACTGCTTCCTCTCTAGCAGTAGGAGCATGTCCCTTTCTTGCAATCCCAGAAGAATGGGACAGGAAGGGAGAATATGGGAATAGTAAGAGCATGTAAATCACAGAAGACAGGCACATGTGAACTCTGAGATCTCTGCCCTTCCCAGAAAAGCACAGCTGCAATACAGTATTCCAACACCAGGCTTCAGTGACCCTCCACACCAATCCCACCAGACCAAAGCAGGCTGGAGAAAGACTCAACATTTTGAAATGGTCCCCTGTGAATTATATATTACGTCCCGCTTGCAGATATGCGTTCTGCTTCTAGCCTCTTCTCCAGCCACAGCTTCGGTCAGGCTCCTCCACCCCTCTCTGCCTCTGCCCCATCAGTTGGTCCCACAAGAAGAAGACTTGCTGGGGGAGAAATCTATTTGCAGACCACATCAGGCCTGACTCTGAACCTGGAGAGAAAAACCTCCCTAAAAGGCACTATGACAGCCCTAGTGAGACTGACTCACTTACTGTTAATTTTTCTCCTTGCATCCAGAGCTCATCCAACTGCAACTGGAGAGAACAGCAAACAGTTTTCTCTTGTAAGCAGAAACTGCCACGGCCAGAGCTGAACAGGCAGGCTCTGTCCTGGCTGAGCCAAACAAGGCACAAGCCAGCCCAGCCAGCACACAAAGTTCCCCTTCCTGTACTGGAGTTTCGTTTTGCTCAGCTTTTATTTATACCTCCCTCCCCTGTCCCTACAGCTTCATGAATATATAAAGAGGAGGAGGAGGCAGGAGAGGTTATGAGAAAGAAGCTGCAGGAAAGCAAGGGGCTGCAAGCCCAGCACCCAGGTGAGGAGAACTGTTCCTGTCGCCTGCTTTGGCAGGAGGCGATTCCCGCACTGCTGGGACCCAGCAAACGGGAGAGCCGAAGCAGCAGGGTCACTTCCACAAACACCCTGCTCCTCGAGCCTTATAGTGCTGCGATTCTTTAACCCTTCACAGGCAATCTCTGACATGTTCTCCGCAGCCCTCCTGCGTGCCCTGATACTCCTACACAGCTTTTAAATATTCTCAAAGAAATGCTTAGGCATTCCCAATGTGGGAATAGGTCTGAGATTGGCTAGTCTAATCCCATGTAGAGCACTGTGCTTTTAATGCCATTTAATTTAACAAAAATACTGCAAATTCTATTTAATAACATTTTTTAATCTGAGAAAATAGGAATTCGTAAAGGTAGTTTTAAATGATTTTGCCTAATCCTTGCCAGCTATGCAAACCAGGCCAAAGCCAATCCAACTGGACTCACCAGAGCAGAATGTGGCACACGGGGATAAACTTTTCCCTGTGGAGTAAATTAGGAATTAGTGGGGACACAGTTGTTAAAACCGGTCTGATTCTTTTTTTTCTTTTTCCAATCGTAACAAATATTGTAATTTCACTGTTTTATTTTGCACAGCTAAATAGGCTGAGTTTTAAAGTTATTTAAAACAGATGCTACATAAACAGCTTCCAGTGGAGAACAAAGTCCACTTGGTTTAATTTAACCAAAATTTTAATGATTTTAACTTTTTTTAATAAAAAAGAAAGATCTTGTAAGTCAACAGCTATTGAGAACAACCAGCAGCAGTCAGAAAGACCATTTTTAAGGTGGAGAAAATAGTCTGGTCAGTAATAAATTAAATTTCATCACCAGGTACCACTGCAACAGACTAAATAGTACAGTGGACAGCCCCCTTCAATATTCCAGCTGGTCACCAGCCAAATATACCATGCCATCTTTCCTCTTCTGATCCGTTCACCCTTTGCTGTCACTGAGATCAATCCTGGTGGAAGATAAAAAGGGTAGGCTGCTTCATTCAGGGACCATCAGGGTTTTCTAGCCCTGTGCACCATGAATGACTCCTCTTTTGAACCCCATGTGCGAGAGCTTGTGTGGAGGGTTGCTGTGCCCTCTAGGCCACTCTTGAGCAGGAGAGGGCTTTTCCTGAGTACTGAGATGATCTTGCTCTCAAAGAGGAATCAGAGGAGTAGAGAGTGTATTCAGGCTCTCTGAACTTGAAGGATGCCTCAACTAAAGCTCCACAGCAACTATTAGTTCATTAAAACAATCCAAGGATCAGAGGTAGTAGGAGAGACTGAAGAGCAAGGCATGTAGCGTGGAAAAGGGAAGGTTCAGCAGGGACAAGCATTCTGCCCATAAATACCTTCAAGGGAACAATATAGATGAAGGAAGGGAATTGCTCTAATTATCTCAGAGTAGTAAAGCCTGGAGTTAGGACCATAAAACCAAATTCAGGCTAGGCAGTTAGAAAAATGTCTTTGCAGTGAGAAATCGGGCACTAGAGACAAGTTCCAAGGGAAAGGTATTGAGACTGGTTAAAGCACTGTGTGAAGGGCCTTAAAGAGCAGTTCACAGGTAGGCAGTGGTTTTAGAAATGCCTGCCAGAGGGCCTCAGATATTTGCCAGTTTTGCAGCACTGATTCATCCTGCTAAATTGAGTCTGAAAAACAAAACCAAAGTCCAGCGCTAAAACACTTCTTTAATGGAACTTTTCCACATAAGCAATTGTAACAGTTTCCAGGAGAATGCTATACAGATGTTGAGAGAAATGAACTAAGAAATAAGAAGCTGTTCGAGATGCTTTGCTCTCTATTAAAGTGTGGCCTGTGCTCTGAAAAAGTCATAGCGAGTCTGCACTAGCAAAATAACAATGAAGTTGCTTCTAGATAGCTCTCCTATGGCCCTTGAGAATGGAAGGGATGGAGGGAGTGAGACTGGGATAATGCAAGCCAGAGTATGGTCATCACCAGTTAAAAGCCCCATTTGTGAGAGGACTTGGGGTCTTCTAGTGCCTGCAAGTATTCACAGCTTTGGTGGCAGGCCTCACTGGGAACCAAGGCATGAGAGAGGAAGACTTGCCCTGTATAAATGATTGACAAGGATTATTATAGGGATCATTTCCAAATTGATGTGTCTCTTAGCTAGTCTGAATTGTTGCCGAGAATGGGGTAGCCTGGCTGATGGCCGTGTAACAGCTCTTTGAGTCCGTCCATGAGACCACTATCGCAGTTCCTCATCAGTCCTGACTAGCTCCTGAAATAATCTCCCTGGCTGCAGCTGGTGGGGGCACCAGTTATGCCTGCTCCCTCCTCAAATCTGCACAACTATTTCCTGGTTTCTTGAGTGGCTTCTAGCCCTTGCTGACCTCTGTGCTGCTGCAGCCATACTTACTGGTTTCCAAAAGCCCTGTTTAAAAACTGTCTTAGGTATGTCTGTGCAAGCTGCAGCTTTCTCTAAGACCAGCTGCATGTTAGATGCATGTGAAGCTTTATATAGCTGGTGGCCACCGTTTAGTGCGCTCAGTGAAGTCCCCTTGGTTCAGTTTCAGTTCCAGATGCGAAGCAGGTTTTTTTGTTCTTTAGAGCTTCCTTTAGGTGACTGCTACCATCTCCCCAGTCACATGTTTCCCTACCATCACACCCTGCCTCCCAGCTCACCCTCCTGGGTCTTCCTTGCTGCTGCCATGTCTGGGTGTCTGCTCCCACGTTCAGACCCTTGCAGCAGCAGCGGTGTGATGGGGAGCACTGACTGTCCCCAGCAGCCGGGTGCAGGGAGAGGTGAAGGACTGCAGGGGCAGCAGTGCTGGGTCTGTGGACTCCTATTTTGCTCTTCATCTTTCCACTGGGCACATCACCCGGAGTTTTACAGTGTTCTGCAAAGTCCATCTTTCTGCTGCAACCTCTGCGTGGAAGATCAGCTTGCTGTGTGCCGCTGTGGGCACTTGCCCCAGATGAAGGCCCTGCAGAGCAGTTAGATGGTTTGCAGACAAATGCAGAAATTACAGCAATGACGAAGCTGGCAGTGGGCGAACTAGTGGTGGTGCAGCCCCAGCTTGCGCTTCCTGTTTTTGGCAATGCATTTTGCATAAGCCATACTCATTGCCTTTTCCAAACCAAGGGGCATTTCTGATAGTACAGAGGGCTGAAATGTCTTTTAGCCTGCTAGCCATTCACAACACAAACCTAAGCCATGTTCTGGAAATATCACTGTAAGCCCAAGAAGAGGAGGTTGGAGCTGGAAAATGTGTTCTCAGCTTTACCAGTTAGATATTCTCTGTGCCAGCTGCCTTATTTGTAAAATGGGAACAGTTACCACTCTAGCTACCCTGCTGACAGTTGTGATTATTTACTGTATCTGCTGGTGAAATAGCTGCACTCCCAGAGCCAGCTGCTAGATGACTGCGCTTTTAAAGCAGGTATGCATAGTGGTCATAGTCTAGTTTTGAAAGGAAAACTGTGAGATGGGACAAGGAAGGGGATGGCAGCCGTATGTGAGCAGATACAGCATTTCATAAGGACAGTGTCTGGAAAGTCTCCTTGCACCCATGCCGCTCCGTGCTAGGCCTGCAGCAAAGCACAGTGACAATCCCTGCTCCAAAGCATTCACAGTCTCCCAAACCCCTGTTAATTCCTGTGAAACGCTTAGAACATGTAAAAGTACAAAATAGTATAAATTATTATTAAGAATAGACTAGCCCAGGATGTTTGGGATGATTAAAACCTCCCCACTGGCCCACTTTTGTCTGGCTGGGCATGGGTTGGTATTATTTTGCCTTTTCTTTCCCCTCTTTGTGCCCAGCCAGGTAAAAATGTGGGTCATTTACCAGAGGAGTGAGGAGGTCAGTTGGAGACTTGCAGTGGAGAGGAAGCCAGTTTGCCATGTGGGTTGTGCTGGCAGCATTGCATCCCAGCCTGCAGAGAGCTCAGCTCACCCTTGAGGTGCTCCCTCCATGTTCAGAAACTCTCCCTTTCATCAGCTGCCCAAATGTCCCTCCATCCATCTGCCTCTCCTCTCCTTGCTACAGCCACAGCCATCCGATGACATTCAAAATAAATAAGAAATTCAAGATGTTACGAGAACTGGAACTGGTAATGGAGGGAGCCAGGGAAGGAGCAAAACTCCCAGGTTAGCGATGAATCACTCAGGGAGTGCAGTCATTGATTTGTTATCATTGCCTGGCTCCCAAATATAATAGCTGTGAATTCCTCTGACCGGCGACTGAGACGAGGCGCTTTCGGCTATTCCCAGCACACTTGCGAAAACTCAAATCCGTCTTGCTCACAAAAGCAGGTCTCGTAGCTTGGGGAGCTCAGCAGCTTTATCAACACTAGCGCCGTAACAAGTGGAGTCAGCGGCGCTCGCCAGCAGCAGCCTGAATGCACGCCAGCCTGGCACTGTGCTGCTGCTGAGCTGAGCTTTCAAATAAATAAGTCAAACTGCATCATTCCTTCCAGGGCCCCCCAGGGCTGTTCCCCGCTGCTGTCACCCTGCACCGGAGCACCAGGCAGGGGAAGGACAAAACAAAGCAAGCCAGTGGGTGTTAGCACCCTGTCACATTGGGACCAAACTGCAGCCTGTCAAGGGCTGCGATGGGAGCTGAGAGCGCTGGGAAAGGGGCTCAGCACCATGCAGGGCAGGTCCCAAACTGCCTCCAAGGTTTCTGTGCAAAAGCCCCCAGCAAGCATTAGCCCAGCCTCGAGTTTATTTGTCTTTGCTCTCTCCTACCTATCAGAGGCAAAACTGAGTGCAAACTAGGCAACAGAAATACCAGAAACATCCTGGGTTACCAAGAGTGACTTTAGGGAAGGAAGAAACCCAGTGTCACTGTGGGAAATGTTTTCTTGCTTTTTCCATTAGTCACATCAGGTTTCCTGCCTGCCTGGGTACCCATGCATCACTAGGCTGTGTTGTCTTCCGCAGATTAGCATGGTTTTGAGGGGGTTCTCCCTAGTATAACAAGGCAAAATTCCTACCCCTAAAAGCTATATTCCTGGTAAACACTCCAATCAGTCCATGCTTCCTACTCTACCCACCTGGCTTCCCAAACCAGAACCTGCTGTTTTCTCTACCTTGCCTGCTCATCAGCCCCCTGAAGCATACTCCATCTTCGCCTAGACTCCTAATTCCCCCATGTCTGCCCCAGGAGTCCTTCATGCCTTGAAAGAGAGGAGCTGAATTTGTCACTGCACCTGTGAGCCCCCCCCTTTCACCTCTGCCAGGACAACCCGTGTCTCCACGATCATCCCCCAGGTTGCTCCAGCATCACTTGGACTTCAAGCCCAATCACTAAGAACTGCTATGCCTTTCCATGCCACAGCACCATGGTTGGTCAGTCTGTCTCTCTCTCTCAGAAGTCCCACTAAAAGACAGATATCTCACACTGTATCCCAAAGCTATGGCCCTGTCATGTACTCTAAGGCTCTTTGGACTTAAGACTCTAAGGATGCTTTGGAAGAGAGGATAGCAAAGGCTGGGGAGCACACCTGTAGCTACACCCATACTCCAGCTGTTCAGAAGTCACCCCATTGTACATGTTTCTTTTTCCTCCTGTTCACGAAGCAAGCAAGATGGCATTTAGACCCAGTTTGTACTACAAGATTAACTGCAGTGAGGAGCATCTAAGTTAAAACTGGACTGTTCTCCCCAAAAACGTCTGTTTTGTAGGCAAGCTTCATCCTGCCTAGGCAAACCTCCAAACTTTATTAAAGGCTTGGAAATGTCAAAACAGGCCTTCTGCCTCTTCCTTTTTACAGGTATCTCTGTATAGCATCATAGCAAATGCAGATGCTGGCCTCAAGCCAGTTAGTTCTGCTACTGCCAGTGGCACTGCCAGCAAAACAGCACTTTCCTCCCCCAAGCATTTGCCCAGTTACTCTGGCAGGGTGGCACTCTATGGTGATTTATATTGTCACCTACTATAGCAGCACCTGATCAAGAGAGCTTAAAGCAAGGTGGAGGGTGCTCATCACAACAGCAGTCACCGCACAGGATACTGACTGAAGAGCAGAGCCCAGCCACTTGGGATCACTACAGAAAAAGCTCATGGCATTCCCTGCAGGTATAGACCTCTTTGCCCTTTTCTTCAGATGCATTTCAGCCCAGCTTATAAAACTTTGCTTTTCATCCCCCAGCACCTCTCAACCCTGTCCTGCAGGAAGCGTTAGGTGCAATCTTACCTTCTCCTAAATCACACTGATACATGCTTTTACACTAAAGCACGATGGCACTATCTGCATTGCCAGGGCAAGCAGAGAAGTCCTTAGTGCACCCATCCCAACCTAAGTGACAAGGGAGGCGTGAAGTACACAACAAGTGTCACTTTTGGAAGCCTTTCAGGCAACAAGCTTCAATATGAACAGTGACTTTGTAAAGTGAAGCACAGAGAGAGACTTCAAGTGCACAGCTTGTAGGGTCTCCAAGCCAAACAGCCCATGCCATGTGCTATGCATGAGGATACAATCTTTTCTTATCCCACCCTGGGAACAGATAGCTGAAGCCCACCTTCTTTCAATCACTGGGAACAAGTCTTGGCTCTTGAACCTCACCATGGGCTCTGAGGATGGCTCCTGTCTAAGGAATACATCTAAGGAATGAACCATGCGACAGCACTAGCACAGTACTGCTACGAGGCCCGCTGTATAACCTGGATCACCAGTTATGGGAGGAAGCGCAGCTGCAGGGACCAATCCCTCTGGCTTATCCTGGGATACAGCTCCACATTTAGCACAGCCCCCTCCACAGTGACATGCTGGGAGCCCTGGGGAGCCATTATTATCCTCCACTTAAAGTTCCCCATTCCTGTGGCCCTCCTGAGTGCAGGATGGCTCTAACCTGCATGAAGATGTTGGTATGTGGCACATGTGAGCAGGAACACTGCCCATCTCTGCATTGCATTGTAATACATGAGAGCTGCTTCCTTTATGTCCTACCTGGGAGATGTACCTTCTGCAGAGGGACAACTCTTTTTCCTACTGTGGTTCTCAGTAGTTTCACTCCATTGGTGACTGCCAAGGCAAGATCATGAACAACATCAGGGATCTAGAAATCAATCGCGTGTTAGCTGGAGAGAGCAGCAAGGGCTGGCTGTCCCACAAGCGAAGGTGAGCTCGGAGCTGAGGGTGATAGTAAGGCAGGCATGGGGCAGTGGCACATGCTGAGAGAGGCATGGTCCCACAGCTCCTGAGCAAGAAGAGCACAGCAGGTCTGGTGATGGTAACCAGGTTCAGCCAAGAGTCCCATAACTGCCAGAGAAGTCCATGGTGATGAGGCAGGTTGCAGTCAAGCCAGCAAGTCAGAGTCTGTATCACCAGGGTACATGGCTGGACACAGGCATGACTGCAACGTACCTGCAGTGTAGCTCAGGCAGGGACCAAGAGTGAGATCCTCAACTTAAAAGTGAATGGCAGGACAGGCCCTCTCTGAGGCTTCATGGCAGAGCTTTCTTGAAGAGCTCTCTTCAAGGTTGGAAACTTTCACTGCTTTCTAAGTCGGCTCTGAGCCCAAGGAGCGAAACCCCTGGGGGGAGGATGAGCTTAAGGCCTTGAAACTAGCTACCAACCTGTCTTGTCCTTCTCAAGGCAGGTATAGATGCCAAGGATTAATATAACCTTATTCCAGTCTCCGGAGTCAAGCGCCACACCACCCCAAGTGCCGCTGGTAACAACAATGGACATTTTTAAGGAAAAATCCCCTTCAAGACACACATCATCTAAGCTCACGTGGCAGCTTTCTGCCTGGCTGGGACCAGTCTGTGTTATAACCAATATTCATTCAGTAGACTTACCTTCAGTCTTATTTTCTTGAACATTAAATCCTGCCATAATACAACCTGAGGCAAACTGTGCAGTAGCTGGGTACCCCAGTTTCACCCAGAGTCTTGGTTCTGACTTTTTATTATCTTGTATTTGATTCACCAGCTAATGCAGTTTAAAGCTGGCTGCCTTTCCACCTACAGGGGTCTTCTGCAGCTCTGAGCTCTCGTTGCCTTGCCCCTTCGTATAAGGCACCCTCTGCAGAGGCAAAGGCTAGGTATCACTGATGCCACTGCCCCGGCTGTACCTGAAGATACAGGGCAGTGGAGGGAGGGCTGGTTTGTAGCAGTATAAACAAGCCGTGGTTTGTCACTACTGTGTCTTCTGTAGCAGTGAGGCTCTCCACCGTTATAAAGATCTTGCTAGCATGGAAAGAATGTAGAAAGTTGCTACAGGAAGAAAGAGTTAATAGAAATTGCCACCAGCATAAAATAACTGTTTTAGCAGAGTTTTAAAACAATACTGGGGACAGAGAGCGGGGTGGTGCATAGCAGGGAACTGTGCTTTAGCCCCTTATGCATGCACACACCATCTTATATTCCTGATTTCAGTATGGGGAACGAGAACTGTAAAACCAAGCTGAACTTCTAATCAACTATACTGTTTCTGATAGTTTGTGCTTATTCACCTTTTTGTGAGTTGGACCAGAAACAGCTCCTATCTGCAGCTTCTCCCGGGTGTTCAAAACCCATCTCTGGGACAAGGGAGCAAAGATTAAACAATCAGCATTCATTTCATCCTTCTCCATTCCCTGTTTAGAAAAGCAAGCTACCTGCTACCAGCAGTCTTTCTGGGCTCTTTTCCAGGACCAAGACGAAGATGTATCAAGGTAGGGACACGGCAGGGACAGTAGTGTGATAGGTTCAAAGACTTTGGCCTAGACTCTGCATCCAGATCTGCCCAGGTGAGGCCCTTCTGCAGAACAAGAAATCAAGCCTAATAAAACACACCATGAGTTGTCCCAGAGCCATTGATATGGAGCCAGGCCGCAGCTTGTTGGAAGGGACAATCTCCATTAGCGTGAAGAAAGATCCAACAACTGCATTTTGTCTGCGTACATTTTAATGTCTCTCACACCACCACGCCGCCCCTTCCCACCCCCGCAGTGCTGCTCCAGCACGCGGCCCCATTTGCGGCGCGGATGCAAAGCCCTAATTGCCAGCACAGGGACTGCAGTCAGCGGGGATACATTGAGACAGTTGGGCTCTCCGGCAGCATGTCAGCTCCTAGGTCCGCAATGGAAATTAATCACTGAAGCTAAAAGAAGTACACCTCAAACAAAAACCCACTGGCCACGTTGAGCAGACAGGACAAGTCCAGCCTGTTGAAATGACGTTGTAATTAAAACTTAATAAAAAGTGGCATTTATTGATGAGTTGTATTAACCTTGTCTAAAATCATTTGGACAAATTAAAACTCCTCTTGGTATTTCCCTGCCACATTAAAAGCAGCAAGGCATGAAATAGATGAATAACGCTAGCCACATTGGCTCTTTGTTAGGGGCAGGAGAAAGCTCTGCTGTCGGAAAGCTTCAGCTGGCAGGGCTTCAGCCAGCGAGACGCTGCCTCCTGGCCTCTGCCAGGGCCCCTGCTGGCAAGCCCCAAAAGATATTGTCCAGGGTACTTACATGGACATATAAAGAATGCTCCCAAAAACGCTGCCGGGGACCAGCTGTCCCACTCCAGGGGACACTTCCAGGTTATTTGCATGAGCAGCTATAAATGCGTGCCCCAGAGAGCAGTGCCAAGGCCCCTGCTGGCACACAGCAGGGGCTGCTGCCAGGGCGCTTGCACGGGCACAAAGCAGTGCCGGCCTGCGGACGACACCGCCATGGCCCCCGTTCCCGCCCGTCGCAGCCCCTGCGAGGGCGAGGTGCGCCACGGGCACCGTGCCAGAGCGCGGCGCAGCCGCAGCAGGGCCCTGCCTCCCGGCTGCGTTGCTCTCCGCTGGTTTTGCCACGGTCACAAACCTGTAAAGCAGAAAGCCTGCCAGACCTTGCACTCCTCTCCCAGCTGCGGCTGTCTCTCCGCAGCCACACAACAGCTGAGCAGATAAACACGGCGCCACCTGCTCCCACCTCCCATCCCGCCCTCCGCATCCCGCGCAGGGCCACCCGGCACCCAGAGCTCGGCCCCACCGCCCACACCCTCCTCCCCTGCGCCGTAGGCCCCTGCAGTGAGAATGGGAAACGAGGGGGCACCTCCAAAGCAAACCCTGCATGTGCCTGGCCACACTTTGGCCAAATCAGTCCAGCGCTTCCCTCCTGGCAGGAAGGGTAGCGGGGAGCGCGGCAGAAAGGGGGGATGCGCATGTGCGGAGACAAAAGCAATGAGGACACCTCGGTCTTCCAGCTGCCCCTGGAGATAATAACAGTTAATCACAATCTGTTAGCGATAAGTAGTTATTATGACTTGTATTAGGGATTCCCCTTAAGCGTGAGTTCGCATTTCCTGTCGTGTTTGCTTGCGCCGTGACTCTGATGTTTTCCCCCCATGGCTGTGCCACGGGCCGGAGCGCAGCTATGCTCAGCTATTGGTAACCTGCTGCACTTTGGCAGACACCCGTTTCCTACAGGCCATCACATGTGTGACCGCCATTAGGTGTGCAGATACGGTGTTTTAAATCCGATTGTTCCCGTCTGATTAAGCAGACACAAGTCTGATCCCTCTTCTGCATCCTGTTAAGTCCTTGGTCTCCATTACATCTGATAGCAGCCTGTTTTACAACTGAATCATACTCTCGGCACCCAGCAGCCGTGTTCAGCTACTTCAGTTTGTACACGCACACTTCTGGCACGATCCTGTCACCCTTCAGGGTTGCTTAAAGCATGCAAAATAACAGAAGGGTGAGAGAAAGTGTTTTGGGAATTTGTGTTCTTTGTTTCAAAATGCAAATGCTACAGCATAGGCAATGAAATCCAATTCTGGGGGGAATAAAACTGATAAAAAGAGAGTTTTCTTGTTTGTTTCCCTCTCAACCAGGCAATTAAACTGTGGGATTTTCTGCCCCAAAGTATTTCTTAAGGCAAAGCATCTTTTTGCACCTTTTCTAAAACATCTAATACAAGCCCCAGTTGGAGTGAGGACCCCTCGGGCATCCCCCTTGTGGTCATTCCTCTAATCCTGCCTGTGTGCCAGGAGCACCAAGGAGGCCAGCTCAGGAATAAAGTGAGCGTATTCAGTGCTTGACATTCTAAGTAGAAACAGAGGAACTGCTGCTTGCGTTGGATCAGACGAACTCTTCCTCCGTTCAAGCGTGGTGCTTTTGTCAGGCTCAGCGTCACAGGCAGGGACACAAAACCCTGCAGTGGACAGGAGCAGAACAATATGCCTCCTGAAGAAATACTTCCCCAAACCACAGCGGTGGGGGGACAATTCAGCTTTGACAAGCAAGGCTTACATCACTTGAAATTTTCATTGCTTCACTTATAGGTTCTTATATTGTCAGTAAAAATGTTTGAGACCTGCTGAACTCTTTTCTGAATCCTAATAAGGTGCTTGGTCTCTATCACACATGACTGAAGCAAGCTCCACAGCTAAAATATGAATGGTGTGAAAAGATACTGCCTTTTATGGCTCCACAACTGTTTCCAATGTCATTGAATATCCCTAGGTTTCAAATAATGAAATAGGGAGATGAGGAGCTTCCAATGAATGTTTCAAGCCTGCTCATCCTTTTATGGAGTTTTATCAAACTGCAACCACAAATGAGAGAGAAAAAAAAAAAGACTGACTCAACCATGACTGGGGAGGAAAATGCCTTTGTTTTTACTCTGCGGTTCTGCTTCCTATTTGCATTCAGAATTACAATTATTCCATCTAGTGACAAAAGTAAGTTCTTGATGTTTTTCCCCTTCCTGCACCTCAATGTTGCCTGTTCTCCCTGCAAAAGCAATACCAGTGTGCGAAATTACTTTAATGTACGAAATTACTTTAAAGAGTTAGCTGGCAAAATCTGGCACACTGATAGAGGCACATGAAGAGGAAAGTCCCCACTGAAGGCTCATGATTCCTGTTTACTTTGCAGGGTTGCAAAACACAAAAAAATTCCCTGTTTAGCAAATTGAGGAAATATGGTCCAGAGCAACTGAGAGACAGATGTGGAACCCCACAATGCCAGTGCTACAGACTCGCTTTTCAGGCTAGAACAATACTTTACAATGAAAAATTCATTACCCAGATCTGTGAAAAGCAAATGAAGCTCAGCCTTTCCCAACCTTGACATTTTCCAGACTGCTGGCCAAAGCCACGGGTAGGACACAAATGCACACCCACCCCCACGCTTCAAAGGCATAGCTGGTACAACAGAGAATGGCTTTCAGATGTGACTTATCTCTTCTGAATGAGCTGTGACACCACCAAGTCCCAGTGTCCAAAGAGCTGTGCGTCTATACTCCTAATTACTAAAACCGGAGGGAGAGACTTTATTGCTCTGACTGTGCGCTGTTCTAGTGTAGCCCACAAAGATGCAAAACAGAAAAAGAGTGGGTGAAAGCAAAGTGCAGCAATTAGTAAGTTTATTCGACAGAACCCAGTTTGCATACGCTATTGCCAGTTGTCACTCTGCTTAGCCATATATTTGCAGCCAGGGGCTGCTTGCTGATGTGAGGCTATTCGAACGTAGCCCTGTTTGCTTGTGCATTTTATAAAGACCCAGCTCTTTATATAATGTGACAGATTCTGCCAAATGACGTTAGTGCATTAGCCACTTTTCAAATGATCGCTTCCCCACTGGGTCGGGTCTCTTCAGAGGGAGAGGATGGAAGCTGCGAACGTATCCGCTCCAAAAAGACTTTCCCCTCTCCTGTTAGTGGTATTTCCTGAGCCCTGCTGATGAAAGACACAGATGTGTCTGCAGAGGAGCAGCTCTCAGTGCATGCCTCATTCCCCAGAGCCCTCTTCAGCCAGTTTGATGTCTAAGTGGAAGGGAAGAAAATAAGCTGACAGTGGGGTTACCACCCAGATGATTTTCTGAATTGATTAGCTGCTTTTTCAGAGGCCTCACATCCATACAAACAGCAACCTTGTTGGATCTCACAAGCTAAGTAATGACCTCGGCTAGGAGAGCTCTAGAGAAAGCCCAGCTGTAATGATGTGCCCCTTCCCTAGAAAAGAAACAAAGGAAAAACCAGGGGAAAACAACATGAGGGGAACTAAATAACAGCTAGAAAGAGGCAAGGGAAATGCAGTTTGCAGTAGCACGAAGCAAAACAAGCACCTCTCAGCAGCAGCTGCTTTTGACTCTAATTTGTATTTAAAAGGCTGGGCAGGCAAGCTCAGACCACAACTTTCGAAGGTCGAGGCTGTAAGCGCAGGACAGCGCCAAGAGGCTTTAATGGTCTTCTCAGGTGTGTAACAATAGAAGTGATGTTGTAATAAAACCCAGGTCCTGTTGAGCTGTTGCAGACTTGCCAGTCCACTGCCGCTCACGTGACAGCCGGACACAGCATTGGCAAGGCCGGCTGTGCCCTCACTGCTGCGCTGGGCAGGACAAGCTGAGCCTCCTATGCTAGCTGCCCCCTACACCAGCCTTCCCCATCCCTCTGGGTGGCAGGTGATGGTTGCAGACCCGGCATGGCACAGGGGCAGCCCCTGCCATGGCGAGGGTGCCCTGATGGTGCAGGCAGTGGGTCCATCATCTCCTGCACTAGGGACCAAATTTATTCCCTTGAAGGGAAGCGAATCATCCAGCCTTCCCAGTCTTTTGCTCCCGCATTCTGAAAACCCAGAATGATGCCGATTACAAGGGGGAGGGAGGGGTACTATGGAGCCCCATCTCATTGCTCTTTCCCATCTGTGCCATGCTACTCCTGCTAGAGGTTTTTATTTGACCAAAAAAAAGAATTTGCTGGAAATAAAACACACACACTATATTCCCTCTGCAAGTGCCCCACACCTCAAAGTACAGTCTGCTGCTCTCAGAGCCTCTAATTAGCTAAGCAAAGCAAGTGCTCATTAGCCCCACCTGGGTCACTCTGCAACTGGGAGAGAGAAGCATTAACCCCCACGTGACTCCCAAATAAGTAGGTGAGTGGTGCCTTCTCTGGCTAGACAGCCTTGGTCCTGCTAGCAGAGGGCTAGGCAGTTCCAGAAGGTCTGTTGGTGTGGGGTGGTGTCCTGACACTGGTAGTTTGGTTCCTCTGTGGTGTCCAATATCTATCTCTGCTATTAGCTCTGTACTGGGAGGGGGAGAGATGGGTTACAGCACAGTTTTGCAGTTTCAGATGCTCCTGTGCCATAAGCACTCTGCTGGTAGAGTCTCCTGGAGTGTATCTGCATGGGGATAGGGGGAGGCTCCAGCCTGATGGGTACAGCTGCCACTACAGGCTTCTGCTCTGTCCTGATCTGGTGTTTTGTAGCTGCAACTTCAAAGCTCAGCAAAGCCAGCTGCCAGCTCAAGAAAAATTCTTAGGTATGTTTTTGCTAATGTTATGGCACAAGGAGTAAGTAAGGACCAAAACTATCCTCTATGTTATCACACAAGTGCTTTTTCCCGCTATGCCACCGCTCCTCTCAGATCAGGTGTTATTTCACCTGCGGTAGCACATCCAGGCCCCAGTCCAGATCCTGGTGTGCCAGCTACTACATACACATGTGGGGTGAATCAATCACTGCCTCAGGCAGCTTGTAGCCTTTAAAGTAAAGGCATTTATATGCCAGGTTCACCCCAAATGGGTGGGCAGGCAGGGTAAGTAGGAAAATGGAAGCAAGCATGTGACTCCTTGTCTAGTTAAATTCATTATTATTTTTAGGAAATTGATGCTGAACCATAGAAAGCATCTATCCAGGAAAGGACAAGAGCAATCTGCAGATAGGCGATGGTGAAGAATGCTGACTGGCAGTGAGTACTTAAAATATGATACTCGCTGTCCCTCTCTCCTCAGCTACAAAGACACAGCATGGGGCACAGGGCACAGCAGCTACAGCAGCAGAGCAGGAAAAGGATGGAGAACACTGACAGTATTTCATGACTCTGATCATATCTCAGGGCTGAGGTCTGTCCTTCTTGGCGTCCCCCATTCCACAGCTGAGAGGAAATACAGGGAAGATGGACAGAAGTTTGCCAGTGTTAGGGCCAGTTTACCTGGGATGAAAGACAGCCAATTCCAAGATCGGGAATTTTACTAGCTGTACCAGAAGCATCTTGTCCTGCCCCTCATCTGTCCTTTGCAAGAGGGTGTAGAGCGGTTACAGAGAGCCACCTGCAGCCCCCCAGGGCAGGATGCACACCTGATTTGGGACAGTATAGCAGTGACCCATTAAATCAGCAAGCAACCAGCGACTTCAAATGACACCTCCCTCTCAGCAACTGCTCCTGGACTCTTTTCCTGAGGACCATCTCTCGCCAGGCATTGATCACAGACGTGGAGATGTCAGGAATAGATGTAGCAACAGGAGGCTGCCAGCTATAGACTGAGCTATCTAGCAGCCTTTTGTGTGTAGCTGGCAAGTAAAACATTCCTCCACAAACCCTGCCCTCTCCCATGACACTTCAAATGAAGGACCAAACTGTTGGCCTAATCTGCTAGATAGCTCCTCATCCAGCTGCTTTGGGGTTTCCCTGCAATTCGCTAACCTGAAATATTATATAGGCTACACGTGTACATGTACACATGCAATATATATATTCATGCACACACATGCCTCCTCACATTAATAATGCTGTATGAACTTCTTGCTGATCCTAACCACACAGACTATCAAAATACATAATACATTCTGCCTCCTGTCAAAATATGACCATTAGCAGTATGGAGCCTATAACACACAGTTAAGCAGATCTTGTAGTGGGTAGTGACATATTTGGCAGTTCATTACAATACTTGTTGCTTCTGTCTATAGTCTTCTCCCTGTAGCACCTAAGGGCTTTTAACAAAGACCTTTTAATAAAACTGTGTAGTTACAAGTATAGATTAGTATCTTCACTTCACAGACAATGATCTTGATACACAGAGATCACTTATACTAATAACAGGTTGGATTATTACAACTGATAGCACTTTTTAAAAAGCCACTATTTATGCTAGTTCTTTTCCCTCCTGTATTTTTTCCCAGCTGGATCAAAGGAATTAAAAACCTGTTTCTCTTTTACTTCAAGTCAGCTTCACTTTTCTCTCTGCTAATCTTCTCTAGTGCAGTTTTCAAAGTCTGAAGACTACAGGGGAACATTTCACTGTCAGTTTGGTTTATATGCAATATCACTGTTGTAATGTCATCAGAATATTTTGCTAAATGAATTTTTGCTTGTTTTTGTTTTTAACCTGACTCCTATAATGCTTGTTTAAAACAATGGTACCTGTCTCTCATGGCAAAGAAAAATTAGTTGAGAAAAGCACTTGCTTTGGAAAGGTGAGAGTAGAGCTGTAATGGCCATTTAGAAACTTTATTTACATCAGCAAGATGGGGTAGTGAAAGAAAAGCAAAAGAAGTAAAGTTCTGCCTCTCTAAGCAATGTGACTCCCCAGGAAAACACTGGCCCTGAGTGGGGCTCCTTTCTGAGGCCTTGGCAAGCTGAGCACATAAAAATAGAAGTCACTTAGATGGTGGCCTCAACCTAGAGCTCGTGGACAAGCTTTTGCCTGCAGCCACAGAGCTGGTAGGAGAGCACAGGATGAGCTTGAATGCCATATGCAAATGGACCAGGGAGGAGATGAACTGGGAAGAAGGCTCGCTCCTGAGAGATGTAGTAGTCACTTAGAAATTCAATTTGGAGAATGCTCAAAAGATTGTATATTGTCATCCAGACTGTAAAATTCTTTGAGTAGGTCACACAAAAATCAACTCTTCAGGTGCCTCAAACAAGCAGCACTTCAGCATCATTCCAGTTTCCAACAAAGATAGCGAAGAGCAACGTTGCCTGCAGTATGTTACTTGCTTGTGCCCTTTAGCCAGCAAAGATCAGAGCCTGTGGATGTCAAGTGCACCTACTCAAGCAAATGGGAGTGCCTGTGCAAAAGCAAGCACACGAGCTGCTAGCTAGCTCGCCAAGTAATAACAGGAGGGAGATACGTGACACTAATAAACCAAATTCATCCTCAAGTGGGCTGGTCCATTTCCTGCTGAAGTCTGTGCTGCTGCCTGTTCAGCGCTGCTCCATGCATGCTGGCTCATAGGTGCGCTCCCCATCCTGCTCTGCTTGTGCTCCTGACACAGGCAGACATTTGGCGGGAGGTGTCTGCACCATCTCAACAGGGTACAGCGAAGTGCTTGCGCCCAAACAGCATTGGCCAAGCTCCTGCCTCTTCACAGCCCCCGGAGCAAAGAGCAGCAGCTTTAAACATTAAATATGGCCAGCAGTTAGGCAATGCTTCTTTACAGATGATACTATATAAAGAGAAGGGTGGACTTAGTTTCTCTGCTCTTTGCAGAGTTTCACCCAGAGGAGCAGCGGGGCGGACATGGCCCTGTGGTGTGTGAAGTGGTGCCTTCTCCCCTACAGCTCACAGCAGCAGTGAGAGAACAGCTCTCCGCCGTGCCTCCCTAACACTGGTGAGGGTTTTCTCCTACTTGCTCCACAGGGAACACGTGTGCCCAAGCAGCGTGCTTGGCTGGGAGCAGGCGTTTGGTGCTGTAAATCAAAGGGCCAGTATAAGGTGATCTGCCCTGCCTCCACTTCTCAGGATAGCACAGTTGTGTGCTGCCGTTTCTCCAAACTGGGCTGCAGGAGCAGCCCGTTGTCTCCCGAGACTTCTCGTTGTCCGCTCTGACCACTGATTAAACGTACAAAACACGTTTCGCCCAGAAGCATCTCTGCAGTATGTACTAACAAGCCGTTTCTCCTCCTCCTAGCAGTGCAGCTGCCTCTAGCATAGACCATGCACAGCAGGGCATATTTCACCAGAGAAGTGGAAGATTAATTTCTCCTCCAACTGAAGCTGTCTGGAATTGTTTTAAGACCAGCAAAATGCAATCACTCAGCTTATAATGTGCCCAGAGCACATGTGCCCAAACAATGCCAGGGGATTTTTAACCATCAGGACTGGCTGGAGCCTATATGCAATATTACTTCTTAAAAGACAGGATCTCTGGAAACTCCGTCCCATTTCCCTCCCCTCCCCAAGCACACACCTGCCCCCCAGCGCTTCATGGGAGTTGCTTCAGCACTGACTCAAAGGGAAGATTTTGGCCTGTTTAAGTGCTTCCTGTGCTCTCCCGAGGCTCCCTTGGGGCCTTCCATCTGAGCATTGACCCAGCCGATCTTACAAGGTCTCGCACAGCTGCCCTAACTGTGCTTTCTCGCCATGGCATCCGTATCCCGCTCAAGGTGGCATGCTTGATGAGCCCAACGGGGACAGGTCTGAGCGCCGAGGTAGGGGTGACAGGCGGCGGTGGGAGGATTTGCTATTTGCCTGTCGTGCCGGCTCTCTGCTTTAAGTTCCTTAACCCCCTCAGGCTCAGCTGTGACTCACTGCCGGTATTTGATCATATTTTCAGAGCACGATTTATTACTCTTTATTGTTTGTTCACATAACGGGCTGGTATCATCTTCAAAGGCCTATTCTTTGGAGGAGGAGGAAGGAGACATGCCCCATAATTTAGTGACCATTGCTTCTAAATTAGAAGGTTAATAGTTTGACCACTTCATATTTTAACCCCTAAGCCTTTCTCGCTCCTCAATGGTAAAACATAATATTTTATATTTCCCTATAACAGGTCCCCATGGGACTTTGTCTAGATATATAAATCAGAGTCTTGCTGCTCCTTTTTGGGGCTCAGGAGCAGATTCTGCTCTCCCCCAGAGCCCAAAGTGGCTCACCCTTGTGGCTAGCAGCAGTTACCCCACTTTATGTGCACGTCCCTGGGAGCAGCCCCTGGGAACAGGCAAGGGGAAGGTGGTCACTCAGGTAATTGGCCAGGTGGTTGGGTGCCACATACATGTGCAAATCAGACTGTTTATTTAGGTGTTTACCTACAGCATTAACTTCCAGCTTTTGTTTCGATGCCACGGTCTAGCAGGGTTGGCAGCATCCTGGAGGCTAGGGCAGACAGACAGAGCTGCCAGCCCACACCGCTTCCCCCAGCAGGAAAATGGGCCTCAGAGGGGAGGGTGAACCTGGAGGGCTGGATGTGGGAACCCAAAACTTGAAAGGAAAGTTATTAAGTGCAGAAGAAAGATTAGACCAACAAGCTCTTCTCCCTGCCAGTGCAGGACTTTCTCTATTACATGTTCTCTTGTATTTTTATCAAGTCACAGGTTTAAAACAAGTCAGGTGCTTCCTCAGGGAGCAACCATCCCACCACAGCCAGCTAATCCGTAGCAAGTCCCTCATCTTGAATTCAGGCAAGAGCAGATGTCTATTGGCAGAGCTGTTTGAGGAGCTGGGAAGTGAAGCCTAGAGGTTTCTCTGGCCAAGACTGTGATATATTTATGAGGTTTCTGTTCAGAAGCCTATGTCATCTCTCCCATCTAATGCCCAACTTAAGGAGTGCTAGCAGCTCGTATTGACACCTTATTAGCATGGGAACCCTGGAGCTGAGCCTCAAGTGCTTGATGAGAGGTAGTAAATGAAAACCAGCTGGAAGAGTCAGTGGATCACAGTGTTAGCAATGGCACAAGCGGGTCTTCTCTATCCTTCCCTAGACTGCTGGTTTAAGTTGGTCTAGTGACCAAGAGAGGTGACCAGCCACTGTTGTCCTGTGGCCTGTATTAAATACATTACATGGCCTTGGTCCACACCGCTGGAAGCTCCTGAGTGGCAGAGTTGCCCTGGAGGACACCAGGTCTACGTCAGACGGGCAGGCTGCTTCCCAACAGGCAGTTACTTCATCCTTAATGAGACCACTGCCATGCAAATACTGCCCAGGTTGCAATCCTTTGGGAAGTTTCAGAACATTGTTTTTCATGGCTATCAGGGCCAAAACCTTGCAGAAGGACATGCAAATCTATACTGGTGGCACAAGCTTCCTGGATTTAGTGTTAGATGGCAGATGCATGTACAATGCAGTATGCTGAGAGGAAGGGTGAACATATAAAGGAGATCTAAGGAGAGAGCAGCACCCTGCATCCCTATTAGTACTGCCCAGTGCACGCTGTGCACCGCAGTCCATGTAAAGGAAGTGGTCTCGCTGCCTTGCAGGCCCCCTGCCCCTTGGCTATGCGGCGTTCAGGCTGCATCAGATCCCGTGAAGGACAAATGCTGGCCTGAGAGGCTGAGGTACTGGTAGCATGCTGCTGGGGCCTTGGGAAAATGAACATGGCACCTGAAAAATGCAAGCTATAAAATAATTTCCTAGTCCCTGTGCACATGCAGCAGGGAGAGCAGCCAGAGTGCTAATTTCAGTGCTAATTGCCACCCAGCCCACAGTTAACCAAGCGCTCCACCGCTCTCACCGGATGCAGCTATTTGAGAGGCTGGGGCACGAAGGCGTGAAGGAAGTTTCTTGGGGCTAGCTGCCAGTGTTTAAAGTCTGCTCTAATGCACAGTTGGCACTAATGGAAACAGCCCTTGAAGTCAGGATTGTGCTCCTGTACAGAGTCAGGATTTTCCTTAACTGGTCAACGGAAAAAGGTCTGAATATCTTACAGGTCCCCAGTTACAGGCAAGCCTGTTCTGGGAAGAGTCTGGAGATGACTAACCAGATTAGTTACTAGCCCTTTGCCTTTGTGGCTGGACAGTTAAAAACCCCTCACTCCATCAGTCTGCCAGACATAGCCCCCTTCCCACTGCCTGCAATGCTGGCAACTGCTTTTCTCAGAATGGCTTGACACCCAGACAGTTTTGGAAAGTCTTTCAGGGATCTTGTCCTGAGTGAGACCTGCCAGGATTATTTATGCTAGGGGAAGTGATCCTAGCTGTTTTCATTGCACTGGGACTAAATCCTAGCAGAGATGTGTCTAAACCAGCTAAAATTGTGTTTATGCTGGGTGAGTTTAATTACATGTGCTGAATTAAACAAACCAGTAGAAGTGCAGTTTAAACTGGTTCAAGAGCATCTACATTAGAGATCTGGAATTAAATCAGTTTTGTTATATGCCAGGAAAACTTTTCTTCAGCCAGGCTAGATGTCATACCGATGCTGCTACTGGGAATGTCACCTCCCTGCATTTGGTATATACAGAGAACTTGGATTAAGCCTCTCCCATCTTACATAGAATAATAATATTTAGCATGTAAGTAGCATTTTACAATATCAAAGCAATGAATACTGAGCTACCATGGTAATGAGAGCTGACAAGGCACTAGCATTAACTAATTAAGCCTCACAACTTCCCTGAGGTATATAAATATGACTATTCCCATCTTATAGATGAAGAAAATATATATGAATTGATATACTCAAAGGCACAGAGCAATTCAGGGAAGGAGCTGGGATCACAACTCAGTACTGCTAATGTTCGAATGGCTGCTCAGTCCTCTGTGAGGCTCTGCCTTACTTGTAGACCCATGCATCAGTCTAATATAAGATCCCATTCTTAGCAGGATTTAAAAATACGTTACTTTTAATTTCTGTTGACTGCTATGGAAGGAATGGGATTTGCCAAATTCAGTAGCAACAAGCAGAGTTACCAGTGAGGTAGAAATGGATGCTGAAAAACTTGCAACTGTTTAGCATTCAGGGTTGAACTCATCACAGAAGTAATGAAGCAAGAGAAGTGACTAACAGGTCAAATGCAGTATTGGAAAGGACTGCTTTAACTTAAACCATCTTGGGTCTTTCCTCGCCAACCCTCTCAGCACTGGCAGTAATCAGTTTGCCCATGTCCATCCCTCTTGGCTGGTTACTATGGCCTCAGTTGTGTACACCAGCTCAGAATGTGGCCCAGAAACCTCCACGGGAAGCACATCTTTTACACCTGGTCTGAACAGGAACCCTCTTGTTCTGCACAGGTAGTTGCTGAGCAAAACCTCTCCAAGCTTTACAGGATCAGCAGTTTTAGATAACAAGTCAAGCATTCTCTCACATTGTGTCTTAAGGTCTCATCTACAAAAGACTTGTTAGAACAAAGGAAATTTTGGCAGCACTGCTAGAGCTGCTTTGATAATGCTTATACCTATTTAAGATGTTGAGACAGAGGACCTAACCACTATGGGTTGTAATCAAAATGGTCTCTTAATTTCCCTAAAGGAACATAGATACTCTCTCCTGGGGTGGCTGATGGTCTCTATGCATGGAATGCTGCCCTGCTGTGACATGTACTTTACATTTCATTCTGGGGCTGTTCTTGCTTTTCAATGTCGTGCCTTTGCAGCGTGTTGCACCTGGGCAGGACAACCTCAGGCTGCGATGGTGAATCCCCTCGGGTCTCTCGCTACCTGCTCTGAGGCCGTCTATAGGACCGGTACGCGAGCACGCAGTATGCCTATCAGTGCCATTGCTAACAGTTGGCCTGGAAACAATTAAAATATCTCTTTCTTTATGCTCTAGCACTGCTGCCTGTGGAATAGCTGAGGACCACAGAAGCAGAGACAACAGGCCTGGAGAGACATGAAAGCATTTGGGCTTGCATGTCTCCGCTCTGCTTCCTGCCGTGGTTTCCAAGGCAGGTTGCTAGCTCCTCGTCCTCTGTTTGGCTGCCGTTCAAGCCAGCAGGCTTCTGACCCATCTCTCTGCCAGATGCATCTACCAGTGCTCAGCAGCAGCTGTGAGCGTGGCTGACCACAAACGAACGCATACACGTTGGGCCACTCTGACTGCTGCTCTCTGAGGAGAATTTGGAAAGATCCAGATTCCCCAGCTTGAAATCCGTTGCCGCAAATTATCGTTCGCCTGTTGATTGCTCTCTAGGGGACAAAACATCAAGTTACAACCTGTGGTTTTTAGCCCCAATGGATTAAGAGCAGCAAATCTGTTGAGATCTAAGGCTCAGATCTGTTGGTTTGATATGTAGCTCAGTAAAATACACAGGAGAGGAGCTGTGATGCAGGATGCTTTGCCACAACAGTGCTAGCGAAGTTGGCAGTAGGTAGATGCTTTTTGACTACCTGAGAGAGCCCATGTAAGCTAAAAATTGCATGGTGTTGCTAATTTTCCACCTAAACCAAGCATGGTGGAATGCATGACTGCTGTTATGCTTCACAGAAATTGAATGTGTACGTCCAGAACAAATACTGCACCACGCTTTTGCAACTGCATCCTCCACAGCTTAACAACTCAGGTGTGTGCTTGAGAAGTTGAAGAATACACCCTGACAAAGCAACTGGTTTGGGGCTGATGAGACACATATCTGTGTTGGCCATGACACAGGCTGCAGGAATCATGTGCAGTCTCCTGAAGCTAGGAAGAAATGTTTGTGTCCCAACTAAATCTGCAGCCTTGTTTATGTTAGCTAAAGTTTAAACATAGCTATATCAATAGCGTGCACCCGAGTTCAGCAACAGACAGTGTGCAAGCTAGTTCGCTGCAACACAGTGCCAATTAAGTGAGAAAACCAGGTTTTTCTTGTGCTCCTTCTGTCTCCAACCCATCTCCCGTGCTTTCAAGCAGTGTCCAGTCAAACCCTCTCCTCTCTAGTGCCTCTACTCAGTAGCAGTTTTTTCTGCCCACCTGTCTCTTCCCCATTCACTCTCTGACTTAACAGCTGGCTCTCCTTTTCACTGACTCTCCCATCTTTACTCTTGATGAGTTAAACTTTCATGCTGTTTTGCTGCCGAGACCTCACATTTTGCATCTTTCTCACCTCACCTTCTTGTTCAACCCGGGGCCATCCCACTCACCAGAACAGCCACCTGGTTGATCTTGTCTCTGTTACGTATTTCTTCCTCCTCCTATATTCAGGTTTTCTCTCCCTGACTTCGCTCATCTCTTTCAACAGTTCTCTGCTCTTTCCTTGTCCTCCTACAACCTTTCTGCTCCTTCCACTCTGTGAGTGTTTATGACTACAGACTTTTCCGTACTCACTCCGAACTAGGAAGCAGGCATGTAGACTCCTTGCCCCACTTCCCACCCTTCCCAGTAGTTACCAGTTTCTCCCATCAGCTTCCCTTTTGTCCCTCTTGCCCTACACAGTCTCTTGATTACACCAGTTTCCTCCACTCCAAATCTGTTTTCTTCCCTTTCAGCACTTTCTGGTCAAAGAAAGCACTGTTCCACTCCTATTGGCTTTCATGTGTGCACTCTCAGCCTCCCATGTGCCACTCTGTCCCTTCTTTTAAAATCACAGATAGAGGCTTAAAATAAGAAATTATCAAAACTCAACACAATTTTCCTCTCTCTGCTCTCCTGCTTTAGTTACAGGAAGCAAAGTTTCTCATCTACTTTCTTACCTCCCCTGTGATCTTTCCTGCTGCCTCCATGACCCTGGCACTACCCTACACAGAAAATCCTGTGCCCTTGTTTTCACCATCTGTGCCTCAGTTTCCTTGACTTGCTGCCTGAATCAGAAAGGCAGATCCAGGGAGTAAAGCCTGACCTCTGATGCTAAGTACTCCACTTCGGCTGCAGTCTTTGCTATGTTCAGGAAGGTGATGTGTAAACCACAAAATCTGAGGTGAAAACAGGAGACTAAATCAAAACCATCTTCTACTCCATAATTTGGAGAGCAAAAGGAAGCAAAGGCAGTGAGGTTTGCTGGTGCTAGACTATTGAGGAAGTCAATACAAATAACGGAGCAATAAAATTCGGGCATGCTGCAGAAGTGAGCTGAAACAATTCACACAGAGAAATATAGAAGTTCTGCCTTTTTTGAAATAATTTGGGCTTTAATCTATTCTTAAATTGTTTCCCCTGATTTTATGAAAATCAAAACCTCTCTGACGCCCCATGCTTCTGAGAATGTGCTTCCACTGAGAACTGAGTCTCTGGTTTGGCTGGTCCTTCAGCAAACACTTTTGAGTCCTAATGAGAGAAGACTGCAGATATATCTGCCCCCAAGTTATAGAAACCTAGTGGGGCTTTAACTTAAAGATATAAAATGGAAATGCGAGGAAGTTGTGAGTTTTTAAAAAGAGATCCTTGTACTATCACTTCAGCTGGAGATGAACTGATCTGTGCCATCAGTAATTCATTCTCTTTCAGGGGCAGGCTACAGTCCCCTCACCAGAGATCTCCCTGTAATTAACCTTATATTAGATTTAATCTTTGCCAAATTAGGCAAATATTTCAGGTCTTTTCAGAGAAAGTGGAAAGCATTCCTCCCTTCCTTTTACTTACAGGTGAAAGATTTTGTCATATACGAAAGGGGACTTTCAGTCCCTACATTACCTATGAACTTTTTTGTTTATTTCTGGCACTTGGAATTTGGCCTTTTTCTTAAGGAAACAGGAGCTCAGAAACCCAGTGTCGATGGTGAACAACAAAAATGTGAAGCTTTGATTTACTCTATCAGCCTCAGAGTTCTTTCTCAGTGTGACTGTACATGGTACACACATTCAGCTGATGGCCCATTTGGGAGGAAAGGAAGAAAAAGAACATGGGTATAGGGAGGAGTGTGTATATAGAGGGAAGGGAACAGCCAGGGGTGGATATTGAACAGAAAAAGCAGTAGGTAGGTGAAGTCTAACCAATAGCCTAGAGAAGTAATGATCAAGAGAAGAAAACTGCAGCGTACTAGGAAAGGACACTGGTCAGAACAGGCTTTGGTTTTGTTTGGTTATGAGCAGGAAGCTTATAACCAAAGGTGGTATGGAGGGGGAAAACCACACAGGATTTGTGAATGGAGATATTTATCACAGAGGAAATGCTGGATTGCATTCATCAAGTCTTTGCCCTCTATTGAATAGCAGCGGGAGAGCAGAGATTTTTGTGTTTGAATAATAAATCTAAGGAAGTGATTTAAGAACAGTGTAAGAATCTGGCAAAGTGAATCTACCTTCAATAATTGTGGGTGGCTCCCAGCTTCCTTGCATAAAAAAGAACAGTATAAGAGAAGACAAAATTGGACAGAAAGAATGGGGACGATAGAGGGAGCCAAATTAATTCAAAAAATCTTAGGAGAAATTACAACTGTAGCTCTTCTGACAAAAAGAGAGATTAGGAGTCATTGTATCTTGAAACAGAGTCAGGATTTCAGTATAACATAGTGGTCTCATGTAAATAATAAATTGCCAAAGGCAAAAGGTTTTTTTTAGGTAGTTTTGGGGAAAACAGACACAAATACTCTATGTAGAAAGGTAAACCATAAACTGGCTTAAGATTGTATGTTTTGGGAGACACCTTGGCAGGGCAGGCCTGGGAAACCTCTGTTGTGGGTGTGGAAATTACAGCAAAACGAGGAGGAGGTCGGTGCCTGAGGAGTGCCTGATCCTGCCCCATGTAACACTGATGCACGTATCACTACCTATCCTCATGGCCACTCGGTTGCTAAAGCAACCCTTGCAGCCCCTACCCACAGAAGAGCACAGCAATGGCCATACCAGATCAGACCAGGAGCCCTTCTAGTCCAGTATACTCACTTTGACAGTTACCGCTATCTGATACTTCAAAGAAAGGTGTGAGAAACCCTGCAGTGGACCATTACAGACTAACCTGCCCACAAGAGAAGTTTCACCCTAATCCCTCACCATGAGTTAGTGGTTATATTGTGCCTTGAAGCCTGACGGTTTATATCCCTCCTAAAATATATTTATATCCTGTCTAACATGACCATGAATGTTCTTAGTCTCCATATAAATGTCTAATCCTTTTCTGAATCCTGCTAATCTCCCAGCCTCAATGAAACCTTATGGTAACACAGTACAAGTATTTCCTTGCACCATTTTAAATTTGCTTCCTTCCAATTTCATTGGGTATTTCTTGATCTTGCAATTTGAAAAAGGGCAATGAACTCAGAGGTTGTTTATTCTTGCCAATAGCCCAACTACTCCCTCTTCATTTGTTTCTTCTCTAAATTAAGTGTTCCTGCTTTTGGGCAAAGTTTTCATTGTAAGGCTGATACACAGTGGCTTAGGCTACAGCACAGCTCTCATGCCTTCTCCTTATTCTTTATTCCATTTAGAAACTTCCATTTAGACAAGGAGCAGGGAGAGGAAACCCCAAAACTATCAAAAGTAGATGCTCGAGACTGCAGTGTCTGAAATCACATTTCTGAGAGTCACAGGCTGCTCTATTTCAGCTGGTATTAACTCAGCAGCAACAATGCCACTGTCTGACTGATGCTACCAGCCTTTCCCTCGCTTATGCCTCCACACCAGAGACAGAGCAGGTTATTAGCAGTGTGGTTTCCCCTTAGCCTGATCCAGTCTATCTTCAGGCAGGAGCTTGTACTCTCCCTCCCGTCCCTTTTCAGGCATTTCACTGCTTCTTTGCATCAGCACTGGTGACCACACGGCCATGGGATTAATCAAGTCAGTTCTGCTGATCCGAGAGAAAACTAATTCTTCATCACCATCATTTAAAAAAAAAGCAACCTTCTGTCAGATCAGTGAGCCACTCCACATCACCCAGCAGCTGGACAATTGCTAACTCTGGCTTAAGGGACAGGGCAGGGATGTTGTTGGAAGGCACAAAAATGTCACTCCTTTTGGGGGGCAGCCTAAGCTGGACCGGGGGTAACTGAAACCGTGCCCCAAGTTTTCATCAGAGGATGGGCCTAATGCATCCAAGCGAGCTTGCTGGGGTACTACAAACGTTTGGTCAGAGCACACCTCTGCCACGTTTCCAGCATTCACTGAGAACATGTCTGGGGACATGAAAGGGGCAAGATTTGAAGGCATTATCAACGCTACATCCCCTCAGGCCTCAGCCTGGGCGGTAGGTGTCTCAAGTTCCTTCCTGCACTGACCACTGCACATCTGTGAGCAGCAGCCTGTCACCCTCTGCCAGACAGTGACCATACAGGAAACAGCAAGGGAACGCCAGATACAGAGGGGAGAGGCTGAAGATGAGAAAATTAACTGAGTAAAAGAGAGGAAGGACTAGGAAAAGCAGTACTGGTATAAAAATGTCCCCAGCCAGATGAAGGTAGGAAGAAGAGGAAGGAGGGAGGGAGGGAGGAAAGAAGGAGGGAAGGAAGGAAGTCTTAAACTGTGGTTAAACCGAGGCCCTGTCTGTGCCCTGCCAGCCAGGCAGTCCCACGCCACCAGCCCCTGCCCTGGAGACCAGCGGAGGCAAGGCGGGGGCTGAGGTGAGGGGTTGAGACGAGGGGCTGAGGCAGGAGACCAGTGAGGGCTGAGGTGAGGGGCTCAGGTGGGAGGCTGAAGATGGAGACGGGCAAGGGCTGAGGCAGAGGTTGTGGCGGGGCTGGGAGCGGCCCCGGTGGCAGCCGTCTCGACGGCAGTAACGGACGGGGCTCCGCTGCGGCGGGGGAGGGAGGCGAGCCGGGTCCGAGGAGGGGCTGCGAGATCTCTCGGAGGCGCTCAGCCCATCGCCTCCCGCCGGTCGCGGAGCGCGCGGCCAGCAACGGGCAGCAACGGTCAACGGGCCGCCCCAGCCCCGCCCCTCGCCTCGCGGCCCGCCCCGCCCCACCCCGCCCCGCAGGCGGCCCCGTCCCAGTGGGCGTGTCCCCGGCGGGCGCGGGGGGCCTGTTGTTGTGATGAGCGCCAGCTCCACCCACTCCTCGTGCACTGCCGCGCGGCCCCCTCCCTCCCGGCCCCGCCCCCTCCCTCCCGGCCCCGCCCTCTCGCCACGAGGCCCCGCCCCGCGGGGGCCCTTACCGCCTCCCCATTGGCCCGCCCGCCCGGGGCCACGCCCCCCGCCCCGCAGGCCGTCCCCGGCCCCCCCGCGCCCCATCTGCTCCCGGCGGCGCGGCGCGGCGGTCGCGTTGCACGGCGAGGGCCGCGGCGCGGGGAGGGGGAGGCGGAGGCGGGCGGGCCCGCGCCGCGGCGGCCGCCGCCCGCCCGCAGCAGGGGCAGCAGCGGCAGCAGCAGCAGCGCCCCCGCCGGCCCTAGCGCCCCCCGCGCCAGCGCGGAGCGGCCCCGCGCGCGGGCGGCAGCGAGGGGGCAGCGCGGGGCCGCCGGGGGGCGGCCGCGGGGCGGCGTGGCGCCGGGGGGCGGGCGGAGCGGAGCGCGGCGGCGGCGCGCAGCCGCCCGCGGAGTGAGGCAGCGAGCGGGCGGGCAGCCGGCGGCCGCGGGAGATGTGCCCGGAGGAGGACGGCGGCTGCGGCGGCGGCGGCGGCGGCGCGGCCGGCTCCGAGGCGGCGGCGGCGCTGGACGAGCTCCGCTCCTGGTGGGAAGTCCCGGCCATCGCGCACTTCTGCTCGCTCTTCCGCACCGCCTTCCGCCTGCCCGACTTCGAGATAGAGGTGAGACCCCCCTGCCGCCGCCGCCGCACCGACAGGGCCGGGTCGCGGCCGCGCCGCCCGCGGCGGTGCCGCAGCTCCGGCGCCTCTCGCAAAACTTTCGTCGCCGCCGTCCCGGGGCCGCGTTTCCCCCGCCTCCCCGCCGCTCCCCGACGGGGCGCACGGCCGGGGCAGCGGGCACGGCGCGGGCCGCATTGTCCACACACACACACACACACACACACACACACACACGCACACACAAAGCGGGGGCGTCCGCGGGTCCCCGCGCCCCCCCCAGCCTTGCCCAAAATGGTGGCGGCGGGAGGCGGGGCCGGGCCCCCCGGTGCCCCGCGGCCGGTCGTGCCCGCGGGTGGCGGAGGGGGGGGTCCCACCTGGCCGGGGCTCGGGGGTCCGGCCCGGCCCCCGGAGGCTCTGCCTGTCTCCGGCCTCTCGGTGGGTCCCGCCGGCGGGGGCTGCGCCGTGGGGCAGCGCCGCGCTCATTGTGCGGGCTGCTCTGGGGGGCACAAGAGAGGTTTCGGGGAAGCTGCGGTGCCTTGGACGCGTATCTGCGCGCCGCGGATAGACAACTCGCTGGTTTTATGCCTATTTTTTTTCCCAAATTTTTTCTTGTGCAACTTTCCCGTGCGCTTTTTCTTTTTTTTCCCTATTTTCCCCGTGGTGCGTGCGGCTAATGTTCTGTAAATATTTTGCGCTCCGGCAGCAAATGTTAAAAACAAAGTGTGTTGGGGTTGGAAACCTTTTGTGCGTGCGGTGAAAAGCTATTCTTGCCAGCACATTGGCAATAAACCGGGTGAATAACATGGTGGCGTGCGTGTTTTAAAGGCAGCAATTGCCCCGTGAATGCGAATTGCAGAGATGCTGGGAAGTTCAATAGGATGTGCGAAGCCCTAAAGAGCACACCGCCTCGAGCAGGATGCGCATCTCCGAGGAGGGGGAATCCCTTATGCAGTTCGAAGTCTTGAGAGTGGGTAAGGTCTCTCAATGATGCAACTTCTGGCGAAAGGGGACTCCCCTCCCCCTCCTATTGAGGCAAAACCATTAAAGGGGGAGGCTCTGCGGCCGGCAGCGCGGAGTCTTGAAGGAACCTGAATTTACAATGATAAAAGGGCCAAGGCACTAGCCTTTCACCTTTGGAGGCAATTAGCATCTGGCTTGCTTCACAAATGGAGTAAACGTGGGCTCCCCTTTGGTTCCTGGAGCACGCTTAGGGTGGGGTTGTCGGCATCACTCGGGACATATTAACTGCTTTTGGGGGTTGCCAGGGGGAGAGGAGTGCGTGTGGGCTGGTGCGGAGGGTGTCACGAAGCACGACTAGCCCACCGAAAACGTCGCTAGCAGCCTCTGCGCGCAGGGGTGGCCTACTGCGTTTTGCGGAGGCTGGTTTTAAAGGGTGACGCTTTGTACGAGGGCCAGTGGAAATCACGGTTAAAATCTGCGTGCTGCTAGGGGACAGGTACAGCTGTCATAACTTTGCAGCTTCAGGCGTGCAGAGTCCATCTCCTTCCCTTTCCCTGCACGGTATGAGTGGTCTAGCGCAGGCTGCTTTAAAATTTGCTCTTCCTTGAAGTTCACCATCTTGTTACCTCTTCCCTGGTGTAGTTGTTCCCGTCTCATCAGTGGTTTCAGGGATATCTGGGAATGGTGTGTTGCACAAAGAGCCTACATGGTTTATGGAGTGAAACCACAAGGGGACTTGGTAATGCTTTTTTTTTTTTTTTTTTTTTTTTTTTTTTTTTTTTTTTTTTTTTTTTTTTTTTTTGTGTTGCTTTATGTGATTCTTGGTTTGTATTTTATTCAGCTGCATAAAGAAGGCTCCTCCCTTGGTTTCTCACTTAGGAATGCCAGTGTCCCTTCTGGCGCTCTCACAGGATATTCTGGTGCATCTGAGATGGACTTTGGGTTTCAGGGGCTTCTGCATAAAATGGAGATGGCCGTTCTTCTAGGCATTTAAGGAACACTAGAACTCAAGGCAATATTGGGGGAAAAAATGGCTAGCCACCAAGAATGAAGCTGTGTGCTCATCTACAGATGAAATTTTCTTGCTCTAGCTTTGGTTATTGTGGGAGGCGCGCTTGTGGCTGACGGCAAGTGTTTGAGAAGTTACTGTCCCACTTGGTCAAAAGTTACTGTCCCTCCACTGGGATGTGGTAGCTGAGGGGGTGAGTGCCCCAGTCCATTTTGATGCAAAGTGAAAAACAGGTGGGTTGGAGCAATGTATTGAAGCAGAGATGGAAAGCTCATGCGGGTCACTTCAGAGCATTAGCTGAAATGCTCTGATGTTCAAAGTGCTTCGTAGCAAATGTTTGTCCACCTGCATCCTATGTCACTACGGGCCGGCCTCGCTCGGGATGCGGTCAGTTGCTTCTGGAGGATATTCTCCCTGTCGGGGAGGGCTTAGGTTGGTTCTCAAGTGAGAACCTGGCTGGTGCCTTTTTATGCCGACGTTAGAGTGTCTCCAGTGGTTTAAACTAACCCTGTAATTGCACTGGTAACAAATCCCCCTTGCTTTCTCGGTTGCTCAGACCTTACTGCACCCTCAGTTTCGCTGCTACAGTCACTGCTGCTCCCAAACTGGACAAAATCTGATCTTTGGTTGTGCTTTTTTTAAAAAAAAAAGCTGTTATCTTTTGGGTTGTTTTTACCCACCCACCACCAATTTGTTTTTTTCTGATATCTCTGCCTGCATTTAGTCAGAAGGCACTACGGTGATAGGCCATCTGGACCTGTCCCACCCTGACTGAGCAAATCTGCTGGTAATACTTGAAAAGTTTAGGGGGGGTAGTACAGTGAGGCAGCGTGGAGTTCTTTTGGTATATTTCCCCTCCCCTTTTTAAATGCAAAACTTTTGGCCCAAAAGAAAGCGAGCCTTCCAGATGTGGGCTGCCATCAGCAGCTGGATGTGTCAGAAACCTGGGAAGCAGATGTTTTGTTTTCTTTCTCGCGGACTGGGGCAGGGGTGTCCGGAGCAGGAATAAAGGAGCGCATCCATCAGGCCAGGCCCCGGGCATTGTTCGGGGAGGGGGTGGGCGCAGCCAGCCCCCATGCCGACTCCGGCAGATGCAGGCGCCTGACGGGGCGCGGGGCTCCGCTTTTCAAATCTCTGCAGCATCACACTGCGATGGGCTCAGGAGGGGTTCGGGCGACCACCAGGTCAAAAGTTCAGTGGGCCACGAGCGAGTGCACGCGTGTGCACCGGGACGCGTTCGGGTTCACGCCGGGTTTTGCATGGATCTCTGAGGGTGACAGAGGGGACTTCTGAGTTCTCGGGGGGGGGGGGGGGGTTCCCCCCCCCCTTATAATGGCTGCCTTGTCAGCCATCTGCTGTACAAAACTTCCCTGCCACTTCAAAAGTGGGCTTTTAGTTGTGTTGGTTTGGTTGTGGTTTCTTTCCCAGGGGCTCATAAAATCTATGCTGAGTGTTTGTCCTTATCCGCTCTAATAGTATTTCAGGGTGAGAAGATCTGTCCACGTGGGGGTTATCAACCTTTTTCATAGGCTTGCCTTGGTAGACAAAAAAAAAGATGCTTTCCACAGTCAAGTTAGTGCATGTGATGATAGGAAGCGATTTGTTTCCCTCTTCAAAACTGGCCTGCTGTGTGTGACAGCTCTTGCTACAGCATCTCCTGGACACGTGCTCTCCCCTATGGGACAGAAATGCTCCTGGTAGCTGCAGCAATTGTTTAGGTAGAAAACGTTAGGAGAACACTTAACGTTTTCAACTGTATTTCAGCACAACTGAAAAAAAACCTGGAGAGAAGCCAGAGCGGCATGGCCACCCAGCTCTTTGGCATGCGCTCCTGAGAGCGGTGGACTAACCCATTTAAGAACTTGTGCCTTGGTAGGTCCAGAGGAGCGATTTTTGAGAACCTGCTTGAAAACAGTCAAAACATTGTTGTTAACTTAGTTTATTTGGAAAAGGGGAAAAGCCACATTACATAGGGAAAACATAAATCTTTCCCTGCGGTTTTTAAAAGCGCCTTTGGGCAAATTGCCTCTGCTGTTAACTTCACTATGTCTTTAAGAAGCTTTTCCTCTCCTCTTTCCCCTTCCTCGCACTTCAGGCTCTGGCTCTACCTTTAGCTGCTCTCCTCTCACCCAAAGAGAGCACTGCTGCTCTGGCGCTCCTCTTTTCTCCTATAGCTCAGTATCTGCCATTTCAGGTCTTGGACAGGCTCTTTCTCTCAGGAATGTTTTGTGGCCGTTAAAAAGCAGTGGCTGCTACTGCTCCTATGGGTCCCTTGGGAGGAAGAAGAGTGTGGGGAGAGGGAGGGAGCCCCTTGGCATCTCTCACCTTCCCACCTCTGTGCTGCAAATGTTCAGCTGTGGCCGGGTGAGGGAGAGAGCAAAGGACAGGTTTTTTTCTGTGCAAGCCAGATAGAACTGTTAAAAACAAACAGTCGTTAACATGTTAAACCTCAGGTGTGTTAGAAGTTTAATACTTAGGAAAATGTGTCCTTTTTCCTAGTGAAGACAAGATGGCCAGCTAAGCTTTGACCTCTGCTGGCCCATGATGTTTTGTCAGGTCGGGTCTTACTGTAATTCCTCCGTGGAGTTTCTTGCTTTCTGCCCTCTGGGTGGGTCCTGTGTGATCCCTGACACCAAAACTGCTTAACCTTCCTGTTCTGTCACCTGTATGGAGTTAAATGCATAAGCAGTATGCTACAAAAACCGAGTGTTAAACTTTCAGCCCTCTATAGCTATTCTGGTCCAGGACTGCATTATTGTTTGTATTATAGTAGCATGTACAGCATCTAGTGATGCCTCATCATGCTGGGTAATAGCTGAGATGGCCAGGTAGTGTCTGATTATAAGACTTCAAAATCTAATTAAGGCAAGTGCCACAGGTAGGTGTAACATGCAAGTGTAACATGTAAAAAATGAAAGTGAATTCATGTAGGTGAGCTCTGCTCACACAAGATAGGTTGGAGGTAGTTAAAGTGCCTTCTCAGTAGAATAGTTTGTATGTTAGGATGTCCTTCTCACCGTTTGCCCGTTGGTGTTAAACATTAGAGTGGAAGCGAGTGGACACCAACTGCTTGGAAAAAGGCTGAATAATGGATCTACTCACTAAAAGCTTAACTCTAGCTGGAGTTAGCACTTGGTTTTAGAAAAAAGCAAATTGAGGAAGGATAGAGCAGAGGCAGTGCAGAGACTTGTGCTATGTGATGAGTAGACAGAGTTGGGAAAAGTGATGATGGGCTTCAAACATGCAGACTAGAAAGAGTGTCAACCCCACTGTGCAGAGATATCCATTTATGGACTGGTGTGTGAATTCAGGTTATATAGCACTGTCATTCCTCGGTGGCTCTGGTTCCCCAGGGCAGCACAGACTCCATTGGAGGGCAAGCTGGGCATTTGTTATTTGACTATCATGTAAGAAAAATGTGCTGAAACATAGGATTAGTGCTGTTTTTATTGCTCTTTCTACCTGTCCCATTTGCCATTTGGTTTTGTTGCTTCTGTTGCCTGTCTCATCCCTCTTCCCATGTTTCAGCAGCAGTTCTTACTTTCCTGGGCTCACTTTTGCCACCTTACTTACTCTGTTTATAATAGAATCATTAACACTCTAAATGTCAGTATTAGGCTTTAGAGTCCGTTGAGATTAAGGAGGGGGAGGCAGAGAGATACTTCTCAGGGCTGTTGTTTCAAGTGGTCTGCAAATTGGAAAGCATTGTATCGGTTTACATTTCACATGCAAGTCACATTTTCACAAGTGTAAATCTTAAACTTTTTAACAAGTGTTTACATTTTCTATAATGAGACTGTATAATTGGACGCAAAAAAAAAGGAGTAGGAATAGGTAGTTTAGGAGGTTGATATGGGAGTTAAAACCTTATCTTAAGCCTCTGAAAAGAAACCAGAAGTGACTGCACACAGAAAGAAGGGTGTCTGAACAATGGGTAAGGAAGGTTATTTTGACAGCAGCATTTTGAATGGATCTGACTTTGGTGGCAGGGAAGTCAGAGAGAATGACTGCAGCAGTCTAGGGCAGAAGAGGAAGAGTCCCTCAATGAGAAATTCAGAGATATGGGTAGAGTGTGTGGGGTTGATGCTATGGATTTTCTGTGGTGATTAGTAGTTGGAGGCAATTACCTCTTCCAGCAGCACAGCGGACTCTGAAAAATCACATCTGTTGTTAGCTGTTTGTGCACCCACAAATTTAACAGTTTAAGCTGAATTCGTTTAGAAAACAGTTTAAGATAATTTAGTGTAAAGCCTCTGCTAGAAAAAAAAATGTTCTGTGTAGTAGTTTAAATATGACTTAGCAGTTTGCTTTGTTTACAAAGCCTTGACTATCCGCAAACCTATACCAATTTAATGAAGCTGATTTAAACCATTGCATGATGCATCTAAATTAGGCTTCGAGTTTATGTTCTTTTTGAAATTTGCACTAACTAAACCAGTTAAAAGTAACACCTTAAAAGTGTTGCAGCTTTATATGTAGACCTGCTTAACTGTGGTCTTTCTCTCCCTGCAAAGAATACTGTAGAGCTGTGCCATTCTGCCCCTGGCATCTGTTAAGTGCCTGCATGAAGGGTGAAGAATTAACTTTTGTAATGGCAATGGATGCTTTCATAGGCTTCTTTCAGGGAAAATCTCCTCAAGAAAAGGGCTAGGGAGAAACGACGGCAGCCAGGGAGTTGAAAGTTCCTGAATTAAAAGTTTATAGTTTAAATCTTATAGTAGATGTTTATGAAAATTATTTTTCCCCCTTTTACCCAAAGAAACAGCATCTGCTGGGATTGTGAGAACAATGCAGCCCAGTGATTCCTCCTTCCTTACAGTAGAGAATCCTGTTAAACACACAACACTGTGCCTTAGAGTGTATCCTTTCAGCAGGCTTGTTCCTTTTAATGGGTGCCCATTCCTGGGGTCTCCATTGTTTCACCAACAATAGCACTAGGGGCAGCTGATTTGGTTGACAGAAAATGTGTTAATTTAACAGATCTATTCCCTTTAGCAAGTCTCCTTCCTATTGTGTGCCTGTTCTCCCTGCCTTCCTTGCAAGGAAGGCCGCGTTAGCAGATCCTGTTAGGTGGAGTACTCCTGTAGTTAGGAGGGGTTTGGAGTCCTTTGTGTAAAGAACAGAAAACAGCTGATAGAGAAAATTGATTTTGGTGCATTTTGTTTGTCACGTTTTTGCTGTACTTTCATGCTTTTTTTTGTGCGTGTGCTCTTAAGTCGGTCTTTACTGGGGACAGGGGAATAACTTGACACTACAGACTAATTGCAGTCAAGGTCTTTACTTTGCAAATGTTGCTCTGAGGTGGCCCAACAGCCATATGTGACACCTTTTAAAGTTAGGTCTTTATGAACTCTTATTTTTTATAAATGCCTGGCTAAGGTACCAACTTTCTCCTGAAAACAAAGCTGTTAAATATCATCCAGGATAGGAGTGCCGAAGCCTGGCTGGAGAGGACGGTATGTGAAGTTAATACCACAAGACTTGAAATACAAGGGGCGTAATGTTTCTTAGACCTTCTCTGTTCTAGGGCAGGCCACCAGTGTAACACAACAATTTTGAGACTGATCTGATTTAAACAGTGCAAACCCTTAATGCTAGGTGTACTTTAAGTGGTTCAGCTTTTACCTATATTGATTTAGCTTATTTCAGTAACTCGCTGCCTGTGCGGGGTGTATTCCTTTGTTGCTTTTTAAATCAGTGTGGTTAAATTGGTGCGTTTGGCTCTGCGGAAAGGGCTGCATACGCGCTGTTGAGGGAGCTGTGAAACTTGAAGCTTTGCTTTTGCGGGCAGCCCGCTGCCCGGAGGAAGTCTTGCTCCCTTTCCAGCTCTCGCCTCGCTCCGACCTTGCTCCTGACTCTGCGGCATCTTGCAGGGCTTGGGCAGGGTTGCTTTCCTGCCTGCGGCATTTGAGGCAGCATGGGCGAAGCGGTGGGAGCACGTGGCAGAGGGGAGCAGGACCTCATGTTTCCCCAGCGGTGAGCTGCTGGGTCAACCACAGGCCTCCAAACCCTTGGCTTAGTGCTGCTCTGGTTGCTGGGGCTCCTGGTTGTGAAAGCAGCCTTGGAGGGTCTTGTTCCTCCTCATTGGTAAAAACCATTAGTTCTCTGACTCTTTCTCCCATTACGTCTGCTCTAAAGGAGATGGAGCTTTGCAAAGCCAAAAGGTAGGAAGAAAGAGCTGGGGGGTTTTTGTTTTTCCATTTTAGGTGACATCTGTACACAAGGAGTTTAGGCAACAAATATGTTTATACATCCATAACACAAAGCAAAGAGGGGTTTTTTTGGTCTTGCTTGGGTTTTTTCTTATTTGTTTTAGGAGGCAAGAGGTGAGAGTTCAATTTAGGAGCTTGACTCTTTATTAATAGAGCTTGTCATTGTTGCTAATATAAAACAAATGATGAGCATGGGAGAGGAGTCAGAGGCTCCCTCTTCTGGTGTGCTGTGAAGGTTCAAACACAAAAAGAAATTTTCGGGGGAAAAAAAGCCTGACAGGAAAGACCCCTTCCATGTTTTTATATAGTGTTGTAAAACCTCAGTTAGGCCTAACCCTTACTGAATTAGGCCCAAGATGCAGCTTGCTTTGTGACATCTGAACAGGTTAACCTTAAGGGGGCTCCATAAAGGTAAAATGCATTTTCGAGTGCAAACTCATTGCACTTGTGAGCACAAGCGAGTCCTGGCTTCATAGGGCTCCTGATCTGAACATGGGAGATGGCAGCCCATCATGTCCTCACATCTAGCTTTCCTCAGTGTCCCTCTTCATGTCTGTTCCTGACTGTGTCCTCCCCTTTCAAAGCCTCATTTCATCCCGTGCTGCTCACCTGCTGCTCTTTCACCCTTTGGTTAGCCAAACCTCGTGCAGGCTGTGTGTGCACTGGCATGCAAACATACAGTCTGGGGGTGGTTGTAGGGGCCAGGTGTGGTGAGCACTCAATATAGAAACTGTATGTCCAACACCTTTGCACTGATGCTGCTTTTGGTTTAAGTCAGCCAAGAACTCAAAAGTTATTGGGTGATTGATAGAAAAATGTGTGCATGGCATAATATTTTATATAAAGATTTTTAGAAAACTGGTCCAAGAATTTGGACAAAATGTAGTTGTTGCGTTCCTCTTAAATTAACATGATTTCAGGGGATTAGAGAAGTGACTTTAAATCTCTCTTTATTTTTGTATTGTTCATTGGACAGCCTGTGGTCATACGGCCAGTTTTGCTGTTTTACTCGTGGACCTGTGACCAGGTGTCTGGTGGAACCAGAGGACACATTCTCAAGCACTCATCCCATGGCAGCTCCTGCCACCCTTCACCGATGGCAGTAAAACTGTTCACCTGAATTAAAAAAATAACTTTTTTCCCTTTAAGTGAGTTATGTTTAACCAGGAGCAGTTCCCTAAGCTGGTTCACTGTATAGCCCCACAAAGGGTTGCACCAGCATAACTGAAGTAGTGGCACAAGAATGGAAACAGGCAGCGGGGAGGGGAAGGGCTTTTTATAGCTGACCCTTCTGCTGAAAGAAATGCTTATCACACTGTGGCTGTGGGTAGCAGGTGGAGTGAAACTGCAGGTAATAAGAGGTCATGCAGCAAGGGGGGGCACCTGGAGAAGAATCCTTATCATCCTTTGTAAAAGATTTTGGGGGTTGTTTTTCTGGTACTGAATCAAGATTTGCTCTGTTACATATTATATTACAGGTATACACACTATGCATACATGCATATATGTATATATGCTTTCTAAGAGTTGACATTCTCTTTAGAAAAATATGAATTAAAGTGCATGGTTGTCCTTTAAATTGTTCCTTCCAAAGTCAGGCCTAAACATGCAGTTGAAATCAGTCGGTTCAATTGTCTTGCACAGAAACAAAGTAGGGAAAAGTTTGATTACCCTTCTTAGAATTTGAAGTTTTTCTTTTTTAAATCTTTTTTCCCTAAAGTTTCTTCCAGGCTCTGGTCATCCAGCATGCGCAGGTATCTGTCCACCAGGATTTGCTTGCCTGTGGTGAAATAGCCTGAACTGATCGCCCTGTAGGACAGAGCAGCCGTGTAGAATAAGCAGGGAATAGCCGTCTCGATTTCTTTTATTTCAGCCCAATACAAGGTGCCGAGGCACAGAAGACTACTTTGCCCTTAAGATAATTGTGTGTTGGAGAGGATCAAAGGGCTTGAGGGGGTTTTTTGGTTGAAAGGGGATTTTCTCCATGGACAGCTGCAGTAGTGCATTAGTAGTGCGATGGATTATCTTTCCATGATCTGTAGGATCTCAACCAGCTATCGGGGGGGGGGGACCCTGCCAAAGGCTGCTGCTGGGAGGAGGCAGAGTGAAAGTCCCCGGTGACGGGGGGGGGGGACCTGTGAGGCCCCTGAACTCGGACCACTTGGCTCCCCTGCCTCAGCAGGGTGGTGCTGGATATTCTTAGGCTGCAGATAGTGCTGGAGCATAGTGAAAGGGAGCACAGCTCTTGGTTATGATTAACTGCAGCTGATGCCCGACATCCACCCTGCGTGGCGATGGAAGTGCTTATTAAGGAATGTGAGAAGGGAGCTGATTCCAGCTGCTGCGGTGTCCTGTAAAGGGCAGTGTGTAATTTGGGAGGGTGTTACGAGTCCCTCGGCAGGACAAACTACTCACTATAGTAAGCATCTGCCCTGCCAAACGCCTGGACTTTCTCATTTTGGGACGTTTTGGATGATGGCTGATCTGCAAATAGCCACAGCATTGCACGGGAGTCCCTTCGCATGTGCGGATGGGTATCGGTATCCTGTTCATTGCTTGTGGGGGTGCATGCAGTCAGACCTGCTGACCGTGGCAAGGGTGGCAAGAGGGTATGGGACAGGGCTTGGTGCTATCAGAGGTGGAGATCAGGTCATGCTTTACCTCCCTGACCTGGTTTCACTGCTGGGGGATGCGGGGCGGGAATGTGTGCCATGGGGTTGTCAAGGAATGCTGGTCCCCAGGTGGCTGCTTCAGTTGCTTGTGCTTAAATAGGGCTCAGATTGCATCTGTGTGCTAGTTAATAAGTGGTGAAACAGCACTGTCTTGGCAGGTCCTGTTGTATGTTTCTTGAGGTAGCAGGATGCCAGGAATACAGGGGTAACAATAGTATCTGTGTGGCTAATATACTTACTCCTTCTGCAGATTTAGAACTTCAACGACACAAGTTTTACCACTTTTATTTTGTTATTCTTGTTGCTTTGTAACTTGTAAAGCACAAGCCGGAGGAGCCCAGCTTGGATTTCAGGATTGAAGTTTTTCAGGAGGATGGTTAGGAAGACTTTTCTCTTGTTAATTGTAAGCTGGACTGATTTCAGCTGAAATTTTTAAAGCATTAAAGGGTGAACACAGACTTCCATATGATGTTGTGTTGTTTTTCCTTGGAAGAGTAACTACAATTTATAATCATTGCCTAATCTGTAGCCAGTTGGCAGGAAGGCTGTTAAGGGATTAATTATTAGTGGATGCTTCATTGTGCTGTCCAAGCCTCAATTTCTTGATCTAACCAGTTCCCTTCATTTGTAATGGCTGTAGTCAGCAAAGAGAAGAGAGGGAGATGTGTCTTCCCATTTGGCAGTCTTATTTCTTGTTCATGGGATATGCTCAGGAAGAAAGGGTCAACAAAAAGTGTCAACACTTCAGCATTCTCGTGGAAAGCCAGCTGTCTAACTGGCTGTCTGGAGACTGCTTGCAATTTTTCTGCCGCCTCTTGGGATTCTCTCTAAGTGCATTCATTTTCCATGTGATGACTTAACAAAACTATTGCTGTTTGGTGTGGGTATCCTGGAGGCTGTGTTTTTTTCCGGGGAAATGCAGCTGGAGAGTGGAAGTGTCACCAGGAAGGTGATCTAGCTCTCAGAAACACAAGTGCCCTGCAATCCAAAGGTGCTGTGGCGGCTCCTATAATTGTAACTGAATTAGCATTTGAACTAGCAGCAGAGGACATGCAGCGAGTTGCAGCAGCACAAGATGGAGCTTGGACATCAAAGTCTGTCCTTGGGTAAATACTCTGGTGGATAGGTCATGCTGAACCACATCTTGCTGCAGCTAGGCTGATACTGGTACCTGGACTATCTAATTAAAAGTTGGTATGTGCATGGCTGTGCAAAAAGCAGTTGTGCTGCTGTACTGCAGTGGCGTACCTAGTACTACTGCTTAGGAAGGGGAATTTCTGAGCAGGAGCAGTAGTGCCATGAAGGGGCAGCTCCCACAAGCGGTGCGGTGAACTTGAACCCGGCTGCTCCCCTCATCACAGTGCTGCGGCGGGGGCTTCTGGCACGGGGTGCGAGGCTGAGCAATAAGCAGTGGGCTGAAGACAGCTGAGCTAGTGCTTGCAAAGTGGAGGGGTCAGAGACTCCATGCCAGGTCTTAGGAGCATGGTCCTAACCCTCTGCTTTTCTTCTCCTTTCCTCCCCCACTCCCAAGCCCCCTCTTGTGCTGCGTGGAAGTGTCCCAGTTCTTGCAGCTGTGTTAATTGTAATGGGTCATTTAGTCCTGAAATCCCTGTTGAAAAGGGGCAAGTCCTTGCCTCGTGTGACAGCTGCCGCCCTGCACTTTTCCCCAGGCTGGAAATAACTGCATATGACACAGGAGCAGAGAGTGGGGTGGGGGAGGGAGGAGGTTTTTCTGGCTTCCTCTTAGCACTGTAATGGCTTTGCTGTGTGACTCTTTTCCCATGTGGACCATCGCAGAGTCATGCCCCACATATTTAGCAGCAATCTCAGTGGGCAGTACCTACGTGATACAGTGATGGCCTGGTGCTCACAGCACCCTGCTCGGAGGCTGCTCGTGGTCCTGGCATATTCGTGGGCATCCGGGAGCGGGAGGCAAGGGGCGCACACCTGCCTGGGAAGCTGTGCTTCCCTGTGCAAAGGCAGAGGTTGTAGGATGCGGTGCAAAAAGGTTTTTACTCTCCCTGCTGTCGCTCCCCTGTCCAAAACCAAAAGCCTCGAGCCCATGGAAACCTGGCCAGCTCTTCCCCCTAGCTGACGGGCTGTCTCTTGATTGGAATGACAGCTTTGAACTGGAAGACATTATTTCATTAGCCTGCTAATCAGATACAGAGATTACCTGATTGGCTACTTAATAATTAAATGAAGTTGCCTGTAATTCTTTGAGCACACACAGAACTAATTAAATTAACCCTTTACTGCCCTGTGTGCCTGGGGTGCACTTGTGTGAAATGGAGAGGTCAGCTTTTTGAATGTGGGGACCAGGAGCAGAAGGGGGGGAGTGGCTGCATCATAGCCAGGGCTGGACATCCCAGGTGTGTCTCTTGTGTAGAGCATGGCAAGGACAAGCAGAGGTGCGGTTATACCCTCCCATTGAGTTGGCATTTGGTATTTTACCTACTCCGTGATCAGTATGTCTGGCAATGCTCTACAAAAAAAAGTCTTAAATCCTCAAAAGCCTGGAGAGTGCACTCGGCTTATGGAAGCTGGTGGCCAGGCATGCGTGGTAAAGCAACCGATGGCTTTGTATTGACTAGCAGAGAGCAAAGTGTCAGTGAAGAAAGATGCACTTCACACTTCTTTAGAAAAAATAGTCAAGTGAGGTTGGAAGATGTTCTCATGTGTCTCTGAAGCGTTCTTCTTCCCCGTCCCCACAGACACACAACCCTAAACAAGCCAAATATCTCTACATTTTTGACAGAATTCCAGTAGTTAAACTTACTGTTAACTACATACTTCTCTCTACTGCTTCAATGGCTGCTTGAGGAACTGCATTTCACATGTGCTTGTGGGAATACAAGTGTATCTCCTATAGCTGTAGGAGGACACATATGTCATATCAGTGCCACAACTTTCCTTTACTGTAGATTAAAAAAGAATGTGAAAAGAGCCATAGGGAGAAACAGTTTAACAGAACCTACAATTATTCCCTGCTGTGGCTTTGTTTTTGTTTGGGAGGAGGAAGAGTAATACAAATTCAAGCAGTTTTTCTGAGTGTCCCCCATGATAGCTTGCAAACTGATTTGTAGTATAAAGCTGCTGGTTTCCAGACCAAACTTCTGCTTATTGCTGGCAGCTTGCATTCCTACCTGGGTCCGTAGTCCCATGTGTTGCAGCCCCATGGCTACCACCTCCAGTGCTGTGCCCCAGCTTCGGCTTCTGTAATGCCAAAGGTGGGCCCGGGTTTGAAATTTATAGCAAAAGGCTGACTTTTCATAACACTTGCCATATACATGTGAGAATGTTGTTACACTGTTGAACACACTGTGCTTTTGATTATTTCATTGCTAGAGTGAACAGGCAGCATCTATAATTTTTTGTTTCAGTTTTTAGTACTGAGCACTAGGCTGAGGCAGCAGAAAAACCACCTTATAATAATCCAGCTCTGCTCCCTTGCTGCTGTCGCCTTCTGGACTTTGCCCATACATGTTAAAACGAAACTGTCAAATTAAGCACATTTCACTGTCATCCAAGACTAAACTTGGCAGAAAAGAGCCCTCGGACCTTCTGGCCTGAGTTAACCATGGCTGGCTTCAGTTCCCCCGCTATTGAATTGCTGCTCATCCGTTCTAGGCACACAGCATGGCTTTCCCCTTACCCACGGTCTGCGTTGCTAGACCTGTGCTCTTCCTCTCCTTTGAAGGCTGGTGGTAGCGGTAGTGCCCTCAGCGACAGCGGAGGGATGAATGCATGAGCCACTGCTTTGTCTTTAAAATTTGGCTTCCACATGACAGGCAGCCAGAAATGCCTGTGAAAACAGGTCAGGAGACGGAAGAAAACAGGGAGGATGCAAAACAAAAGGGCAGCTTTCAGGGTAATTAGACAGTTTCAGCGCTCTGTCCAGTGCAGGGCATTTGCTTGTGAGAAATGATCTCCTGTGTTGACTTGCTATAGATCCGGGTGCACTGGCAGGGTTGGAAGGAAGAGCAGAGTAAGCACAGAGATGGGCCGGCCAGCCTCGGGATAGCATGTTCCTTTCTATCGATCCCTGATATTAACAGTCTCCCCTTGCAAGGCTAGCTGTCGGACCTGTTTTCCTCACCAATTGACTTGTGCTGTCTTCTATACCTGCCCAGTCTGTAGCAAAGCCAGAGCTAGGGCACCTACCTGCCTGTTAGCCTGCATCCCGAGTGTGTGTGTGGGGGGAGTTGTGTGCATTTCATGAGCAAGAGGGCAGGCATGGATAGAAAAAGTGTGCATTTTGGGGGAGGTGGGTAAAAGCATATTCAGGATATAGCAGAGTCAAGCTGGAGCCCAGCTGCAGAAACCAGATAGGTTTTAGTATTCCTAATACTTGATGTTATCTTGTTGTTTAAAAAAAAAGAAAGTGATAAGTAAGGCTGGCAGGTCTGTGCCTGGTCAGTTGAAAGATTTCTGACACAAAGACTATCCTAGTGTGTGGTAGAAGTGGCTATTTACATGCATCTAACCATAAAGATGTTGCTTGTTCGCAGTTTTGATATTAGAGCTGTGGGCCGCACTCATGGCGGGGGGAGTAACATCATGCTTTGTAGGACACTGTATGCCTGAATGCCAGAAATTCAGTTTGGGGATGGTGTTGAGGGAGGCTTTTGCCTCTTCTGTCCTCCTCTTTGTTTTTGTTTATGGGTTTACAATATGAGATTAGCATTTCAATGTTATATCTTTGAAGCAAAGGCCCTTGGGGTGTGGTGGAAAGCTGTGCAGCTTAGCTGGTTAGGATTACTGCTCCTTCCCTAGCGGTGGTGGTGCTTCTCTGGCTCCAGCAAGGAGCAAAGCCTGAGGCCTTGTATGTGTTGGGGGTGTGCCCACATTGCAGCCATCCACTCAGCTGAACTGGTGCAAAGCCTTAAGGTAGATGGGCAATGTCACCATGAACTGTAACTAGCCTTGTTTTCAGCCAAGCATAATTTCGTATTGCTTTAAATTGTAGCACAAGTTCTGATAGAGGGACTCGGAATCCCAAAGCTGTTCACTTTTTCTGGCTGTAGCTGCTGATCTAACACAAGATACAGAAGCTTTATCTTTGGGATATCCGATTTTTGTTAATTGGTCTTGACTTCTGTTTGATTTGTTATCCAGTTTGTACAATGAATATGGAGTGCTATATAAACAGTATTATGTGGTCATGTAACGTAAGACAGTTGCATGTGGTTGAGCTGGCAAACTTGAGTTTACAAAAGAAACTTCAAGGTAACTTTAGGACAAGTAAGTTTGTATGCTTACTGCTTCTTTATTATGAAGAAAATGTGAAATTCTTGTTTTTTAAATCCTCCCCCCAGAACGGTTATGATTAAAGTGGTTGTATGGCTTTTCCCTGTTTGAAGAGGGCACTGTATTCTTGTGTAAAGGTCTGTCTCTGAAATCTTTGCAGCTCATAGCTATTAACAAAAAAATGCTCTGAGTCTGAGTAAAAAGTATTCCTCCAAACCAACCTTAGTTGTCTCAGGTCAACTTCTAAGTCTTTATTGTAATATATAAGATTTTATAACAGTTATTACTGTGTGCTGCCTCTCTCCTCGTGCTAGAGCACTGTGTATGCCTTCATTCCTGGCCCTATGATTGTTTGTCTGCTGTCTGGAGGAAAAGTCGTTCAGGGTGCCAAAGTGTTAAGCTGCTGAGAGAATGGGGAGAGATGGGATGGAGGTATTGTTATGCTGGGAGGTGTTAATTGGTGCTCTCAGCCACTTGTTCGATTCCTAGACAATTGCAGCAGTGCTTGAAGTTGTGCCTGAGCTAAACAAATGGCAGGGGCTCTGTGAGTTCCCCGTTTTCTCCCTTTTGAGTGTGTATCCCCCCACTCCAGATCAGCCCAGTTGAACCAAGAGGATGAGCATGGATGTGTAGGAGTTGGCTGGTGTGTGTGGAACAGGTGTTGTCACACTGCATGTGAGCAAACATGAAGCAGCAGCATGGGGTGGGTAGGGGATGGGGTACTGCATGGGGATGTTTCTGGCTTCTTTGAAGCAGAGGACCAAATGCGCTACGGTAATGCATTTTCTTCTGTGATGTTTCCTGGCTAACAGGAGGATGCTCAACCCTGTCCAGGACAGAGCCCTCTTGTAGGAGAAATATCCAACTGCCAAATAAAACTTCTTATTTGTAGTCTAGGGCTCCTGCCCAGAAAGACAGCAAGTGAGGGGGTCTCTTCCCCCTGTCGCAAGGGTACCTGTGGCCCCAGAAGAGTAGCTTGCTCTTATGTGGGTTGAAGAGGAGGAATCCCATGTCCCACTGGCCTTTCTCACACAGCTGGGAATTGAGGGACCACTGATTTCCCTGTCCAACCACAAGAGCTTCTTCCCAGATGCAGGAAGAAATGGGATGGGGGTGGTATCTGCTGCAGCTTGGAGACAGGTGCCTTTTAGGCTGCATGCATTCGTGCCCCATTCCTGCACCAAAAGATCCAAGGTGTGTTGAATATTACTGAACTACTTTTGCACAGATCCCCTGGCATCCATATCCACGCATGCACCTGGCCCCAAATGCTTTTGCATCACAGTCCTTTGGTCTTGGGTGGAGTATTGCCACATTGATGTCCTGTCCTGGGTGTCATGGCCTGCTTGGCCCTGCTTTTTGTGGTGTGGAGCTGACTTTGTGCTACACTGTATACAGAGCATGGAGAACATAGTGAAAAGAGGCAGCTGAACAGGGAGATGATGCTAAATGGAGACTGAGACTTTCAAGTGTAAATGATCTGTGATGAGCATTATGATTGGAAAGCCAGTCAAGACTGACTTCAGGAAAGACCACAAGGAAACCCCAGTATCGGATCACAGAAATGTGTGGTCAAAAGGGACCTCTGGAGGTCCCTAGTCCACCCTCCTGCTTGCAGCAAGACTGTCACCAGTCATGGTTTTGAAGATGCATAATGCTTTCCTCTGTTCTTTTCCTACCTCCCAAAACACAGAGCAGATTGTCATGAGAATTGTTTTAAGATAACATTTAGCACTGTATAGTCAAAAACAATTTGCTGAAATACTGGATTGGGCAGGAGAGGTGATAGAAAGAAGGGTGTTTAGTTCTGAGGCAAGAATACACCTTTTCCTGGTTTTTTTGAAACTGCTCAGATTGGGACTGGTAATAAGGGGCAGTGGGAAAATCCATTTTTTTCTCATTCTGCAGGGAACAGTTTGTCTTTGAGGGTGGTTGGTGCCTGTGCTCTGATACCTCATTTCAGGAGTCATTATACGAGCACTTGAAGTTGGACCTGTGGGTAAGGAACACAAAAAATAGCAGCTGTTGCCTTGCCAGACAGGAAAGTGTGGGGTTTTGTGTTTTTTGCCGTGTGGGGGGGGGGGGGGTGTTGGTGTCTCTTGGTTTGTTGTTGTTGTTTGAGGTGGGGTTACTCTTTTAGCTAAGAAAGGATGGCCCAAGAATTCTGTCTTTGGTTTTTAAGACCAAGCTCCTTTCATCTAAGTTTACATGCCCAGCACCTTGGTGACTTGTCTAGCTCCTGCTTCCATGTGTATTTTTCTGATAGCACTATTAGCTGAAATAGTCCCTATATCCCTAGCAGCACCTTCTCAGGTGTGCCAGCACAAGTGTTTGTGGGGCCACACTGGGATAGGTCAGGGAGCTCATCAGGCTAGGGGATAAAAGCTACTCAGCTCCCCTTCCCTCCAGTTATTTTTCACCCAGATCAGCTTTATGAGCAGGTTCATGGAATGGTCCAGCAAATAGCTGTGCTGGCTATACCATGGTGTGTGAGTTGAAATAAGTGGTGGGGATCAGAAAAGGGGCAAGAATAATTTGGTACTGAATGTGGACCCTGATGTCAGACTGGTCATGCAGGTTCTCATCATGGTCTGTGGAAAGGAATAGATGTTTGAGAGGTGAGAGGAGCCTATTTTGGACTGGATTGAATCATTCTGGAGGTGTTCCTCTCTCACCGTAGATGATGGAGAGGAACTGCATGCACCTGCTCAGATGACGCCTAACTCAAGCCTCACTTTGACACTAATATTTTAATAATGGAAAAGTCATCATGCCTAATTAAGATTCATAATACTTTGCCTTCATTGTTGTTATAAACAAGGAAAATGTCATCAGCTAGAAACATAATCCCAAGCTTTTATCTTGACAACTGCAAGCAGTAATGTAACCATGAAAACCAAACCTGTAACCATAATGCAACAAACCGAAGGGCCAACTGTTAGCTCTGGGGGCTGGGGGGGAACCTCTTCGCTACTTGCACTTAGCAAGGCAGCCCATAAAATGGGACTGTTCCTGTATGCTTTCCAGTGTTCAGTGCTATAGGGACTTCTTCAAAGGAGAATACGCTCTCCTTGCCTGCTAATGTAATTTGTACTTGAGCTCAAGTGGTAGCAGTGGTAGAGAAGGTGTCTGTTTCAAAACACTGCTGTGGCATGGTAGCGAGGGGTTTATTGCACATTATTGTTTTCTGTGTTAACTGATGCTAAATGATTACAAATTCAATTACTTGACAGGAAACTATAGATTTACAGTTGTCTGTGCAACCTTTAATCCATTGCCTTGTACCTGCAGATGATGATCGTTTTTAATTACAGGGTCACATGCTTTTTCTAGGGGAGAATGACAGCATTCAGTTTGTAGGACAGATGGTGCTGAGAGTATAAATCAGGGCTGAGCACTGAATGAAGCTGTTAGCTATACGATTCTCACCTCATTTACTGAAGTTTGAAGGTGGGCAGGAAATGAGACAGGGGCTGCTACAGGGAAAGAAGGGGCTCTTTGATAAGGTGAGGGTGTAGAGCTGTGTTTCTCCTCTATCCCATGGCAAAGTATAGAGCTGTGTTTCTCCTCTATCCCATGGCAAAGCAGGTCTGAGGTCCTTGCCTCTCCCCTCTTTTACTCCTGCTTCTAGGCCAAGAGTTTACAACTGCTTTTTGCCCACTAGTACAACTTTGTGGGGCTATGCGTATGAAGTGTGTGTGTGGTGGGGGGAACGATCCAGGCTTCAGAAGCTGAACTGGAGTAACTTCACTGGTCTGCCTTGCAAAGAAGCACCAAAATAACTGCCAGAGGCAGCGCGCTTTGACATAGGGATAGAGGAGGAAGGGAGGGCTTTGTTGCCAGAAACGGGCTGATGCAGAGTTGCATGCTCAGTTGCCTGCTGCACTCATCTGTTGCAGAGACCTAGATTGTCGTCTTCTGGGCAGTCGCTTCTGCCAGATTTCTCGCCAGCAACCTTCATTCGTCTGTCTTTCTGCTCTTGAGGTCGTTATTCCTACTTTGTGTGATTAGTGGCAGCGCTCGCCTCCAGAGGAGCTGGGGATAGGCGCTGTCCCTCGGCTGTGGCAACACGGTGGTTTGTGGAGGTGTTGAGTGAGCTGAGGGAGACCAGGACAGGGTCCTGCTTGGTGTCACATGTGGCCCCATGAGTCACGGTGTTGTCCACACCGTGGAGAGCAAGCCTGTCCCCTTCCCCGCGGCGTGGTGTGCATGGGCCCCTGGCCCAGGCTGTGGTGATCCATGATTTTTGCTGGCTGAATGAGCTGATGTCAATGCCAGCTGAAGAGTGGCAGCGGGTGGCAGTCAGTGAAAAGTTAACCTGGTTAAATATGTTTAAAAATCTGAAGTGATAGGGGGGTGTTTATGCCAGATAGCGTGGTGTTTTGGGTTCAGGACTAAAAGCCCAGAAGCCATCTTTAGCTGTATTGTTAAGGTATATCTTTAGAAAGTGCTGAGAGCTTGCTGCTAAAGTTGAAATTGGTAACAATAGGTCGAGCCCTGCAGGAACAAGCTACCTTTGCCACAGGCTCTCTGAGCAGCTTTGGTCAAGGTTCCTGTCTTTTTTTTCTTGCTTTCCCTGCATTTGAGATATATCACTACCTACCCGTGCTCTTGTAGTCCTGGGAAGACTGTTTAAATTCTGTAGTGTTTTGAATGCTGCCATAAAAATGCCAAGTGTGTTTGTGGGATTTTTTTTTTTTTTTTTGAGGGGGGACATCTTAAAAGTTGAGGTGCAGTCGCTGGAAGCGTGAATTAAGTGGCAGATTTTGCAAGGATTGGTCGTGTTCTTTTTCAATTTCTCATTTGTCAAATAGGATTAAAAATCATTAACTTGTAAAGTGATTGAAAAGAGAATTCATCTTCATTTGATTGAGATACTATGTGGAGGATCACCAGAGAAAAAAGTCTGTGAAGTGATTAATAGCATCTTATTTGGTGGCAGCGCTTGGAAGCTATGCAGTGCATTAGACATAGGAATACATAAAGAATGAGAAGGATAAAAATCAATATTGAACAGCTGTCTTTACTTCCCAGTCACTCTCTCCCGTGTACTGAATGAAGTGTAATAGAGAAGTAGGTGATCACTCATTTAATAGCTATTAGAAAGTGTTTGAATGATGGGACAGAACTTAGGTTGTTTTTGTAGTCCTAAATGTAGCATTTCCTTCTATCACCGAAATTTTGTTATGGAGGGTCAACAGTCTGCATAGATGATATGAAAGAAGTAAGTAGTAAGAAAGAAGTAATAAGTAGGGCAGTATGGCAGTGTAAAACCCAAAGTACTCTGGTTAGCAATGAGTTAAGAGTGAAATGAAGCTTTGGGTGTCATCTTTTGGGTGAGGAAAAGAGTAATGGGGAAGGAGGGAAAGGGGGGTAAATAGTAGCCTGAATGCTTATCTGGAATTGGTAGAGAAGGAGAACAGAAGGAATTATCTGGATCAGTGATATCAGAATATCGCACTGGTTGCAGATTTGAACTGTCCTGGTATCAGTTGGCTGTCTGGCTCTGTGATTACCAGCAGCTTCAAAGTTAAAGAATATGCAACTTGGATTCAGAAGACAGATGATTTTTCTGATAGGCATCTCTTGGACCTAACTTTCTTTTAATAAGCTAACTATTGTAGTCTCAACAGCTCTGTGGTTTGAAAAAATGCAAATTTCTGTATGTCCGATGAGGTAGACTGTATGGAATGGATATTCTCGGCAAGCTGGCTGGTGCTGCACAGTCTCTCCAGGATAATAGAGTCTGGGAACAATTAAGCGGCAGTGTAATCAGTTCCTGGGGGCAGGAGCGTACCCTCTTGCTTTTCAGCATTCCCTTGGCTGACTCATGAACTCTGTTGATTGACTTGGGAAGCAAATGAATCCAGCTCTCCTCCACAAGGAAGAGTTATGGAGGCAAGGTGGTGAGAGGAATACATCAGATTACGGGCAGTTCCTGCCCTCCCTTCTGTAAAATGTGTGGAATTTACAGTGGCTACTTAGCAGCTAAAGGAGTAAGGATTTGGGGTTTTTTTTCTTTTTTTTGGCCTTGAAGTTCTGCGCATCATTTAAAAAGTACAGTAAATTATAACTGGGAAATGCTCAAAGAGGACAATCTTGGCAGTTTGCTAGAAAACTGACTATAACTATAGCTAGTTGTCAAAAAATAAATGTATGCAGCCATATAATTTGCATGTACTTTGTATGTATCTTGGTAAATGAAGGAAATGGCTCATTTGGATTGATGGTTTATGGGGCTATCCTCTTGTTGTTCAGCTGTTCCCAAGCAGGTTACTGGGAACTTTGTTTCAGGGGATATCCCTGTTTTCAGTGCACTTTGTATTTCCATGTTTCCTTCCACCTAAGGATCCTAAGGGCATTAACGTGAAGTTAATGAGTATAGTCAGGCAGGATGTCTGAGAGCTGGGCAGCCTTCTCCTTCCTCAGGTGAAAAATGGAAGCACAGAGGGGTTAAGTGACCTGCCACAAACTTCCTGTGTGATCTCAGGCAGCTTGCGGGGCAATCCTGATCATCTGCCTTACAGTCCTCTGTGTGTGAGAGATGAGAATGTTTAAGGCACAAGAACATGCAAAACATTCCTTGTTTCTTTATCAGGGCTACTTAGTTCTTTTGCCAAAAGTCTCTATTCTTTTTTCCTTAAAATCTTAATGTATTTTGGTGGTAATACATTCTATAAAGTTATGCAGTTTCTCAAGCACAGACAGAGGAAAAAACCCTGCAATACACCAAAGTGTGTGCAGGGAAGAGATGAGCTGCATGAGCAGGGCTTGCTGTTAACTAAATTTGGTTTACGGTATCTTTCATTCAGGGATGAGAAAAGGGCTGCTGGTAAATCTAACTCACAGAGCCTGAATGGCCCAGTGACGAGGGAAACTGTGGGGGGGAGAAGAGACAAGCACATGGAAAACCAACTTCTGCTACCTCAAAAACGTGCATGCAGAATGATAGCGGGCTGGGTGTGGGGGCATGCAAGTTAGTAACATCCCAGAAGCTGGAAGAATAAAATGAAAAGGCAGCAGGATCAGCACGCAGATGAAAGGCAGCCCCTTTAACATTTGCTCCTGGACTCTGGCAACTCTCAGCAGTTGGCTGGAGACTAAGCTGGACGGTCCTGTGGAGCTGCAACAAAGGGACGAAACAAACCCCCATCCCCTGGGGCCCCCCTCCCCGACAACGCGTGAAACAACTTGATAAATGATTGCTCTGTCAAGGGACGAGGGGATGGAGACGTCTGGGAGCACGGGGGAATGTATCTAATTCAGTCGCACGGGGAGTTTGGGGTGGGAGAGAGGAGAAGAGGAAAGAGGGGCGGTGGGACTGGGCTAAGGTGGTCTCCTGGTCTTGCAGGCAGCAAAATTAATAAGTATGCAGAAGTCGGAAGGGGCGGGTGGCGCAGTGCCGGTGTTTCTCAGCAAGCGGCTTCAGGACGGTTCCCACTGCCTGTCCATCCGTCCCTGCCTTGCCTCCAGCCCCGCGCGCTCACATTACCTCATTTAATCGGGATGGCAGGAAATACAAACCTCCCCCTGCCGCTCCCAGCCCAGTCCAACAAGGGCGGCCGATAGCACTGAAAGCTACAGAAACAGGAGCCCATGGCCTGGCTCTATTCACGGGAACATTAATTACCCTAAAACAAAAACAAGAGGAGTTCACAGCTGGGGCCCAACACTTCAAATTCCCCTCCCACCCTCCCCTGCTGCTCCTCCAGAGTATGTGCGTGCCAGCTATTTATACAGTCTCCTCTCGCAAGCGACGGATATTGGACCCAGCGTACCCTCGGTCCCCGACCCTCTGCTGTTGGGCTTTATCAGGATGGCGTTGCTGGCTCCGGCGTTGCACTGGCATTTCAGAGGCAGCATGGATGCAGTCCAAGGGCAGGCACTGCGCACTGTGCAAAAAGCCAAATGCCACCACCAAAAAAATAAAAGTCAGGACAGCCCACCAACAGCTTGATTTGCTCTGTGGTGGTTTTGTGGCAAATCGTGGCAGTTGGAATACAAGCAGAGTGGTACTGTGCAGTCAGGAGGGCTCCTGAAGGAAACCTGGGCTTGAGTGGCTTAGCTCAGTGACAATTATTAGAAGTGAGTAGTAGGGGAAATTTTGTTGTGTCCTGCTGGAAACGAATAGAGATTCAGTGGTGGCAGTGGCAGAGTATTTTCTCCCTTCCCCCCCGTGGGACTGGAGCAGAGAACTTAATTTAGAGCACTCCTGAGCTGCTGGTTAATAAACGCTTGATCCAGGAGGCAGCTGCTGCTACCACTTACAAGGTGACCCAGAGCCCCGTTCCAGCATGTCCCAGGCCACTATGTCATGAGCACCAGTTGCCAGGAATAGAGAACACAGCAACATTTATAAATAAATAAAATAGGTTTTGAGTGTACTTCTGCACTGAGTTGATGAAAAAGAAGGGTCTGAGTTCATGAGAAAATAATGCTAAGTTTTGTTCTTGTTTTAGTTATCAGATTACTGTCATCCATCCAAACAGAGTCTGGTTCTGGCTTTTGCTCTTGTGGCCCACTGGCAGTGAATATTAAGAAAAATAAATAAAATGGGAGGCTACTTGTGAAGAGGAGTGTTCTGAAGCACTTGGAAGGCAGTAATTGCCAGCTATCAGCTCCAACTATTTCTTCAGGGTAGGATTTAATCTCACTTGAGCATTGCTCTTCCCCTTCTCTCCTACGCATTGCTCTTCCCCTTCTCTCCTACGCCCCCTGCCCCGGTGTCTCTGACGAGCTTCGTAGCACTTTGGCACAAGGTAAGGAGGTTACCTGAAGCTGAAAGCTCCAGTGAAAGCATTGCATTCGTTGAGGCTACTAACCCTCTGACTTTGCAATAATGATACAGGCTAAAGCACCTGAGTGCTTAAAGCCCTCTAGCACCTCCCCAAATTTGTCTTGTGTCCCCAGAAAAACAACAAATTTTGCCAGTTTAGAGGAAAATAATCTTGGAAGAGCTGCAGGTACACACGGGAGCTGTGAGATATGCCCCTGGAAGTGCTGATGGGAGCAGCACGTCTATGAATCCAGCAGTTTGTGTGCAATTTTGCAATATAGCCATTTGCATTCATGTTGGGTTAACCTAAATGGTGTTCTGCTGAGTTAAGTAGAGACCTGTTTATAGTGTTCAGTGCACCAGTTCAAGCACTGTTGCAGATTAGGAGGTTAGGGATAGGGAATTTGACTTAACTCTTTTAATGTCCTGCCTAGCAATAAGAAGGAACTGTTGGTGACTCTGCCTACTCCTCTTGGTTCTGCAAAGACCATATCACTTTGGTTCATTGCAGAGATGGTTCTCAGCCTTGATAACTTCTGTTTTTCCTTGCATTTACTTTTGGAAAGAGGGCACAGTTTGCCAAATATGCCCTGTATTAAAAAAACCCAATGTGTAGAAAGACTGTGCTATTTGGTTTGGATCATTGGGAAAGGAGGGGAGAGTAAGAAGAGTTTTCAATGTGATATGGCCTAAGTTATAAAAGTGTAACTTTGACAACTTTTGGAACATAGGCCATATCCTGCAGACTAGCAGGGAGCAAATCTTGTCCTGTAACCTTGAATTCTGCAAACGTGTACAACAGTGCAGGAGTGTAGACACAACCCATTTTTTCATTATTACTGCAAGCTCTCAACTCATGTAGGACACCACCATGTAGCATTTCACCTTTTCCACCAGCAGCCTCATCTAATACTCTGGGCAGTAACCTTCTGTAGAAGGCCAGAGAGGATAACTGAATACAGTGATTTCTTCTAAAGCCCCAGCGATATTTTACTGGAACTTGTAGTCCTACCTAGTGGTAGATTTTTTTTAAAGGAAGTAATTTCCTACACAAAAGGGAAGTATTTTTTCATGCAAGACATAATTAAACTGGAATGCATTGCCACAGGATGTCGTGGATGCCAGAAGTCTAGATAGGTTTAAAAAGCAATTAAACAAATTCATGGAAGAGAAGTTCATCGAGGGCAATTAAACACAAAGATACAATCTTTGGCACAGGAAATCTTAAGCCATAGCTTGTTGGAAGCTGGTAGGGGGGAAGCCTTATGATATGCTTGCCCCATTCTTACACACTCTCTAAGCATTTGCTGCTGGTCGCCATCTGAAGCAGGATATTGGACTAGATGGACCTTTGGTTTGACCCAGCGTGACGGCTATATTTTTCTGTTGTGCTTTAGACAAATGTAAGGGGTCCCATTTCTGCTACAGAAATGCTAACAGCATGTACAGATTCATGTGTCCCTCTGGAGTCTTCTCGGCAAGTAAAAAGCAAATTAAGACTAGATCTTCTGGGGGTGGACAGAGCTGTGCTCACGAGGGAAGCAGGGAGAAAGAGGCGGTGGGGAAGGAAAGGAAAAGGGACTGCTCAGCTACGGTCCTGCAGCCACAGCACACAGTATGCAAAGCGCGCAGGGTGGTGTTTGTGGACAGGTTCCAGACACTTTATGTGCTTCCAGAAAATCCTGCATGAGCCCCGTCTTCTAGTAACTTGCTCTCCTCTGCCAACTGCTTTCTCCAGTGCATTCAGTACGCAAGCAAAGTCTTTCATAATGGATTTAAAATGAGACTTAATGCTGATTAGTAGCGTGTAGATACATACACTAAAGTAGTTCTTTAGATGGGAAATAACATGACTTTTAGCCTTTCCTTTAGTTTCATGCTTCGTGAAGCTTCCTTTGGTTGAGAAGTTTAAGTGAAGCAGGGTTAGTATGACATTGTATTAAGTACTGTTACTCAAAGCAGATGATGCCTAGTACTTCATTATTGTAACACATTTGATTTGTCTCAGTAATGTTGCTTCATTTACACTGATAAATGAATTTAGCTGTAAAAGCAATAATCAAAAAACCCAGGTCTTCCGTTCCCACTCTGAGTAAGCCTGTAATTGTAAACTGCATTACAGTGTGAGAGGATATGTATCAGGGTGCCATAGGTATCAGTGTTAGATTCTGTCTTAAATTCACTGATGATCCAGAGACGGAAATAAGCAGTGTACTAATTAAATTCTTGGATGTTAAAAATGCTAAAGGAGTACTGCTCGATGGGACAAAAGCATAGAGAGATTAAACATATAGATAAAGAAATTCAAGTTGAAAAGTGTATGCTGTCGTAACTGGATGTAAATAATCCCAAACAGAGCTACTCACTGGAAACAGTTGAGTTGCGAGAACAAGTGTGTCATGTCTTGTGACTCACGGCCAAAATCTCAGTACCGAGTATTTTACTTAAAACCTCAGTTATTGAAGATGCTTTGAAAATGTGATCTAAATATACCACTAATTTAGAGAATCAAAATGAACCTAGTATTTATTACCTTAAAAGAATAAATTATGAATCCAATAGGTTCTGTTTGTTGTGGGCTGGGCACCTTGTTTTGAATGTTTTGGAACAGTAAAGCAGACCAGTAGTTCAAAAGAGGCTGTAAGCGCGTGATGTTTTTTCTTAAATGTATGTTAATGCAAAGGAAGGCTATTGGCAGCATGTATAGGAGTGTGATATCATAAAACGTAGTAAAACTGGTGGTAACTCCTGCCTTTTTTTTGTAACCATGTTTGCAATGTGCTTGTTTCTCAACACCTTAATGCTAAAAAGATTTTAAAATTGTGAGGGCGTCATAGAGTTTCAACAATAATAGCAGTGGAAGGATGATCCTATTGTAAGGAAAGGTGAAGAGACCTCAGTATATCCAATGTATCTGATGTTCGCTTGTACCTAAAGGATACAGACACCAAGGGAGCCAAGGGAATTGGGTGATAGAAATAATAAGCTGAGCTGAAGGAGGAGAAAATTGGTTCTGAATACAAGGAAGGGCTTCTACGCAGATTCAGGAAGCCCTACTCTTGAGACGTTTGCACTAGATAATACATTAGAGAGAGAAACAGGTGGCAGAGAATATCTTCGAAATAATTTAGGCTTAGAAATGGGATCTAGCATGCCTTTTGTATGTCTGAGTTTCATGCTTGATAAAGTGAATTGGAAGATGGCGAATGGTTAGTATTATGAATCTATAGTGGGTTCCTCCCACTAATCAATGACTGTTAACCAGTTATTTGACAAAGAGGAAGCATTTGGACTCTTCAGACATGCTTTCTTTTGACAGAACTGAACTAAAGTGCTAAACAAGTGACTCAATGTTTTACTGGAAGGTATGAGAAGGAAATAGCAGATATACTGTGGTGGTCTTGCTGTGTGAGTCAGTGCTTCAGGGTTTGCTGTGCAGGAACACAAGATAGCTGGCTGTGCTCTGTGATTAGTTTTTGATGGAGATACTTTCTCTTTTTGATACAATGAGAAGATTGGCATCTCCTCAAATAATTCGTTTGTCCTCTGGGGCTGGATGGCTGTTGGGTGATAATCTCGTACCCACCTTTCGCTTTGCCTTCAGTGGCACAGAGTGGACCACTCTATGTGGCCTTCAGAGCAGACGTGCAGCCCTCCTTCCTGTTCTATCTGGCTCTGCTTCCAACATCCACTCCAAGTTTTGTCTGTGCATGTTACTGCTCAGCAACAGCTATTCTACTTTAAATCCTCGCTCTGATCTGAATGGATTTTCAGGTATAGGAAAGACCTAAGCAAAAATTGTCTCCTATTTGGTTTGGGTGGGAAGAAGCAGTTACAGTTACTGTAGAGTTGATATCACCTCCTTTCACTCTTCAGAGAAGGCTGAAAAAAATGAATAGTTTTAGACATGAAAAACTCTGTTTCTCAGCATTATTTCACCTATTCTTGTGCTGACTTAAACCATCTTTTCCTTGCATGTACCCCACACAATAAAGTTAAAATCATGTCCTCTCCATTTCCTTCCTCTTTAATGTTGAGATACTTTCATGTCCAGGGTTTGTCTGCCTCCTCACATTGAACCTCCTGAGCAGGTCCTGGATGAGGCTATTGGCCCAGCTTGTTCTCATTTCCTGTCCTGAGTCATACCTAATATTAGATACCTTAGAAGAAAGAGTAAAATCCTGCAAAGACAAGTGGGAAAACAGCAGTATTCTCTTTGCTCCTGTTGCTGACATTGTTGATGCTTTGTGGTTTTTAATCTTATTAGGGTTGTTGCTTCAATAAATACCTTGCAGAAAAGAGTTTGGTGGGTTAATAAGATATGGGTGCAGCAGTATTTTCTTTCACCACTTTTAAGTCTATTGTCTTTTATTTAGTTGGACAACTCCTTGCTCCTGTCTCATTGAGGGAAAAAGAGGGTGGGAGTGGAGCGTAAGTGCATCCAGATGGGTTTCTCTGCCTGCCTTATATATTATACACTTGATCGTTTCACCTCTTACTCATCTCACCTTGAACATAGCCCTGAAATTTGAAAATCATTAGAATTCTTATTCAGCAGACTTTTTTTTTGGAATCATAGGCCATCCAAATTCATGCTAACTAGGATTCAAAGACTCTGATCTTACTGTAATTATAATGAGTGTATTTTGTTAATAAATTCTTTGACAAGCTTCTTTCTAGATCTCTAACTTTTGTCAGTCCTTTCTGGACTTTGAAGTTTCTGATATTTCCTTTTGTTACAGAGATGAGCAGAATTGGATGTAACGTTCATGACTGAAATTGTTTTCCGTATCATTCTTTATCTCTCTTAATACAAGTTACACATCTGGTTTGTGGTTTTGACAATGACTGGACACTAAGCAGATGTTTTCCCTGTGCTGTCCAAAAGGGCACTTAGATCTTTCTACAAATGGTTACAATTAATTTAGAACCCATCCATGTCTACCGTGAACTCAAACTCTTTGTGCCAATTTGCATAACCTTGCACTTGTATGTACTAAATTTTATTTGGTGTAATTCCTGTAGATCCTTCAGATTTTTTTTTCAGAATACTCTCCAGTTTTAACTTACCTATCGAACTGTATCATCCACATTTTTTTTCCTATTTGACATTGTATGTGCCCCTTTCCAGATCATTTAATATATTAAATGTTGATCATAGTATCCACCCTTGGGACTTCCCCCATGAACCCTCTTGAAAACTGGCCATTTAATCATGCTGTTTGTTTTTTCTAAATTAGCTTTAATCTATTGACAGATGTTTACCTCTCACCCCATGACTGGTTTCCCTAATAGGCTGTGGTGATTAATATTACCAAAGGCTTTTTGAAAATTCAAATTAATTATATCTATCAGTTTTTCTTTAACCGCTGTCCTGACTTCCCTTATAGAAAATACAGAGGTGCCCATTTTTCTTCTGTAAATACCATACTAATCTGTGCCTCCTGTACCCATTAGTCTAACTTCCGTAACTACCCAGTTGAGCCATTTTACCTGGTACTGAAATATGGTTCACAAGTATCTGTAATTACTAGGCTCATAGTCGTTTTTTATTCACAAAGTTACAGTATTCTCTCCCCTGCAGCTTTGCTGTCTACTATGTAATTTTAATGATAAAGCTGCCAGCAAAATATGTAATATGCCACTTCATTCTTACATTGTTTGACAATCAGGAAAGTGCTACCTGGGCCAGTTTGTTCCCAATTTGAATTAATTTTTTGTGACTTAAGGCAACAGGGAAGGGCTGCCCTGTGTTTTGACAGTACCTGTTCTAGCGCTGTGCATTGCAGATGCCTCTCATGCACGTGGTGGCCAAAGCAAAGGCAGAGAACATGGATAGGCTCTCGGTATCTGCATTGCCCTCTAATATCGATCTCTTTATTTTAATGAATTCAGTCTCTCTTGTAAGGTTCTCACCGTGGATATGCTTTAAAAAGAGGTATTTTGAGTATCATGATAACCCCTTCTCTTCCAACACTGAGGAAGCTTAAATGGGTTTGTTTAATGGGTTTGTTTAAATTGTTTGCTTGTTTAAACTGAAAGATGAAAATCTATGATAATTCTTCATTTAAATATGATTTTAATAATTTTTGCCATTTATGCTTTAGTAAAAGTTGGATTGTCACTTGATCTTGCTAAGATGTGGAGATTTACAGCCAAATTTCAGCTTTTACATTAAATTCAGTACTTTTTTTCTGTAAACCTTTAAGCCATTTATGGCTATAATATACATTTACTTGGATTCTTAATTTAATGTTTTATGTTACAAAATCATGACTGTTTCTTCCTTTACAGAATAAACCATTTACTTGTGATCTGTATTAACGTGCTTTTGGATAAAAATTGGAATTGAACTAAAAATGCACTAAAACTTTTTAAACGGGTGTGATGAAGTAATTCAGTATTAAATTGCGTTCGAAGAGCTAGGTGTTACTAAAAACAGTTGCACATAAAACTGACTTACTGCAGTAGCCAACCGACCCGGTTTGTTGCTGATCCTCAGGTCCTTCAGGGCTCTGGAAAATCAAGATCTCAGCCTCTCACCTACGGTTTTTATGCAGAGATTGGAAGAAAAAAGTAAGTTTTTGGCTCACAGCCCAGTGCCTGCCTGTGCCCTGAGCGTCGTGCCTGGGTTAGGAATTTGGCAGAGGCACTGCTGACACCGGTGCTGGCAGTCGCCTCCTCCCGTGCGCTGTGCTGTGTTGCCACGAGTGCGCGTGAGTTGGACAGAGGAAGGTTGATCCGTGTGTAAAATAACTCAGCAAAGAAACCTCAACCAAGTGGTCCATTTTGAGATTGAAAAACCATCCTGATTTGTCACGTGGCGACACCAACACGCAGGGAGAAGTTGCTGCAGAGCTGGGAGTGAGTGGTGGGTGGGAGGCAAGGAGAGGACACAGGCAGGGGAATGTGGCATCAGTCTGGCAGTGACGCTAAAAAGTTAGATGCGAGATTTCACTCAAATGAAAGGAATACACAGAAATGAAGTATGTATTCTTTCAAGTGCTTGCAGATGGGATCTACACATGTCAAGGCTCAATTTATCCTATCAGTAAGGTCTATTTTGGGCTCTTTCCTGTGTTTTCTGCCAGTTGAGTCTGTGAGTTGTTTTACACCTTTTGGCAAATATTTGTTTTGGATGTTTTGAAATACATCTTAAATGACTGATGTAAGTCAGAAGAAGCTTCAGTTCTTGGTGGTTATTGCCATTTCAAATTTAGCTTTAGATAAGTGTAATTTTAAAGGTATTAGTGTATCAAGTATTTGAGTGTAACATCCAAGCAGGTCAGAACAGCCTTTTATTGCTGTTCTTGCAGATTTTGCAGTGGTGTTGGTAACCCAGGTCAGAGTCTGTTTGTATCTCCTTTCATGATATAGATATGTCCATGTGATATAAGGTTTATATTCCAGAGTGTTGGGAAATTTTTTTCAGTAGAAATTTTATATCTTTGCAAAATTTAGGTTAAGCATTATTTCTGTATTTCTAAGTATCCAGTGCATCTTGGATGTGGACTCAGATATTATAGTACTTGTCACATTGTACCCAATAACCTTGATTCTCTCCCACCCTTGTAGAGCCACACCAACTCCTTTGCAGGGTTTGCAGTGTTGTTTTTCAGAGGCATTGCAAGCTTTTCAGCTCCTTAAATGCGCTTTCCATGTCTTATTTTGACTGGCAATCTCTCTCCTGCTCATACCTTAACAGGTTTAATTTCCCTGAATTGACTTCCTGAGATTAAATTATTTGCTGTGTACTCACGGCTCTATACTTTGGTTACGTCCCATTCTGAATTTGGTTCCAGCAGCCTGTGAAACATAGCACTGGGAATGCAAGTGTTCAGCTTTTGCTATTCTAACTATGCTTCTTCAGACACTACAGCGCATCTCAGATGTTTAAAGAATTCGGCCTCACAGCTTTCCTGTGCATTAACAAAATATTTTTTTAGTTTTATGGAACAACAAAGTGAAATGCCCAACATCATGAAGGAAGTCTGTGGCACAGCTGGGACATGAACTCTGATCTCCCTGTGTCTGTCTAGGGCCTTAATTACGTGATCATCTCCACTGCCTCATCTGAAAATCATCTCTTGAAGTTGAACAAGCATGTCAAGCTGCATTTTTCATCTCCCCTTTCGTCTCTTCTTATAGCTAGAGGCATTGGGGAAGAGTGGAGTTTTTACATGTTGGGAGTCTTCTTCAATACCATTCTTTTATCCCCTCCTTTTTCTCTCCCTTCTTACATCCCAAGTCATGTGAACTCAAGTCTCTATTCCCTTCTGCATCTGAAATACTCTTCTGCGTATTTATATGTATACCCGCTGCCAAAAATTTCATCCATAACCTTCATTTTAACACTGTAACAAGATTTTTCAAGGCCTTTATTTTCCCTTCTCTGTGACATGCAGCTGTAGTCAACCAGTGTTTTCAGTGTTTGCCATACAGATCGTGTTCTCTCCTGTTCGAGTTTTGCTATCCCCTGTCCCGATTGCGCATGGAATACAAGCCCTTTTTTGCCTGGTAGACAGGAATGGATGTACGGGGTTAGATCAAAGGCCCATCTGGCCCAGCATCCTGTCTCTTGTTCTGTAGCGGATACCCGGGGAATTGTGTCAGAGCAGGGCAATCGAGCAATGATACTTCCCCAGACTATGCTCCCAGCCTCTAGCTCATATTTGCAGCGCGGGGAATTCCTTTTGCATTAAAAGCCCTTGATAGGTTCTTTTCTTCCATTAATTTGTCCATTTGTTCTGCGAACCCATGTACACTTTTAGCATCCATAATATCCCATGACAAAGAGACCGACAGATGAATTATTGCTTGTGCAAAGTGCCTCCTTTTGTTTGTTTTTAACTTGATAATTTCATTTGATATCTGCGCATTCTTTTCTCAGAAGACACCATGAGCACTCATTTGCCTTCACCATGCCATTCCTGGTTTTATAGACCTTTATCATTCTGCATAATTGTTTTTCCCTCAGAAGCTGTTTCATACCTTTGCTCGTTGTTGTTGTCCTGCTCTAGCTTTTCCATTTCCACTTTATTTCTCAAATGTGGGGACCAGAACTGCATATAGTGTTCAAGGTGCAGATATGCTCTGCGTTTGCACAGAAGTATAATGATGTTTTATGTTCCTTTCCTAGGCATTCCTACCATTTTTAATTCATTTTTGACAGCTACTCTGTTGCTTCTGCTTTGAGAGTTCTGCACACTGTTGTTGCCCAGGCTGCATCTCAGCCGGCCATTTCTCACTCTTGCTCGTGGCCTGAGCTCTGCCAGCTACTCTTGCCTCACCAGAATTTCCTTTTTCCTCTTGCTTCTCCCTTTTTATGCTTCCACTATATCTGGAAGAGCTTCCTTCCTCCAGTGTTCCTACCCACCTTGATCTCCAAATTCCTGCCAAAGATTCGCACTACAAAGCCCTTCAAAAGCATCTGCTCTTTCTTCTCTTATCTAGCGTACCAGCAGACAGGCAACTTTCTAATGCGCTAGAAGGAAAAAATGCCTTTAAGATTTGTGCCAAGCTCACAGAAATGTAAATTCACATATGTATATCCAATCCACTCTTCTTTCTTCTCCTTTCCTCTTCACCATCTGTCTTCTAGTCTGGTTTCTGTGTGCATTAACGTATAATTTTACACTAGTGCAGATAATTCCAAGTTTAGCCCCAGTTTGCAGTGTTTAAAAGTGTCTCATGTTAATGGGACTTAATCTCATCACAGTGTGGGTAAAAGCTCAAGGAAAGTAGTATTGCAAATTTGAAAGAAACAGTTTAGGGAAGTCTGGGGCCTCGTGTATTCCTGTCTGGGAGTTTTTGGACAGAATTCACTCAGATGATCTGTGTAACTTATGCATAATAAGTCTGATGTTTCTTGTCTGTCTGGGACCCGCTGCACCACTGATGCACAGATGTACGGTGTGTTTGCCTTCCAGACGCGCTTGGTCGTACATAGACTCTGCGCGCAGCGAACACACACACGCGAGCTCAGAGACACACCAAGTGCCTTGTGTTTGCTTCTTACGTTGTACATTAGGTCTGCACATACGCCTTGCTCCAGCGTTGTCCTGGATGAGCTGGAACCTGCCCTAGGGTACCTTCCTGCACAAGTCCTACTATCTCTGTATGTTTTAAATCCAGCAAGGGTGGTTAGTACAAGGGAACTCGGTGCCTACAGCAGTATGAACTGTAGCTGCCATATCCATGTTTTAGATGATTACCCTGACTCCCTAAAAAAGCGAAGTCCCTCATATTTTCAGTTTAAGTGGGAGGCTGTGGGCTCCACACCTTTGGAAAACTGGGACTTGGGTTGAGGTGCTCCCATATGGACTCTGGAAGTTGGTCTGCACTGGGGATACATATCCTGCCGATGGGGTGAGTGGGGCAGGATAAATGTGCTACTCCCACCACTGTCCTCCTCTACCAGCAAGTCTAGCGGTGGGGCAGTTTCAAAGGTCAGCAGCGTTTTGGGCCCCTGACTGTGGCAGTGCTAGCAAGAACTGTCATCAAGGTCATGTCATTAGATTTAAGCCTACAGATGGGATTCACAGAAAAATACCAAAAGTCTTCCTCTAATGTATAGCTCCGTGCTGTGTCCTTTGGAATAAATCTGTTAGCTGATCATTGAATTAAATCAAACTAAATTAGAAATGGATTAATGCTGCAGAGGTCTAGTCTGAGACTTGTTAGACTCGGTTTTAGTGCTCTGCATCAGCTTTCCTGCGTGATCTTGGGCAAGTCACTTAGCTTATCTGTGAGAAGCGCACATGGTTGCTGCAAGGTTAAATTCCGTAAAGATGCATGAGGTCCTCTTGGGTATATGTTACCGGGCTTAAATAAAGGCTGAAGATGAAATGAATGAAATGGGCCCTTCTTTGCTGGCCCTTTATCTGTCCCAAATGATTTTTATGGTTGTGGCTGGAAAAAAGCAGACACTTAAAAATTCGCTTATAACTAAATCTCACTAAAATACTTTCATAAGCTGTATCTGAATAAATGAGGTTCCATTTAAATTATCAGCAGTTGAATCTTATGTTAGTTATTATATTGACAGAATGATCTGCTTCTGTAGTAGAAGTGGCTCAGAGCCTTTCTGTCGATTAAAAAAAGAAAAGGGGACAGAAACGATCAGTTACCCCTGCTGCCAGGAGAAGGAAGTATGAGGGCTGGGGTGTGGGTGGACAAACGCTTAATCAATCAATTTCTCTCTCTCTCTCTCTCTCTCTCTCTCTCTCTCTCTCTCTCTCTCTCTCTCTCTGTTTTTCTAAGAGTTTGAACTAATCAGTGTTAACCAACACTGAAACATCTAAATCATAAATGTCTTCAGCTACTGCACGATTCCCAACAAACAGACTGCAGATTGTTGTGCCTTAGCTATCCACCGCTGCAGTGTGCCATGCCTAGCATTCATCTCATGCATAACCCCTTCTCACAGCTTTTGCAGGTTTAACAAAATTCCCATCTGCGGTAGCTCCCTTTCAAGATAACTTTAAGCAGAATATGAAATTGTGGCAAGAAATCCAAGGACCAGTGAGGCAGCCTGCAAGCTCGTCCTTCTCCCGTGGCCCCCCAGGAGCCGAGACTCCCGCTTTCCGCTATTGTGAGACTTAATCCCTTAGTGTTCCTCACTGCTTTACCTTCTATATAGCCGCTAAGCACACAGGGACTGAAAAGTTAGATGCATGCTCAAAAGGATGAATAGCAATGGATCAAACTGTTTTAGTTCTTTTGCAAGTGCTGTTACGAAAAAATAGCTGATTGCTTTTTATTTGAAAAATAACTGTGATACTTCAATTCACCTGAAAGTCAATCTGGCATTTCTGGAAAATTTCCTCCTTTTCAGATCAAGGGCAGATGGGGGGAAAAAAGCAAATTCCTGACTTCACACCCTAACTAGAAATCAATATAAGGGTAGTTCTCAATGCTGTTCCTTGACTGCTGGCTGTAGATATGGCTCTATGCTGATTAAGGGTGCCTGCTGTAAATGCCTAGCTGGAATTTTACAGCACTTCAACTGAGAGTTTTTTCAATGCCAAGATTTATCTTAGAGGAAAGCAAAGCAACATTTTATTGTTGTGGTTTGATAACTTTCTTCTGTGCAAATAACCCTAGAATAAGCAAATCTTGTAGCCTAGGATGCAATGTGGGTTTTTTGTGCATTTTTTTTTCTTTTTTGATTGGCTGGAAGTGGCTTGGCGGTTACTAAATTAAAGTGACTTCCTAGGATTTCTCTTTGCTACAAGGGAGTGAGTCAGGAACAGTCTTTTGGAGCTGAAGTGTTGCTAAAACCTTATTATTACTGAGATTCGTCACAAGAAATGTTACCATCTATCAACACAAGTGCGATTCAGTTCCATCAGGCTTTGCTCTGGGGGTGAGTGGGTCAGAGTCACCTCTGCTTATGGGCCAGAAGATGTTTTGAACAGTAGTGGTAAATGAATGCATTGGTCAAACTGTTGGTATATGTAGAAACTAGCTGTAGACAGTCCTGAAAGACCTGAATCTTTGAACTCTTGTGATGTATAGTAAGTATAAGGCTCCATGTGCCTTCTTTTAAGGATGTTTGGTAATCATAGGACTGTTTGGCCAGAAGTTTGCTAGGCAGTTTGTCTTATTTCAGCCCTCCCCTTCTCCATGCTGCGTATAATCTAGGTTTAAACAAACAAGATAATGTGCCAAAGATAAGTTTCAGTATTTATTTGGAGCTGTTTTATGAATGATTAAAGATTCCTTTGTTTTATTTAAAATTTTGAAGGAGACAAATATGCGAAGAGTATAAAAGTTTGAGGGGAATGGAGTTCATATTCTGAGAGGAAACTCTGCACTGATACTGGTTTTCATAATAGACATGTCTAGGATTAGTTTGTTCTTTGAAACAAAGTGGTGATGATTATTCCAAATGCTGAAAGTTCTGTTTTGTCTTGCACTTTTTGATACTTTTCTATATTTTACCTTTGAAACTCCTGTTTTTGTTTTTTTTTTTTACTTTAAATCTTTAAGTTGTTTTTAACATGCTTGCAGTGAAAACAGGTCCTGTAGAGAAAGGGTTTTCTTTGAGAGTTATCTAACCAGCATAGCTTTCTCTAAACTGGAATTTTTCATAAAATCTCTATTTTCCCCTTTTGAGAACCTCCTGTGGACGTAAGTGCTGAACAGGATGAGATGTTTCCTTCATTGCTGAAAAATCTTAATTTGCAATATTCTAGTTCAAGGTTCTTGAATTTATGAACTGTCTGGTGCAGCTGTGCTTGCTGTCATCTGTGGGACTTACTCTTAGGAGTTTTGAGCAAATGTGCATAGACAGGGGCCAGCCATTCACTCCTGTTTTGAGAGATCTGTGAATTGTAAAGCTGGCTCTTGTTGTCCTACAAATATTAAGCTGCATGGGAGATTTAGGTATTTATCTATATTTCATGTCTATTGAAAAACAGCAGAGAGCAGTCAAGTGGGTTGCCTGAAGTCACCCAGCCTGACAAAGTTGGGAATAGGTTTCCTGGCTCCAAGTACTGTACTTTAAACTACAAGATTAGTCTTTCTTGAAAAGGATAATCTGTATGTTCAAAGAAGGCTTTATAAAGCTCCCATTAACCCTGGTGCTGTACCTAGTGAGGAATCTAATTTATGTTCTGGCAAATGAAAGCAGTTTCAAAGACCTTAGTGCTGCAGGTCACTGTTAGACCTTCAAGGTCTGTTGCCACCAGTTTAATTTTTCTCCCGCTTGGATTCTCCTCTGTCCATCGTTTCTAAGAAAGGGAGAGAAAACTGTACTCCTGAGGAAAGATTTCCAGAGACATCAAGTTGCAGCTAACTGAGAACAAGGTCCACGTGTGTGTTTTGCTATGCTTAGTTAATATACAGAATGGCCGATGTTCCTATTTCTTCCTTAAAAGAACTGGAGAGAGAGAGAAAGGGAGAGAGACCTTCTGGCAAAGCTCTTTTTATTGCATTTTATCACTTAGTGAAGATCTGAAGATCTGAATTCCGGTAGCCAGTGACTGGAAATGTCCTTTCAAACTAAAATGTTGAACTTTTGAGTTTACCCCTGAGTCCTAGGGCTACCTTATCTAAACATGCTGTAGAGAGGAAAAATTTTCCAGTTTTATTCCATTATCTACACAGAACAGCATTTGTATTAGCGAAGCAGCAGTACATCATTCCCAGCATTGTTTTCACCCAAAGATTGCAAGTGTTATACAGGGTTGGGTAAAAATTATCCAACTTTGTTGGGGGAGGGGGAGAATTTAGCTCTCATCACTGAATACATGAAGTGAGAATAAAAGCCAGGGCTTTCCCAATCCCATACTGCAATAAATAACACTTTTACAAGCTGGTTATATAATTATCTGTTACTGTTTTTCCTGCTTCAGGCAGATAACTATTTCGTGTAACTGAAACGTTTTGTGCAGATCTTCTGATAATCCAGTGTCATCATTTGTTCACTGATTTGCAGAATCAAAGCTGGCTATTAAAGTTTACAAGATGCAACAGACCTTTTTTCAATTTTTAGAATATAATGAAACAAACTTTTTTTTTACTCTGGATGGGAGGGAGGACTTAGGACGAGGGGGAAGGTACTCTGAAATAATGTCTGTGGAACAAATGTTACAGCAGTAGACTTAGTTTCCTCTGTGTCTGGGCAATATTTTATTGTTCCTCTTTAAAATTATGACCCTGTTTATAATACATGTTTTACTGCCACAGTTAGCATTAACATTTACAGACATTATTATTATTATTAACATTAGTAATAATTTGCAGTTTCTGGCAAATAACTATTATTGCGGAAATAGCTAAATGTTTATAGCAACCTGTGAATTTAGTGGCTATAAAGACAGTATGAAGTCCAGCTATAGGAGAATTCCCCTATGGAGTGTATATTGAAGAAGATAGTCTGTGCACTGGAAAGATTGAGACCTAGAAACACTTTTATCACCTTTGCTGTTGAGCAGTGTTGCCAGATGTGGAATAAAACACGGAGTGTCCATTTCCCAAACCCACGGAGGGCTTTATATCATTTCCCATAGCGCGCACAAACGCAGGCTGAGCTCTGGCCAGACTCGGGTGGATGTGGTGGTTCACTGCCGGGTCTGGCCAAGAGGCATTCGCCAGGACGGTTCACTGATTGCCTTTGCGTTAAATGTCAAGTCACTCGGAGCATGTCACAAAAAAGCTTTGTTTTTCTAACCAGACCCTTCTCCCTGCTAAATTTCCCCCAGCTGCGATTCGAGGAATGTGAATTCCTGCGAGGTTCCTGCTTCTTCTCTCAGCTGCTCCGCGCGCCCGCAGCAGCCGGTGCCGTCACTAGGCAACATTGTTGAGTCCTGTTTGGCCTCTTTTTTTTTCTTTTTTCCTTTTTCTTTTTTGTTCTCCGACTAGCATCCTGTGGCAGATGACAGCTCAGCGGAGCAGGGCAGGTCCGCGTGCTCGGCAGGAAAGCTGAGCAAGCGTGGGATTGCAGTTGGGAGTGGGAGGCCAGCCCGGGAACGCGTGCGGGATGTGCACTGGATAGCGGCCGCGGTGGGACGGATGCTCTGAGCTCCTACTCGGCTTCAAAAGCTCTGGGGCACTTTCACACATATCCAATGAAATACAGATTTTTGGACTGGATTTGAAGGTAGGGTTTAAGAGTACTGGAAGACATAACTTCTCCTCAGATTTATTTTGGCGTTGGCTCCTGCAGCAACATGTGTTATGATGATGGCTAAGATAGAGCTGTGTGAAGAACTGTGACTCTCACGTTTCAATATTTGACCGACTTAAAACACCATTTCCTGTGACAAGCCTATACCCTAGCGTATATACCTCTCATTAATATGGTAGCATCTGTGTTTCCTATAAAATATAATAATAGGAAACCTGTGTGAAAGCCATCAGTTTTGCACTGAAGTAGTATGGCTGGACTGTGTAAGCTCGGGACAAATAGATTCTCACAGATAAGTAAGGGAAAGCTTTTGGCTCTCCAGAGTAGCGCAGAAGAAGATTTAAGAGAAGCACAACTAATAGGCTGCTTTTGTACTACAAACAGATAAGCAGCGGAATAGATCTGTGTTTTTAAAACTGTTTCTTAGATTTATTTGCAACTAAGCCTGTTGCAAACATGCAGTTCCTGCATCTGAGTGACTGGCTGACCATGTAATCAGGATTGATGCTGATAGGCATGTATTTTGTACTTTTCAGATTTTTCTTTGCTAAATTAAAAAATACACATATATACTGGAGCTTGGATTTCAGCATATCACCGCTGTGGAAATCATCTCTCGCCACATGCTGTGGGTAGAAATCTGTGGACTACCTGCATGTAACTCCAGGCTCTGTAGTTAGCTCTTCTTTTGTCTGACCCAGAGTGAGGGAGAAGGATTTTTAGTGCTGATAGCACTGTAAGACTCATCTCCCCGCTGAGTCACAAGCCAGGGTTTGTTTGTGATGGGGATGCTGTGGACTGCACTCCAGCGGGCGCAGCAGCTGAAGGGGGGTTAGAAGAATGGCTGGCTGGGGAGATCAGATTAAAGAGAAAAGCAAGGCTTTACGGCCTTTTTTATCTCAATGCATTTTACCGTTTCATCCTGCTTTTTCAGGCAAGGGTGAGCAGGAATTTTTCCCCATTCAAAAAGCCAGGCCTTCATTTTAGTTACAGGGGCAAAAGGGATATAATGGAATCACCTTAATTCTTCAAGGATGATCTGTGCTTTTTGTTTGTTTCGACACACACGAAGATAGTTTTTCATGACTCGCTTATCAAGCGGCAGCTAATAACACCCTGGAGGGAGGGGGGCAACGATACGAGTGCTGGAGAGTCGCTCTTCACTTTTACAAGAAGACTTTTCATGGTGCGAGTGTGAAACAGCTGCATAGCTTGAATGCCATGTTGCATCAGCAGCACATGATGGCAAAAAGTAAATCCAAGGAGTTTTGGACAGTATGAGAACTAGAAAAGTGGAAGTTGGCTTAGGCATGTCAGTCTGGATATATGGAGAACCGTGAAAATTCACTTTAAAAAGTTACTTCCCCAGTAAGTCTTGAAATCTTTGCAGAAACTTTAGCCAAGCAATCCGTTCCAGATTTTGGTGTTCATCCTGTCTTTGCCCTGTGCTCATGCTGAGCAGATGAGCGCAATGGCCAGACCTAAAATGAAGAGCATCTACAGTCTGATCTCATCCTCCCTTGCTGCCTTTGGCTGGAGAGGAGGAGGAGCTTTGAAATCGGATTATTACTTCGAGCCTCTTGGCTTTGGAGCTACAGACTGTTCACCACGTTGCCAATGGGCTTAAAGGCTTAGCAGAGCTCCCACTAGGTACCCAGGAAGCCTCTTACTGCAGAAGATGGTGACATCGCAGGATCAGCTGTTCTTTATTTATTGTGCAGCAGAATAGTCTGGGGAGGTACCATAACTAACCTAGTGATGTTGTTTCCCAAAACAACATCCAGGACAGGTAGCCGTGCTGATGCTATTCCTGCGTATGTGATTACACTTACCCAAGGAGCTATGTAAAACAGTTGCTAAAATTTTTAGCCTTCAGCTGCTGGTAGTATTTAGCCAGTAAATGAAAACACTAAATCCAGCATTTGTGGAGAGAGGGTCTGGGGGGGAGTTTTTTGCTTTCGTTTTGTTTTTATCATCAAGGTTCTACCGGCCTGGGGTTGTGAGAGCTCAAAAACGTGTAATGCTATTTATGCCGCATGGACTGCTCGCTTTCAGAACGGTCCCAATGGCTAGATACAACTAATGGTGAGCTAGCTTCTCACCACGTTCCTCATCCTGTCTTCCTGCTACCAAAAGGAAAAAAAAAAAAAAAGCCTGAAGCAGTAGACTCTACAAGTATTTTAATAATCTTGAATACATCTGATATTCCATACAAGTGCTGCTAGCATGAGAGAATACTTCTAGGCAATAAATGATATCTTTCTTACAGGGAGGCAAAGAGGATGCAATTCAAAAACTTTGTTTCCTCTCATATTGTTGTGCTTGGAGGTTATTTTCAGCTAGAGTAGTTGAACTTGTGGCTTGGGCAGTAGTGGTCAGCCACTTTGTGGGAGTTTTTTGTCTTGTTTTTTTAAGGGCATGACCCCAGTACTTTGGCAGTAAAGGCATGGACCCCTGATTAGATGTTTAAACGCACTGGTGTTAAGCTTGCTTTTCTTAATTGCCTCTCACAGGCTTCTTGGAAGTCTTCCACTGGGTCTGCAAACTATAGGCTACAGACCATTGGTTCTGCTGAGGCTGAAATTTCTGTCCGTCTCCCATGTAAAGCCAGCTCAGTGCCCAGTGTGATGCTTGCCCCACTGCCAGCATAGCTGGCTTATGGGTAAATGGCATAGATTATCTGCTTTGAAGGAAGAGGGGATTATTTTGAAAGGGAGAAATGATCTTTTGGAGGGAAACAGTATGATCTCCAAGTGCCTTGGCTACTAATAAAATTGTTGAAAAAGAAGAAGTGGCAGTGGCCTCAAGTGTGACGTGTGTCCCCGGTGAGGATGATGGGTTTTTGTTAGTTTCTCCATCTGTAAAGTTGCTCTCTGTGTGGCTGTGTGCCTCTGCTTCCTTCACAGATCCTGTGAAGCTCCATTAAATGATTTTAAAATGCTTTGATGCTCTAGGAAGAAAGCTACTCTAGAGGAGCGAAGTATTAATGTCTTACTATTAAACAAACTAATCACTTGTTACTTCAAAGCTACAGATGTACCACTGTCCATCTGAAAAGGCTCTTTGCAGGGGCATGAAAGTATGAACCAGCAGCAGTTTTATATCTCTTAAGTGCTGACAATGCATAAAATTCATAACAAATGTGGTTCTTGTCCCAAATCACTTACACTGCAGACAAGATGAACTGGGTGGCTCAGAGGAGAGAAAGCGTTATCATCATCAGTGTGCTGCTATGGGGCATGAGAGAGACTAGATTGATCATTCTGAAATCTCTTTTCAATACAGTTTAGCCACCCAGCGTGAGCTGTTCATACTTGTTTGTATTACACAGCAGTGAAAAATTCCAGTTGGAGAGCATGCCTCCGTGTGCTGTGCAAACAGGGAAGGGTCTCTGTCCTAAGGGAGTGACAGAGACAGCAGCTTAATGTGGACGGGTACAGTGGTGTCAGAGCACCAGCAGGCTGGTGTTTGCCCAAAATCATTAAGCGCCTTGGTAGAGAGGCTAAAGAAGGATAAAACCAAAGTGTGTCTCCAAACCAAGCCTCAAATTCTAGCCTGATCAAAATCTTCATCAGTGCTGGAAAGAGTTTGTGTTTTCAAAACTGCTGGGATTGAACTAAACCAAGTTCAATGTTTGTGCAGCCCCTTTCGCAGCAGAAGGGAGCTGCTAGAGGAGAGGAAGGCTGAGGTTATCCATCGCACTGCCAGCACCGTGGGGGAGCACGGGGGATTTGTTCTTTGCAAATGGCAGTGATGTGGAGGCAACATGACAAATTCTCCATGGCTTTCTGTTTATAACCATCTCCTTAATATAAAGCTGTCATCTCACACCTCTGCTTAGCTCTGGAGTAACATTATGCCCCTATTTACAACGCGCTTGAAATAGCCTTCAAAGTCTGCGTGCAGAAAGTTAAGGGAGGGAGGTAGAGATTACGAGGTCTCTGAAGGCACTGACAGACATAAAGGACTGACCTGAAGAAACAGGAAAAGGGAAGACTTTTGCTGCTCTTGTATTTTTCCCCCTCCCCAAATCATATTTCTTTTCTAATGGGACAGCTTTTCTCTTCCCTCAAGTGTTTGTTCTCCCACCCCTTACCCTGCGCACACCAGTCTGACAGCTCACATAAGACCAAATGGACTGCTACAGCCCTGAGTGTTATTAAACAGCTTCATCTCATGCCCCTGAGGCTGCATAGGCTAGCTTGGCTCCCTCTGAGCCCCCAGTCCCCGGGCGGGGAGGTGCCCAAGAAGGTGTTTGCTTGAGAAGAGCTGCCGATTCGATCCCTGCTGCCAGGAGGACAGGGAGGGGATTCAGAATTACCTCTGGGCTTGTCTCTGTCTCTGTGGAGGAGTTGGGGTAGCATACTACCCTGTCTTGATAAGACACTCCAGTGTTTTACGGCTTCCTGAGCTTAAAAGGGCTCCCAGAGACTAACAGAAAGGCTGAGGTTGGAACGGACCTCTGGAGATCATCTAGTCCAGCCCCCTTGCTCAAGCAGGGTCACCTAGAGCAGTCTGCCCAGGGTAGTATGAAGGCTCTTGCAATGCTATCACCTGCAGGACTTTGGGGGAACAAGGACACGGGGAAGTTGGGAAAGAAGTGTGTAGCTGCAGCTGTGACCAGCCCCAGCACTGCGCAAATACCAGCCTGAATGGTGTTGCCAAGCTGTCCGTCAGGGATGGGGAGGCGCGAGGGACCAGAGTGCTCTGTGTGTGAGGCAGGGAGTGTAATCTCCTCTCAAATATTTGGATAATGGATGGTGTCTCCAACTAGCGACTAAAATTAGGAGATTGTGGCTCAGAGACTCTATCAGGATCAGGAGCCGTAACTTCTCTCTATGACTTATCTCAGCGATCTAAACCCACAGTTTTTTACGTTCCCAGAGTATCAGGAATACCTTAGGAGTGCCCTTAATTCCCTGGAATTGCCCTCCCTGCCTTTCACTCCACACTGGGCAGTTTCAGTAGGTGTTGTATTTTGAAAACTATTTGCTATGGTGACAGCAACCACAACCAGGGAGAGTGTGGCACTGGGCTGCAGAAAGCAGTCTCTGGCTGCTGGGTGGGTTCATCGTTTTTTAGGCGTGGTAAGTACATCTTAAAGACACTACACAGACAAGCTTAGCATGTGGGCTGACAGAGTAACCAGCCTGTGGTAGTTGAATGCTATCACCTCAGCTTTGGGACCGTATCCCACTAAGATAACCAGCTTCGCTCTTGGATTTATTTGGAAATGACTGGATATATTCTACCATACAATCTGACAGGCTGAGTAGGAGGATTAATAATTTAAGTTAGCTCACTTCTGACTGTAGTTTGGAAATGGACTTCTGAGGGCATCATTTTTTTCTGCTAAATCTGAGTGGAGTGCTGCTGTTCACCTGTGGCTCTAGTTTTCCCATCCTCTTTACCAAGCAGCTACGGGGTGGCCCATTGTATCAAAACCTCTCGTTTTTCATTGCGTTGACTTTTTCTGGATGAATTGGCTGGATATGCTTTGCAACTGAAAGAAAGATGCTGCACTTTCCTCTGTGGTATGCATGGAAGAGGAGTGGTGGTCACTCCCGGAGTCCCTGCATACTGCTGGGTTTAGCTGCTTCTGCTCATAGCTGAGGGGACAGCTGGATATTTAACAGAGGGGGGAGCGGGAGCTCTTAGCCAGAGACGGGAAGCACATGCACCAGCATCAGGAAGCACTAGGATAAATGGTGGTTTTTTGGAAGTATTTCAGAGCTGTGGTTATCTTCATGTCTTCCTGCCCCATCTAAGTGAACTGTATTTCTCTTTAGCTTTCCAGAAGGCATGAATTTGCCAGACTCCTGCCCAAGTATCTTTTATCATTATTATCGTTATCTAGGAGTGGAAAAGAATGTCCTGAATTTAGTGACAGCATTGAAATTTCCACCGATGGGTTGGGGCTGGCTCAGCACGGCCCACCAGTAGCTCTCAGCGTTCTCCTAAAATCCTCTGCCAAAGCCTGTTGAGTCACTTCAGAGTATCGCAATGGAAAGCTGCTAACAGCCGCAGTATAGAAATAGAGCTGAAGGGATTGGGTTATTAGACTGATGGCTAACTTGGACAGGGCTTAGCTGTGCTTAAACTGGTTATGTCCATCACCGTCGGTTATACGTGATTCAGCTTTGCGGCACTGAGGAAGCCCTGGTGCTGCAGTCTCATACCTCAGCAGCGCAGCCTGCCCACGCACTGCCCTCGCACCTGCTGGGCTCATCCGCTGGTTTGTAGGCCACCTTGTTAAAGGAGGGCCCCAAACCTGGTGGTGCCGCCGTCCAAGCAGATAGCTTGCTGGTGGCTGACCTATGAGTTTCCGTATTTGAAAAAGCCACTGTGTACAACGATACCCCTGTGTTTCCTTCATTATCTTTGCACTGATGTCGGCAATTTGTTTCATCTTTGCTGTCATGTTTGTGGACTCATTTTTTTGCTTTTCCCTGGTGAGCTGATAGTCTTTTCTCTCAAAAATCTGGGCAGATACTAAAAAGTTGCATGCTTCGGGGCTTGGGCACCAGCTGTGCACTTGTGTGCTGTCACGGAGTAGTGAAGTAGCATTTGCAAAGAGTTGCAAGTAATAGCGGGGTTTAATATATATTCACAGTTGTTTTGTGGGAGTAGTTGAGCAGCGCTCATTTCCGACTCGAGCCTTTATCGCCTTCAGCGGTGCACTGAAATGGTTAACAATAATCGCCCACTTTTCCGGCATGGGGCGTCCCAGCGCTTCCATGCCGGCTATTTTCGCCGGGAGCGTGGTGGGGCCGGTGGGTGCCCCCTGGCCCGGGCTGGCCAGCCCTGCTGCGGGCCAGCACTCCTGCTGGGCGAGGTGGTCGCCCCTTCTCCATCCACGCCCCTTCTCCATCCACGCCACCGCGCACTGCTTCCCAACAGCCATTGCAGGACTCAGAGGGGATTTAGTCCGGGGCTGGGGGCAGGGAAAGACGTTAAACAGGCTTTTCCCTAATGAGGTGTGACGCCAGCTGGAGAGGGGGAGAATCCTGCTTTTCTCCTGTCTGTTGCTCTCTCCAGCTACAGGAGGAGGAGGAGGAGGAGATGTGTCCCCCGCCTCCCCGCTTTCCTCTGCTGATTTGCTGCCTCTTCTGTTTCCTTTCTGTTGTCCCCAAAGCGTTTTGGCAAGGTTCAGATTTCTGCGCTCACAGCTCAGTGCTCAAAGAGAAAGGGGGAAAAACAAAAGGGTTGCAGGCGTGGGGGGGGGATGGTGGCGGCGAGGCCGCCGAGGAGGTGCACGGCGCCCTACCCGGACCGGGGCGCGCGGCAGCGGGCGCCCAGGGGCAGCGCTTGCTGTGAGAAACAGGCTGCCTTTTTTTTTTTCCCCCCCTTTTTTTGGATTGTGGCATTTCTCCTAGGAGCATCTCGTGGCACGTGCCGCTCCGGCGCCTCTCTGCTCCAACGCGCCCTTCACTCAAGTGCCGCGCGGCTTCGCAGGCCGCGGCATGAGGCTCGGAGAAGCAAGGATTCTTCTTCCCTTCTTAAAAATGTGTGTTGGAGGATGCGGTGGAAACACAAGAGGATCCTAATTCTTTGTTCGTGGTCCCGAGATGTTAAAATGTGCGTCTTGTCCTCCTAATACCTGCCTCTTCCACGTCTCCCATGGCGCCCCAGGCATGGTGTGGGAAAACTCCAGCATTTAGATGTTTTGGGGCAGAAAGCCAGGCAATCTGCCTGGATAGAAAATTGTGGACCTCGAGGATTTAGATGTTTGGGAGCAGAAAGCCAGAGAATCTGCCTGGATAGAAAACTGTCATGTTAGGCTAGACAGGGCCAACAGACCCATCATGGGGAAGCTAAACCACCTCTCACTGCTCTTGTCCTATTCCAGGCAGCAACGGAAAAGAAGTGGGCAAGAACTTTATAGGGTAAAGTGCTGGTATCGTTTTTCAAGGCAAATAATCACAACAACACTTGGATTGTGCCTTAAACATAGCCTTGACACTGAGTGCGATGGATGGCAGGGACTGCACGCATGCACCAGCAGCACTGGGGAGCGGGTTGCAAATACGGGTCTACAGAGGGCCTGACAACCTCGCACCCACTAACGATGGGCCTTCGTTAGCCCCATGCAATGCCTGTGCTTGCTCATCCTGATGTGAGAGAGCGCCCCATAGCTCAGCATGCCCCTGGGCTACTGCAGCGACTCAACTTACGGGTGCACCTTGTGGGTCTAGGAGGGAGCGAGGGAGGTGGGAAAGTCCTGCACCAAGTATGTGGGGAGAGGCAGGTTGGCACGACCCTGCGCGTCCGTCCTGCTCGCGGGCCGGCACCTTGCCCAGCGCCCGAGGAATCCCCTGTATCTCCTCCACGAGCAACCTGTGAACTCCGAAAACATAAAAGGTCACCCCTGGGCTTGGAAAACAATCCTGGCAGATACCGGGCTATCTTGGCGGGTTGTGGCCACTGTTTAATGAGCGTTAGTCAAACAGCAGGCTGAAAAGGCTCATGGGAAGCAATTTAAATATTCCTTCATACAAAAGGCTGTCACATCCAAGCGAGGGCAGGCTGTTGACTGATGGCTTTAACGCACGAGGATACCAGGATACAGGGGATGAGGGAAAGGGAGAGGCTGAATGCAGGGTGGGGGGAAGGATACCCCAAGTCAGAGTCTCACTTTTTTCCCCCTTTATTCTGGGTCCTAACGTGTCATTTTTCACCAGCTGCAAGTTCACTGTGGTAACTTACCTGAAAAGCATCACATCAGGTAGATGACCACTAAAGTCCTTTAAAAATTAAGCAAGTCAACACCTGCAAAATATTAGCTGCTTACTGAGTGAATTCAGTTTTATGTATCTCATGACCTATTACTGTTATTAACTATTACTTTTTATATAGTGATGTTATCACTCCCTCCAAGATATGGCAAGCGATAACTCTAGTTTTTGTATTAACTTACCATTAAGCAAGGTAGTCAGCTAGAGGCCAGCACAGAGATTATTGGGACTTTTCCTAGTTCTGCAGTACGGTCACCATGTCAGGCTTTGGCTGCCTTTCTTTGCCTCAGTTTCCACATATAACAAATGTTTTTAATGTATACTTCACAGGGCAGGTGTCAGGCTTCTGCTTATGAAGCTCTCTGGATAACCATGCAAGAAATAAATAAGAGTAGTGTTGATAATGAAAATATGCCATTAATACCTTTCCAATAAAATACTACAAGCAGCATTTAATATGCAATCTATTATCAATAACTTTATTACTGCAGTTACCGCAGTCTAATAAAAAAGCACTTTCTCTTCTTTATTGGGTAAGTGCCAAAACGTTTATCCTTTATTCTCTGGCCATTAACCTTTATTCTCTAGCCATTAGCTTAGCCATTTGTATAACAGTCTGTTGAGTAACATTCAAGTAGGAATTTGTATTCAATCCATTATTTACTTTGAAACCCAAAAAAAATAGGTTCTTATGGCTATGTTATCTATCCATATTAAATCTTGTTAACTGCTGTATACTGCGATGATCACTCATATGGAAAGTGGATTTTCTTGCTGTGAGTGATTTTCTAGCTTATAAACACAACTTATCTTCAGTTAACCTAGTAACATTTTGAAAATAAAGCTTGAAATTGCCAGTCGAAAGACAGATACTTTCTCACAACATGTGCAAGATATGTATTAACTACTAATGTTTGGAAGTTTATCCTTTTTATGGATCCTGAAATAAGCTGTGATACTCTCCACTGTTCTGTCAAGGGTTGAGATCTTGGGTCAGGTCATGTGGCCTGACATCGCTCTATCTTGTCTCTCTCTCCTAGTGAAAAAAATGAAGAAAATCAAAATTCCTGGGGGAATTGGGGGGGGGGGGGGGAGTTGAGGCATTTGCTCTCTAGCTTTTTCACCATTTTCTGGCTACCATCTGAAATTGCTACTTCTCTGCCTGAGTGGCTTTTTGGGCCACACTTTCTGAGCGAGTCTTTTAAATGACCTCACCACTACCGCTGTTAGTGAATGGAGAACAAAAAAGCAGACTGAAACTCTTAATTCCTGCCCATCAGCTGAACATAGGAAAGGTCATGGGTTTCTTATTAAACTGTAGTATCTCAACCCCACCAAACCCTATTTTTCTGTTTCCAGACAAAAGCATTAGTCTTCTAGCTGGAGACTGTTGTTCAGTAAAAAGCCTTTCAAGGTCTTTCCATAAACTTTTGTGATGAAGAGGTAAGAGGAGGCAATTTTAGCGGAATCTGAGGGTGGGTGAGTTAAAAGTAAAAGGAAGAAGAAACAGTTTCAAATTTAATATTTTTATATTACTATTTTTAATAATGAGAAGGGTGTGGCGGACCCAGTGATGTTCTGCTGCTGTCAGGTACTTTAGGCTGCTTGGGTCTTTCTGTCCTAGTTAGCTAACAGGGTATTTTGAGGAATTAGTTTGATGGTTGGAATTTTTTTTTCTCTCCTTTCTGCTCATTAGGAACTGGAAGCTGCTCTTCACAGGGATGATGTGGAGTTTATCAGTGACCTGATCGCTTGCCTTCTTCAAGGTTGCTATCAGCGCAGGGATATCACGTGAGTAACCTCACTCTATGGTTTTAAGCGCTTTGCGAGGGGAGCTAATTAACACAGTCGCAGGGATGTTTCACAGCTTCAGAGTGATGACATGGAAGGGATCGGCAGTCACCAGCAATCAGGCCAAATTCTTCACTAAGTGGAAGGGAATTCCAGCTCCCCTCTGACTGAGTTGCGGGCTTTTAGTTTTACAGACCTGTTGTTAAGCAAACGTCTGTGGAAGAAAACATGGTGTTCAGATCCCATGCAAATCTAGTACTCTGCTGTAGCACTAACGCGTATAGAGAACATTCACATCTGCTGTTATGCTCTGCAGTCTATGTGATCAATTTAGTGGCATCACAGTAAGCATTTAAATCATCACATATGTCTTCAACATTTTTATGTGAGTTGCATAGAATAAAAATTGCTGCTCTGCAGCCACCTTACCTGCATGGAAGATCTGACTGCTTTACAGAGGGACATGCTGGGCAGCAGGAGTGGTAACAAATAATGTAATTATTTTCTTGGGAATAAGAGGAGCAATTGAATCAGTTGAGTTGTAAGATGTTGGAAAGGACTTTCAAATGTTCTCCTGAAGTTTCAGTACCCAGAAGCACTTTGTTAGTGTCCACCTAAGTAGCCTCCCAAACTGAAACATCTGTAAAACATCATTCTAGAGGACTGCTGCTCACACAGTGCAATGTGCTCCCAGTGATAACGAAAGCTCATTGTGGTGCTTTTTATTTGTCCTTCTCTTGTGAACCCTGCTAATAGCAAAGCATAATTGTGGAGATGGAGACATCTTGGTAACTGTTACTGTTGCTTAGAGGAGGTGTTAAGCAGTCCTGCTCTCTAAGATTCCCCTGTTGTGCAGAGGTTTAGGCTGGTGTGTTGGCATAACCATAGTGCTTGCACTGAAGGCTATATTTCTAATTAAGTGATGTTGTTCAACCAAACAAACTCTATACATGTGTGTGTGTTTGTGTATGTCTGTATATTTGTCATTTAAATGGGTTCTCTTGCATTTCTGGATTAACATTCAGCATGTGCAGGTGTCAGGAACCAGGCAGCTACACTGCATTTACTATCTCTGAATGAAACTGATGTGATGAGAAGTTTGATTGTAAAGTGACTGCAGTCGTATATACCTCCTTTATCTAAATATCCACAGAGCAATACCATCCTGCTTATAAATATGTAGCCAATTTATTTCTTCACACAGAAACACCAAAAAGTAGTGGTTTAAATGTTTTGCCCACCTTAACCAAGTCATCCTAGTAGAAGCAGTGGAAGACTTGTTACTGCGCATCTATTTTTCTCTGTACTGTGTGGTTTAGTTTTCAATGGCTTGAGCATTTTGGTGCCCAGACAAGAGGTGGCTCACAAGTGTAATAGATCCTACATCCTGAGGTTCTCCTAAACAGATCTAAGAGTGTCCGCCTAGCAGTTGCACTGTTTAATTGCCTCTATTTCTCAGCTGTTTTAATTTAAAAAAGATCAGGAATGAATCATGGGTGAGTCATTAGGCATTGGCAAGTTGTCTGTTGGGGAAGTTTACACATGTAGGCATGCGTATACACTCATGCACAGTTATATGACTCACCTGGCAGCTCCACAATGTGCAGTTACTCAGTGGTGTGTGTAGGTCCCAGTCTGTGCCTGTGTAAATACCATCTTGATTAGCACTGAGATGTAAAAGACGGAAGGAAGTAATGTCATTACAGAAGGAAGGGAGGGTAACACAGATGCATTTTTGTGTAGTGTAGTCAGGATGCATATACAGCATGGGTTGGTACCTATGTCGCTGTTAATGGTATGCCCATGCATTTTCGAGAGGTGCTGTAGGAACTGGAGGAGGACAAAGTCAAGCAGTGAAGTTGCGAGAACTTACACCTCACCTGAAGGGTGGTGCTAGGGAAAGCATGAGGTGCCTGAAGGAGAAATGGATGACTGGACAGTGAAAACTGTGGCCACCTAAGCAGTGGCTACTGTATAGGGGGACTAACTCATGGGTAGGGCAATGAGAAGAAAAGTATTTTCTGCGGAGGAAATAGGGAGAACAGCACAGCAGGAACTGTGTGGTGCAAATGGCTGAAGGGATAAATCAAGCAAACTGTCCGTAGATGCTGGGATTTTAGGTAGGTGGGTTCTTAAGTATTGCAGAGGAAGCAATAGGGAGGCTAGCTGGAAACAGAATGGTGCTACATGCAGGGGGATGGCACAAAGGAAGAAGCATCAAGAGTTAGTCTAGATATGGAAATCTGTAGATGAGTGTGGATAAAAATGATGGCTTGGATAGATTTCTCAGAAACAAACTTCCCCCGCCATTTGTTTCTTGCTTACAGAACCAGCCATGAAACATTCATCCAAAATAAATGTGTTTTTGAAAGCTAGTATTCTCATTGTTCCTATTTCTAATATGTGTTCCCTCTAGCCTGATTTCAAGCAGCATAGGCCTTTGCTGATGCACAGCTTTCCTGCTGTTCTTAATTTATCCCTCATTAATGGTAAGAAGTTGAACCTCTAATTGATTTTTGCTTGACTGTTCAGTGGTCAGAGATGTGCATATAGGAGAGGCACAATTTTTGTGGAAGATCAGTTTAGAGCCGGCTTCTTATGATGGGCCAGGGCTCCTTAGTGTTCTGTTGCAGGCAGGTTGAAGGTATCTGTCTTGCATGGAAAATGTCAGCAGTTTCTTGGACTATCACAGCTACAGCAGTGACATTCCTACAGCAACTTCTACAGCCATTTGTGATCTGCTTTCTTATGCCGAGCCTGGGCTGTTAATCTTGAGGCTATAAACTTTGCTCCCAGTTGTACCTCAGAGGGGAAGGTAGCTGTTCTCATCCTTGTTCTTGCGCTGGAGCTCTGTGGCCCAATCACAGGACACTGAATATAAACTTCATGTAAACTATAGTTTGCCTACCTCTCAGAAGAGTTTTGAGATTTTATTAGTTTTGTACAGTGTCTTACCTCTTTGATGGCCAAAATGTTATCTGTCTATGCTTTCTCACAGTCTGTCTGGGAGTAGGTTGTAGTTCTTGTCACATCTGTTTTGATGGCATGCAGAACTTACGACTGAGCTGGGTTGCCTGGCTTTAATCATGCATCATAAAGGGGTATAAAACTGTCACATACCTTTGCTAATTATAATGTGCTCTCCAGTAATTTGGGAAATGGAACCTAGCTGAGAGCCCTTCTAATACACAATTTAACATGCTCTAGTTTGATGTGCTTATTGGTATTTGAGAAAAATAAGATTATTAATTTTGTAGAGTTCCATGATTCTTGATTTTCAGGTAGAGCAGTGTGGTTTGCAACTTTGCCTTGGTTTTGATACTCTTTATGGCAGACTTTTTTAAAAGGAATTAAATACAAAAGAGAAATTGTTTTTTGCCTTGTTGGGTGGTTAAGGAGTCTTGACTGTAAATTTAGCACTTTGAGTTATGGATATTTGTGTTTAACTACCAAGATAACTTAATGGGATACCACATGACTGTCTCCAAATTGTTGTTTATCATAACCACAGCGGTTAGGAGCACCATTCATCGACCTAGATCTCATTGTGTTAAGCGTTGTAGAAGAAGAGAACAATAAAGGTGGTGGTCTGCATCTCTGTGATCTGGTAGTCTTCATTTTGTGATGGTCTTGTCTGGCACTGGGTGGTTAGAGCACTTGGCCACAGCAGTTTCTCTGTTCTTTCCTCTTTTTGTTCTGATCCAAGTAAATACCATTCTTAGTATTATATACCATGCATACCATATAACTACTAACAATGTAATAACTAATATCCTTGAAGATTTTTTTTGTGATCAGTTTTATGTTATAGGCATGGTTTGGTTTAGTGCCAACAAGCTTACCCATATATTTTTCCTGCCACAAGGTTTTGTGCAAAGACCTTGAAATGTCTGTTTTCTTTTAATGGTTTCAAAATGTGACTGCCTGGAAAGTGAGGGGTAACAAGGGAGAAAATTCTTAATAGAATATGGAGTACATGCAAAAAAAATTAAAGCAGTTTGAAAAAATACTCGTGCTCGCTTCAGAATCTGCTCTGATATAAATTGGGCAGCTGCATAATCCCTAGGGGCTGCCACTTTAATTCCAACAGGAAATGCGACTTGATGACTTGTATCAAGACAGGAAGATCAGAGCTGCAGCTAACAGCAAAGGCCACAGCAGGAGCCTTCTGCAGCTGTTTTTAAGTAAGAAGTGATGGTGTGACATAGATGGGTACATTCAACTAAAATAATCCAGAAGAGCTCCTGCTGTTCCACATTTCTTTAGGCGAAACTCATTCTTCCCTGCTCTGTTATTGCGTACTTACTACTTTTTTCATGTGATGGCATAACAAGTTTCAATGACTTTATCGTATTTTTCTTCAGGAGCTGTATGTTATTGTGTCTTGAAAAACATTTTAATCACTTTTTCTTACAACTTCTTTCACTTTTTATTTATTCAAGGTGGACAAAGGTGCCAGAAAGTGAGGAGGAACAAAAACAGTATCTCTGCTCTCGTCTATGCCCCATGAGACTCTTTTCTTTTTTCCCTTTTTCTTTTATCCCAAGAGATTGGTGCATCGCTCTAGCTAGAAACGATCTAATTGACTTCCCAGGCGTCACAGAAGGCATTTGCTGGCTTAGGAACCTCAACTTTTTTTATTATTATTTCTTCACTTAATGCCTTGGCATTTCTTTTTCCCTGGGTACATCATCTCTTTTGTCCCTGCCTTCAGCTCTTTCAGGATCTGTAAAATAACCTTGGAATCTTTGGCCTGTTGTTTGCACCTGTCTTTTTTGTTCTAATATGGGTGATAGGAGGACATTTTCTTCGCTCCTCCCTCCCCCCCAAGATTGTCTTAATTATTTTTCTCATGTCCTTCATTATGGCATTGAGAAATACTCCCAGTATGGTCTCTGAAGAACTATATTCCCTGCCTGTTGAATTGCCAGTTAAGAATACAGCCTCTGCTCTGGTTATTTTTTAATGCTTGTTCTCTAGTCGCTTATTTTAGCTCTTGTCCAAAAGAGATAAGAGAGAATCTGAAATCTTCTAACCCATTGGGGCAGAATGGCTGTTTTTGAGGACTATGTTTAATAGCTCCAAGTATTTCACTTCTTGCTTCTGCTTTGTCATGCTCATTCATCTTTGTTCTTTATTCTGCATGGACTGTGTCTTTAAAGCGCAATTTGGGGGTTACTCAGGCCTCATGTTTTGGGAAAGCGTCCACAATAAAATGCTTAAAGTTTTAAAATTGCCCTTCTGCACATGACTATGTGAGCTGTATCCTTTCAAGAACTGCTTTATTGTGGTCTTACCTAGGGAATAAAGTTGCAGGTCAGCTGGGATAGCTAGCAAACCAATGCCAAGTTTTCAGTCTCATAGATACTGTAATGAACCAAGCTGTGGAAATAACTAAACTAAGGTAGTATGACAATCTGAAGGGATTCAACAGTTCAGTCAGTGCATAACATCTGGGGCAGGTACTGTAAGCTCAGTCAAAGCACACCTGGGGAACAGCACCTTTGGGAAAGAGTTTAACAGCCGCCACTTACAATTGTGCCAGTGACCTTGGTTATAACAACTATTCCAATGGCTCAGTCACATATCACCTTGCTAACTCTGGATCGTATTCATGAATGCCAAGTGAATATCAACAAGATCAGCATTATTTACAGTCTGACTTATAACAAGTGCTGTCTTGCATACATCACAGAGATTGGTGTATGGCCTCTGGAATCAACCCAGTATCATCAGTGCAGGAGGTATCTTGAGGGGGCAAGGGAGATGAAGTGACTACTTTGCTCATCTTGAATCGAATATTAATATTTATTATAATAATAACCAAGCCATGCATGGTGAGCCTTTTAAAGGGTAAAAAGTGAAAATGAGGCAGCTGGCAGGTGTTGGGGAAGGAAGGATGAGATTACAGCAGTAAAATAACACGGTCATTCAGAGATTAATGAGTAGCACAGTGGAATAAAATTATAGAGTTCAAGTATAAATAAAGCTAAGTAAATGTCTTTGACTCTCAGATGGATAAAATGAATCTTTAAAGAAGAATTTGAGGAAAAGTTGGTAGCACATTCTGGAAGTACCATTCCATACGTGTGTGGTAGTGAATGAGGAATGCAAATAGTGGAAGAACAGACAGAGAGTGTGAAAGCTGTGCTGTTATTGCCAGGGCAGATGGATGAGAGACAAATAGATTGGATAACTGGAGAGAGGAAGTTATGCAAAACATTGACAGGGCGGAAGAGGTGGCTAATCTTGAAAGGATGAATAAAGCAGAGTAAATGAAGGGTCTTGGAGACTGCAATGATGTCATCTTGCTGCTGTCAGAATTTGAAATATGAAATGGACAGCTGTATTTTGAGCTCTTGATTTTGCAAATCAGATACTCCAAAGAGGAGGAAGAAAGCAATAATGAAGAAAACAGTTGAGAAAGCAAGTGAAAACATCTTCCGTTTAGACAAAAGGAAGAAGATAAAGAACACTGGGGAGAGAGGGGCAGGATGCATGAGTCCTCTCCATGTAAAACTTTTGCCCTGATTTTTGAGCCTTGCATTTCAAAATAGTGATGGTCCAAACCACTATGCAGGATTTCTGTTCCTGCACAGTTATTTTTGCAGGCCACCTCCAGAAACTTAGCCAGATTCTGAAACTGAACTTTGGCCCGGGAATATTGTAGAAGTTCAGAAATTATTTTCTTGGAGACTCTTTAGCTCCAGTGAGCTTGATGAACAGCCGGGCTGGGTGCTGGCCAGCTGCTAAGCTGCTACAATGATTTGGTGTGTCATATCAATCTCTATACTCAATCATGCATACTTTCTGTTTTATCTCATTTTACCTTCCATCCTTCCTCAGTTCCCTTCTGGTTCAACCAGCAAACAAAGGTAGTTGGAACCTTGGAGAAAAGAAGAGGAAAAAACCTGCTCTGAATCCAGTCCTCAAGGGACTTATTAGGACAGTGTATCTGTAAAAGCTTGTTCTTTTTACATTGTCCCAAGAAAGTCATAATCTGTGGGGTTCTAAGTAATGAACTTGCTAAGCTTTTTTTGCTTTAAGGCAACCTCAGGCTAGGTATTTTTTGCCTCAGAAGAGACTTTTTTCTTCCATATGAAGCATATTTTTCCATGAACAGTGAGGCAAATGAGGACTTGTTTCATATGGATTTGTGCCATAATACATGCTTGTCTCCTGTTTCCCCATCAGCATTAACACAGTAACTCTAGTTTCTTCCTCACAGTGCTCATCATCACTGCAATGCCCTAAGGTCCTCTCTACAGCCCCTGAACAATCAGAAGAGCTTATGGCGCCATATACTGTTGTGTTTCCTTATGGCTATGAATTGGGAGTATGCTTTCTGTTGATGGGCACTAGGAATAAACAATGCAGCATTAAGTTGGCTTCACTTGTTCTTAAAGGATCCAGGAATGAATAGTAAGTAATGATCCTTTCCCAGTCTGAACGTGGAGCACAGTGAACCTCTCCTATTTGCTCTGACAGAGTATGAGGTATGTATTTGGGGCTTTAAGTTGATTGCCTCTAACTCGTAGGGTAGATCTGCTTCTTCTCAGAAAGAACATCACCATCCAAAAACAGTAATAGAAAGAAAGAAGCACGTGGGTGAAAAACAGCTAGCCCAGATTAAAGCCTGGTCACATGCAGGTGGGGGTAACTTGTGAGAGAAGTGAAATGCCATCATGAATTGACCAAGGCCTTTGCTGTCTTATCAAGCCAGTTTAGAAGGTGAGAGTCATAGGTCCTTCGTCCTGGACCGTCCAGGAGGCTGCGTTCATCCATTGTGAAATGCAGGCTGGCATAGCTTGGTCTTTATTTCATCACCTCTGGAGTGGTTTGTTGTTGTTCATACACTGTGTGTGGCTGGTTGTCAAGGTCACACAACACAGAACCAGGAAAAGAACTGGATGTGTTGAAAGTCAAAGTATATGCACTGAGGCAGAGGAGGAGAGAGGCAAACAGTGACAAGAGCAGGGTGTGCAGCAGTGATCCTCACATGTAATTTTGTCTGCATGGCAGCAGTTTCCTTCTTTAAGGACTGCATGTCTATTCCAGGCCAGAAGGGTATGTACCTGCTACACACGCAATGTGCATGAATCGGTCTCCCTTAGCAGCACGCTTCAAGGCAGTAGCAGCAGCCTGCACCTTACCAGGCCTCTCACTCCATGCCACGATTGCCCAAATCCCACCCCCCCAACAGAGTTAGCTTTCCCCAACATACTTGTTTCCATCTTAAGCACCCAGATTCTTCTTTCTCCCTTTTTATTGTATCTAATAACCTGTAAATAGTTCTTGGGTTAGTTAATAAATAGCTCTAACACAGGGGTTTTTTGGGTTTTTTTTTTTTTTAATCCCTCAAGGGATTGCCTTTTGTTATTCAAAGCCCAAGGTACTTGACACAGAAGCGATGGAGAAGCCCCCAGGCTTCACTGTCTTGGCTATGGGATCATTATGCTTATAAGTGATTCCCATCCTCACTGTCTGATAAGCCTTGGGGAAGAACTTCCCAGAGAAGAATGCATCACTCCAAATTCCTGAGGAGCACTGGGAGGCATCCATCCATGCTGGGAGGCCTCCACCACTGGAGGAGTTAGTCTCTCACCTGCTGATCAAGGCCTTTCATGATCAACATTTCACCCCCCACACACCCCACCCCAGCCCCGCCTGGGGACCCTCCTGCCTTTGTCTGACTTCCTTTACGAGGCTGAAAAAACTCTGGCCTCCTCTCTAAGAAAGGAAGGCACCTCCCTTTGTAAAGTTGTGCTCCGAAAGGTCCAAGTCAGACACTTTTGTTTTGAGGCCCAAGAATTGCTCCTTAAGCTCTAAAACAGGCCCTGGGAACTGCTGTGTCTCAGATTTATTACCTCATGAGTATGTGTTCTGAGGAGAACCTTGGTTCTTTGCTTCAGTTGCATCCAAAAAGTGACATAATTTACTGATACCATTAAGTCTGTCAGTGTCATCAAGACTGCTGCCTGCTGATGTGCCTGTAAAGTCTCCAATTTGGCATCAGTACTGCTTAATCTTCTCTAGGTGATCTAATGTTTTACCAGGAGACCAGCTGTGCCCTATGGATTAATGCATTCTTTCTTCAGCTGGCTGTCCTACTCTGTACCTCTGTCTTGTGCACTGATATCACCAACTTCAGTATCGGTCGTAACTATGTCTCCTTGGCATTATCTTCCTGTCCTTCGGGACCAGTGTATGCTCCAGTGCCTTCAGTACACATCCTGGTGCTGCCTCTGAGACTCTGGACCTCCGTTCTGCCTCTTGCCATTCTGCCTTTGCCAGCAACTTCTGTTACCCATCTTCTGATTTTGAGCCTTGCAGAAAACTCTGCACTTAGGGTCTCAGGAGGTTCTTACTACTTTATCTTAGCATACCGTCAGGGAAAAATTCTTATTCCCACTCTAGGTGCAGGGGTAGATCTCATTGGACAGGGATGGATTGGGTTTCAACACTCCTCAGCTCTCCAGCCCTATTTATTAGTATGCTAGGGAGTTCATTGCTTAATGAAAGTCATTTTCCACAGCCAAGATTGCTGTCACCAATGTCATCATGTGGTAAGAGCTGACATATACATCTCCCTTGAGATAACACTTAGTATCACCTATCACCTTAATACAAAACTTTCCTCAGCCATTATACAGAGAAGTTTTCAACTCTATGATTAACTTATCATGGGGGCTTGGGATGAGATAACTTCTTTCCTTGGTCCTTTCCACCTTGGACATGATGTGTGATGGCATCAGCACTGGTACCTCCCTGTTCTGGTACTAGCTCTGCCTCTCTTTCTAGGCAAAGCTTCAGTAACTGATATTGCCTCTTTCTTGGGCTCCCTTGGCTTAACAGACTGATTCCTCAAGGCAGGAAAAGAGCAGCTGACCCTGCTGGGTCATGCAGCTTGTCTCCTTCTCCATGACTAATGGACTGTCCACCAAAGTGAGCATCCTGTCATTCAAAGACTTGTATTCTTCCTCTGTCAAATATTAGAAGACTTTTTTGGTAGCTGTTATTTTATAATATCCAGTGCTCTTTTCCAAGAATCTTTGCTCTCAGATCTTCACTCTCTGATAAAGGAGCAGAAACTCCTCATGCTTGACAAGCTCTCAAGTCTTCTTTCCGTTCAGACAGGCAGGATATGTGACAGACTGTCTTACTACGAGTTTCCTGGACATTCCTGTATCTTTTCCAGATGCACAGTATTTTAGAATTTCAGTCATATCTCAAGGAAATACGGTCTGTAATTTTAGGCAAGAAGAAAAAACAGCTGCAATATCATCTGCTTTCCTCCATGCCGGAGTTGTGGAGCATGTTGCAGCATGATGGTAGGAACATGCATACTAGTGGCTGATTACAGAGCTGGTTTCCTCTTTGAGTTTAAACCATTCTTTGCCGCTCTCATGGGTTGTACGTCACGCTGATGGCAACTGATTTGTTATTGTGCCCTTTGACTCATGGTTTCAGGGTAGTATCCTAAAGGTAAGATTGCATAAACTGTGAAGTACAGAGTGACTGTGAGGTTGGTGTGTTGACAAAGCTGGGCAAACGTGCTTAAGCGCATTTTTGGGGGAGCGTGGTCATCCTGAATCATTCCCAACAATATCTATGGAATATAGCATAATTACACTTAATTAACTGATATTAATGCGGTGTTGCAACTAAGGAAAAAGAAAATTCAAAAAACTGTCTCAATTCATCTCCTTTTTGCATTCATTCAGGGTAGATGTTCTTTTCTGTGCATCTATTTCTACCTTACTTCATGCTTTCACAAATATCTATAGCAATAATGTATGCTGACCAGTGTGATGTTTCACGATCTTTTAGAAAACTTTGTGTTTTTTTCCATTTTAACCCAGTTATCCAAACTATTGATTGGTCATTATCAGTTTTCACTCAAAAAGCAGCATCTGTAGTTGAGGGGGGAGAAGGGAGAGAGTCCTGTTTCTCTGTCCTTACTGTAACTCCAAAATCTTGTGCACATTGAGAGCACAAATCTTCCCTTGGAGCCTGTGCAGAGACTCACTGAGTTACAGAAAAAGGTTGAGATGGCAGTGAAAAACAAACAGGAAACTGTCATGTTTTAAGTTTTCTTTTATCCCTTTAATATTCTCTTAATCTGTCTAGGCAGTGATCTTATGCATTCTCCTGCTCCTAGGGAATTTCTCTTCCTATGCTACTATATGTCTTCAGCTGTTGTTTGGGATGTTTCTGGCTGCTCTGGTTTTATTGCTGCTCATATTCTTCTTTCTTCCCATCCCACTCCCTAATCAAACAACAAAAATATGCAGGCAGTCCTTGCTCCTACGTAAAAGTCAAATATGGCCCATCGCCGAGTGTGCCTGTAGTTCACCATATGCATCTTCCACATCCTCCAGGTACTGCATAATCCACCAGACTTGGCAAATCCCACCTCTCTTTTCTTTCGTGGTTTGCCTCTTCACACCAATTGGTTTCTGTCTCTGGCTTACTTGTCCAAATAGGCTGCTGCCCTCTTGAGAGGGGGAAATGGATGCCGGGCATCTGCTCCTTTGTTCCTGGTACTGCAGTTGGGGGGGGAAGGGGAGCAATAGAGAGGCAGATAAGGACAGCGGGGAGTGGCCATCGGTGCCTTCAGGTTATTCATTTCCTTCAACAAAAATTGCATTCACCTTCTCATGTGGAAGAAGCTGGGGTGGAGATACAATGTGCCTCTTTGTTGTCTCCTGCTACCTTGACGTATTAGAGGTACCACAACTGAATGGTAACACTCGTGGCCTCTCCTGCTGGTCCTGGGGATGGTGATGAAAATAGAGCAGCCATGGCTCACAGAAGGGTGCTTGGAGCTCCTGCAAGCAGGGAGATGGAAAACAACAGGACAGTTCAAAGTAACAGGTATGTGTGATTTCTCCTGCCGGTGCCGCCTTTCTCTCACACAGCCCAATTAACAGGGGTCACAGAGCACTGATTAGCTGCCTCTGCATTTTGTGAACATAAAGCAGTGAAAAATCCAGGGCGAATGGGGGAGAGAAGATCAAATAGCCACTTATCTCAGCCCTCCCGCCTGTCCCTGGCATTTGCCAGCCTAAGGGAAAAACCTTTCAGAACAGGCCAGTATGGGACAGTTTTATATCTGCTTCAGTATCTGTGCTGCTTTTCTGTCTTCTCTTAGCAAAACAACAGACAAGTGACTCCCAGCAGTTGTCATGTGGAGGGTGGTTGCTAGATAAAGGCAGAATCACAGGAAAAGCGTGGACCATAGGCAGCTAGGCAGCTGAGGAAAGTTAGAGCATGCCTTTTGCTGCTTTGACTTACGAGATGAGTTCAGTTCTTCCAACTGTTTTCTTTGGAAGAGTGGACCTGCAGCCTCGTGCTTCTCGTATGAAGAAGGAGTCTGTATAAGGTGTAGAGCAACCAGTATCGGCTCATGGCAGGCAAAAGGGTGTCCGTATCCAATTCATGAATTGGTTAGTGTGGCCTACTAGGGTTTGAAGAGCCCAAGCTGGAAACTTCCTTGGTTGTTCAGCGTTTCTGTCAGGGCTGTGGGGAGAAGTCTCCATGTGCAGTACTGGAGCCTCCCTGAAGGGTGAGCAGCTGTGGTGCCCTTGTGGTTTCCCCTTCTTCCTTTGTGCTCCCCTTTTTTGGGGGTAGCACAGTAATACTCCCACTTCAGCTGTCATATTCAGGTTAAGTGGCTGCACTTGCTTCTGTCAAGCCAGCACATGCTCCTGTGGTGTGATCCCTTATTAGACTAGACAGCCCACATCAGCTCTCCATTCTCTCCGTGTCCCTGGAGACACTGTCTCGCTCCATAGCTGTTCCTATTCTACTTCTCTGTGGGATACAGCATATCTGCCAGCTCCCCTTCCAGCTTCTCCAGTTTTTAGTGCATGGAAGATTGCTTGAGGTAAGATGAAGGAAGATGAGGAGCAAGACTGGAATATTCTTAGCTGCTGACAAACTTGGTTCTCTCAGCTATTTCTTTCCTCTCCTGAATATGAATGGTTTCAGAGCTCAGCTGGGAAGGCAGTAGATTCTCTAGCACCCAGCCGTGTAAATTAGATTTCCTTAGCAAGATCAAGCAGCCCTTCTGCTGGAGAACCTCCTGTCCTACCTCTGTGTTGCCATGTTGGAGGGAGGGTCCTAAATTACACCACTACCCTAATGTCTCCTCCTGCTATGTGGTCTGTTCAGTGTGCTCTTGGATGTTGTCTCAGTGCCACATTCAAGCTCTGGAGGCGTGTTGTGGGGCAGGTGGGTGGGTGGCAGGGAACAGGAATTGCTAGCTTGCTGAATTCACCCTGCTTTTCTCTACTTTTATGGAAAATGTGGGTGTATCTTTCAGGGGTGCGGAAACATCTAATCACTCATATTTCAGACTGCCAAATCCTGGGGTTAGACGAGACTGTTTTAGGGTAGAGCTGCTGCTATTTACCATTTACTAACCAAATCTTTTTTTTATGGTTTGAAGCAAAACCATGGATGTAAGGTAGAAAGAACATCTTCCCATGTGTAGAAGCATGAAGACAGACTAGTGTGCGCAGAGCTCTGTGCAGTCTGCACTCAGACTCTTGAAGCCTCTTTCTCCTTTCCTACACTGTCAATGCTCCTGAATGGCCACGCAGGGCAGAGCTGTTGTAGGTTTGGGTGGCATCTGCGTTCAGAAAACCAATTCTAGTTAAGAGTGGAGGATGAGAGGCGTGCCTATACAGGCCTTCACAACGGCCTTGTACTCCAGCAATTTCCGCTCTCTTTCAGATTCTGGAAGAGAGACTTCACACTGCAGCTTTGATCAGCCTAGTTTGATTTTTTTATTTTTCCCATTTTGTGGTCTCATTCAGGGTCCATTAACGTAAATGATCCTTCTTTTGTCCACAGCTCCTTGTAGATCAGCCAATATTCCCCAAGTGTGAGTCAGAAGAGGGCACTGAAGAGCAGGATGAGGCCAGGTGTTTATTTCCTCCATCACAAGGGCTCTGCCAGGGTCCATCCTTGCTGAGGTCTGTCACCGGGTTGGTGTGGCCAAGAGTTATTCCTTTCCTCAAGACTGTCCCTTCCTGGTATTCTTAAAGTCTGTCCCTGCAGGCAATGCAGGAAGCTGCTAGTTGGATTGGAAGCAAAATGTGTCTGTTAAAGCTTAAGGCCATGCATGATTCTTGGATCTCCAGCTCCCCAGTCATTTTGCTCTGCTGAAATGAAGTGTTTTGAGTAGAGGCCCTTCAAGGCACTTGTTGCCCTTGAGTCTCTGCCAGTCTGATTGCCCTGATGATGGGTTGGCCTGTGGTCTGAGGAATACATGTTTTGTGTTGGCTTGCATGTCTTCTGAGCAAGCTGCACTCAGAGGGCTTGGAAGGAAATCGGGAATATATCTATCCAACCTTTTTCTCCCCCACGGGAATAGTATCTTTTTTTTCCCCTGCACCATGCCTGACTTAGTTTCTCAGTAATGTAAATTGTTTGAAGCTAAAGTACAAGCTGGTCCATAAGCCTTCCTCCCCCACCTCAGATAAGAAAGCTCATTAATACAGTAAAAAAAAAAAAAAAAAAAAAGTCTCCATTGTTACATGAGAGCTCAAGGTCAGGCTGGTAGTAGTAACTCATATTGCTTCTAAGGTCAGCCTATGCTTTCTCTTTCTGACAAGCCATGATAGATTGATCATGGGGGCCGTTACGTTATTTTTTTCATCTGAAATAGGCTTTGCTTCTCCTGACCCTGCTAATGATGTTTGACTGAGGTCATCCCAGCAAACCCTGAATCCTTCCCATTACCTTCTAGAGGGTTTGCCTTTGTGCTGAAGCATTGTATGCTTGTTAAGAATTAAGCTTTCCTGATCTCTGCTATTGCAAAGAAGCTGTCTTCATTGGAGAGAGGAAAATATCTTGAATGCCATCTGTCAATTAATGCTCTCATTAACACCTGAGTGACTCCCAACACCAAGCTGGTGCCTTTTTGCCAATTCAGAACTTAAAAGGTGCCAGCCCATAAGGTGAAATATCTTCGGTCCATAAAATTAAGTCCATGATAAAATGCCTGTTCTGGTGAGACTTTTTTTTTTAACTAGAGAGATCACACAGGCCAAACACAGTTCTCTTCTGCACTGTGAATTACGTGCCCAAGAAATCTTTCTTCACTTATTACTGAGAACCTTACAAAGGCAATTATTGCCTATTATTTGCCTAATGCTTGCTGAGGGAATCCAAGTCTTTTTCAGCTTTTAAAGCTTCTACCAACTAGAAGCATCACTTCTATTATTTTTCTTACTGGCTAACTTCGTAAAAGGAACTACGAGAATAATTATACTCCTATTTAAATAGTCTTTGAGGGAAGGGTTGAGCTCTCCTGGTCTTGTTTTCCATTTTTCTCCTCACACTGCTCTGAAAGTCTCTTGGGTAGAAGGTGAAGGAGGTCTATTAATGTTCCTGCTCTCTGTCATCCTTTGCTTTTGTCAGGGTTCTTGGTTTTAATCTCCAGTACAGAACAATATACTATCTCGGACAAGACAGATCAGGCTTACCATCTTCCCAGCAGTTTTACTTAGAGTGTTCCAGTATTTACTCTACCGTTGCATTTTGTAAATTAAACGAAACAAGAGACTTAAAACACTGTCAACATGATAGGTATTCTAGCTAGTGGGTCCAGGCAATTATTTGGCATCTGAACTTTCAGAAGGCTTATCTGTGTGTGCCAGCAGTATCGGAGCATCACTGAAAGATTTTTGTCTCCGATATTTCCAACTTCTTATCCTAATGTTTCTTTTGATCCAATGTTTACTCTCTCAGGGTTGGGGCTTTTGTGCGTTTTGTCTTAGGTTTTTTGAGGGGAGCAGAGAGGGGAAGCTTGTAACAAAATTGGCAGCACTAAGCTGCATAGGGAAGTATGCTATGACAGTAATTCCATACTTGGGCCATGGCATCCTGCCTGCGGGAAGTGCAGATTGACATGGGGACTCTTTTACTGAATCAGTGTTTGGTTTTGCTTTTGTTTTTTTGGCTTGATTTTGTTTACAGTTTCCCAGCCAAGATTTGATGTACTTTGGAGACTTGAAAAATAAAAGCACAAGTGGCTCCTCTTCTTTTGGGCTTGAGCATAAAAACATAAATAAGTGTGTGTGTGTGTGTGTGTGTGTGTGTATACACACACACACATAGATAATGTATATATATGTTTGTAAATACATGCATGCGCACGTGCACACACACACACTTGCAGTCTTAACAGTCCTGGGTTTGCTCAGAAAGGATTTAACATTGAGGTCGCCCTCCGGCATGCCTGTGGACTCGGGGTCTATAGGTGCAGCTGTCTTCTCCCAAGCGTGCTCACTTGCAGCTCCAGATAAATTTTTCCATTTATCCCACGAGCCTTGTGAAATGCTCACGTGCTCCTGCCGAGGTCTCCAGAGGAGGTCCTCCAGGAGACTGCACACAGCGATGGCACGCAGGCACTGGGAAGGGGGCTCAGCTCATTCCAGGTGCCGGCCAAGCCTCTCACACGGAAGGAGGAGACCGGCACATTAAAACCCTGGGTGGTGGGGAAGGTGCATCTGAGTGTGCGGAAAGCTGCTGTGGAGACAGACTGACAAACTGGGATCACCAGGCGGGGGGAGGAGTCCTCAGCTCCCCTTTCCTGGAGCACAGAGAAACATCCCTCTTCTGGGAGGCAGCCGTGCGGCAGATGGTCGGGCTGCCATGCTCGGCTCTCGGGGGGTGTATAATTTCTCTGACGCTGATAATTTCTCTGGACGCTGATACCCATGTTGGGGAGGAGCCCCTCCTTCGACTTGGTCTCGTCTTCTTTATGCCCTGATTCTTTTGCAGCTGCTATTAAAGATCACAGACAACCTGAGCTGCAACGTTGTTAGTACTCTTGTGGATTGTCTGCTGTTGTTTCTCCCCTTTGACAGGGGTGTGCTAGATTACGCCCTTCCCCCCACGCCAGATTTCTTTTTATATATGGATGGGTCCACAGCATATGCTTAAAACTTCCAGCCACAGGTGTGATTCAGCTTGACCCCTTTCTAATCATTCCAGAAAGGTAGAGACTGCTGACGACAGCCTGGTGGTTTCAGAGCATACAGTTGAGGATGAGGTTCCGTGCATGCTTGCAGAAAAGAAATTATGTCACAGGGACATCCACATCATCCACCTGGGGATGTACCACTTAGATACACATGTATTTTTCCACCATCTCCCCACTGCGGCTATCCAAATTGTTTTCCATATCAGGTGGTGACTGTAGAGCAGGGGACCTTGTGACGAGTGAGGGAAACTTTGTCTTGATTTTGTGAAATTTTAATGGCACAGAGGCTAATGAAGTTGGGTTGGGGAGAAAAACTGTGTGTAGGAAGGGGGAAGCTTTACAGCTACAGAGTGTTCCCAGGGTGACCCTTCTGACCTCTTGTAGGTGATTGCTTTAATAGTTTTCCTTGTCTGGTGAGCTGTATGGAAGGTGCTTCTGCTGTATGGCATGGGGGCAGGGGTAGAAGAGTGAGATACAGTGACAATCGTCATGGCCCATGGTCCCAAATTCTTTTTTTTAGTTGTTACTAGGAGCCCTAATTTGCTCTCAGGGAAGAGTTAAAGACACTGGGAACTCTTTAATTTCCCCTCTGGATCTAGTGATTATTAATTCAGTGTGAAAAAGCTCTTCCGAAAATACCCAGTCCTTCTTAATCTCAGAAACTGAAAAGCCATGGCCCTTGCTAATAGTGGTACAAGATGACAGGAAAAGGGATTTTCCTTTGGATACATGCTCTGAAACAGAATGTATCCAAGTATAAATCCGTTCCAACTGGTGAATATCCGAATTTGTAGAGAAAGGGCATTGCTGAATTACCATTGCCTGTCAGTTGAGGGTCAGTGATGCTGAGAACATCAGAAGAGATATATCCATCTTCTTATCTCGGTAATCTCCTGCCGCCTTCTCACCTGGAAAAGGGTTTTCCGAGGTTCTCAGCTGCAGCAGATACGCTATAGGACTTACCACACCTGCAGGTGTATCACTGTCCTATTTGTTGAGTTGAGGAAGGGTTCGAGTCTTCGATTCTTGGATTTGGGTTTAATGGGTAACGCTAAATAAGTTGCAAGCATTTCTGCTTTGTCCGTGGAAAAACTCCAAGACCAGAGTTCTTACAGGTTGCAGCACTCCCTGCAGATTTTGTTTTGTGAACAAGGCAGTCTGCTTCAGAAACCTTTTGCAAAGGAAAGTTTAATAGAGACAGGCCAAGAGAGACTAAGCATAGGTGTGGCAGACAGGTTGAAGACTGGGACCCCGTATTTGTCTGGGAAAATGAGGCCAGCCCTCTTGAAGAGGGAAAATATAAATTGGCTAGGATTGAGAGTGATTGGGAATGCCTTGAGACATCCGGTTCCCATCTCTGGTTCTCATTTCTATCCTTATTCAAAGCGACAAATGCACAGTAGCTGTCTTTGAAAATTGATGGTGTAGGAGCTCAAAGTACTTTTGAGAACAGAGCTTGCGATGTATCGGACACTGAGCTGGATGGCAGAAATTTTTAGTGTTAGCCACTTATGTGAAAGTCAGACTTGAACCAAATTGGTTAAGTCAACAGAGCCAGTTCCCAAAAGGAATGTGAGTTATATTGGCAAAGATTTCAGATGATATTCTGGAATTGAGGGGCTTCCTGAATCAGGTTTTTTTTGAGGGCAGCTAAAATGGAAGATCGAGAAAAGTGAACTCATGCAAGTGGTAAGAGTATCTGTCTGATGCATGCCTTTCCCTTTTTTGTAGAAAGTTTTTTTGCCAGAAAAATAGGAATAGACAAAGCGCTGTAACTTATGTTGCTTCTTCCCGGTATCCTGTGTCACCGCTGTTTTCCAGGATCCTAGGAAAATTGTTTATTTGGTCAATTTTACTGGAAATGGCAGAGCCCGTATATCAGATCTGATCAGATAATCTGCCTTAAGCTCTGACAGAGTTTAAAGATGTTGAACTTGAGCTACTGGAATTTGGATGCTCTCCATCCCCTTCCATGATGGAAGAAGCATCTGATGATCAATACAGGTGTTGGCCTGCTTTCAGGAAAGGATACTCGTGTCATTATTTCTGTTCTAAAAGCTTTAGTCAAATCTTTCTTTTTTTTTCTAATTGATGACTTTAGTAAATACCTGATATTTAAGCTGTGTGTGATCAAATAGCACTTCTAAAAACAAAGAGTTAATAAAACAAATCTAGTATTGTGCTTTTTGCCAAATTGAAGTCCTTGCTGAAAGTTGGATTGGGTCCTGAGGTATATAATGAAGGTACTGTGGGAATGTACGGTAAGGAATGTAAGGTAGGTTGGCTCTGCATTCAGTACTTAGTAAAAAAAGGATAGTTTCTGTGGTTTTTACCCTAAAATTTGTACTTGAGACAACACGAATCATTTCATGAAACTGTCCTTCTTTATTGCGTTGACTGAAGATTTCAGATGTAAGGGTCTGTTTCAAGTTACATATGTTTGATTGCTGATATCAGTAGGGCAAAACATTGACACTTGGAAATGCTGATGTTTTGCTTGTGCCATGTGGAAAAGAACGAAGCTTGCAGGCTGCTGAAACCACTAGATTCACGTGCATTCAGGCACCTGTTGTTAAATACAATAGGGAGGCCGATAAAAGTCATCCAGTGAGAGGAGTTAGCTCTAGGAGGTCAGCTTTCATTTGACATGCAGAAAGAAACTGACTCAGAGAGAGTAATCTGCAGGGTGGTAGCATCAATCCCTCTCCATTCAGGAAGGAAGGGAAATGCTGCCAGGTGGATAGGGCTTGAGGAAATCATGTGTCATCTGCTCCTCAGTTCTTGCAGTCACTGTCCAGTCTTTTCCAAATGTCTGAAGCCCCCCTGTCTAATAGCTAACTTCTCGTTGACTTTTAAGAATCTTCCTGCGGTTAGATCATGCTCCTCTGTCTCTTCATTAAAAAATAATAGCTTCTGTAGCAGTTAGCAATTTCTCAGGCACATGCAATTCTGTAGTGCTGGCAAAGTTCCATTAATCATATAGAGTAATCCGTTTGTGCCAAAAACCTATCAAGTTGAGCTGCCTGTTTGAGGGATGGTGGGAATGTGTACCCAGTGGTGTTCTTCCAGGCATATGGACTTCTTCTGTTTGTAAGAATGGCTGGGTTCTGGGGACAGTGGGGCTCCCCCTTTTCTATGCTCAGGACACGATTCTAGCAGGTTGAGAGAGACTGGCAATGTAATCAGGAGTCTAAGCAATATAGGCTGTTCTTTAGGAAGTTCTGTTTGTAGGAATACGTGGTCTCACCATCCCTTCTCCATTCCCTTCCCTGAATTTTTCAGCAGTCAGAATAAGCTCTCCTTAAAATATAGATATGAGTTCTTTTAACCTTAAGGTTCATCAGCAGCCTAAGATGTGTCAGATAGGACAATTTATAATACTCATCAATACCAGATGAGGATAAGAAATGTATATGTTTCCTTGGGTTAGATGGTGAACTCCTGGCAAAGAAAGGGGTGCTTAGTGTGGCCCAGCTAGCAAGTGAAAAAGCTAATTTTAGCAGTAGTGTTTAAGAAGTGCTCAAGTGTTCAGCCTGAGCATCTGGGAGTGGAGAGTGTGCTCTGGGCTGAACACTATTTGTGGCTCTGGGCTGAACACTATTTGTGAGACACACTAGTGTTAGGAATGAGCCTTGCTGTGTAGCGGGGCCCAAGCTATGGTCTGCCAGCGTGGGCTGTGCGTATGTCCTGCCAGAAATACTGGTGGCAGAGCTGGAGAGAAGTGGCAGCAGCTTTGAGCTTGGAGGGAGAGGAGGATCGGGGCAGTGACAGGAGTATGGGAGGCAAGGAGACAGCAGCAGAGAGGATCATGTATCGAAAATTTTAGAGCTGACTGGGGCATAGAAGACTTCCTAAGAGGCAGAGGAAGGAGCAGGGCTTAGCAATGGCAGATGTGAGAAGTGAATGGAAAGTTGAAGAAGATAAGAGTCAACTGAAATGGAGAGAGGCAAATGGGATCAGGCTAGTCTGGTGCATTGCATCTTGGTGTTGTAAAGGGTCGATGCCTGTGGTGGTACAAGGTACTGCCCACTGTGATAAAAAGGGGATGGAATGGGATGAGATCATGTTTAGCCTGTTCTTTCAGCTTGAAACAAAATAATAGTAATACAGAGTCCTGTAAGCTGCATGTGTGTAACGTGAAATCCCACAGTGTTGCAACTAGAATATGGTGCTGGTAGGGGAGCTTGGAAACCTATAAGATACAGCGAACCACAGCCATCCTAGAGCACAGTTTTCCTTCAAGTGTTAACTGTCTCTGTGTTGTGCTTGTTTAGGTTGTCCCCATCATGTTAGGTGTTTCTGGCATGGTAAAACTACAGTGAATGTGGGGGGATTTGTTCTCTTGGCTAGATCACAGACGTTTCACAGCTACCTGGAGGACATCATCAACTACCGCTGGGAGCTGGAGGAAGGGAAACCCAACCCTCTGCGGGAGTCCACATTCCAGGAACTGCCCTTGCGCACCCGAGTTGAGATCCTGCACCGCCTCTGCGACTACAGGCTCGATGCAGACGATGTCTTTGACCTCCTCAAGGTGCTTTGAGCAGCAGGAATGGGGAAGGAGGAGATGGTGCAGCTGCAGGAGCTGGGATGGATTAAGAAATCTTCCTGGGGAGGGCAGAAGGGAGGGAAGTCAGTGTCCCACTTCCTTCCCAGGGTTGCGCTGTGGGTGGTGGACAGGCTGGGCATGGTGCAGGGGCATTGTGGGGTTTAGGTCACAGGTCAGAGGCATTTCAGCAGTGCCCATGTCCTGGTGGCCCTGTTCTGTCTTTTTCTCCTGATCCCTTCCTGATGTGTTGGTGACTAGAGCTCACCGTGCTCTTTCTGTTAAGTCGAAGAGTTGCGTGTCGTTCATGGTTTTTGAGGTGTGCTCTTGAAAAGCCAGGCCACTTTCCCCTATCATGAGTTTCACCCAGAGAGGCATGTTTTAAGGCCAAGTACTTGGTGGCAGTGCAGCATGTTGACAGTTTGTCCTCTCCTCCCCCACCCCGTCACTTGCGGAAGAGCCAAGGCAAGTGTGTGAGACTGATCTTGGGGCTCTTGTCCTCTGTAGATGTGTTTCTAACACAAGAGTCACTAAGTAAATTGGCTTCATCAGCTGCTCTTCCTCAGAAGACTGAATTTGGAGATGCTCCAACTGTAATGGCAGTGCTGTAGGAGCAGAGACTGTGTTGCTGAGGGATGGTGTGAGATGAAAGCATGGGGCTGAAGTGTACTGGGAGAGCTAGGGGAAGGGGGGGCGGGTTTCCAGGGTGCTTCTCAAGGCTGTGCATGACTGTCGCCAGCACTAATTAGACCTTCCCTGTCAAGAGCACCAAAGATGAAATGTTAAAACGAGAGAGGCCATTCAAATTAGAGATGCCAATCTAAAACCCTCCCTGGGCAGAGAGCGAATGTCGTCTTCCCTCTGGAGTCACATTTTCCCAGAACGGCCTGGAAGAGCAGCTGTGCTGCTGTTATGGCATGGTGGGAGGGAGGGAGGTGTTTGTGGAGGGGTGTCATCATGTTTTGTGTGACAATGTGGCTGCTTTTCAACTTGTCACCGTCTGGCTGGGTGCTCCCCATGGATGCAGGGCTTGGACGCTGACAGCCTCCGCGTGGAGCCGCTGGGCGAGGACAGCAGCGGTGCGCTGTACTGGTACTTCTATGGCACGCGGATGTACAAGGAGGATCCAGTGCAAGCGAAAACCAATGGGGAACTGGCTCCAGACAGGTAACAGCCCCCTCAAGTGCCTGCACTTCCCCTGTGTCTGGGTGCATGGGGAGAAGGGGGGCCTGTGCAGCCAGCCCGACTGGAAGGGACTCTCCGCCTGACTGCTGTTGTCACGGGGGGGAGCATGTGGCTGCAAAGGGGGGGCCTGAGAGAGGGCTGCGTCGGTGCAGGGTGAGACTGGAGTTGCCAAGCAGACTGCTAGCTGCCCCACGTTGTGCATTGTGTTAGAGCCAGTCTGCAGCCTTTGTGGCACCATGAGAACCTGCTGTGGAAACGATGCTGCCTGCCCCACCACATTCCTAGCTGTCTGCCCTGCACCATGCCGGCAGCTCCCAGATCAGGCTCCCAGCAAGAGGGAATCCCGCTTCTCCTTCCCTTCCTCCCTCCCTCCCTCTCCATCCTATTGCTGCTCTGATTTAATCCCTCCTTTGGTTTAGTTCCTAGCAGCTGTTTCAATTTCCCTACCCTTCTCTCTTCCTGCCAGCCACAATTCCCTTGCTCAGCAAATATTTCATGGTAGTTTTGTTGTTTTGCAGGGGATGTGGGGGGCAGACCAACACCCCAAATGTTCCTGGGAAAACAGGCAAGAGACGAGGGCGACCCCCAAAGCGGAAAAAACTGCTGGAGGAAAATCTGCTGAGGTATGGAAAGGTTGTTCCTGCAATAGTTGTAGAGTGCACATGTTCCCAGAGGGAAGTCTCTCTGATATTTCTTGCCTTTAACAATATAATGTACTTCTGGGGTTCCCCCAGTAAGTATGTATATCTCATGGAGCCATAATTTCAATGTATCTCTGAAATGAAGCAAGCTCAGACTTGGTAGGTGCTTTGATCACTCTCCAAAGAAAATTCTGACTGAGCTGGAAGCCAAGTTTGATGAAACAGTAGGTATCATTCTTCCCTCTGCCTGACTTCTGATGCAGTTCCTCTGTGCAGTGCTAGGGAATATGGTCCTGATAAAGAAGGCTTTCACTGTTTAGCACTTGAAGCCAAAATCCTGGCCACTTGAGCCAGTATAGATTTTGGGATACTTCCCATGAGAATCGAAATACCGTCCTTGCCAAACAGCAATCTACATACTTCACTTTTTAAAATGTTATGAAGCTATGATACATATATTGTGTGTGTGTGTTCTGCACACTGCTTTTTTATGGTTTTGCTGTGCACCAAATAATTTCTTTGTTCCCCATGCTTCTACCCAGAAATGGCTTCATTTCAGTCATGTTAAGTAATGTATTTATTATGTCACTCCTCTTTCTTTTTGGTAGGGAGAAGGCAGAAGAGAACTTGCTAATCCGTGAGACACAGATAAGAAATGGTAAAGAGGTTTTGTGGGGTCGGGGTTGATATGATCAGCTAACAAAGCTCTTAAATTATCAAAGCTTAGAGAGATGCGTTCCTCAGGAAAGGGAGAGTCTTTCTGTTAGTGGTTCCAGCAGAGTTTGGAAGAAGGGGTTAGCATTACAGGCTGCTTTACAGCTGGGAGCCTGGGTACCTACATGCTTCCTATCTTATCATGGATTAGTTTGGGATGAAGAAATGCAATGTATTGGGTTACACTAGGCCTTAGGGGCCCACCTACTCACTAGAGTTGATAGAAATGAATGGTCCTTGCTTCTCTGGGGATGAGGTGAATACAGGCCCCTGTTTGTAGTGGGAGCATTTTTTCTTTTGTACCAAACGCACTGGGAAGAGAGAGTAGGATTAGTGATGCCAAGATAGGGAAGAGGCCTTTGATTCTCCTCGCCTCTCTCTCCCGGTGGCTGTTGGGTGGCTAGACACGATCCTTTGTAGATGACTACTTGGGGATACCCACCTAAGGGTTAACGAAGCAAGCAGAAAAAGGGAGTTGGCAACATAATGTGAAACTGAGTCTGAGGGGGCTGGGATTCATTTGTCATACACGAGAATCCCTTGGCTTCCACATAACTCATGGGCTCAGCCTGCCCATTCCTCCACAATAAAAGGCAACTGGGGCATTGTCTTTCCCATGCCTCATTCTCTCCTTCCTTTGTGTTCAGATTTCCTGGCTGCTGCTCCGTAGTTTGGAGGCAAAGCTGAAGCTACACACATGAGACGCTGTGGGTTTTATCAGATCATTGTTTTCTAGTAAATTGCGTCACTTCAGCTGTGGAGTAATGTTCTGGCGGCACAAAGCAGTGCACTACTCCTGGTTGCTTTTGAAACAAGTCAGCCATAAGCAGCTGGCAAGGGAAGGGAAAAAGAAGGGGCAGATACTAGGGGCGGTGGGCAGGTAAGCTCTCCACCACAGATTTAGCTCCCGTAGCTTGAGGTGTTACAGCCCCTAGCTGTCTGCTGCCTCATCCTGCCAAAGGAGCATGGCCAGGTTGACAGAAATAAATGTGTGGCTGGTCCTTCACCATCTCAGTTAACAGTCCAGTACATTAACTTGAAACTGATGGCAGGTTAAGCTAATACACTAGCCTGTGACCTGGGTCTAGCACATATTTGCTCTGCGTCACTACTGCTGTGTGGAGGTTTCTGACGGAGGGCAGGTGGTTGGAGAGAGGCAGCAAGCTCTCAGATCTTACTGGAGCAATCTGGTAGCTCACGTGGCAGAGCCACCAGCAGCTCAAATCCACAAAGTGCCCAGGGTTGGGCTGAGAGAGAAGAGGACTCTGGGGAGTTTTCTCTATATTTTTCATAATAAATTTGCTTGAAAATGCAGTGAGAAGCTGCCAGTGGGGTGTGGGATCATTCATTTCTTTCCAGTAGCCAGTGGTTAGCATGCTTTTTCTTGAGGGAGCTGAGAATCCCTCAGCCTGAAGGGATTTGAACCAGCATCTTCCCCTCCCCGAAACTAGGCCGTAACCCTTTTGCTTAGAGGTTGTCCTGGGGCAAAAGCATGCAAGTTGCAACTGATGAGGCTTCTCAGCTCTGCATAAACATTTGTGCAACAGGAACCTCATTCTCCCTTTCCAGGTGGGTGTTCTAACCACCACGCTGGAGAGTCTTCCCTTCACAATTAATATTCAAATGTTTCACACAATGAGGAACAGCTCAGAATGCCTTGATAGTTAGGACATGCTTCAGAGCGGTGGGAAATCTGCTTCGGATTCAACTGTGGATCAAGCAGGGATGGGATGTGAACTTTTGGAACTTCCCCTTCATCTGGCAGCCCGATGAACCCAGTCCTTCACTTCCTCTTCTTTTCTTTCAAGTGCCTGCAAACAAAATGTTTCATTTGGGTAAAATGGAAGGTTTTATTCACCACAGTAAAGGTTTGCAGTGCTAAAAATTTGGCTTATTTCAAAATAACGTTTATTTTCAATGTTTTTATTCTGCTGCCAGACTAAAATAATCAGACATTTGCATTACCCTATGTTCTGCCTTGGATGACAGCCTCCATTACAAGGAACAAATTAAAACCTTTTCTCTGGTACCCTTTGATCATGCAAAGTGATGGAAAGCCATAACTGGGATGGAGGGTTGCTATAGGCATGTCACACTACCCATGTGTTGCAAAGTGCCACTGTTGCTTTTTTGCATATGTAATTGCTCTATGTCTTGGCATCTCTTTCAGTGTAAGTAGGGGAGGTAACAGAACTTCTCATGGATCAAGAGAGCTTTGGGTCTACAGCAATGCAGTTTTTCCTTTTCTGTACACTGACAGTGCTTTCCCTCACTGAGCATGTTCTGCATAACAGTAACCACTGGCAGTACCTTTTTTCTTTTCCCAAGCCATGATGATAGGAGAAGAGAAGGGATAGAGAAAAGTTGTTAGTCATAACTGTTGTGGAGATAACATTCTTTCGTGTTGTTGAAGGGTCCCAAGGGCCAGGCCGTGGGACATGGTGGCTGCTGTGTCAGACGGAAGAGGAGTGGAGGCAGGTCACAGAAAGCTTCAGAGAGAGGACTTCCCTTAGAGAGCGGCAGCTCTACAAACTCTTGAGTGAAGACTTCCTGCCGGAGATCTGCAACATGATTGCGCAGAAGGTGAGGAGACATGACATCCTGTTTACCTCTGTCTGACCACTTTCAAGAGCATGGACGTTTGCTGATTGAAGAAGCACTAAATCCAGGCAGCTGTCACTCCACCCTGCTCCCCGCTCCAGCCTGCAAGTGCCGTGGATACAGGGGCTGTTAAGCATTATGTGTGGGGAGAAAGACTCCCTGTCATGGAACGATAGGGCTTGAGTCAATATGTAGGGATCTGGTTCATGACTGCAAGCCGCATAAGTAGGAAGGCTGAATGGGTTACTGTCTTCAGCTATGTTCTTTTCCCTTTTCTGTTAGCAGGGAATCTCTGTCTGCTCTTGAACTGCTGCAATTTACAGCCTAGCTTTTCCATGCAAACTGCTAGCGATTTCACTTTACCTGCAGTTTCTCAGCTGGCTCTGCTGAAAGGGCAGTTGCTGCTTCAGCTGTCCTAGCTAAGTCTGCTTGAGATAGTAAGTCAGAGTCCTTAGACTTGTAGGGATATTGCCTGTCAAATGAATATTTTAAGGGGGGACAGATTTGGAACAGGATCCTCCTGATAGATGGCTTTGTACAATGAATGGGCTCTGCAGGCAGCGTGACGTTCTTGGATCGAGTTCAGTTTGTTTGTTTGCTACCCTTGTAAAGCTATTAGGGATTTCATGGTCACTTCTAGCCCCCAGAGTTTCTCCCGCCAGTGTCACCAATGTGCCCTAATTTCATCCACTCTCTTTTTCCTTCCCTCAACTCTCAACCCTGTTTCAGGAGAAGCGTCTGCAGCGGACAGAGTTTTCTCCCAGGTGGATGTCTGACCATCAGCCCATCAAACCAATCAAGCAGGAGGTGAGGGGGGGTGTGAGGGGGAGGACAACGGAGGGAGGCAAGAGCAGATGCCTCCTGGGGGAAAAAATAAACCACAGCATCGCTATTCAGTGGGAAGGAATCGTTTGAAAGTGCTTGTGCTGAAAGAGAGATGGGTGGTAATGCCTGTCAAATCCTCCTGACACTCAGGGTTTCTATGGCGAGCAGGGAGGTGCTGCCCTCTGGATCGCAGAGGTAACAGGCCTTGCCGCAAACTCTGGTGCAGCTGCATATGGAAATCTGTGCTCAGTCTGGGGAATTCCACTTCAATGAAAGTGCTCGCACATTTGAGGCAGTTCAAAGAAAAGTTGAAGAAGGATGAGAGGGCTAGAAGAACTGGCTTACAAAGGGAAATGACAGAAATTCAGCCAAGGGGAAAACGTGAGGCTGCAAACACATGAGGGTGTAGATAGTATGGAGAGAGAGAGAATGACTTGATGCAGCACAGAGCTGAATTAGGAGGGGATCAGATGGGAATGGAAGGCAAAATTTAAGCTGCCTAAAAAAAGGCTATCGGACGACAGTACTGCCAGCTAAAACGGCTCCTTCCTTGCCTCTTCACCCTCACTTCCTCTCTACCCCATCAGTGTAACAGCACTGTTGCTGGCAGGTCTGTGCAGTGAACCAGACCCTTGAAAATAACTGGAGTTAAATATAACTTTTTCCTTTGGTTGGGGTTATATTTAACATAGATCAATCTTCCTGTCCAGTTCACCACACAGCCCCCGACAGTCATGTTGGCGCAGCCAGGAGCATAGTACAGTAGATATGTGAGGGTCTTTGAAATGGCAACTGCTACCAAAAGAAATTGGTCAGGCAACACAGGATTAGCTTTGGAGAAAAAAAAAATTGGCCATGGCATAATCTCTCACTGGAGGTGTAATGAAAGCATAGTTGGCTGGTGCTTTGTCCCAGAATGCTGCCAAACCCTGGAAAATTAAACTGCAGGGAATATCCCACGTGAGCCAGGGTCAGAAGTTCCTGCAAAACAAAGGAGAAAGTGCAGTTCCCCACAATAAATATAATTACTTAGAATAGGTAAATAAAAGGAAGGAAGAGCCTCTCAGCATGCTGCAGATAAAAGCCTACAGAGAGGAAAATAAGACCCCAGCGATGGTCAGTGTGGGGCCAGAGGTGCTCTCTGCAAAGCCCACCATCCAGGAGGTGAGGGCACACGTGTTTGTTCGCAGGCAGCAGAAGTCCCCGAGGAGGAGGGGAGTGGGAAACACATGGAGCCTGAATGATGCTAATCAGTACCGCAGGTGCTCCAGGTCTGCTGCGGCAGAGGGCTGCTAATTGCTGCCTGTGGGCCGGTGAAACGTTTCCAGCAAGTGTGGGGCCCTCCCGGCGCCTGCTGTGCTGGGGTGCCAGTAAGCGGGAGGGCGGCGAATCTCTGGACGCGCGTGCAGGCTACCCAGCAGGACGCGGCAGTCAAAGTGCCACGGGGGAGCCGGAGAAGGTGCCAGCATGTCTGATGGCCTGTTTGCTGAGTGAGCAGCAGGCGAGTTTCAGGGGGAAAAAAAAAACCCTTGGTCTGGCTTAGGAGTGACCCCTTCTTGCCGACTCCACGTGTTAGATGCTGCTTCGGTCTGAGATATAACTGTTCCGTAGGCTCCTAATACTACAGGGGATTTCTCAACAGGTGGTTCAGATTAGCTCCTCATTAAAGAGCTGCCTGAGCAGCACCCTCATTAGGGCAGTGCTGAGGAAACTGGGGTGGGGAAGACTAGGAGGGTGAGGGGCTGGGGTGCCTGCTGTGACCACCCCTTCTGATCCTGAAGTTTGATACCCAGTGTCTAAAGAGCAAAGCAAAAGGAGAAATTTGGCCCTTTTGGAGTCTGGGAGAGAGGCAGTGATGTTATGTCCTGGAGTGCTCTCTGGTGGAGGGAAGGAGGCGGTGATGTTGCAGACTCAGGGAGGTTTCTTTTGTGCTAGTGGGGAGAAGCTGGAGAAAGGTCCCTTTGCCAGCTCTTGACTCAGGAAGGAAGTCTTATTTGTGTTGGCTTTTTGCTTTTGTCATTCTAGTAGGTGTCTGCTTCCAGCACATTTAGTAGGAGTTGATACTGTCTGCTTTTACTTATTTTTGTTGCTTTTCTTTTTTCAACTCTGAGATGAGCACCTGCAGCTCCAATGGGCTTTGGGGGGCACCAGGTATTAGATCCCTCTGCAAATCAGGCTGTTTCTGTGTCTTGAGTGTCTTGAAGAGTCATCCCAGCACTGCCACTGCCCTGCAAGTGCTGCAGGGAGCAAATGCAGTTGTGTCACGGGCATACACTGAGCTTGTGGTTTCTGTTTTTCGTGTTCTTCTCTTGCTACATCTCCTAGGATGATTGTCTCTCTTCTGGTTTAAAACTGTCTCATTGTTCTGTCACTGCCATATTTGTGGTGAGTTGATCTGGGATGTGCCCTGGGTTCCCTGTTATGCCATTTCTGCATAGGGTGCTCAATGCACCCAGCAGGCTCAGAGGGGTCCTGGAGTGAGTGCTGCCACTTGGATGTTGTGTTCACGTTTCTGTAGGATGTGAATGGTGGAAGCTGTATGAATCCAAGAACACAGAAGGTCTTACCGCTGCACCAGTATTTGCAGAAAATAGCGTGGCACCGCAGTCTGGCTTAGATCTACTGCCTGGAGAGTTGAAAGGCTGATGGTTGCGTCGTAAATAAAATCTGTGACATGCCAACTTCTGATGGCTGGTTCCTGCTCACCTTTTCTTCTTCCTACTTGCTGCAGAACCTTACTTTTTTGGTTCCTATTTTAAATTAAAAGTTGGACAAGAACGTTGGGGAAAACTGCCTGATGGTCAGGGTCAGACCTGAAAGTATGATGTTTGGAGTGCGTAAGTAGAAAGTAGGATGGATGGTAGAGCAAAATGAGAAAGAGATATTGAAGGAATCAAAAACAAAAATGTAGAATCCAGTTCTGTAAGCTCTTGACCTCTTGTACTTGGCATACTAGTTTTTAGTCCTAGGCATCCTGGTATTTGGATATTGATCAGTTGGAGGCAAGATCTGAGAAAGGCAACTAGAATGATTAGGGAGCTGGAAGGATTGCTTTATAAGGAAACATTTAACCTAATTACACAAACGCGGGAGTTTTGTTGAAGTGTCTGAGGAAGCCCGTAAATGCTGGAATGTGACTGAAGAAGAAGAGAATTTACGGTGGCCCAGAGGAGCATAACTAGGAATAATTAGATGGAATGAGGGGAAGAAAATTAACTTTAGACTGAATGTGAGGAAAAGCTGGCTGTCAAAGAGGAGTGTGGACTCACAGAGCGGTTTACCTAGAGAAGCAGTGGAAGTGTGAAGTACTAATATTTGGCAAAGATTTAAAAAGGAAAAGGTGAGATCATGCTGTGGGTTTTGCCTAGAAAAATGAATGCATAATAGGTGTTTTTGCAGCCCAGTCTGTCCCAGTGTGGAGGATATGGTCCTAATGTTGTGAATAATCCCATGGCCCTCTCTTGGGCTCCTCTCTGTACCTGTTGGTGACTGAAGAATAATTCTCCTAACATATTGTTGCTGCTGGGCGCAGGGAGATAATACATGGTGCTTGTCTCTGGAGAGCTGCAGTAGGAGATAGTTGGGCAGTGCCTTGGGGGAGAAGGGGAGGCAGAGGGGGAATGAATGTACAGTAAAATTAGACAACATTTCTGGGCATTTATCAAAACACCCTGAGGTTCCACTCCTAGGCAATGAAACAAGGACGAAAGAGTAATGTTGGTGCCAGATTTTTTCTGGGGATTAATAATGGGCCTGGGGAAGTTGATGGTCTGAGCAGCAGCCAAGGGACCCCAGCTGATTGCTAATCCTCAGGAAATGCCTTCTGTCTAAGTAGTGGTTGCTGGTTATTCCCTGAAAATGTAGGTGGAGAAAACTACAGACACATTGTTCTTTTCTGGTTGATATTCCCTGCTGATAAGATACATACAGACCTTGATCTCACAGAAGTCAGTGAGGTGGGAGTGGCTGGCAAATGACTGATTCTTTTGTCTTATAATTAAATTAAGCTAATAAAGGTAATTCCACAATACTGTATATATACCTTGCAATTTATTGGAGAAATAGGAGCAGGTGATTCCTGGTCTGGGAAGTCTGTGGTCTAAGTGGGATCAAACACACACTTACAGCCTGCTGGCGATAGGGAGACAAGGAAGTGGGGCAATAAAGGAACAGGCGTACTTGAAGGAGAAAATTGGTCAGGGGACCCAGCAGGAAAACTATCCAAACAAATGTGTAAAAGCCAGTTCAGGAGAGATTAGCACACAAAAATATGATGGGCCTTATTTTGCATAGGAAAAGAAAAGACTCCGAATGATACCTCGACTTAAGGCTGTACTAGTCTCTTTTCCTATCCTAAGTATTCTGTGTCTTATAGCAAAGCCAGATTTGGCAGAGTAGTCCTTTGTGCTCACCCTTGACAACGCTCAGGACTCAACTAGCTGGAAGGCATATAGGGGTTGTACAGGAGTGTCAACAGTCAGGATCCTTTGCTTGGAAGAAAAATCAACATGGTACATCCCTGGCAGGGTGGCAGTTTGTCTAACTAATCAGTTCTCCTTTTTTTTGTCCCTGGATCAATAGTGTTTCACTGCTTCACAAATAATTTTCCTTTACATTTTGTTTTTTCATCTGAGAAAACATATGTACAAGTCTTTTCTTTTTTCAGCCATTCATTGTAGCTATGTTTTAATATTTCTTCAAAGTAACCCTGCCTCTGCTCAGACTTGAATAAGCCAATGCATTACAGTTCTCTGCACCTTTTTATTACAGGTAAATCCGAATGTGCTCAGTTTGATGGAGAAGCAAAGGCGCAGGGAGGAAGAGGAGGAGCGCCAAATCCTTATAGCAGTACAAAAAAGAGAGCAAGAACAGCTGCTAAAGGAGGAGAGAAAGAGAGAGATGGAAGAGAAGGTCAAAGCAGTGGAAGGTATGTGCAGCCAGTGTGAACCAGAGGTGGGAGTCTTAAAGCCAAGCCTGAGATCTTGAATTAAGATCTTCCATTTGTGTTCTTCCACTGCCAGACATGCTAACAAGAATATCTTTTCTTGGACTTATCTCAGATAAGTTGGCCTTGCTGTCCTGAGTGTAGTCTCTTTTCCCTTGTCCGTCTGCTTCAGTGTTGGGTGGCTGTTCTCCAGTGTGCACTTCAACTATGTCTTCTTCCTCAAATCATGCCTGTTCTCTCCCTCTCCATAGCTTTATCTTTCTCCTGCTATTCATGTTGTTCCTCAGCTCCCATACGTCCTCTGTCTCCCCACTTGGGTCCTCACGGATTTCCCTGTGTGCAGGTTTAGTTGGCTTTGCTCGTGCTGAATAGCATTTGGTCCTTTTGACCTAATACGTGATGAAAGGAGGATTCCCTTTGGGCAGAAAGGGAAGGGAACAGTACACGAGTAGAAAAAGCCGTATTTTCATATTGCTACTGCCCTCATCAGATGGAGAACTAGGGGACTGGACTAACTAGAGCACAGGAAGGTGATAGCTTCAGGTTTCGGTCTTGTTTTTGTGGTTTTTGCACTGAACACTAACTTAAGCTGTTGTGCAAGAAACCCTGGTGTTGTGTTTAATATGTCATATTGACACACAGACACCAGGCATTCAGCCAGTACCTGTAGGCACTGGTATCAAAGAGCAGGCTTGTTCCTGACCACCACCTCTCCATCAGCCTCCTGTACAGGGATTCCTTTATGTGCTGTTCTTGCCACCATAACTGATGGGTTGTTGCAGTTCCAGGCAAATGCTAAACGTGTTCAGAAAACTGTTCTGGTAACGCATGGTGGTATCAGTGTTGTGAATCCTTAAATGGATAAAGAATCGGGGGGGGGGAAAAAAAGAAGTTCGTGCAAACCCTGTAAACTTTCCAAGACAAAACAGTCTGCTACCAGATGTTTGGTAGCAGGCCAGATGTTATCTAAGAATAGTTTCTTTCACCTGCTTACCTTTCTAACCTTTAGAAAATCCAGTTACTTGCTTGGCCTTCATATATTTCTGGTTGCCAGTCTTGGCTAATCTAATGCTTTAAACTCAGAATCATCCAGCTTCCAGATCTGCCACAGATATCTGATTCACCTTGGCAAACTGCGTATTCTCTGTGCTTTAGTTATCCATGTGTATAGACAAAATTAATTTTGAAGTTCCAGAGAAGCTGCGAAGGTAAATCTAGTATTCAGAGTTGCTCAGGTGTTGCTTTGGTGTCAGCCATGTCCATTTCTGGGTAAATATGATCACTACATCATCTGATGCAAATGCACCAGAGCCACTCAAAAAACTGGCATAGGATTGGAGTATTCTGTTTTAAGCCAATGTAGCATACGTTAGTGCTTTTCTTGGCAGAGATGCATTTATTTTGATTTGAACAGTTTATTTCAGTTTAAACTAAACTTGTCTCCATTCAATTTAGGCTAAGTCAAGAGAAGTCTGCTTTTAACATGGTGCAAAAGCTGTTTGGAAAGTTTATCTAAATGGCTGACTTGTTTAGTTAGATCACTGCAGTATTTTTCATCCCTAGAAACAGCAGCTATCCAGGTAAAACTTTGGCTTCTTCATCACCTTGTCTTATTGTCAAATATATCCTCCATTAGCATTTACTTTGACGTCAGTTCTCGTGATGAACAAAGAGTGATTTGAAAATGAATCATTTGTTAGACTTGTTGAAACTGGACATCTGCTGACAGAGGTTTTAGGGTAACAAAGATTTTTTTGTGTTTTGTGGTCTGTTTGGGGCTTAACATGAATTTTGTAAGGTATTCTGTAGAGGGAGGATGTGAAACACAGTGAAATGTTTGTGCTCCCCGATAAGATTTCATCAGCGCTTCACCTGTTTCTTAGTTTTGGACTGTATGTCTGTTTTTTGATCGTGTTCATCTTTTCAGTCTGGGATTTCACTTCCCCTCACTCCAATGCACGCCCCAGGTAGTGAGCTTCCTGTTGGGCCCATCTATACTTTCCTGAATTTATGAGTTAAAGCAGCTTTCTAGATTTCTACCAGAACAGCAGGTTAGAGTTTTCCAGTTCTCTTCCCAGATGCTGCTGTAACATTACCTCTCACACACATGACTTCCTAACTGTTTGTGGTACTTTTTAGGGCATTGGTTAGTTTTTGAAAGCTGGTGGGTAGGGCTCTACCTAGGCCAACAAGACAGTGAGCTCTGCCAGTTGTCATTTTAACGTGATACTTGCAGTGGCAGAGGGACCTGCCATTAACTCTAACTGTGCTTCAGCCTGGTAGTGTGGTAAGACTTCCCAGTTCCTGTCAGTTTACCCAGTCAGATCCTCAGCAGGTATTGGTGGCTTTCTAAAATCTACCTCATTGTCTTGGTTGCTGTTGCCATGAGATTTGCCTTTTGCCACCCAAATCATTGTTGCATGTTTTTCTCAGCTTCTCACATAGCCATCTATAAAAGTGTCATCTAATGATGTTAATTCTACCAAAGAAGCATGCAATATTGAATTGTGCTTTGACCAACTCTAATAATCTCTGCTAACTGCAGTTTTATGTTGTACTTCTCATCATTAAATGTTACAGTAGATGCTGACAGATGCTGTGAGCCAGCTTAGATGCGAGTCCTCTTCTCCCAACTTCAGTGCTACCCAGAGTGCTATAAAGGGAAATTTGGACTTTCTTTTACCAGTCTTTGACATATCTGGCCATGGACCACTCTGGAACTACCCACCCTGTAGCTATTCGTAAATAATATCCATCATCTTGTCAGAGCATGCTTTAGGAGGAAGGAATTTATTTGTGGAGTCAAACCACGGTTTGGAGTGATGCGACTGGTGGCCACGTCAGTGTGTTATTGCAACATCACTGGCTCCTTCCCAGAATAAAAATCCATTCCCTTTGTGGTGGGACACAAGGTGTGGCCATCAACTCCTCTGCAAGGAAGGAGTGTCTGTGGGTTTTTTCAATATCTACAGAAAAAGCTTGGAAGCCTTTAGAAGCAGAAGGCTTATGTGAGCTGTGACTGTCATGTATGAGTAAAGACTATAAAAGCATGCAGGTTGGGACACTTTGGAAATGCCCATTCTAGATTTCTTGCCCTTCTCCACCCAACCCCCACCCCACTTGCTTTTGACTGGCAGAGTGAGAAAGCATGTTAATCATATTCCACTGATACTGGTGCCTATTGAATCGTTAGCATTTTTCTGAGATGTAGCCTCTGTTAGAGGGTTACAGACAAGTCTCCCCAACTTTCTTTCATTCTGGATGTTCCCCTGGTGGGATCTGCTTTCTGGGGTTTAAATCCTATGACATCTCTTCTCTTGAGCTGTATTTCCGCAGAATTCTACTTCAGCAGAAAGTTAGTACAATTGCAGGGGTTTGGCAATTTAAATGAATTCAGATTTCCTATAAGAAAAAGGAAAAGAGGTTCATAAGAGCCCATAAACTTTCTATTATGAAGCAATCTGTTAGCCAGCTGTCTGTTTGCAAACTACAGGTTATATTACTAGCGTTGCTTCTTCCTGTCTCTTGCCTCTTAAACCAGAGCTGTCCCAGCAGCTCTCTTGGGTGGCAACTTGCTCCCTCTGGCTGCTGGCCGTGAAGGCCTCCCTGAACAACCTTTCCAAAGCTAGCGATAGTGACAGCAGATATTAGTGACCTCTGTTACTCATTGTCACCCATCTGGTAGAAGTACTTCACCCTTCCCTCTGCACTGCTTCTCACCCACTTCAGTGCAAAGCCAGCTGCCTTGGGTTCACCTGGCTGAGGAGTGCTATGCCCTTGTAGGGGGCACAGGAGTAGAGGCAAGCAGCTGAAGGGTGCTAATTTAACAAGCCAACTGTTTCCATAGTGCTGATCTGTGCCTTGAATGTCTCTCTTTGTACCACACCATGGGCAGGAATTTGTCTGGAAGCTGGCTGGGAGCAGCTGTATCACAGTAATGCTCCAAAATTGCTGATGGTAAGGTCAAGGGAAAGTGAAGAGGCACATTTTTTGTGCACTGTATTCTAAGCTCCTGTTTCTTTGCTGTTGCTACTTTTGCTGGAAGAATGAGAGTGTTTCACTGGAGTTCTTGAGAGTTACAGGAGCTACCTTAGTTTTCCCTGCAAGATATTGCTGACAAGGAGTGTTGAACTGCTTTCTGGCCTGTCTCCCCTCCCACTGCAGAACGGGCCAGGAGGAGGAAGCTTCGTGAAGAGCGGGCCTGGCTGCTGGCACAAGGGAAAGAGCTTCCCCCAGAGCTTTCCCACTTGGATCCCAGTTCCCCTACAAGGGAGGAGCGAAGGACCAAGGACCTGTGAGTATGCAGCTGGATATGCAGCATGCCCATATGCTGAAGCCTGTGCAGTGGGTAGGGGCAGAGAGGAGTACGGTCACTCACATGAATGAGGTAGAAGAGAGGTTGGAAAGCACTGAGGAGCAGGCTGAGAAACATCAGGGTTTGGTCCACACTAGAGGAGTGTTTGTGGTAAGGCCTGTTTGTTAACGTCATTTACACTCTGTTTGGGGTGGAAGGGAAGACGAGATAAGAGGGACATGGCTTATATGTCTTAAGTCTGCATATTCGCTGTTGCACTTCTCATTACAGCTTTGAACTGGACGATGAGTTCACAGCCATGTACAAAGGTTAGTTTTCCTACCCCAGCTTTCTGCTTTATACGAGTCTCTCGGAGTACAATAATCCCCTGGGCATCAGTGTGTAACATTTCACCTTTCTTTTGTTACTGCCAGTTCTAGATGTGGTAAAGGCTCACAAGGACTCCTGGCCTTTCTTGGAGCCTGTTGATGAATCGTATGCTCCAAACTACTACCAGATCATTAAGGTAGGGGAAGTGCTTCAGCCAGTTTGGCTGATGTTCCTTGTTGACTGGGATGCAGCTGTTTGGGTAATGTTTTGACGTTTTGTGGACTGTGTTACCCTCACAGTCAAACTGCACAACTCCAGTAGTCCGTTCTGGCCTACAAGCATAGGAAATGCAAGGCAAGAGGCTGCATCTCTTGAGAGCAGCCTCTGCTCACCATCCATCTCTGTGAGGAAGCTGTGCAACTTCCTGAGCCCCTCTGCTCTTGCTGTAAATGAAGAGAGCTTTTATTGTGTTGCAGGCCCCCATGGACATCTCCAGCATGGAGAAGAAGTTGAATGGAGGTCAGTACTGCACCAAGGAAGAATTTGTGGGCGATATGAAGACCATGTTCAGGAACTGTCTAAAATACAATGGTGAAGGCAGTGGTAAGAGTGCTAAGATAAGTTCATCTGTTTGCAGTGCTGACTCAAAACAAGCACTGATCTCTCCCTACTCAGCAGTACTTGTGCTTATTCTCTTTCAGGGTGTTTGTGAGAGGCAGGAGGAGAGACTAGGAGCTCTTTAGTTAATAAGACCTGGGGTTTCAGCCAGGTTTTTAGTACAGTTGTCATGCTGAATTGGGGCCTGGCATGTTAATGGACCCCCATGATGGTAGGTGGTGAAGGCAGAAGGTGCAAAGAGAGGGAAGTCTGTTTCTTTGTGAGCTCATTCCTTTGTGTGCTTTTGTGTGTCTGTGTGCTCCTTTGTCTCATAATATCTGAGTAACACAGACTTCATGGAGCATAGGAGCCTGGTTAGCCCACAATTTTTGTTGAATTACCACAAAAAAAGTGAGGAATGCACCAGGCATGTAGCCATTTGGATGGAAAATGTGGGGCTTAGATTCCCTGGCTATTGGGTGAACAGCATGAGTCTGCTAATGGGAAACCCTGATTTAATTGCTATGCCAATTAAAATTCTGCGTGTTGCTTAGGTAAGAAATCAATTCCCAGATGGTGGGTCATCACTGCAGGCTGTGTCTCAGCAGCACCACCCTGAAAGGGAAGGTCGTTAGAGCTACCCGGCTTGTCAGTGTGGGCCCCAAGCAAAAGCATTCCGGCACTGCCACAGGGAGAGCTGTGTTTTCTGAGGATCTTCTGGGTTAGTTCAGTGGAAACAACTGTGAAGTCATTTGTTTCAAGGCCTTGTCGTTAACACCTCTCACATGTCTTTTCCTTCTTATCCACTTCAATGAAAAGTATGAGCACCTCTGAGCAGAACTGTCCTGTGGAAATGACACACTGGGGACACTAGTATTTGTACTAGCTTTTGTGTCAGGGTCAGCAAGTGCTTTAGAAACTGCATATAGAGAAATCTTTGTTGATTTTTCCATTTTGTAGCATACAGTGGAGATTTGAACCAGTCCAAGAAAGGCCTTTGACCGTAATCAAATAGCATTGTGGGAAATTAACATTTCTTCTCTCAGCTCTCTGCTGGCTAACTGTGCAGGTCATGCATCTCTGCAAACAGAGGTGGTGTTTGTCATAGTGTAAATCTTGGCACTACTCTGGAACACTAGGTTAATGCTGACTGTGCAAATCGGGCCACTAATGCTGTTCTGTCATGCCTATGTGCCTCTGCTCCATTGGGGTTACTGAACAGATCTGATGCTGTGTTGCTTATTGAGTTTAAGAACATGAACAAAAACAAAAGTGGGTTAGTTACAAACAAAAGTATTTCTCAAAGAAATTTGTAGGAGCAGAAGATGTTTTATCTGGATGTGGACCATTAGAAATGAGGAAAGTCTGATGCTGTGTAATTGTTCCTCTCTGTAAAGCTCTCCCCCTGATGTTGCTGGGTTTTTTTGACTACAGAATATACCAAGATGGCCTACAACTTGGAGAGATGTTTCCACCGAGCAATGATGAAGCACTTCCCTGGGGAAGATGGAGACACAGATGAGGAGTTTTGGATCAGAGAGGACGGGAGGCGGGAGAAGAGGAGCCGGAGGACCGGCCGCTCCAGCACTGGCAGTGTTTGGACTCGGTCACGAGACCCAGAAGGACCAGGCAAGAGGCAGCAACGCCTGGAAAATGGAGGGAAACCCCCACCATATCGAGCTACTGCCAGGGCTCCTGCTTCCTCCTCCTCCTCCTCCTCCTCCTCCTCCTCCTCCTTCTCCTCTGCAGAGGACCCAAGTGGCAACCCAATGCAGCCTCCTCGGGAAGTGGGCCCTTCCAATGGGCGAGGTTTCCCTCGCCCGCTACAGTATGGCGGCATGCCCAGCCCTGTGCCGCATCCCGGCCAGATGGTAAGGAGTGGTTTCTGCTGTTTTGCACCAATCAGGCGTGTGGAGGGAGGTAGAAGAGAATATAACTGTCTTCTGCAGAATCCCCCACTGTGTGGCAAGAGTCTTTTTCAAGAGCTTGAGAGTCAAAACTTGTTTCTAGAACTTAAGCTTTTCAGCCCTTAGGTTTAAACTGATTCAGCTCAGTCTTCCCAGGTCTCCATGTAGCTTTCTGGGGGAAAAGAGGATTGGAAAGAATATACTCCATCTTAAGAGTAGCTGGGGCTAGAAAAGTAGCTACTTTTGTAGTGGGAGGCTGTTCCAGATCGATGCCTTGCTAGTTAGGAGCAGTCTTCTAACTTTTTGCGTGGCCAGCATGCACCCATGCATGCCTGGGCCAGCACTGTCCCCCACCTCTTTTCTCTCCTTGTTGAGTTACCCTATTATGCCTGTAAAGCAGTCACATTCCCTCTTTTAACCTCCATTTTATGATGCTGAACAAGCCAGTCTTCTTTTGTCTCAATTGTTTATGGCTGCCTGGTAACTTTGTGCCATCTGTGTGCTACTGCACTTCGTGCTTTGAGTATTTATAAAAGCAGTAAACAAAACTAAACACAAGGCCACCCTGGACTGCCGTAGTGACCTCTGTTTAGCCTGACATTTCTTCTCTGAGTGCCACCTGTTCTGCCTGCCCTACGGACTGTTCCTCACCCATCCTTTACTGTCTCTTCCATTTAACCAGTGACGTCTGGTGTCAGTGACGTGTGGCATGCTGTATCAGCTGCTCCTCAGAGATCCAGGCTACTCACTTTTTTTTAGGTGGAAGTCAAAATTATTAGAGCGACTCTTGTGATGCAAATAGTGGGAGCCAGCAGGAGAGGTGGAGCCAATAAGTATTTTGAAAGAAATTCAGCAGATTCCCCCGCCCCGCCCCCCACTCTGCTCACTTCCTGATGAACCCATACTCTTGAGGTCTGCTCCGCTCCTTGGAGCTAACCACTGCCCTCTCCAGTCTTCTTGTTTCCAACTAGTTAGGTGAGAGGTGAATATATCGAGGCCTGAGTGCAGGGATGTGTGGCTGGGATGTGAATGAGGGTGCCTTTTTGGTAGGGAGCTGTGCCATCCCATAGGAAAGGCCCCAGGTTTATCATGGTATCTCCAAAAAGCCTGTCCGCTTTTCTGTGAGGTTCCTTCAGTCCTAATTTCCCCTTATGTATAGCTGCTCTCTTGCTTTGTTTTGTCTCACAAGTGGTTTTATTTCTCCTCCTCACACCACCACCAGAGACCAGCCGTGCCAGGGACGTTTGGCCCTCTGCGTGGATCAGATCCAACTAAATTGTATGGCTCGCCGCGAGTACCAGAACCCCATCCTGGAGATCCGGTTCAGCAGCACCAGCACTTTGCCATGCAGGTAAAAGCTTTTGGAAATGCCACGGTCTGTTTTCATAAGAGGCCACACTGGTGGCATCACTTCTCCTAGGAATGGGCAGTTGGCACCTATCAGTCCTTTCCTGTTTCTTCCTGTGACTCTTGCAGTGTGACAGCTCTCATTAAAACCCACCCCTTCTCTCTCTCCCTCTCCCTCTCCCTCTCCCTCTCCCTCTCCCTCTTCCTCCCTCTCTCTCTCTCTCTCTCTCTCTCTCTCTCTCTCTCTCTCTCTTCCCCCCCCTCCCCCCCCCCCAGCCGGCTGTGGGACTGAACGAACACCGAGGTCATAGGTTGGCTACCCCCGAGAAGCAGGTGTGTGCAGGACCAACGCACGTCGCTGGCCTCGGCCCCCGGCCCGGAGCCCTGCAGCTCGGGCGGATGAGCGGCCCCCCTCCCGAAGCCATGTACCCGCCAGCGCAGTTCCAGCAGGGATTTCTTCCTCCGAGGCACAATGGGCCTCCCATGCGGCCACCGGAGAGCTCAGAGGTCCCCCCAGGCCACATGTACAGGCCCTACAAGTACCTGAACCGCGCGCACCCGGCCCTGTGGAACGGCAGCCACGGCGCTGCCGGCCAGGGCACCCTGGGGCCCGAGGAGAAACCCCCCCTGGGACCGGGGCCCTCTCTCCAGCCTCGTGCCCTGAGTCACATGATGGACCCCCGGGCCATAAGGCCACCTCTGCCTCCCAGCCAGTGGACTGAGCAATCAAATTTCCTACCTCATGGGGTTCCTCCCTCAGGATATATCAGACCACCTGGGAAAGCCACCGGTCAGCGGATGCCACAGCCACCAGCCTCTCTGTTTGGGGGGCCACCTCAGGTTCAAAGAGGGTGCCAGGGTGGAGACTCCATGATGGACAGTCCGGAGATGATTGCTATGCAGCAGTTGTCATCCCGCGTGTGCCCGCCGGGTGTGCCTTACCACCCTCGCCAGCCACCCCCCCCGCACCTCCCTGGCCCTTTTCCGCAGCTGGCTCACGTGGCGTCTGCCAATGTGCAGCCCCCGAAACCCATCGTGGGAAATGGGAACTCGCAGGAGCAGACCAGTCAGACCATGGAGCCGGAGAGCAACCAAGGTAACTCCTCTTCTACCGAGTTCATCTGCCAGGGCAGGGTAGCCTTCGTACTTTCCCTTTGCACTTTCCCTGCCCGTGTGCATTACCCACCTTGCCGTTGTTTGCTCCCACACATCTGCTACTCACCCTGCTACACAGCACTGTGTTTTCCTGTGCTCTGGTGGACCCTCTGCCCACTGATTGCCTCTTGCCAGAGAAAGGCATTGGCTGAAAGCCATCAAGAGGCTTCTCCTCTTGTTCTTGCTGCTGCCAGGATTCATTCAGGATCTGAACGGCGGATGCAGCTCCCTGAATCCTTGTGCTGTTCTGCGCGTGTTCATTGTGTGTACAGCAGCACCCCACAAACAGCCGCACATGTGCCTTAAGGAATGAGGAGCTGCACTGTAGGGCTGGAAGCTGCACCCAGCGTGTGTTGTGTGCCACTGAGGAGGAGGAGGGAGCACCCCCAGACCAGCTCTGTTGGGGAAAACATTCCTGCTCTTGGCCTTCAAACTCTTAGGGTCCCAAACTCAGTGGTGTTGCAGATGCACAAAAGCTTTCTCTGCAAACCTGGCTTTATTTGGACTAGCACCGCTAAAGTGGTGAAGTAGATGCCCTGACTTTCACACTTACCCTGAGTCTGTTTTAAACACTGGATGAGACTCAGCAACAAAACAAGTTTTATTCTAGAAGAGTTAAACGTTTGATTAAATAATTGTGGAGACATAGTTCTTAGGCATGTCTGGTTTGGGGGGGGGGGTTGTCTTGGGGGGGGTTGTTTTTTGCTTTTTTTACTCTGAATTGGAATATATTTTCTGCTTCAGCCATTGCTTAGGATTTTTCTAAGACTTTTTTGTTTGGCTGCCAGGGCACCAACAGTAGCCTGCCAAAGGTCTCTTCTGTCCCAGTTATACCTGGCAGTTATCAGACTGCCACTCAGAGCAAATGCAAGGCATAGTCTGTAATGCTTCTAGAGCTCAGTTGGAGTTGATATAAAAATTGAATCTGCAAGGAGTTAAGTCGGATTTTGGTGTATGTCAGTATGGCTTCTCCTCTGAAATGCACATGGGCCTCATGAGCTTAACATCTCAAAATCTTTTTGGAAGAGGAGTGCCAGGAAACCACTGAGCAGCCCTGTCAGTTTAGATAGGGTGTCATGTATGCCACCACAAGTTTCTTTCTAGTTGAATTTCATTCATTCTAGCTGGTAAACTAGTGATCAAAAAAGCCTTAAAAATAAAACAAACCTAGAGTAGAGATCAAAAAACCCCAGAGATCAAAAAAAAAAAAAAAATTTTTTTTCATTAATTCTAGCTGGTAAACTAGAGATCAAAAACCTTGTATCTTTTATCGATCCCTTGTGTGTCTTGCACTAAGAGGAAACTCTTTCCTTGTGTGGCATTGCTTAAAACTCATTATCATTTGACTGTGCTAGATATAGAACAGAGACTGGGGGAGGACTTTGAGTGATTACAGAGCAGAGTAGCTGCATCTCCAAATCACAGTTGGTCGAAATATGGCAGTGATTGGCTTTGCAGTATCTTGGTATGTGGTAGTGCTTTTGCCCAAGTTGTGGATAGGCAGGGTTTGTGGACCAGAAGGGGCAACACAGCCCAAAATCAAGCTGTCATTACCTGTGCTTCTTAGCTTGCTGTGATGTGGAGCCTGTGGTCTCTCCCCACTCTGCCTCTCCATTAGGCAGTCTCTGCACACTTGTGTGTCAGACCAAACCCACGTGTGCAATGTTGGTCTGGTGGAGGTGTTATTTACTGGTGGTTTGCAAACCATTGTGGGTCTGTATCTTAAGACAATCCTATGGATTCAGTCCACACGTGTCATCTTTCCAAGAAAGCTGTAACCTTATGAGCAATTTAAAGAGTTGTTTTAAAAGAACAAGCTATTAAAGGTTGCCTGACTTTGCAAAAACACAATTCAGGGTCCTTAAAGAACTCCAAAAGAAAGATTTTATGTCAGAAGTGGCAAGGAGGCCATAACCCCACAGAATCTGCCTAGCAGTTGTGTAGTGGCATACCCTGACAGCCCCATAGAGAAGTTTGAGTAGAGGATGGGTTATCAGAAACTTTGTAGTACTTATCTGGTCTTTGGTGAAAACACCTTCATGGTTTTAGAAAGTCACTGTCTTTCTCTTCCATTTTTACACAGTTAAGAAAGTGGGATGCTTTCTCCATCTGAATGGAGAATCAGGATTTGTCACACTGCTACCCGGCAAATTTTTGCTGGGGTCAGCAGCAAAGAGGATGTTAAGAGACTCAGAATGACAGAGGCTGCTGTCCTTCCTACCAAAAGCAGATATTGTGGGGTTATTTTGGTACATCTGGTTAAATTGACAAGAATTATTCTTTGGCAAATTTGCTTTGGGTGAGCATGATTAAGTACATGTATCTTGGGCAGGGAGGGCTGATTTCCGAAATTAGACCCAAGAGCAACTTTTTCCCTCTCTCATTCCAGTCGAGCCGCCCACCGGTGTGGACGAGAAGGCTCAGTGCATTGGCATTCCCGACAGGGCCTACGCCAAACTCCTACCTCATCCCAAAGCCCCGCTGTCCATGGAGTGCACCCGCCGCACCTTGCCCCCGGATGGGGAAGGAGATGGCTCCGGAGCGAAAAACGACCTGAAGGCAGCGCAGAGCAAGAGTGCATGGCCAGTGGACAGCACCTACGCCAGCCCAGGCACCCAGGGCTGCGTGAGGGACCTTGTGCCCACCTCTGAGAGAGGAGGGCTCATGCCTGAGAATGGGGCTGTGGTTGAAGGGCCCTCGGGCAGCACAGAGGGGAAGGGGCTAGCTGCCAACCTGCTGGAGAAGCCCCTCTGCGGTGGGGGGAAGGCTTTGCCCGATACAGCCGTGCCTTGTATGGGGCAGAGCACTGGCCTACCCAGCATGGATGCAGGCTCCGTGGGGGCTGCCCCAAACCAGTTCCACCCTCTCTACATGCCCAGTTTGGAATACCCAAATTCAGCCACACGTTACCACATCAATCCAGGCCTGCAAGGGTTTAGCCCTGTGATGGGTGGGAAGCCACCACCAGTGTCTCATCCGCAGCATTTTCCATCGCGAGGCTTCCAGCCAAGCAACACCCATCCTGGCGTCTTCCCCCGGTACCGCCCCCACCAGGGTGTGGCATACCCCTACCAGCCCCAGCCTCAACCTTCCTACCACCACTACCAGCGACCACCGTACTACACCTGTCCACAAGGCTACTCGGACTGGCAAAGGCCTCTCCATCCCCAGGCCAGTCCCAGTGGGCACCCGCCCACCCACCCACCCCTGGGCAGACCTCCTTTCTCCGACCGGGGGAATGTGAGCAGCTTGCAGGGCTGTGAGGCACTGAGCACTGCCCTGGCTTCTCCAAACCGCATGGATGTAGCGAGTGCCAAAGAGGTTTCTCCGAGTGACGGGCAGGATCTAGTGCCTGAAGATGAGAAGTCCGAAGAATCCCAGGAAAGGCCGGAGAGTCCCAAAGAGTTCCTTGATTTGGACAACCACAATGCAGCCACGAAGAGGCAAAGCTCGGTGGCAGCAGGAGAGTTCCTCTACGGAGCTCCCCCACCGCCCCTGGGTTCGGGCATGGGATTTGGCCCGTCAGCTTTCCCTCCCCATGGGGTAATGCTACAAACTGGCTCTCCTTATGCCTCCCGGCATCCCGCCAGTCATTTCCAGCCCCGGACGTACGGATCACCTGTGAATGCTCACCTGTCTCATCACCCAGCCCCTGGCCAGGCCAATGGCCTCTCTCAGGAGGGACCCCTGTATCGCTGCCGAGAGGAGAACATAGGCCATTTTCAGGCCTTGCTGATGGAGCAGAGAGGCAGTGGAGGTGGCATGGGGGGGCCACCCCAGGACTTGTATAGATCGTCGGGGTAAGATTGTGTTTTCGGCAAGAAGGTGAGGTGGGAGGCGGGTGACACCAGGGTGACAAGAAGTGTTGGATATCCTTGAAAGGCCCTGACTTGAAATTGGAGGAGCTGGCAGGCACTATTGAAAGGCTAACAGATTACTCATAGGCCTTTGGAGTAAGAGGACTCTCTTAGACCTTTCTACAAGCTGAAGAGTCTCATTGCAGCTCTTTAAAACAAGCAACATTAGCAATTGTGGAGAGTTTAATCTGAATTGTGGAGTTTTGTTTTATCTGGCAGTATTTTCTTAATGCGTTGTCCAGTGTTGTACATCTCCTAAGTAAATGGGCTCTTACTGTTTTGCAAGAATTTCATTGCAGCTTTTTCAAAATGGAGCAGAGCAGCTAACTCAAGTGGAAGATAGCCTCCTGCTATCAATTCCGATCACTTTAATGTCAATTCCTTTTTCCCCTCCTCCTCCTTTTTTCTTCCTCTCCGTTTCAAATTTCCCCCAAAGAAAATTAATTCTCGCTGAGATTTTTCATAACATATTTTATTCCCAAGTGGAATATTCTGCTATTCCAAAAATTCTGTGTTCAGATTATGTAAGTATGCTGCTACTGTTACTGTTTTGTCATAGTTCCCATATGACTTGAACGGTAAACTGTTACCTTGTAAGGCAGGTGTGGAGAGAAAGGAAATGAAGGAATTCCCTTCCTCCAGTATTCAGGAGACTTGGCTTACAACTAAGTCATCTGTTGGAGGAGATGGGGATGGATGTAAAGTTTGTATTTTGGGGGAAAGTCAGAAAGAAGAGTATGCACGTGAAATGCGTGCTTGTATATAAATGATTTGCATTTGGCTGAGTAGGTGGGACTTATTCTTGATGTTTATGTGCTAAAATTCTCTTTCCATTCAACCTGGCTCCAGAATGCAAATGCATCAGGCTCAAGTTCCCTTCCCGAAGATGCCTACGGCAACCATGTCCCGGGAAGAGTTGACGCCACAAAAACCACCAGCGTTGCCTCTGGATCAAGTAAGGGCCACCAAAGAGAGCAGGGTTCAGATGCCAACCTTTCCTCTCTCCATTGTTTGAAGGAGTGAAGTATTTGCTAAGAGTGGGAAGTGAATTCACTGTTATGCAGAGGAATTGGGAATGTCTCTGTTGTCATAGCTGACTGTAAAGCATAGCCTGCGCTGACAAATATTGTTATGTATTGCTATGTTGTATGAAATGTTGTATGAAATCTGGAGGCTATTTCTTTATAAAACTGCCCGTTAAACTCTCCAACCCTTGTTCTTCCTCTTCCAGAGCTAGTCCAAGGAAGGAAGACCCTCAAGAAGACAAAAGCCACACGTGATTTGGACAGGGGGGAGGAGGGGCAGGCCTTCCTCCCACCCTGCCCTCACCCAAGCAGCACGGAGCTTCCTGGGGCCATGGAACACGGTGCCGTGATGGCTTTTGCATCGGAAACCTAGAGCAGCGCCAGGCCCCCAGCTGGCCGAGTGGCTGGCTCACCACCACGGGGGAAGTATCCCAAACTGGTGGCTTTCCATGCCTGGAGACTGCGTCTCGTTCAGGGTTTGAGGGATTTTTTTGGGTGGGGAGGGCGGGGGTGGGGATTGAAACTTTCATTGACTGCTAAACTCAGGTATATTTTTCAGGGTGGAAGAGGACGATGACGGAATTTTACTTGTAGTATTAACGTGTGTGTTTTGGAGCTGGATCCAGTTTACAGAATTTAACCTGTTGCCTTTTTAAATAAATTTCTGTTGTTGGTGAATGTATTGTACATAACAGGGGAGGGGGTGGGCCCAGCTTGTAGTGGGCTTAGCACTGGAGGAATCCTTAACTGTTTACAATCATGTCACACTGAAATCTTTCAGGATAGGAGGGAGAGGGGAGAGATGAGGGAGTGTGTGATGACGACTTGCTGTCCTCCTTCCTGTCCTCTGCAGCTGAGACATAACCCGGTAGTTGTTTGAGTAGCAGGAATTGCTCAGGAGCATAATGTGTCCTCCTCCTTCTCTTCTCTTCTTCCTCCTTTCCCCCCTCACTCCCACCTCTGCCCCCTGGATCCAGGACCTGAGTGCACTTCCAGCTCCTGTCATCATGGGGGAACAAGGAAACCAGGACCAGGAATTGAGACCAGGACAGGACACTCATGGCATTGTCCCTTCTGCTAGTGCAGTACCCCTCTCCCTGCCTTTCTGGTAGCAGTAATTTATGCTCTAGAAACTGGAAAATGGTGTAACTGGTCATCTTAGACTTCTTTAGGTGAAACCAGGACAGCTAGGGCGTGGAGCAGCACCTGTCTGTAGTAGAACAAATATTGTGCAAATCTGTAATCCCTTGCTGCCTTAGGAGGAGAGCTGAGTCCCCCTTTTTCTTTCACTGTCACTTGGCTACGTTCCCTTCTTAGCAGCAGCAGAGCAGAAAGTACCCCTGGATTCCCAACAGTTCTAGTTTGCACGTGGAACAGGAGCTTGAAGTTGCTTGGGGGGAATGATTTGTTTGCTGCAGTGCGAGCCATCTGTTGGCCCGTGGTGTTGGCCTTGGTGTTGCAAGCTGTGGGTGAATCAGAAAGCATTGCTTTGAGATCAAATGGAGAGGTGCAATGGCTCGGCATGTGCAGCGAGGAGAGGGCTGTGTGCTTGAGTTCAGTGCACAAGGCTGTGGGTTCACTGAACATGTTTATTATTATTGATACTGTGGCAGCAAGTACTACAGTGCTAGCGGCAGCTTCCTTCACAGGCTATATCCAGTCTGAAGGGACTTTCCTCACCAGCGATACTGCAACTGGGGAGCCTGAACTCACATTCTTAGCCAGAGACTGAAGTTCAAACATAACTTTGACCAATGAGTTCTGCAGAAATCTCATCTGCAGCTATTTATCCACATCTTAAAGCTAACAAGCAAGCACAGAGTCAGGGGTAAAGCAAGACTGGGCGGCAAGATCTGCTGCCACCACAGCCCCAGTGTTGGCTGCAGGTTGGACTAGAGGGACAGCGGTGTAGGAAAAGAAGGATGCGCTAATGTGCCAGCCAAATTGTGCTCCCATTGGCACAAATGGCAGCAGAGATGAGGACAGAGCAGCATGCTATTTAGTCTATGCTGCCAACTAGAGGAGGGTCTTAATCTCCAGGTTTCCGGAGAGTTTTTCTGGCTGCTTTGTTGTCTTGACTGGTGCCTTCACCTGTACTAGCTGGATTGCACTAGCCTGTGCTACTGCAATGCCTTTGTCCTGCTGCATAGGCATACCATGCGTAGGCAAAGCTGAGCAGACTGTGCGTAGCATCTGACTAGGCCATTACTCCTTGTCATAAGCTTTTGGAAACACAAAAAGCCTAAAAGATGAGAAATATTCTTTCTTGAAAGAGTCAGGATGTCAGTGCCAGTCCTACCAATGTGTCTTACTGCTGTATTACTACAGTACTTTTGCCTCTGATGAGCTGGGTAGGGCCAAGGCATTTTCCAAGCCTAACAGGAGTTAAAGAACTTACTGCTATTCCCCCAAGTGTTTATCAGTTCAGTTCTCCTTGCACCCTGCTGCAGCCAGCCTGTGTACTATAGCTGCTCTGTTTAGTCCAGGGAGTGCCTGGTTTAGGTGGTTCCTCCCCAAAGGAAGACTTCAATATAATGTGAGTTGCTTAAAATACCTAGTTATAGATGCCATTAAATTGCTAAAGGGAGATTTTTCAATGTTTGTCATTTGTGTTTATCGAACAGGGAGCAGCTTTCACTGGTGGATTGGTGTAGACTGGAATACATAATCTGGAAGGTTGTCCTTGCAATGAAAGGCAGGGAACTGCTCTCCGTAGCCAAGAACAAGGCTGTGGCTTGTTTGAATTCATCCCAGGTCTGAGGGTCTTCTGCTGACCCACTGGCTGGCGGTGGGTTTTCAGAAGTGCCCCAGCCACCAAGAAATGCAGATCTGAATATCATTTTTAGTGCCATTCACTGAGTGGAGGTACTGAAACAGTAACAGGTATTTATTAAAAGCTGTGCAAATATATTTGCTATTCACGATAACAAACCTCAGACAAAAGAAAAAATAGTTGCTTCTTTTTTTCAAAGCACGTTTAAAAACGGAGGAAATGTAAAATATAATCTCTAGCAAAGTATTCGAAATTCTGGAAACATAAATGTAGATTCTGCAAATGACCCCTGCCATCCTTCAGCCTATGTCTTCTGTATCACAGACAGTTACCCAAATATTTGAAGTGCCTTTCAGCTTATTGTGAACTATGTGGAACAGGAGGTTTTAGAAACTTTAAAAAAAAAAAAAAAAAAAAGCTGAAGCACTCTGAGTCTTCATGTGGAACTGGCACTTGGTTCTAGTGTTCGTGGTATCTGGATGAGTATCAACCCCGGATCAAAACAGAGGAGGAATAAGAAAGGCAAGAATTGCTTGTGGTCTGCCAAGAGATGGTAGTGGAGCATCAGATAGTGATAGATATCTTGAGGATCCTGTATGGAGTATGAGATGGGAAGATATCTTTTATTCGACGTAATGGAAATCTGGGAGAAGGTTTTGACTTGTAGATGGTAGACAAAACACAGAGTAGTGAAGCTGACTCCTTCTGGGAGGGTTTCTGGGTAGATGGCTTTTGATGTAGTTGGTAATTCTCCTTACACTGACTAACAAGCTGCTATTGTGAGGACACGTGGTTTGTATTAGAAAAGTACTAATATAGTGTAGGGGGAACTATGGCTGGGCTATAGGGATAGGACTTGCTAAGATTAGAGAGCTGCTTGTGGAATCCTAGCTCTGAGTTTCCAGACTTTCAAATGCTTTGTTTATAAATGTTTGTGGGGGTTTTTTTGTTTTCTTTTTGTTGTTGTTGTTGTCATTTTTTTACGATAACATCTAGGAATCCCCCAAAAATCAAGAGCTCCATCTCACAAGGTACAACAATCTAAACAAATCGTAGAAATTCCTGCTCCTCACAGTGAGAGCTCACAGTGGCTGGGAAGGGGTTGCTAAGATGGAGTGCCAACAAAAATGTACAGAGAGAAGCAGAAAACCTGAATTTTTACAGCTCATGGATTTCCAACCCCTGCTGTGCAGGACTGATTTGTAGATGTTGTGACAGAGACAGGTTTAGGGAGAGATTTAGAAGAGAGTAAGATGGCAGCTCTGCATGTGCAGAGTGGTGCTTTTCCCATGGGTTGGTATACAGTGCAGGAGAAACATAGCTGCATTTTAAAATATCCTGGCTTTTGACTGTCAAGACTTCTGTCACTATCTTAAGTAATATTTTAGCACAGTACAGAGAAAATCTGGACTCTGTGATTAGAACCCCTCCCTCTCATCCCCCAGCATTGCTGTAATATAGCATATAACCAGTTGGTCCTTCTTCAGAAAGCATACTGAGCTAGTGACTTGGGAACGTTTCTTGTAGCTATTACTTTCCCCAATATGGAGGATGTGTTTTGCTATAATTACAGATTTCATGTTGAACAGGACTTTATAATATGTAGAACAAATAAGATTCTGTCCATGTTTAAGCATGCTAAAAGTTTCTCATGTTCTCAGAAAAGCTTTGTGTGCTACTCTGGCTTTTTAGCTGCTTGCTCTCCCTACTGCCTCCTCCTTTGCAAGTGGTGTATAGTGTGTTTACAAGCTCCCTAGATGCTGGATTGCCATTATAAATGCTGTTGTATCGACTTCCCACGGGACTCCGGTAGCTTTGGGCATCATAATCACTATAGGCCCTGGCAATTCAACCAAGTATTTTAAGAAGACCAGTAGCCAAGGCTTCACAGTAATTTTTAGCTGTGTCCAGCAGAAGTCTGGAGTTTATAAATTCCATGGTGTTAGCCACCAAACCACTCAGTAGCAATCCAAGACACCAGTCTGCAATGAAGAGGACAAAAGAGGAAAGTAAATTTGAAGTTTCAAGGCCCAACTGTTTGATTTGTGACTTTAAAGTATATGAAGACACTTTTCTTGGAACAGCTTCTAATTCTTTCTGATCTGCCAAATGCCTTTCCCATACAGACTTTCTGAAACAAATCTCTGGTGTGTATTTTTGTAAGTGTGGTTTCTCAGGGTCTTGGAGAACTATCAGCTTCTTGATGTCTTATCTGAAAGCTAGTCACGGAAACTGTCTCCCATTCTGCTGACTGATGCAGTTTTCCTGAAGCTTCTCTATGTTTTTACACCCCAACACTTCTCCATTTAAAATGAAAGTATAATTAGATAACAGCCTTCATTTTCCTCCTCTGCTTATCTCAGTCAGTCTTCTGCACATCTCTATGATCAGCCAGGGTTATTGCTTTGCTCTTGTCGGCTTTGTTCCACTTTTGTTTTTCGAAGAGAACACCTCGGTGTTGTGATATGTATTGTGGAGTTTTTGGAGAAGGTGCTCAGCTAAGTGACTAGGAACCGCCATCCCAAGGGGTAGCTTGGAGAAAATAAGCAGGAGAATCTGTAATGGTGTAGTTGCCACTGGTTCCTCTCATTGCGTAGCAACCATGCAACTGAGTCTGTTTTTAATAAGAGCTACCCCATTAAAAAGTTTTTACTGCAGTGCATTGGTGGTAGAGAAGGTGCTCTTGCAGAATTCCTGTTTTGCTTTAAGTCTGGTGCTGGTGGTTGAACAGCAGGTGTGTGAGTGCTGTATCCTTTCTGTAAGGCTGAGATTGAGATAGCAGGCTATGAAAGTAGTGTTGCAGCTGCAGACCATGTGACAAGCTTTAAGAGCGTGTGCTTATTGTAACTGAGAAAGCATCTCAAACGCTGACCTTCCAGCCTTTCCCCATCTGTACCTGTTTAACATACAGATGGGGGTAAAGCACGTTCTGGCTTGGCAGGACCCCCGCCGCCCATGCGGAAGGAAAACGCTTTTAACCGGCACATAATGAACTAAGCATTCTGGTTTTCACTTGCCACTGCCCACCTCCCTCTCCAGCCCACTGCTCTGAAAAAGAGCTGGGGGGGATCCATTTCCAGCTGTCTCTGAATAGGAGCTATTGGATGACAAGAGGAAGGCTCAGTCCACCCCTAGAGCAAGGAAAGCCATGACAGGGTGTCTGTATTTGAAACTGGGAAATAACATCCAAGTATACCCTCAAAGCACAGGTGTAACAAGCTGTGTGATGCTGAAACCCTATTGACAGTGATCTGTCCTGCCTCTGCTGTTCTCACGTGCAGTATTTTAGAAACCGTGGAGTGTTTTGTAGTTAACACTGCTGGCCTTGTGTCAACCTATTCTGCAACGGTGGCCTTTTGGCAAAGGTCTTCCTGTTTTTGAAACGTGGATGTCAAACAGAAAAGGACAGTGCATCCAGGAGAGAGCAAAAGCTAAATTCATCATTGGAAGAGGGGATGAAGGATTAATTGGGGCTGAGGATTAATTGGGGTTGTAACAGCGCTAGCAAGTCCCTCTGTTCTTTGCTCTTTTTATTTTGAAACACATGGCTCACTAGCAGAAGGGTAGTAATTGGAATATCTTTTGAATAAAAGTGGAACTGACACTGTGTGGGCAAAATTCCCTTGTTATGGACAAGGTTAGACCAGATGGCCATTACAGGCTCTTTTGGCCTTCAAATCGGTGAGAGGCAAGCAGGCACCTAGTGCATTCAAACACTGTTTAGTACGTCAGGGCAGCCATCTCCCTTTCTGAAGCCAGTCAGATAGCTACAGGAGTTTGGGACTCAACTTTCAGGCTGGAAGATCCTGTGACCCCCCTTTTGTGTCAAGCACCAACATTGTCCCTTTCCTTGCTTCCTGATTTTCAAGTTTTTCTCTCTCTGCTCGCTTTGCTACAGTCAGTGGCTGTCAAATGCAGAGGTGAAACCTCACTTCCCCATGCAATCTGAAAGCCTGAAGCTTGAACTTGCCGGCTCTCTCCTTTGTGTACGCCTGCAGAAAGGTGGGGAGTACACATTACTCACCTCATGAAATTAAGGTGTCCTCACTGGCTAACTCGTGCTGTCCTTTGTGCCCCTGGGTCTACCACCCTGTCCCTCTGCCATCACAAGGCTCGCTCCCGGCCCCCATGCAGCATTCCCATGCTAGTGCTGTGGCACGTGATCCCAGCATGTCTACCTCCAAGGCGGCTTAGGTTAAATATGTACCGTGAACAACTGTGAAAACTGTTGTCGCTCTTCCTTGATAGATCAATAAACACCGCTGCCTGATTTTTCTCAGCAATAACAACATGCAGCAGTGCAACTTTGTCCTTCCCGTATTGTTTCAGGGAGAGGGGGGTTGTAAAACATGCTGTGGGGCTCCATAGTTTGAGCGGGAAGCACGGTACTTTCTGTGGCCCTGCATTTTAACTGTGTGACTGTGCCATGCTTCTGCTCTCCCAGTGACTGATGTGTTGAGATAGCCAAGAGAGACCTAGTACTTGTTCTGTGTTTTGGGAAGGCAGAAAGGGAAGCAAGCGTGTTGATAAGGGCCAAGCCTTGCCCATAGCCTGGGTGCAGAGCAGAGCAGTGGAAGAGGGGTGCCTGGTGCTGGAGTGCCCTGCCTTGGAGCGAGGGGAAGGTATGTCACTGACTTTGTGCGTTTGGGGGGAGGAGAGTGACCCACTGCTGTTTGACTTAGTGTTGATGGGGGAGGTAGCAGGAGAGCCTACGCCACTACGTCCATTTTTCTGAAGTTGGGTGATGTTGGGTTTTTTGTATTATTGTAAGTTTGTAAAGAATGTAATCTGTCTGTTGGGGGCATAAGGAGAAAACAGGGCCTTTCTCTTTTTGGGTCAGGTTGCTCTTTTGTTGCTGTGTTTTTTGTTGTTGGGTGGGGAGGGAGTCTAGCAGCCATGGGGACAAAAGCCTGGCCTCGGTCAACCAATTGCAACTATCCCAGGGCAACAGCCGGTGAGCTGATGCTGCAGCAGAGACCTCCCGCACCAAGCTGTGAAAGCAAAACCCTGCTTGCATCTTTCAGTAGGGGGAATTGGACCTGCGTGGGGCTCTGCACCAGGGCATTTTGTTGAGTAGTAGGATGTTGCTCTCAAGGGCTGGTGTTGCTTGTCTTCAGCCCAGTTAGAGAGCTGTTGGGCTGCCCATGCCATTCAACCCTCATGCAAAGGAAAGGTTGGATTAGATGGCCTGAATTTTTCAGTGCGAGCACAGCTCCTGCTGGAGTTGGTTCCCATAGAGCTCCTCTCCCCGGTGGGGCTCAGGTACTGTGCACCACCGCCAGCCTCCTCCTGGGAGCCCTGGCCGTAGCCCCTGCCTCCCTCCCCATCTCGTAGAGCACAGTGTCAGGGATCCTCTTCTCTCTCCTGCTGCTGCTGCAAAGTTGTGTGAACTTTCCTGGTCAATACTGGAAAGGGGAATGCTATTTATTTTTATATTGTGTATATTTTGTCTTGGTCTGCTGATTACCTTTGTTCCCCAAGAGCGACAGTTACCTCAATAGTTAGTTTAATACTGTGTGTTGGGTAATTTTTTTAAAGAACTTTTTTAAAAGCTTGATCCTTGGAGGTCTGTAGATTTTATTTCCATATGAATTGGTTATTTTGTATAAAGTACGTTCTTAAAATAGCATTCACGTTTGCTGTATGTGTGTTTTCTTGTCTCCTGGATGGTCTTCCTCCCCCTTTGTAAGGGGGAAGCAGAAAGGGGAGGGAAGGGAATGCAAAGGTCTTTCTCAGAGAGACAAAGTGCTGGGCTGCCATCAGATGTGGTTGTGCCACCTGAAAACCATTTACAGAAGAGCACCTGGAAAACTAATTGGGATTGCTCTCCCTTCTGAAGCACAGCTGTCTGCATATGAACAAGTGAGTGGAAATAAGATGGTGTCACCAATGTCTTATAAGTTGCTGGTGGGCTGCAGGCTTTCTCCAGCCCAGTCACAGCTGTGTGTGATGGAGGACCTGCATCCCTGCAGAACAGTGCATGCTCTTTGGGCTCAAGTAGCCCTTTCCCTCAAATTCACCCAAAACCTATCTTTGCTTTAAAAAGGGTCACTGCCCTTGAGCAAAGGCCACAGTGTCCTGCTGCTATGAAGGATGAACTTCCTGATGTAGCTTCTCTGGCTCTCTTTTGTGCTGTTGTAATACTAGGCAGTGTAGGGGATGAAGGCCTTCGGGGGCCCTCAGAGGACTAGGAGGCCTTTCAAGCTCATGTCCAATGGTCTGAATCCATACCAGACCCAAAGAGGCAGTTGCCCTTTGCTATTTATTAAATCTCCCAACATGAAATGAGGCAGCGGTTGCAGCCCTCTGAGCAGACAGGCATTTTTGAGACAACATAGCACTTTGTCATAACAGTTTTGGCACTGAAGCTGGGAACTGGCCTTACCATTTGATATGGAAAGTCGCGGGCCATACGTGGGGGGAGTGGGGAGGGGACAACTTGCACTTGGCCTTTGCTTGGCTGATCCCTGAATAAATAAGTGGCTCCATTTTGCTGATCCAGCAGCATTTCGTCAGGACAAAATTGGTGTGATTTCTTTAAATGATGGTGCCAGCAAATGAGAAAGACGGGGACAAATGGCAGAAGGCAGGGGGCATGATGGCTGCGGGGCGCCGTATTGCGAGCTCCTTCCCTCTCCTCCCGAGCTGTAGCCAGTGAAAGCTCCCTCTGTCTCCTTGAGGGCTAGTAACAGATGCTGTTGCTTACATCTTCTTTTCCTGCCAAAACAGCTTCACAGAGTAGCCTGCTTACGCCACTGGGGCCCATCTGCCCACGCTGGCTCTGGGGCTACCACGCAGGCGGGAGCCGGGGGGCTGGTCCCGAGCCCAGCTTGCTCACCGTGCTGTCGGACACCCAAGATGCCTCTGGAAAGAGAGGTGCACAAAATGTGTGTGGGCAACAGGAGACCCAACGCTTGCTGGCCAAACCAGTGCCCCTGTCCTGTCCCTGCAGCTCGTCTTTCCCTCTTGGGTGCCCTAAGCAGCAAGTTCATCCCCTTGGTATTTTATAAAGATAGGAAACAAGCTAGAGTAAATGAATTGGTCATGAGCTGATCTAAATCCCCAGCTCATCTGAGCCTTTTCTGCCACCCCTGCTCCTGCAGGGTTTCCCTTGGAGCTTATTTTGCCCTTAATGGCTTGGTCTGAGAAGGACTTTACTACACCACCAGATCTGTGCTTCTGTGCCACATGCAAAGGCCCCATGCGAAACCTGTGAGAGCACATATTGACACCTTCCTGCCCCAGGACATTTGGAGGCCCCTGAGACATGATCTGCTATCCCTTTACACCTGAAGCACCCCAAAACAGCCAAGCAGCTGGTCCAAGCTGCCTCCTGCTGTTGCCTCCAGCAGCCTGGGCCAGGTAAGCGAAGCCAGCAGCTGGGCAGGAGTTTTGGGGCACAGCTGCAACCTGCAGCCATGCAAAGGCAGTCTGAAGACCTGTGCTCCTCTGAGGTGGGGGCAAGGTAATTCCTGCCCAGAGGCAAACAGAGGGCTGCTCTCAGCCACGTTTTCCCCCTTCCCCCTCTCCTGCCATGCTGCAGGCAGGGGCCAGGGTCCGAGGCGGAGGGGTGTGAGCTGCCCAATTTAGGAAGGGGAGGAATTTGGTCGCTCCTTCAGTCCCAGGAAGCGTTTGGGTCAGAGGGGATCAGCAGGGGTAGATTTCTAATCCTCGGGCTAAACTGGCGCTGAACAGAGCTGACACTAATTGGAACCAGTCCCCAAAAAGGGGCTGGAGGTTGCTGCTCTGGGAGCGCCTTCGCAGCCGAGGCAAAGACAAAGCTTATCTGTGTTATAGGAAATGCCACGTCCTAACCTTGACAAGATGCTATCGTGAGCATAACAAGGCAGTGTCAAGCTAGGCCACATGTCCCCCTTATTCTTCACCTCTCTAGTTTCTGCTCTCCACGATTTGCATTTCTCCTCCCCACCCCCCACACTGGCTTGGGAAATCTGCCCCTTTGTGGTGAGAAAGGGCTTTCCTGAGCTCTTAAAATGAGGTTTTAAACTGTGGACTTTGTTTCTAGCCTCCTCTTCCCTAGGATGTTCCAACCTCCACATCATCTCCATTTTTTTTGTCCAGCGATATCAGAGCGACTGGCTCGTCTGTGCAGGCTTGAAACGGGAAGGGGTGGATGGATCAGCTTTACTGGGGTAGTTTCAGTGCCCAGTTTGGGTGAGGAAGCAAATGCTACAGCACCGTGGGCGGCTGCCATGGGCAGCCCCACTGGTTTCCGTCGCTGTGAAAAAACAGCGTGTTACGGGCAAATGAGCCGAAGCTGGATTCTGGCTCTTAGTGGAAGAAACCTGTACCAGTGCATCTTAGAGGAGGGCTGACCTTCCTCAAGGCCCCAGGAAAACTGCATCCAGTCTTTTCCTGCTCCTGGCTGAGCACAGGAGCTGTGCGGGCCCCGGGGAGTCCCGGCGGAGAGCTCGAGTGCAGGACGTCCGGCACGTCCCTTGTAGATGTTTGTCTGACTTTGTAGAAGGCTCTGCTAGAGGCAACAAACCTTGGGAGTCTGGTGGGTGCCTAATGGCAAGGGAAAACTGGAGTGCGCTTGGCATCCAGTGTTTTGGGGAAAAGTTTTTTTGGGGAGGAGGGGGGTTGTGTTTTCCCCTACTAAAAGATTCCAGTAGGTAAAGTCCCTATTTTGAATTTTATGGCAGGAAAACCTATACAAACCTTTTTTTTTTTCTTGAGCCAAGTACATGAACCAAAACCACGGTCTGTGGCCATCGTCCGGGCCACGTCTGAGGCCGATTTTGGGGAGAGCTGGGCAGCGCATCACGGGCATCAGAGTTACGCCTCAGTGTCCCTGTCAGCACAGTGCCCTTGCTGACAGGTTTCCAGAGTCCCACTATGAGGTTAGTCACCCCACCGCACCATGGGACCCCCTGCCCCTCGAGCAGAAGGGGAGGGCTGAGGGATCTCTGATAGCTCAGGAGGACACAAACAAATTGTCCGTATTCACAGAAATGTTTTGTTTAGACACACACATTAGAAAAAAAATATAGCCACTTAATTTCGAGATTAAGAGTTTGATATTGTCCCAAGACACCTCACTCTTGGGCTTGCTTTGCACGCTGAACATGTCTGGGTCTCCCAAGCGCTAGTGAAAATTATAAACTTGTTCTGGACCGCAAAAGCAGCCCTAAAATTTGGAGTCCTGAAGGCCCTGTGCCTGCTCATCACAAGGAGGCAGAACAAGCTTCCTCGGAGCAGCAAGACGTGGGAAGGGGCTGGGGGCTGCTCCAGGCCCGGAGCCTCATTTCTTCCCCACAGGGCAGAGCTGCCCCCTCCTTCTTCGCCAGCACTGGGAAGCCACATGTTCCTGCCCACTTCTTTTTCCCAAATTCCTTTCGTAAGAGCCTGCCAGCATCGAGGGATCATAAAAAGTTCACTCTCTTGTCACGAATTCGCCGATTCTTCCGGGGCCAGTGGGCAAAAGTTGTTTGCAATTTCCTCAGGCCGTGACCTTTGTTTTGACCGTGGCGGACAGACTTGTAATCCATCAAGCCTGCGGCGGGGTGGGGGCGGGCGGCCTCCTCCGGCCGAGGCCGGCGAGCGGGGAGGGTGGGGGCAGCCGCTGCACGCGCGAGGGCCACGCTGCACGAGGGAGTTTGAAGGCCGAGTCCCGGAGCGGGTGTCTCGGCGGTGGGGCAGGTATCGGAGCGAGGCATGGAGGAGCTGAGGAAGGACAAGCCGTTGGCGGGGACAGCACAGACCAGACCCACGTGAGAGCTGCTGGCCTCCTCCTCCTCCCCTGAGGTTCAGGCTCTCTGGTGGGGGATGCAGCCACGGAAACTGCGCCAAGAAATGTTTAACTCGTTTGACGCCTGTTTCGTGTGGCCCCGGATGGCGTAAAGCTACAGGGTGCTGCCAGGCAAGCTCGGTCGCAGACAGAGATTTTCAGCACAACTGCTGGGTCTGGTATGCTCCTGCCAAAGAGACTGGAGAGAGTTTGCTTTAATTTTCCTTCCTGAGAGGGAGGCTGGATCATGATTTGCTGAATCAACACAGCAGTAAAAGACTTCTCTTGTCCGGCTTGTGCCTGAAGGCAGCCCTGGAGACCGGGTGGTTGCATCAGCCCAGTGCTGCTTGCTTTTAGCAGCAGCTGAGGCAAAATGGGAGATGCCTGCAGACCTACTGCCTCCAAAGCCCCAGCTGCTGGTGGTTCCTGACATTTATAGCTTGCCCGGGCTTGGGGACGATCCTGCACCGCTAACGTTTTGTTAGGAAAATAAATCGCAAACTGCAACCATCCCCTGGGAAATAGCCCCTGTTGGCATCTGCCTCTCTGCAAAGGTTCCCAGGGGGTATTCATCAGAAGAGCACATGTTGCCCTGCACCCGGGTGTATATGAAGACATAGCTGCATATGAAATGCATCTCCCCTGAGGAAATGCAGCCTGTGCATACCAGTCTACCCTGCTTCCCTTGGCAGCATGCCTCAAAATCCCCTCCCTCTGATGTCCGCTTCCCTAGGGAAATGCATCCCACCACCACTTCCCTGCTTCCAAATAAAGGTTCCCTGGGGAAGTTGTTCTTTCACAAACACCCCTTGGTCAAGCTCAGAGAGTGCCTAGGTTTTAAGGTCAGAAGGCAGGATTTCAGCATTTCATCTGGCACCCTGCGTAACGCCAAGCATGGACTCGCAACATCCAGATCAGCCTTTTTAGCCCAATCAATCACTTGTACTGGAATGAGCATACTTTTTTTTTCCGTTTCCCCCAGGAAGGAGGTTTGTGCTGATTTCCAGGCACGGCAGACCAGGATGTGAAAAAACATGCCGCTCAGCTCCTTGCTCAGTGAGGATCTGCTGAGCGTGGGGAAGAGCAGAAGGGATGGACTGCCCTTTCACACCCCTTGAACTGAAATCCTTGCGCTGGCTGCGGGGGAGGCAGCTCCCTCAGCTAGGAGAAGGAAGAGAGAGCAATGCACAGGCTCCCCAGAAAGTCTGTCGCATACAAACTTCACCCCTGAAACCAGACTGCTTTGCACGGGTGACACCGTGAAAGGGCTACAGGGCTTTCCTTGCCGTGGGGACGCCAGCGGGGAAGGGCTGCCTGGGCAGAAGGGAGGGTAGAGCCGTGCTCATGGCGCACGAAGGACCCTAATGCTAGGGACATTGGGAAGCAGGCTGTGGTAGGATTGGTGGGCATAAAGGAAGGAAATTTCAGAAAGGAAACAGAGCTAGAGCAATACAAGGAAGTGTTTCCTGATGATGGGAGCCCTCCAGTGGAAAATGTTTTGGGGGGAGGGGCGAGGTGTCTAACGGCTTGGCTGTCACCAGTTTGTCCCCGCGAGAGAACCTCCTGGGAGGACCGGGAGCAACTTCCTCTCCAGGTGAAGAGAAACAAAACCAGCCACAGGACAAGCATTTGTGCACTGGCCAGAACAGGGTTTGCTTTGCTAGTGCAACTCGACTGGGCGCCAAATACCTGGGTTTGGCAGAGTAGGAGTGGAGACGGCTCCAGGAGCTGAGAAACAGAGGCAAGTCTCATGCTGGGCCCGGGAACCCCTCTCAGAGCTGCCCATGCCAGGGCCCAGGGTTACTCGCTGTCCCAGGCAGCTGCGCGCGCGCCTATCCGCACCGTGGACAAGCCAGAGTATCTAGTGCAGGAGTTGCCACGCTTGCCAGAGCAAAAGAAAAAAACCAAACAAAAAAAAAAAACACCCCTTTTTGTTACCCCGTGGTCACCTAAATCAGCGGGCAAAAGGTTAAACTCAAAGCAAAGGGAGATGTGCGTCTACCAGCAGCTCGGCTTGGAGGCTGCACTGCAGTTGCTGAGCTGTGATTACCGCGTTAATCAGCCTCTCTTCTGTTCTTGCAGGAAAGTCACTGGCTTTTTTTTTTTCCACCTCTTTTTCAGAAAAACACTGTGTCCCAAGCGCACAGCGCAGTGGAGCCATCAGGAGGCTGGACCTGCCTTGCCATTTCATCCCTTGGCGGGGGACGGGACCCCTGGGACCCCCCCCCCCCCCCCAAACCTTCCCAGGCTGCCGGCTATTGCCCTGAGGCTGGAGGTTGGCGGAAGGAGCCTCCATCACCTCCAGACCTGCTGCTTCACACAGTTTCACATTTCTCCTTTCCCGGCAGAGCGGCATCCCCGCTCAGCTGGGGGCGGTTGTCAGTAATAATGTCAGCGAGCCAACGGTTTCTGGGCATCTTGGAGCCCGGCTGACAGCGTCGGCCAGGCAGGAGGGAGCCGCTCCTCCAGAGTGCAGCGTTCAAATGCAAGCGAAGCGCGTTCGGTCACCGGCTCTGCTCCGCACAAGATGTGGGGCTACATGGGGGCAGCGAGGAGGGCACGGATTCGAGGCGCAGGGGGATGGTGGAGGTGCCCCTCATCCGTCTGCGGCCAGGCAGTGCTTCTCGTGCAGGAAAGCACTTCTGCCCGGCATCCGTCGGGGAAGATCCCTTGCCTTGGTGAAGGGGATGGAGCAAAGCCGTGCACCTCGGCGCTGGCTACGCAGCGCCCATGGCCCTCCTGGGCTGACTGGAAAATGCCCCTTTCCTTTGGGTGTTTTCTGTTCCCTTGTTATACACGGTGGGAGCGGGGAGCCCCAGTGAGATGGGGCAGATGCCTTACAGGCTCTGGGCACTAGAGGGTACAGGAGAGCAGCAGTTACCGATAGCCAGCAGGTGTTCGTAGAGCATGGAAAGGCCAAGGATGAATGTTTCTCTCCTGGAGATTTCCACAGTCCTTTCCTGGGCCCTTGCAGCTCGGGGTGAAGCGTGTGGACGCTCATCTGCTGCCATCAGACACCCTCTCCATCTCGTCTTCTCCCTGAAATGCAGCTTTCCCCAGGATACGCACACAGCCTGTCTGCTGCAGAGGACAAAGGGCATTTTAAAACCTTCCTTACACTCCCAGGTGACTGCATCTGCGGCCAGGAGAGGTCCTGCGGGGTTTCCCGTCAGCCTGCTGGATCTGTAACGCCAGAGAATCCTGCTGGCCAAAGCAAGCTGCAGAGCAGCATTCAGCAGCCATGAAAGGAGCAAAAATAGAGGAATGAATAAAGTTACATCTTTCTGTTCCTCCTCCCCACTCCCTTAACTCTGAACTCTCTTGAAAAGCAAAAACACAAATGCACACTATGTTGGGGGAGAGGGCTATTCTATTCTATTCTATTCTATTCTATTCTTTCTATTTCTATTCCATTCCACTCCATTCCACGGAATTACCACCCTAGAAAATCAGAGGAAAACTGGTACTGAGTAATCACCTGGTCATCCACTTAGCATGGTCTGGCTGAAGCATCACCTGCCTCTCAGCACCCAGCTAGCGTCACCATTCAAAGGCGGTGTAGGATGGTTGTTCTCTCAGGGTAGGTGCTCACAGGTGCGGAGCAGAGGGCAGTGCTGCACTGTGGCGTGTGCACATCTGCCTGTGCCTCTGCAGGGAGCCTGAAGGACTCTTTCCTGCCACCGTGGCCTGGAGAATGGGGACCAGCCTGACGCCAACCCCACGTGGCCACCCGGCCTCTTGGGCAGAGAGGCAGGCCCATCTCCAGCCCAGCTGGTGCTCCAGTGCGTGCTGCCCTCGCTTCCAGTCATCACGTGTAGCTGGCAGTTAATGAAAAGGGAAAAACAAGATGAAAAAGGCATGAATAGTAAAGAGCAATAAAAACAATCAGAGGCAGGGAGATATGTTAGTGATATATTAAATAAGGAACAGGGAGAAGCCAGATGGTTGCTCCAATTTACTTTATAACTCCAGATGACTTAGCAAGAGGTCACTTAGTGGAACTGAGAGACAAATGGTTCAAATTGGATGAAAGCGAATACTTTATGCCTCCCTACATAGCCCAGGTGAGTCTGCGGAAGTTGTTGCAGCAGGACAGTATTGGCAAAGCTGGCGTAATGACGTTTTTAATTGTTTTTATAGATTAGTACCTTTAGCTGAATTGCAGCAGTATTTGAAGCTACTGTGGGATAAAAATAGCAAAAATGCAAAGATTTTTAGACCATAAGTGATGAAGCAATCATTGCTCTAAGTCAGGAGCACAGCACAGCAGAACTCCCTCCACACAGGTTATTGCCGCAGGCAGAATGTCGGCACCCTGTGGCATTCACCAATTTGGATGTGCCATCCCAAACCTGCAGTGACGCTGTGGGCACAGGAGACCTCACTGCTCTGCCACTGGACCATTTCCATAATATGGACTTCTCCTTCACCAGCAAACATTCATGGGCTAGCAGAGAGCCCTGTGCATTTGTCACAGGAGCCCTTCCTATTAACCCAGACGTCTCATTGCTTAATGCTCGCACTGCTTCAGCCCAAGCCCGGTCAGGAAGGGCTGTGAGAGCTGCTGCTGCTCCGAGGTTGTGAGTGCTGCTGCAGCCGTCCAGTGGCTCTGGGCAGGCCACAGCATTCCCCCACCCTGGCTCTGAGGCTGTGTAGGCCATCACCAGCTGAGACCGCACGCTCTTACTGTACGAAACAATGTGTGTCAGAGCGCACAAGTGAGTGAGTGACTGTGAGAGAGAGAGTGTGTGTGTGTGCGCGTGTGTGTGTGTGTGTGTGTGTGTGCGCGTGTGTGTGTTCAGTTTCCCTTCCCTTTTGTTGAACTCACCAGACTACAGCAAAAGCATGTGCGTGGTTCAATACCTGTTATGGCACGAATTTACCCTTCATTCCCCTTATTTAGGAAAGGCTGTGGATTAATGCTGGTCATACCAGAGAGCATGCTCAAGCTGGCAAGCAGTGATCTCTTCTGGCTGCTGTTCTCATAGGTGAATATATGTAAATATCCATGTGCAGCCATGCAGCTGTATGCATATCTGTATATGTCTCTGTGTGTGTATATATATAAAAATATATATGTATGTATGTGTTGTGCAGCTGATGTGTAGGGATCTCTGGGGTATCTAGTTTCTGGAGTCTGTGGATCCAACAATATCTCAGGAAGTTTCTGTCTCCCTCTGGAGCATCTGCTTCGCGCTGATCAGCACGTGCACAGGCAGGGACTGCGTGAGGCTGCTGTGCATACAGGTGTGTGGGTTCCTGCCTTTCTGAGCAACAGAGCTAGGTAAAGAAGATAGTCATTAGAGGTTAAAAGTGATTAAGTAGTTGCTAAATGACTCAAGCTGATCCTAGTGTCAAAAAATGATGTGATCCCAATAGGCTTATTTATTATAAAGCCTTTTTAACTAGTACGTAAGCAAGCTGTGGAACTCGCTGCAGGAGAGTCTTGAAGCCACTGGATTCTTTTTTTGAACAAGGAACTATTTCTGTGTTTAAGAAAAGCATGAAATAGTATCCCAGCTCTAGTTAATAAAAACTCTCATATCATTTTCTTGAGCTTCATGACTTAAAGCTGATCACCAGCTGCAGTGAGGAGGCCGTTTCTTTTCTGTGCTACAGAATATCAGGACTATTTTAGGAATTTTTGTGCCCGTAGACAGCAGAGGCCACTGCTGTAGGCCATGTCCTCGAATAAAGGCAGCCTTGGTCTGGTGCACACCAGTGGGAGTGTGTGCTTGGGGGTAAGGAGCCAGGGAGCAGACCTGCAAGTGCCCCGAGCATGCTGCGTGCGTGTATATGGGCAGGCCACTGCGGAGCTGCAAAAGCAGCTGTGTAGGCTGGGTGCTGCGAGCATAGCTGGGACAGTGGCATATTTGCAGCTGGTCATGCCAGTGTGTGTTTGTGTGTCCCGTGGTGCTCTCCATCCTGCAGCACCTGGGCTGTCCTCTGCAAGAAGCTGCTGATGCCAAAGAGGGAGACGGCACCTGGGAGCTGAGTCAGGGCTTGCCGCCTGGTAGCTGCTCAGCCTCTAAAGATGTTGGAAATTCAGCTTCAGGCTCCTGGAGGGTCGGGTGAGGCCTGCTTTGGACTGGGAGGCACGAAGGGAGGTCCAGGCTGCTGCCTGGGGCCATGTCACAAATTCCTCTGGTGCAGGGATCCAGCCCTCAATAAGCCCTTTGTGTCCCAGCGAGGTCTCTGCAGTCCTCCCCCCTCCCAGGGCCTGAGGGCAGTGGGCAGGGATGGCTGGGAAACGACCCAGACAGCCGCCAAAAGGAGCCACCAGGTTCCTGCTGTCCCAGCCCTGGCAATTGATGCTACCATTTGCTTTCAAAGTGTTTGGAGTTGAGAGCAAAACCCCTGGGGAGAAGTGTGGAATGAGCAGCTGTACTTTAACTGCTCAACATTGTGCGCATGTGGGAAAATACTCATAATTTCATGTTTAGCCAGAGTAATAATATGCTTATGCTCCCACTCCTGAGTTGCACTGGGACTAACTTCCAGTGTTTAGCTTCTGCTAATGACCAGTGAGGGGGCCCATGGCCCTTCTGGAGCCCCTGAGGGGAAAGCACTGCCCTGCTCTGGCTGATGTGCCAAGAAGGCTCTGTGCTGGGCCCCAGCACAGCATTGCTGTGACCTTCTGTCTAAAAGGGACCTTTGCTGGGAGAAATAACACTGCTTATACACAGGGCTGAAGGACCAACGTGGGCCGCCAACCTCTCGCTGCAGGAGAAAGCAGGAGTTTCCAGCACACCGCAGCGCTGGTTTGGTTTGTAATCTCATGCCTTCAGTACCTTGTGACTACAGCGTGTGTCCCCACAGGAGCTGCACTTCAGGCAGCCTGCCAGAGGGAAGCTGCATTGAAAAAGTGCTAAAAGTGTTAGTCAGGGACCCGGGTGACCTGGGAAGGGACTGCATGCTTGCTCTTGTCAGCTTGTTTTTTTTCTATGCCTCAGTTTCCCCATCTGTACAGGTAGGTAGGAAAGCAATGCCAACCTCAGCTGGAAAACGCTTTGCCAAAGACTAATGTTGTGGAGAGGGACAAGTCCCTTAGATCTTAGAGGCTCATGCTATCAAGCCAAAAAGTTGCTCAAAAACCAGTGTGCTCCCCATCCCTCTGTCTGTAAACAGAGTCTGTGAAGACTTCCCCAAAGTCTTTCATTTGAAAAATATGGATGTTTCTGCCACTGGGAGATGGTAGGAAGAAATCCATGCTCCTGGACAGCCACAGCGCTTGCATTTGCTGCTATGCCAGGTACAAAGGCTGTGCAGTCACCTGATGCTTAGGTAGGTGATGCGCAGGCCAGGGACTGTCTGGATAAAGGAGCCGGCCTCATGCAAACACTCCTAGCCTCAAGATGGAAATAGGGCCTTTGGAAATGGTGGGAGCAACCTTAACAGTTTTATTACATAAACTGAGTCTTTCACAACACATTGGGCTCAAGCTACCTAAAGCAAGGTGGGTATGATTCCAATAGCATAACACAGGCTGTGAAATGCCATTTCTTTGGTGTATTTTCACTATGATTTTTAACCTGAAAACACCCTTATGCAGGTGTTTCTCCTATTTTATCTAACATAAAACCAAAGAAGCTGTACAGGATCCTCTGCAAGAAGTGTCTAGGAAGACAGATTTGGGGTTTCCCAGCTAGTTCTACCTTGTCTGAGAATGGCAGGAACTTCTTGCCACAGCTTGATCCCTGCAAACATGTCTGAGATGCAGGATGGGGGCTCCCCCTTGCCTCTCCTGCACCACTGCGCTGCCTCTATCAAATGGCAAACACAGCCAAACCATGCTGCAGTCTGTCTGGGCTCCAGCTGAGGGCTACACACCTTCTGCCAAATTACATTAGAGCACTCTCAAGTCTTCACTCCCCAGAATAGCAGCTCAGAGTTCACTTAAGCAAGGAAAATTCTCTGGCTGGAGTTTTCCTCTGGCATAGTTCTCTTATTTCCAACTTTTTATTTCTGTTCTTTCGTTGCAATTTCTTTAGAATTAAACAAATGGATAATTTTCTCTTAATCCCCCAGATTATTTTAGGAGCATGCTCTGGCTCTACAGAGATGTCTCCAGCCTCATTTCGATGCATATAATGACCTGCGTAAGGTATTATCTAACACTCTTCTTGTTGCTTTCTATATTATTTTTCTATAATTTCCCACTGCCTGCTAGTATCATCAACCAGGACAGAGGCACACCATGCGCAAGGTCCCCTTCCACCGTCAGCTTCTCTCTGGCTGTGTAATGGGACCTGTGTAGCTTTTAAACAAGACTTGGCTGCGTTTTCCTCCAAGACTGGCTCTGAGAAGGGAGCTGAGCACTTAGACTTTAATAACCTCCTGCAGCACTCTCTTTCAGTACCTGTTTTCTGACAAGTAGCACTCACCCACTGACAGCCAGTTCAGAGTTTCCTTTCAGAAGTTAGAGCTCTATCAACCATTACTGGCTTAATAAAGGTATTGAGGCCTCAGTTCTCAGATACTTTCTGGTTGTTTTCTTCTAGTCTTTCTCTCACCTTGACACTTGTGTGCACCTCCAGGGATCATTCATATAGCATGTGTCTCTCCAATTAATGCTAATACCTCTCAGTGTGAAAATTCAGCACTGAAAACAGGGTTGTGACTCACACGTGCAGTAGCATTTTAAGTCCTCTACTGATCACTCAGTGTCAAACCAGCTCCTAAATTTTCCACTGCCAATCATGCAGAACAAGTGCAGCATTATCTATTTCCCTGAGTCCTTTTCTAGCACTAGATAGAACCAACTCTGCACACTCTGTTAACCTGTGGTGCCTGCCTCTACCCCCACAACTTAACTCTTTCACCTAATTTAATGCCTCCTTTGTTCTCCTCTGTCCAGTAGTCCATTTCTTAACATGCTGGTCTGGCTGAGGGTTTGTCTATTACGCCTGTCTGCAATAGGTTGCATGCTTATACAAAGATGGATAAAGATCAATATCCTCATTGATTTGCCCTAGGTCATCAAGTGAATCAGTAAGAAAACAAAAATTGTGCATCCTAATTTATTTGCTTGAATCCGCAGTACAGTTCAAAGACTAAAATGGTGCTGCAACAACACTCTAGCAAGGAACTGTGAAGTCCTCCTGAAACGTTGCTTTTGTTTCACATCTTTTACTTCTAGAAAGTTGTGCTCCAGTGCTAAAGAGAGGCCTGAGTGAAGACACAGCAAGTTCACTAACTATATTCGCTAAGCTTGGATTGCATATTCTACTTTTTCTCTGCATCTCTAAGGTAATAAAATTTGGTAACAGCCTCTATTACCTGGGCTGAAGGGTAAGGATGTTCCAGGTAATCCAGACACCATTTCTATGTAATTATTTTCTCCCATCTGGTTGCCCCCGGATTAAAACTGATCAGTGCTTTCTTGCAAGGAATTGCTGGCCCAAGAGTGCATTCCTGTCACAGCTGACGTGGCTCAAATTGACAGGGTCTGCAGTTTCACTAATCAACTGAATAAGCAAAAGTGCTTTTGTTAGCTCATGTGGATGGGATAATAAACCACTGGTCTGAGACTTCAGATGAGATACAGATGAACTGCTCAGACCCTTTCTTAAGGTCTCTACTGCTCTGAGACACTGCTGTCCAAGTGATTAACTAACAAATAACATCCTTCCCTAAACTGAAAGCATTCTTGAGGCCACTATTATTTTATATGTGAATCATGATGACAGAGGGCATTTCCTCCTCTTTCCTGCATACTTCAAAACAAGCGTTCATAAGATGCACAGAATATAATAATTAGCAACTCCAATATGCTTCACTGGGAGTGCCACAGTCAAACACTTCATTACTTTCTATTTTGCTTTTCAAAAATATACAAGATGTGGATTTGTGAAGGTCTTCCTAGCTTCAAGAAAGGAGCAAACCATCAGATCCCATACAAAGAATCCCTCTTTGACACAGCCTAGCATGTTTATGTTACTGATATTGGAGAAAGTCTTGATAACTTCTAACACAAATATTTTCTAAATAAAACCCACTGGAAGATTGTACTGTAATATTGCCCATCACTGCAAAAGTCAGCTACAACGGAAACAGATTGAGCCATCTGTCTCTTCTTTGCCCTGCTTTTGGCTTATTCTGACTGTGACTTTGTCTACATGCTTTATACTATTGCCTGTATCAGTTTTCCAAGTGAAGCAGTAGCACAAGCATCGGATCTTATGACCTGCGTGAAGTCTTCTCAGTGCATATTGCCTACCAAAGGTAGTAATCTCCTCTTGTCTTTTCCCTCAATATTCTATTTCCAGACAGCACACTCCATTTCAGCATTCAGAATTCCTGTACCTAGCCCTAGTCACAGAGAAAATAAGGGCCCAGATAAGTTCAGCTGCATTTTCAAAGCACTGGCAGATAACTTGATGAGCTGGGTGAAACTATCAGAAAAGACTGGAACAAACCTGCTCCAAAAAGCACTATTTAATCCAAGAAACAACACAAATAAACATGCAAACGTGAAGACTTTTCCTTCTCTGCAGGTGTGTCACAAAACCAGAGTCCGGTGTATAGTCAGGAAGCTAGATCACTGACAGTTGCAATGATGGAGGCTGTAATGGTAATTTCAAGTCTAGAATGAGTAGAACCTTAATCTGATACACTTCTTGCCCAGTCATAAGACAATCCATGGAAAAGCAAAATACTGAAAGAATAAATACCATACTATCTATGTAGAAAGCAAGAAATGAATACCAAAATACAAAAGTGAAGAGCAGTTAAAAGACAAAAAAGACACACTTGTTAAACATTCTTATTTTGTAAGAGGGAACTGAAAGCATTTCTTTTAGAAACAGAGATTAAATTACTTGGGATTTAGGATTTTCTTGGCAGTTAATCTCCATTTTAGACAGAGGAGCCAGTGAAAGGTGTATCTAACATTTAGAGTAAAGGGGCATTCACCTCAGCTTGAGAAGAAAGGGCCTCAGGTTAAAAACACTGCATAATGCAGTGTTGCTACAAGTAACAAGTATTGTAGTAAGTGGCAAGTATTCTTCAGGGAACAATGTAAAATTCCAGCTCTTCCTGAATCAGTGTACTACTTCGAGACCATGACTATAAAACATGCTCAAGCACTAATTCATCTGAGCAGTTTCATACTTCCGTGAAAAAAATTTTTAAAGTTGAGCACTAGGTGAAGCTTCAGGTATTCTGGCAGTGAGTTGCACTGCAGAAAGTCACCTCAAGAGTTTCTCATTCCTATGCCATGTAAGGTAGAGACAATACTTGTCACACTTCAGGAGAAAAGGAGGAGTAAGTGTCTGTAAATCTTAACAGATTAGGTGGTGAAGATGGATGTGTTACTTAAACTTTAAGGTGTTAAAGGTTAACGATAAAAGAGAATGGCTGCAACAAGAGAATAGCTGCAACAGAGGCAGCTGTTGCTCCTCAAATCCTAAAACGCAATTGCTAAAACAGCATGGTTTGGATCTCCTACCCAGAAGCAATGAATTTACAATGGAAATACAACAACAACATTTTAAGTAGTAAAGCTACATTACTTTAATTCTGTTTTATGAAAGATGATTGAGGGATTAAATAGCAAAGCTGCCTACTCATTTTAAGCAAGAATGAAGTTCATCCTAGAGTCCCTTACTCAAAGGGCTAACCTAAATTCCAAAACCACTCAAGCAAATAGCAGTGATAGTACTCTATCCACTTGAATTCTACCTTCACAGAACAGTTTGTACACAAAACCCACAAGTAGCAAGTCCTTATACACACAAGCCCATTCTTCAAGGTTGCTGCCAATCACCCATAGGGAAGCTACAAAGGACTCCATACACACACGCGTTTTTATTTTAATAAATAAAGTTTTACAGGCTCAGGCTTTCTCTCTCTCTCTTTTTTTTTTAAATCACATATACAGAACAGAAGACTGTGCCTGACCAAGTAACATGAATTAAACTATTAATCCTGGGAAGGAACGCCCATCCACTATAACACTGAAGACTTTAATCGGAAAGGGATTTCTCATGGGCAGCATAGCAATTTACTTCACAGATTAGACAACTTGAGAGAGATGTGGCCAAAGCAGAGAGAGTGACCCTAAATGGACCGCTTGTCTTTACAGCGCCACAACAGGGCAAGGAAAGCCAAGAGCCCAAAACCTCCACTTTCTAGTGTCACTTCCAGATGAGTATGTATGTCTTCACATCCTTTGAGCAATACATTCTAACCACAAGTGGAGAGGCTAAGCACAGCAGGTATGCAAAATTATTCCATTGAAGAACAGATATTGGACGACAAAGTAATGTTACATTTCAAGATTTTAAATTAGCAGATGCTTTTGCATCCCTTCAGTATGGCAGTGGAACAGATCCCACCTTCTCTCATAGAGGTTTAGTCCAAAAACTTCCTGTTGGCATTAGCACCAAAAAGCGCCACTCTGATTTCTGGCATCATCTGTTGAGAAAGAGTATGAGAGTTATATTTAACGGGCAATACAATTGTTGTACATTCTCATTGCAGACATCGCGCAATAGCTAGGCTAGTATTCAAACTTAAGAAGTCAATTCATGTGAGTTTTCTGAAGCCTTTATCTGATCATGCACTGTATCCTAGTCTATGGACTTACCTATACTGCAGCAAGAGGAAAAGATGCCAGAGCTAGTTTTTCAGTAGGCTATATGATAGGATCTCAGCCAAAGCTCTTGGTACGCAAGCTAACTTCAGTAATTACAGTTAGCCTCAGTAATTCAACATCTACTGCAGTGCAGCCATACCAAGTCTTTCATTATGACAATTTCTAGAGTTTTTATGCTCATACTTCATTCAAAAGGTATCATTTTGGGAAAAGCCGTATTTGTTGTAGAAAAGCACAAGCAGTAAATAGTTTCCTTCCTTTCAAAAGGAACTTCTTACTTGTCATCCACGTTGAAGTCTGATCCCGCATAGTATCATGACTGTTATCACATTGAAAACACAAGGATTTAATTGTAAGACAAAACTAGTTAATTATTCCTTGTTTACTCTGGTTGGGAGCCAAACTTACCTGTTGGGCTACAAGATCCAGCCGACTTTCCAGGGTATTAGAAACCTTAATTTTACCATCACTGTTATAGATTTCAACACCTCCAGCACTAGAAAGGGGAAAAGAAAAAAAAGAAAAACAAAAAAACAAAAACAACCCATGATATATCTCAAAGCCATAGTGTAGCAGAGACATTATCCCAAATCCCTACTTAAGAGAGTGTCAGATATGTAGACCAGAACTTTTTTTTAAATGATGCCTTAGTAAGACAGGACAAAGTGATGCAATGAAGCAGTACTGCAAAGCATCCTTAAAGTTATTAGAGGCTATAGCTGCATACAAGAGTCCTCATTAGCATGTTCAAAATGCAAGTGGAGCTACGAAATCTGTCAATACAAAAGAAAATTTTAGACTTGGAGGTTTCAAGTTTTCAGAAATGAAGAAGAGCTTCTAGCAAGAAGCTTTGCTTCCTCATACATAAAAGAAAAGATGGTTCCTTTTAGAATAGACAGCTTTGTTCTCTGTTCTTTATTATACTATATAGAAATAAAGCCGTGCAGGTCTAGTGGTCATAAAACTCCATCGAGCGAACACCCCGTAGCACCACATATTCCTCCTTATGACTCAATTCCTTGCTGCTTCTTGAGACAGAAAGCATAGCTACATCTGTCTTCTCCCTCTCTAAAATACCAGTAGTTAAAGGTTTCTGCTCCCAATTGTTCACTGCCTACTTCATTAGTAGGAGACAGGCTGGAGGTTGCACAAAACTTTTATTGACATTTTTGACTGAGACAGTACTTGTCTGGAGGAAACTCCAGAACCTGTGCTTGATTCATATGAAGTGCCAAATTCCACTAGAACTGCAGCAGACACATTATGCAGTTATTCCATATATAATTTTCTGAGACTGCCCTCGTAGGAGCTGTGCCTTAAAAAACTGCATTAAGTTCGTGCTCTATATAAAAGACTTCCATTTTCCTTACATGTCTTCTGGTAGAAAGCTGTCTTGGTCAATGCGAACATCCACATCTCTCTTTGTGGCATTTTTGTAGATGGGAACGCTCTTCTGTACAGCAGTCTAAGACACAAAATTAAGCACTGATAAATGCTAGCACATCACTTAGATTTTGTCATTCACTTGTTTGTAGTAATAAAAAGCTGGGGTTGGGGCTTTTTTCCCCCCCTTTTTTAAGAAAGCTTATTTCAGTATGACCTTTGAGCCAAAAGCAATTATTATTCGTAATATTGTGGCAACATTTAAAGTTTCCTAGGTAATACCCAAACAGGTAGATGATCCCCAGGTTGAAGCACATACTTGTCCTCTTGCACTATATTTGCAGCAGAGGTGCCTTACTTGTTTATGTATCACACAGGTAGGATCTGAGCAGGAAACACTTGCAATTAGGTCCCAGCTTTTGGGTGGATGGGTATTTTCATTTTATTCTAGGCATCTTACCTTAACCATAGAGAGATCCTGTTTCCTGCACCGAACAACTATTCTGGGCTCAAGCAACTGGTAGAATCCCTGCACAAGATAACCATTACAGTATCAGAAAATTAATATTTTAATTGTCTTAGAATTGCTTAACCTCAAGAAAGGACAGGAGCCAATCAAACTGATAATTGAAAAGTGACACCATTAGCCTATTTTATTTAGTAAATATGTACTAGTTCTTTGCTTACATGTCCACCTCATACCGACATTCTGAGAAAGGATACCACTAATATCTGGGAAGCCCAGAAGAACCTACAACTACATATTATGCATTTCTTGCGTTAGCTACAAACTTGGAGCTCAAGTGCAGTTAAATGTATTGATCATAGGAGTTAGTTGCCCAGATAATGTACACATATACACAAGAATCATTGCTATATAACTAGACCGAGCGAGCTGCCAAACTGACATTCTCTTGTACAGCCCTTGATTAAGGCATACAGTAATTTCAGGTGCCTGTTCTAATAACTCCTGTCTTGCAGCTGCTGTAGTAATACACAACCACTGAAAGAGGAGCTGATCCCCTAGTGTATCAGATCTAATGAGCCACGACAGATGTGTCCAGCTTGCAAGAGTCAGACAGGTTTGTTTGATGTACAGCAATACCACAGGTCAGACCTACACGTCGCAATGAAACAACAGTACTGAATTCGAAACACAAGCTAGTAGGGAACATTTAAAAATTCTCTGACATCAAACTGAGGAAGGTAGAGCTGGTGCCCTATTTCTGTGCAAGCTCACAGAAAAAAGGACTAATTCATACCAGAAGGTGGCACTAGTGGCCACAAGAGTAAGTGCAGTAAGACCCTGGCCAACATTCCATTTCTAGCAGTTAAGTTTTGGGACTAAAGGATAGTACTCCAGGTCTAAGCAAAGCCTTGATTTGTGTTTTATATGTCTGTCACAGATGTATGCCATACTACAGTAAGTTTTGTCAAAGCCAGGACTTGTAAGTCTCAAATACTCACAAGTTTTTAAAAGCAGAAGACTGTCAACTTCTAGGTTTAGAGAAACAGCCTTTAACAAAGGTATGTTTGAGAAGCTCATTCTATCTACTTACTATAGAAGCTTAAATGTGCACATTACAATGTATGTATCTGCAATTGTTCTTATATCAGAAGCCAACTGCTTGTTATACTAGGTTTTGTACCCAAAAATAAACTGCAGCCACAGACTTACCTGTTCAAAATCCAAGACTGAAAGATAAAGTGGAAGTGATGTTTAAAACTAACTCCCCCCGCCCCAGCAATATTTGATCTAGACTTCAAAAAATAACTATAATCACTAGAGTTGGCTGATGACTGAGGACAGACACCTAGGAGGATAGGGCTGCTATCAACTATTTGTTATGATTTAAATATTTACCTGTAGAACTAGTCCATCCAGCAGTGTTTGGTACCTGGCAGTATCCTTCACCACCTTGGCAAGTCTCTGCTTGGCCTCATTCAGCAAATCCTACATTCAGAAGAAAATCAGATCAGCAGAGCCCATCTGTTTAGCATTTAGTTTCATGCCTTACCAACTTTCTGTACTCCTAGCACAGCTATCACACCCTGCCAACACGTAAATGTACACTCCAGCTGGTGTTCATCCAAGCTAGACCTCCATCTATGCGCACAACACAATATCCTTTCTGAAGAGTTCCCCCCTCCTTGCCTTGGTCTGAACCCATTGTAACCAGACAATAATTCCTCTTTTCATGGAAAAGCGAGAGCTCAATAGTAAAAGCCTAGTATTTACGAAACTAATTCAGACAGACAAAATAAATATGCTGTAAGTCATTACCTAACAAACTAAGAAAGTTGTCTAAATAACTGATTTTTCCAGCTTTGCTGTCAAAGAAATGTAACTTATCTTTGTATCAACAACATTCAGTTTAGGTATTTTTTTAAATCTTAAGTAAATGCAAGTCAAAATTTAAAAGTGAAAGGTTATTTTTAAGTTGAAATAGCCATTTTTGAATATCTTTATTCAGGAAATCTCTATCAGTTGATGAAGAATTTTGAAGAAATTTCAGTCAACTCAAACACAGCTCCAAGAACTGAGCTATTATCATACCTCCTTCAGACAAAGCGATAGTATTATTTGGTATAAACCTTTTTTTTAATTATTATTCATTTAACTGTCCTGCCTCAAGGTAATTAAGAGAAGAGCACATGTTAACAGAATCAGTACTAAAATGTAAGACTGCCACAGATCAACATCACTGTCAAATCCAGTTATACTGTCCATCCTGGAGTAACATAGCATTTCTGGAAATGCTCATCTCTTGTTCATGAAGGAGGCTAAAGATCTGATAAGGGAAAAATGAGCTCGCAGCATGTGACTTTAAGTGTTTTAAAATGAGGAAGAGTGTTATGCATTACTCAGAAGCATGAGTTTGAGTCAGCTGATAAATGAGGAAAGGATTACCCAGCAGAGATTATCACAACAGAATTAACACTTTAGCCACCTACCTTCCTCCTCTCTGTAAATACAATCTCAAATTTGAAACTAGATTTAAAGAATCAATAAACTGGTGACTTCCTGCTGTTAACTCCCTAATCTTTTTTATTTTCAACTTCTACAGGTCTCACTGCTTTTCCAATAGCTCAACAGCACCATCTAGCTAGAACATGGAACATTCAAATTGTTTCTGACATGGGATAAGGAAGCTGTAAAGGAGATAATAGAAAAGTTGCAAGCTGTATAATGAGCAGAATGAGAATACACTACCTGCCATGTAAGACAAACATAGTAACACTGAACTAAGATTACATTTAGCCTGCACTGGTAAATGATCACTCACCCTATACATGTTATGTGCTAGAACCAGAAAAACCTTTTGATCTACTAGGGGCCACTAATGTAGGTAGAACCACCTACTCTGTGGTATTTTAATCCTACTTGCTTAAGTCACGCCATGCTAGCTTTAATGCAGAAATATTACTTCAAGCAAACAGAACTTGAAAGTTCTGCAAACTGTTGTGTAAGAGAGAGTTCCTGTTCTTTAAGGAAATAAACTATTGCCCAAATTATAAATACAACTGCTACTTGCCATGTTGCTGGCAGAGAACTATATTTACCTAAAAGGGCAGAAAATTGAAACTGAAGATAAGCCAAAGTTGATTAACAAGCTGGATTATATTTAATGACCTTTCAGAGCAGCTGGGAAAGCCATTTTTGTGGGTTGAAGCAAACATCACTCAATCATAAACCACATTTTTGTTCAGAGAATGGATAAGATCACTTCCTAACACATGGTAGGAAAAAAAAAAACTCCATGTCTTTAATTCAGAGATACTCACTGCAATAAGGTCATCCCTTGCCTTGAGGACCTTCAGTCTTGCCTGATTCATCAGGTTGGACATCTGACTGCAAGTTGCATCGAACAGTTGAATCAATCCACCAAACTTTGAACACTGACATTAGAACTCCTACATTTAACTGTATACTTTACATTTAAAGGTAACAATTCTACAGTGTTTAATGACAAGCCTGTTGACCTGTCTGAATCTGTTTCTGAACTTGCACAAATGATTACAATGCAGAACCATCTCCTTCCATAAAGGCCCACCAAAACCATACCAGAGAGGATCATTAGTCCCAAGGTAACATACCAGGATAGAGCTTTACACATTAACTGCATTGGAAACATGGAAGATTCTTTCACTGGACCTCCTAGCAGTTATATTGTTGTAGCTCTTCTTCAATAATTTTCCCCAGAAATATTAAAAACTCTAAATTAGAACTCAGTAGATTAGCTAGAATTTTTCCACTTCCCAAGGAAAAGCAGTTTTGTATATAATCGGTAGCAAGATGGTAGCTCAGGCTCTGAAGTCAACCATCTAACTTAAGCAACTTACATTTTCTTTTGCTGTTCAATTTGTTTCTCCTTCTTTTCATAATACTCCATGATTTTCAGCCTCTGTGTCTGAACAAGGCGACCCTTCTCAATGTTGAACTCTTCTTCTGCCTGCAGTAAAAATTAAATAACTGAAGTGGAAATTGATTGCACAGGCTGGAAAAAAAATAGAATCAAAATGAAATGGCTATGCTTTAACACATTCAAGGATAAGCCACAATGATAAAATTTCTGGTTCCATACAAACAAAACATTTAAACCAGTACTCAAGCCAGTGAGAGTTCAGCTTGTTTTTGCTAAGCTAGAACCTTGCTAACAAAGCAGCAGTTTATTTTACCAATGTTTTTGATGGTTCACGTTTGTCTCTTTGCAGTCCCCATACATGTAGTTATCGAATCTATATGTTATTTAGTGAGTAAAGAGCTAAGAAGCCGATCTCCCTTTTGTCTGAACTTCAGGTCTGGCTTGGGTTTTTTGTAGCCAGAAAGGAGACAGAGTCTATATGAGATTCTACCTAAAATAAGCTACCTGGCCCTCAATGTCCTTGAATTCCATTATTTTAAGCAATGCTTAAAGGAGGACAGTGATAGTGTAGGTATTATCTTTTAAAAAAGCCTAGCTAGATAACACATGAAAACACATGGGAAATTTTCCTATTTACACCCAAGTATCCAGTCCCAGCTTCTGACTTCCGCTTGGAGGTCATCAAGAATACCTGCTTTAGAACTGATTAAATATTTGTCCAGATCAAAATGTTTATGGAAGATTATTAGTACAGTAATACACATGCTGAGCCAAATACCAGTCAGATTTTTGGTATAATGCAGATTTGTAGGGCACCATTAATCCTTCTTTAATAAACATCTATATTCTATCACCAGGTTACTATTATGCTCATTCTCTTCTGAACTATCCCAAGTGAACGATTCTGCAAGTAATTCAACTCATGCCTTAAATTTAAATTTATGCTTTACTTCCTTGTGATGCCTACTAATCACATCCAGAACTAAGTCTATGGGTGGCCACACAAATTTAGGTACAGTTGTGAACTGTTTCACAAATATATTTTCACAAACATAAAATTCAGCCAGTTAATCCACAGCGATGCCAAGTTATGTACTGGAGGTGGGGGTGGAGAGAGGGTCTTCCACTTAATCTAGTGTATTCACATTAACATTCAGGTCTCGTTTGCTTTAAAAAATGAGGTATCTTGCATATAAGCACGTGCATATAATTGCATACAAGTTCACATTTAAGCACTAAGAAAACTTTGACAAAAGAGTAGCTCTGACTCAGCTGTCTTGATTTGATTTGTCAAAAGCTAACAAACATCCCACTTATTTAGTAGCATCATTTTGCCATGTAAAAACTAAGTGCGATGTAAGTTGTATCTTCCAAAAGCGTTATAGGACTGCTCCAATTGCAACTATCAAAGTAGGATGCCACATGCAGTTCTCCTTTTGCACTTACTGACATCGAACTTCCATTTTTACCTTTGCATCTATTTCTTCAGCCTTTTCATTGGCTTCCTGCTCAATGAAAGCCATCATGTGCTTGATCTACAACAAGAGAGAGAAAAGAAAAAGTTTTCTGTTGGGAAGGACTTTGATTAGAAGAAATATTTTTCTCTGTTGCACAATAGGCCCCTCCATACCCACTCCTTAATTCATATAATAGTGTTGTTTTTCAATGAAATTAAATTGAGCATACAGGTCAAAAAATTACTTCAGCATAACATAGGTTGCAACAAAAACAAATCAATGGGGTTTTCTTTTAAATAATTTTGTATAATGCCATTTCACTGGATATCTTAAGAAGAATCTAAAGAGAAGCGCAACACAACTATGCAAAACAAAACGTCAGTTTGTATAAACGTGAGGTTGAATATTTTCATTCTTCACTGAGCGAGAACAAGACTTTTTTTTTCACCAGAAGCTAAAAAAAAATAAATAAATAATAAAAAAAATCTCATAGTAGTCTAATTGTTACAACATTCATAGGAAACATGGAAGATAAGATGTGGAGTCCCTGCTCTAAGTCAGGCACAGATGGCACTTGAATGAACCTGGGCCTTCCACACGAGATGACTGCTTAAAGGAAAGCAAAGGGCTACTGATCACCCTGGGCAGATCTGAACAAGTCCCATTAGACACAAGAGAAATCTTTCTTGACAAATGTAATAAATTCTGTAGAAACTTACAAGGTCATGAATCTGTGACAAAAGTGTTCAATAAAAATACATGCCATTCTTTAGTTCAACTCTAAGCGATTTTACAGAGTAGTTGCATATTAGTTTGGAGGAGCTGGGGAAGAAGAAATCAGGGATAGCTGTGCTACTTGATCAAGACCACATCAAGTATATTACATGTTGCTTTAGAGTGGTATGCACTAATAGAATCAATTTGAAGAACCTATTTGAAACCACTCCAAAACATTATAAAGCATGGACCCAGCAGCTCAAAGACAGGGAAAACAATTACGGTCAGTTCTGCTTATTATGCTTATATGCCATTCTGTGACCTGGCCTAAGTTTAGGTTCACATTTGGAGCACACTATAAGGACTCACACACACCCAAACCACACTTTCGAACATGCATAGCCATTTCCACAGGCAAACGCATTATCCTTTAGTAGACCATAAAACCCCACTGATTTTCTGCTTGCCCTTAGTGAAGAGAAATATTTCTCAACCACATCTGAACAAACTTGGATGAAAGATCCTATTTATACACTCTCATGTTGAAATGAAGTATTTTAAAGAGATAAAAAAGGTGGCAATGTGAAAAAAGAACCAACACGTGCAGAACAGCACCACGTCCATATAAACAAGAAAAACAGAAGTTAACAGAGAAGTGGAAGATTTTAAGCATGTACAATGGATGAAGTGAATGATAATATCTCCATTTTCAAAATCAAGTCAGCAACTCTTACTTTAATTCCAGTTTGCAATATTTCTATGAGCAAGTCCACCTACAACTTGAGCTTCCTATCCTGCTCACCTGATTAGATGCCTGGTCAAGTCAAGCATGAGATCCACCTGCATTTTAGAAACCAGAAGGAAGGTAGGAAGGTAGATAAAATACGGAAATAGTTTTGCTGAATAGCCTAATAGTGAAGGAGACTACAGATTTTTTTATAGAAGCAGTAATCCTTGTATTAGGATTATTATCAGTTTAAGTCGGTTTCTGAATTTTGGAAAACTACTTTAAGCAGTTCCAGGCACTCAAGAAACGTCTTCCACATAAGTTAAAGGAATAAGATGGAAGCAAAGTGATACGGCATCCATTTCTGCTAGTAGGCATTGTAATAATACATTAGACTAAACACCATTATTTCCTTTCTATTGAATGCTCTTCTTGCTTTTCATAGAAATGAAGAGATCTTAAGTGAGGCTTTTACATCCTTGAATAGATTTATTTTTAATAGGGCAGGCAAAAGTATTTATTTTTAAAATGAGGGACTAACTTCAAATGAAGTTAATAGCTTTTGCACAGCAGTATTTCCTATAGAAAGGAATATAGAATTTTTTCCAACAGTACTAGCTTGATTATCCTTTCCATGGCAAGTTCTAGTTGTTAGACTGGCTTTAGCTAGAAGTGACTAGCCAGATTACATGCAACAATCTGTAAACCGCTGTTATCAGAAGAAAGTAAGCAAACCAATCAATGGGGGAAAAAAAAATCTTAATTAAAGATAATTTTCAATGTGAAAATTATTGAAAGCACCATGGTAAGTAGCAGCAGTTCAGAGGATCATTTGCCAAGTCCACACCAGGATTCATACACATGCAGAACTGAGCATGCTACTGGCAGTGTTCTTTTTTGCAGTTAACAGGATCATCCTAGTTTCAACAGCGAAAAACTATTATGCAAAGGTCACAGATGTGAATTTCTATTTGCATTATGCGCTTAGTGTATCTGTATATCCTGAACTAGCCTTTGAAATTCAGGTACATGGCAGTTGAGCGAAATCACCCCAAAGTCAGATTTATTGTTATAATTATCATGGAAAAAAAAAGGAAAAAATCCTATCTTTGCAGATAAGAAGCAAGAGAATGTAATGTCACAATTCCCCTTTTGGAGAAAGGCAACCTACTGATTTTACTTTCAATGTGATGTTTCCTTGCCAAGAGACCATGTTTACTGAATGAGAAAGTGAGACACTAAGTACTTATGATGCAAAGGACATATGGAGCTTGACTGATCTGCCCATCACTCGTAGCAAACTCCACTGACCAGCCTCGACTGGATTTGTGCAATCTTTAACACTCCACACCACCTTCAACCCAGCTCAAAGCAGCTTTTTTAGGGAAGGGCACTGTTTACTGTCAATAAGGACAGAATGTCCTGGCTGGAGGAAGCGCCACAGTGCAGACTTTGGCCTTGCAGGTTTCCATTGCCAGAGAAGCCCAGGTGCACCATGCTGCTTAAGGTACAGAAATGAAAAAAGCATTCAAGAGAGTTGAACTGCCTGCACAAATGCCATGTTGCAGCTAATTAGATTTAGTATACCTATAAGAAAAAAAGAGATGGAAAGGCCTTAGAGAGAGATCTGGAAAATAATGCTCATCTAGAGTATTGTATTTATCTGCCTCAAAATGGACTTAAATACTGTAGATAGCCTAAAGGCTACCCCGACCTCTTTCATTAATAGCCTGTCATGAGATGTCACCAAAATGTATCAGTAAAGTTCCCCCATGTGTGGCCACCAAGGAAAAGAAAAATCAGCTTCTTCAGAAGTTGACTTTGTTTCTCCCAAAGATTCCCAGAGAAGGCCTTCCCCTTTTGCCTTGCCTTCACAAGAGAGTGCTGCAGCAGACTAGGAGACCCTACTCGGCAGCTAAAACGTGAATCAGTGATAGCATACACTTCCAGCTACCGCTGCTGCTTCAGAGCTGGTACTATCCCTCCGCCTCCAACTTGGCCTCTTCCAAGCAGGACGGCCCGTCAGCTCAGGCAAGACTGCTCCCCTGCCTACCTCGGCCTACAGGCAAGGACAACCCTGCCTGCAAGCTAGAGGCCACCTCGAGCGAAGCTCTGCCGTCGCCGCCCGCGGCGCCTCTCCTCACACCGGTTCCATCCCGACAGCGCCCACTCAACCTCGGCCGGGCCGTGAGGAGAGCACAGACCTAGCGGCGGCCTCAGCGGCCACCGCGATGCCCGCTCCGGGCCGCAGGCTTCCGTCCGGGACGGGTCCCGCAACCGGTACCTGCTTCTGGACGTCAGCATCGCTGAGCGCCATGATGGCGGCGGCGGAGGCAGCTTGAGGGAGGACGGTTGGGGCCGTTAGCGACCGCGAGTGGAATCAAATCCGGTTCGGGTCACAGCTGTTGCCGCCGCCTCTGCGTCACTCGGCCCCGCCCCGCCGCTCCTCCGAGCCAATAGGAACTCGAGCGTCGCGTAGCGTCATGGGGGTGGGGCAGTCCGCTGGGCCTCAGCCCTGCAGGCTGCCGTCTTGTGGCGGTTGGGGGCTTTCGCCGGGTTTGTTTCAGGCGTTTCGCAGCTGTGGGAGGAGAGCTGTGTAAGCGCAACAGCGTTATTCCCGAAAGGGATAAAATCCAACAAGTTGCTGAGCCCATGGCGCCCTGAGAGTGACTTAAAATCATGCAGCTGGCCCTCGCTGGCTGCTCCCGGCCCTCATCCTCGGGGTTGTTAGAGCACGGTGTGGAGATGTGCTGCCTCACCTCGGGGGTTCGGGCCTTGGGCTCCCTGGTGCTCTCCTCACCTGCAATATGCTCTTCCCCTGTACCTAGGCACACCTCAGCTGCTGAGAACTGCTGGAGGTGGCAAGGCTTTGGAGGTGGGCTTAGGCTTCACAGTTACAGTGAAAGTTTAGGAGTGCCGTGTGTAAGAGATGAAGCAGTCTTTCCCTTCTGGCTAGTGTTTTTAAGACTTTGGTTGGAATATTGTGTCCAATTTTGAGAAGATAAGAGCTGCTTCCAAAAAAGAGTCATAATAGTCTTAACTTACAACATAGAGGATTAAAGTTAAACATGATGAAAAGCTTGCTGATGATGCCTTAAATTAATTCTTTTTTGTAATATTTTAGACTCCCCATCACAAGAAGCTTTGGTATCTCAAGGTCACTTTCAGCTGTTAATTGTATAAGGCTGAGAAATACTACTTTTGAAGTCATGTGCTTTTTTCATGCTTAGATTGGCAGTGCGTGATGAAACTGACTCAATTTTTTACACCTGAAGGAGATGTGGGGCAGCATTAAGGAACATGAAGAGCAAAACACAAGGACACAGGAAACAGCTCACCAAGGGGAGGGGAAAAGACTGGATAACAAAATGGAGGCAAGAGGTCAAGGACTTTCAGGTGCAAGTGATTTAGTGAAGTCTTGTGATGAGCCACTAAGGTTGGTTGTACTTTTATAATTAACACTTACAGCACCAGCATTTCATTATAGAAATGCACTGTGAGACTCAAAACCTTTCTCTTTTTTGTTTTTAGTTACCTTCTGCCTGTCATTTCCTGATCACAAAGTGTTCAGGACTATTCTCAAAAGATATACTGGTTTTTCAAGAATTTCATTACTGCTCCCATTGTTCCCTGCATGACATTATTTTAAGGAGTCTTCACAACCTACAGTATTGTTTATTCTAAGTGACAAGAAGCTTCTACTCCCATGCTGCCTGTACAATTACTGAAAAAACTGAAGCCCTCTTTACAAATTAGCTTCATATATGGTATTTCTCATATGCATGTTTCTTTCTGGCTTGTTTTTATCTTCTTAATTTTTAGTGTGCCTTTTTTCCTCTCTCAGAAACTAGCTTATCATTATAGATATATAAAAAATCACATACATAAATGTTTACATCTCAGTTATATTACAGCATTGGAAGCAAAGTGTGTTTTGATGCTTGAGAACATTTATTATTTCAGGAAGAATGTAAGTAATACTAAAACTTACAGCTGGAACGTTGTTCAAAGCTTACTTTCTTTCCTAGTGCTTAGTTGCTTTGTAAAGCCCCAGGCTTGATATTGGGCTTCTCTTTTCTCTGATACCCTGTCATACTTTGCAGTTAACCCTAACCTACGCTACATCCACTGGATTACAGCCACAGCAATTTCATTTTCCTCAGAGTTTTCCATAGGGGGAAAAAAAAAAAACGTAAACGGGTTAAGTCATGCGAGGATGACTTGCAAATCCTCTGGCTGCGTTTTTTTGCACAGACACCCTTGAGCGCAGGAGACACGTTGTGGCCGGTGCCTGCCCCGGGAGAGACGCTTCCCTGCTCGACCTCCGTAGGGCCCCGCTCCCGTACTGCCGGCAGCGCCCTCCACCGCCGACCGCCGACCCCCGCCGCTTGGGGCGGAGAGGAGCCCCCGGGCGCGGCGGCGCGAGGCGCGCGCGTCACGTGCAGAGCACAGGAAGCCACCGTGCCGCCGCCCCTCCCCTGCCGCCATAACAGCTACCGAGGCGGAAGTTCCTCGTTCCCCCCTTGTAGAGCCGCACCGCCTCTTCCTGCCCCCTCCTGCGGAGAGGGGAAGTCACGTAGCGACAGAGCTGTCCTTCCGGGTCCTTTCCCCCCCCTTCCCCGTCCTGGGGGTGGACTGTGACGCGATGCCCCCTCGCCGTGCCCTCCTCCCCTCCCGCCCCTCCATCATGGCGGCGGCGGCGGCAAATTAGGGCAAAGCTCGCACCGCCTCGCGCGCGCGCGCGCCCGCACACACCCACCCACCCCCGGCGGACCGACCCGGAGCAGCGCCGCTCCGCGCCCGACCTTCCCTCCCCCCTCCTCTCCTCCCTGCTCCTCCTCCTCCCCGGCCCCGTCTCTCCGCCTCGCGGCGCTCTCAGGTGAGGAAGGGGTGGGAGCGGCGGCTTATTATTCCCCCCACCCTGCTTTGCGCGCGCGCGCGGCCGCGAGCGCGTGCCCCCCGCCTCCGGCCGGGAGTTGGGCAGGGGGAGCGGGCGCGAGCGCAACGGCCGTTAGTCAGTTCGGCGGCGGGGCGCGCTCTCCTCTGCTTCCCCCCCGCGCGGGGAGGGGAGGGGGGAGGAGGGAGCGGGCCGCTCGGCGGGGTCGGTGCCCTGCGAACTTCGCCGAGGGGGCGGGGCGGGGCGGCGCGCGGTGCTTCGGCCGCTGGGGGAGGGGCCGCGCCCCTCGCAGCCGTTGGCCCCTCTGCCCCCGCCCCGGCTCCTGCCGTTGGAGGCCGTGTGTGTGCGTGCCCGCCCGCCCGCCCGGGACAGCCCCCGCAGTGGGTCGCGGTGGCCGTGCCCTGCGGTGATTCCCGGTGTGGGTTGCGGGTGTCTCCCTGGAGGGCTGGGTGGGCGTTGGGGGCAGGCACCGCGGTGGAGCCTGTGGCCTGCGCTTTGGGAGAAGGGGCAGTGACACCCCCCCCCCCCCCCCCCACACACACACACTCTCCGCCGCCCCTCTCGCAGCAGCTCCTGAAGGACGGTGGAAAGGCGAGTCGGCTGAATCTGAATTGCAGATGGTTCAGTAGCGAGCAGATCAGGTGGCCTCAGGGTGCGCCTGTTGGCTGCGCGGTCTTTGTGCCTGCACCTGGTGCTTGCACTGATTTAGCATGTAGGCATATGATGCCAGCGCAAACCCCGCTGACTGACTCATCCCCGTCTTTTTGCCTCTTGCTGTTTCTGCCTAGATATAAATATCTCATTCATCGCCGTAGTAACTGAGTAGCTTACGCTGCACTCTGAGAGCTGCTCATCTGTTTCATTCCTGTGTTTGCCTGGTGCTTTGGAAACTTGCAGCAACCGGAGAGCTTCTGCATTAGCTACCTGCTGACTTGTTTACTTTCAAGTCCAAGCAGCACATGGCAAATGAAAACAAAGTGAATGAAAACTGGGCTTTCTGACACATTCATGGAGGTTGGGTTTGTAATGATTTAATATTGTGGCAGGATTGTTTAAAGCTTGGAAAGGCTGAAAACATTTGTACTAGATAATTCATAAGATTTTTGGATTTTTTCCTAAAAGAAAACCAAACCATTTGTCTGGAATGCTCATTTAATTGCATTTCCATCTAAGGTGAAGTAAAACCACAGCCAGATAAATGACTACCGCATTTTCCAGTATTTTTATCCATTAAGTGCCACTAGAGGATCAGTAATGGATGTAGTATTGATTCATTTTCAGTAGGAATTGACATGTTTGAACTCAGTAATTCTCAGTTTAATAAAAACAGTTAGTATCTCTAAGTGATACTGTAATACGTTGTTGGAAAAATACTCTGAAGGGTTTATCTTCCAGCTTCATCACAATCAGGTGCCTTGGAGAAGCCTACCAGGTAGGTGAGATGTTTTCAGAGACAAACTGCTGCAAGGTTGAGCTAGTCCATACATGGAAGTTTCATTCAAAATATCTATACAACCCTTCTGGTAAACTTGCAAAGCACTTGGATGTTTTTAATGTTGTTCATATGGGTCATGGTTTTATAGGTACATGACCTGCAAACAACTCACTGAGAGTTGAAAATTGTAATACAAAGCACGGTATAAATGTAACGTTGTATATTAGACTGAAGCATGGTGAGCTGACGGTACTAAGAGTGGTTACCTGTTACAGAGGTACATATCAGGAGGATGAACCAGAATATTTCAGCAGCGTGCTTCCCTAAAAATGATTTGAACTCTTATATTATAGTTTTGTTACATCTCTAAATCTCGCCATCTGTGCTTGGGTTAACACTCCCTGACTGAGACCACTCATGCTCTGAAATAATTCTCAAGCAGCAGGAAGGGATTCTATTTTAGCAGTACTTTAGAATAATTACATTAGCAGCCAGTAAGTGAAGTTTGGTAACTTGGGCTGTAGATGAGAATTGCCTCCCACCCTGGAATGACTGGCTGTTTTCAAGTGGGACTTAGCTACTTTCATGATGTTGGTGTTATTTTTGTAATGAAGGCAATCTGTAACTGTGCTATTGTTTTTAGTGCATTAAATGGAAATCGGTAAGGATATGGGTCATCTATTCTTTTGTTTATAAATGTGCAACAAAATACTTTGTAAGGGCACAGCTCTAAATGCATAAGGCATGTCTCTGACTTGCAACAATCAAATGGATATCCAGTAGATCTTGATGACAGCTGGTGACTCGTCCTTAAAGGCAGTATCATAATACTGTTGCATTTTGGCTTTTGAATTATACTTAGTAAATGTGTAGCTTGATGCATGCTAGGATCGTACAGGGAGGGACTAATATGCAGGAGAGCCCCTTCCCTAAAGGATTATATTCATTGTATTCATTGGTAGTTTTTACATTGCCCTTGAAATAAGGTATAACTCTTCTGTGGATTAGGATGCAACAGACTGCATGGGGAAATGTCAGTCCGACTGGAACTCCAGTTCTCGGATCAGTTGAACAGCTCGGCCCATGTAGAACAAGTGACAACAGGGTTGGAGGAGTGACAGGCTAAGTAAGCTCGAGCACATGTAGCTTCCCCCCCCCCCCCCCCCTTTAGCATGCAGGAATTGAGAAAGATTGCAATTTTTTGTAGGAAGTAATTCGTAACAGTTTTGGTCTGTTTGGCTTTTGAGGAAGCAATATTCCTGTGTTGAATCTCTTACACCAAAAGTAACCCTCTTGTCCTTGCTTTGAAGGCTCACATAGCGTTCTGTATCATGCCTTGTTTCCTCTGCTCTTTTACATCTGTCACACAAGCCTTCATCTCATTCTCTTAAGTAGTTTCTGGACTTTTTTGCGTTATGCTCCTGTAAATGGAATGCTCTCCTTCCTCTGATATTAGCTTTCAACCTGTGTGCCCTGTTTTATTCCCACTCGTCCCTGGAAAATGGCCTTTTCTATATACTCTATATGAGGCAATATTTCTCTATTTCTCTTGGTAAACACAAATAATCATTCACTATTTAAAATGAGTAATTGATTGCATTATGAGGTTTTCTCAAGCGAAGATCAGTGACTCTGAAATGCATTTATGGTCTGATATTCTTTTACATGAAGCCTAGGATATTTCTTCCATACAGGTTCTTGTATTTCCCTGGTCATTTCAGTATAAGACTGCCTCTCAGACTATATTAACTAAAGTGATTACTTTTTTTCATCTGAAGGTTGTTTTGTTTTGTTTTTTTTAATCACTTCCCAGGGAAACACTCACCACTATTTAAATAACTTATCTGGTTCTCTCTCTCCTTCCCCCCCCCTCCTCTAGAGGTGGTGAGTTAAGCATGCTGAAATTTTCATGAATTAGGCTTCACTGTTGCATATGGATCACTGTGCTGGTATGGAGTCTCATTCTTGTATTAGTAAATTGTTTTTGCTTTCATTTTCGGTGTTGATTTGGAATTCTATTTTAAAGAATACATCTTTGTTGTATATTCAGGCTTGTTCTTTGATACACAGTGTAGTGTCTGGATTTCTCTGGACCGTACATCAGACTGTGATTCTTTCAAGATAGGTCGGTTCAATTTTTCTTGAAGGGCTCCCATTCACTATGTAGGCATCGCAGGAAGTATCTTGTTTTCAGGGTTATGCTGTTCTACTGAACAAAACTGAAATGTGTTGGGGAGCTTTTGCTTTTGGGTAAATGACATCTTTCACATCTGGTGTGAGGTCTGAAGAACAGATCTGTTGTTAAAGGTTCCTAATGTTTTTTCGAGCAGTTGTTTTTGCCAAATGTCCCTGCTTTATCAAAGTCTGTTTGTGATAGTAGCTGAAGGGTAGCTGTGTATTGTGCAAAAGCTGCTCTTATCCTTTGCTATAACATCTTATATTTCTGAAGCACGACACATTGCCTATAGAGCACTCTGGGATGGAACAGATAAGATAAATGTGGGGTTACTGCTCTGAGGGGAGGGATGAGCGTTGGCTCAAAGTCTCAACATCCGTTCCTATATAGATTGATACTTCAGTTCTATCTGTAGCAAAGACCCAATTAAATCTTTCTAGTAAAGGATTTCAAGCATTTTGAAATACATAAGAAGAGGCAGGGCTTCCCAGAGTATATCTTCCTGAAAGATTCCTCCTCTGTTTTTAGTGCTGAGTGACTTTCAGAAGCTAGAATTGCTGAAGATTAAAGAAAGAACGCCTGGCCAATTTTCCACCAACTCTTTTTGCTTTGCAGCTTTTAGTTTGACAGGTATGTTTTTCCTTGCCAAGCTACTTACTCACAAAGTAACCATGCCACAGCATAGTTCTGGTTCTGTTTATCCTCAGTAACCAGTTGTACTGCTGTTGATCTGAATTCCTTTCCAGGGAGGATGGGGATTACAAGTTAGACAACACACAGCTAGACAGATCAATGTTCTTCTTTTGTGTGCTATATTTATTTTTTTCTTAATCTTGAGGCATCATTTGCAGGTTGTGCTTTGGTTTGCTAACCTGGTTTTCTATCTTAGTCTCAAGACATTCCCAGTGTAATCAGGAAGCCTCCTGAGGTATGCCAACTTCTGTTGGGTATTTCTGTAGAGTTTTTCTCATTCTTACTTCACTTTTACTGCTAAACCTGGTTTAATTATTTGTGCTAAAGATGAGTGTAGTCTCAAACTAGTAAACTGCCTGGCTCCTTTGGTACCTGTTAAGTAGCTGTTCTGTAGCCTCAACATTTCTGTGTGCCTTTCAGTTAAATATCCAGTCTGATGGTTACGTGTGAGGTACTACTTGTTCAGGAATGACTCTCTGAAGTTATTGAGAACTTAAACCTGAAAGTTCACCTTGAAGCCCTAATTATCATTATTTAATTCATCAAGCTGCTTGTACATTGGAAGAAGTTATCCAGACTGTTCCTAATTTACAGAGCTAAAAGCATGTTAGTCCAAAACTTCCTTCAAATCTGTTGTATGGCTTTTTCCCCCTCTCTGTGTTGTCTTCTGAAATTTTTTCTTTTTTTTCCTTTGTCCCTTCTGGCTGTTGTTTATTTCTATCTTAGTCTTTTCTACTGTTCTCATTTGGATGTTTGAAAAAAGTGACTAAATAAATAGAATAAAACGTGGAAGGTCCTTGCCCAGATGTTGCCATTAGAATGGATTTCTGTTTTATCAGTATTAATGTCTGGGTGAGAAGTCCAGGATGCACAACCATCTGCTCTTCCAATCTCTGCAATAGCTGTGGATTTTATTTCCTCTGTTGATCATATGTTTTCCACTGCTGTTGGAACAGTAAAATGAGTTTGAGGCAATTGTGGTCACTTTTGCTGCATTAAAAACTTTCAGCATTGTAATAGTTGAGAATCTGAGAGGCAAGAAAATACTCATCTGAGGCTTAGGGGAAGAAAGACTCTTGTGAACTTTTCCCTCAAATTGTAGTTAACTAAGTCTTCAGAACCCCTCAGAATTTCTTCGAATGTATTTTTATATGCAGTTGAGTTGGGAGACATTTGGAAGGAGGACACGTGGTGAGGAACTGTTCAATTTGCTTTAATGTGAGAGTTTGTATGTGAAGCGGTAGTGAGAAATTTCTCTGCTGGCAACAATCAGACAGGTTACTGGACTGGGAGGCATTTGGTTTGACTCTGAACAGTGCTTATTAAAAGAAGAATGCATAGGATATCAAGGCAAACATCTGGATCATACTTTAAGATCATTATATAATTCCTTGTTATGTATGAGTTCATGACCTATTGCAACCTTATAAAAAACAAATAAAACACTCTATTCTTTCCTTACAGTCCTCATCTGTTACTCAGAGAAAACCCTGTGTGCCGAATAAGAGCACTGAAGCGCTGCAAGTCAACCCGATGGCGTCCTCTACTGCTGTGCCTGTAGGATTTCATTATGAAACAAAATACGTAGTTCTCAGCTACCTGGGACTTCTATCACAAGAGAAGCCACAGGAGCATCCTCCTCCTTCAACTCAAGGTGATATACCATATATACATGTGTAACTATTTTGGCAATCAGTTGCAGTCTTGAACTGTTTGTGCATGTATGTAGAATGTCAGCCAGATAGGTCTTTATTTTATTGTTCATTTAAAATAGTGTGAAAAAATGCTGATGGAAACAGAGCTGTTTGCATTTAGATTGCTGTTTTAATTTGAGCTGTGTCAGAGGTGATTGGTGTTTATGAAGCAAATAAGTGGTTTTAAATAGCTGTCTTCAGGTTAGGAAGGATGAGTATTTATTATCTTTGCTGAGCCATCTTGAGAATCTGAGCCCGTGTTTGCCTTTTTTGGGAGGCAAATGGAAGTAAGCAGGGGTGAAATGGTGTTTACCAGCATGATCCCTGAATGATGACCTAAGCAATACCACATACTAAATATTTTTGCCATATTATGTTGATGCTTCTGTTGTTGTCAGTCAGTGGTAGTGTGGAGATATGAGACTTAATCTGGCCTATGCTGCATTTATTTGTTTGTTTATTTTTAAGAAGTCAAGGATTGCATGGAGTCAGATGTTTCTTCCAGAACAGGCTTATGCATATAGGAAATTGGGCTTAACAAAAGAAGTTTGGTAGATTGTTTCATATTCCAGGGAGTAAACCTTCCTTTTTGTTGTGATAACTCGCACCTAAAACAAGCAATGTATTTGTCAAGATTATTTTGGTGGCTTGTCAATTCTTAATGATGTTTCAGTCACTTATCCACAGCTTACTCTGATGGAAGTCATATTTTTAAAAAGGGCAGTTTTTAGAATCCTTTTCTCCTTGAATGAGCATTTAAGAATGCATACTCTATCTTACTCCAGTTATCTGTCATCAGAAGAAAATGCCTGAAAGAAAAAGATAGCATCAAAGATACCAATAATTTTATCAGTCTGGCACTAAAATATAGAACATATGCTGATTATATCATATACCGTTTATAAAATTAAACACTGTATGTTTAAGATGTGTCTGTTACTTCTATTTTGGCTACATCTGTGGTCCATGAAGGGAGAGGCACCTTAGTGCCAAAATGCTGTTTTGTAAAACTTTTTGTTGGAAGATGTGGTTATTTTAGGAATAACATTTCATTCTGGTTATCCAGTCAGGATAACTGGACTATAATTGGAAATGTATGAAGTACATACAAACCTACCATGTGGAAGAGTCTGCTTCATTCTGAAAATGCAAGACTCAGCAGGGAAATTTAGTCTTAAAGCTTTCTTTTTATAATTTGGATATGGTTACCTGTGAAATATTTGAAAATTGAGAGGAAACCTCAATTGTTTCTCAGTACAGAAACCTCTAAGAAATATTTGAATTAAAGAACTTTATTAAAACTATATAAAGAGGAAGTGCTGCTACGGATGTTTACATACACATTTTATAAGCAAGAGGGCTTTTGAGGTCTTGATTAAAGATAACTGTTGAATCCACTATTCGCTATATCACATATCCACTATTTAGATATCTTAGCTTATGTTACAGTGGGAAGTACTTGGACTTGCTATTAAAATACTCTAAGGCATTGACACTTTGAAAATCTGTCCTTTCATCCCCATTGCTCTAAACCTTCCATCCTAAACAGGAAAAACTCCAGCACTTCCCTCACGAACACCCCCAAGAACATAAAGTGAACACAAATTTTCCTCCCTTGGTCATCTTTCACTGTAATTAGATCTCTCTTTCAGTGTTTTTACTGCTTTCTGATCAAAAACTGGAAAAAATCATTTTCCCTTACTCCTAATCTGCAGTGTTGTTTCTAATTCTGTTTTGAATGCCTTAGATGGACAGTCTTCTTCTAAACGAAGTGCAAACATTTTATCCTTCCCTTTAAGGCACTATGTAACTTTAATTTGTTTTTGTTTCTTTCTTCACATTTGCTGTTGCTTTCTTGTTTTCCATCCATGCAACAGCTTTCCATTTGTCTGACAGTTGCTTTTCCATTAAAAAAAAAATCTTTTCTCCTACTGCTTTTCTTGTTGCTTAAACAGTTGTTTCAACTGCACTCTCAGGCTGTCTGTGATAAGGACCACATGTTTATTGTGAAGTGCTGTATGCGTTTTGGTTGAATATGAAGTAGTTACATACAATCTGTATCTTCTTGTTGCTTAGAATGTAGTGAAAACTGCACTAAAGCACTCTGCTTTTTAAGTTTCTCCCCTAAGGAGAAAATGAGAGAACAAGCAGCCCATAAAGGATATTAGCTGCACTACTGGGAGTTAGTTGGGTATTACAGTAACAAGTGTGGTATTAGAAGCCTGTAAAGAACAAAAGAGATGTGAAAGCCAGTAAATGAAAATGAATAGTTGTTTAGCATGCCATCACGAAGTAGGAACTTCTGTTTTTCATACGGAAAATATGTGAGGGATAATAATGATATGACATTACAGCATGTTCGTCAGTGTGTTTTTTCATACTGTATCATCAACCATTGGTATAATATCTTGGCAGATCCTGAGGTACTTTCATTGATGTTTTTTGTGGTATTTAAAACACTAGTCACTAGTGTTTTGCTAATGGTTATTTGATTGTATTTTAGTTACAAAACAGTTTTCTGTTTTATGCTCTTCATTCTTACGAGACATTGACACTTTGCTATATAATAATCTCCCTTCATATGTTTTTCTTAGGTCCAGATGAGTCTCTACTCTTTATCCAGTTTCTGTGTCTCACTACAATAAAAAGGGAGTACCCAGAAAGGCTGGCTTTAGCCTTGTTATGTTAATCTCTTTAGTCTCCACCTGTATTGGGGAGTGAGAGGCTCCTCTAGAGGGCAGTTCAGAGTGAGATCTTAATTATAGCTGCCTTGAACCACACTCTGGAGGATCTTCTCTCTCTTCTTGTTGCATATATAAAGAACATAGAGAAGTAAGATACACTGGGTGTAGTTAGTATTTGTACACTTCCCCTGAGTCTCCTTCTACAACAGGCTACTAGATCTCACTGTCCAATACCGAAGGAGATTTCAGTGAAGCTTCAACATTCCAGATAAAGTAGAGAAGGTATAGACGATGGCTCAAAGCAACCAAAAAGAAAAGCAGTCTTTCCTAAGAGCAGTGCTGCCGTTTTATCTCTTGCAGAACTTGTAGGAAAAAAATGAATGCTTTTGTCCATTCGCCTCCATTTCCCTGCTATGGTCATCTCCCCCAAAGTTGTGCTTTCTTGCATTTCATATTGGAGAGTTCTTTTTCTGACATGTCTTTCTGTTTCAAAAAGTCAGATAAGAGTAAAATCAAGATATTTGTTAGATTTCATGTAAAAACTTGTATTTAATTTTTGTAGACTTAATATACTTTAATAGAGTGATGACTTCTGGAGAGAATTAATTTAGTAAAGAGAAAGCTCGGACAAATTACGTGAAGAATTACCTCACTGTAATTCCCTTGGGGTTTCTTGGTCCGTCTTGATTTGTTGCAAGAAATGTGACTTCAGTTCCATAGCTAAAAACGGTTCTGACTTCAGCCAAAGAAGGCCAATCTGTAAGTCAACACCTGGGTATTACTATGAAAGTTTTATTTAGAGAACTGCTCTTCAGTGCAGGGACTGAAGAGAGAACTGTCTGCAGTTTTCCAGGCACCTGAAGAAAAGGTTATTTTATTGGACAAAATGATCCTTTTGACATTACAGCTGTGTAGAATTTTAAAGTTGATCTCAGTGTCTCTAGAGGGAAAATCAGCAAACTTAACTAAGAAACAGTTTTAGAGATTACTTCTATTCCAAACCCAATTCTGGAAAAATAATGATTCTACATAACTCCAGGTTCAGTTTATTTAAAGCAAGGTCCATTAGCAGTAAATACCATTACTTTTTGGTAGAATTTGAGATAGGCGAATAATACAAATTGCTGAGAGAAGTCTGATACAATAGACAGGGATAAGATATCATCTGTGTAAATTCATACAACCTGAAGCAATGGATGAGTACAATTACTTAAAATGTGGGAGGAAGCTCTCAATAAAATAAATATCAAGTATTGGAATACGTTTCTACAGTTTTTTCTGCTGAAATTCACACTCATTGTGGAGGCTTCCAGTCTTCTGCAGCTGCTTGTACTACTTGCTGTCTTTTAGAAGTGTCCAAGTACTTTGATTCAGTACACCTGTGTATAAATGCCCCTTGAAATTTGATCAAGGGGAGTAATTGTTAGTGTATTTCTGTTTTTTTTAATTGATTTCTCCATGGTTTGACTCCATCCCATGAGCCTGTAGTTACAGCTGTGGTTCTAAGGAAAGCTGTTTTTCAGTGTTTTCCTAGACAGTCTCCTGAACAGAATTCTAAGAATAAGAAGCCTAATATAATCCTTCAGCTTGCAGTAGAATCCACGAGATTTATAATCAATGTTGCTATTAAGTGTGGCATAGATCACGCAAGAGGTGAACAAAACTTTGGTAGTTTTACAGTTTCCCTGAGATGCGTGTTACCCATAGTAATTGTAATCCAATTACTGTGCACATTGTCCTTTAGACCTTTAATTATCTGTTTTGTGATTGCTGTATGAAGTGCTGTATATGTTCAGTAATCAAGCTGTTACAGTGGTAGCGGTTTCCCAAACAGATTTCTTATCGCTAAGTGGTGTTGAATTGGGATATTAGAAGTGTTTTTTACATGTATTTGTTCACTTGCAGCAGTTGGAAGAGAACTCTGATACAGCTCAGGAAATACACATATAGATACTCAGAGACGGTCAGGATTTATGGCGTTGTAGGTGAGCTCAAGGCTCCTCCATGGCAATCCCAGATCTGATGTTGGTAGATTTATCATACGGTGTTGACCAGGATGAGTGGAATAACTATTGTCACAAGAGATTCTGTCATCGGGTGGAGTGGCTGTTGTAGAATATCTTGGTTTTCTTTGTCCTCCATGTCTGTATCCTGCTTACTTTCATAGTACCTATCATTGTTCTGTGGGAAATGAAAGAGTTTGTGAGATGTTTTTAGCTAAGTAACTTTTTCCTTAGAAACTTTCCTCTTACAGCAAAGTATATATAGTTTGTCAGAAAAGTCACAATCTGAAAAGCTACAGATCGTATGTCAGACCAATCCAGTTGTTAGAGGTAGCAGGGGAGCTATTTCTTGAACTTGGGAGAGGAAAGGCAGATCTTGGAGTTGTGACTTGGAGAAGAAAGAGGGGGCACCTCAAGAGATGTAAATTCCCACTTCTTTAAGCCTCCTCTCTGCCCACAAAAGAAAAGACTTCTAGTTGGCAATTTCTTGTGTCTTTTTGGTTCTTAATAGAATTTTGGACTTGATTCTTTTTAGCAGAGCCTTTTTTATGGGTAAAGGCATGTTTATGTTTAAACTTCTTTATAAGCAGATTCTTTTAAACCTCTTTTCAAATCAAGGGCTACATCTGGTATGACAGTCTGTGTTCTGGAGTTTTCTGGGGTAATGAATATACTTTTCATTAAAGGAAAAAGTTGAATACATTTCTAAAGAGATCTCATGTCTACGTCACTTCTCAGTGCTTACAAAATTTTTAGACACTCGCTTTTCTGCTTTGTTTATTTTTTTTAAAGAGCATGAGATACTTTGTAATTTCTAGAGTCATGCTGAAAATGAATTTGTAATTCAATGTTAATTATGCAGACATTAATACAGAGACTTGAAAACAGACATACTGATAAGTTAAAAAAGCAGATATAAAACAAAAAATTCCAGCCCAGATCTGTGACATCAAAGGCCTTCTTTTTCAGTGACCCTGCATTCACCTGAACTAAAAGGACATACAGCTTTTTTTAAGTCTCTTCTTATGGTTGCTCTTGTCTCGTTAGCCTTAGTTTGACACAAACACAATAGAATCAGATGTGTTGGCTCTGTAACTCTTGAGGAATGACTTCCATCCCTCCTCCTCTTCCCAGGATCAAACTTGGGGAACAGGTTAGTCTTGTATTGTTACTAAACTTCTGGAATGGCCTTAATAATGGAGTTTTAGCAAAGTATTACACTAGGTTACCAGTCATAGCGCTGTCTGATTGTCAGTGATGCAGTGCTTGATGGACTTTTAGAACACATTCCCCCCCTACTTTGCCTGTTACTTCCATACACCTGAAAAATGAACCATTGACAAGAAAACACTTGGGCAAAAGGGGAACACTTATTCCTTAAGTAGAAAGTGGAATGTACTAACTTTTTTTGTGTAAGGATTGTTACAAAAGTTTGTTGTGTCTTTGGGTTGGAAAGAAGCCTTTCAGGGTCAGTTTACCAAAGACCTGTAATAGGTAGACATGATTTTTTTCAGCCTAGGAAGGCATTTCTTCTTGGTGAATCTTGTAAGTACCGTTTATGGTGTGACCTTTGGCATTAATAAAGAATGAAAATGTGATGTTCCCACTCTACCAGAAGCTGTTTTTACTGTTTTATCCTAGTTATTTTCAATCTGACTTGGAAGTCCTCTAAAGGAGGAAAAGGATAACTGCTGTCTTAAGAACTTTGATGTTAGAGCATGCTATTCTCCCATACTGGGTGCATTTTTGTGACTAAGGGACAACATACAGGAGATGCAGAAGGCTGAAGTCCTTTGATAGGGGAATAAACAGTGCAAAGTCACTGAGCCAGGAGGGGTAGGTTTCTGATGTTTTGGCATGACTGAATGGTCAGGTGCTATTGGAGTCAGCAGCTGCTGCAAAGTTGTGCGTGTTAGGGGATGGAAACCATTGACTCTGCAGCATTGGTTATCTAAACGGCTCTTTTGTGTGCTGGCAGCAATGGAATTTCTCTTCGTTCCATTTTCCACATGACTTATTATCAAGTATGACAGCTTGTCATGTGTGATCAACATCACATTAGTCCCGTGAGAACGGGTGCTCTTCTGAATATCCTCTTTCCTTCCATAAGTAGGGTGAAACATAGGTTAAAACAAGACTTTGTATTTGCATATACCTGTTTGGCTTGACTGTGAAGCAGTGATTCAGTCATTCAGAGACCTTAAGGGGACTGACAAGGTATTAGTGAGTGTCTGTTTATTAACCAGAAAGAGGAACAGTTTGCTCCTGTCTGGAATTTATGGTTCAGAGTGACAAAGTGAGACTGTTTGTTTGAGAAGGGATTTCAGAAGCTAAATAAAGTTATTCTGAATATGGTAGTGGTGATAAAATTGTGTGGTTAAGTAAAATGAAATTAAACTGACCGTCTGTTGGCCCTTTTAAACTATTCAAGTAAATAAGTGTAAACAGTTTACATTGTCCTGTACATCCATTTCACATGAATTTGTCTCACAGGTATCCATAAGAGAGCTGCACGTTTAAGCATAAACAAACGTTTGTTGGGTTAACTTTGAAGATTTTAACTTGCTTTTCAAGTGTACATGGCATTGCAAGCTTATTCAGTGTTTTTTAAATACAGAAAATGCACTCTGTTGTGTGTACTCTATTAGGTATCTGTGTGTTAGCTGGTATGGATGCTTTTAAGGTTTTCACACACTCTGATATGAAAACTAGTGTGTCCGTTATGGAGAAAAGGGGAAGGTGGTGCAATAATTACAGTGAATTCAAGCAGATTTAACTAGAGATGAACCACGGAACAAATAAGCATTTGTTCATAAGACTGCCAAATTATGACATAGTGCCTTTAAAACACGGATGAAAAAAGACATGCCAGAAAGCTACAGTGGTTGTTGCAGGACTGAAGATTTTAACCTGAAGATTTTGATGTGAAAAATAAGCAATGGAAAAGGAGTAGGGTCAGACAATATCAACATTACATTCCTTCCCATTTTTATTTTCTTCAACTGAATGAAGAAGTTCTGTACAGCAGCATTGTGCCAAGATGTCCGGGAAGAGCTGCAAACAGTTAGCGTGGGTGCAAAAAGGGTGAGATAGGTTTGAGAGTTGTTGGCATTTGCGTGCATGGGTAGGAAACACAGGCAGCATTATCAGAACGTCGGACAGAAGATTGTTTTTAAACCATGGGTGTCGGACAACATGAAGCCTCCAAAAATAATTCTAAGGAATATTCAAAAGTAAGAGATCCAGGAAAATGTGATTGGGGAAATACAGTCACTGATACTGTTGAAAGCAACAGAGTGCAAGGCTAATGAGGACTGATGACTTAAAACTTTCCTTGCCTGACACTTAGGGAAGGGAGTGAACAGAAGGGGGATTACTTAGTAAAAGGAAGTTTTGTGGTCAACTGTATCTATTTATTTATTTTATTTAAGGTGTGGCTTGATACAAAATCCACTTTTATATTCATGCAGGTATAACAGAGATTCATTATATCTCTGAATAGGACTGGTTTAGGGAATTGAAACAAAGGAAGAGGAAAAATTCAGTAGTAGGCTATTGATTCAGTGATATGCAGTGATAATTGAACAGTTTCTGTAGTGTTCCTTAGGAAGAGGGGGATTTCATGCTTGCAAGCTGATGGGAGCTAAGAAAACATTGAAGATGAGCAAAAAAAAAAAAAAAAAAAAAAAAAAAGCAGCTAAATAGCAAGAGTTTTGAAATGGCACATGTGTCGCAAACATCTGTTCTTTTTACTAGTACCGGTCCCAGAAAGTTATTTGAGTAATTATTTTATCACACTGTCTTATATTGGAATGATTGAAATTCAGTAGGCATTTTCTTAGGTTCGTATGTTTCCCAGACTCACAAAAGGGTTGAGGCTGGAAGGGACCTTTAGAGATCATATAGACCAACCCCCCTGCTCAAGCAGGGTCACCTAGAGCACATTGCCCAGGACTGTGTCCAGACGGCTTTGGAATATCCCCAAGGGAAGAGCCTTCACAACCTTCCTGGGCAACCTGTTCCAATGCTCTGTCACCCTCACAGTAAAAAAGTTTTCCCATGGATTCAGATGGGATGTCCTTTGTTTCAGTTTGTGCCTGTTGCCTCTTGTCCTGTCCCTGGGCACCACTGAAGAGAGTCTGGCTCCATCTTCTTTACGTCCTTCCTTTGGTAGGCATTGATACGATCCCCTCTCAGCCTTCTCTTCTCCATGCTGAACAGGCCCAGCTCTCTCAGCCTTTTCCCATATGAGAGATGCTGTAGTCTCTTAAATCATCTTAGTAGCCCTTTGCTGGACTCGCTCCAGCAGCTCTGTATCTCTCTTGTGTTGTGGAGCCAGCACTCCAGGTGTGGCCTCACTAGGGCTGAGTAGAGGGGAAGGATCACCTTCCTGGAGCTGCTGGCAATGCTCTTTCTAATGCAGCCCAGGATACCGCTGGCTGCCTTTGCCATGGGAGCACATTGCTGGCTCATGGTCAATTTGTCCACCAGGACCCCCACGTCCAGCTGCTTTCCAGCAGGTCAGCCCCCAACATATACTGGTGCATGGGGTAATTCCTCCTGAGGTGCAGGATTGCATTTCCCTTTATGAGGTTCCTCTCTGCCTATCTCTCCAGCCTGTCGAGGTCCCTCTGAATGGCAGCACAGCCCTCTGGTGTATCAGCCACTCCTCTCAGTTTTGTATCATCAGCAAGCTTGCTGAGGGTGCACTCTGTCCCTTCATCCAGGTCATTGGTGACAAAGTTGGACAGAATTGGACTCAGTATTGACCCCTGGGGTACACTGCTAGTTACCGGCCTCTAGGTTTCAAATACCTTGACCTGTTTGGAAACACTTTTGTATTTTTTTCTACAGCATAATGAGATGGTTGATGATCTGTGTAATCCTAAATGATACGGCTGAAGCAGCTTCTTGTGACTAAAGGTCTAGAGTCAGCACACAGAAGATTTATTGGGGATCCCAAACCATGGCATATGTACCTCAGGGGATATGTAGCCATTTCAAATTCCTACATGACTTGATTAGGAGACGAGAATTGACAAATGACTGACAATTGTGGGGCACTTTGCCTCTGTTGTTACTTTTGGACCCTATCTTAAATGATATATTGTGGCCTGTAGGATCCCATGAATAAGGAAACGCACAGTTAATAGATTTCAGGACTCTTCACTGATATAGTTACATAGTTGTTCTGAGTATTTTTGTTAACTTTGCAGACCTCACTATAAATTTTATATTTTGTTACTAAAATATCAAACTTATACCTATATTAAATTGAGTAAGGACATCTGCTTGGTTTTTTGATAATAAGTTTGATAATAAGTGTATTAATTTTAATTATTGCCTATTTACGTGCTTTGATTTTGGTTTTAAATATAAGATAAACTGCTTAGTGTTTTATAAAGCTGTTGAATATTTTAATTGTTTTGTTTATAGATTCATATTTAAAGCATTTATTCTATCTTGAACAAGCCCAGAAGCTTATGTGTTTCTGGGTTCAGGTAATAAAATTATTGTAATAAATGCAAGCAAGGGAACACTTTGTGAAATGAAGTCTGAAATATAACTTTCACCTTGAATGTATTTATAGTTATAATTTCAGTATCATGTTCCATTATCTACCTTATTTGAAATATTACGTTTGAGTAATTACTCTGGTTTCTTTTAGGGACTCAACAACAGCTTATGGCACAACATGCTTTGGAGAAAGAGGCTTTGGAGAAGATTAGAGTAGAAATTGAGGAGGAGCTAAAACATCTCGATGAAGAAATCTTGGAAGGTGCAGTCTCTTCAGATTTTCTCATTTCAGTTGACAATCTCTGTACAGTTTAACAGTGGTTATTTTGTAACAGGTACTCTACTTAGAGATTTTTGGCTGCACTGAATGTCTTGCTTTCCCCCTGTCCCCCTCAGTAGTTCTACCTGTTGTCACATTAAGTAAAATAGTTAAACTTTACCATTTAGAGCAATGGAGTGTAGCCAAAGCAAACAATTAAATGGCAATTAATAGGCTACTGTAAATAATGAAATGTAAGCAACCCTTCAGCTGCTTTAGTTGATGGCAGAAGTAAAATCATTCCTCAGCAACTAACGTTCATGGGAGAATGGACTTAAACTGTCCAGTGTCTCAGTTCTACCAGATTTGCTTTTTGTTGTGACCTGCTTTGACCTATAAATGTGACTTTTATGGGACTCCCAGCAAAGGATAATTTGGAAACAATCTTTGCTTTACATGTGCGTTGCAAACTGGGAAACCGAAGTAGAAGGGCTCTGGATCTATTTTCATTCATCTGTATAGATCTGTCCTAGAAGATACAAATTGAGAAGGAAAAGGTTAGATGAACAGAATATTGTTTTAAAAACAGATACTCTGGTACTGCTACAGATATTTCCCTGTGTGGGCAAATTTTACCATGGGGAAGAGGCTTTCTTGCTGCTCTGTCAGGGTTGGCAGTAGCTTAAAATTCAGAATATTTGGACATTCAGTGAATTTGCCATTTAGGATATGGTTATGAAAGAAGACCTAGAGGGGGAATGTAGCTCAGAGTCTTCTATGGCTTGTAAGTACCACTTCCAGAGTAAATTTGGCCTGTACTCGTCTTACTGGAATTTCTTCATAGCATGCTTTGACAATGAAGTGATTTTTTCCTCCCTGATATAAATTGTGCTAAACTAGTGGGATAAGAAATCTGAGACTGTTGTTGTACTTAGATATATCTATATATTTTTTTCTCTCAGCATTTACTAGTACAGGATTTGACTGCCACACTTCTCCCGTATTCAGTCCTGCCAATCCAGAGAGCTCAATAGAAGATTGCCTGGCTCATCTAGGGGAGAAAGTGTCCCAGGAATTGAAAGAACACCTGCACAAAGCACTACAGAGCTTGCTTAACAAGTGAGTTTCCCTTTCCTTGTTTGAAAGGAAAGTATTTCCTTTTGCATTGTAGCTGCTGCTGACATGCTGAAGATGGGACTAGATTTTCACATTGCATTTCTGTCTTTTTCAGTGTTCCTTTATCTGTTTGGGTTTTTGTTTTGTGTTGTAAAGTCTGAATAATTCTTTGTAGTATTCACTCTTTGAAGTACTGTAAGTTCTAATTTTTTTCTACTCTTTTATCACTGAAATGCTGAGACTAATTCAAGTAGTTTGACTTGCTGGTGAAACTAGCAGCTGGCAGATGCCATTTGCCAGTGCCAATTTCATGGATGCTGGGTTGTAGCCAAATTAACATCATCTACTTTACAGAAAAAGTGGGACTAGAGGTTTGATTGTAGTCATACCCAAAACGAGAGGGAGAATTTTCTGAAGCACAGGTAGTTCAATGTTTCATGACCAGCATTCAGGACACACATCTGAAGCAAGTATGGACACCTGGACTAACCTCACTGCATTAGGAATTGTCCTTTCATTTTAAGCTTATTTAAATGGCAAATAGTACAGTACTGGGCATCCTAGTATCTTGATTAATGTGATTTGTAGATCTATAAAGTTGTGGCTATTTCTTTTTCTAATGTGAATTACTAGGCTGACTTCTAATGGAGCCACATGGACTACTGCCTCCATTAAAAATCAGGCTAGTATGCTGAATGACCTCCAAAATGTGTTTGTAGAGAGCTGGAGTTGGAAGATGCTAGTTCAGGAATAGTTATATAAATGCAGTTGTGAAGGCAGCATTAGAAAATGGCTGTCTGAACTATATAGGTTTTGTGGATTGGTTTAACTAACATGGCTCTAAAGGAGCCATGAATCTCTAGTACTTCTCTTTCAGATTTGCGTAGCTGTTTATGAAATATTTAAATAGCCAGATACTATAAGCTTAGATACTAGTGCCTAATTTAAACTTTCTAATCTGATATTTGAGGCTTAAGTATTCCATACAGGCATTGGAGAGGCATCATTGTGCCCTTATGAAGGTCCCTTTATGGCAGACACTTGAGAGGTTATGAACGTGGAAGTCATTACTTAACTAGCCCGTTTTCGTGTAGTAACCAATAAGGATTGTTGACTTTTTGTGACCAGTTTAATTTAACACTGATGGACATGGCTGATGGGCCTGGGCTCCCCAGCAAAGGTCCCATGTAACATCTGGCCATAGCTGCATCTGGAGCCAGTTGGCTCTTTTCCTTGAGTCATCCGATGGAAAAGTACAGCCTGTCAACTCATTATTTAATTTCCAGAAGCATACATATAATGTCGTCTTCTATATGCAGTTTGGTAGGGTCAAAAAGCAAGCTGAATCTTGTGTAAACTAAAAATTATTTAACCACATAAATCAGTATGTGTGCTACAAATTTCTCCTTAAGCTACTAGTCATAACTAGCTACTAGATCTGCTGGTGTTCTCCAGAATTGGCAGAAGCTTGTCTGCCTTTACAAGTCAGGCATTTGCCCATGTGACCTTAAAAACTTGTGGTTAGTATCTTCTAAAGAGTGGAAATTTTGAACAATACCTCACTATCCACTAAAAAAACATACTGGCAACAAGTTAGAAAATTAACAGAAAGATCTTGCAACTCATCCTTTTTTGTGCATCTAAAATCATAAATTTAAGTAACAGTATTGTGTAAATAAAAGTTTTAAATGAAAGTTTAAATGCCTTATACATTGTAGGTAAGGGAGTATTAACTGTCCGTCCAGTAGGGTTTGGTCTTAACTGGTACATTGGTTGCTTCTTTTCTGGAGAGATCCTTAGGTGAGAGCTTTAAAAAGTACAGGGATTTAGACTTAAATATTTTAATAGTCACTTGTTAGTAGCTTCATGTTCTAGGTTTTGTGTGTTTCTTATAGGAAAAACTTCCATTTTAAGTATATTTTTGAACATATATGCCTGTACATACATATATATATATATATATATATATGGGTGTGTGTGTATATAAGGTTCCCCTTACAAAAAAGGCATGTATGTCATCCACATTTTCACAGGCATTTCAGACTTATTTATGTGAACATCTAATTACATTCACTGACTAGACATAGGGCTTCAGTCTGAAATGCCTGTGAAAATGTGGATGACATACATGCCTTTTTGTAAGGTGAACTAGAGCTGCTGTTTAATCTCTTAATATCCTTCCTGCAGCTGTTGTTGCTCTTCTCATCCCGCTGATTCATTTGGATTTGAGTTTAAAAGGAACTAATGTACCAGGAAGTTAAGAGAATGCACTTAAAATAACAAGCCCAAATTATGTTTTCCACAGTGAGCTTTAACTCTGATCTTTTACCCATGTTTGCTATAGTAGGATTACTTGACAAAATACTTAATTTCCTTATATTTGATGTTTTCCTGTTCTCTTACATACATACAAACAAGCCTGTTTGTGTTACTGCATAATAGGCTGCTAGATCATGACAGGTTCTTAGACTTCAACAAGCAATTGTTTCTCCTGGCCAACACCTGATTCCACTTTCTTCCTTAAAGTAAAGCTTGGACTTGCCTTCTGCGTGGTCTGGCTTCAGGGTAACTGCTCTTGCAGCAGCATGTTTTGCGTTTTCACTCAGCAGAATCTTTATTGTTGCTGACTCTAAAATACTGTTTCATCTTGGAGGAGAGAGTATGGAAAAGAAGAGTTTCCCCATCCCAATTCAGAGAAGGAGAGATGTAGTAATTCTAAAATGAGAAGTCTTGTGTGAGATATCTACCGAAATGTAAAGGGTTTTTTGTGATCAAAAGTACTGTTTCTTGCAACTAAAAAGCTTCGACTCTAATATAATGTTAACACAGTCAAGCAGCCTGTGTTGGTTCATAGTCTATTCTACTTATAAAAATTTTACTCTGCACTCACCTCTCTCACATGTGAATTTACAAGTATGTTTTCTTTTTTAATCTCCCAAGTTGTCATAAAAAAGATACCATGCAAGAGCTTAGTAATTTTGATAGCACATCAGAGAACCTACTTATCTAATGTCCTTAAAGTTGTAGACTGTCAAATTATTATGAAATACATCTAACCAATTTTGCAATATTATACCACTGGGAGAAGCTGATGCCTTCGTGACCCTGTCCGGTGATTGTATTTCATGCACTGAAACATAAAACTTGTTAGCTCTTGAAAATTATTTGCTGTAATACATGTGAAAATATTTTCTTCTCTGGAAACTGAGAATTTTATTTTATTCTTGTTCTTTTGTTTCCTTTTATAACTTTCAGTGTTGATTTAACTTCTGCAGGCCGGTGACATACCAAGAATATCGAGAGCGCACACAGGAGACAGCTGCTCATGCCAGTGGATGGAACAAGGTACCAAACAATCTTTTTTTCTTTCTCATCTCTTTGTCCATGGTAGTGTTTACTAGGTGCAGTTCGGTGTAGCAGAAGGCAAAGAATAAGAACATGCTTGCTTTTTAGAATGCAGGAACTTTCCCTCTCAGAACGGTACTGTGGATGTATTGTGTAGTTTTCAGATAATTTAGGCAGAAGTTATTCAGTGGAAGTATTAGGCTAATCTCTCTTTGCTATGGAAAAATGAAAGTGAGAGTTGTTGCTTGAAATTTTTTTTTGACAATAATTATTTTAAAAAATTAAATTTCCAAGAGAGATTTACAGTTTTAGCAGTATTGTACTGAAATCTACAAGAGATATTTTCATAATATTTCTCAACTATTTCTTTCCTTCTGTCTCATGTTTGAAATACATGTTTAAAAAAGAAAAGTACTAAACATGGTGAAAGTAAAAATTAACATATGTTCAGAATATTTAAATTTTTCAGAAAACATAACGAGGGTGTCCATATCTGCTTTCAGGAGAAGCTATCTCAAATGATGTGAAGCTTCTTTTCAAAATAATATGCAAGTCTGTAAATGGACTCTCCTATGATAGTTTTAATGCGAAGTAGAATTATTGTCCACAGATTCATATTTCATTAATCATTCTAATTCATCATTCATTATCTTAATCATTCTATGACAGGCTTAGGGGACATCAGAAAAGAGAAGAACAGAACAGCTATTTGCAAATTTAATGCAAATTGACTGATAAAGTTTAGTCTTAAAAATTGAAATGGAACAAGAAATCTTTTTGTTTTTTCTTTCTTTTAAAATAATGTTTTTCAGAAGCACTTCATTTCCCTAACTAGATTTCTCTGCTTAGTTTTGATACTGATCATTTCTCTCATTTACCCCTAACCAAGGGCATGGACGCTATTAAAGTAGTTTATTAACATTGCTTGACAAGTTACTGGCCATGACCCAGACAATGATGATTGATGTGTATGTGCTTTCAGTTTATCTTATTGTGAATCATAGCACTTCAGCTTCAACTACCATGAAATCAAGTTATCAAGGAAGTGTTTAAACTAAAACATTTTACCTTTCAGTTGATAAAATCTAAAAACAAGCATAAAATCAGTCATTGTGGCTCAGCTTCAAGGAAGGAGGTGGCTACAGAGTAGTCAGTTGCCTGCTGTGTCTCCATATACTCTTGGTTCAGACCCCTTGCTGTCATAGTCCTGAGTAAATTGATCTTCCACCTTTGCAATTTTACAATTCAGCCCCCATTTCTGCTACATCTGTGGAGCCTCTCTGGCTAACAGGTTTTTTGATCCTCATCAACTTTTGATTGAGAGTATCAACCAGAAGATATTTTTGTCGTTATCTTTGCTTATCCATAACATTTGTCACTTCAAAACTTACAGTTCGCAAGCAAACTAGAATGGAAAATTTGTAGACTAATACAGTATCTGTTGGTATTGTTTCTGAGGTATCTTGATGCTTCAGGAATGCCTAGCAGTTCCTTTAATAATACTTGTTTTGAGGAGGTGGAATACATTTGGGTTGGTTTCATTTCCTTTTAAATTCCTTTGTTGTCTTAATCAGAGTCATCTTCTGTAACAGAAGAGATCTAGGTATCTTTCCCCCAACCTCAGTCAATCTCAATTTTCACTCTAGAGAAGAAGCTGTTAAAAAGATAATTTAGAAATGTAGTTATAAATAGACATACAGTGTAGGTCTGATTAAGCAGGCCTACAGCAGCAAAACGAGGCTATGCTGGCCTCAGGTTTTTGAAAACCTGAAAGGTGTATATTTAAGTTAACCCTTACCAGGAAAGTTGTCTACTTTGTAAATTTACTGATGTATTTCAGTAAGAATGGAAGCTCTGTCTCTCTAGGTTATGTGTTCTTATCTTTCCTGTAGCTAACACTGTTGTAGTGAAGATATGCCCACACCATGACTGCTTTAAGAGGGAAGGACAAATAAATTAATAAGGATAGGTAGTTTATAATGAATAAACATGGTTTCCATATGAAATGTACTTAATAGTAAAATTTATTAATTGTACTTAACAGTAAAAATCTGAGAGAAAGCAAGAAACACAGTACTCCCTTTAGAGAGCTGTCTGTAGATACTTTCCCAATTTTTCCTCAGATTTTTCATAAAGATATGTCTCCTGTTGAGCTTGTTTTTGTCAATTTGCACAAAAAGAATGTTCACCCCTCTGATAAAAAAAATATTATTGTTGAACTGAAGCAAATGGCTTTGGCCCTTTTATGCCTAAACAATAACAAACAACTATCTGAGCTAGCTGAACAGAATAATAAATCACTCCCTTTTGTATGCCCATGGCCATTACATATCCTATAATTGCTTGGGTGGAACACAAGGCGAAGATGCACAGGAGTTTTGGTAGATGTCAAATGGCTAAAGATGTGGAAATGCCTTCCTGCAGATGGAATGCTGGGCGGTACTTGTGTGATCTAGGGTTATGGTTTGATCCAGACTAGAAGATATAAAACAATTGAAGCTAGTAGGATGAAATGTGTTTTTAATTAAATGTAAGCTGCATCTGTTGTGCTCAGTAGTGGTATCTTGCATAGCAAGATGTTCTTTTTGCTTTTAATTGTCTATGTAGAGGTACATAAAGTCTCACTTTACATTTCTGAGTCTCTGCTGTCAAAGGAAAAGCGCTATGGTCCCTTTTAGCAGCCTAAACATTGTGAGAAGCCCAAGTCAGAATGAACTATTTTTTTACTGTGGTTTCACATTTGTCAAATTACTAGATCCAACTTACACATATACAGATACATGTGTGTGTGAGTATGTGTATATGTATTATGATATATATGTATGTATAAAAGCCCCACCTATTTAATGTGATGAATGATATGTACTCAGAGAGTCGCACTGATCCTTTAGTGGCCCAGTATCTCTGTGGTACAAAGCAGACTCAAAGCAGTCTTTGCAAATTGTACTCGATATTGTTTGTGGTGAGAGCATATAATCTTTTGTGAGGTATTGGACTGATAAAGTTAACTTTGCTGGTTACAGGCTGGATAATGACATAGGCTTGGCTAAACCAGTCTGGTTTAGAATTGGGAACATGTTATTTTTTAGTCATACCAATTTTCACAGGATATGTTCATTATGCAAGCATGAGCAGAAAGGAGTCACTTCTAAATATAGCTGTTATTTTTCCATTTAAAAATGTGGACCTTTACTGGAGTTCATTGGTACATTTGAACTGCTGAAGAGATTTTATTAACTGACTGGTGCATGAAACGTAGAAGAATGTTTTCAGTCACTAAAACATGAATGCTCATCTGAGTGAGGCAATAGTGCAAGGTAAATAAATACACAGGAATATCATTTCTTCCATTTACATCTCCCAGAAGCAAAGTATACCCATATATATTTGAAGCGCTGGTTTTCAGCAAAGGGATTTCAATAGAAAAAAATATTTCATGTGTTTCTTAGAAACCATGATGTGAGAATAATAGGAAAGATGATGGATTTTGTAAAGGTGAGAAGGCGTCTTCACCTTCTATTTGAAATAAGTCTCTTAATAATAATAATAAAAAAAACCCTAGAGTGAATTATATTTGAATTATATTTCTGTAATAAAATAGTTATATTTTAAAATCTGGTAACGAAGTACTCTTGAGTTTTTATGCTTTCTGCTTAAAATGAAGTATTATGTATATACTCAAAAAAATACAATCCCATTATTGTGCATCAGATAAAAGAATAAAAAATACTGATATTGAGAGTCAGCTGAGCTGGTAAGTAGGTTCTCAGTTATCCGAATGTCCCATTTTTACTGATTAAAGGAGCCAAAGGATAACGTAACAAAAATGGAAGAAACAATTGGGTAAACATTGGATGAATTTTCATGTTGAAATAGAAAAGATACGCAGGAATGGCAACTACTTCGGATACAGCTTCTTCAGAATGTTAGTTGAACTTTCTTTGTACTAAATTTTCTTTTTGCTTACCTTTCAATCTGTAATATTGCACTGTGGGATTGCAATAGTATAATTGACAGAAATCTTTCATTTTTACAATCAGAAAATTTGTAATGTTTTGTTTAATGATTCCCTGGAAGATTCCCTACTCCCACTAAGTATTTTCTGGCATGCTCCGCTTGTTATTGTATAAGCCTTTTCTTCAGTCAAAATCTAAATAAGCCTTAGCATTCCTTCCTGTGCACACTGGTGGAGGAAATTGCAGTTGTTTTAAGACTATAATTTTACTTTCGTCTAGTTAAAATCTCATTGACATTCAGATAGCTACTCTTACATAAAAAGGGCGATTGTTAACCTTTATCAAAGTAGTATGAACTTAGTTTCTTTTACAGATTTAGGATGGTATTGTGCAAAGCCGTTCCTGCCGCTACTGATCTCAAAAGCAGAAGTTCCAATAACTTCAGTGGGAAAGCAAAACCAGGCTGTGTGTGTTGGTCTGCATGGGACTGAAGATTAGGGCTTGAATTTGGTCCCTTACCCCTAAGGCCTGCCAGAGACTGGCTACATTTGGGAGGAGAGGGTGGGTTAGATGTTTAAATTGGCAAAGGAAGAAAGCAACCATCATGTTCAGTGTGCCAGCATTTGATCTCCCTTAATTTCCTAAGCAGTTTTATTTTGTCTTTGTTTCTCTTTCCTTTAGCTTAAAGTAGTTGTTAAATATTTTGAGATTTGAATGTTTATGCTGTCCCAGAGTTATGTGGGTGTGCCCAAAGCCTCTGAAAGATACCTAGTGTTGACAGCATGCTGTTTTTTCTTTAATCCAAAAAGATTGAAGTTTCTTCTGACACTTAACCTCTCCTTGACCTGCTCCGTATACTTCTCCACGTAACTGTAAGCTTGCATCTTTTCTGCCTGTGGTTTGAGATTAATTACAAGAAGCTCCAAAAAACCCAAAGCTTTTAAAATTCAAATGCTGTCTCATTCCTAGTTAAATGAATGAAGTGTTAACTGTTCTTTCCACAAGAAAGTAATATAATCTGTCCTTTGTAGTATTGCACTCTCTCTGTTAATCAGCTCGAATATCTTACATTTATCACATTACAAGCATTTTTAAGGTCCCATCTGTTTTAGTGTTTATCTGAGTGTGACTCCACTGTGGATTTAGAACAAGTCTCAAACCCAGCCTGCCTTTCCTATGCTTTTTCCTCCATGCTTTGCATCCTAAGATGTCATGTCTAGAAACAGTAGTGATAGGACATTTACAGAAAAGAAAATCAGGCTGAAGGAGGAGGAGATTGGGACATCAACCTTGTGATGGGAGAGGAAGCAGGCATTTGAGGTTCAATCTAAGCAATAGTATTAATCTGGATATCCCCTCTTACAGACAAGTAACAACATTCTCTCTTGCACAGTGTTCTAATGACCTTATGTAGCCTTTACAGAGAATAGATGTGCAATGCAGTTGTCACAAACTAGGCGCAGTAAAACTTAATTGTATTTTTCTCTTGTGTCATAATAGGGCTTTTTCAGATGTTAATAACTTCAATTCATAACAGTTTTTCCCGAACTTGGTAAAGCGCTGCATATAAAATTGGCCCAGAGGGCTACTTGGGTGCTCTAGTAGAATAAATTCAAAGTTTAAAGGTTCAACTGCCTGTTGTTTAGACAATCAAAAACATAACTTCAGAATGAAGTGTCTGGAAGAGCTGTATAATGTGAAGGAGGTGGGTTCACAGAGTAGTACATTTTCCAGAGTAACTCACATTTGGGTAAGACCAAGCATTAATTTGAAACATAAAAGTTTTGGAGGGAGGAATGAGAGTTGGAGGTGAGGGAGGGAATTCTGTACATGTTAAATCTGGCGTAGGAAGGAGGGTTTAACATGGAGAGGGCTTCGTATATGTCAGTTTAAACATGCCTGTAATGTTGTTATGCTGTGGGAATTTGTTTGTCCTGTCTGAATATAGAGAGTGAACTTCTAAAGAGACTTTCTAATGTAGTATATCTATTCAAGAATATATGAGTTTGCTGTTTAGATATGCTTTGGATGCATATCCCTTCAAACTATTTATGGTGATTTCGCTGCTTCTGAAGTAGCAATTTCTGCTACTGAACCTATTCTGCTTCTTTACCTGAATCCTGCACTGGGAAAAAATGGGTCTCAAGAAACCACTACAGTTCTGTTCTGTGAAGTCTTAAGTTATGCTGTGGTGTTCTGCTTGTCAGATTGAAAGCTTCTTTCCTATTGTTCTGTATTTTATTTCTCTCTTGTGTCTTCAGAAAAATGAAGACTATAGTTCAAGATACCTTTGTACCTTTTCTCTAAACTGCAGGAATTCTTCCGTTTCATCTGCACAGCAGTACTGATGATGCTTTCTGTATTCATTCTTAATTCTTGTCTTTTGAAGGTCTTGGTGCCTTTGGTTCTGCTACAGCAATTTCTGATGGAGTTGACCAGAAGGGGCCAGGAACCACTGAGTGCACTTGTGAACTTTGGGGTGACATATCTAGAAGACTATTCTGCAGACTATATCATTCAGCAAGGAGGATGGGTAAGAAGACCGTGTTTAATTTCCATATTTTGTTCAAAGCTTATTTTTAACTCTGTGGTCCTAATCTTAATAGCAGTGAAAGTTAGAGGGATTGCTAGGAATAAGCATGTGAAAGAAGGGATGTATTGGCCTCAGGAAAAGAAAAGAGGTTCGTCTCTTTAATGTTGTCTTCATACTCCAGTGATGGCTGGAAATGGTATATGATATGTTTTTTCCTCTTGAATTTCAGAGCCTTTTTAGCAGGTAAGTATTTGGGAGGCATTTAATACAGAAATGCCAATAGGTATTAATTTATTTTTATAATAAGTGATAAAATAGCTAATGTGTATTGGATTTTATAGTGATACGGGAACCTGCACAGGATAGAATGAGCAATCAAGATTCCTTTGTGCTATATTTCCTTGTGGAAATCTTAAATTCATAATGACCTATGCTCCTGAGTCATGGCATGCTGAGAAAGTTACCTTTAAAAAATATGTATTCTTACAAGGTTTGCATTGGAAAGTGCCAGATATCTGGAAATTGTCAGAGTTAAGCCCTCCTTATGATCTACCTCTGCATTTTATCTGATCGCAGTTGATGAGCTGGATCTGGAAGGCAGAGCTGTGCTGAAGGAGGTTGAACTCCAGATTACTAGGTTTGGTAAGAATGCCAGATTCGAACAGAATTAATCTGGGATTAGTGAAATGGCTCCAGCAAGTAGATTTACTGTAATTTAAAAAAAAATAAAATAAATCAGGAAAAAACAGTGATTAAAAAGGGTTCATTCAGCTTCTCTCATTTCAGATTTTACCTGTAGTTTTCTTTAGGCGTAGTCTGTTTCTACATGTCTGCACCTTCCTATACCCTTTCCCTTCCTGGCAAGAGTGGATAATGGTTTTTAAAACCTTAAGGGATTTTTTGTTTGTCTTTAATGGACGTAAACAATTGTAAATAGCATGCATTTGGACTTTAGTCCATTTGATAAATGCATCAGGAGTTCAGAGTATTTTCATTACAGTGAACATCCCTACTTGCACCTTTAAGACAGATGGATGTTAGTGCTAAGGCCCATGTAAGACTGCTGTTTTGTGTTTTTTTTTTCTATCTCGGAAAAGGCTGTGGTCTGTTTAGTAGCCCCTTTTTGAGGCCTGCTGTAGACATACTTCTTACAGTGCAAAGCCTCTGAAAACAAGCAGCTTTCCAGCATGGCCTGTGCAGGAGGGGGATGTGCTTTGTGTTTGTGTGACTGTGCATGTATGTACAGATCCGGGTAGCTGGTATTTAATGGGCTAGGAGCCTGTCTGTATACATCTGCTCAGGCATAAAATCGAACTGACGTAAGCAGTACAGCAAACAAGTGAGAGCTATTTTTGAAACAGCAGAAAAGGCAAGGAAGGAACAAGGTGATGAAAACCTTTTCCAGCTCAATGAAGGTAGCAGCACTAAGCCCTTGTGAGTTGCTCTGGGGATAGGGTTGGGAATCCACTGTGCTGTGTTTTAATTGGAGGAAGGGAGTGTATGGGTTTATTCTGCCCTTTTGTTTCTTGTAATGACAGTGATCGTTTTTGCTGAGCGATACGCTTCTCGGTTTGTTCTGAGTCTGTAGGATGGTATTCTAGGGATGGCGGTACTCAGAGCAGAGCACAGGTGGAAGAGTTATTTGTGTTTTTGAGAAAGGCCGGGGGGAGAGCTACATGGCATGCTGTCAGCTGTGATGTGTGTGGTTTGCATTTTTTAAGATAAGCATCTGTCACAGGAGTTGTGTGCAGATCAAGTTGTCAGTAATGCTTTTCTGGAGTCAAGGACGATGTATAAACCTAAGAGGCTCCAGTGAATGAGATTGCTATGATAGTAAGAGGTTCAGTTTTTGTGTTGTCCCAGAGTGGTGTGAGTATCAAATAGGTCTTTTCTGGAACTGCTCAGAGCTTACTTAAAAAAATGAAAAGATACCAGAACAGCCTATCTAATGGTCTGTGGACCAGGAGCAGAGGAAAGCTTTACAGGAGCCTGTTTTCAGGGATAGATCCAAAAAATTCTGCAGTCAGTCAGGTTCCTTCTCTTCCTATGGCACGATTTGGGATCATTTGGAATCTTCCTCAGTTTTTGGATTGAATCCTGACTTTGCCAGAAGGGATGAAATGGGCTAGCTGAGCCCATCCTCTTTCGAGCTGCTTTTCCTGTGGGGTAGGGATTTTACTGAGATCGTAACACAGTGAGTGCATTTGCTGCATAACAATGTGCTGCTCTACAGTTTGAAGAGCTCCAGAGACTGTATTTGTGTGCCAGATTTCAAACGGTTTTGTGGGCGTGGGGAGCTTGTAGGTCCAGGAAGGCATCTGATTGAGGAGTAGTTACTGGAAGCAAAGTTGATAGCTCAAGGGAATGAAGGTTAAGAAACTGGGTAGCAGTGCAATAGATTTCAAGAAATCTGTGTGGTTTGTGAGGAATGGGAAATTGGGATACTAGATATTGAGCCTTTGAGCCCAGGAGTGTCTTTGGGATCTTTCATCTCTGTCCCCTAGAGATTTGTGGATGATATGATGCATTGAAACAATGAGCGGCCCCCTCCCCATCTCCGTTCATGCACTAAAATCATAATTCAATTAACTTTTAATCATAGAATGGGACTGGGTTAGAATAGTTGGTTGTTTGGTGGGAGAATGGCTGGTTTATTTTTATTTTTAAGCATGTGTCATGCTTAAAATGTGTACTGTGTACTATTGTACTTGATACAATAGTATGAAGTATACAATGTGTATTGCATTCTGTCTCCCATTGCCTTTGGTGTATTTTACTGCTTTAAGTGGAAGGTCTACAGAATAGGCGTTTCCGTCTTCACTGTATGTTGTTTGGAAGCAGCTGTCACACAAATGTCTGTGAATAAAGAGTTGAAAGGATTACTCCATCTAGTTTGCAATCTCTTAGAGTTGAAGATAGACGCAAGTTGAGTTTGGAGGACTGTAGGAAAGCAGGGAAATCTTGCTTTTTTCCAGATAGTCCCTCTTTCACTTCTTACAGTGACAGGTTTGGCTGCAGCTCTTACATTTATTCTGCTTGACTTTAAATTTCAGTATGGTCTCTCTCTTGGAGCCAAAGGCATGCCTGGTATTTCAGGTTCTCCATGTGGGGATACACCTTTCTTCATCCTGATTCTAGGTTTTGAACCCAAACAAACATGCTCTAAAATCTCATTCCCTTATCATTTTGAACCATTGCAAAGCAACTCCCAGTCTAATTTGGCAGTAGCTTAGTTCTTCTCTTTCCCAAAAGCAATGTTAGGGCTCAACAAACTGACGTGCAGTGTACATGCTGTTCCCTCCCCTCCCTTTCTCTCCCCTCCCACCCTCCCTCCCTCTCTATCTTGCTCTGTCTCCACTTCTCCAGGACTGAAAACTGCTGCATCAGAAGCAATTCTTGGTCTCCTGGAAAAGTGCACAGTAAGGCCTGTCAGTTGGTAAGGATTTTCTTCCTCTTCCTCTCCTACCTCTCCTCTCAAGTAATTTATTTTTTCTCAAGCTTTGCATATCCTGTTTTTCATGGCCAGTTTTCATCTGGGAATAGCTGTAAGAAGGGAAAAAGTATAAGATTGCTTGGAAGCTAGCTGCTTTTTCTCTTTTTCAGCTTCGTGTTCATGTTACAAGTCCATCTGCTTTTCACTTGTTTGAAAGAGCTGAAATAAGTGCATGTAGTCTGTGCTTACTGGGATTTAGTTAATAACCTTTATTCTCTCAGTAGGAGACTGATCTTTGCATTTGTGACCTGTGACTGAAATTGTCTCTGCCTTCCCAGCCTCCATGTATTACAATGTTCGGATTTGAATTTGAATTTAACTAGTCATTAGCCTGTGTTGAAGAGTGTAAAGTAAATTTGTTTGGATTATGCTCATAGTGTTTATAGCTTCTCATCTCAACCTTAAAAAAGTCGCTCTGTCTCCAGTGTTTTGTCTGGTACTTTTCTACTGTTTTCGACATTTTCTTTGCTGCTGGTGCCTGAATAATCTATGTGCTAGAGTTTGTTAAAAATCTGGAGGAAAAGAAGAGTAAAGAGGTACTTGTGATCCTTGGGAAGCAAGGCAGTCAGTTTGTGCAGCTGGAGATTAAAATCTCCTTCCGCAGCAGTCCAGGTGTCTGCCTTGAGAATGACAATGCAGAAATCTACAGACATGCTGCACTGGAGGGAACATAAGTTATATTAGTAGGGTAAAGATGCAAGAGAGGGCAGTCAAACTAGAGGAGTTTTCCTTTCACAATAATTATACTTTATGCTTTTATCACGCAACATGTCAGTGAAATGTCCTTATGTAACTTCTTTGGTAGTATCATAGATTTTTTTTACACACTGTGGTTGAAAGAAAAGGAGCTTAAATGGTATATGACTGGGCAACTCCATCTCCTTTCTCTCCCAGCCTCCCCCTGCCCCAAACAATCTAGCATTTGTCAAGGCTCTTCAAATCTGTCTGTGTGAAGAAATGGTCTCTAAATTACTGAATTTACTTGAGTTTAAACTGCTAAAACTGAAATCTTAAAAGGTATTGCATTGGAGCTGACTCTCTGCAGGTAGTGGAGGGTGTGCTGGAAGGAAGAAGAAGGAATGGGCTCATTTCTGCAGGCTATCTATTCTGGCCAAAATACTCCTTGAAAGGGCTGAGAGTAGTGGCTGTAATGTCAATGTGCTTTGATTTGATTTATGTGCCTTTCTAAATTTTATAAAAAGTTTTCAGTTAGATATAGTCTTTTTTGTGAATTCTGCTCTGTTTTTCTTGGCTCCCCCATCTTAACAGTTTTGTATAGATAAATAATACATTAGATGCCTGGGAGTTTTTTGTTACTTTTTATTTTGTAAGAGTGTTTTAGGTCTGGGCATTGCTTGCTGACCCTTTTATAATCCATTTCTCCGGAGGATTTACATAACAATGGTGGAGTCTGAATTCAGAAAGAGTTTGCACATGTCCTGGTTTCTGAAGAGGCATAAAATAGTCTGGCTGAATACAGAGGCACAGACTGACTGGAATCTCTAGCTTGAATTGCTTTAGGCTGGAGTGAAGCTGTCCCGACTATATTGGTAATTTGCGGGCGCAGCCTTTCCTGCTCTGGCATCGGCATAGAGGGCACTTCATTGTTTCGCTGGTGTAAGGCTGCACCTGAATTAGAGCTAGGAGTCATATGACATCTGCATTCCCATCTCTGGGGAAATTTGTTAGTGTGGGAAATTTGCTTAATTCTTTAGAGGGGGATCTCTCAGGATTCTTGGATGCAGGCCAGTTCATGACTCACTGCCTTTTGTTTTTCAGACACTAGATTGTAAGCAGGAATGCATTTGTCCGGGTTCTAGTGTTTGCATTGTTGCTGTGATGCTATCGGTGTGTGAAGAAAGTGTTGAATGAAGCTTGTTTCCCTTTGATAGGATATGTTACAAGGTAAAGTCAGTAACTCCAGCTTAAGAAACTTCCTGTGTTGTGTTTTTTGAATTTTTTGTTGTAGTAAAGTAGTAACGACTCCTCTTCTGGAACTTACCACTTTCTTTGCCCAGTCTGTCAGCTCTTCCTCCTGTACTTCAAGGAGTTTTTTTCTTGGGGATTTTATATGGGCCTATTTAATTTCAGGGAAACTTTAAAAAAAAAAAAAAAAGAAAGAAAGAAAGTCCAGGGAACAGACTTTTTCCACAAGGTGGCACTCCTGTCTGACCAGTATACATAATTTTTGCCTGTGCTGGACAAAATCAAGATCTGTGGTGTGAGACATGGGAGGCTTTCTTGGCTGTAGACCCTTTCTGTTTTTTTTTTAAATGAATTTTGAGTGAGTTTCTTCACTGGGTCACTCCTTGCACTTCAGTGGTAGTGGGAACAGAGTTAACTGTTACTTGTGTGTTTAAATTTCATTAAAAACTGAACCAGAGAAACCAGTCAAGCTTTTCAAAACACTTTTAATTGAAGAATATTTGTTTTGGAAGATTTTTAATACAACTTTATCTTTGCTTTAGAGCAAACATTAACGTCTAGCTAAAACCTGGTCCTAGAGTAAGTTCATTGGGCATCATCTAGCAGGTGAGCAAGCTGACAAGGTGGTCCTGGATGCTTCAGCAGAGAAATTGAGATGATAATGTTCAGTGGGGAACTGGGAGATGCACTTCTACTTTGTCTTTGCTTACTAGCTTGGCTTAAGGGCTCAGAAAGATGAGTGCGTAGAGATTTACCCAGTAGATTACTTTGTGTGTGGCTACAGTCCAAGCGCTTGTGTATCTCGCCATATGTGCCACGTTCATGCAGCACAAATGAATGCATGTGAATGGCAGCCATCAGCCAGATGCTATGTACCATGCAACTGTGTGAGTTGGGCAGTTTTCTTTCCTCTATTAAGAAAATGCAGTGGCTTCAGTGCTGCAGGCTTGACAAAAACTTTTTAAGCAGTACAACCTGGCAAGCAAATTGCAGAGAATCTCTAAGTCCAAGTAAAATCTGTTTCTCCATATTTCAAGCTTTGGGATGATGATACAAAGGAACTACTGTGATACTTGTCAAGACGGTCATAATTTGGGAACTTTTTGATTTCCAGTTCTTAAAACATTCAACTTTGTCACACTTAAAAGTTCTAGGGCTTCCACAACAATTAGAAAGTTTTTTGGCATGCATCTGGTCTTCAGTAGTTCACAGGGCTGGGTGTTCAAAGTCTTATCTAAGGTGCAATTAATACTCTGTTAGATAACTTAATGGGCATCTCTCTTTCCATTTGTTATCTAATAACATCTCCATTGCATATGCAACACTATTTCTGTAGGAAAAAGGTTATTTATATCTTTGAGACATTCTGAATTTTAATTCGAATATCAGCTTGCATCAGAAGCAGCTTTGCATAAATCTAAAATTAATATTTGATAAATAAGACTTTTTTTTCTTATGTGGAGTTAGAGTTTTTTCTGAATAATAACTACTACAGTTAGTAAGTCAGCTTGTTTCAATACAATTAATAACAGACCTTTCTACTAGAAAACTATGAAGAAGAGTAGAGTCACCATGAGGGTCAGATTCCAAGTCTGGAATTGTTATTTTGTGCTTATTGTCTTTAAATTACGATTGAAAATTAACAAGTGTCTTTAAGCAGCAGCTTCTGACTATATGTTAAAGGTGGTAGTGTTCAGAATCCACTGCTGGAAGTGATTTTCCGCAAAATTTCTGATTCTGGCAGGACTACAGTTGAATCCAAGCTGATAGGTTCAGTCTGTAGTAGCAGTTTTCAGGGTATTTCTTCATTATTCTATTACCAGTTTACATTTGTTTAGCGTAGCTCACCGTGTGGCATACATGTTCATACTGCACAAATGAATGCATATGAGCTATGACATACGAACATAAGAACTATGCTATGAACTTATGCTTAGGAAGAATATAGCATGTCTGTTAAAGGTGCTTTCTGTCACTTGTAGAAGTCTTGTGGAAAATTTCTACGAGTCAGACCACATAGGCCAAGGATAATCATTGACTATGGAGCTCCATTTTTTAAATCTACACATGCCACCCCAGCAGAAATGAGTTGGTCTTCTCTTCAAGATTGCACCGTGTGCCATGGATCATCCTTATTGTTTTCTGACTAGGGAGGGAACTATCCAGTTCTCCTCCTCCTAACCATGACTTGTGCCAACTCTCCCCTCAAAAACTAGTGGTTGGAATGAGGACTGGTGGTGTGGTGTGGTGAAGGACTTGCTTCTGTAGACATACACGAAGTCATTCTGTAGGTGTGCTGGGTGGGGAAAAGCTCTTCAAGTCTGCGAGTCTCGTGTCCCAAATTAGAAAAAAAAAGAGAACTGTGGTCTCTCTGGTCTGGAGCAGCAGATTATCCATTCACAATAGATAGAGCAGGCAAAGAAACATTTCTTATTTATTGGTAAAATTACAAAGTATGGCTTATATAAGACCTCAGATTATTAAAAATCCTTCCAGATGGTCCATCCTATCCTGAGTTGTCTGTAGGAGTTTTGCCTCTGGGTCACATCTGTAGATGGATGCAGATAATTATCCTAAATGTCACCAAGTTTTTATAGCAGATGTTTTAAAAGAAAAATAAAACAAAAAACAAACCAAAAGAAAAATGCAACCCCCAACCCATTCAGCACAAAATCCTAGCTAAGTCCTCTTGATTTTCTGAATAATTCAGCTCAAGAAATGTTAATCTTGCATCCTAAATAATGCCTATTATGTCGTCAAACGCTTTCAATGAAAAAGTAACGAAATCATAGATTGACGCTCAGTATTTTAGGTCTCTTTCAGGTTTTTCGGCCTTGGGCCATCTGTCTCTTCAAGCTTTGAGAATTCTGTCCTCAAGGCACTTGCAATTGTTGGCCTGTATGGACTTGCTGCAGAAAGGAAATATCCAGGCTCTGATTTATAGGGAACCCTGAAAACTCTTCTTGGGTCAATTCGTTCTTCACGGTGCAGGAAAAGAAATGGTTGAACCTCTTTGGCCCTTCACTCTGTTGGAGATGGAATAAGTGTGTACGTGTGTGTACGTGTATTAATGAAATCTTTGAAACGTCGAGGATTGCCCATATTCCCGTTACTGCCATCCTTCGTTCCCTTACCCTCTCCAAAGCAGTTTTTCATGTTACTCTCAGCCTATGTCCTGATCTTACCTGTATGCTGTGAGAAGCATATCTCCAGTGAAAGTGCCCCAACAGATCACCTGGCATTTCAAAATGCCTTGGCATGTGGAAATAACTAGAAAAATTAATGCCTGGTCCTTGTATATGAATGCTATCCAGTGTCACCACCAAATGCAGTCTCCCCATCTGTGTGTTAACCTGCTGAGGAGGCCTCGTGACAGACCATGAGCATGTAGCATTATATCATACTGAGCTAAAATATTTTGCTTGGCCTAGGCAGCTACCAGTCCATGTAGCAGCTGTGGTGAGACCTTGTCTATGTTACATGTAAATTTTTTATCATTGTCAAATTACCTATGGGCTTTTTTTCCCCCCTAAAGAACAACTTTGATTTACCTTAGTTATGATGTTAATGAGAGGAAAAGGAAATACTTAAGCTTGGCAGATCTGGAATAGAACAGAGGCAAGGGTTAGAGAAATAAGTACTGAAGAATATTAGGATGGCTTAAATTCTACCACCGCCTCTTTACCTAATAATTCCTATTGACTGACCTTAGGTGGCTCCCACGTTGGTTGCTGAGTTGCTGCTCAAAGGCACTTGACTTTCACCATTGTCTTAGTATAAGAAATTCAGGGGAATCTAGGCAATCTGAAAATGGTCCTAGTTGGTGTGTTTATTAGTTTATTATTATTTATTATTGGAAAGAAGTTTGTTACAACACCAGAGTTCATAATTCTGCAGAAACATAGTGAGATTTCGGAATATTTTGTTCATATGCTTCGTGTTTAATCAATCATAATAGAATCTGTGCCCTTCCACTGGTGTGTTAAGACGAGAACTGTTACCACTTAAGTGGAGTTTCTTCCCATGTTAGTTTCTGCTAGCATCAGATTACAGACGCAGTCTGTTGTGTTGTGATGAGCTCTGAACAGGAAATAAATTGATTATGATTTGTTAAAGGGTAATACTGAGTGGAGAGGAGGGTAGTGTCAGAGGTTCATGAGACTGCAGATTTTACCCTTGATTATTTCATTGTTTAATTGCAGTTATTCTGAATCTGTAAAGCCTGTGGAAATACAGAATTTGCTATGATCGTAGGTGGCTGTTAGTATATTTATATTACAGTGAGACTGTCTCTTACTTAATTGACATCCAGAGAAAATCCTAGTGATCCAGAGAGCAAATGTATGATCTCAAAAGTGTCCAGGCAGTGGGCTGCCTTTCCAAACTCAACACAAGGCAGTTGAAGTTAAGTACTGTGTTACTGTGACTGACTTGCTTCTGACTTTGAGTTTCCAGTTCTGGAAACAGGAGTTTCATCCTGTTCCAGAACAGGACGAAAGGATGTTGCATATGGATGTCGAATTCTGTTCCTATATGCTGTGGAGGAACAACTCTGGCCTGCAGTTGTCAGTATTTAGTCTCTTTGGATCCAGTAACATTTCCATTTACTTACTCTTCTATGGTCTTCTCTTTCTTTGCCCTTACTTTGGGACACTTGTTGTTTGTTCCTAGATCATAGAAGTCTATTTTGTTCGATGGTATGAGCTGCATTTGAAAAATGTTTTTTTTTCAAGTGAAATAAGATTTTCAAGAGGGTACTGAAGTCTTGAATGCTCAGTTACTGCTCATAAGACGGAACCTGTTTTGGATCCGTTGGCATGTGTGTGGTGTCTAAACATTTTCATAAATGTAGTGCACTATTATTTTTCATTTCCTTCTGAATCAAGACTTTGACAATCAAGACAAGCAATCTTCAATTGCTTGGTGAACAGCTTGATCACTTTTAACCCTCCCCTTGAGGAATTTTATTTATCATTTCTGTTACTGATCCATTTCTGTTACTGATACTTCCAATATCCAAGCAATTTAAATGAATTTGTTAAGAAAAGTTCATTTTAAAGTGTTGTCCAAAATGCTTTTACTAGTGCACATATATCTTCCAAAATTCAGTGGTCTAAGAAGATGTTATTTAGATACCATCTCTGTAATATCAAAATAAGTTTTGAAATCCTTATATTCCCAGTGCTCTCCTGTGCTACAGCCTGCACTCTAAAGTCTCCAGCAATGAGTCCATCCAGTTTCACAGAATGGCAGGGTGTTTTGGGGGAATGGTTGGAGAGACCTCACACCATACACAACTCAATTTTCAGTGACCTCTTGTCAGAAACTTCATTGATGTAACAACTTGTGCTGTGTTACTGTCTATAAATTGTGTAAATCTCTCAAGTCCCAATTTTATGCTTCTGTCCTGTGCCTGACAACTCAGGGTTTTTCTTGTTCATTTTTGTTTTCTGAGATTGTTCCCTGTTCCAGCAAAGTGAAGAATTGCAGTGTGTCTAGTAGCTCTGCAGAAAGTACTTTCATGTTTATGGAGAATCCAGACCGCTTGCCTTTCTGTGAGAGAAAAACACTTTGCTGCTGGCATAGTTATTATGAATTCTTCTGATATGCCCACCAGAAGTTAGAAACTACGGACTTGCAGGCCCTGTATTCATTGCATGCTTTCCTACCAAACCATGGTAGGAAACTGGAGCAGAACCCAAACCCAAATTCATAGGTGTTGGGAAGTGTTTCAGAAAGAGGGGGGCCTGCTTTAGGAAAACTACTGTATGTGAAGGGGGGCAGGGAGAAATAAGAAGAATGGATTTTTTTTTTGTTACTGCTTCATGTTATGATGGGACTGTATTAGAAAAGTTGATAACTGAGAGAGGAATTTACGTTGAAGGGGTTCCTAGTATTGCAATAATTGGTAAAAATGTTCAAATTTTTGTTAGGAACAAGGGAGTGATCTAACCTTTGACTCTGGTTTCACATGCTTTCGTTATATGACTTAGCCAACTTTGGAGTTCTTCTCTGTCTCTGTTATTTTAACATTCTTACTATCGCACCCATCTTAGGAGTTTCTTCTTTTGCATTTAATTTTTTTTTCTCTTGTAATTTTTCTCTTGAAGCAAATCTCTGTGGTACTTACTCAGCAGTCCATGCATGACTGGAATGTACAGGGTTGTTCTTTTTACAGGGGGGAATCCGTATTTTACACTTGCAGTTTCTCTAACTGGAGCCCAGCGTCAAATTTTTAGAATATCAACCTTTACCCAGCTAAATAAACAAAAAGAAACCCTCTATGCATTTTTGGGTGTCTGTGATCATTTGTTTGGTTTAACTTAACTTGTGTGGCCAAAGTTATGATGCTAAACTTGGAAACTGAACTACTTTAAGAATAGCTAAATTATGAGAATTACTATAAATTACAGCTTGTTGGTGCAAAATAGAAATACAGGCTTCAGATAGCACTGGAAATGCAATAAAATTAACATACAGAAAAGCCCTTATATAAAAATGGGCAAATAATTCAGAGCGCTTGCACAAAATGGAGAGGGGAGAGAGATTCAACTGGGCTCACATGCCTATTTTGGTGGACTTAAGTTTCTTCTTCTCTGGTTAGTAACAGTATATTTTGGTGATGTACTGGGTGATGCAGTAACTTCAAGGAAAGGAAGGGTTCACAGCAAAGCTCTTGTAAGTGGTTCTGCTCTCTGAAAATCCCAGTAGGACCAGCTGGTTTTGTGATCTCTTCTAAAGTGTAGGTCAGACAAATCCTGCTCCTGCAGAGGCCCTCTGATCTTGCTGCCAGCCTTACTAAGTTTCCAGGTGTCTTGTTCCTCCCCGTACAGGGAACGTGATGCTGAACTCGTTGCTCACACGTTGTGTCCTCCTTTTCATTTGTAGGGAACAGTCTTTACTTTGGAATCTGAAGAGGAAGAGTACCCAGGGATCGTTGCAGAGGACAGTAATGATATCTACATCCTGACTAGTGACAACTCGGGACAGGTGAGCCCCCCAGAGTCCCCCACAGTGACCACGTCGTGGCAGTCAGAGAGCCTGCCTGTCTCCCTGTCAGCAAGTCAGAGCTGGCACACAGAGAGTCTGCCAGTCTCCCTGGGACCCGAGTCCTGGCAGCAAGTGGCCATGGATCCTGAAGAAGTCAAAAGCCTGGATAGCAATGGAGGGGGTGAAGAAAGGAGTGAGAACAACTCTTCCAACTCCGATATTGTTCATGTGGAGAAGGAAGAGATACCAGAGGGGATTGAGGAAGCAGTGGTGTCAACAGTTGCTGCAGAGACCATGCAGGCGGCATTCCCAGAACCCCCTGCTTCTTTACAGGAGGTAAAGCCTGAAGCTGAAGTTGTGTCCGCTGAAAAAGCACATCCCTCTGCACTTCTGCGTACAAAACAGGAGGAAAAGGGAAAAGTGGCTGAAGAGCCTATTGAACCCGAAATCCCCATCTTAAGTAAACCTGTTCCAAAATTAGCCCCATCAGAAGAAAAGGCTGCACCAGAACCTGAGAAAATACTGCTTCCAGGGGAAAAAAAAGTGGGGAAAGAGGGCCATTTGGAAGAAATGGAAGAGAAATCCTCCACTGCAGAGGAGAAGCCTATCTTATTGCCAGAAGGGAAATCTATACTGCTGTACGGTGGGGCTGCTGCAGTAGCTATATTAGCTGTAGCAGTTGGAGTAGCGCTGGCGCTTAGAAAGAAGTAACAGAGCTTTCTTGAGGAGGAGGAGGAGGAGGAGTGGGGAGAGAAAAGAGAGCATTATCCAATTTTTGTAGTTGTGTTAACTAAAGGTTGAGCTGCCTGCTGTTTAATTGGACACTTGAGTAACTTAATGGTGATGGGGTGAGGTTATTCAGTAAGCCTCCAGCTATGGACAATCATGTTTTTAGTAGAATTAGGGTGGGGACTGGTTTTTCGTGATTAAAGTACAGGGGTATTTTTAAAAAAAAAAAAAGAAAAAAAATCTGCAAATTTAAGAACTTAAGTGCAGGTGCTGAAGAAAGGGGTGCTCGTACTCTAGGAACTGGAACAGAGAATCCCCAGGGGAAGGGGAGAGCCAGCTGCTGTCAACCCCTGGAATTTTTAGCTTCTCAGATTGACCCGCTATTGCAGCTGTGCTGTCTTGTCACTTCCCTTCGCACCCCCGAGCCCTCCTTAATAGACCTTAGCCAACCTGAATCCTGTAGCGAGAGGCTGGTCTCCCTTTTGTCTCAGCTTCCTCTCAGGTACTGCACTGCTCCTCATAACCTTGCAGGTTCCTTCTAAGCCCCAGTGGGAGAGTGCTTATTCTTACCTCTTTGCTCGCACCTGGTTTGGCCCCTAACATTTATTGGAGCCCCATCCTGTAAAGAAGCTGCCTCTCTATAGTCATATTATCTCTGAGCTTTCTGGTGTTTCTGAGGGGGAGATGCAGAACAGCGCTTGCTGCTAGCAAGGAAGATGGGGGAGGTACACTGCTATTTGCTGGTCTGAGAATCCATTTGACACGCTCCTGCCCGGCCTGCTTTACTGCCACACTTGAGTTACCAGAGATGCAAAATTCATAGCTGATGTCGTGCCATTTTGATAAGTACTTTGGTACAAGTGTATATTCAGCAAGTAAATGGCAAAACTACATGAAAGTGAGACGTGAACTGATGCCACCTGTGAAATTCAAAGGTTAAATGCTATTTTGTCCTATATCATGCTGCAGTCGGTATTGTCTTTCACAAGTTAAGCACAGAGTGTATCTAGTCCTAACTCGGTCTTGGCTGTGACAGAATCCCAGATACATAAAGTAATGGATTCTAGTAACTAAGCAAAACAGCATTAAATATCTCCTCTGTTCGCCTGTTCCTGGCCTGACCGTGAGTGGTGTTCAGTGCAGTTTCTTTTGCGACTCTGAATCTGTAATTAGCTAAACTTACAGATTCACAAATGCTGAGAAAGTTATTTTGGAAAAAGTAAAGCCCTCTTCCCTCCTGTGCAGACACATTTCAAATGCTTTTGAAGAGAAAGCTTTTAAGTATTGCCGTACATGTTAGTTATGTCAGATCAACTGCAAGTGTTCTGTTTCATTGTGCATTTCTGTGTCTGTCTTTGTACTGCAGCTTTGTGAGCAAGATCTTAGATTTTCCAGGCAAAATTACTGGCCATCTCTGAGGGCTTATGCTTGCACTGTGGCTTAGAGCAGATGAAGGTAGGTGAAAAGGAACTTGGGATAATGTAAAAACTGAAATGTGAGCTTGCTTACTGTAAGCTTACTCTTCATAAAGCACAAAGACAAGGTCCATTTAAAAAAAAAAAAAAAAAAAAAAAAAAGAACTTACCTACTGTACTTCTTGTAATGAGCCTGTTCCTTAAGTGATCTGGTAAGAGATTTTAGCACATTCTCCAATTTAGCATGAGGTGAGTTCTTGCTACTCTTTTCTGTCCTTCCCACATCCCAATATGCTGGTAAGTCAGCAAGAACCTGGCAGATTCTAGGGAATTTTTGTTTTAAGCTTTTTCTATAATGGATTCTGTAGAAAACTTAATGGATTTTGAGCGATTTGAATTTGAATATTGAGAAGAAAGGACTGTCACCTATATACTCCTGCTATGGAAGGAACCTCAGCTTAGGGGTTCTGGACTTTACTGTTGATCATAGACTGCTCTTTTTCTGTGTACAAAAGGTAGCAGGTTGCCCCTAAAAAAAAACAAAAAAAATGCTGTGAAATTGAAGTGATCTTTTTTTTTTTGCCGTTTCTTGGTGTCCTGCTGAGATTCTTATTGTTGTGCTTTGTGCCCAGAACAGGGACCTCCTCATGCCATGGACTCCCGCTGCTGCTGGTACAGCGTAGGGGCAGTATTTCTGCCTTCCCACCACCATAGTTCTCTCCCTTGGCACCTCCCTGGAGCTTTCCTCTCTTTGAGAGGGGAGGTCCTTATACTCCTTTTGTCACAGATGTGCAATGTTTACATTTTGCTTCATTTAACATGTTTAAACAGTATTTATTGGCAGGTGACACTATCTGCGAGGGTACTTGATTGCTCCTAGGTGGCAAGGGCTGCTTTATTGCCCAGTAAGTCGGGACAGGCCTGCCCCTCTCCTGCTGCTTTTTTTCTGTTTCCTTTCCGGGCATGTTCTCTGTGGGAGTAGGACTGTTCTTAACCTGACCTAAGTCCTCTCCTTGCCGAAGATGATGCATCTACATTTGTGAAATCCCCCATCTGTAGTCACTCAGTGGGTTATACAGCAGTACCCAGATCCACTCTAAAACAGAGATGGTTTTTTTGGACACTCTAGATAACATGTTTGCAAGCTGTGGGGGAAAAGGTGTTCTTTTCACCCTTCTCTGTACGTGGTTGTTTTACTAGTAGTGCAGATGAGAAGATAAATCCATGCGAGTTAGGGGCAAAAAAGTCCCTAGCGTATTGACACAAAGAGCCCAGTGGGGCTCTAAATAAAAAGTGTCTTTGCCAGCAAACAGCAGTGAGAGGAAGGAGGCAGCAGTAGTGGGGAAAACAAACAACTTTTGGTTTTGTTAAGCTTTTTGCAGTGGGGTGGAAATCTCAAGGATCTGGTGTGTTGCTACTTCGAATGGAGCATCAGCTGCACAACTGTGTGTTTTGGTTACTTGGTCCCTTGCCGATCTTCCCATTCTTAGGCTCTTATTGATTGGACAATTCAGAAAGAACATGTACCCCTCTTCTCCCCCATCCCTCTAACCACATGTTTATAAAATTTCACATATCTGTCTTTCCTCTAGGAACACTCCATTAGCTTTAAAAAAAAAAAAAAAAAAAAGTCAGTTATGGACTTGAATTCTACTGAATCTGGAGTCCTGGGGTCAGTGCTAGCACAGGCCCTTTGTAAGTGACAAAAGGGGTGGATGAGCTCAGATGACAGTATTATCACTGACCTGAATGCCAGGCTTCTTGCTCTATGATAGGCATGAATTAGAAAATGGATTTTTTCCCCCTATTTTAAAATAGATTAAGGGAATCCTAAACTGAATGGTCTAATGGCACTGAACTATGTGCTTGCAACCTCTACTTAGTGAATCTTGCAGCTGGCAGAGGAAAGACGGTAGCTATATACTTATGAAAGAACATACAGAATTACTCTCACTTGTGTTCCTTATCCGCTTCCCAAAAGTGCCTCAATATCTGTCCTCGAGTGGACTGTACCTTAACAAAGTATCTACCTTCGACCCATTCTTTCTTCACTTTATCCTTGTCTGCTCCACATCCTCAAGCTAAGATGATAAAACCACAAAGGGCTATATCTGCAGAAGGTGTGAATTACTGCAATATGGAGTTCCTTTGTGCACAACTAAGAGACCTTGCCTGGAAGCCACAGTCTGAGTTAAATACTTAAGAAATTGCAGTTGGTAGCATGATAAATAAAGAGCTGTCAAGGAAAAGGCTTTTAAACTAAGGCATGACTTAAATTTCAGTTATGCTTAACTCTAGGCTGTGGGGAGGCTCACTTAGGCGTTACTGCTGGGAACTGGGCAAGGTCTTTTTACATAAAACAAACCTAAAACAACAGGCCTGGGAGCAAAGACTGAAACCCAGAATCCCTGTTATATGGATGCCCAAACCACTTGGACCCAGAGCCATGTCCCCTCCCCTTGCAGCCATGCATGAGCTCAGGGGACTCCTACCATAAGAAACTTCAGGAGCACCTGGGTCGTGGAGCTGTAGTTGGCATAGCAGTTTCAAGCCACTCAGCTAGGTCAAAATTGGAACAGCACCAGGCACAGAGAGAGAGCCAGTTTGAGAACTTAAGGTTTCAGTTCCTGCTGGGCTAGGTGGAAGCTGAGTAAGGGTTTGCAGTAATTTGGCTGCCTAGAATAAGAGGTTGATGCCTAAAATACTGTATCTGGCCTAATGACAGGACAAGCTTGAGCCAGGAAAGGAACAAAGCCCCCAGACTTCTGTCTATTCAAGTGTGACCTATTGAGCATCTGCCTGCTCCAGGCACTTACCAGTCTTTGAACAGACGCTCCCAGCATGTAGCCAGACAATGCAGTGGAAGCATGTTTTCTGTTTAGTATCGGATCTGGTTTTGGACATCAGTTTACCTTCTAGATAGAAGAGGGTTTCTCCAGCAGTTACGTGGATGCTATAGCCATGTACAGACAGTTAACAAGGGAAGTGGAAGGTTGTGTTGGTGTGGTGGTTGCAGTTGGATGTTTATTTCCTTACTTTCCTTCTAGCAAGCAGACTACGACTACAAAAATTCATCCTTGCTGTTTGCAAGGGCTGTGATTCTCAGCAGCTGGGGGCCAAATTCGAGAGCCTGTAGCTCAAGGAAAAGTTGAATGCTATAGTGCTAAGAGTGCTTTTGCCCAGGGCAAGTTCTGTTACCAGAATCCTGTTTTTTCTTTTCATGCGTCTCTGATCACAGCTAGGCTAACAATCTATCTATCTGGACTATTTTTAAACTAATCAATGCTTTCTAATGGTCACAAATGGACCATCTCATTAGTACTAAACAAGTGAGTTTCAAAAGTTTGGGTTTTTTCTTCTTTTTTTCTTTTTTTCATTTTAATGATTGTAGTAGTGAAATAATTTGAGGTCTTAAGCCTTCCCTACATTTAAGCTACAGTGGTATGGCAGTACTAGCAAAGCCCTAGTAAGGTAGATGTCACTATCCTGGCCGGGGGAAAAAAAAAAAAAAAAAAAAAAGTGCTTCTAATAGGCACAGTCTTTCATTCAGTGAGGCAGAGCAATCAACAGCTGCAAAATTCGTATCTGAAGATATAATTACCAGGGTCTTTGCTGTGAAAGTGTTGGGGGCTGGAGGAGTGGTGGGGTGGAGGGTGGGGGGGGGTGAGCAGTCACCTGGCTGCCACTGCTAGGTGTATAGCCCAGGTTGGCAGTAGAATTTCTCATTCTTGGCATGACACATACTGCTTCTTTCAGTGTCTGAAGGGCAACTCATCTGTTGTATGTATTCTATACTCCAGTAGGTTCCAGGTAGGAAAAATGTGTTTCAAAGTGAAACAAACAGGGCAAGATGAGGCAGAAAAATCATTTTCTGTACCTGCTGGAGGTAGAAACTATGTATTGTTTCATTTGGCTTGGTCTGCTTATTTTCTGCACTAGGAAGGTTACAAGACCAGCACTGCTTTGAGTCTCTGTATTTGTGCTGTGCTTTGAAGTCAAGCTATGTACTGTCATTAAAAAAACAAACAAAACAAAACAAAAAAAAAGTAGCATTCAAGCCACCACTAATTCAGTCCAGTGCGGATAGCACACTGGGCCCCTATGGCGCAGGGACTACAGGGCTAGCTATATGCAATGGGTCTCAGTTTGCATCTGCTGCTGTTAGCTACATGGACTAGTGGCTTTGACTGGGGAATGAGAACTGCACCAGCTTGGAACAGGTCAGCTGTAGCATTACCAATACACATAGGGGAACCAGAACACACCACAGCTCATACTCACTTCTTTATTTAAATGACTTTTTTTTCTTTTCTTTTTTTTTTTTTTTTTTTAGAGAACAGCTGACCCTCTCTAGGTCTTTTAGGTAGGCTGACTTGCCTATGGTATGCTGTAGAAGAGGGGAAGCTACAGTTAGCTTCCAGTGGAAGCTGCTTTCAATCTCCCTGCAGTATCTGCAGGGGAGGCAAGGAACACTATTGACTTGGACAGAACAAGCTGCAGAGGATGCATCTTATTGCTGTATCTTTAGGGGGGTCTCTTCCCCATTTTTAACTCGCATTATAAGCTTTTATTCAAAAAGTGTTATAAGGCTAAAACCCACTCAGACCAAAAGAATGCCACTTGATTTTGTTGAATAGCGAAGTCTAATGGGACTGACTGTAATGTACACACATTAGGGGATATCTCTCCCACTAGGCTTCTGCTGGGTCTAGACAGACAGAGGCTGACTTGCAGGGAGTTCAGGTTGTGTTCCCAAGTGGCCTGTTTGTGGGAAGATACCCTGACTTGTCCTGAAGTCACCAGTTACCCAAGGAACTGGTCATACTGTTCCTTTTAATGTGTAAGTGCAGCCTTCTTGGGGAAAACTGTCTAAAGCTTCTTGTGCCATTTGGTTAATAAAAGTGTTTCCACCTTTAAAAGGAAGTTCTTTCCAGCTTCATTGTTCTACACTCAATTCAAGTGAAGGGGTATGTATATTTTTTCCTTCTGCCAATGGGACACTGCTGTAAGACCATGCCCCAGGTTGCACTTTAATAAATGGTACAGTTTTCAAAAACACTGTGTAGACTATTTCTGTGCTTTTCCCCCCATCCCCCCCCCCCCCCATTATAGTGCAGTGGAACAAAAATAAATTGCATAAGTAGTTTTGCTTATGCAAGAGGACTTTAGGCAGTAGGAATAAGAGTGTCTCCTTTAATAATGCCTGTGAGGCAGCTGGCATGAAGTTAGAAGAATATAAGAACTTGCACAAAGAATGACAACTCCTCCAAAAGGTAGAGTGGAAATTTAAACTCTTATAAGCTGTATTGCCATGAGAAATGACCTTTTTATTTAAGTTAAAAAAAGGCAAAATATTTACATTCTTAAATTTCTGAGGCAGCTGGATAAAGCTTCAGCTACCCTGTGTGTGATCACATACACAAACACCTGAGTCACATTTCTTTTGCTCAACAGAATACCAGTGCCCTGAGATGTGAATGCAAAAGGGTCATGGTCAGAGATGCCAGGTATTCTTCCTGATTCAAGGTCAATGATAGCTCCTTTTTCTTTGCAGCAAGCTGTTCTAAAGCTAAAGAACATTCCCCCCCACACACCCCCTCAAGCATATCCAGATTACTGTGCTCCCTGAAACAATTTACCCTTGTACTTTTCTCTAATTTTCTGCTTTAGTTTCATTTCTCAAGCAAGAATAGCTGCTGTGGATTCAGACTAAACCATCCAAGTTGATACCTTACCCTACCTCTTTCAGGGTTGTTTCCATCTGCAGCCAGCTTGCTCTGAGATGATCTAGACTTTTTTTTTTCCTGGGTGAGTGATGCTGATGAACCACTCAGTCTACAGCAGAGGCCTTGCTGGGAACAAGTCACAGTCACCATAACCCAGCTGCAGCAGCAAAATCTGCAGCACCAGCAACAGGGTGGGGGAAGACAGTAGCTAAAGCAGAATGCTACAGTTGATTAGATAATATACTGAGAGGCCAGGCTCTGTGGCCATGGCATTTCCTCTGGAGGCACAAGCCAGGGTCTGCACCTGCACTAAGTCTGCAAATGAAGAAGAAAAACAAACAACCCCCCCCGCCCCAACCACCCATCCCACCCTATTTGACAAAATGATCAAGGGCAAGCACTACTCCTTACAGGTACTGGCAGGACATTCATGCAGCTCACACTACTCTCATTGCTGTGCTAGTCTATGAAAGCCTATCTACATAGATGTGCCTCCTTTTTCACAGCCGTATCTCAGAATTAAAATAATTTGAATATATCAGGAAGAGTAGAAAGTTCTCAGGAAGCCACAGTCTCCACACAGGCAGCTGGAGCAGAGCTTTCTCACTCACGCAGCTAGCAGGAAAGAAACAGAACCAGCGTTAACAGCAGTAGAGCCTTGCCCCAGCCGCAAGCCCTGTGCCTGCCTTCTGCCTTCCCTGAAGGGACTCAGCAGCTCCCAAGGGAGGGAAAAGCAGCAGCTTCAGCAGCTGCCACAAGCCCCTTGGGATTCCACTTGTCACCAGCTCTGCCTCTACTCTGCCTCCTGCTGCACTACTCTTGCAGTCACCTCCCTGACACCCCCCCCCCCCCCCCCCCCCCCCCAGTTTAGGTGCTAATGGCAGAGCTGGACTGTCTTTGAGAGCTGGTGCCTGGTGCCAACGAACAGCAATTTGTCCCATGGGGAACAGCCTATAACAGCACTTGGTCTTGGTGCCCAGCTCTGTTCCCCCACTACTGCTGCTACATGGCGGAAGGGAACCATCACCTAAGGGAGTCCTTTCCTGCCCTCCCCCTGCTTTGCTGTCAGCTCCTTCAGCTAGCCCTCTGTTTAGCAGGGAAGCAGCATAAGGGCTACTCTTGTGATGAAATGCCAGGTTTCTGTGATAACTCGGTGGCCTTGAGCTAAGCTGAATGGAAGGGAGGGTAGTGCTGCCCGGCACAACCCGAGGTGCCTCACTGCTGAGCAGGTAACAGCCCTGGTGTGAGGCACTTGTCTAGGCTCACAGCACCAGGTGAGCAGGGCCCCTCTGGGGAAGCTGCTGATGCTGCTCACAGCAAGGCTGCAGCACAGGATTGTCCTGCAAAGCCATGGCACTCAACTGTGGCACCGCGCTCTTCCCAGTGTGTGGCAAGATCACTGCCCTGCTTGGGCTCAAATCCCAGTCTTACTGGCACGGCCTCTCGGAGAGTGCAAGTAAGTGCATGCATGGGTGTGTCTGGCTGTGCATGTGCACATGTGTGCAAATGCATGTGTGTATGCATGCACACATGCATGTGCATGTACACATGCATATTTATATAGAGGGACTAAGGCAAGTGGAAGTTAAGACACCCCCTCTGTTCCCCACCCCCACAGGGCACCAACTTTCAGTGCTCCTTGCAGACTGAGGGTCCCTCCCAGCCAAGCCTCCAGAGCCCAGCACTGAGCCACCCAGCTGTTTGACAGCACTCACCATTCTGACAATGTAGGTGTGGAGGTGCTGGCTGATGTAGTTCACAGTGGTGCTGAAGACGCGCTGTAGAAGGGAGGGCACTCTATTTGCAATTTTTTTAGTTAAGACCATTGCTAGCACCAACAAGGCCTTCTCCTGTTCCATGTCGGAGGGAATGGCCCTTGCAAGCCCTTCCACTGCCTGTGACAGGTACCAGGTTATCTCCTGCAGGGAGGGAAGGGGGGGGGGTGCATTTTAGTACAACAGCTGCAGGAGAAAGGGCTCTCTGCACATCGTGCTGGTGACCAACATGACTGTCCAACCACCTCACAGGGTGCATCTCTTTCCTCCCTAGCACAGCAGCCTGCCAGGGCTGTTGAACACCCCAGATGGCAACAGGAATGGCTACCCCAGAGCTCAGCTGCTCACCCAAGACTAAAGCAAAGGTGATGGCACATGAACAGCTGGAGAGTTTAGACAGCACTTACACATTTGGGGCACCACAGTTACCCTCCCACACACACCCCTCCTCAGGGCTTGCACCCAGCTTGCCAGGTCCCACAAGGGCCCAGGAGGCCTGGGCTCCCCCATGGTGTAGCCCTGAACTTCACTGTGTTTAGGTGGGGACTAGTGAGGAGAAAGTAAAGTCAGTTTCACTGGAAAGCCTTCAGATGTAGGAGTTAGAGAAAGGATCCAGGCATGGAACAAGTATTGCCTTGCTCCCCTTGCCTTGTTCAAGTATTGCCCATGTGGCCAACATCAGACGTACAGGACTCCGCACCAGCGTCCCCACACCTCCCAAAGATCTTTCAGACAAATACTGAGCTTTAACCAGACTGCTGATTTTCAAAGATGCTAAGCCCTTGAGCCCACCAACCTGAGAGCAAAAACATCTCTGAAAACCTTCACCACTTCAATTTCCCCATCTGCAGAAAGGGGATGATGAGCCCAAGGAGCCCACTTTGCAGGGCAAAGGCTGCTACAGGATGCAAAGCTGCTACAGCATCACCCCTAACAAACTTTCACATCAAAGGTAAACATAGGGACTGAATTTTAAGCTGGCAGCAATTAAAGCTAACAAACTAGCAAAAATGCAGATGTTGCCAGCTTGCTGCTTCAAAGCCACAGCAGGAAGGTTTGACAACACTTAAAAAGAGAACTACTAGTCAGGTTGCTTTTCACTCACCTCCCTAGACAGATTCTCATTCAGAAAATGCTGTACAAGATCATTTACTACTCTTGCTTGGATTTCTTTATCCAACTGGTCTCCAATCTCAGCGAGCTGAGTACCAATGATCCGGAGAATTTCCTCATTTACCTCAGGGGCAAACACTGCCAACACATAAAGCAGAATTCAGTTCACAGACTGCAGCCAGACTATGTTCACTGCAGGTAAGTGGACTCATAACATCCTGGCCATCTCCATCAGTCCCTGCTCCCCTCTCCCATAGGGCATGTGACACAGCTATATGTACTATAGGTCATTTGTGTCCACACAACAATATAAACTTTCCCAGAGACTGTGTGCAAATAGTTTAAGCTGTAATCTGGGTAAAATGCAGCCTCACCCCGCCCAGAAGAAATGCTACAGGGGGGAGCTAAAATATATCAAACCAAAACTTGTACAGGACATTACAGCCACCACTTTGTCTAGAATTGGGGAGGGAAGTGGAAGAGTAATGTAATGTAATTTCTTCATGACCACCATTAAGACCTGTGTCTTAAGCACCATCTAAAACACAGCATCTCCATTTTGCAAAGCTTCCCAATGCTACTTTGGGACATGAGACCAATGCAGATTTGGATGGTGGAGGGCTATGTACTGTAGCAGGTCCTCTTAGCCCTACTGAGACTGAGATCAATGTATCAGATAACACACCCTGGAGAAAGGGGAAACCCTGCTGAAGATGGCTAGTGAAGTACTAAGTGTACCAGTAACTACACGAGAAACTATCTCCACCACACTGGTACAGCAGAAAGGGATGAACTCAGTAGCAAAACAAGAGTTGGCTCCAAAATCCTAGCCCCAGAACTAGTGCTGTTAGGGACCAAGTACTAAAACTCTCCCCAAGGAGCAGTGTGAAGCTTGACATAAGATCACACTGCTTAAGAAGAGTGATCATATTAGTACCAGCTCTGGGGCTCTTGTCTGATGTACTACAGATACAACACCCAGGGTGACAAGTAATCCAGAAAATCACAGGGATATAGAGTGCTAAGCATTAGCTGTATTATCCCAAGTGTTAAAATCCCAACAAGCATCACCATCAACAGCCACGCTGTGGAGTTTCTTGATGGAGAGAAACTTACTCCTCTACAACAAGCCAGCAGAGGAGAGAAGACAAAAAAATAATAAAGTAAGCCTCAGAGGCTGGTGGGAAGGAGAACACTCACCCAGCTCACCATTCTGCAAGTGGCCGCTCCGATTCCCATCTGTCTGAAGCTCATCATCATAGCAGTTGCCATGTTTTAGGGAAGGTATGATCCCTTGGCTTTGTAGGGCTTGCAGTTGGTCTCCAAACTCACAGTTGGAGGAGCTCTGCAGGAAGTTGTACAGGAGGATACGCTCCATCTGGCTGGATCCATCGCTGTGGATATCCTAAAGATAGGACAGTCACTGTTAAACCTAACCCAGGAAAAGTACCACCAAGTAAGCCTGCACATACATTGTTTTCCCAACAGCAGACACACTTTTCTGGCCTCCTTTGAAGGTCTTGAATAATGTCAGCCAGGGAGCCTAGAAGACTTCAACAAATGCATGCTAACTCCTGGATGTTTACTCACTCACAGCTGTTTGATGGCGAGTGCTAGATAGCTCTGTTCTTAAAAATTACAACCAGCTGTTCTTCCAAACTCATTTTTATGAGTTAGCAGAGAGTTGACTCTGAAGCGGTGAGCTCACCTTCTGTGCATTCCCAGCTGCTGCAAGGACTGCACCCCTGATCAGAGCTCCTTTTCAAAACAGAGGTGTACTCAGCACAAACCATCTGCATTTGGAAGACTTATCCCTGTATCTGGGGATCTGGTATCATCTACATCCACCCTCAGAGCAGACATGTGCTGCCTCTGTGGTCATGCACCCTGCCCCCAAACTACAGTGAGGCTGAGGAGGTCTGGCAGGTAGTCAGATTGCTGTAAGCAAGAGGTCCCAATAGAGCATAGGCCTCAGGCCTCATAGCCAGCTAAAATCTCTGTAAGAAACCAGGAGATTAGCCAGTAATTGTAATTAAGCAGCTAAGAGAGAGCAGGATGTTGTACAAGTGCAGAAATAAAGTGTGTGTGTGGGGAAGATCCCTGCTCTGGTATGCAGACTGTCTGACTATAAGAGAAGAAAGCGCTTAGGCTTAATTGGAACCCACAAGAAGAATCAAGGCTAAAGTAGAATGATCTTTCTTACCAAGGACATAAGGTAATCAATACACAAACAGGATGAACCAGATAATTGAAAGGGAGCTTGGGGGATCTTCTGGGGCGTGGAGCCTTGCAAGGCCACCCATACCTATGTAACCATACCAGTATCATCATATAGGGCCCAGATTATCAGTATCAGAAATACCAAATTTGGGTATAGATATAGCAAAATTGGGAGGAAGTTAAATGCAGGAAGATTAACAGAAGGCAGATCTTCCAATAATACAGGTGTGAAAACCTATGGATGGTAGTGAAGGTCACCTGGTGACTCAAGTTCACCTGGACACCAGAGGCCCCCTTACACAGCCTGCTGGACTTTCCATTAGGTTTACGTACAAAAGACTTGTTGCAGCAGGGCAGAGCGAAGAGGGTTATAATTGTACCCTAACACTAAGTAAGGTGGGGAAGGAAGGGCAATAGACTTCTATTTTAATAGAAGTTATGTAGTTAATAAGATTTAAGTGTGATAAATATAATTTATAATTGTGTTTAATACTGTGCAAAATGATGTAATCATAAATTGATCATAGTGGTATGTCTATTAGTCAATTATGTTAACTGATTTATTAGTTTTAGTCATGTGCTGCTTAACCAAACATTGTAGTCTCTTAAATCAGCCATATCTCAAGCCTACAACCTGAAGGGAGAGCATCAGACTGTGAGGTAACAGAGCAGCCTGCAAACTAAGTTGTTCCATCCTTTTTTTGGCCATATTCCTGAAGGAGGAGAGCAGTGTCAGAGGCACCTGCAGGAACTCTGGGGGAGAGGAGAAGGGCATGAGCTGGCACTTTTTTCATACATAGTATCAAAAGTATTTTGAAATACTTTAGGCCAAGCACAAAAGAGAATCACTGGTCGCTTTGAAGCACAAACCTCAGTCATGTTTGTAACTTACCTGTTCCATGATTGCTCCAGAAATAGAGTGGCTGTATCTGCTCTCCGCTTCAGTCTCAAAGTCCTTGCCCTGCAAGGGAGTGGGAATGGAAGGGATTAAAGGAGTAAGAATTACAACAAACACATTTTACCAGTGCTCATGGGCCTGGCCATATCTTGTGGAAAAGGGCCTTCCCAGTGATGTACATCCCTGTCTCTGGAAAGGGCTGCCTATTACAGACCAGCAGCCATAAACAAGGCTGAGAAGAGTCATAACTGTCCCAGCAAGAAGGGCCCTATGCTGGTCAATGAGATAGGTAAAATGCCTTCCTGCCACAGACACACGGAACACAGTGAAGGGATATGACCTACAAATGGGGCTTTAGAGCCAAGAGGTGGTGCTAGGGATGGAAAGGACCATCCTTTCTAGTGCCCAAGGCTGGAAGAGAAAGCAGGGTTATCACAGATACACAGAGGAATCTTTGGCCTTGCCAAGGTAACCCACGGCTCTTGGGCTTTCCGGGTCCCTTGTGAGAGCAGGTGAGCTGCTTGGATCTGCGTGCACAGCAGCATATTTCCAAGAGAAACATTCAGCTGAGCTTACGATATATCTGCAGCGCTTCAAGTGTCTATACAAACATAGATAGATACATGTGTGCACAGACCACATAGGCTTATTTCAATACTTTATGCACAAGTACCTACAGACAGGGAAGGTTGGACTGGGTGTTATCAATGGCTCCTTGTTTTTGTCCACTCTGTGTCCTCACATGAACAAAACAGTGATAAGCCTCCAGGGAGGCTTGCTAGGAAGATGAAAGGAGGGAAAAAAAACAAGCAATCAGTAAAGCAAAACAAAATAGTGCCAAAGGGAGCAAGAAAGCCAAGTTGGGCGCACATACGGCCCTCTAGGCTGAGGAAGCCTTCCTCTTTAACCTGCCTGTACTAAAAGCCCAAGGTCAATCTCTGCCCCCATGGTGGGTGCAGAGGCTGACAGGGCTGATCACTCCCAGCCTCCCCTGTGCATGAGCAGTGCCACAAGGGAAGAGGCAGGCAGGGAGGGTGTAGAGGTGGCACCTCTCACCCACTAAGAAGGGGACCCATAAGAGCACAGTGCTCCCTCCTCTTCTAGCCAAGCATAGCTGGCAGGTGGGTCAGACCAGCAGGCCAAGCGGTAACATCCAGTACATGAAGTCAGAACAAGAGAGGCACTAGTGTGGCACAGCAAATGCCAAGAATACAGGGCTATCTGCTGAGGCAGGGAAGACAGGAATCTACTTTGTGGGCCTCACATTTGCTGCCCAAGATGCGACAGCCCACAACTACACCTGGGAATCCCTGACGCAAGTTGGCTTCAGCTCTCAAAGAGCAGGGCCTGGCTCATAGTGGGCAATGCATTTCCACCAGGCCTTCTCCATCCAGGGCTGTAACCTGGCTGCAGCACAGGTGCTTGATGATCCAGATCAAGCTGAAAGCATCAAGAAGCCCAACCAGATGAGCGGCTAACCACCACAGACCTGTGCTAGTGAAGAATTACCCTATTTTACAGTATCAGCTCCTCATATCTATATTTTAAATAAACAAGAGTGCAGGTGGAAGAGAGAGGAAGCGAAAGCAGAAGCCAACTCAAACTCTGAAGGAAACCACAGAGTCACAACTTTGAGAGATTAGGAATTTTTTAATTTTTCAAAGGCTCTTAAAAGTCCCCAAGACCAAAAGATAATTTCAAATATGTCTATATAAAATAAATAAATAAATGTAGGCTCTTATCCATGAGCTTTTATCTCCATTTAATCATTACATTAAACTAATAGCTTCCTAAAACAGAGACCCAAGCTTCACTGCTGTGCTTCAAGACATTGCTTTCTCTGTTCAGATCAAATTCCTACTCCTGCCACTCACCTCTACCCTAAGAAGTGTTCCCCTAAAGGCTGGGGAGAATGCAGTGCTCTCAGTTCTCCTGGGACCAGATAGAGGCTCTGGAATGGGAGCGGGTGACCTCTTCTCCTGGGAGAGAGAGAAAGAGAGAGATGTTAACATAGGGAATGGAGAATTTGAGATAGAATCCCTAGGATCATGAGGCAAGTGGAAATTTTAGCATAAAGTCTCCAGCCAGATCTTTTTTTGCAAACATCAGGAGTTGCACAGATGAGCAGCATTTCTCTAAGCTGGGCAAAACCTCAACTTGCACATATATTCTGTATACATATTATTTAATTTTTTTATATATATATTTTTATATATATATACACACACACGCACAGACACACACATAAATAAAGAGTCCATTCAAAGTGATCCAGCCCCAAACCAAGGCGTTCATGTCATTGCTAATGAACAGTGAGTGTCCTTAAACATTAATACTCCGGAGTTTATCACTACCTCCTGGACCATCATGACTGATATTTACTATAGGAGGCTGGAAGGTGTAGTGGACATAGGCTGCTCACACCCCATTTGCTTTGAAAAAAAATCACATTCACCACAGTGATCTCCTTGAGCTCAAACAGGACCATCATCCACACCCAGCTCCAGCCTATGCCACAAGCCTCTTGTAGGACCACTGCAGTACTTTACAGCTGGTCAGATCAGTTCATGCTGGCTAATTCGGGCTGGTATCAGGCAGCTGATTTTGCAACACAAGTACAGGCTGAACAAATCTCCATCTTCCAAACAGAAAGAAGTTACCTCACACTCCTATCACACCACACTACCCATGCAAAGGGGCAGACGTTCTCCTGCAGTTCTCCAACAGGAGTGTCATGCAACACAAGCCATTAGAGCTGTGAGCTGCACACAAGTAACTAAGTGACTAGCAGCACCAGAAAGATTTCTCTTGCAAGGCTTTCCAGTGAGACCACTTCCACCCAACCAAACTGCTGTGATGACCTTTTTCCCTTGTGGAGGCAAATTCCAGTAAATTACAGGAATGTCAGACAAGTGCAGTCAGGTGGTGATAAACAGACTAAGTAAAACATCAGCCGGCACAGAGACCAACTTAGTCATTCCTACAGCAGAGGGTGGTCATTCCTACAGCAGAGGGTGGAGGGAAAAAAGCCAGGTCAAGACACTTCCCTAGGGAGTTGCCACCTGACATGTCTTTCCAAGGAGAGCTCTGGATGCTGCTGTAAGGCCTTGGATTCCCTATGCTTTTTTCTGTCATGCTATTTGGTGCTGCCAGGAAGCCTCCTCGGCTCACTCCAAGCATTCATGAAACAAGCAGCAAAACACCATTGTCTTTCTCTATTCCCTGATTTAAAAGGGAGGCACAGGATATTCTAAGCTGGGGAAGAAAAGGGGCACTCTGCTCCATTCCCAAACTGGTAAACACAAGTCAAATGAAACAGAGATCCAGATCTATTCTGGGCATGCCCACACAGGTCAGCATGGAGAAGCAGGGCACAGCAGCTTGACACAAGGTTGCACAAGCATCTCTGCAGCATCTAGTCAGCACAGCAAGCCAGTAAGAGAGCTTGAGTCTGTCCAGCTGTGCATGTTCCTCACATGAATTCCTGGAAAGTTGTAATAAGTCTAAGGTGCCTGGCAATAGCTCTAAAGCTCTGGAAGCTAAGCTAATGATTTTCAGAGAGCCTGAAGCGTATGCACTAGTCACAGCACAGGTCCTCCCTGCATACTGGGCACCCTACACAGGTGAAATACCTGGAGAAGAACCTCAGTGCAGGCAGAAGGGGGCTGAGCAGCCCCTGCCCTGCCATACTAGCTAAGTGCCCTGCTGCACCCAGAGATGGCGATGGGTGTGCGTGGAGAGAGACCCACTGTACATGAGGGTTCTTCCCATCTCCTTCCCCTCAAGGGTTTGTCTCAGCTTTATGTAAAATCAGACCCTCCTCGGGGCAAGTCCACAAAAGAGAGACATATTCGAAATCACCCATCATAGCTGTAAATTTCAGAATTGTTCACTCCTGCACACAGGCAGAGATTAAGAACTGCCGTGGGGGGTGGGAGGTTGGGGGGAAGCTCCCCAAATCCTTAAGTGGTTAAAAAAAAGGGGAGGGGGCAAGGAGGCTTGAGGATGATCATTTCATGAATTCTTCCCTGTATAAAGGAAGAAAGTGAAAGTCCCAGAGGGGTTCCAGCCCTCAGCTCCACTTGGGTGGTCGAAAAAACACCTGAGAAAAGGAACAAGAACTTCTTTCATGCCAAAAAAAGGTAGCAATTCCAGAGACCTCATGTTTCAGATCATTACCTTGAACGAAAGCAAGGGCTTTGGCTATTCAAAGTTCCTCCTGAGAAGTCAGACTCCTTAACGGAATCTCAAAAATTGGACCTCTTAAAAGCAAGCCCCAAACAGTGAAATTTAACTATGCCGCTGGCATCTAAAGCTTTTAGTCATTAACACTTCAGAATCCTAATAGTTTTAGATCCAGATTAAGACATTTTCTGGTGGAGAGAAATAGTTACTTTATACTGAATAAAAAGATCTGCTAGCCGGAGAACGAGACAAGAGGGAAATAAAGGCTACAAACCCCATCTGTACTGGGATCCAGAGTATATATGAAATGCTTTTCCAATAAAAGGTTTTTTTCCCCTTCTTTTCGCACCCTAAAATATTTGGGATAACAAGTAAATCTAAACCATTTGCTAAGCCTGCCTATGGCTGCTAAAAGTCTTGGGATGAATTTTATGGAGTATTTTTTTTTAATTGAAATACCAAATAATTTGATTAATACATTATGATCTTTCACACTCAATTCACTCATTAGACAAGTGAGCTTAACATATTCAGGCAACAGGCAACAACTGCGTCTGAGAAACAGCCAGACACCTTGAAGTGTTGAACAGATAAGAAAACAATTTAGGTTTTGGATCAATTCTTTCCATATTCCTTTTATATATATAAATTATTCTAACCCCCCCCCCCAAAAAAAAAAAAAATATAAAGGCAAGTTTAGGACCCTTGAACCAGCTCTGAAGAGTCAGACTGCAGGGCTGTTCACTGCAACTTAACATCTTGTCATGGGAGAGAGTCAGCAGAGAAGTCTCTTGCTAAATATTAGGGTTGCAGTTGGAAGTCTGAATATGTTTCTGTTTAAAATTACTTCAGTGCAAATCTTTCTCATCTCCTTATTTCCCTCTCCATCCTTCATCACCGCCTGCTGAAGTATGAGCTGTGTATTGAAACAGTGATGAACCAGTAAAACTTGGGGAGATGGTAGCTTCCAGGTTGGGGGACAGGGGAGGGAGGAATTAAAGAAGGGGGGGGGGGGAGGGGGGAACCTATTAATCTACTAAGATGCTTTTATGGCTGCTCCCCCCACTCCTGCCTCTGTGCTGCCATACAGCCCTGCCTGCTTAAGTTGCGTATGTCTCAACACAGGCCAAAGGTTAAGTAAATTGCATTGCGCAGCCTGAGCAAGGCACCCGCCAGCTGCTTGTCAGTGCAGGATGACAGAGCTCATTCCACCCTGACACATGCCAGCTTTCATGAGAGACAATGCTGCGAATGCTTCTCCCAAAGCAAACCTCCGTGCCTTCCTCCAAGGCAAACACCGCTTCAGCCAGTCATCACTAGGGCAGGAACACACTTCTCTCCTGTGGCAACACAGATCTTAGGGGTCTGGGGTCCCATCTGTTTCTCCCTCTCATGCCAAGTTATATTTGCTTTTAAATCTCACCAACAAACTCACCAGAGCCGCTGTTCCTAGCTGTACCCCACTAATGAGGGGTGGCAACACCAGAGGTGGCAGCAGGAAGAAGGGCCACAATCTCCTCTCTGACTCCAACCTTTGAGGAGAGGCTGTACTTCAAGTTCACAGGGCAGAAAGAAGGGAGAGGCAGGACTGCAAGACAAGTTACCTCCTGGGGCTGGGGCTCTCTTCCACGCCTACATCTCCTCCCACATCACAGCACTCTCTGGCTGCCCTGGGAGGGGTGAGCCAGGGGAAAAGCCTCATCCACTGTAAGGCACTTCTCTCCTGCAGTCATTACCAGTGGTGCCATTCAACTCAGGCAAAGGGGCAGCACTGGAAATTTGCATGGTGGAACCACAAAGGTACATACAAGGGTAGTGGTCCCATGGGGCAGCTGTGGCCATAGCTGTGCTGGAATGAGATGAAATCAAGTCTTCTCAGCCATACCATTGCCACACACTTAGTTATTTCAAGAGCAAGCATTGCAGCTGCACATTTTGTCTTTCCAGGTAGGGAGCAGCACATGGACACTGTAGAGCTGCAAAGCGTGCAAGGTTTCACTTGCCCTGCCAACAGTATGGCGGTCTGCTGTGCCTCCAGGCACTGCAAGCATATCACTACTGGCAGCCCCCCACATGGCAGCAAGAGGGTCAGCCAGCAGCACAGGGATACCAGTTCGGGGAACTCTTAATAGCTCCTGAAGCTGCCATAAACAAGAGCAGGTCCCAGGACTCCTATAGCAACAGTGTAAAGCCACCCTATAAATCAGTTTTCACTCCTTCTTTACAGTTATGTTACATCTTCAAGAGAGTTTGGAGAAGAATCCATCCCTTGAACGATGCCTCTACTTACTATTGCTTCACTTGTCCTCACGGCTTAGTCTGCAGGCTGCACAGACAGCAAGTTAACTCATCTTTCATCTCAAAAAAACCCCAAATCATTTCACGTTCTCAGCTGTACCAGACACTGTCTCGTTTGGAAAACATACTCTGTCCAGCAGCAAACCCACACGCCTGTAGGAATGATTCCTTTAACAGCTCACCTAGATTCTGAGACATGTCCTGTACGAACACCTGGTAAGACGTGCTATCAGTCAATGGACCTATTGTGTGAGCTGTCAAGATAAATATCTTTGTTTCACATTCAGGTTAGGAGTGAATTAAAGTCTCCAAAGCTGAAACAGCAATAATGCATCAGTCATCAAGAAGGGAAAACTTGCAACCTGCACATTGCTCTCTGACTGGCAGCTGAAGGATAAAAACTTTGCTTTATTTTTGGCAGATGTGATGACATCCCTTCCTGTATCTGTTGGATATTACTTGTCTTGCAATCAAACACTTCATTGCTGAGCTGCAGAACAAGGCATCATTTTACAGAAAGGAAACCGAGGCACTTGGCGATGATGTGACTTGCCCTGTCACCTGGCATTTTAAATCTATGTTTCAAGCCACAACCGCTCAAATGCACTGCCTTCCTGAAAGTATTTCATATACACTACTGCTTTACATAATGAACTGTTACCAGGAAGTCAGAAAGCTGTGCCAGACCGCTCTCTTAGCACCTTCAGAGTCACGTGAGTGTAAGCAAACTCCAAATCATCCAGCCCAAAGTCCCTACAGGAATCCCTATCACCCTGCCACACTCGGTTCCTTGCGCAAATTCAACAGGAACTAGAACAGCCCAGCCAGTCACAAACAGATACCAGACTTCTTCCCCATGCTCCTCTGCTATGGAGGGAGAAACTTGACCACTCCCACAGCAGCTGTACTTGTACTTCAGACTCTGCAAGGAGAGACAGAACTACTGCAAAAGGGAAGATAGCTCTATGGATTTTTCCTTTAAGATGTGAGCCTTGTTGATCTGCAACAAGGTTTAATGAGGCAAAACAGTGCTGAAAGCCATTTTAATAAATAGGATATTATGACCACAGGAAACCTGACCCCTGTGTGGTTTGGCCTGCAGAGGACATGCCAGCCCCTAACAGTGCTTGGAGTCAAAATCATGGGGCCTTCTAAGACACATTGTCCTCCTAAAGCAGGAGGGGAATCACAGGCTTGAGGGGTGGAAAGGAAGGGGGAGAAGAAGGAACAGAGACATTGCAATGTATAAGCCAGGTGAAGGATGGGCTGAACAAGACCCTTTGTGAATTTGTGGCTGCCCATACCTGTGCTACCATGAAAGCAAAGCAATGGTTTGGTGCCGTCTGGGTAAAACCAAAGCCATTGGCTTGAATTTTCCCAGGACTTTCCCCATCATAGGGAACTACAGATGGCCACAGCTTCTAAATTACAAGCTTTTTCCATGCATTTCCCTCAGAGAGAGGATGCAACACTATTAGCTCCATTTCAAAAGTGGTAAACTGAGAAGCCTTGGGGTAGAATACCTTAGCTGAGATGCCAGCAGGTCTGTGGCCCAACTAAGGATGGACTCCGTCTCCAAATTTAAAGTCATTCATTTGCTAGACTTTTAGAAAAGATATTCTTCTTGTCAGAGATGAGGCTGCTTAGATACACCACCCTCCTTCTCACTCTCAAACATGTGGGATGATTGTTTGAGGCAGCTAGGTTTTGTTTCTCTCACTTTCAGCTGCAGATTGCACCCTCTCCCAAGATGTCCAGATAATCTCACTTCCAATCACTCCAGCAAGGGGGTAGAGGGCAGGGGAAAGGCCATTTGCTCATGGTTATTTATGTAAAAATGCATTGAAACATGCTGAATGCTTCCTGCTCCCAACAGTTAAGTTTCACTGTATATTTATCTTCCAGTATTCAATGGTACCAATGCTCTAAATGGGCCACAAAGATCCGATGCCCCTAGGTGCTTGTCTGACTATACCTTCTTACTGGGGCATATTTACCTGTGCTTCTTTATGTTGCTTTAATATGTAAAGTGAGTGTCTCAGCCTGTACTCAAAGTATTCCCTTCTGTGTATTTTTACATAGAAATACTTTGCAGAGCTTGTTTGACATTTTATTTTTTCTTTTTAAAGAAAAGCTTTATTATCTACTCTTAAGAGAAGTCTTGGATTGGTCTTTTTATTAATTTCATCTCCCTGTGTTTGGCTATTGTTTTCACACTTTTTCACTGTATACTTTTGGATGAAGATCACGCTGACGACGTGAATTATAACAACCCTCTAGTTATCAGGGCAATACGCCAACTTCTTATGAGGAAAAACATTCAACTTCCTCATCAGCCTTTATTTTAATTAGGCTCAAAATGCCCTTTCCCCTTGGCCCTATATAACATGTCAGTGAGCAGGAAGGAACACAGCCACATTACCGATTCTCTTCAGAGTCAGGGCAGGAACTTTGGATCATTGTGGTTTCTATGCCAGATTAGCGATGGAGGCAGCACAACAACACTGAACAGTGTTCTTCAGAAGCCAGCATACAGATGCTACTGGGCTGAAGCTTAGCTGGCAAAAAACTTTTACCTTGAACTGCCCCAAAGCTTAGAGCCAGAATTTGGCTTCAGCCAACTATAGGTACTAGAGCTGGATCCAAGCCAAATTCACACATTTCTATATTTTGAGCATGTCCAGATCTAAGAGGAAGGTGCAAGATTTGGGTCCTGACTGCCATGGTCTTTCACATCTGGGTCTAAGCTTGTTTCCTTCTCAGGTGCAGAGCAAAGCATCTCCGCAGTCAGGTTAGCCAGCCCTGTGTTTCATTTCCTCAGAAGCATTAGAAAACATTTATCTAAAAAGGCATAGCTGGACCTGACATGAAGAAGCAGAATAATCCCAGGAACCATCACACAAGACTGTTTTAATAGGGTTAGTTTACTGTTCACAAGCCCAACCATATCACACCAGCAGCTGCAATACAACTCCACAGTAATGTCGTAGGGCATATTCAGGCTATTGTTACTGTCTGCCCCTCGGGCCATGACTGGAAAAAAAGGCAAGGATGGAGGAATCAAGATTCTGGTCTTTTGACATTACAGAGGAAAAACAAATAGACTAGGAGAGCAGAGACATCCTCAGTAGTGCTGATAAAGGACAAATGCTACTAACAGATGGAATGCATAAATGAAGGTTTAAAGTGAGAGAAACGTGAAAGTTTCTTGCAGATTTAGAAAGCAGAGCAGAGCTGACAACTATCCTACAGAAGACTTCAGATGTGCAGCAGAAAACAGAGACAGATGGTCAGCTCCCTCCACACGGTAATTCCCTTGCACTCCTTGCTAGTTTGCCCTGCTGGGGCATCAGCTCCAAATGCTTGCACTCTGGTATGCTTTTACAGTCAAGTAGGGACAAAGCGCTGAGCCCCCGGAAGGGAGAGGACAGTCTCCAATATCACCTGGCAATAGTAACTCTGAAAAACGCAGGTATTGTTCAGACAGGCTCAGACAAGAACAAGCTACCAGAAATCCTCAGGAAGGGGGACCGGTTGTTGGGGCCTGGGAGTAAAGACTGGCATGCCACCCAGAGGACAAGAATATACTCCTTATTTTAGTTTTAACAGACTTACGGCTGTTCTCATGTGCCAGCACAGGCACAGCTCATCCATTAGTCAGAAAAATCAGGAATGCCACTTCATACCACAACTTACACACATCTCACAGCTCATACCCACAATAGAGAGGAATGTGAAGAACCTGTTTTTTTTCCACCTGACTGGCAAGTTAGGTGAGCAAGGAAAGAAACATCAAAATCAAAAGAATGGCTCTATGGACTTGGGTGGCCACCAACAGTGACACGATCTCTGCCTTTCGTTACCTTCAGGCCATATGACTGGACAAGAATTATTCTTCCAGACTCCAATACCAGGAATATCCGTACTGCTTTCTGAGAGACAGCAGCTATGAAGATGCTCACAATGTAAAAAAGTTAAATGACAGATCAGCATGGATCATTTCAATACACATGTCCAAGAAACAATATATCTAAAAAACCATAACACTGATCAAAGCTGTCTGCTTACTGAAACCAAGTATGCAGATGCAAGAGCCAGGACAGCACCAGCAGAGCTACTAGGCAACAGTTCAGACCTCAGGAGTGTCTCCATTCAGGAGTTTTTGGTTGCTTGTTTTTTCTGGACCAACCGGTACTCCCCAGAACTACTTAGATGAAGCCTGTTCACCTTACCAGAATCAGAAGCATTCACTATAAGGACAATGACGAAGGCAGTTATGGAAGAAGGGGTACAAAGATAATCTTTACATGAGCATGCTCAGTTGCTCCAAAAGTATACACAACCCTTTCTCAATATTTGACAGCTTCTCCAAAACAAAAGATAAAATTTCAAATGAACTTTCATCCTCCTAAACATTAAGTGTATCAGCTACAAACACGCCTTCCTTTTAGATAGGAAACAACCATGTATTAGTAGGAAGCCAAAAAGATGATCCATGGAAGAAAAGCATAACACTGCTCCTTTGATTACGCTGACCATACTGGCCTGAGAAGACTCTCTCCCACTGTCCTAGTCTTTCAACTGCCACCTCCCCCTCCAAATAATTCAACAGATGATGCCAGGGAAAAATAAAAGCATCCTGAAGAGATATCTGAAGATGGTTTGCTGTGCTCGAATGTCCCCAATAACATTAAGTTGAGCATCAAACTGGGCAACCAAGAATGATGGTAACTGAAAACAGCATTCGTAGCCTTGACCAGAGCCTTTTGACAGCATTTCCTGATTAACCTTTCGTGAGAATAAAGACAGCGCGATCTCTTTCGAGCACTTTTACCAATGATGCACAGCCAAGAGAACATCCTCTTCCAAAGAAATGAAACAGGAGCTATTTGGAAGCTATGACAGAACTGCAGAACAGTAGCCTCCAGGAACACGCATTTCTTACGGCCAGGAGAAATCTGTGCAGTTACACAAGACACTCCAGCACCCTGCACTGATCTTCTACCTGACACCACTTCAGGCTTCCTAGCTGTAGGTATAACAGCACTTTGGAAGTGTGTGGATTTCACTAGGAGAAAAAACATGACTATGTATAAAAAAGCGCAGAGATTTCACTTTCAGTTTTAGCTTAGGAGGAAATGCAGATTAACTCTTAGGTCCAGGAAGTGAATGTAAAACCAAAACACAGTGACTAGCTGATCCAAGTGGATTTGTTTTGTACAGCTGTTAATCTAAAGGTGCAACAATAATTATACCAGACTATCTGGAGTTACTCTGACCAAGAGCATGTTTTCCTCCTTTAAAGGAGATGAAAGGGATAGCCCAACACATTACAGAGACACAGTCATTGCCCATTCACCACGGAACTGCAGTGGGGCATGCTAGGAACTGACTGAAGGTCAGGGTACTTCAAGGTCAGAAAATACAGCAGATTTGCTGTTCTTAAACAGAAATTCAGCACATGCAAGCACTCATGTATGCAGCCCAATTTCCCTGCTTATTAGCTGAAGCTGAGTAAAAGCTCCAAGGTCTTTTAAATAAAGTGGTGAGCAAACCACTGAGCTAAAAGGTTAGAGCCATGACACCTCTTTGTCATAAGAGAGGACAAATGGAGAAACATTCAAATGAGATGTGCAGCCTTTTCTTTATATTCAGGAAGTAGGCCAGCCCAACCAAAACCCATGGTGCACCAGTGCACACAGGGGCCAACCAGCTGGAAAGTAGCTCTACAGAGAAGGATGTGGGGCTCCTGGTAGACAAGTTGATTGTGAGCCACCAACATGTTCTTGTTGCAAAGAAGAGCAATAGTATCCTGGACTGCATTAGACAGAATGTTGCCAGTAGGTGAAGGGAAGTGATCCTTCCCCTCTGCTCAGCACTGGTGAGGCTGCACCTGGAATGCTGGGTCCAGTGATGGGCTCCCCAGTATAAGAGAGATGCAGAGCTACTGGAGTGAGACCAGCAAAGGGCCACAAAGATGATTAAGGAGAGAGAGCTGGGACTCTTTAACCTAGAGAAGAGAAATGGCAGGGAGGGAAATGATCTCAACAATGTGTATAAATACCTGATAGGGGGAGAGAAAGCGAGCAAGAGCGAGCGAGCGAGCAGCACCAGACTCTTCAGTTCTTTCTGAACATAAGATACCTTTTGCTGCGAGGGTGGTTGAACATAGTAAGGGGTTGCCCAGAGAAGTTGTGGAGTCTTCATCCTTAGAGATTCAAGGCTCACCTGGACACAGCCCTGAGCAACCTGCTCTAGCTGATGGGGGTTGGACTAGATGATCTCCAGAGGTCTCTTCCAACCCGAGTCATTCTCTGATCAGGAAGGACTCTGTCACCTCCAGTGCTACATCAGTGCAAAGAGATACATTAAATAATAATAATTAAAAAAAAAAAAATCAGGAGACTGGATCAAGAACAAAAATTTCAGCTTCCTCAAGTCAGCCCTAACAATGCTCTGACTAAGCCTTGGGGCTACTGAAGAGGGATGGGACTGAGGGAGGGACTCTTAGAGGAGCTGTTATAAAAAAAAAACCACAATAACACACAACAGAGTAAGAACTGTAAACTTCTGCAACTGTTTGCAAAAGAATGGGCAGGAAACTGCAGTCAAGCTCATTCAGCTATGGGGAAAGTGTCCAACGCACACCACTGCCAAATACGCACAGAGTCCTGTTCACTATCAGTTGTAGTTGAGATAACTGCAGGACAGCAGGTTGCCATTCTCTACAGGCATCTGCCACAAATCAGGACAATCACTGAAGCTTAAGAACAAATCATTTTCAAATCCAAAGAATAACACTGAACATTCTGCATCACTTATTACCTCTTTTTACATTCTACCCCTCCTTTCTCTGTCTTCTTTGGTCTGGATCAGTCTAAATCAGACTTTAAAACACTGGGGCAGGGACCAAACTATATACACGCTGTATTTCTAATCATTAACTGACAAGTTTTAGCTAAAGCTGAACACAGACCTCCCCCCTCATCCCAAGATAAGCCACCCAAAACTAACAGAGGGTCAAACTTCAAGTAAGAGTTTCGCATCTTTGGTCAAGCTACGAGTTCAACTCCCTAATTAGAAATATTTGCATGTACTTGGTTTTGTACAGCACACAGATCAATATGATTCCTACCCCAAATGGTTGGTAATCTGACGTAGACAAAAAAACCACAACACGCTAAGAGAAAACCAGAAGTCACTGTGCAAAGAAACATCAGATTTGCTGGTAAATTCTGCTCTTTCACAGGTTGGTGAACTGCTAACTGGTGGAAATGAAATCCGCTCATCTGCAGTTAATTCCTCTGAGCAGAGAAAACCAGACCAAGCTGACTCCTCTACACATCACTGCCAGTTAATTCATACCCAGAGGCAACGGGAGCTCCCTTATCAAGGAGCCTAGATCTCATAGCTGCTCCTGTGCAGTTATACCAGCAGTCTCTGCACTGCCGTTATACAAACTGCTAATGGTTACTGGGTCCTCCTCCCCCCAGCATAGCACTGTGCATTTGAGGTGAAATAAGGGAAGCAATAACTTCTAAACGCCAAGCTACCTCAGAAAGGTCTCCAAAGGTGGCAGTTACTAGATTTATGTGCCTGCCTGCTTCCAGATTAAATGTTTTCATTCTATTACAGAAAATTCTGTTTGATCTGGCAGCTCTTCAGACTCCCACTGAGTCTGGATGACTCCTGTTATCCTCTTACACAGGAAAAACACAACACAGAAAAACCCATGGTATAACTGACTCCAGGTAGGAGTGCTTAGTGAATATATACAAATACATCAGGCCTATCTACTTATAAATCACAGCTCTTAGCATTGGGGAGCGACCAGAAATCAAAAGCCACAACAAGCACCTTTACAGGTCCCTTATATCATGCAGAAGAGTATGACCCTAGTGCTGGGCACTAGGGCACAATTCCCAAGGTCAGAGCCTCCAGAGCCTCCAGGTTTGCACAGGCAACATCAAAATTCTGCTATTTCTTACTATGAACCTATCAGCATCAAACTCACTATCTATCTCAGTTGTACTAGTTCTGGTTGGCCTAATCTGATTGAAAGAAATGGGGGGGGGGGGGGGGGGGGAAACAACACAACAAAACCACCTAACCAAAAACTTACGTCTATTTTTCCTTCCTGAATTCAGTGATATCACCAAGTATAAACAAGTAGGATCAGCCAAATAAGGCAAGACCTTCACACCAGCATTTCTTAGTACAAACCCCGCTTAAAAATACACACTATTATTGTCTTTAATACAGCTCAGTGCATAGGTGACAAGAAAGTAAGTGTTCAATGAGACATGCAGCCTATTCAGAAGATTTACAATCAGATGTTACACTCAGCACGTGCACAGTGGAGTCTTTGCCTTGGCTGGTCCCTACGCCCTGCCAGTCAGTTAACTGTAGCAGCAGACATGCAACCTAGAAGAGAAGATAGGAGAATGGGAATGGATAGGTTGCAGGAAGTCAAGCAAATAACAAACTGCTAGCAACACTTATATTTTAAAATGCATTCCCCAGAAGTTTTGTATAACAGCATCAGCACAGAGGTCACAAGAAGCGGATGGTGCAATGTTTTTTACCCTAAAGACTCTAAACAGAGTTGAATATTTTATAAAAAGATGACAAAAAAGACAATTTCTTTTAATATTTTTCAAGATGTTATACTTACACACACACATGAAAATAAAGTTTCAATTTGATTATTGACAAAACCTTTTAACAAAACCCAATCATTTTCCACAAGAAGTGGACTTTTGCAAAAAGCCCTTTATATATATAAAAAAAATTCCTGTTGGGGAACCACCTTTTGCTCCTCCCCCCCCCCCCCCCCAACATTTTAACCATTTTGAAAAGCTAAAAGAAGTATTCTATGGCTGTCAGGAGATCTTTGGCCCAAATATCCTAAGAAAAATCAGAACAGTCCTCAAGCTCTCCTGAAATAAGTGTAGATTTTCTGGATTAAGAGTTTAGTGATTTAAATATCTCTGAGGCCCTGTACTTTGGTCTTTAGTTAAAACTAAAAAATACTGTGCTTTAAAAAAATAAAATAAAAGAAAGACAGACAAAACCCACCAGGTTCAGAGCTAGTCACCCCAAGATGCAGAGACCATAACTTCACCACACACACTATAAATCCATTCCAAGGGATGGGACCTGCTCCCTCAGTTCCCTTCCACTTCACACACTCTCCAGCTCCCTGCTCCAGCCTTCAGATAGTCACCCTGAACTGAACATTATCATTTTATCACAGGAACACAAGCGCAGCTCACAGCAGACAAAGACACAGCCAAGGCACCCATCACCTTAACAGGCTACCACAGCCACCCACAGCTCTACAGAAGATAAGAGTTGAGAAAAAGCACACACTGAACTGACTGATCTGCATCACTCATCCAGTTTTTCCTCCAAATTATAGCGTTATTATTAGAAACCATTCCTACATCCCTCTGTTGCTGAAAAACCACCAAACATCAATCCCTCTGGAGTTTCTGCTCCAGGATTAACTCCTTGCTCTCCTATTCTGTGCAGATATTCCTCCAGTCTGAAGATTCACCTAGGGTGAGATACTGGACTATACTAAACTAGGATAAAGCAAGAGAGAGGAGATATTGCAAACATAAATCATAAAAAGGTAAGCAGAAAAGATGGCAATCCGTAATAACAAATAGAGAAGGGGGTTTGATTATGGCTGTGGAAAGCAGAAGACAAGCCAGAGGAAAAAACAGAGTAGAGACAAAAATCACAGCACAAAGAGGAGGGCGGACAGAGAATGGGATAGCAAACAGCAGAGAACAGACAACGTGCACAAAGACAAACTGATCAAACTGATCAGCAGAAGAAGAGAGCAGAAAACAGAAAGTAAAACAATAACTGACCTACAGAAGAACATCAAGATCGGATTCAGCAGGCAGAAAGAAGAAAAAAAAACAACGAACTGTCAGGAGAGAGAAAAGTTTCCAACAGCAATAAAAGAGAAGGTGGAAACCACATGCACCCTCTCTCACAGCACCAGCGACTTGGGAGGGGAGGGGAAGGAAAAGAAGCATATTGAAGGGGGTTTAAGGAAAATTAATACTAATAACCGAGCCGTGGGGGTCCCTAACTCTGCACTGCCAGGTGCGGGGGAGCTCCGCGGACCGCACTGCCGGGAGCCCTCCGCCGCGAAGGCGAGCAGCGGGGCTCGCAGCGGCCCCAGGAGCCTCCCGGCGGGAACAAAGCCCTCCTCGAAGGCAGCAGCCGCCCTCCCTCCGCCCCGGCGAGGACGAAGGAAGAGGCAGGTGCGGCCACGCTCCGCGGCGGCAGCCCAGCGAAGCCCGTCGGGGGCTCCCGCCGGCCCCGCGGGGGCCACCCTCGCCTCCCCCACCCGCGGCGACAGCGGCAGCGCGGGGCCAGGCGGCCCCGCCGCCGGAGGAGGGGTGGGCGGCAGGAGCCTGCCAGGGCCGGGCGGGCGACGCGACACTCACCGCGCCGCCAGCAGGCCTCGGGCGCGCAGCGAGCCAGACAGCCCAGCACTCACCCACTTCCTCCTCCGGCCCCGCTATTTCAGCGCCGGGCCCCGCCCCCGCCCCGCTCTCCGAAACGCAGAGGCAGAGCGCGGCGCGCGGGGCCGCCGCCAACCGCCCGCGCGGGTCAGCCGCCAACGGCCGTAACGGCCAAGGGCCCCCGGCCCCCGCGCGGCGGGGGGAGGGGTGCGCACCGGCGCGGCGGAGGGCTGGGAGCGGGGAGGTGGAGAGCGCCCGGCCGCCTCGCCGCCGGGGCTTTCCCGGGAAGGAAAAGGAAGAGGTCCTGGGGCGGCCCTGAGGCGCTAGGGTCGCGGAGGGGTGCTGCGCCAGGCGCGGGAGAGGGTGCAACGTCACGTATATTCCCGCTCACCGCAGGCCGCAAATGTACTTCCTTAGAGCAAACACGGGACCTATGAAAAAGACCAAAAACCACAGCTGCGATGTGAAGGGGCTGTAGACTGCTGTCAGGCCCGTGGTGCTGCTGGTGGCCTGGCCTCGGCAGCCTCCAGGGGTGCGTGCGCCACACGGACAGGCGGGTGGCCAAAGCCGGAGGCAGGTTCTTCTTGACCTGGGCTCCGCCAGGCCCAGGCGCATGGATGGGGAAAGCTCTCCGCAGAGCATATTCTGCTGTGCAGGCCTGCCCACAGCCTTGGCCGATATCCAGGGCAGGAAACCCCCTGCCTTCCCTAGCCTGTTAAGTGTTCAGGGGAAACACGTCTATAGGTTGTAGACAGTCAGCAGAGAATGGCGTTAGAACAGGCTAAAATAGAGTGGAAATAAACACTGATCCAGCGTCTTGCCAACACCCCCCCGTGGTGACATCAACCCATCAAATGCCCAAGAGCAGTGTCGCCAGCTTAGCTGTTTGTCTCAGAGTTCCCCACTCGCAGTTACAGTGTCTTCCAGATATACATCAACTTCATCTTAAAGCAATTCAGGTCCCTCGTCCCCACTATTGTGAAGATTATTCTGGAACTTAGATGGTTTCAAACCTCATGCTTCTCAGCCTAAATCTATTCATGTCCAATTTATAAATATTAAAGGCTATATGAATTAAAGTTAATTTTAAAAAATAATTGTATAGCTTTAGTATGATCTTATTTAAATATTTTAATACCATTTTACCCTTTAAATATAGTTTTGTTTTTTAAAAGTTTGTTTTTATTTCATACAGTTTCTCTGTCTTGTTCTTTCTTCCTCCTGATGCGCAGAGTCACCATACCCCTTTCAGCCTTTGCTTTACTGCACAGAGCAAGCAAAGTGTGTTTAATCAGGAAAAGCTGATCACAGAATGTTTTAAAAGTTGCTGGGATTCTGCAAAATGCAGCCCAAATCAATTCTGATTCAGACTTGAGTCATACGTTGGTCAACCCATCAACTGTATTCACACTGGGAATTATTTAGGGAAAGAAACTGGACACGTGTGTATCTGGCATCTGCTGGTTTTTATAAATTACAAGGAACTGAAGCTAGGTTTCTGTTTTTCAGAACTACTTTATCTTGGAAAGTTAGCACTGTTAACCTCAAATATGCAAAAAATGTATTTTCCCTTTCTTCTGCCAAAGTACATATATATCTTTTAAGAAATCGGCATATTGTTTGTTTTCTGGTATCTGAATAATTGGGATTTATTTGAAATATCTTTATACAAAATAGTAATAATAAAAAAAATGTGATCTCATCTTTTGCCTACAAGAAACAATGTGACTTCTGAATCTGAGATGTTCTGAAAAGCTCCAGATGCTACAAAACTCAGCAAGCCTGAAAAACCTCGTATGCTCATTCCCTTGCTGTCCACAGACTCTACACTATTGTGAAGACGATAAGAGAAAATACAGTTCTTTCTACAGAGTTTGGTTTGGACAGTGTTGGGTTTTTTTCCTTACTTTGAATGCTGTATCAGAATTTAAGAAAATATAGGAAGGATGGAAATCTTCATAGCTTCCATAGAGCAATTTCTATAAAAAGAAGCAGAAGGCCCTCTCCCACCAGGTGCTATGGGAGGACAACACTGGCTGTGAGGCTGAGGTCCAGCTGCCACGTGCCAGATCTGTTACCAGATCCTGTACCCTGTTACCATCCGTAGGATCCTTTGTCTCTGGTAACAGCTCCATTGCTTCTAATGCTTACAATTTAAAGGAGAAAGATGCACCCAGGTCCTAATTTAATGCTTAAAGAAAACCTTCTCCAATAATACTTTCCTGGAGAGATAGCAGGCAAGTTGCATCCTTCAAGGATTAGGTTTGCATTCTCCTATATCCAAGACTTAAAAATACAATGACTAATGTAAACAGCTGCCCATAGCATTCACTGTGAGGATTTCTTATAAATGGTTACATGCCAGGGAAACCAGAATGCCAGGTTTTTCACCCGTTGTTCTCTGTTGGTATTAGGCATGATTCCCTTCTGTAGTTATTTTTCCTAACAAATTACATAGTACGGAGAAAAATTCACAGAAGTGGAAGAAAATAACATCTTTGTCTTTATCCAGTCAAAGTAGCTGTATTACATGATGTTTGTTAATGCATATCTACTGTTGCCAAAAAGTGGCAGATGTTGGCTTTACATATTGTTTGTTATGTGAAGCCATCAACATCCCTCATTGCTCCTCCTTCACGCTCCTACCATTGTACCTTCCTTTCTATTCCTTACCCAAGAGTTGAACCTAAGGGAGTGGGAGAAGGGCCCGGGTCTCTGCCTGTTTCCCCGACTCCATCTCTCTTTGTGAAAAGGGGAACAATGTGGCATGAGTGAGGCAGCTTCTAGGGAATGAAACAACCATATGTGGAAAGCGTCAGATGCTTCTGAGCTACTTTCGTAATAAATGGAAACTGAAAGCAACAGCTGCCACCGTGTTGCGCTCCCGAGATGGGATTTCTTTGTTAGAAGGCCCTTTTCTGGTGTTATTTCCTATGCTCATGTGGCTGATCTATACAGGAAGTGTAGCCCTGCACATTGTAGAGGGCCCTCCAGGATTGGCTTAGCTATTTGCTGAAGTAAGCAATACACCAAGGCCTCTTTATGAGACTACTTATGCCATTAGTAGTTTAATAGCAAAACCTGTGGGTCCCTTACCGAGACCAGAGATCCAGTGTGGGTGCTGTACAGGCATAGGAAGAGAAAATTCCCTGGGCTGTCAAGTTTGCAGTGTAATTAAAAAGGCAGGATGAAATGTTGCAAGGCTGTTCTCCTAAACAAGGAATGGGATCCCGATCTCCTGTGTCCCCAAGTCCAGTGGTCATTCTTTCCATATATTTACCTCGAGGGAGAAATCTTTGCAGACTAGTAATAATCATGGCCCTCTGTCACCGGAGAGATCCCTCCCACACGGCCAGAGTTTTCCCCTATTGCTTTTAAAAGCAAGAGGCCCGAAGGACAGGAACAATTGTAGGATTTGAAACATTTCCAAAGTAACTGAATCTACTGAGCAGCACAAATGAAGTGTAATTCCTATCACCCACAGCAGGCTGTCATCTCTAGCCTCTGTGCTGAGGAGTGCACGAAAAAGATGAAAATCCCAAGCACCACCATTCCCTCCCTGTTGCCACAGCCAGCCATACCTTACGAAGACCGAGGTTTATCCTTTGTTTTGAAGGTGGTGAGATAGGCAGGAAAGTAAGATTCATCATTTTGGATTTCCCCGGCTGGGTTTTCCCACAACATCCTGTGTGTTTTCTGCTTAGTGAAAAAATGCAGTCTTCTGATTTGCCTCATAGTATACTCAATTACAGCAACACGGCTGACTGGATGGCAGATTCCTCTGGAGTTCAAGCTCCTGACGTTAGGTAGACCCAACACCCGTCACGTGAGGTCAACATCTGTTCTTTTTAAACGGGAGATACTCAGAGAAGACGGCTTCTCTTCACACACAACCTCATGAGGTTTAAACCTCTGAATCCTTCCAGTCTGTTCTGGGGACTGAGCTCCCGAGATGGGATTTCTTTGATAGAGGGCCCTTTTCTGGTGTTGTTTCCTACATGCACATGACTAATCTCTGGAGCTGCAGACAATTTAGGTAATCCTCCTGAACCTGCACAGTGCAGATGAGGCATGGGAGCACAGTGATGGAGGCTTCATAAAACATGGAGAGTCAGCACGGGTGTTGATGTCATTCACTCCCTCTCTGCTGTACCAGAGTCAGATATTCAGACTAGTACTTCAGACTAAGGAAGTAAGCTGCAATTCCTAGTTCCTACGATTCAGTTTACTCCTACGTTCCCTTCAGCCCTTCTTATCTATTTATTGTCATTTCTCTTCACAGAGAATCTGAGGAATCAATGTAAAATATGGAGAAAGGAGGACCACGTGTTGGGGTTGTATCAAAATGGGTTTGTTGGTATCTCAAATAATTCAGATAGGCTGAAAGCGTAGCAAAAGAGAGAGAAACAGAACTCGGGCCCTGTAACGCCTAGTTTTTTATCCCATCTCAAGATCACCTTCCTTCACTCCTGGTTTCCTCTTTTATCACCAACTGTGGAAGTGAATGCAAGTGAAACAAATATAACTCCACCAACAAAAAGAAAAAAATAATTAATTGACTTTATTTTTTTAGTTCAGTTGGCCATCTGAGGTGCTAAAATCTCAACACCAACAAAGCAAGTGTGCATCAAAACAAACAATAAAACACAACCAAACAGAAGAAAACAGGCTGGAACAGAGTTGGTTTTTTGGGTTTTTTTTACAGGTAGGGTATACACTTTTTTGTTAACACTCCATATATGCCAACCATAAAAGCCTTGAACAATCTGAATATCAGAGTTCACTTTCATACAAAAAGGGAAGATGCTAAAGCAGATCCCTTCACCTGGATTAGACTTCACACACACACGCACGCACACATATCGAGAGTATTTAAATTACTGCAATACCATCAGAACATGGCATTCTCCCCTTAACGTCTACACTCTCAATGACATCCTCATCTGTCCAGCTACCCTGCCGCCTATAGCAGTACTCTGAGCAATCCAAAAGCCGAAACATTTGGAAAACTTCCAATCTCTGTTATTTTGCAATGGTCAAGAGCAAGCAATCTCTTTCTCTGTGAATTATATACAGGCTGGTTTTTAGTATGCTTTAGAGTTCTCTTTATTGCAGACTGTGACAATTTAAACTCCTGACACAGCCATATCGTGGCTTTTCAGTTTGTACACAGGAGATTTTATAATGCAACGCCTTTCTCATCCACTGGTGTCTGGTGTAAACATTTAACTGAAGACTCAAAAGAATGTTAACCAAACAAGGTGTAGCTGTGGACATTTTAGGAACAATTGCTAAGAAAATGAAACTGCTGGCTGCTCTAGATCATGCAGTCTAGACCACTTATAATACTTCGTAATGTTCAGGATTAGAATGTATAAAAATATTAAAAACCACCAGAGTGCACACAAACGTGGTGACTAGCTCTATGCAAGCACTGTGTTCTAATAGAGGCCTAGGCATTGCACAAAACTCAGGTTCTTGGCCGCAGGGGTAACCCAAGGATCCACTGGTGTCTTTACATACAAATGAGTATTTACATAAAATGCAGAGACGGTTAGAGAAGGACAGACTTTTAAAACATGCGGTTTGCTCTAAAATATGTTCAGCAACGCGGTTTGTAACATGCCCTAGCGAGACCATGGGGTTTTGGATAACTGAAAAAGGGAGGAGTATGTCTGGAAGTTGGAGCTGAAAGGTAATCATGTCATCTCCCCACACACAGTTCTCTGAAGCTCAGGATTTTACAGCCATTTTTGAGTTTTAATGAAAACATAGTAAAAGAAACAAAACAGTTAAAAATGTTGTTTGTATTGTGAAAACAGCAGATTGGTTGTTTTGGCAGTCCTCACTCCCCCATCCCCATTTACCTCCTGGGTGTCCCCAGGAGACAGTATCCCCCTCCCTTCCCCTTAGGGGACTTAAGCGCTCCCCCATCTGCAGTGTGCCCATTTTAAAACAAGCACAGGTCAGGCTCCAAACCCAGCTGTCCTTCCATCACATGGACTGAGCGCCCAGCCCCTGGTATGGACAGCATCACAAAAGGGGATGGCACCTGCTGTTGCATGCCCACTTCTCAGAAGCTGAGGGCCTTTCCCTTCATTCATATGCGAAACAGCCACACATCACTGAATGCACATGACTGAGCCACGTGCTATTGCCTGCTTGGATAGCACAAAGAGCTAGAAGACATCCTACTTGGATTCTGATACAAATAAGGAATCTTGTGGTCACAAGAGCCTCCTTCAGCTTTAAAAATACAAAATTTGAATTAAAAATATTAAGATAGTAAAAAACCCCAGTATCTGATATGCAAGTTATATTGTTAAAGTGCAACTGAACAACAAGTACAAGTTGTGCCTTTTACTACCATTTTGGTAGAAAAAGGCCTTTTAAGATTCCCATTCATGTATTTTTAACTAATTTGTGTGTGTGCAATGTTAGGTCTTCATTTTCATTCTCAGTGCTGGAGGACTTCAACATAACCTAAAGAGTTTTAGAGTATGTGCTTCTTCCCCTGCAGTAGGGCATTACACCCTCAAGTGATATCATTGTTCAGCTTTGCAAATATCTGGCCAGTGTCCTTCAGTACTAAAGGGAGAAGTAGTAATCTGATATTTCTTCTTCAGGATTTCTGTTTTACAGCTCACATTCAATGATTTTTTTATTCAAAGTCAGATGTGCTCCATATACATACTGCACTATGAAGTGGACAGAGGCCAATTCTCTGTACAAGAGAATTTACAATCAACTACTGTCTAGTTTCCCTCTCTTCCCTCCTCCTCTCCAATTTCCACTGACCACTCAAACACAGACTATGTAAACTACCACTGACAATGTGACTTCTGCAGCTGGCCTCCGCACTGGTACATGGGGGAAGTTCTGTTCGCAGATGCCTCGTTGGTACACCAACACTTAAAGGAGTTTTGTCCCATGATACTGGTATAGCAGGTACCACTTGCTAACATGCACAATTACTAAGCAGCACAACAGCTGCTTGTCTGCTTTGTTTCATGAACGTTTGGGTTTAATTTGTAATGCTTCAGCAGAAAACACTATGGAGGATGAAGGGAAAACATTTGAGGTGGAAAAAACATGTTTGCACAGTTAACAAGCACTGCTGAGAGTCTCTGGGGACTGTCCTTAGCTTGAGATATGTTCAGGAGTCAGATATGAGTTCAGATTTTAGACCCTGGCTAACAGAAGACATCTTTGTGGAAGGCAGAGAGCCAGCAGCAAGAAACCACGTTACCTTCTATCCTGAGGTAAAAGATTAAAGGATGCCCAACCCTGCTTGGGTATCTTGCACCAAACAGCATATCATCAAGCAGGAAGTCAGTGCATTGTATGAATATGCTTGGGAATGAGACACTTCCTCAAAGACACTGAGGAGCAGGCTTAGTATTTCTTAACAAGAAAAGAAAATAGTCAACAACCCAAGGGGAAAAAACTCTTAACATTACCACATTAAGGATGAGACACCTACCCAGCGCACACTGCTATTTCAGCTCTGTGTGACAAGTTAAGGGTGTAGTGTGCTCAGGAAATCTGTCAAACAGTGAATGGTGCTGAATTGCTCAGTGCATGTCCTGTTCATTACTTAATGTAGGATTACAATGAGCACCCTCCTGGTTTAAAAGCAGCAGCTTCACTAGCTGAGCCAAAAGGAGCTTCCTCCAACAGATGCAGCATGAAATGTGCTATTTTTGTTTACATGGAAGTCCCGCTAGCTGTATCTCAAGAGTGCGAGGGTCCCCTCTTTCAGGGAGAAAGAGGCATATGGGATATCTCTACCTCACAGTTTTGGCTTTCCCGTTATAAACATTTAATATTTAAATAAATTATAGGTTTATCCCAGGAGGAATCTGGGATGCAGAAGAAAAGTATGCTAGGAACACAAATAGATTCTTACAACTCCATGAACACACCAGATTTCATCGTAAAGGAAGTCTCCTAGGGCAGGATGCATCCATGGGTCCATAAAGGCTGCCCTTGTTGTGAAGCAGGGACCAATGCGCAGTAGTGTCTTCCTCTAACAGACACCCCCTCCACAATCAAAGATGTGTAACATTAACATTATTAAGAACGCTAATAAATAGCCACAGGTAACAATGTCCAGTAATTTAGAAGTGGAAGTTGTAGGATGCAGCAGGCACACACACCCATCACTCGTCCATATTTTTCTTAAAAGATACAAAAATGAATCTTTTTTCAAGTATTAAAAAAATAAGTTAATTGACATAAAAGGGTCAAAGTGACTGAGGGCCCAGGCAGGTCTTAAGCTTCGTTTTCAATGTGCAAAAACAAAATACAGAGGAAAAAATAAAAACACTGAAAAGTCTTAATGGTGGTTCAGTCACTTAAGGGCTTCTCCCTTTTAGGAGTTAACAACCAGGGAACGCCTGGTAACACCCCTACCCCAGCACACACTTACTACTGTCCCACAGTCAGTATTTTCCAGTGTCAAAACAAAAACAGAACAAAGAAACCCATCAGCCTCTGAGCTGTGGCCATGAAGACTAAGGCCAGCGGTAGCTCTCTCTCCAGTGTGTAGCAAAGCAGAAGGGCATCTTCCCTCTCATCTTCTCCCCTTTTCTCCCCACAGCAATAACAAAATTTAGGAGACTACGATAGGGAGAGAGTCCTCTGATGCCCAAATCTCTCTGAAAAACAGGAGGCAGAGAGTTCCATCACACATACTAGCAGAATCTTCTCTGTCTCATATTTCTTCATATCCATACATAATAATCAACTGCAGGTTTCTTTGGTGGGGAAAAAGACTAAAGCAAAGAAGGTGCTGCCCTGGGCTTCTGGAGCTCTCTTGGATAGCCGACTCCTCCATACAGGCTGCTACAGGCTGCTGTGGTTCTCCAGAGAGGGTTGTCACTTCCCTCTCTCTTATTAGAACTGGTGTAGTGAAAATGAGAAAGGAATGGACTGCCAAAAATCCAGTTTAGTTAAGGGTACTTCTCCCCTTAACCTCCTTCCCCACACACCAGAGTTTATTCCTTTCCCTCCTACCACAAGGAAAAAATATAGTCCATTGTACGGGACCTCAAGGAGACTGCATAGTCTCAGCCCACTATCTTCAACTTGGCTTGCAAACATATGAAACTTAAGCTTCTGGAACCAACACACTTATCAAAAGGCTTCTGAGTGCTTCAGACTGAATCCCTGCATGCTGGCAGACCCTTCCGAGGTTTCCCCTTCAGTATCTTCCTATCCATGTAATTCTGGCAAACTCAGGGTAGGCCAACTGGACAACACAGACCAGCAGAGGTAAATGTTTTAAGCTCAGGACCAGTTCAAGCTAAAGCCTTTGGAAAGCATAACTGCCTCCAGGTCCTTGTCTTCCTCTTTTTCTCGAAGCCGTTGCTCCTCCAGGAGAGCCACAAGAGAATCTCTCTGCTCTACCACTTCTAGCATCTCATTCAGGATCCTCTTCTCCTCTGAGAGCTCCTCATCTGTCTTCAGATGATCTACAGAGATACCAAAAAATGTCAGCATACAGAGGACTAGAAATACGCTCATAGAAACTGTGAAATGTTCCTTTCACTCTCACCGTCCACTGCCATCCTCTCCCGGAGTTCCTGCTGTAATCGACTCTGCCTGTCTTCTAGTTCCAGTTCCCGAGCGCTGAAAGGTAAACACATGAGGAGTCCAATATACCACTTCTGTGTATACTCAAATACTCTATACATAGCTTTGTATTCATTCTCAATTTCTTCCCCCTTCTAGGTATCTCCTATGTATTTTACCAATTCCCTTTTCTTTTCTTTTTTCCAATTCCAACTCTTAAGATACGTAAAAAAGATTTTAAAAAAGATTTAAATGTTCTTTCAGCATCTCAGGTCCTTTGCCTTCAGCTCAGAAGTGGAATAAGGAAAGATGAGAAGGTTATGGAGGAATTATCTTTTTCACATAGTTGCATACTAACCAACTTCATTTAATTCCAGTGAAAATACTGCAAATCTAAGACAGTGTGTGAAGGAAGGACCAGACAAATCTGCAATTGTTGCCAAAATCAGATTTTATCTCTGTGTATCTCCTGTCACCTCCCACTTTCATGAAAAAGTTACTTATCAGCTAAGGACATTGCAGGCCATTGCCCTTTCAGGTTCCAATGCAACCTTGGAGCTTTTCTAGCACCTAGAAGGACACTGAGTTTCCACACTGCCCAAGTTAGGCTGACATGCTCAGAAACTAATTTTAGTGAATTTGCAGCAGAGGGACTAAGAAAGCTCCCAGATTCATTAACAGGAAAAGCTTGTATCATCTGAGCCCAGATGAGAGGCAGTGGGATCCCACTATAGGCAGAGAAGAGGGCCACATTGGAAAATATGACTGAATTAAAGGCGTAGGATGTCAAACAGTTTTGGCCACACTCATAAGCGGACTCCAAAACCAGAATGAGTCACCTATTATTTCCAAATCAAAATGTGGAAACACATGTGTGAACAAGACCTGTTTTGTCCAAGGACAGCTCGGGAAGGGCTCAAAACTTTGAACAAGCATCCATACTTCTGCATGTACACGAACAGTTTGAACTTTCATTCCTTATTAGACCTTCTTCTACCAGAGATTATTCTGAGATGTACTTAGATTCGTATCTCAGCCAAGAATCAGCCCAAGAGATTTCTGACATCCTGGCATTATAGGCAAGACAGTACTAGCAGATCTTCCAATATTATTTGTAAAGTATTTCCTCTTTTCAAGCATTGCACGTTCACTCACAATATCATCAGTTCAGACTCGTAGCGAACCAATGCATTTTTCTCCTGTACCAGCTTGAACCACTCCTGCATCAGCTTTGGATCATCCTTCTTCCCCATGCCTGCCAAAAGAGAAACCTTGGTAAGTTTTCGGATAATGCCCTGCAATTCTTATAAGCCCAAATGGCAAAAACAACAATGGGGGCAAAATGTGCAAAGAAAGCCGAGCAAGATGCTGCCAGAGCACTCCCAAGCCGAGTCCATTCAGTTTGCCTACAGCACACAGAAGAGTGGAAATCACCTCCAAAAGGTTTCTCTTCTCTTTGGAGCCTCAATTTTTTGCTTCCTGATTTTTTTGCCACTGCTTGTTTCTTCCTCCCTCCCACTGCAGAAAGCCCAGATGTCTGTCCATTTCACTTTTCTTTTCATTAGAGTAGCTTTATAGTTCTCCATGCCAGCTACTTAAATGTGTGCTTATCAGAAACTGATTCATTTGCCAACTCCATGTGTTTTACCCTTATTTTCTTCAATTGCACATCCTCAATCTTTTGTTTTACTGGCCAAAAGTAACCCCTTGTCTTCTCTCTTTTTTTTTCAGTGGCTAAATAAATCTTTTTTCACTTCTCCTGGCCACATACCTATCCACCTTGGCAAACCCCACTGCACAGTACACACAGAAGTTACTTCTACTGTATTGCACATCAGCACTCGAAAGAAAGAGAGAACCCCCAGCCACATTTGCTAACACAGAAAAGTAGGACAGAAAATTCTTGGGCCTCAATCAGCCAATACAGAACTCGCAGTTGATACTTCATTTATTTTACAACCAACTCCTAACCTTACTCAACAGTCCACTGACAAACCTCATCTTCCAGGAGTTACATAGAATAAACTGCAGAACTCTGTTCTCAAAGCCTTCTCTTGATCTTTGTCAAATGCAAGAGCTTACCGTGGAAGCTCCTCCTAGCATTCTCCTGTTTTAGGCCCCTGATTCCACACTGAACTACCTTGCAGATGAATGCCATGACTTATATCAAATGCCAGCAAGGACACTAGCTGTCTGCCTACCTGCGAAGAAGCGGAGGCAGGAGCAAGGCCTCAAATCAAGCTGAACGGTATCTTCTGGTTGCAGCATCCTACCTGCACTGCATATAACCTGGGCTTGCTAAAGTAACTAACAGCTGTGTCTACCTTGTTATGATGGATACATAGTACCTACACTGAGAGCAAAACCTCTTAAACAGTGGTTTTGATGCTAAAAAGAATCAAGCAGCAAGCTTATTATGCACTCTGGGAAACTCTACACAAATACCACATTAATGGCTAGTTAACTCATACCTACGCCCTGCCTCCATCCTGAAGGTCTCAGAGAAGTGTTGCACTGGAACTAAACACAGGAGAGCCTACAATTCCTATTAAATTGTAGCTTAGTTTGAAAATACTTTTGAAAATGCTTTTGAAAAATTGCAATAGTAGACCCTTGGGAAATATCAGCCCCAGTTGTACCACCCTGAGAGCCTCTGGCTCCCTGGATTTATAGCAAGCATTCCTTTCTGAGCATCTCTGCACAATATGCCCATGTGGCGACAGGAGAGGGGAGACTGTACATGCAGATGTCCAGTGCAGTGGTGCCATGAAAGCACTGGGAAGTCTCCCCATCCTTTCTGATGCCAGGATGTATAGAAAACAAATGCCTCTAAGGAAAAGCCAAAAACACAACGCTACTGACCTATGAAATATTTAATTACTTTTAAACAGCCAACGAGCAGAGGAATAATGGGAGGTCTTGGGAGGGAGCGTTGACAACTGATGTGAGGGAGCACCATGGAAAGCAGAGTAAGTGGTTAGCAAAATTACACCATGAACACACATGAAGAACCCCCTTCCCCCACGCCTTGGCAATGGAAACTCTACAGCAAACTCCATTTGGGACAGTTAAAGAACACACTCAGCAAGACAGATCAGGGAAGACTGGTGTGGCTCAACGTTTGTTGCTTCTTAAACTTTAGGGATGTTTTGCAAGCCAGTCTTTATAAAGAGACAGTATTCCTTTAATCCATACATACTAATTAAAAGGCCATTTAAGGAAAGAGATTTTCTTCCCTCACCCCACCTTCCAGATGCCTTTCACGCAGAATAGAGAAATTAAAATGACCAAATGAAAACAGAAACTTTCGAGTGTGACGTTACTGCTCCCATCACTGCTGCCCAATGTCCCTCCCAGTCATTACTCCCTCCCTACCAGAACCTGAAGCAGAAAAAGGGATACTGTACCTTTAATAACTTGCCACAGGCTCATATAAGCTGTTTACCGGGTGCTACTGAGAAGACTGGTTTGGGGAAAAAGCAAGAAAGGGGCTGGGGGCCTTGTGATCACTAGCTGACTAGCGCTGCTACGACAACCCAGCCGTGGTCAAGGAGAATGGGGAGCGTGTGAGATTACATTACCTTCATGGGCACAGCAAGGGCAGAAGGAGAGAGGTCTACGACGTGGTGTCCCGGCATTGGGCTCAACTTCAATAGGACCAAACGAGGAAGAGGAAGAGGCAGGAGAGGAAGAGGAAGTTGGAAGTGGAAAGGAAGAGGAGGAAAGGGATGAAAGAAAAGACAAGCAAAGGACAAAAAGCATAAGAATGAGAAAGAAAGGAAACACAAGAAGAAAAGAAAAGAAAAAGAATACAAGAAATGGAGAAGCAGAAACAAGGGATACACTCTGCAGATGAATAATGTCCTTCATAAGCACAGGTAACAGATAAGAGGTAGACTGAGGTACTGGTGAACTCTACCTGAGCTGTACAATTACCAGGCAGGAGGCTATTGTTGACTTTTTCCTGATACACATTTTCAATCATATGGTCCTCAGCAAAAAGATTTGTAAACAAGATGTCAGGATGAGCAGAGATGAATAGTTCACTCCTGCTGATAAATGTCACATTTTAAGCAGGGTTTCATAAAGTCTCTCCTGCATGCATAGGACACCAGCTCTGAACAGCCATCCTACTTTAAAGGTTTATCCGGACCATGATCTTATCACCTTGGCAGGATCCACTGATGGTGAAAGTGTCCTTTTTAATGGAAAATAATCCCTTCACATTCGAGACATTAAAGGGAGAATCTGATTAATGTGGAACCAGCCTGCCAGGATCTGCTGTGTCATGTATGGCAAGTACACATATATACTCAATAGGTGTACAGTGCTTGGAAGGGAAACAGTGTTTATATGGATTAAAAAAACTGATTCGCATCAAGGCCTGTGTGGGGAATGATCAACTAAGAGCTTTGCATAGTTAAATGGTAAATTTAAAGCTGTCCCTTGACATTCTTGTTTTGCAAAGCCTTTTAAAGCCTACAAGTCCTGTTATAAGTGACTTACCGAATCTTTTTCATCTTTTCTATCACTCAGTGAAGGGCAAATATTTCTCATCTCTACAGTGGTTCAGCTGTTTTAACACTGAGAATTTGCTTTTCAGCTGCACTTTACATTACAGAGATAAATAGCAGGAAATAACTAACATCACTCTAATTTACAGGAGAACATATGCACCAAGAAGGTGATGAGCCTGAAACATCAAAACTAGAAGACTGAAAGACTTACTACTCTCAACAAACAACTGCATTTAAAAAGGGAAGGCATTTCTGGGAAAAGGCATAAGCTCGACAACAATTACATGATAAGAATAATTCATAATTTGGAGAACTTAGCAGAGCTCGATTATCTGTGGTTAGGAAACAGCTTTAGAGAAATCTAGACTATCAGCAAACTGGGAAGGCTTTAGAAGGGACCATCACAGAACTAGACCAGCACATGGAGGACACACTGGAGCAAGAGGGAGAGCACATCAGCTTCAAATCCTGTGCCTGAGCAGCGTGGCTTTCTCAGACAGGAAGAAGCTTCTGTACTGGGAGCAGGAAGGGACAACATTAGGAGAGGTTCCACAACTGACCATATGATAGTTACAAATAAAGCATCATATCAACATTAGCTGACAGTACTAGAACCTTAAAAACTAGAATTAGAATTTTCCTACTTCATTTAAAATGAAAAATCCTAGGGCTTTTTTCCCTATGATTGCCATTTCATAAGTTTAGGTTAAAAAGCAAAAACAAACCATAAAAACCCGAAGCCCCCAAACTGTACAGGCTACCCACTGTGAAGAATAAGCTTTCACACAAGGCAGAGCATTTACTGCAGGATACCTATTATGTTATTTTCTTTCATATCCTATCTTTTTCAACATTAATTTTCTTAACTTGGTGTAACAGTTATTTTGGGGGATCAGGAGGTGGAATGTAACCGTAGGGAAAATCCACTTCAATTTTTCAGGGTTTGAGATTTCATTCAGGCTAGGGGGAAAGGGCGGGGGGAGAGCCTGATAACTCAAACACAGCTATATTTATTAATTTAAAACTACGGATGTCTTGGTGAGGAATTCACAATTTGCCCTATCTGATCTGAAAATAAATACCAAGTATCTGAATATGCCATTCATCTCAATGTGACATGGCCACAGACAACTAACTTTTGTCATCAGTGAGCAAAGGGTCAGATCCTGAGGCAAGATACAAACTTTGATCTCCATTACAAAGCCACAGGACTTAACAGCAGAAGACAGAATTGCAGTTATTCTTCTCCTGTAATACAGAACACCCTCTCTGCAATTATGTTTTATTCTTTTGCTCCCAGTTGTCCTATTTTCTGGTAGAGATACAATCCTCCTGCTCTCACCTAAGGAAAATGTGTCCTTGAATCAAGTTACAGAGTCCATGGTATCTGTAACAGTCCTGCTACTGAAAATGTTAATATTGCTCTTCATTAAGCTAATTAACATAACCTGCAGTATGAACAGTAACATTATATTCAGTATTCCAGATGTAAATTGTAGCTGAATCAGTGAACATAGATTACGCGATCAGGAACATGAACAAAGGGCAACCTGAAAACTTACCTCTTATGATTCTCTTAAACTGTGAAACTACATCGATTATTATGCCCTGAAATGTGCCATAATCTGAAGTCAAAAATATTACAAAATACATAATGTAGTGGAACTTTAAATATATTTTAAAAAACTTCTCTAAGATGACAGTCATGAAAACTGGCATGCTGCTAATAAGGGTACTGATACAAGTGGTACCAATCATATGAACAGACTGAAATAGGAATCTTTTAATTTTAAGAGGAAAAATGTTTTATTGTATTTCCTGAAAGGGAGAAAGATTTTCACTGACAATAACAAATCCTCAAGTGTATTCCATGTCACACATTTCATTATCCCTTCAAATGAATTCTTTCAAGAAAAGGCCTCTTAACAATTTTATAAACAGAGAACCAAAAAAAAGATCACCAATAAATGGAAAAAGCATTCCTTTAGGCAGCTGATTCATTTAGATAATGAGTGCATCATCAGATCATTGACATTCCTGCTGAGGTTAATTTAAAAAAAATACAACTACACAGCAAGAGTTCTCACTGTGCGTATTTCTATTTAAAGACAGTCCTGAGAAGATGCTGAACTCCCTGGCCGGTACCGTTAAAAAGGACACCTATACAATACCTAGATTCACAATACAGTGTTAAATTGTCTCATCTACCTTGCCTTTATTGCTTCTCCTATTACATTATGTAAAACCTTACATGTCTTCTTATTTCTCCCAATGCCAACATGAAATTTACAGCATATAGTACAGCTTTCTCATTATTCTTAACAGAGCTAAACCCTAGAAATGAGAAATCACCACCTTATGAGCCCATTAAACTAAAAACATGATCCTCACTGAAAGATAATTTTCCTGGCCATGGAGTCAGGGTCAGATGCGTTTTTGCTTGTCAAGCAAAAGAAAAAAATAAAGTTTCTCTTTAAATCCTCCCTACCACCAAAAAACAAAGTGGATAAAAAATCCAGGGCAGGTCTGGAGACACAGGTCTCCATCCACAGCACAGACAGCAAGCTGAAGGCAGCAGCAACACAAGCCAGCCACTGCCCTGCCAATGCAGTTCATTCGCAAGGAGCTGAATGGCAAGAGAAGAGAACCACTTCTGTGGCCGTTCCCTCCTTGGGTTCTCTGTGCTGTCAGCAAGTCTTAAGTGTGACCACAGCTTCTGGACAAAAAATTACCACTTTTTTTTTCCCCACAGAGGCAAAACCACCCCTAGATTGTGTTAATCACCAGTTGTTCCCTTTCAATACCACATGCCAACTTATCTGAAATCTATGTAAAACCTTCAAAGCAGAGGCCAGCAGCCCATAGCACAGGCACCAAAGATGGTGTGTAGAGGAAATCAGAAGGGTGCCCAGGGTGACCGGTACAGAGCCAGGAGCTGCAGCATTTTGAGGAAAGGAGCATCTCCAGCTCCTGCATGTTCTGAGCTTTGTGGAGGGGTGCAAGCTCAGCCTTGCAGATTAGCAAGGCAGCATCAATAAAGTGACTGGCATTATCTCACCTCTGTGAAAAGGAGGATTTCCCAGATCTTAATGAGTTCATGCAACCATGTTCAGTCTCTGATTTAAACAACAAAGACCTTCTTTGGCACAGTACCCCTGAGAGATTGCAGACTTTGCCACACTAGTTGAAACCAAGAGTTGGGCCAAGAACAGGTGCCATAGCTCCTAAACCTCTTCAAAACAGAGAATAGAAATTTCACAGTTACCAAGAAAACACACTCTTTTCACTGTACACTGTTCTTTGTTACAGAGGCCACATTGGACCATTGTCATCTTTTCTACTTTTTATTTCCTCGTTGTTTAAATACTTCGGACTGGCTTTGTCCTTTTCTGCTGTAGCTACAGAATACTACTTCATAATCTCAAACAGTAGCAAAAACGATCAGTCAGGATGATGAAAGCACAGTGGCAAGTTTAGGGAAGTTTAGGGTGGCAGATGTTGTTATCCCCAAGCGACAACTCACCATTAATCCCATTCATTATCTGCACATGCCCTATGGTATGAAAGCTGTGATGATTTCTTAGAAATGGCGAGCCACTGCAAATAGAAATGACTTGAAGAGATATACCACAAACCACATGGTATCAGGTCCTTTGCAAGCCTTGTATCCAAGGGCTTTAATTTGTATCTTGCTGACTGACCAGGGCAGTTTGGAAATTAGCATATGGCAACACTGGGCAGGAAATCCAGCTCTTAGGCTAACCTCATGCACCACTTTGCTAGCACTTGACCTCACAAGCTAAGAACGTGATACTTTCAGAATTGTTTCTCTACTCACAATCTGCATCACCCATTTAAGGGGACAGACTAAGAGCTCTAACTTCAACTCAGTGCTTAAAATAAGGATCAGTCCAACAGAGATCAGTAAAACAAACTGTGTACTGATCACACAAAATATCTTCTTTTCCACGCTTTAATAATCAGTTATGCTCAGAAACGGGAGAGCTGAAAAATAAAACATTCCAACTTCACTATTTGGTGAAGCTGTCCAACAACAGGATCGCAAAACAGCATGGATATGCAAAACAGCCACCTCCCAACTGAAGAATAACATCCACACAACTGCAGGTCTTAGAAAGGTGAGGGCAAGGATTCTCACAATTACTCCATAAATACATCAGTCAGGGCAGCTGACTTAAACTTACAGCTTACTAAAAGTACACCAAAACCAATATGCTCTAAAGGACGATCAATTGAGAGCTGAGAAGAACTCAGGGACCACTCAACTGTCCTGCAAACTGAACAAGGGAGCAAAAAAGAAAAAAAAAAGGGGGGGGGGGGAAAGAAAATCAGGAAAAGCAATAGTTGGAGCAGAATACACACAGAAGTCTTCTGCCTTCTACTAGACCTCAAAGCACTTCAAAATGCAGTCAGAATTGGTACATTCCTACACTGGTCCTGTTTCACAACAAGCCTATTAGTTTTTGTGTTGCAGTTGTGAGAACTGTGCAAAAAGAAGCAGGTAAATGGCGACTGTTTGCTTACAGGACCTAACAAGAATTCTCAAATCACACCTAACATGTTCTGCTTATCAAATGCTCTTTCCTGCTCCAAATTCATAGTAAAGAAAATTTGTTACCAATTCATTTCAGTATCAAAAGCAGCTGCAGACTGAGAAAACAATGTTTATCTTACAACTGTAACCCTCTTCCAGGAGAGCTATGTTTGCCAACCACAGGACATAGGACAGTTCCCACTTCAGCACATCAGACTCAGATCCTGTAGATTTAGATATGCAGGACTTTAAAGGACATAGTCAGCTCAAGTATTTTAAATAAGCTAATAAAAAGTGAAGTTCTGGTAGAGCATGCTTTAAACAAAGTACAGAGAATTTTAAAAAACACAGGTAAGCTTTTTTTCCTCTGTTTACCTGAAGTTCATAAAAACCTTGTCAAGAGGAAGAAATGTCTAAAAACAGCACTATCAAACTCTCTTCCTTACATCCTTCTTGTCTGTCTTGGCATGCCCCAGCCAAGGGCTAGGCAGGACTGGAGTGCTGGGCTCTTGCCTCAGTGATTCCCTGCTGGGTGCACAGAAAAGGAAGCTCCTCATCTGAACGCAGAGGGAGCAAAGGAGGGACCTTCCAGAGGAGTAAACTGGGACAAGGAACTGGTGGGGAAGGAGGAACTGAAGCTGGGACTCATTAAGCTAGGAGACTAACAGCACTAACTAAAGGAGAAGGGACAGAGAGAAGAGGGGGAAAAGACGTCAGGGGTGGAGGGAAAGGAGAGATCTATTGAGAAAGAATGAGCTAGAATTGTCTGCACAAAGAATGCTAGGTAGAAGAGGGAGCAGAGCCCCAAAACAGGGGGAGAAAACCAGAGGCAGGGACTAAGGTGGTGGGAACTGAACCAGTGGGAACACCTGGGCAGGAGTGAGAGACTAGGAACAACTACTGCAGAGACACAGGAGGTCTGAAGGGTAGATATACTAGTATTTCTTTGTCAAGAAGATCAGGATTGAAATTAAATGGCTGAGAAGCAGAAACTGGAACTGAGAATGAAAATGGAACTGACATAAGGAGGTATGGATGGGAAAAGACAGGATTAGGACAAGGACTGTCTGCAAAGAGGGAATAAAAGGGACAAAGAGCGTGTATCCACCACAGCATTGCATCCCTCCAGTGTCCGGCACAGAATCCATGTTTTCCAAGTCGCACCATTTCATAGCTGGCAGCTAATATCTGTGAAATCCACTGAGTGTGTCCCATTCCCCACCATGAGGATCTAAAGAGGGTGGCAACCTAGCATTGCTACCAGTTGTTCCAAAAGGGCAAGCAGCAGACCTCTCTGCAGTGGATCTAAAGGTTCTAAATCCGTTGATAAATCAACATAATGCACAATCTTAATTTCAGTTGACTTTGCAACCTTTGTAATGTTATTTTAACATAATTGCATATACAATATAATACATGCATAGGAATAATTACTCAGAATTGAGATGTGACCATCTGCACTGTGAAAAGAAACATCTGCTTTACAGCAACAGTACATGATATTTTAAAGCAGGAAGAGAGGATTATGGCATCTGAGCAGAGCAACAGAGGTAGTTAGGATAGTGATCTGTAATCCTGCAAATTGGAACTTGACCAGGACATCTGACGTTACCACTCCCTTGCAGAAGTTGTTGTGCAGTCTGTAACAACTTAATGAAATGCAACTCTAATTAGTGCAAAGAAAATCCAAAATAAATTAAAATGCCCTTATCACTCAAAAACGATAACAGATTTCTCAAAAACATTACAGACCTAAGATGACTTTCCAAAGTATTTATGTGATTTTGCTTAGCATTCTACTGACAGCATGACTTTAGAGCCATGCCCATGCCTCAGAGACACAAATTGCCAGCAGAATTACTAATCCACGCAGCTGTCCTAGCTGCTTCCAGTGCTCAGCAGGCCCCTCCAGCCACAGGGTGCCCCGGGGATTTTAATGGCACTCCACCCAGATGCAGCAGCCTGCCCAAGTATGCTAATTTCAGAGCTGAGCTCTACATCTGCCACCAAACAGTGCTAAGTATCATCAGAGCAACGTAACCATTCTGGCAAAAGTGTTCTGGCAGCCCCAAAAGCAAACATAAAGCAAATTACAGAGGCAACAAAACCAAACTATAAAGCCACATAATCCAGCAGAAATCCAGCAGACTATACTGGTTCATTGCATTTAAAGGGATACTGCCCAATATCATATTTTTAAAGTTTGTTTCGAAAAAGATATCTTTGAGATCTGAGTAGACTTGCTATGGTTTTCAAATACATCAAGTATTTTTCAAAAATGTGAACATTGTCTCTGACTGTTGGAAGTCCAAGTGACTGAGCCACCATATAAAGGAAAACAGCCTGCAATAGAAGACTGAAAATGACCACTCTAGAGTGACAGTTGAGCTCAGAGAAATGGAAAAAGCAAACAAGTAAAAAAGATGAAAAGTAAACTTGATTTTTGTTTGAGATTTTCTGCAACACAGTAATTTTTTAAGTGACAGTGTCCCTTTAAGTAAAGATTATTTTGCTTTTCTTACAGCCATCATTAGTGATTTTGATGGGACTGCTGTCTCTAAAGAGGCATTAGGAGGAGGAGGGAGAGGTGGGAGCGGTATAGTGGAAATAGCATTAGATAGGGGTAAGGATCTGTTAAAGTGTAATTCAGCATCAACCCTTTTACAGCTCCTACTATATGCTTGCTCAGAAGGGTGTGGGCCTGACCTGATGGGCATAAGTAGGAAGAGAGTTTCAAAGTCTCTCTGCAGAGGGTATCTCAGGAAAGAACACCAGAGAGACCGAACAGCAAATGAAGCACAGGGCTAAGGAGGGCTATCACATGAAAATTACCACAGGGGAACTGGGCAACAAGTTAGGTCTACTAAGGAGAAAAGTCTTCCACTTTGAAACTTGGATTCTGGTGGATATGCCTAACTGAAGTGGATATATTAACTAACTGCCTATCGTGTTAGGACAATTTGGAGTCATTCCCAACTGGCAGCAACAGACAGATACTATGTGGGACAGTCATGCCCATGAAGGAGGAGAGAAAATGACAGTTAAAAACTTGGGTGACGTTATATTTCAAAGATCAAATCCACAACAACAACAAAGACGAAGACTTCTTGTGATCTGCCTTGGATCAGGCCTAGAGTGTGAGGATATTTCATTCTGCGGAGCTGGACTGTAATGGACTCCCTCAACAAAAGCACAGTCTGGATTTAACAACTTTAAATTCTTAAAGACAAATGAAATGAGACCCTCAGATGACAAAACAACCTAGCAGAGTTTGCTTTCTCTTGGATCCACTGACATATTTGTCCGTTGTAAGTCTACAAGAATAAATTCAGGGTGACTAAACTAGCAAAGAAGGGAATTTTAATTATCAGGATGGGCAAATACTAAACAAATGCCATTTACAAACCAAAAGTTACCCACCTATTATGGGATTCAAGAAGTAGCATTAATTAAAGAAAGGAAAACTATAATGCAGAGTGATAACTGATGACTATAATCCATATGTGAAAAAAACAGTTAAACAGTCTAATGTGTCTTTAGCACTTAAATGAGATGTAAAGAAAATAACATAACAAGAAGCTTTTTAGCACTGTAATGATGCAAAATGGGCTCTACAAAAATTGACTGGAAATCTAACAGTAGATTCTCTCCTAACCCTACAATAAGACAAAAGAAGAGAGAAGAACTATCACTCATCTGTAAGTGTTTTCTAAGTCCTTTGAGGGAGCTTTTTTTTGTTTGTTTGTTAACTCATCAAAACACTGGTTTCTTTGGAAGAAGCAAATGAGCTTCAGAAGCAGAAGAGGGAAGCAACGGTATGACTAATCCTTTAGAGCGCTGTTAGCTCTTGGGAGCTGATCAATTCTACTGCTCCCCTTCTGTTAACATTTTTTCCTAAAGAGGATTTGGATGAACTGGACTTTGCAAAGGAGAAGCAAAAAACCAGAATGGCCTTCCACTGCTAAATGGAAAGCTGGCTGGTGTGAAAATGTAAACAAATTCTGAAATAATTAACACCGTGGAAAAGAGAAGAGGGAGCCTTACACATGATTTGTGGAGTATGACAGCATCTCCTCTTCCTGAGCTGGAAAAGGGGTTCTGCTATAGGCAATAAGTCATGTGCAAGGACTGTTTCTTCTTGTTTTGTGAGCCAAGGATGGGAGAAGTAGGTGAAGGGAGGGTTGGGGAGGAGTGTCAGCAGGGTTAGTGCCAGCAAGAGGTTCAGCTATACATACCACCCAGATGCAAGTCGATGAGGTCACTGTAATAAGACTCTCCCCAATAGTCTACAACAAGGAATTGGTGAAGACAGAGTTATTGACTCACCCCAGCCCCACACAATCAAAGCAATATATGAGAAAGAGACATACAGACAGAGAGGCAATACGAAAAGAAAAAAAAAAAAAGACAAACAAGAAACCATGCAGCTATATACAGGTAGGTGTGTGTATATGTGTGTGTGTATATATATATGTATATACACACACACACCCCTATTCATACTTCCCTCTCTCTATATATAAATATTAATATATATATCTCTATAGCTATGTATATAGGTATCTCACATAAACATATACATTGGGAAGATGAGAAAATTCCCAGCAGGCAGGCAAGGACTTCCAATGGGAAAAATCAAGTCTACACAGAGACACTTCACCTATTTCAGTCTGTACCAGTACCTGACACTGATGTCTTTCCTGTTCTTGCTGACAAAGGAAGAGCTATTCTTGTTGCTTCCACGCTGAGCAATATGTCAGAAGGAAACACTGTAATTTCATGGGTCAGCTGCAGCAAAGGTGTAAGGGTTGATTTCTTGGAGGTGAGTGAGAGGAGGATGTATGTGTACAGCACACGATTGAAAGGCACTGACTGAGCGTTGACATGAATGGCAAATGTTTAAGTGTAGAAAGATGGGTATGGATGTTTGTGCTAACGAAGTATCTGTGTTAGAGAAGGAAGAACCTGCACAAAAGTGCGTGAAACAGAGAGAGTATATACATACACAGCTGCAAGAGACAGGTACACTGCAAGTAATGATGTTACTATGATTAAGTAATCATAGTACTGTATAATGGTTCCTTGTGGATCAGACATATGGGAGTACTGAAAGCACCATTTCCCAATGCATATGATTCACTTAACGGAAAGAGGTGACTCAAATTTTTCAGTATTGATCTGGTAGTAGTAGAAGTTTTCCCTGCTCCTAAAAATGACTATCAAAGTTTATGCTAAAGGGGGACAAAGAAGAAAAAAGAAGGTTCAAGAAATTTCTGACTTGACATATTTTTCAAGTTAATAATTGAAAAAGACGGAAAATCCATGCAGGAAAAGAAGGTCATCACCATGTCCAAACAGGCAAATGCACCATCATACAAAGCACTGTTATATTAATAGCGATCTCATTCGAGGTGTCTCTTCCACTGGGCCACTGAAGAAAAATGGGAGAATTCTTCATTGAGATTACCCCACTGTACCTTAGCCACGATGCAAAAAAGAGGGAGAAAAAAAGAAGAAAAAGAAGGGATGACAAAAACCTAAACCACCTGTATATGACAAACTTGTCACCTGAAATAGAGCTTACGCTCCAGATCATTCATTTTAACTAACTGCCAGAGAGAGAGATTTTCAAAGATAATCACAGAGAACATATTCAGGCAATTAAGTAATCATAGGGTGTAAGATGATTTTCTGAATTATAAACTAAATTTTGGAATAAGCATTCCACTTGCAGAAGAATAAAAAGCCAACAGCTGCTTGCCTGAGGCTGAGCCAATTTAAAAAACAAAGAGACAAAGAGGTAGACAAGAACGTGCAATTATTTAGATTAGTCAAAATTAAAGTTGATAATGTCCTCCAAGATGTTTCTAAGTCTGGTTAGTTGAATAGCTAGTAGCATCACATAGAACATTCCATTTCAACAACTATCAGATAGCGAGTGAAATTCCTGGAAAGAATACTGAGTTATTTGTACCTGCTGCTAAGATCTAAATTAACTATAATCTCTCAGGAAGACAGCAGGGCATCACTGTGAACAATTTATTAATTGTCCACTCAGTGTAAGTCAGCTGACAAGAACATACTAAGGTGGATGCAAAATGGATGGAAAGTAGAAGCAAAGTTTTTCTAAGTACATTCTAAGTACGTTCTTACATACAGTACTGTTTTTTGCCCTTAACAGTCCAATTGAAAAATATGTTTTTGCAAAAATGGAAGATGGTCTAGAGGTGAGTGATATGAACAGTTAAAATATATATAAGATATATAGATAAGAAAATACTGAAATTTATTAGTGAGAGGACAGGCAGCATGATAAAGATGATACACGGCACAGGGAAGCATTTCATATGGTCTTGTCTATCTTTTTCCACAATACAGAAAGAAAAGAACTGTCAAAAATACAAAATTCTGTTTCTTCTGTCAGGATTTTCAAGTAGCTAGTAGTAGGAAACCCCTAATAATAATATATAAAATTCCATATTTGAAGTTGCACAAGTCAGTGAATGATTAAAGCTAGGACTTTTTCTTTCCCTACTGAGAGGGGAGCTGAATAATCCACTCATTAGAGTCCAATATCTTCTCCAAGAACAGTTAATACTGATTGCTGTCTATGGGATGGCCATTACTTTGATACTGCATTGCAATCCTCTATTTATGAGGACAGAGTATGTACAGAAGAGGCATACCTCCCACATTTCTTCCCCTTGCACAAGCTTGTTAAACAGAAAGAGATATTCTCCAGATGACAACACTTTATACACTTCCCTTCTCCTTTTCAGCTTTTGCTTACAAGGTTTCAATAAGAGGGGGAGCTGACAAGAGCATGACTCCACACTGTTGCACAATGGTACTGCTGAATGCAGTGGTCACTGTTCAGTCACTATCTTATGCAATGCGGATAAGAAAATTATGCTGATTTCCTGAATAATTAATGGGTATCGGAGGCAGAAATTAATGGTACCAATGGAAGGTGAAGTCACAGACCAATTTTCCAGTTATCTTATTGCAAACATACCTAAAACATCCATGCAAGAGGGGCTAGAGAGGTGAAGAATGGAGTTCACTTTTAATCTTGTGTTTTCAGGCAACGCAGGTTAGAACACGCCTTTTTTTTGAGCAGAACGTGTTTCTTGTTAATCCCCTGAAATAACTGGAAGAGTTGAGGCTGAATTCCTTATGATGGAGTTAAGCTTCTGTAAACGTGATGTACAATCTTTTGATGGACACATGTTGCCAGGAGCAAAGCATATCCTAGAGACTTACTGAAGGAGATTCTCCCATTTTGCAAGAGGGACCTATAATTTCATAACCCTGCTAAGAAAATCACAAATACACAAGCTCAAGCAAGACTGCATCCTTTTTGCGTGAGTTGTGAGTGAGAAGTAAGGTATACAAGAGTTGCAGTCTTCCATACAAAATACCAACTGTTACTCTTGGTCACTTTTGCACTCTCTGAACATTTCTTAGGCTATGGTGAAGAACACTCTCTCAGCTGCTAAGCTTTCCCACTTGTGCTGACATGTCTTACATGAACGTCACTTATCAGGTGAGTAATCAAGATGGACTTCCAGGTGAAAAGGAAAAAAAAGGAAAGAAGAATTAGAGACAAGAGAGGGTGTGTTAGTAAGTGCAGTAACCACTGGGCCAGAGAACAGTGGGCCACGCAGAAATACACAGCACAGGGAAAGAGGCATCACCACAGAGAAACAGTGTCAGGTTATTTTTTGAACCCACAAATTAAAAAGCCAGTCAGATCACAAACCATTGAAGTGATCAAGATTGTTCTCCACACTCATAGTACTCATTTGCTTTGGTAACTTCTCGATTTTGCTGCTTTGCCATGCCCTTACAGAACATGAAACAACTCATCGTGGCCAAGTAGTAACTTGTGGGAAGTTATACCAGACCTTTCCTCTGGTGAACCTTCACTGCTTAAGCAACTACCATCTTCACAGGTACAGTGATTGCTCTTCAGTCCAAGCAACAAGCCAAATCATTTTCCAAATACCTGTTCCACTATTATAATTTCCAATCTCTGATCCTTGCAATCAGGTGCATAATCTTGGGCCTGTCAGATATAACGCACACTGCATTTGCCTGTTGGATATCTGACTCCCTGTAATTAGGGATTCTTTTTTCCAAATTATTATACTACTATCAGCATTACCTGAACCAAGTATTCCTCCATGCTTACACTTTGCCAGATCAGGTGATGCTCATTTAATTTAATTTCAAGTACATTTAACACATTCCATTAACAGCTTGACATGGGTACCTTTCAGTACACGTGTGCATTTCTGCTCTGCACAACTTTGTCAGAAGTTGCCAGTGTGCTGGGCTGTGCAGTGAGGAAGATGTTCTGTGATGGTCCCTTGTAAGGACACTACCTTGATAATCCAACACAATAGAGAAAGCACACACAATTTCACAATTACTTCCTTAACATACAAACAGGGTTCTCTTACTGTGACAGCTTTACATGAATTGCAGCTAGGAAACCCCTGCAATTTTCTAGCTGTAATATCCAGTAATATGCAGAAACAGTCAGAAGGACATTTTAATCTATTAATAATCACAGGGTTACCTCCTGAGCCTCAGGCAAAGTCAAGTGAAATAGTTCCTGCCATTAGGGAAATCCAAGGATTAGAAGAAACACAGGAATAATAAAGCCTCAGAAAGATACTAGAAAAGGGAAAATGAATTCACAATCTTATTCTGGGCTACAATGGTCCAATTGCCTCTAAAATCCAAATAGCTATGGACTGCTGCACAGGCATTTGGTAAGAAAACACTGAAAAGCAAACCAAGCTCAGTTGGATACCTGCTTCTCCCCGAAGGGCCTTCTCCACAGCAACCCCTCTCTCCTCAAGTTGCCTCTGCTTCTCTTCCACTTGTTCAAGCTGGCGCTGGATGATCTGTTCAGAAAAGAACAAGCAGAAACTCACCAACAGCAATTCTCTTGTTCTGTCTGCAGCACTCATCCAGCTCTAAGTGACTTCAGTCAAATCAACTGTTTCAAAACCAAGTATTTGCATTCAACAATACACCACTTCTGAAGCTAGCATCACAGTCCCCTCCTCCAGGGAAGGGACTCCCTTTGCATCCTATCCCTTAGTTTTACAGACACCTTGATACTCACTCATCTGCTACAACTCCAACTACTTTCTTAGGTGATGTTATTCAGTTAGCTGAACCCCTGTTTCAAGTTTTAAGAGAAATCCTATCACCAATAGACAATGCCAGCGGTCTTCCAACAGATCTCTGATGATGAAGGGTTAATCTGGTAACACTTCAGCCAGCAGCACAACCTAGCACAGCAATCAGTGGTGCAGCTTCATCAGGTATTATTTGACTATCACTGTTCCATTCAGTAAATGGTACTTTGCTCATCTCCAGCTAGAAAAGTGTTACAGTCATTATTTGCCATTTTTCTTGCTCTAACGCTATCATGATAAGTTTCAGCAATTCTTCCCATGTTTGTGAACATGGTAGCAAATTTGACAGAGAGAGCAGGAGCAGTGACAATCATGTAGAAATAAAAGAAAGTTCTGGCTCTGGATCTTCTTCTGGCACACTTAGAATGCCAGAATCATGGTGATTTCACATAGAGATTTCCTGCCATGGCAAGTAAAGTCTGAGGCACTACCTGGGCTCTATGTAACCTTTTTAGCTCCTCTTGCTTGGCTTGTCTACGGGCAGCCTTCTGTACCCGCCGAGTCAGCTTGGCATTCAGTTCCTCTTCCGTGTAGGCTCTCTGAAGGAAGAAGAAACAGAAGCAAATTTTATTTGCATGCCCAGAGATATGGGGGAAGGATGACAATTCTCTCTTCCAAAATCTCATATAGGAGGTGTTCTGTCATTGCCACGGCTGTGTCAAAAGTCAAGCTTTTGTAGGCACGGGTGTTCAAAGTGCAGCGAGCAACAATTTCTGGGTCAGATCAGGAGTGAAAAAGCATATAAGCCAACCGCAAAGCTGTGACTTCATATAATCCTGATTATCCCTGATTTCCCCTGCTATATGGAACCTCTCCACAAAAATCATATCCATTTTTATTCTTTTTCTCAATAGAGTTAGCCAAATGGACTTAGTTAAATCAATATAATAGTGACTATATAAAGAGGTCACCTTGAAGACAGTAAAGCACATCTACATGATATAGTTACAGCAGCACAAGCTAAGAAATTAATTTAGACCAATGCAATTATATTGGTATTCCCTTCTCTCCATATATATCATTTTATTCTGGAGCAATAACATCCATATTTGGGAATTATACTGGCATAACTGGTAGTAAATAAATTTGTGCAATTTTTCTTTGTATCAAGAAGGCAAAAAGAGACTTGAAAGCAGAGCGATGTTCTGGTGTGAAAGGGGAAATCCCATCTCAAGAGCAACCCCACAAAACTGGCTAGTGTAAAACAAACAAGCAAGCAACTCCTAAACTAAAACTAGACTACCACAACACCAGAAGCCATCCAAAGGGAGAGAAGCTACATTTACAGAGATAGAAAGGTATTTCCTCCTCTTCTAAAAATAAGTAAATTGTTTTTGAAAATGGAGTTTAGTATCTTTTCAGTATATTAGTTGGTTGTTTTGTAATCTAGGTAGGCTTCCTCTCATAGACTTTGAGAGTGTCAAAGGAGCTTCACAACTGTAACTACAGTGAAGAAAAGAACTCTCTTCTCACATACATGTATACAGGCTTTAAGGGAGAGCTGGAAACAGATGCCTTCCACTTCTGGAAAGATACCTTCTCCATGAAGAGTCAACTTAAAGGACAAAATGTTAATACAGACCAACCTGAATTTGCTTTATCTAGTTATTACACTGCCACATTGATCAGTCTATCTCTGTTTTATTGTTCTCAGCAAGTAGAGGTTTAAGCTAGGACCACAACTCTATTCAAAATTCCTCAGAAAGGGAGTTACCAAGCACCACTGTTAAAACTCCAAGTTGTTAATGCTTTATTTATTTATTTATTTACACAAAATCCACAATGACACTCCAATCAGAAGGGAAAGTCATAGAGGGTAAGACTTTCCTATCCCACCTAACACTTTTTTGACTGTGAAGAAAGGACAATAAGAATTTCAGAAAACAGCGACATTACTGAAATAGAAATGCAACTTCTATCTTTTGATTTTAGCTTGATACAGAGTTTTGCTGAGACTTCAGTGATCCAAGAACTTTGAAGGACACTGATTGAAGTGTGACAACTCGCTTGCAATAATATTCTAAGTATTAAAAAGAATACACATATATATTTAACTGCCTAGCAACCCAATTTGTTCTGAAACTCAAAGCTCATCTGCATTGTTTTGTACAGCTGTAAACTGTTTTTCACTGATAAGTGCATGCACTCTAAGAAGTCAGAGAATTCTGGAGTTTAATACATTTTTGGTAGACAACCTCTATAAAGATTTTGCTGCCCATGTCTGCTGTCATCTCATGCATGCACAGTCAATGTTTGTGATGTTAGTGCACATGTGATGGGTAGCTATGGATTCAATGGGTTAATACAGGGACATGCATGCAACAATGGCCAACTAGTGGGAATGGAGACACTACCTTTGACGAATATGATCTCTTGAATGCCAAGGCGTGTGGTACATAAATCGACTTTAAAGGGGAATGGTAAAGGAAAAAAAAACAACATACAAAATGAAGCAAAATCAGTTCAACATTGAAAACAGATGCAGAGTAATAAAACAAAGCTGTTTTTAAATGCAACATAAAATTGTGCAAATGCTGAACATGGCCCAGACTGATTAAGCACAATGAAACTTCCACCACAAAATCAAGGTTCTAGCGCCCTCCTGAAGGCCATTAGGTTTGGGACCCTCTTTGAAGATGCATTCAACCTGGAAATCCCTTTTTCTAGAGGGATTTTTTGGCCTCTGTGGTCTCTATCCATTGGATTTAATGTCCATTGAAGATGTAAGTGTACATGCATATACAAAATTTTGGCTTAAAATCTGGAATAATGGCTTATGCTGGGCATGCTTGGTCCGAACCTGCTCACCCAAGTAGGTATTACTTCTTGCCATACATTTACAGTCTGATTTACCACTTCTCCTAGAAGTTGTTTATTTCATGATTTTAGATTATCTTTACTTAACAGAAATGATCATTTCCATTTAAATACCATCATAATCCTCCTCACTGCTTTGTGACTGGAGACATACAAGATGGGCTCAGAGTGGGTTACATGTCCTACATTAATGGAATCTCCCTGTCTAAAAAGAAATCTCCAGAGAGTTTGAGGAACTAAAATTATGACGATGCATCAGAACTGACTCAGCGTTGCTGCACTGTGTAGCATTTTCAGTAGTACTGACTGAATCAGGAGCTAAACATTGCCCAACTATTTTTTTTTTCCCCCTGTTCTGGCTATTCTCTCTGGTAGCTCAACTGAGAAACAAAAAGAAACAAAACAGCCATTACCTTCTCTATCCAATGACATTGTAAGCTACACTACACCCAGAAAATAAGGCAAATAGGCTACTTAGGGTCCGTAAGAGAGGTGTACTTCCCTTGCGTCATGAACTGCAGAGTTCATGACGTGCATTGTGCCATTCTGGAGTAATAGCCAGCATTTTGCTTTTTCACATTCAAAACAGTCACAGATGAAAAGCCACAGAACAACTTAAGCATGTATGCAAACTCCAGTAACCAACAAATTACCTGCAGTAGCAAATGCGTGTCTGACCACAAACACCACAATTGTACAGCACAATGACAAACACACACACAATGAAAAACACCTATTGACATAGAGCATTACGCTAAGAATTCTTTACAGGATACTTCTCTTTAAAGACACTACACTAAACAACACTGAATTAATCCACTGCTGATCACAAAGGACAGGCTAAACAGAGCAAGCTCTCTGGAAAGCAAGCTCACTACAATAACCAAAAAAGCAGCACAAGCAGGATTTTAGTTTAGAGAAGGGGTTCACATAAAAGTTATGTGGCACACAGGAAGTCAGTTCTTACCATAATAAGTAGCAGGTTGTTTGTGACTTAAAATACATAAGCCCACCTCAAATCAGTACAAACTCAGTTTTGTCAATCCAAAAGTCCAGCTACATTTCCTTTGACAGCAAAGCACCCCAGGGTTTGCATAAATGTTTGACGTCCTTAAGACAGGATGCACTGTAACTAGTAAGTGGAGTTTTCAGATCTGTTCCCTCTGAATAACTATATTCATTCTCAAAAACAACTCCTTTAGAAAATAGGCAGATGCTGAGCAAAAAAATTCTTAACATGACTTCAGCAGCAGCAAACGGGAGAAAATGAGAAAGCACCACCTCAACAGAGCTGGTGAGATATTCTGAATATTAGGATTCCAGGTACCTGCCACTGATCCTATCACTCATAATCTTAGTGATGAGATCTTTTTCTGCAAAAGCCATTTTAAATCGAAGTAGCTCAGCACAGAAGACAAAGAGACCATCAAGGTATACCCACGTTTGAGAACAGGCATGGACCTTAATGAAGCCCTGCTTCTTCCTGAAGGAGCTTACAACGCAGAACTGTAGCTTCATAAGTCTTATCTGAACCCCTTGTACTGCGAGCCTGTCCTCTGCTAGCCACAGGTACCTCATTCTTCTGCATCTCTTGCAAAATGCAGAATTTCTCATGAAATGCCTTGATGGCAAGCAGGGAAGAATGGAAGGGGAAGACAGAGGAAAAAAAAGGAACCAAATAAAAACAAAATAATCTTCCTCTCAGAAGAAATATATACCAACTAGGGAGAGAGATCGAAAGAGAGGTAAGTAAACTCAAAAAATTCCTACTTGTTTCATCAACTCCTTCCTCTAGCCTCAAATTTGTTAGGTATTCTAAATCATTCCACTATATATACACACAGAGAAAGTATTTCCTATGACATTTCAATCTGCGATACTTCCATACCTTTGCCATCTGAGTCAAGGACCAACTAGATCCTGGCATCTGAGACTGATTTCTGCACACTAGATGAAAGATTTGAGTTTGGAGGCACAGACACTGTGTCTGTGACAGTGTTTTCTGAGATACTCTCTTCTTCATGAGACTTTTAACATGCAAACGAAGCCCCACAAGGAAGGGACAGAAGGAAACTCATTTTTCAGTACCAGCAAGGCCTCAGTGTACTGTGGGGCCAATGGAATCTCTACTTCTCCCTCCAAACCATGCAGCCAGCTAGGCAGATCTTAGAACATCTCAGGAATGAAAGAAGGGTTCTTTCCTATCATAATAAATTTAGCTGATCTGCATTTTTTTCCACTTCTTTTTGCATTAATAGTGCCATCCTAAAATTGAAATAAATAATTTGAAAGCAACTAAGTTAGGCACTTAGTTATCACCATGTATTTTCCACATTGCAAGTAAACTAAACATATTTTTTTTCCTGGGCTTTTATGGGGATCCACTGGTGTCTCTTCCGTTCTCTCCAGTATCTTCCTTTAAGCATAATTTAAAGTGAAACTTATTTGTCTAGAGAGCCGTTGATAAGGCTTACATCACAATATTACTGCACTTGCTAGGGAAACTTGTGCAGGAACAAGAAACAACTTTCTCAAAGAAGTAGCGTTCATACCAGCCCACACCTGAATGAGAACCCCAGGTTAAGAACAATCCCTATATATTGGGATTTTATAGGGACTTACTATGTATCTCTTTTTCACAGGTGTTATCTATAGGAACAGACATATGGAAATACCCATGAACTGCCAAGAAGTTCTCAAAAGGAATATGGTCAAATAGGGAGAGAAAGGGGTGAGGGCTCATCTTTTCTCCAGAAAGGGAAGATACTAATTTAGACTGTACACTTCCTCTTCTGCCAGGAAAAAAATCAAGAAACTTGTATGAGTTGCAAAACTGCAACCTGTAGCTTACCTTTTAGTGGATGATCCGTCTTGACTATGTTCTTGATGCATGCAAAGTAACATTCCTGCCTGTAATTTGCTTGGAATTCTATCAGATCAATCTATCAAAGAGGCTGGTAAAATAATGTCCTAAAATCAGACCCTCAAAACAAGAAAAAGGACTACTTCATTGGTAGCTTTTCGCCATTAGAGTGAATGAAATTACATTAGAGTCAGTGAAATTTACTCCCGATACTAAATTTCTGTTTTATATAGATCATTGGCATGCTCACAACAGGGACAAAAACGTCACTGTTCAGACTGTGATATTCAGCTGTAAAGCACTGTTTCAGTAAGACAACAAATCTTTCACGTAACAGGGAATAGCTCATATTTGTGAAACTAACTGATTTTAGGTAGATCATCCAACCAGCTTACAGGAAAGCCAGCTCCACAGAAGAAACACTAAGAACGACAAAATTAATCAATCAAATTTCTGCTGTGGTTCTGAGCCTATGATCTACAGGATGCTAGCTCTCTCTGAAATGTATTCCCCATCTGCCTACCTCTCGCTTGGATTTCTGGGAGGAACGTTCTAAAACATCATCACTGGAGAGGTCAGAGTCCTCTGAGAAACTCAAGTGTCGACGGAGCTGCAAATCTGAAGAGCCAGGAATGAAAAAATGAAGTTAGAAAAATGGCAATTATGACAGTCCATTTCTCTCTGGAAACATTTAAGACGGCAGTCGATAACTTGTTTGATTAAGCTTCAAAAATACTTAGTCCTTCACACCATTCTCAGCTGCTTCAACTGGGATTATATAGCGGCCAGAGAAGCATCACTCCCAAAATGATCTGCATTAATTAGAAGCTTCATTCTAAGAGAGCGTCACCTTCTGCAAATCGTGTTAGAAGTAATGGTCATGACTCTCCCTTTCTGCTGTATCAGTGCTCTTATGGATATATACAGATTTTGGATGACAGCAGCAGGCACTGTTTTCACTATTTGTGCAAGGCCAGAGAAATGTTGTGTGTCTGCTTTCAATCATATTTATGGCTAACTTATTTACTTTATCACAAGTTATCATTAAATATGTCTGCCTGCACCAGATGACATGTGAGAGATTTACACAAGACCTCAAAATCCCCACTTCTTAGATCAGTAGAGAATTGCCCGATCACTGAAAACGCAGAAGAAACTGTGTCTCTGCAATCCTAAGCATCCATGGTGCCAGATCAAAAGAAAGAGAACAAACCACCAAAGGGAAAGATGAAAATCAGATTTAAAATAAAGATGAAACATCACGAACGCCTGATTCCAGCAAACAATGCTTCTTTCTCAGTCGAAGGCAGAAAACAGATATGTCTTGTATATATCAAGAGTGAACCTTCTATTTAAGGATCCTTTCATTTTTTCATTGATGTATAAACTAACTCTGCAAATACACAAACATACAATTCTACTCTGTAGTATTCATCCTGATCTACATTAGAAAAGGCGAACAGTGTCACACTGCACAGTAGCAGTAAATATGGTACATAGAGCCATATTTACTTTCAAGGATTTCTAGCTGTAGTAAAACTACAGAGTGCAGAGGCACATGTCAATTATACCTGCTGCTGTAACCAATGCAGAAGCCTTGTGCTTGCCAGAATCCACAGTGGCGCTACTTGAGGGAGTGCTTGGGCAGGATTTGTCATCAGCCTTTTTCTTCTTGTCTTTCTTATACCCAGAAAAAACAGACTTCCATAATGATCTAGTTTTTGTTGCTTCCTCTGTCCCACCACTAGACTTGTCAGAAAGCCTGCTGTCATTTTTGGATTTCTTCTCCTTTTTATTCTTACGAGGGGAGAAAAGAGAAGTTCTTTTCTTACTCTTTCCACTGGAGCCTTCTGAAGAGGTGACGGACCCTTCAGGCCCAGCCACATCAGCAGGAGGAGTGGAGAACTTTTCACCAGCAGCATCATGCTTTAGTGTGGAGCTCTCTGCTACTTTCAAGGCCAAATGTTTTGGAGAGTCATAAAACAGCTCTTTGGTCTTCAAGGGCATGGAAGATACCTTTCGTGCCCTTGCAGCCCCAGCAGCAGCAGCTGCAGCCATCTCCATATCTTTCATTTTACACAACTGTTTAGCCATGGCATCACGTAGTGCTTGGCTCTTGACAGACTTCTCTCTGGCTCTCATTCTTTCTTCAGCAAGCTCCTTGGCTTCTGGAGAAATTCCAGGTAGCACTCTTTTTTTTTGGTTAACCCCTCCTTCCATTGAGGGTGGACCACCATTTTCTTTGACCAAGGGCAAAAGAAGTGGTTTCTCTGGCCTTGGTCTACTGGTAGGAGGTGTAAAGAACTTCTCACGAAGGCTTGTGTTCTCTGTCCTCTCATCGTACGTGTCCTCTACATCATCAGCAAATGGAATCTCATCTACACTCTCTGCAAAAGACTTCCGCACGTCTTCTTTTTTGGCTTGGGTTGACCCTTTGGCAGCAGAGGTTGGCTCGTAGCGTAGGGGAGCAGGAGGTGTTGATGCTGGTGTTGGAGGTGACTTGGCTTCAACCTCATTCTGCCAAATTGCTTGATGCCTCTTTTTATGCAATGTGGCTGGTTCTTCATCCTGAGGAGGTGGTGGAGGTGGACTTGACGGAGGAGTAAGCATGGTAGAGTCAGAAGTGTTGAAGCTCTGGCTAGCCAGTGTTCTCATGTTAGATGAGCTCTCCTGAAGGCCAAGTCCAGAACTGCTGGATACATCTCTCCTTACTTCATGGGAACTCTTCAGATCTTTTTCTGATGGAGATTTTGGAGTGAGCAGAGAAATCTGCTCGTTTTCTAACTTGGACAGTCCCTGTCTTCTTGGAGCAGGCTGGGGTTTCACAAGATGCATCCTCTCCTCCCCTGAAACATTCTCACTGTTAAAAGACTTCAGAGGAGTTGTCTCAAGGGCAGATACGGTCAAACTTGGCTCTGAGCGTTTGTTTCTGTCTACTGGGGTGAGGCCTAAGCTCCTCCGGATTTCAGCACTCTTCATCCAGAACTCTTCTACAAGATTACTCCGTTTCAGGGCTTCTTCTGCAGTAGTAGGGCTCCCCAATTTTTCCACCTCACTATCCTGGCTCCTTAGGACCAGTTTGGCCAGAGGAGTAGACGTTAAGGCTGGGACTGGCTGGAAACATACTGGAGGCTCCGCTGGAGATGGAATGGATGCTTCAGTAGAAGGCAGAGGCTGTGAACAGATAGGCGTTTGAGCAGATGTTGGGGATGAAGCCAATGTCAGTGCCGCTGGCTGAGACTCTTCTGGCGACAGAGGTGCAATGACTTCTGGTGATGCAACTGGCTGGGATAATACTGGAGACACTGGCACCGAAGTGCTCTTAACTTTCCTGTCTTTTGGGATTTCATCTTTTGGTCCTTCTTCAAGAACGAAAGGCTCAGGAAAAAAGGGTGTCTCTGGAGATTTTACAGCATGGGATACTGCAGCAAGGGGATGTTTTACATCCTACAAAAATGAAAAAAAAATTATTAATAGTCACTAGGCACATTGGAATGTTGTTCCTTTTCTGTTGCTATCAAGGGAAGTTAGCGATACGGAAACAATCCAAGAATCAAAATATGAAAAAACCCACACACGGCATACCTTTTCCAGGCCTGGAAAGCCACTTAGGATTTTACATCAAGTATGGTTCACTTCTCTGTTCCATTGTATAAACTGTCCTTTGTACATGACAACAAGGCAAATTTAACTTTTGGAAGAAAAAGAGTGCTAAATTCCAGAAATCCATTTCTATCTTCTTCTGCTCTCTCTTCCCATCCCCAACTCTGTATATTACAGTGGCTCCTTATCTTACAGATATGATACAAGTCTCTCCAGCTCTCATCAATACAGCACTTTGTGCTGGCTAGTGTCTGCTTTAAGTACATGGTTTCTTAAAGCAAGGGGTGCTTCCTCTTCTAGGAGTAAATAAGGCTGCAATTCCCTTACCCCTTAATGGTCTGAGGAGTCTGGGTTTTCATCTCCTACATCTAGACTGCCATATTACTCAATAGTGCATTTCTTTGTTTACCAATTTAACTCTTCGGCAGGGAACTCCTCGTAATGAGTTCTGGTATTATTCTTTCCAATGACATATTTTGCACGGGCTTTCTTTTAAATGCATGAAGCTTGGTTTAACTGACAAAGATCTCTGACAAGGAACCTCTCTATTTGTGTGCTTATATGACACATATCAGAATGCCCAGGTCTTGAGTACTGCATCTGGGTGCTATCCTGATATAAACAAATAACGATGTCTAATGAAATCATTAGATGTGCCTAGAAAAAAAAAAATCTTGATTTTAACAGAGAGTGAATGCTGTCAGCAATTGTTGTCAGCAAACTAACCTTATTCCGTAATCTGTCCACTACACACGCAACCTGGATTAATGCTGAACTCTGTAAGAAACTCTAATCTTTTAATGATTCCTTATAAACAAACACTGGAAAAAAATGTTTCAACTGAACATTTTAAGGGTCATTTGCTTCCTGCCCTTACACACCAGTCATTAGACACATAGTAAGCCTGCAAGCCAACTCTAAGGCAGGCAAGGTAACAGTAAATAATTGACATGTCTCACTTCCTTGAGCTGAAATACATTGCTACTCTGGAATAAATGAGCACCACTTTGGCTACTGCTACCTAAGTGTATACAAATATAATTTTGAATTGCAACTGTACAGAATCTGATTTTTATACAGGAAAAATAACCAAACCAGGATAAACAAACAGAAAACACCTTACCTAGGCTCCCCTCATGCATTATGTATAAAATATACAACTCCTGTTAGCTGTACATTGAAATTAAAATATCTTGTATAAATCTTTTTTGACTTTGTGATGGGAACTTGTGCACTGATGAGCCATTACACTCTGAAGTTAGGGAAGAAAGATAGCACATTATTTTTTCAGACTAAACAGAGTCAGGTTTCAACATCAACATAAATTAGAGAGACGGGAAAGACCACTGCTGTCCGCCTATGTCAGCTTATTTGACAAACTGTTCTATTGAACTACAGGAAGTAAGTAGAGAGCATCTGAAATTCCCACTCTTACCTCTGTTTGTTTTGCTTTGGGACTATCAACAGGAGACAGAGGAAGAACACTGTCATTAGCTGGCTGGATAGGGATGGATGGCTTGCACAGATCTAAGGAAAGTGAAAGTATGTTTCAGAAAACAAATGAGACTGCTAATATTGTAATTTTTTTTGTTGTTGTTACACACAGCACATGGTGACAAATTTCTTAGCCTTTTACAAATTCCACAAGGGACAGCCGGAACCAAGCCAAAATTCTGCAAATGTCCAAACTGGTGCAAGGTTGTTACGCAAAAACTTCTACAAGGAAAAGCAGTTACATGGGTTCTCACATGCTTTAGGAAGCTGTAAATAATGGATTGAGAATACCCTTCTCAAGATGTTAATGGAAGCACATACTGTGCCACTGAGAGCAGTGAAATGTTCAAATCTAAGAGACTGTCTTCTCTGACAGCCCAACTTAACAAATCTAATAAATACACAGACTATCCAGAGTGCAAGTTACAGTCATTCAAATGTCTACCTTTTGTCACACTGCAAGAAGCACCTTCTGTTCCTTCTTCATCTTCTTCATCTTCAGAGACTTTCAGTTCTGGCTCTTCTATATCACCTCGATGTAAGCGAAACTCAGCTTCTGCATCAGATGCGATGTCATCTGATCATTAATTATATGGATGGGGGGGGAAAAAAAGATCTTCAATTCAAGTGCATCAGGACATCTGTTTATTTTCAAAATCTTTCATAATCCTCTCTATTCACATGGTGCTTATCACTGTCATAACTTCAACACCTAAATGTTTTCCTCCTTTATTATGAGTTAATCAGAGCCATTTATCAGTAAGTGATGGATGACTAAATAAGTAACTAAGTAGCTGAAGTCATACCTTCTCAGTTTTCTGGAAAATTTTCAATGTTTTCTGAGGTATGCAGTTCTTTCTACGTTAGTAAGGGAAGGTTTTTTGGCACAATATCATAAATTTTTCACAATTTTTCTTCTATTTAAATTATTCAGCAAGATTAATTACTGAATAAGGACACCAGACTGAGCCCTCTAACTCAGCAGATGTTGAGAGGAACGCAAGGAGTTTATTCTACAACCCATGGCACTGACGTTCTTCTGTTCCTATTTGTCCTTCACCCCTGGTTCGACCTTGTCTATCTGCAATGAACTCCCTCCTGCATCACTAGAAATAAGATCAGGCTTAAGTACAAAGCATTTGCTTTTGCCAGTATTTGTATTTGCTGGTATGATTTTCTTCACATAGCAAGGTTTAAATGATGCATGGTGGTACCCTACCGTCATCCAGTTCTGCACCTGTGTCTCCCTCTTCACCTGCTTGCCCTTCTGTGTCTGCAGGCTCTGTGCCCAGCTCGTCCTCCACTTCGTTATCCTCACATGGAGCTAGAATATATTCAAATATCGAGAAAGAAGAAGAAAAATCTATACAGTGAAGAAGTTCAACATTAAATTGCACCAAATGTCACTAGCGGAAATATTTATTAATTACTATGAAAACAAGGAATTCTGAAGTGTGTCAGCTGAAAGGACATATACGGTCAAATGATACTTTCAGACTCCAAGAAATCAGAGTGCCTGCCTTTTGGGAGTCTCCAAGACACTAGCAATGAAGGCAGCCAGGACTTTTCTGAGGCACTGGCCTTGTGAAAAATTCAGTGAGAAGGGGACTGGGAGAACATCAAACCAGAATAAAATTTACTGTTTTTTCAGCAAGATTTTTTTTTTCTTTACCATAACAGAACAGGTACCATCACTTTATAGCATATGTGTATTAGGTGAAAACTGAAATCTCACAATGTACCACAACCGTTCATCAAGAAACTGAAGCAGATTTTTGAGGGTGTAAAACAGAAGCAAAGAGTCTGGCTCTAGGATCGATCATTATTACATTTGGAAAATGTTTAACCCTGTGCAGCTACAGTATTCTTTTGTAAAACAGTGTGAGAGACTTGATATGTTATACAAATAACTAGGCCCCAGCTGAACTGAAATATTTTGAAGTAAATAAAAAAATGCATTCAAAACTTTCCTTTTTTGTTAGAGATCACAATTTGATTTGTAGGGTCAACAGAAAGACAAGATTCTTGAATTTATAACACCAAAATGGGCATTTGACCTGTGACAAGTACAGGAGGAGGACCCAGCTGTGCAGGTCTAAATTTCATTTTTAAATGATACTTAAAAACCTAAAAAAACCCACTACTAACTCTCAGCTTATTACACCTTTTCCCATCTCTAGTATTTAGGGTGATTTACTAGAAATTCGTTGCTGATATTTAGGCATTTTCATGTTATGCTATAATTTCAGACATAATTCAAGTAAAAAAATGAAGCGATTCCAGCTTTTTTCACTGCAGAGTCCATCAACTACATTTTTGAATCTGTGCAGTGAATTACAATCTATTTAATGTCAACAGCATGCAAACACTTAGCTTGGTTTTTGCATGTCCACTTATTGCAAATGAGTACACAGTCAGCGTGTATTATTATGTACAATGTTTGATAACTATACACATAGTATCTGGTCCTGAATGATGGTAACAGCTGCATTTATAATTTCCTTGGTCACACCTACACCAGTAAACTAAGCAGTGCAAGTCTCCAGACCTGAATACATGCTGTGCCACACTGTCATTTCTGTTACTAAATTGGTAGGAGGGCTCCTGGCATGGTTCCTGGCAGTTACCTGCCATGGTAGGGCTGCAGTATGTTTCTAATAGGCAGTCTGGATGCAGCCCCGCCGATTCTGGATGATAAAAAGGTTTTAGCCATATAGGTACAAGTCATGCTGCGGCAGCTTTCTTCAGAGTCAGAGAGTGGGCCCCTGACCTTTTTATTTACTAGTGAAGATGTGGCCTTTGGGACCATTTATTTATTATGTCAATCTTAAAAAACCCCACAACTATCCCTAAAACTGAGGTCTTATAGTGTCTCCTCTTTCTCTAACTCAGGTTTTTGCTTATTTCAAAACATGGCCTTTGGGAGGTGGTTTGTGTTCTTTCTTCAGCCTGAGAATTTATTTTATTCTAAGCTTTTCCCTTCTGCAGTATCAAGATAGACAAACATACGAGTGAGTTTATTTTCTGTAAATTATTGTGAAAAGGCAGTTATACCTAAGTGTGATAAAGCACTGGCTTATTCACTTACGTCGGGAGCTTATAAAATCCAGAATCTTACAGATCCAGAGCACAGGAGACATAGGAGATTGAGTCTAACAGCAAAGGATGGTCCTCTCACAAGGGCATTTATAGACATACTGAACAAAGCCAAACTGTGCCTCTGTCTGATTGTTGCTTAGATAAACTCTAGCTAATGCTATTGTGAAAACAATAATACCATAGGATGGTTTTAAGGTAACACCAAACATGAGTAACCTTAACCAAAACTTGGAGAAATGTAACTCTGATAAGAATATCTGATATCACTATGTACATGTGTGTCTTTTGATGCAGAAACCATGAGGTGACATGACTCACATATGGAGTGTTTAAGAGAGAGGAAAAATAAACACTTTTAGATAGCTTGGTATATAAACCCCAACAAAAGATTTTACAGATGCATACATAAGTAACAACTTGGTGCAAGGGGGATCCCATTTTGAGGGACATGGAAAGCTTGCAAGTGGCTGGTTATATTATACATATACTGTGCATATACGTATACGCAGTTAGGATAAGGTGCAAGAGGCCAAAAGCTGTCACACAATAACTTAGAAGCTACACACTATGGCAGCCAGAAACTGGGTTTAGCACTTTGTTCATATCAGCTAGCAGCCATGAGCAGACTGCATCATGTGCAGCCATGCTGTAAACACTGCTGCCTTGCCAAAGCAGCAACAGAAGCAAAGTTTTACAAGTGAGCTAGTTATTCTGATGTGCCAAAGCAACATAGCCATAGATCAACTACATGTCCATGAACTACTCTCGTTCCACTGATTTAGATACTTTCACTGCTTTACAGAATTTGACTCCCTTACTCTAATCCCAGAATCTTCACACTCATTGGTTTTGCAATAGAGCTTAGAGGACCAACTAAAGAAAGCAACTGAACTCTGCCATCCTTCAGCTCTCCTGAGGCTTTCCTAAGTAACATGAACTCCAAGTCAAAGGAGACACAACAGTCATCACTATTCCTAAAGATTCCAGCTTAAACCTCACTTTTCTTTCTTGCTTTCTTCACAAGATAGCTAGAATTTGCAATTGCTTCAGATAATTACAATGGATTCAAGCACTCTCTTTCACTTAACCTCTCAACTGCAAGAAAGCCCCACGTTCTTTTAGCTAAAGAGCTGGGGGAAGAATAACTGATCTACTCTTCTGTTCATAAAGTAAATCAAAACACTCAGCTAGATTCCTAGTACTACTTTATTACACCAAAGATAACCTCTCTGTTTGGCCTCCCTTCCAAAGGGTTACAACAAATGTCCAGTTCATGCAAGAATGGACTGTCTGAGCAAGGCATGCATGCACACTCCCCCTTCCTCCCTCCCTCCACTTCCAGTCATGCAGTAGCGACAGGGCCATAAGTTCCAGGGTTAAAGTACCAGCTCAGCTGCTGAAGGCATGGAGAAGAGACGGGCAGGGTTATTGTGCATTGGAATACATAGAACATCACCAAACTACCTCCAGGGACCGTCTCCAGCCACGCCTGTACTGCCTCACGGCGTACGGAGGGAAGGTCGGATGCTGAATTTAAAAAACAATAAATTATAAGAAATCAAAATTAGACCATCAGGAAGTGTCTAACAGTGAAATGTGACAAAAGGGAAAATCTTCAGTAGCAAATACAGGAATAAAACCTACAAGAAGTTAAACAACTGATTACAGGCTTGGGATTTAAAGTAAGATAACATACAAATGCCCAGGGCCAAATCTTCCTTTAGGATCTGTGATGTTAGAGGAAATACAGACGGTAATGTAAGAAAAACACAGTTCTTAGCATCTGATTAGCACGTTGCTACTGCCATACTCAGCTTGAAATTTTGTTCAGGAGGGAAATTTATAGATGAAAGAGCTGAGCAATGAGACATAACAGAATCTGCCAGCCACAGTATTTCAGAATCTGCACTGCCTGGCTTTGAATGCTACCAGACAAGGAAGAATTCCTAAAACAGAACGAGACTTCAGCGTTTCAGCCATGTTATTCCAGATCAAACCCCACCTCCAGCTGCTCCTCTGATGAGCTCTCTGAATGAGCTCATATGACAAGATACAGCTCAGCCAGGAACAAATCTGTCTATCAAACTCCGATTGAAAATTTATGGCATATCCACAAGTACACATTTGCAACAGTTATTTCACAAACAAACTGCTGATATGCCTGTACATGCTGGTACTGGATCACAGTGCAAATGAAGCAGCTACCTATTGGTCAGTAGATTTTCCTAGTTTGGCCTAGTTTGAGGGAAAGGGAAGAAAATACTGCCTGCTTCCCAAAAGAAGCTGGAAAGACTGCAAAATCAATTTGGAAGGATCAACACAGGTTTTCCCTTATTTTGCTGGCAGCTGTGCTAACACACTATGGAAAGGGAGGAATCAGAAAATACATATTAAAAGAAAAACTCAGAAACTATAGTGCCATAGACCTTCAAGCAGAAGCTATATGAACCGTAACTGTGGTAAGCTTAAGAAACCTTGTTATTTTTCACCTAGGGTTCTTAAATTTTAAGCAGCCACTTTAAGGAATATTGAATGTTACAGACAGTGGAATAGGGTACACTTCTGTGATTGGAGTGAGAAGGAAATACAGATCTCTTACTTGTATAGAGCAGATTTCACACCAGAAAATCCAAGTGCATTCTACAAACTGCAATTACAAACATAGCCTAACTGAACTGTAATTATGTATGAAGTTGGACCAGAATTTAAAAAAAGGCCAGCTAGAACTATGAGGAAAGGTAATTACCTTGCATGGAATAAGATCAGGCAACATGAGGTAAGGTCCTAGTTTTTTTTTAATACAGATCAGTCATGAACTTAATTTTACATTTACTGTAAAAGAAACCCCTTCCCACAGCACACTTACTCCCTCCACAGTTCCGGCAGAGTGGTTTGTTATAGACGTTGATAGAAGATCACCACTTACTAAATCAGCAACATTAACTTTTTTAAAGCTTGGGCTTCCAGATAAGTAAAGCATGTATGACATACTTACCTCCTGACACCCAGTAATATAGTCTAGAAAGGGGTCTGGTACAGAGGTCAACTCAGTAGGGATGGCTGGAAGGTGTTTATATGATAGCTAGAATATTGGCATTTTTCCTCCTCCAAAGTTTTCCTTTAAGTAACCAGCAACTCAAAAAGATCACACGTTGCTTCAAAAACCAGATATACTGTCAAATCTTAACTACCTTTGAACTCTGTCCTTCCCTGATAATACCAGCTGCAGTTACACCATTTGAAAAGAAGCAACAGAGAAATATGCTCAGTACAGAAGCCAGCCCTGTTCAGTCTCTCACTCTAAGGCACGTACCACACCACATCCCACTTTAGCTTTCCTGGGTGTCGAATCCTCATTGCCACAAAAAGCACATGACAGCTTCTGGTACTTCCCCTAAAGTCAGTTACCAAGGGCTGATGCCTAGCACTAGCAAACCATTTCTACAGTGAGGAAGAATGCTGTGGAGTAACGCAAATGGGTCAGAAGTCACAAAGCTGTTGAGCTGAGAAAGCAGTCATTTTAAGCAGAAACTGACCTGAAAAGCAAAACATTCAAACAACTGCAATTTCAGAAAAGAGCTCCTTTGAATCACTACCACCCCTTCTGAAGAGCACTGCTCTGAAAGGGTGCAGAAGCAACAAAGTTAAACAGCTGCGATCGCCATCTAGGAACTGACAGTGCAGGGGGAGATTACCTCTGGAGGTGGAGGACTTTGAGGCTGGGACCATTTTTTCCTCCTCCTCTTTTTCACGGATGTGTGTCCAGTGCACATCTGCCAGGATCTCCAAGGGATCAACCGGATTTACAATCTGCTGCAGTCTAAGGTTTCCAGCTAGCAGATCGAGGATATGGCAGACCAGGATGTAGGCAGGGTGGGATGAAGGACAGGGAGGAAAAGGTGGGAGAACAGTGGAAAGGAAAAGTAACACATCACAGGAGAAGAAATATGAAAAGAAGAAAAGAAAATATTACTAAGATCAGTTTGCAAGACAGACAGAAAAAGCTCAGCATTGGGTGTGCACGCATACACCAATACAGCAAGTTCCCACTCCTCACGTTCCACGTCAAAGCTGAGTAATGCCATTCCAAAGGCAAGGAGATGCTATTAAAAACTTCATTATAGATTATCTCTATAGCAAGCAGCTTCACTGAAATTAAAGACATTTGCTGGTGTCGAACAGATACGTGGTAGGTAAATACCAATTTAGCAGTGGTAGGTAAATACCAATTTAGCAGAAATTTCCAGCTCCTTTAGCCTACTCAGCATGATTATTGCCAAAGATACCTTGCTGTTAAAGGCAAGGGACAATCTGCATTGTAGTTTGATGCACCAAAACAAAAGGATCTTCATTCCCTACTATCTGGTTAAGTACTCTTTTTCTATGCCAGGTAAATCTTTCTTTGTGAACTAAATTACTTGTTGGATCTCAGAGTTTCAGGTTTATGTGTATGTGCATACGCACACATGGGCACACACTTGCCTTAATAATTAAACATTCCATGTACTCCTGCTATTTTGCACTAACCGGATTGTTTAAAGGGCAGAAGTGCTTTCTGAGCAGTATCAACATTTTCCTTATGACTCACCCTGTCCCCTCAAAGATTTTCCTTTGCAAAAAGGAATTTGTTTCAAAGGAATTACATTATTGCTCCTTCACTTGCCTACACAAACAGGAAAGCAGCTGATAAGCAATTTACTCAACCGCTACAGAACATTCATGCTGAAAGCATCTTCCCCTGAGATGAGCCTATTATCTTCATAGACCCTTTCTCCATTGCTACCTGCTACGGGACTATATCTCAGGTTTTGTTTGCCCATAATTAAATACCTCATTCTACAGGGACCAAGGTGATCAGTATCTGCAGAGGGAGTGGTCTTCAAAAGCAAATGACTCATACTGAACAGTAAAATGCCCACTTTATAAAGTTAAGTCAGTATTCATGGGCGGATTATCACTGTGTAGGGTAAACCACTATTTCAGCAGTTTAGAACTCAAAAGCAATTAAACTTTCATATGCTGGATTAGTGGTCAGAAGGAAAAAAGAAACATAAGCAGCATTTAGAAGCCATACTCATCAATTCCTGATGTCCTGTTTTAATGCAGTTCCTCTCTCCCAGCAATGTTCCCCCCAGACATAACAAAGTGTTTAGGACTTCAGTTTCAGGAATGACTGGGTATGATAGCTGGCATTAAAACTGCAGAAGAAACAGGCAGAAGAAACTGCAGGAAGGACAGAATCACCAGGTGATTATTAAAGAGGAAAAGGGATCAGACACACAAACTCAAATACAGAGTAAGATTCACAATTTAGCAGCTTTATCTCCCTATTACCTCATCAGAAAGTTTTCATGTCAATCAGCTCAAAAACATGGCCTAACCAGAGCTACTTGACATCCTGCAGGAAAAGGAATCTGGGTTTTTCTCTCCGCATATCAAAGCACTCACATGCAGGCCCCAAGATGAGTAGAGTTAGCATTTGCATCCCCACGCAAAATTTTGTGTTAAAAGGTTTAGGTTTGTCAGCAATGGCTGCAAAGTATATAGTCAGTCAGCAAGACTCAAAAAGAGCAGGTCCCACACGATCTGCATGTTTTTAACATGGATTTGTCTCGGATTTAGACCAGTGTATCATACACACCTGCAGTCAGCCTCCAAGACTTTATAGAGAGGCCTGGGTCTTGATTAGGAAATACGCCTTGTTCAGCTTTTTCAATAGGTAAACTGCAGTTTAAACAGCACAGCCAACTGTGAAGGACTGCTGCTTGGCTAACAGACAAACCGAAGATTTCTTTGAGTTATAAATGCTTGAGAATTTCAAATCACAGCTGGTGTGGCCTTCCCCAAGGCTGCCTACTACAGCTTTGCAAGAAGCTGGACATTTGTTCTGCTTTACTGGGATAGGTAGCTTTCCCTTCTACTTTTACTTTGGCACTTACCAGCACTTAATAAGAAATGGGCAGTCTCAACATTTAACTTTTAATGGAATGTAATGCTACCCACAAACCAACTTCTTAGAAGCCACGTCTAAAGCAAACTAGCAACTAAAACATGGAAAAGCTTATTCATTTATGCTCTTCAGCCATCCTCATACTACTTCTAATCCTTTCCGCTAGAAAAGTTAAATTGGGAAAAATATAGTATCTCAGATTTATTGTTTTATAAATATGACAGATGCTAAGCTACAGTGTTTACAACTGTAAGTCCCAAAGTATGTAGTTTGACAACTCAGTATGCCCTCTTACCTGTATGAAGGCCTTTGAATTTTATTCTCATGTATTCTGCTCTAATGAACCACATTGAGTGAATAAGGGATTAACAAGCTATTAGGACCAAGTCCTTCCAAAGAGCAACCATCAGAAATAAATTGCAGCAAAATTCATTATGGAAAACTAGTTAAATTGGAATGCCACATTATCTTCATGTCCATTCTGTGACTTTGAAAAATCTCAGGATCTCCAGTTTCACTAGCTTCCCCAGCAGACTCTCCCCATAGACACACATTCACAAAGGACAGTAACAAAAAATGCAGGTTTGCTCACACAGGCAATCTAAATGCAGTAGTTCTGATGTGTCCGGTGTGTCTGACATATTGCACAGGTGCAATCAGTCTCTATGGAACAAATCTGAAAGGTCCTAAATATGTGGGGTTCACTGTTCATGTACGTTATAGTAGCAGACTGATCAGGATTTTGAGATATCCTGAAGTATTTGGCAGCTTTACCTTTTTCCTAAAATCAGTAGAGATGCCAGACCTGAAGTACAGCAATTGGATCAGGAGGTAAAGATAACAACAGCTATTGAATCAGTTTTGAGAGAACTGCTAAAGTAACCACATAAAAGAGAAAATTTTGTCATGTGGGACCTGCTCTTTGAAACACTCCCCCCTGCTTAGGGGAAAATTTTGTCATGTGGGACCTGCTCTTTGAAACACTCCCCCCTGCTTAGGGGAAATGGAAGTGGAAATGGTATATGGGTACCTTTAAATGTACCCGTGTCCTCTTCATTTGAGAAACGTTGAAGCCAGAGGCCTTGCTGCAGCTCTCTCTCCCAAGGGCAATACTCTCCCTCTACAGCAGAGGGAACCACACATCCATATATAACACCAGACACACGTGCACACACAAGCAATGGAGAGAAAGAAAGAAAGTACAGAATCAGAAAGAAAGAACTGTCTGGAAATCCAGTGAGTAGTACTCCCACCATATTCAACGTGCCTGACAGGAAAACTCTGCTTGACAGAAGCAACGGCTGTCTGAAAACGCCGTAATTTAGCAGACGAAACTCACAACATGCAAGTTACCATACTTAAAAAGCAGTCTCAACTTTCATAGGCTTCAGCTATGGAGACACAGTTCCTAAATTGAAAAAGTAGCCAAGCAGCCTGTTGAGTTCATGAACAAAACCATCGCTAAGACTCAGTGTAATTGAACCTCTGCTTGTACAAGGAGGCCAAAGACCTTTCCAAAGAAGTTCTTTGGAGTCTGATAGTCTTCAGAAAAGGGAAATGAAAGCACAAGGACAAGATTAATAAGAAATCTGGAATGGTGATGAAATGCTGAAAACATGTATATTCTTAACACAATGCTTGCATGATGATGACTGAAACAAATGCAGGGGAAAGAGTCTTTCTCTAAGATTTTCTGCAGAAATCCCTCAGAGCTAAAATGAGAACAACCTGAACTCCTTGCCTTCTCAAGACCTTCAATTAAATGAGGAGAGCTGGAAGCAGCTTCTGGGATGCCTTGATGTTAGCTGTAGGGGACCACCTCCAGGTGAGGCACCCTGCAAAACTGAAAACACTGCCTCCACAATGCTTCCAGTTCTTGCTGCCAAAGAACAAAGGGCACATTCATATCCAATTCCCAATAATAATAATCAACAACAATAAAACAATGCATTGTCACAAAGCTGTGAGTTGCACATGTTGGCATGGTGTATGGGAAGCATACTGTGTCATCAATTATGCTGTAACTACCCTGCAGGGAAAGACCTTCTGTATCCAGAACGATCCACCTAAAACTTGGCTTGACAATAACTCCCTAAAAATCAAAGTAATATGAAAGAAGAAAGAAAGATTTCCAAGGCAAATCTTTTTCATTCCGTATTGCAAGTACTTATCTCACTCTTCACTCCCATCTAGCAGAAAGAAAGGACAAATCAATCCGTCTAACCTTCGCTAGACTGCTCATCTTCCTCCTCTTCGTCTTCTTCCTCCTCGTCATATTCTCCCTCTTTGTCTTCTATCTCAAGATTCTCCTCAGCCTCAATCTCTTCTTCACTCTTTCCCTTCAGGAGGGCATGGATTCGCACAGCCTCTTTCCATGGCACACCACCCAAGTCTGAAGGAGGTTGCTGAGGCTGCAGTAGTTCATCATCATCTTCCTCATCTTCCTCCTCCATCTCAGACTCTGAACTACTATTTAAAAAAAGAATAAAACAGCAACTGGTTAATGTGTCTTAGATGAGTCTACATATGACTGACAAGTCATTTCAATACATAAAAGCCCAAAACATACAGTGGAAACCATAATACTTATCTTCTTTCAATATTTCATAGGTATTTTAGTTACAGCTTGATCAGTGGGCTGCAGTATGGTCCATGCCCTGCTTCTTTTCACAGAGGGGAAATGGCATAAAAATACCTATGAAGCTGCATCCAAATATTTGTGCAGCATTCATTGTTACAGTACCTTAGCATACTTAAGTTCAGCACTAAGTGACTTTACTCATTCCACATCGCTTTCACTACACTGTGGCAGAAGAGTGCTTGGCAGTGTCAGAATGCAGAAGGTCATATCTTTTGATAGTGGCAACTACTGCTGGCATTTTGGATAGCTAGGGCATTTTTGGCACTTGCTGGGGAAAGCTGCAGAAGGCTTTAGGAACAGAAAGAACATAATGCATAACGCAACTATCAGGCCAAAGTAAAGAGCATGCGAGCTAAGGACAGCTGGAGAGAAATGCAAAATTCCACGCTTCTCTACATCACGGACAGCACTGTCCATACCATCCAATTAAGTGCAGAGTGTACATAGTGGCAAGAAACTGCAGGAAACACTGCAAGGACAATTACAATAATGTGCCTATTATTCTCACAGTGAAGTCTAAAACATGGAAAACAATACATATATATCATTAGCACTTTTTAGCAGACATCTTTGTTTAATTCCAGCAGTTCCTCAGAATAAGCCGCAGGGGCAAGAAATGTAACCGCCTACAAGACAACATTTAATCTAACTCAGTCTTACGTACTGGACTATCCAGAGATAGCTGGGAAAAAGCTGGTTGCATTTGACACTGGAAAATGAATGTGACCCATATTACATTCAGAGAATGCACCTGCAGAGCAAAAAGGTATTCTTTCTTTGTTATTCTTTAATAGATCACTGTCAGAAAAAAACCTGCATTTACTAGAGCAATAGTTGGGTGCTTCCCATATAAATCTTAATAGGCCCAGAAAACTGTTTGTGAATGGTTAAAATTTTGGATGAATCATCTGAGAACAATATCCTACTCCTGCTGTTTCCTTATGACAGCTATCATTGTATTTAACAAACTAATGCCTTTGGCAGAACCTTTTCCATACAGACAATGAGAGGGAAAACTGACAAGTTGAAAATCAAGAAGAATGACATTTACATTCCATGCAAGTCTGTAAAATATAGCTTCTGCAGTTCTTGTAATTTCGTTTTCCATACACAGATTTTTATTACGTGAGCACTCAATGTGTCATACTGACACTTTCTAGAAAATGCTACATGGCAGCACCCTTTCTCTTATATTGTACATATTCAGGTACAGATTTCAACTCTACTCTAACACTATGTAAATATATTGTATTTATGTAATTTCATTCATCCATTTGTCTGAGAGACTATTTTTGTTAAAGAAGTTAATAAAACATCATCAGTTTCTCTGTGCTCTGATTGTCACATACTTTTGTCCATAGGCCCTTAAATTCTCCCCACTGTTTTGCACTGATTAACATAAAATCCTCAAATTATAATCCACTTTTCCACAGCATAAATTGAATGCTTATTTTGAACTGTCTGTCCCTGTTTTCACATAGTAAATACTGAATACAAATGCTGTTGCGTGCCAGAAACTCAGTGTATAGTCTAGGAGACGGAAGCATACCCCAGAGGCTCTACGCAGATATTCTCACAGAGATAAAAAGTGAGGTTCCCTTTCTCCCTCCTCCCTGATTAATAGCACACTTTCATACCCTTCAGCATGGAAATAAACCTCACAGGTGCTGCCTGCTGGGTCTTTAGTGACCTGGCAAAAAGGTTTACTGCTGCTCAAACTGTTGCCATGACTGCTGAATGGGCCGAGCTGCTGTTCTTCACCCAGCCTGCTTATGTCATGTAATACTGACGACATAAATTCTTTACCACATAGCTCACTTTACCTTCTTTGGCATTTATTTATAAACACACTTTTTGTCTGACCTTTGAATACTGAGAAATGACGAGCTGGGTGGCTAAAAGACAACAGTGAGATGGCCTGGTAGAGCAGGCATTTATTTTAATATGCTCATTTTGTGCCACATGAAATAATTCAACAGCTGAGACTTTTTTTTTTTTTCTATAAAGCAGTGATCAAAGACTAAATGTACGTTACTTTATGGAATTTGCATAGCCAGTTGAACATCTCTCTAAAAAGGTGTACATACAACACAGATTTATCGCTGATGAGAGGAACCAAAACCTAACCCATGCAAACTAACCTCTTCTATTCCTTTGCCATACAGGTCCAATACAGTGTCAGCTGTCCTATTACACTCCTTTCAAAGGTGTGTGTATTACGCTATAACCAAAATGGCAGATGACATATGGCAAGTGTTACTTAAAATGGATGAATAAGGCATTTAAAGGTCTTCTACCCCTCAAATGCCATGTAGTCTGGGTTTGGTTGTTTAAATGATGTTTTCCTGTTGAGGAGTTGGTGCTTAGGCAAGACTGCCTCTCTTTTGAAAAAATATACTTCGAATACTGTTTCCCAGAAGCTTCTCTGCAACGTGCAGGCTCACGTGTGCATGCACGTGCGCGCGCGCTGGGAAGCTCTGTGTCAGAATGCACGGTTTCTTTTCGATTTAGAGTGTGTAACTATGTGTACCTTGAAGGTCAGGCCATTATTCCATAAGACAGAGAACAAAAAGTTCCACATTTACTCAGCAAGCTCCTAACCCTGAGGCTCAGCACCAAGACAGTGAATATAATCAAATCAGGGCTTTGGCTGGTTGGTTGCAGAAGTCAACTTTTTTTCTTTCTTTGCTGCAAAAGTGGTCATGCTTTTTCTTGACTTTTCTTTGCCTTTCTGTGAAGCACGAGGGATTGGGTACAGTCGAATACAGGATACCAGGTAGCTACATCATGTAGAAAATTCTCTGATGTTTGGCCTACATGGCCTAATCAATGCTCCAAATCAAATTGCTTGCCATATTTGGATTTGGGACAGAGATTTTTTCCAGGTCAAATGGACAAGGAATTTTTCTCTCTTTCCTCTGTATTATAGTGTGTGGACTGCCCACTATACACTGTCTTGAGCTTGTGAAGTTTAACAGTTCAGTCTACTACAGACTAAAATATTTAGCTTAATCCAAGTTATAGGGATGATTGTTGCACAAAGGGAGATAAATATATCAGCCTATGAGAGAAAATCAAACTAACTAACCTAATGGTGTACCGGCCTCAGTCTCCAAAATCCTACAAAAAATGGCTCTTGGAGAGGAGCAACAGTTTCATGCTGAACTGTCACTTTTTTCACTGAGTCTTTTCCTTTGGAAGTCTTCTGCCATTTACTGACCAGGCCTAATGAGTCTTGATTCACTGAAATTATGACAAATAATAATAAGGCTCTGTGAATTTTGAGGTCTATAAACAAGAAAGAACTATAAACCCACAGTATTACAGTATTAATGCCCAAATTTTCACAGTTGATAAAAGTCTTAGGTCTGAGCAGGGAGCTAAAGAGAGATGAGTAAAGCAAACAGAATTCAAGTCACTCAAAAAATGCTCCAGAGAATATTCAACTAGGCCACTGAACAAGATGTCCATTATGTAAAATGTATCAAAACAGCATCCTTTAAAGAAACAAATATGTTAAGAAATTAATTTAAAGTGTTATTAGAGTTCCAGAGGAAACAGGCGTACAGGATAACAATGAACCCCAGGCACTTACAGTAAGTCCCACATTCCTGAGTCCAAACTTACCTCCCTATCAAGAGAGGAAGAGTTCAGGCTATAAAAAGCTACCCCTTTCCAGATGCTGCCTCTTCAAACTTATCTTATGAGATCACTTGGATTCTGTACTACCACAATCCTATGAAGATTTTAATGAACCATTTCATATCTGTACTCTTCACCACACCAATTCAATTCAATTTCACAGGCATAAAAGTAGTAAGCAATTTCTTATACAACACTACACCTGTAGGTAATGTATTCATAGAATATGTTTGTAACCTCTCAGTCCCAGGAAACCAGTTGCAGAATTATCTGAGTTTATTTCAAAAGGAGTATTGGACAGACTCAGAGGTGACAAATTACAGATTGCTACTGCTACAAAGAAAAGCAGATGATTAGAAAACACATTAAGAGATCAAGACTGCAAAAGTGCATGATTGACTATAAAGGTCGCAGGCATGCTTCATCAAATATTTTCTCTCAGTTGTCTTTGCAGCAACCAATATCTATGCCTGCAAATATTTGCATCCTGACATGCCTGTACATCACTTTACAGATAATGGGAAATTTGTGATGGTGTGGCGCATTATTTTTCAACAGCCATACCTATTGCTTCAAACTAAGATCTCTTTGGCATTGCAACAATATTCAGTCCAGGCTACACGTGTGTTAAACTTAAGCTTTAAACCACAGCTGTTTCTGATGAAATGTGGCTAACTTTGGAAAACACCCCCTCTTTTTGATCCATGTTCTGTTGCTTAAATGACTACTGTGTCTTTAATACAATTCCACCCCCGCCTCAATCCCTTCCAACCTAGGACTGATTTTCATGGTACTATCAGCACCTTTTTAAGAAAGTTAGTAAGTAATTTAGAAGAACAGAAACTTTAACATAAATTATCTATGCACATATGCACAACATTTTCAAGAACTCTAGAAAGGGCAACCTGGTAAATAATAAGTGAAAAAAAGCTAAAGGAACAGCTGGTATAAGTCTGTTGGGACAGATATAAAAAAAATGGACAATGTGTGCTAACCTGCTGGGCACATCATCTTCTGTTGCTTTGTCCAATACACTGCTCAGGTTATGCTCTGCCAGTGTCTCTTCAGGAACCTCTTCCAGTTCTTCTTCCCGTTGCAGTGACAGTCGGTAATTCTCCAGCTCAATCCGCTCAGGTGTGCCACGCAGTCGCTTGGCAAGGCTAGGCTCTTCCAGCCCATTTACGTTAGCACCTAAAGAACAAGCCAGTGAATAAACAATAAATGCAACAATCAGAACGGTACTTTCTTAAGGAAATTGAGCAATTGGGAGAAATGGGGCATGAGGCAGAGGGAGGTAAATAAAGCAAGAGAAAGAGAATACCTTATGTCATTATCCTGTTTGCCACTATGGGCAGAACCTGCTGGAGAGACAGACTGCAAAAGGGAATCTTAATGGTTTTGGCTAATAGATGCTAAAAAAAAAAATACTGAATGTCCTAGTTGAGAGAGGAAATAAGGACATTTTAGCTGCATAAACCAGAGCTGCAGTGAAGCCTATTTGGTAAGCACTGCAGAAGGCCATAGATTGGGAATATTCCATGAGACAAAGTAGGATGATCCTGCTGCATAATGCTAAAAATTGTTACCAGTCAAGTTGAGTAGAACTACAGAGTTAGACAGCGTGAAAATATTACTATTACTTAAAGAAAAGAGGAAGAGGAGAAGAGGAATGAAAAGATCCTCTCGGAGGAAGCTTTCAAAGTTCTTCTAGACTTGAATTTTTTTTTCATCAGAGCATGTGATGAAATAGGCTGCAGGGAAAAATCTAGATGAGATGTTCAAAAGTACAAATCCCACAGATCCCAGAAAATTGAAAGGACATGTGAACCAGGCAGTTGGAGAAAAGCATAAAGAAGCTTCATTCACTGTGGCAGTCAATGAATTATGTTCAAACCTGCATTCATCCATCTCTTAAAAATTCTAGTATTTTAGCTTAAATAGTATGCCACTGTTTTACCCTTATCCAGCTTAGTATTTACAGAGACCAATCTTTCCCAGCCTCTGCTGTGCTGTGCTATAAAGAAGCCAAGCCTTTCTCTCATGAGATGAGCTCTTCAGTGTCCTGATCATCCCCTAGCTCTCTGCACCTGTCCCAGTTTGGATTACTCTTTCCAGAACCTGCATGATTAGAATTGTACACAACTTTCCAGATGAGGTCTTATCAGTGTATCACACAGCTCTGCCCTGAGAGCACATTTGCCTATTTGTACACCACATAATACCGGTAGCTTTTATTTATTGACTGATACTGAGATCTTTCTCCTTCTCTGCTTTCAACTGATAAGCACCTTGTTGTTAGCCAACATTCTCAACACTTTCTTAGTGCATGACCTGGTACTTTATGGTATTACATTTCTATTTTTAAAATCATAGTCCACAAAATTTTACTGTTCTTAGCATATGACAGTCCTGTCCTCCTCTGCACTGGTAATGCTTCAAAATTTTGCCTCAGCAGTAAATTTCATTAGCATATTTCCCCTTTTTTGCCAGTATCACTAGTGAAAGTATAAAAAAGATCAGTCCCTACATTAATTTTTGTGAACTCCACATTCTGTAGGTGTCATCCAACTGCATTACTTCCTCTTTCAAGGAAACTTCTACTCTCCCATTTACGTCCCATTACAGTACCTTCTGTACTACTCCTTCATTTTACCTAGCTTAACTAGTAATTTCCATGTGGCAGTTTCCAGGTGCTTTACTAAAGTTCAAACTGATCAGATGCACTACCTTTTTCCCTTATGCAGATGATGAGTTACCAGTCGTTGGAACACTTACCTTCATGAGGTCAAAGTATTTCATTTGTAAAACTACCAGTCTTTACTGTTTTCCTTCAAAAGGTGCTTTACCTACTGTTTATATTAACAGATAAGTACTTGTTCAGACAATCTTTTTCCTTTTTGTTTTTTTTTGTTTAGCCATAGGTCATAGTTTTGTCACCTAGTGGGGTGATAGTCGGAGTATAACAGCATAGCCTGATTTGATTACAAATTGTTACTGTAAAGCTCACCAGCTCTTCCAGTTTTCTGAGACAGAGCTTATTTGGTCCCATTTTACTTCTGCTCATCACAGTACAGTAAGATTTAAATTTTACTTCCAGCTTCTTTGGGTTAATTTCCATTTCCAAACTTTTCTACATATTAACTAATTTTTTTTGCTCCCATGTTCAATGCTATTGTCCCAACTGAAACTGGAGGCCAAATATTCATTTAATTTCCTGGTTGTACCTAAAATTGAAGTTAATCCCAGCCCCGTCTTCCTTGTGGACCCACTTCCATTTTTCCTTGTTTTCCTTTTCTTACACACACAGAGAATACAGCTGTTTGCTTTCTTTTCCTTTGCAAAGTGTAATTCAGCATGAACTTTGGCAATGTTTACTTTATCCTCATACTTTCTGACCTCACTCTCTCTGCCCTCCAAGACAGTTTTCTTTTTTTCATTTTTTCATAGTTTCTCAGTTTATTCCTAACGGTTTTTTTTTTTTTTTTTGATGCAATTATCCACTCAGTAACATCTTAGTCTTTCACGCAAAAGATTACGTAGGCCTCGCCATAATTAGTGGTGATTATTTTCCAAACATCTCCAGAAAGATAAAATCTTCTGTAAAGAAAACTACCCATGGTGTTTTTCTCGCTTGCTAAATATTACGGAACTCCTCTGTGATGTGGGCAAGCGAGTGCTGTGCCCTTGGCTGGAGCCACTGGGCTTCCTCGCAGTACGAGCCACCGAGGCCTGCTCCAGTGAAAGGCTGGAGCGTTACCTTGCATTTCCAAGGATACTGTGGTCTCTACCTTTTCCTGCCGCTAAACCCTATGCTGTGTATTTTTATAAGTTTAATGGAACTGAACTGCATTCTCAGCTTGGATTCACATTTCATTTCATTCTCTCTAGATAGTGACACCACTTCAGCCAAAGCTATTTTTATAATCTGTGTTACATTCCCCAACCCTGAGTTCACAGTAACAAGAGAATCGACCTGGAATATTGCTTTGCCAGTTCTGGCTGACAGTGAAAAACCAAAGGTTTCTGGGTAATGGAAGAGCACCAAGGTGAGAGAAAGGAAAGCAAGAATATACTAAATCATCATAAAACAAAAGTTTTTCTACTTGGAACTCTTTACATAGAACAGAGCACTCAGCTCGGCCCAGTTCCTTCAACAGAAATCCCTTTTTACATGCTATTTTTAACTTGTTCACTTCCAATGCATACCCCAACAATGCTATAAAGCTCACAAGCAGAAAAAAAAGGATAAAAAGATTTTTTTCTCCATCTGACATTATTTCAGTTTTCTCATTTTCTAACAACATTAAGTGTTTCTGTCAGCTTTTCCAAAGGAAGGTAAGAAAGAAATATAAAATTGCTTCCACACAAATAACTGCAACAAACAGAGCATAAAAAAACCAGAACCTTGTTTCATTGCTGCAATATCTGGGGTAGGGGTTGGGGAACAGACCGGCAGCTACGGCTCTAAGGTAAAGGATGAGTGAAACTCACACTGACATCTGTTTATATGCATTTCACCAGCATACATAATCTTTCCAGCCTGTTGTTCCAAGTACAAGTTATCCTCGCCCTTCTAATCACGAACCTCCAACATGACTGGTACAGGAGAATCAAACTAATTCTGTCACAGTATAAACAGAAGGAGTAAGTGATTCAATGCAATTGTATAAAAAAATTGAAAAGATGGAAAAGATGAAAACTCTGCCTAAACTTTCAGGCAAAAGTATGTGGTCAAGCCAAGACGTCCCGTAAGTCTGGGAAGTGCTCTATGCCGCAAACTCTCAAAGACGTAGGAAGAACATTTCCAGCACTTCTGTAATTCATTTATACATCCCCATACTTCAGATGGAGGATTGGTCACATCCCTCCACTTTAGTCTGCACAGAAAACAGCTCTACATCACAGAACACGATCCAGAAACTCAACTGATTACCAGCTCCAGTGAGGAATTTCCAGCAGTTTGGTCTGTATGGACACACTCAGAACACAAGACTTGGTTTTGTTGCTAAAAGGCGCCACGACACCTTATCTTGCTAGCTGCAAGGCCACTATCAAACTTGGAACCAAATGTGCAATGGGTTTAATGCTCTTGATACCCAGCTGCACCACGGAGTCATTACCTTTCAGAAGCAAAAGCATAACAGCTCACCAAACTGCTTCAGGGATGAAAATAAGTGTCAGAAACAGGTGTAGCTAACAGAAGATGACAACCAATTTGATCCCATTGTATCATAAAGTTCACATCAATTCATTTGAAGCTATAACAAAAAACTAAACAGGGACAGGAAAATTTGATCATGTCCTACTCTCGCTTCCTCCATATATATATGATGCTATATGTGTGGACAAAGTCCTTTCCAGTGCAGTTCTTGCAGATGCTAAAGCTAATTCTTTAACGGGCCTCTGGAGAGGAAAGGTACTTCTCTGACCACCATATTATATTCCACAGACTATTTTGCTGCTTGCCAGTAAGAGGTACTTGCAGAGTGCACTCATTATCCGTTATCTGACATTCCACCTTCTCAGGGCAGCTGGGACCACAAAGCCAACTTTCTGATCTGAGGGAAAAGGAGCTGATGAGGCTGCCTATGTCAGAAAAAGCTATGTTATTAGGCAAACAGGGGAGCTACCTGAAAGCCAAGAGCCGCTTATCAAGCAATCAACAGATCAATTTAAAAATCCACAAACGACATTCAAAATAGGACACATTTTTAAACCTGATTCTTTATTTCAGAAGAGCAATGGGCCATGAACATTACATAGATCATCTGAATGGAACTGTTTTCCTAACAGGACAGGCTGCTTTAGCTGTTGCGCGAAAGCTGCCAGAGTCCTTTATTTATCTCAGCCTTGACACAGCCTGTCTCCTGTAAAGAAAATCGTGTGATCAGAGATAACATTCTCGCACTGAACTGCTCCTTGCCTGCACGAATGCATCCTTCTCTGCATCCTGATTTCAGCAACCTTGGGGGTTACTGGAAGGCTTGACAAGCTCTTCTTAGAGAGAATTTCATGTCTGTTTTCCTCCAGGACTACCCAGTTCTCCAAAACCTACAGATTAATCCCATCTACAGATTAATCCCATAAGCTAGATAAAGTCTTGCTCAGGTTGCTTCCTGAGATAATGCTTGCTGAAGAGACAGGAGAAACCTGGGAACCTGGGAATAATGAATTCCTCCCCACAGGGAAACTATCTGCCTTTGCCCAAGTCTTTTCTCTGTGGTATTGTATTAGAATGTGTTTTTCATAATCATGCAGTACCTCTATACTTCCTCTTCTTAGCAATAAATGTTAAGACTGCAACGTCTCCAAGGTAATTATCATCTCTTACAAAGTGTGGGTCCAGTACTTCGCACACGAGTCCCCAGTCTCAGCGGGGACTTGGGGAGTTGCAGCAATTCAAATAAAGAAGTCTCAGGCAGAAGAGACAGTGAATTAATACATTTCCCCAGAAAATCTCCATTCTGGATTTCTTGAATCTTGTGCTTTTATGATAATCTGAAACATTGTACCTGCTGGTTTTCATTCCTCTCTTCCAAACTCTTCAATTACCTTCTACGCTCACACAATTGTTTGAGGACACATCTACATCAGACAAAAATAGCTCCTATGGAAACAATGGCATATATTACATATGACAAAGCACAGAGAAGAAAGATGGGAACTATTCTGTGGGAGTATAAACATAACGCAGTGAACTCTGGGTCAGAAATACTACATGTCCTAAGATTCCATTGCCATTAAGTTTTAAAAAACATCTTTTGAGTAAGGTTTCTGAAGTTTGTTTGCAGTTCAGTGAATATAGAGAAGAAAGCGAGTAAGATCTGATATTTGTTTTGGCTTCTCATTTTTCATCTGTGTTAATGTCAGATTAAGTTTCTGTTTTTTTCCCAGAAGTTTCATCCTCACCCACTCCAACTCCATTAACTGCCTCTTTGTAGTTCAAATCCACTTCTCATCCAAGTGCCTCAAAATGTTTTACAAGTATTAAAACAAACCTATTTTGGAGGTAGATAAGTACTGTAGGGGTATTACACAAGTCCAGACACAGAGAGATTAAATACCAGCAAATCAGTCTCACAACAGACGACTGGCAGTGCCAGAAACAGGATCCAGAATGCCCAACGTCAAGCCTTTGGCTCTCAGCTTAAGTCAAGACAAAAGATTTTGAAATAAAAAGGGACTATAATCTGCCAGATTTTAAGACTTTTATAATTATTACACAATGTGCCTGAGCGGGTTCAGCAAAGATGCTCACTGGGCTTAGCATACTGTTACCTTAAAGACAGTCAAAACTGTTAAGCATTTTTACGGAATGTATTTTATCTTCTTTTCTGGTGTGCACTACAAATGGAATTCTTAGTATCTAGGTATGTTTTGGGATGCTGCAAATATTGAAACAGTAAGTCAGTTAAGTGCAGCTGATTTCTTTCAAGATATGTAGCCAGAAATCCCTTCCTTAATCCTCTCCAAAATTAGTATCTAGCTGCTGTTAACAATTTTTGCATTGCACAGTATGAGATATATAAAGCGTGTAGCTGGCAACTCTAAACTGACCTGCAGAAGTATATTAAATGGATTTTTTTTCCCCCCAGGTTTAGGAAGAAGCATAAGGGTTTAACTCTGGATTCATCTACCCTTTAAAATCATATCCTCCCTTTTAAGAAATATTTCTAGGAAACCACCAGAAAGAGCCCAGCAGGTGTGGTGAATTCTTGTCACTGCTTGTTCACATAGCCTCATATCACATACTTCAGAACTGCAAATAACCTGGTAGGATCCACTAAATTTTAAGAAGCACATTGTCAAAGCCAAAAGGGGTAATACAATAAATATCTGCTCACATACAGATAATCATGCATTCCTTTGAAAATAAATACATAAGTCATCAAGTGTCAATGTTATTTTGATATAATGCCTCAAATTTCTATCTTCCTATTTCCTAGAGTATTCACAAGCCTTCAGGGAGACGGAATTACCAGTTATACTGGGCAGCTATCAAATGTTGAATTTTCTGATGTCTGCATGCCAAGTTGATCCGTAACACTTATGTTCTACTACACCATTTCAAGTTTGATCCATAACAATTATGTTCATCCAGATATGAAAGCTCTGAACTCAGAGAGAAGAGTATGACGAGAAATACAAAATATATTCACAAGCAAGATATCCAGAATGTCTGTACACAGGATTCAGAACGAGCTCAAATCTGAAGACGACCCTACCGAAATTCTTCTGTAATGCACACATATGGATAACATTAAAAAATAACTAAGTAAACTTTCTAAAAGATAAGCTCTACTGAGCCAAAGCTATTGAGCTTGAGATGGGAATTATGCATGTGCAAACTATCTTATGCAGGTCAAAGTAGATTAACACAACTGTCCTTAAATTGACATTTAAAACCTAGAAAACTAGGGATCAGATGCAGAACAGAATGGCTGCTCTTTCTAGCCAACTACGAGAAAGAGCTTTGCCACTGAGCAGCCAATGTGCCTGAGGCCTCTACTACCATGTCAAATCGTAATCCACAAACTGTCACTCGAGCAGTTCTTACAAGCAGGTCAGAGTACTGCACAGAGCAATAGGGAGATTAAGCTGTACAAACAGAAAGTGGCTTATTTAAATATCCTCTTATACAGAGATACCCAGTAGAGAGTTATTAGAGAACAAGCGCTATCACCAGTGCTGTCCAAGAAGTTTTGTAACTTACTTAATAGGACATGAAATAAAATTTTGTAAGATTCCTATTGATACCTACTGGTTCCCTATGTAATGAGGTGCAGAGAGGCCCACAAAACCATTATCATCTGTATGGGAATAACTGACAGCTAAAACATTCAAGGAATTCAGAAACCCCGGAAACAATCATATGAACAGATACAAGAGCCCCTCCACACATTCCAGCATCTCCAGCTAGAATCAAGTTCTTCATATCTCAGATACCGTCAGCAAATGTGGAAGCCCATTCTCTTCATATTTATACAAACAAATTAGACTGACCACTGAATGAAATCAGTAATTTATGTGTTTAACTTATCAATGTTATAGTATTTTCCCCTGTCTCCACGCTATTTGGTTAAAAGAGGGTTCAGCATTGTCAAAAAAGACACTGAAAAAACTTGGCCTCCTACAACATTAGCAGCATATGGCCTAAAACCAATTGTCAATTTGATTTGACCTTACCTTTCTTCATTTTTAGTGGAAGTAGGAAAAAGTGAAGATAATTAATCAGTTTTATTTCGGAGTTATATTTAATTTATTCTTGTGACTTGAAAACAAACCAAAGTTCATCCCCAGCTCACACCAAGGTTATGTTTGAGGTATCCATGGTGTTTTTCCTATGCAGAAGTGTGAAGTATTATTATTAAGTAACGAAAACTTTAAGCTCAGTGTATGGCTTAACAATACAGAAAAGCTGCCTCCATTACAGCAGAGGTATAGAATAATCCAAGAATATAGTTATTTTTGACTCCTGGAAAGTTTCCAGTGTTGTGGATGGGGGTTGGGGAAGAGAAACAGGGAAAGGGAGGTATTAGGTGACCTAATCCATGCCCCAGTGAACACTGCTAAGGTTGGCTTTCCTCACTGAATCTTTTCTGGCAGAAAATCCTACCATTTGTATGGATTTCATTCTTACTTCTGCTAAAACAGGTTACCAGCACTAGAGATATAAACCCCATATATTAATTTATATTTTTAAGTCAATTAATTGTTGGCATGTCCATTATCCAGGTATATTGCTAAGTCAGTAACATATTACTTATCATTTTCCATTCTGTTGGTATCGTTTAAGATGTCTGAACTCTCTCCAATACTTTGATCAACTCTATCATAATTTGCCTGGCATGGTTTTCATTTCCTGAAAGAAGCTGAGCGTGGGAAGGCTGTAGAGCAGTAAAGGATAATCTGGCTAAAGATAACATTACTCTGCAGGCGTAAATTTTGTTCTGGCAGCTATTAAAGGTATATTACCTCAAGAACCACCTGGGATGAGTCCCACCCAGGGACTGGGAGGGGAAAAAGGGAAAGGAGAGAAAGGCCACTCTGTATTTTAAAATCATGAAGACCTTCGTTCATGGGGTTTTCCCCCTTAAGTGGAATTTTTTCTTTGTTTCTTTAAGTTCCTTTGGACTTAACGCTTAAGAGTGATTGTCCAACAGTAATCCAAAGGGTAAAACACCCTTTTGAGGTGTCGGAAAGAAACCTCCCCTATCTTTTCTACTACACAAGACTTCAGAGAGTCACTCACTGTGGCATTTATTTTTAAGCTCATTTTCAGCAGCCCTCTGCAACCTTTTATTTTACCAAGAGGTATCAGACATATGATTTCTCCTGTGCAAGTAACACATTCTAGCAAAAGGCTGAAACACGGTCATTTCCATCTAAAAATACTAGAGGAATCTATTAATACATATAATGCTTACTTTTTACAGAAATCAGTACTTCCAATTCCGCCTCTGATTTTGGAAAATGTTTTCATCATTGAAGAACAAACAATCGGCAACTAGAAATTTTATCATATGTAAGAAAATAATCTGGAACATCACGTGATCTCTGCTTCCTGTCCAAATTATTATCAGATGCAAAAAATACCATTCAAACTCGTTAATAAGTCATGATTGCATGGATATCTTCTTTCAACTACTGAGCTAACCATTGTCTCTTCCATTGCAATTTACTACAGATTTCTATAATTAATGGATCTCAGAATTTGTTTGGATACTAGCTGGGTCATTACTTGATTTCTATCATTTGTTTCAAGATTATAAAGTGCTGCAAATGAAACAGGCTGAAAGCTGAGGCTGGTAGCTACAGGAAAATACAGGGGAGGTACACTCGTCCTAAGGGAAAGCTCTATATGCTCCAAACAACATAGAAACCTGCTCCCTCATTCTGTTCCAGATCCTCCCTATTATCTCCATTTATCCCACATATTCTTGTATAATTTGTAAGGCAAATGAATATTCAAACCCAGCCAGAGCTTCATACCTTAGTGGGAATTTTTCTGAAACTAAGAAAGTTCCATTATATAAGTATATAGCTAGGTATATCCAAAATCTATCACAGTTCTAAAAACAAAGCTTCCAAAATTCACATTACTGATTAAAGATGACTTACACATCAGTTTTGATGTTTTAAATCAGCGAGTTACCCAAGCCTGAAAGTATTTGAAACACCTCGGGTAAAAAAAAAATGCTATTTTTAAACAGTTCTACCCCCAAGCTGTCAGATAAATATCTATAACAGCAGAAAGGACAGTTACAAAATTTGCCAAAAAAAAAAAAAACAAACAAAAAACCCCCAGAATTCTGGGATGACAGCAAACATGAGAAATGCCAGACTAAACATACATTTTTGAGAGAAGATGTAAGCAACTAAACTGAGCATAGAAGTGCCATCTCATCCTTGGAGAGTATCTGCCCTGTTTTGTTTAGAAAGTCAAAGCTCTACATCACCAGGATCAGCTCAGCAACCACTACTCCATCTTTCTCCATAAATACAATTCATAGAAGCAGGAGAAAATGTTAGATGTTGACTTTATGGTTTCCATTCCTACTCTTCAATCATTTCTGCTTGGTTTTTTTTTGTTTGTTTTTCTCCCTTGTTTCCAAGACGTATTTTAAGATACATTACAAACTATGTATCTTAATATTTTATGTTCCTGTCCACAAGCAGGTGGTAAAACAATCACTGGCTTGTTTTAATTGGTGTACAGATACATAGACATTTAATCAGAAAACCTATGATCTCACATTATTATTTTTAAAGTAACTTATGTCTTCTCATCACTGTTACAGGACAGTAGAGGAAAAGAAATGTATGCCACAGTTATTTTGCTTTCTCCCATATCTGATGAGACAGCTTAGTACGTCTAAAATTTGAAACAGCTTGCAACACGTTAGGATTTCTACACTATCCTAACAATGTGTGTAGCAAAGGAAATGGTTTATGCAAATGTCCCTCTTGGAAAAACTGCTACCAAAATCTATCTAATGAAGCAAGTTGCTCCGGGATTCATGGTTCACAGCATCTTAAGGACAGTCTTGAAAGCTCAAATCTTAGAATGAGGCTTCCAAAACTCTGTTAGGGGTAATTCAGCCCACCTTCAGTGGAAGTCATCTGGTTTTCAAAGACACAAAAATCCACAATTCCCACAGATTTAGTACATCAAAGACATATTTCCCTTACAGGTTTAAAGTGATTTACAAACTTAATTATGATATCTTGCTTTTTAAAATTGTCCTTAAGAAAGTACTATTTATATAGTGAAGTTCAGTCTTTCAGATTCAGTTCTGCAATGAATAATAAGAAGGTAGTTAGCATCTGCATAAGGTTTCCCGTGGATCATTTCTTTGGCAACTAAAAGTGAGGACAATAACTGCAAAAAAGTATGTGACACCTCAATTTCCTTATTTGTAAGATGAAGATAATATCTAATCTATTTAGCACAAGCTGCAAGGTCTAAGTAATGTTGAAAACCATGAAAAGTGACAGATGCACCTGAAGGACAAATCTGTGAGTTGAGATTCCAGGACAGCGAATTCTGAAAAATCAAACTGTTCTCTTCACAGAACTGTAGGCAAAGAAGCATGTACACTCAGTAAGAACACTGTTATGCCCAAAACTTAAAAGCTTAAAAAGAATGGTATTTGAGATATTTTAAAGTAGATAGCTTAGGATGGAACAGGAGGGACAGAGGAAGAGTAGCAGAGAATAGAGGAGTGCTTGAAAAAGATTCAGTTTTGTTGCATTAACAACACTAGGGGAACTTTAACAAAACATGACTGTTGAGTGGCCGGGTCATGGAAGGAGATCCCTGCTAACACCCCTCTCCTGTCTAGTGGGACATGACACAGAGCTCAGCTTGTCACGTACACTTTGGTAAGAGGACACCAGAAGTCATTAGACTAGACAAGAAGCATAAGCACAGAAGCAAAGTGTGAGAGATCTGTGTAGGCTTCACAGAGAATGAGGCAAGAGTCCCTGGGAGTTCTCCCATTACACAAATATTTGGTTTCTACAATTTCTAGCTAAAAACAGTGTCTCCTACACTGCTACAGTAAATCTGATTTCACTGTAACAGGTTCAGAAAATAAACCCTCCGCCCACCCTTTTTAAAAAACTCCTAAAGCAAATATTTGAATTCTGGAGAGCAGATAAGTACTTGTAAAGTTAACAGGTTTCCTGATGCAGAACAGTGGAGGCTGTTCCAGTGGTGCATCAAAATGACATTTCCAGTTCATGCAGGAGCACATAAAGTTTTACACCGAACAGTGATGGCTCCTTTTCAGAACTGAAGGCCCATTTTAGCTTCAAAATCAGGACTACTGATAGCAGTAAAGAAAAATTAAAGGCAATTTAAAAGGTATAAAGTGATTATTTTCCTCCAAAGAGGGGAATCTTTTATACAACAGAATTGGTTTCCTCTTGCAATTCTGTGATTTATTATTTAAACATAACTAATCTGGCTGAATCAACCCGAAAGACCAGATGTGTCATTCACGTTTGGTGTCTCAAAAGTCATCTGCTATTACAAGCTGTTAGTTCTCAACAGTGCAGCAAGAAGCACATGAGAAGCATGCGAGACAAGGCATGGGTGGAATGATGCCTTAATGTAGACTAATCCGATGCATCTTTAAGAATGACAAAACACAGCTCAAAACTCTGACGCAGCTTCATGTGTTGGTCAGTCTTGAGCAAAGGAGGGCATCTCCTCGTGTGCCATTCTCACAGGAGGAGAGAGCCATGTGGCTAGAACGTAAGACAGGATTTAGCTATAGGGTTCCACATCTAGTTACATGCCTTACCCTCACACCTAAATGTACCAGCATCATAACTGCTGCTATACAAACAACAGAAAAAAGACCCTACCAAAAAGCTTACCTGTCACAACAGATGTAAAGGTTATGCTTCCCTGTCCCTGAAGGTTGACTTACACTTGTTCATGTTCTTCCTCTCCCCTCACAAATTTGTTTCACTGCCTTTTTTACGGAGTGCCACAGGGAGCTCTGGCCTTTAGCAAGGGACACAAATCAACCTCCCAAGTTGACAAAAGTCAGGGAAGTCACAACAATGACACTACATCTCTCCAAAGCAGATTTTGCCAAAGCAGCCAAATGTTTGGTATTGGGGTCCTTAAAAGCTTTTCTACAGAAATGTGTAATGCCATTCGCCCCTGTGCAGTACATCCTGCACGCTGATCAAATCAAAACATAGCAGCAAAATAAAAAAAGAGATGCAGAAGTAGCCTGAAAAGTTACCAGATCCATCGCTTGCCATAGCGGAACTGCCCCTTCCAGAAGTCTCTGTAGTACTTTGCAGTTATAGACAGCACGTGCCACGGAGCTCCCCAAACCTTCTTTTGAACGAGTATTTCAGCTTGCTAGATCTATTCAGTTCACTTTCCCCAAAAAACTTATCCCCCACAGCATTCCTTACCTGCAACTGGTGGATGTTTTTGACAAGGGGGATGACAAAGAAAAACTCAGAAACCTGAAGATTGTTTGGAATTTATTCCCTTGAACATTTCAAAACATTTGAACAAATAGTGTATTGATTTCACAGCAACAGGAAAACCAAGTATTACATAATTTAAAGAGACACACACCCAAAACAAAAACAGCTTAAAAACAACTGCATAAATCAAAATCTTCAAAGAGACTATATAATGGAGACATGAAGCATTTCTGAGCACTAATCATCTCACTAGAATATTAATTGTCACCGAGCTTATTTTATGCAAACTCCCTCCTTTTCTCTGAGTGAAACTTAAATTCCCCCAAATTGTCATTTCTCAGATTTTGTTTTTCAAAAATATAGATGTTTTAATGTTCCCAGACAATTAAAAAAATCCAACTCTTTTATACAAACTTAGTATTATTTTTCTAAGACACAAAAGCATTTAATGCAGCTCTTGAAAGTGCCCAGAAAAATTCATATCACCCCTCAGAATATACACATACAAACAATAAACAAATATTTCAGTGGAACAAGTCTACAGGTCTGAAAGCTCAAAAAAAGAGGAATTGGGAGCCCTGCTACTCCCAGAGAAAGGTGTTCTTAGCAGGATCCAGTTATGAGCACAAACTATGGACTCCACTATTTTACATATCCTTCCTCAGTCCCAAAAGCTTTTTTGGTTTTTCAGTGCAGCTCTATTGGGTCAGCTGCATTTCTACACATTAGAGCAAATAACATCTCAGCCACACCTTTGCCATTTTCCAAATTTTCTGGTCTTCAACTTGCTGGTCTTTTAGCATTCTCTCTTCCATCCCAAAGCCACCCAAATCCTGATAAGAACACTGACAAGGAACACGATGGACTGGGAACAGTCAAACACATATCCTAAGAGAGTTTCCTGGCTTGCTATTGAGTGATGATTCACTGGGCACTGAGACTTGGTTTTAATCATGCAACCCACGCACTTTCCTCAGCTTCCAAAAATACAGGGCCTAGCTCTTGAGTTTATATTTTAAATTTGCCAGCACAAAAAAATAAATCTTGCATTAGATCTCTCTGGAGCGGTATGAAACCCCATAAAAGGGTTCAGTATAATGTGTATGTCTGCAGAAGACACCACCACTGTTCCTCCAAACAGAGAGGACAACCTTCAAGGCACAGCAGTAGAGGAACTACCATTCCTCCCAATTTGGCTTTGCATCCTGAAATACGGATTTCTGTACAAATGTGTGGGTACGCCATCTTCATGCTTGGTAGTTTAAACTGAAGGCATCACATACAGAACACAGTCACAAAACTGGAGGTTGCTATATTTTCTGTAACTTAATGCTTAAAATGCACCAAATTAAAACAAAAACAAAAACCAAATGTGAACAATCCTGAAAAGAAGTGACTGAATGGCAGATTCCATGAAGATATGTTTGCCTGCATGAGCAAACAGTATTGCTGCTAGCTGAATCATGTTCACAAGTAAGGCATGTACAATGTATGCAGAACTGTAGAAGGGCAAAGCTTATGAGCAAGAAGCCTATTTATATACAGAAATATATAAACTGCATTTGCACTGCATAACACAGAAGCAGAATTATGTGCAAATAATATTGCATATATTCAGAAAGATTTGTGAAAACTGTACAGACAGTAAGATCCTTCTGAAAATGTGGCTCACATAATTTACTGTTATGGGCATGCAATGTAGAGGAACAGCCACCTTTTTCTAACCCTGAAAGTCAGCAGAAGAACTTCCTCTCTGTAAAGACAACCTTTGCTTGCTATATACAGCATATCATATATTAAGAGTCTACCATAAACAGCTTTGCTCACAGCACATTGCTCACTGAAAGCACTTAAGGCACATCCATAGGAGGATTTTAAACTTTTCATATTATACACCTATTTCATATACACTATATATTTTTTGTGATTTTACAGCAGGATATCTAATGTCTCTGTTCTGCATTGCATCTTTCAATTTTGCATAGTATGGCTTACATTTGGTTTCTTAAATCTTTCACTGTAACTACTAACTTTCACAAGTAAATATTGCAGAAATCTCATGACTTGCCTTTTACTATTGTACATTTTGAAGTAAGAGTTTCCCTAGCAGGTCTTTCCTTTCTGAACTCCCTACTGTCAGTAGGGAGGGAAATGTATTGTTGTGAGAACACAAGCGTGGAATGGGAAACATCTTACAACAAAACATCACTGCCGAAAGTCACCCCAAGAAGCATTATCATAAATCTGATATGGATAAAGACTGTTCCAAGTCCATCTGTCAAGAAAGAGCTCAAAGTTCAGAAATATGTTCTTACAGACCATTAGAACAAACAAAAAAATAGCATTTGCATTAAAAGCACATTCAAACCTTATAAAATACTGTAAATAATATTCAAAAAATCCAAAACACAGTGTTTACAGATTATCAAAGGGAGAGACAGTTGAAAAGCAAGATTTTTTTCCCCTTGGCAATAGCAGCAATTTTGGCACAAAGGCAAGTGTGGAAGAGAGAGAAACAGACAGACAGACAAGTACAGAGAAGGGTTACAGAATCTACCACAAGCATGCCACAGTTCAGCAGGACCAAAAGCATACTAACAGCATTCCCCAACTTCCCTTCCCAGGAGAGAATGGCATTGCTCAAAAGCTTGTTACCACTTCCCGAGCTGAAGGGTTGATCTGTACTGCAAAAGCCAGTTTGAATAAAAACTGCCTTTAAACATCCCTTGTAACCATCACAGAAGATGCCGCACAGGCTCCTTGGCAAACCAGACAAAACCTTCACATAATGGTGATTCCAGCCGACTGCTAAAAAAATCTCAACTTGCATATCACAGATTGTGCCCTATAACTATAGTGATTACAATACAAGGGATAGACAAAACACATTTTATGCCAACCAAGACTGGCTACACACTGAGGAACTGTCCTGTTTAGCAAAGTTAACACATGCCAATCAGGTTAGTAACATCCCACAGGAAAGTGCTTGTTGTGTGACCAATCTTACCTCCGCTGACCACACCTGCCGAATCTTATTTTTGGTTTGCATATGGTTTAAGCTCTAAACTGGCTAAAGAAGAAGATGTTATACTCAGTGGCAGAGTGAAAGAGGTACCGACTGTAAGGGGAGAACCCATGAATTTACATTCATTGGTATTCCACGGGCCTTTCACAAATCCTCAAATGCCCACTGGATAAGCACTTCGCTAACTCCCGAGTGAATTTAACTCAGAGGCTATAAAACTTTAGAACAGCAGGATTTTTTTTGTCTTGTATATTCCCTTTGATTGATGTTCCTGTTGTACAACTTTCTTCTGCCCTCTAAGCTATCTTTTACATCTCCATCAAATAGAAACCCTGTGCATTTTACGCTTTTCTTCTACTTTCCTTTTAGAGGCAGCTTACACTCCACATGTAGGCTAAATCAACATTTACCTCACTACTGAAATTGGTTCAGACTTCAGGGTCTGAAATTGCTAGTGCTGAATTTCATGGCACTTGCCTCAAAGGAAGTTAAACAGTTTCAGATAGACAACTTGTATTTGGTGAGTCCATCAGATGGGTGAAGTGGGGGCTTGGAAATAAGACTCTGCCTCTATCTCCATTTCAAGCAGGTTTGTGCTTAGGATACTGGTCTACTCTACAGTGCAAGCAGAATGTCCAGAGTCTCTTACACATACAATTTAATAAATTGAAAGAAGGTATACACAAAAATAATTCAAAGTCAGTAGTTACATAGCCACGTAATCTTACAGCCTCCCTTTCATTATTCAGGAATAACATCCTATTATTCCACTGTAATATCAAGCACACTAATTCAAAAGTTAACTTTTTTCTTTTTTTCTGTACCCCCCCTCCCCCCCCAAAAAAACATACAGAACTGTAAACACACCACAGATGACCTGACCTACCCAGCAAGAACAGGAACTAAAGATAGGTGGCTACAGGGCATGACTGTTAACCCTGACTAACAGAGAACTGACATGCACTTAATGAAACTGCAGGTTGCTTTTCAAGTGCACTGCATTTAGCCAGTACCTCCTCCCATTTCTTAATTGATTCCCAGGAGATACATTTAGAACCTACTTCACAAAGAATATGAAATCTCAGCTACAAATGGCACTTTTTCTGGCAGAAAGGGGGAGCATGGCAGAGACAGTGCTTACCATTTCACCATGAAAGGTACTTCTGTCATGCACACGTGAGCATGCAACATATTACACTGCCTTAAAGATGACCTAACGTGACACAGCTAACCTGAGTATGTTTTAATGTACTTGTGCACTACAAGAAGCAGAGCTTTAAAAGGGCCAAAAGCTTTAAAAATGATGCTACAATTTTGCACTGCTTTAAAAAAATCAGACAGCCAACAGGAACCCTGTATTTGAAGTTTTGACCTTTGATAAAAAGAGCATCTGCTCTGTTTTACTCCTCTGGGAACCGTACAGATCTGCTACAGGATTGTGCCACCATCACATAAGCAGAGCTAGAAATATTTGATCGGAAGTTTACAGCAAACTATGGCCTACCATTCATGTTACTTAGCGACGACTGAGATAATATTTACTGAATGCTCACTTACAATTGTGAGTAATTAAATTTGACCAGTTGGAATGACTAAACCAGAGGAAGGAGATCTTCTGCCAGCACTTGCTTCAATAAACTAATCGATATACATAGCTAAACTCTCTTTCTGCCATTTCTCATACAAATAGCTTCACTCCATAAGCTGCCTTCTATTCATATGAGAAACTCTATTAATAACAGCTCCAAGAAATATTTTTCCATTCATCTCGAAGACTATGCTCCCCATAAAAAAAATCCACCTTTAGAGAAAGCAATTTTAACTCTAGCTAACTATATTAAAAATGCTGTAGTTATGCCACCTGCATACTTAGAACCTACTTCACAAAGAATATGAAATCTCAGCTACAAATGTCGTTTTTCACTGTTTTTCTTTCCTCCATTCTGCCATACAGAAATCTCACGCAAACAAAAGAGAAAACTATCTAAGTAACTATGCTTCAAGTATCAGCTGCACACAGTAAAACAAATTTCTGTCTGCTTACATTCAGTTACAATCTTAGAAACACTTGTAAGAATAATATACAAAATCAAATAAAAGCATGATTTTTATCTGCCTGTATCCTGGTAAGGTTTTTTCTCAACTAGTACTGTGAGGACATTCTTTTCTCAAAGCGTTGCTATCCAGTATGTCCTCTCTCCTAAAAGCAACTGATTTCGTTTTTCCATAGCATTCTGGACAGATTTTAAAAATCAAATCTATTCCTTTTTTCAACATCACTAAATGAAAATTTAGGGGCCAGGCCAATGAGCATTTGTAGCACAGACATTTCTCCCATGTTAGAAGCAATTCGAATTTTAAGTTAAAAGCCAAATACACTTCACAGTAAGACACACATTCACCACCCAATTCCCAAAGCCACGGCCAGGAGCAGCACAAATTCTGGCAGCGAGGGGAGAGCACCATGACCTGCCAGCACCATGAAATTCAAGGAGTTTAAGGAATCTGATCCCATTAGCTGTCAAAGACACCCAGAATTCTAAAGGAGACACAATCCAGAGGTAACAGGATCCTTCCCATTCAAGTACCAGATTAATGAAGAAAGCTCGGGAGAATGAGAAACACCACCCAGAATTCAGGCGAACACAGAAATCCAGTTTGTGAGTTATTCCAGTTCATTAGAAGAACTTTTAATTTCACTAACACTGCAGTGCAGACATTACAGACTAAGTGTTTTTATCTGGGCCCACTCAGAGGAGACCCTTAACGGAGTATCTGTGTTTTCCTGGAATTATTTCAGATAATGTCCCTGAAAGGACTGAGAACATCTAGGCCCCAAAGCCACAATGCAAAATAATATATTGAGACTTTCACAAAACACCCAAAATGCACACAGAACCCAAAAATCACAGGAATTATACAGCTTACAAAGTTGGGTCACATTAATTCTTACTGGTCAGCAGGCTGCCCACAGAATTCCCCTAGGATCTGCACAAGAACTTCTGACTGGACATAGAGAAAGGGAACCCCAAAAGCCATCAGCTGACACATGAAAAAAGAGTCCAAAGGGTTCTGGGCTACATGGTGCCCAATCGAGGAAACTGTGCTTTGCAGGCGCTGGCTTGCCACCCTAACTCTGTCAAAGAGGCCGAGAGAGTACTGCACCACCCTGCCAAAGAAGGAAGCAGAGCTACCTGGGGTCCTCTCTGCTGAGGCGGAGATGGAATTTGCCCGTCCATTCCCATCACTTGTCATGGCGTCCTGCAGAGGTCCTTTGGTGTCCTATAAAAGTGGGGCAAAAAATTAAATTCAGATTAAAATTGAAAATGCCTCAAAAATACTCTTTTTTCTTCATGTGAGGCAGTAAGTGCTGAACATATTGAACCATAGCCCTCTGACAATTAAGATAGCCCTTAATCATTGCATAGGCACAGTCTGAATCAAATACATTCCATCTCAATTTATGGATTGACTAAAGCTCTGACAAACTATCTGGATATCCAAAAAAGTCAAAGCAGTGAGACCCCGAAGTCTCTTCATTTGAGAGACAAAACAAGTTCCATTTTTGGTCTTTATTTTTTGCAGGAAGTGTGGCATCAATATTGGGACGGAATCTGCACCCTTCCAAACAGAGTACAGCTTTAGCTTGTAGTGATAAAATCTGAGAAAAAGGCAGAAAGACAAACACAACCACAAAAGAAAATACAATCTAAGCAGGAAGGACAGCTGCATGCAAGCTTAACAGAACTTGAATGCGAAGAGACTGCCACGTAGTTTGCTCAGACAGAGTATGCAAAAATGCTGAAAATGGGAATGAGGAGAGAAATTATGTCTAAGATGTCTTGGACTGTAAAGGCAAAAGCAGGGAGACCTTTCTGTATTACACAGTATGTCTTGGTCCTATGTTTAAAGCACAAACGCTCCTATAATGATAGTAAAGGAAAATCATATCCTCTTTTTCCATACAGGTTCCCACTAATGCAGAGCTAACCTTCAGAAAAGAAGGCAGGTTTTCTTTATGGCCTGTGCAAGTGAGTTGGAACTGTATGTCCCAAAAGAAATGAAAACCATTTGTTTCATCTTAAGGAAAACCATTAAAGAAACAAAGCAAACCTGAAACTGTTAACACACCTTTAGTCTTTGCATGGACTCAGTAAGTTTTTCAGTTTAACAAGAAAATAAATCAAAATCCCATTCTGAAGGGTGCAATATATTATTTTATAGCAACAACCAGGAAAAGAAAAGTAATAATTTTAGGGGCAGCTCTTAAATAAAATTTAGAGAACAGCAAGCAAGCCCTCATGACAAACAATTTGATGTATTTAGATTTTTTCTACTTTCTGAAAAAAAAGAAAAAAAACCCCCAGCATATTCCATTTTCAATGTTAAGAATCAAAATGTACTAACTTGACATGTTAGATGAAAACAGTTACCTTTCCTGACAGAGGAGCCACTGCTGGCCTCTTCCTCTGAGCATAACCAGAGAGTCGGTAACAGTAGTGAGGCTTACAGTAGAATTTACCTGCAGATGAAACAATAAAGAAGGTTAACAACAAGAACACAGCAGTTTAACAAAATATAAATGTTCATCTCAGTGCAGCTTATTTTCTGCCATTCCCTTTGCTCTGTCTGGTTTATTCACTATGCATGGAGACAAACACTCTAAAGTTTAACTCCAGCCCTCCTCTCTCCCCCTCCTAGCCAAGCTCCTTTCCATTGGGTGCCTGACAGCCATTTAGCCTAATGTCCTATCAGACACCAAAGCAAAGCTGTGAGGCTTGTGTGGTATCACATGCTAACAATGCGGCAGTGTGTGAGGAACAAAGAAATCATCACATGAAAAGCTGGCAGAAGCACTTTTGGAAAAAGCAAGAATGAATGCGACCAGCAGAGGAAAGTGGGAAAGGACAGTGTTAACTCCCAAAGAACCATCTCAAAATGCACAGTGGCTACTTGTGAAAAGGACAATGAGCCAAAGATTCATTTTCACAATTAAGAGCCTCTGTGATGCTACTAACTTAGTATCACCCCATAGGCTTAAATGGGCTTCCACCAGTATCTGAACACTGTCAGGAAGCCAGAACAACACTAGAGATTCCCTAACACAAACAATAATAACAGCAAATTGACAGCACAGAGTTATCTTCCAGTGTACCTCTATATATCACCATGCTCAGTATACAGCCTCCCGTACCACTATCCTAGTCCTACCACCTTGCTAATGCATTTCAAACTTACACTCTGATCTTCGCTGCTTTCCCCACTTTCTCTAGGCTTGTACAAACAGAGTAGTCTCTAATGCCTCCGTTTGCAAAGGGTAAGTGACAAACACTCTTTTTTGAGATATCTCTGCTTAAATAAACATTTCTTAATATTGACTCTTTCCAATTACTATTCTCTCAAATTGTCTGTTTCAGGGAAAATTTCTGAAAAGAGCCACAACTGAAAAGTTCTTATATAAAAATTCTCGGACTTTCAACACCTAAAACCAGGCATTGACTGTACAATGCTGACTCATCAGTCAACACAGCTAGATGAATAGTAACAATGTCTGTAGAGCTTTGTTTTTCTGTCAAAGAAAATCCAGAATAAAATATGAGCTAAATGTTCAGCAACAACGATTAGACTAGAGAGGATACCACGTATTACTGTTAGGACCTGTCTGCTTCATATATATATAGGAAACTATTAAGGCATGTAAGAATCAATGCTATAGGTGTGCTGAGACTCCAAGTTTTGTATTGCTTCAGTCAGAACATAACTGTGTACATGCGCTTGATGGCAGGGGGAATCACTAAAGCTGGTAGCAAAAAGTATTTCTGCCCATACAGCTGACAGAAGAGCTCAGCTTGTTACTGCTAAACATATAATCAGATACTCAACTACTTCTGAATGTCCAAAATAACAACAGTGCCCCAAAAATGCTTTTTCCCAAATCTGATTACTAATGAAGCTGTTACTACTCCTTTTATATATTGATTTCCAAATTACCACTGACCCCCTTAAACTCACAAGCTGTGTTTGCTGACCTTTCCGGCCAAGTAATAATGGGTTTTCTGTTCCTTACTGAGAGACTGGTTTGATGATTTTAAGATTCCTCAACTCTTTTTGCGACCAAACAAATCCATGACTCATGATTGCTATACAGTTCATCATCAATACGTGCATTATTTTAGTTCTTTTTTGCCCATTATGCCTCAGTGATGTTTCTATAGTCATTATCCTATGCAATGCTTTCAGAGAGATTCTTCATAGCTACACACAGTAGATATCTATCAATTTTATAACATTTTAACCTGCAGTAGTATATTCTGGAGTTTCATCCTGTGTCATGTCAGTTTATAATTTTTACTTCATTTTTACCTCAGTAAGTGGGGAAAAGTATTGACTTTTACCACTTTTCTGTTATTTTGTCTTCTTAAATAGACCAAATATTCCATCATATCTGGTGTAGAATCCTTTCCATCTAACCTCTCACTAGTTTTACATCATTTTTTACCTGTTTTCCTATGGAGACAGGAGTAAAGATAAATGGCAGCTGAGAGAGAAGGTAAAGGCATACCTGTTGATATACATAAAGGTTTATCTGAGATACTTTCTCCTTTATTCTTTCTTCAAAAAATGTGACATTTCCAGCCATTGTTCAAAAAATGGAACACACTGCTACTCTTTAAAGGAGGTGTAATTTTACATTATATTCCTTTCAATATGCACACTTTGCACTGTTAATGATGGATTGAGTTTCACCTGCTGCCATATTGTCCAGTTTCTCAAGATTTGTTAGGTATAGCTGAAGCTCCTTTTAATCATGCTAGACTCTGTAAACTGAGCCATGAGCACATTCTGCAATCATATTCCCTCCTCTTCAGTCTAACAGATACAGAAAACGAGAGTCATTACTGAATCTTCAGAAACTACTTCAGCAAAACTTTCTCCATATAGGTAACATTCACTTACCTCTGCTCAACGTCCAGGCTCCATTTTTCAGTATACAGACAGAACTTAGTCTGTAATGAGCCATTATCATAGTCCCTGATTATAAAGTTCCTATTCTATTAAGTCAAAAATAAATGTACAGCGTTGGACTGTTGTGATCTCTTCAAGAAAAAAAAAAAGCTGTTTGCATGTCTCCTACATGTTATAATCTTTTAAATGATTTTAAACACTCTACTAAAGAGTTTTCTCATTTAACAGTACTGAAGTAAGAGTAAAGTATCTAGCCTTCAAAAGACAGCTTCCAAACCCTTTTAAAGCCCCCAAATAATATTTGTTTCTTTGCCCTCCAGGACCTATAGCTCCATTATGTTGCTACTAGCATGATCTGGCTACAGGAGAACAGATCCATATAGTTTGAACATTTTGAGATACTGTGTCTTCAGAACAGAAATTATTCCCTTTCCCAGCTCACCAAATAATTTATAAATGAAGGAAGAGCTGAAATCTCTAAACAGACTTCAAGGACTGTTAAGACAATTCTGACATAAAGGTAATTTCTCTTACCATCTTCAATATCATAGGCATAAGATGACAAGCGCAGAGTGGTGGCACAGTATTCACACTTGAAGCAACTGCGGTGGAAGAACTTGCCTTCAGCACTCAGCCTTTCCATCACATAGACTCGCTTGTGGCAGAAGTAACAGACATCGCTGCCTCCCACGTTTTGGGGGAACTCCTTTTTAAGCGAGCCCTAGACAGAAACAGGCACGAAGAGATTTGTGTGTGTCCAGTCTGACCAAGATTGCATGGTCACATTTTCTCTTCATCTGTGTGGACACTGGAGCATCTGGCTGCTGCAGTTCCTTTGACAAAATTCACAGCTTTAGCCAGGACACCAAAAACTAACCTTAATGCCCATGGAACAAGGTCCTAGAATGCCATGCCTATATATGTCAGGAGCAAATTACAGCTCTGGATAGAAGAGTGGACACAAGTACTATTAATGCTGTCCTTGAAATAAATGGCCCGAAGGAGGCATACATTGGAAAAGCAAAACCATTAGAAATCCCTCAAACAACAGTTCTTAGACCTACATTATCAAAAAAGGGTATCTCCTCCAGAAAACAGTAATGCAATACTAGCCCCAGTGGATCAAACACATCTTCATGAATATGACAAGCAGTTTCTCAAAGGTGTATGCATGATCCTTGGACGTTGACATGAGATTCAAACATTTTGCAAGGAAAATGAGGACAAGAGTGAGGACAGAAGGAGAAAGGGAAGTGAAGTCTTTTACAAAGCTACTATAGATACCATCAGCTGCAGTTAACAACTGGACACTCACAATACGTCAGATCTACAGTACATCTAATCACAAACACGCATCATCTTCTGTACATCGTCTTACCAGTTCCTTCTTGTCTAGAAGGGTTTTGGGTTGCTCTTTCCTTTGAAGCTGATTGGCTATCTGCTCAGCCAATGAGCTCACTCCGCCTGTGTACATCTTTATATACTTCTACCAGATGGATGAAATAAAACAATAGGGAAGTGAGAAAAGGAAAAAAAATCAAATTAAAAAAAATGACAAAAATGCTAATAGGTTAGGTGGTGAAAAAGTGCAGAGAGGTCAAACCATGCCAAGACAGTGGACAATATGAAGTGAGAAGTAGTAACAGCAAAGCTAGCATCATCAGTAATCACCAGTCCAGTACCGACTGTAATAAAAAAAAGGTCTGCATTTAGCATTCTGTAAGTACTGCGGAAATACATGATGATGAAGAAAACTAAGCGGTTGTCTTTTGCTTGTGGGTATTTTTACACCTGGAAACCTGAACACTTCTCAAAGACAAGAACAAATATAGGTTAAGACTTTAAGTTCCAGGTGAAACACACATCATACAGTCTAATTCCAAGTGCTGATCACAACAGTATATGTAAGATGCTTAGCAAATGGAAAGAATTCATTTCCAGAGCATTTGCAGAACAGGAAGGAATCCTCAACTCAGGAACTCAGTGATTCAAAAATATGATTTCTTACAATGCTAAAAGAACATAGGGCATTCCATTTATGGGGAAAAGATGCAAGATCCTCATCCAACGCATTAGAGCCAGACCTGCACACATCTGGAATATATACTTGTTCAGCTTTGCACATGGCTTTATACCCAGGCTTTTCTTCACCATGGATAGTGCCAAGCTCCATAACTTTGGATAGCTAAAAACCTTCCAATATTTCGAAAAATCTAGGCAGGTTGGCTGTTACCTTAGATTGCACAAAATGAGTGTTTCAAAGCCATGTTCAGTCAGTACAAGAGCAGAGGAAGTGCTTTCCACAGGAAATACTTATCACACTCTGCAGAAATTACATAGTTAAGAAAACTATGTGGTTACAGCTATGTTAGCTCAATCATACTGCAAACACCATGTACTTGTCTCAGTAGAGCAGCAGGCAGCACACCAAGCAATGTTCCTTCTCCAGACTGAGAAGCATTATGAAAGTTTCTAGCTGGAGTCTTCTCAGCAAATGAGGATCAGAGAGACACTCCAGCTTCCAGGAAGTGTAAAATTCCTAGGATAACACTACTCTGAAGGAAAGGACTAAAGTCATCTCAGAAACCCCTTTACCCATATAGCAGAACTTGTTTGAAGCAAAACAGTTATTTCCTACAACTAATCACACAGTGTAATTCCACAGATGTGACTATTAGCCTTTTAGGAATGTTTAAGACCTTCACATGTTTGCAGACATGAGAGCAGCAGGAAGCACTAAAAAATTTGAAATCCACCACTAAACGGGTAATTCTTCTGGGAAAAAGATTTTGAAAACAGAGTGTTCAGCCATCGCTTATCGCTGCTGTTAGTGGAGTCCTAATTCCTTAAGTTCTGTGCCATCACAGTGACTAGGGTTTATTTCTGCCCAGAAATAACTTATACCCACTGCTCTTGAAGGCATGCCCACTGATCCCACCCCAAAATGCAGAGCACTCATGGTATTTGCATATGCAAGAAATAACTCATAATTTGTCTTTTATAATTTTCAAGGTTCCTTATTCTTCCTTAGCTAATGTGTGTGTATGAGCACATACACGTCCAGAGTTGGACTTCACTGTCATACATCATACATCTTGTCAAATATTGTATTTTAAATGGAATCCACTGCAAGTTTTTATTTTTCTTCCTTTCATCCATGGTTGATTTTAAAATAACAACCAAAATAATCTGGCCGAGAGTTTTCCATTTTCCTCTAAAAGACCAAAAATGTTTGAGGCTTTCTTAAATGATAAATCAAGCTTTTCCTTTGGAAGCATGTGCTTTTAATACAATCTTTCTTTTAGGTAAAACCACGTTTCCACTGATATGAAACCTCCAGCCAACCGTGACTGCAGATGTTTCAGGATCTTTGAATTTCTACCAGCACATACGAAGTTCTGTACTTGAAAAGGGATTATGCCAATCTTATCTCACAATACCCTGGGCTATTTGGTACGTGGAAGGAAGTGGCTGGATCTTTAATGCTTGGTTTTTGGTTTTGTGTCCCCTCTCCCTTGCCCCCATACATCACATCTGCTTAAAACTGGATTTTAAGTGAAGCATTTTATCTTTCCTCACTTGGGCAAAGGCCTTCAAACTACATAATGTTCTGCAACATTTTGAAGAGTGGGCAAAGAACCTACTTCAGACTTAGGTCAGATCGAGTTCCTGTTGTTTGTTGTATGTATGGCGACTGCAACTAGCTCATATTCCTAGTGATTTTTCAGAAAGCAAAAGTATTTTTTGTTTGTTTCATACTCTCCTTTAAGTATATATGTACAAACACATTCTGTAGTTTGGTTTAACACCTCAACAAAAGCGGCAAGCAAAACAAAAAAGCTTTACTCCCAAGCCAGAAAACTATCAGCACTGAAAATAACTGATTTGAGTGTGAGATTTAGCAGAAGCGTTTTCATTTACATCAGACCTTAAATGTGTTTAGTTTCAAACTGCTTTATAGCTGAGAATAACCTAGCTATGCCACAGGTTGCCTCTGGTTTCTCACTTGTGCATGAATATGCACAGACATTGCATTCTGCAGGTGAAGCGTTGCAAGACTAGCCATCTCTTGTGGTATATCCTTGGCTGGTGGGACTGGGGTGGAGCAAGCGGACACAGCAGAGTGCATCTTGCAATGCTCAGGCTAATGCTACCTGTCGAAGGGAGTCAGATGAGGGTGAAGAAGGGCGATTAGAAGAACGGAGGCTAAGGGAGAGCTCCCACTGGTCAACAAAGAATCGGCGAGACGGTTCAGTCTCAGGCTAAAAAATAAAATAAAGATCAAGACAATCATACAAGGCTATGGAGGATAAAACAGGAGAAAATAAAAACAAAAACCCAGGCCCTTTCATCCACCATCCAAAGCTTTCATAAAGACTCCTGTAGGAAAACTTGGAAAAAAATGTCCCTCACACCTTCTTTCTTTCTCTAGTGAGGCAGAAAGTAATAACTGTTTATTTTGTACACAGATATTCTGTACTTAAAACCATCAACATTTACTCAAGTTGCTTTTTGGAAAATTATTCTTACTTTGCTAAGCTTTCTTTCTCTCATTGCTCTACTTTTTCTAACAAGAAATTTGCTTCCCTTAAATCCCACATCATAATCTACTGTCTGCACTGTTCCAACATCTGTTTCCTCTTTTTCCTTTCTGCCCTACCCTCATTATCCTTTTTTCTACTTTGTGTTCTGTCTCCCCTGTATTATCTCTCTCCTCCTTAATTTTGTATCTATATAGAAATAAAACAGTCTCAAAAATCATTTCTTTTGTTTTTGCAATGTAATGCTGTTAATCTTTTCTACCCCCACAAGGAGCTTTAAAATGCTAGAAAGCAACACAAAAAGTAGGAAGAAGGTGTATATGCCTAGATGTTAACTTTTCATCCTTTCAATTGAGTAGTGAAATGCACAGCTTTCAACTGAGTGGTGAAATGCACAATGCCAGTTGTGTCATCCCTTCACAAATAGAGACTAATACATTTAAACTAGTCTTCTTACCCAATCTCTCATGGCTTCTTCTAGATTTCTAACATCCTATCTCAAACCCACGCAGATGTTCACTCTTCCTTCCTGGAGAACAGCTTCACTGATTTTAATGATCAGCAAAGACTGTGTCCCCAAAGAAATGACCTACAGCTTATAAATTTCCTTCTGACATGGCTTAGTAAAGCTTGTAGCTGACATTGCTTGGTAAACCAGCAAAAACTCTGGGACTGTTTATATTCAAGTTTGAGAAGACAGGTCAATTTTGCATGGTTAACTCAAAACAATAAAATCTGGCAAAAAATAATGTAGATGGTGTTTTCCAAAAGCACTCTCCTATTTGCCAAATGCTGTTGAAGATCTCAGCTGAAAACATAAATAGGGTGAGGAAATAGAATCTAAGGAATTCACTGTTCAAATTGGCATGGTCCCATATGTCAGAGAAGACACACAGGAGAGAAAATTAAGCACAAGAACATAACAAAAGTTTCCACTGGAAGCAACGAAAATCTGCTCAAGCTGCCAACTTGCCTGTTGGAAGAAAGAATACAGGAAGTATGGAAAGAAAACCAGTACTTCAGAGCCAGGAGCGCTTGGAAAGTGCAGATGTTCTTGCTTCCAGAAGCAAATAGAACTCGTGAGCAACTGACTGGTAAAAGACAGCTATGAGATGGTTTGATCGGGAGTCCAGCTAGTTTTCAGCATGCACTCTGAAGCTTGGAGGGTGTTTTTCACCTTATTGTTGATGTAGTGTTTTTTGAAATAGAAATACTGTTATTCATTAAGTAAGAAAAAAGTTAGGAACTGGCAAGCAGGATAGAAAACTACACTAAATAGACTTGACTCTGTCTTTCTAACCATATGACTGTGTACAGCAATGGTCAGTGTATTTGGGGGAATTTTTCTATCCCTCTGACCCCAGATGTCACTGGTACCCAGAATTACAAACTGATACAGAACACCCGATAGACAGGGCTGTAGTCACCTGATGCCTCACTGTAGGCCTGGGCTCCAGAAGGGCAGCCAGTTGACATGCCCTTTGTTCAACATTCTCGGGCACTTGGTCATCAGAAAAAAATCGAGGAGATCTCTGTGAGATAAGGAATAAGGAAGGAAGTGAACAAATAGGCATAAAAGCCCCCAAAGGAACAGATGCTAAACTGAAAGCAAGGCCAAAGCCAGAAAAAAAAAGTATGAAATTCACATGCAGAAAAGAAAAGCTCCCAACTGAAGACTGTTTTTATTCCAATGTGTATTGGATTACTGTTCTAATGAAGTCCTAAATTTAGGCCTTCAAGGCCAAGAAAAAACAGCTGAATTAAACATTATTCACAACTATTCCCACCTAGCACTGCTGCAGCCAAAACTAAACAAGCGCATAGCCTCTCCTTGGCATTACCATCCGGAAAAAAAGCATTTCTAATCAAAAGATGTGGTTTTATCACACACAAAAGGAGCTCCATCCGTGGTACTCATTTCACCACAGTTCTTGTTGTGAAGGATTTCCTTTACATATCTAGACCTGGACATACCTGTGTTTCTCAGACTGTGCACAGAAACACTCATTTTTAGGGTAATGTAGTTCAGTTCTCAAAAAGAATGAATTAGTCTCCTTTATGATGCTGGGGTATAAAAAGTTGAATGCTGGGATACAAAAAGTGAATGTGGTACTTACCAAAGACAAGATGTTTAACAAGACTGGCTAGCTGAAGCAAAGCATAGAACAGTCAAGCCATCACAGAAGTCACCAGTCTTACTTCTGCAACTTTCACTGTCCTACTTGTTTGTACTGCACTGTCCTGTCAACAGACCCAGGCACAATATTTGACACCTCTGCTATTCTAGTTGTCCATATCAATCTTGCTAACCTGCTGTATGTTGCACTTTAATGACATGGAAAAAAGAGCTGGCTTGTGTCCTGCTGTTGGAAGGACAGGACTATCATTCGTGCCACACAGCTTTCAGCTAATGTGTTTGTAGAGATCAAAAATAATAAACCAGGAACTACAAACATGCATTCATGAAGAAACGTCAAGCTTAATCTGTTAAGAATGCTAAGGTGCTGCTAAGTACAGCGTGCTAACTGTTCTACAAAAACAGAAAACAAAACTAGGTTCACACCCAATTAATGAGAAGCGCTTTTCTCATTCGGATACTTTAATAATACTGCCTATTTTCATCTGCTCTCAGTTCCACCTACTCCTTCCTACTAGATCATTTTCACTAAAACTAGAGCCTATTATAAAGCTGTGGGATTCCGTGTCACTGCAGACACATGCTTATTCATCTTCTACTGCCTGTCAGAAAACATTCGGCCCACAACAGTCTTTTGTGTAGGACACATTTTGAAAGTTACAACAGTTTTATAGCTGGCTACCATTTATGACTTAGTGGAACATCAATTAATTCGTCAATATGAATCCAAACCAACCAATTCTTTTAAGAGCCTATCTTTCCTTTTACCATGCTTCTGTGTAATACTGAACAGACAGGCTGTTGAATATTTCATTGTTAAGGCAGCGTCAAAATCTCTATACTAAATAATGCCTCATCATTTTTCCTTGTACTCTGGCCTGTAGGAGGCAGGATGGAATGCCAGTTGTTTAACGGTCCAGAAAGCAAGCAGTGGAAACAATGCAACCATGTTCACATGAATTAGCACAAAACTGAACTCTTCTTGCTCTGCTACAGCCACAGCATACTCCGGTAAAGAGGTGTAAGAGAAAAAGAAGAACGGGAAGAGCTTAAGTGCTACTTCTGTGGCAAAATAAACATATTTAGCAAACTGTTGATGAAGGCTTGTTAGGCATATGTTGGAATCACACAGAAATAATCACTCCTAACTGACTCTCAGCATTTGCAGCGTGTTAACAGCAGCATTAGGATAAGTGTGTTCCCGCTACCCAGTATATTTGCTGTCTGTATTGCACAGATCCATCACTGCATTGTGTCATCAGCATCCATGCCATTTGCTCATGCTCTTTACCCTTTCCTGTCTGGGACTCTGCTCCCCAGGAGAATCAGCACAACGTTCCCTGTTTCTCTGCAGGCAACAAATTATGAACTTAGTAACAATCACAGACCACATTCCTAGTCAAAATACACTTCATCTGAATTTTCTTACAATGCAGGCAGAAAAGAGGCCATAATGACAACATAATGGCTTATTAAGAGTATTCTAAAACTGGCTCCTGTAGGGAAAATTTAAAAATCGGTCCATATATATTTATATCAGGTCAGTTAACCACTATACATTACCACAACGTAAGGAGATTAGTATGATAAAGATGATAAAACACTCAATACAGCTCACACTGTGATATTAGATCAAAGGAAAGAAATGGAAATTTTAAAAGAAGTGGCAGAATGAATGCATTAGAAGCACAGAGGTATAGTCTTTAAAAGACATCAGTGTAACAAGGACATAGATCCATCTGACTTGCTACAAGGCCTAGGCCAAGGCAATTTCAGAAGAAGAAATCATTCAAAAGGAAAAAAAAGTCTCCAAAGGCAAACCCCTCAAAAGGTTCTAGCAGACTGGTTCTGTAGCACAGGAAGCAAAAAACCCTCAGAGTTAAAGGAAGAAGCTGACAAGTTTTTAATTTACTTGAGAAAAAAAGACATGGAAAAAAAAATCCTACAGAACACAAGGTGGAAAACAATCAAAGGACACTTGGACCCAGCAATTGTCAGCTCTCATGACTGAATTATGCAAGCAAGAGACACAAGACAAACAAAATATTTGGAGAAGCTAGGAAGGGAAAATACAAAAAACTAAAGGGTCTTTAGTGACAGCAAGACAATTTTTCCATACAGAAAATGACTCTGTGGATTAAACCTCAGCATAACTGCCATAGTTTCTCTATCAATAAACTGAGAGAAAACCTTAAATCTCCCATAAAAATTATCTGTTAACATCTTCAAAGTACCTTGACAAGAGGAAGGATGTTAGCTGTCACAGTGTCACAACGATAATCCCACATTACACTCAATTCAGTCTAAATGAACGTTGCTAGGTGAAATGGACTGTCCCCATCCCATCTACCTAGAGATGCATTCCTGTATACTTCCTTGCACCATGCTGTCCACATGGGTACCAGAAAACTAACCACTTTTTTGTTAGGACAGTTTTCAATCAGATTAGTAAACTGACTTGACTTATCTTGCAGCTGCACGACCTGACACAAGAGAGGCAGCAGAGAACGTGTGGTCTGGGGGTGGACTAAGACCACATTAAATGTAACATGTAACTACATTCTGAGAAATCAGAGCAATAAGGCGAGTCAGACTTTATGCCCAAAAATGACCCTTTCCTAGTTTGCTAAAAGGTGACATGCCTTTACACAGTTTACAGGCAGGCAAGAGTTCAGTGAAGAAATGTTTTCCACCTGTGGGGAAATTTATTTGTACAATTCCTATTTAAAGATATGGGAGGTCCACTGACCTGCAGCTGCCTTTTTATCACCTCAGGATTAGTTCAAGACTGACTAGGAAGGAGTGGAATTTATTACTATGGGAAAAGGGAATAATAATAAAAAAGAAATAGATACAACTCAAAGAAGTACAATGACCACGTACAATGAGACATAAATATTAAAAGATTTCAGGTAATATTTAAATAGAAGGACAACAAACACACATCTGGATGCACATTTATATACTGTGTTCAGAACAGCTCTTCCTACTCCAAATTAAAACTCAGACGCACTGAACACAAACTCTTGGCAAGACAAAGGGCTGGGTATGGGGGAAACAGAAGGACCAAACTGGACATGTCCATGCCATTAAAGAGTCCCCAAAAGCACTTCATAGAAGTAATCCTGAAAGTTTCATGGATACAAGGGCAAATTCTCAATCACGCTTGTTTAAAAGAAGAGTGGAGAAAAGCTACACTTTGTATCCCTGTGCTACTCTGAACAGACTAACCTCACTTGTCCAAAAAAGTTTTCTGACACTGAAAGATACATATGCAATACAGGATCAAGTTCTAATGCTTAGACAGAAGCACACATGTTGAATTTCTACAGTGCATATACACACTTTAAGGGAAGACCTGGCCCTTATTTCACTTCTGTCCTGCTGCTACTCAAAACTGAAAAAGGCTACTGCAATTACAAATGACCCATAGTAGAATCTCAGAATCTACACTGCATCAGATAATCATCATAACCATATTTCTGCTTCAATTGCAAATGGGATATCTGGTAACTGATCTAGTCACTTGTACAAACAGTAATGAAGAGAGAGGGACAGAGCATGCAGAGGGAATCACCTGCTGTCTGAGATACGGTGGAGAGGAAGGTGGAGTGGAAGAAGAGAGCATGATCACTTTTTTGGGGCAGGTCCGAGAACGTTCCTTACTCCTCAGCTTTTTTTAAAACAGAGAAAGAGAAAAATCATAATAAGGATAGAAAAGCTAAGGTAACATTGCAATTGGCTTTGGTGAGGCAAGCCACAATCCCAGCAGTGCATCAACTGACTCGAAATCTCATGATTAGTGAAATGTACAACCTGGAACTCTACATAGCACAGTTGGTCTGCTCTCTTTGCTTCATGAAAAATTACTTATTTTTGTGCCCTGTAATGTTTAAAAATATTCATTAGCAAAAAACTCAAGTCACAGCATTCTGTTCTCAGCTTCGGCTCCTTTCTCTCTACATTACAGAAATTAAACTATCTAAGAGAAACTAAACTGTACAGTGTCATTCTACTAGAAAAGAAACATAGCAATTTTATAGCTGAAATGTAGCCATAGCTAATAATCTGAATACCGCACAATATACATATGTCCTGGTTTGTATGCCAGAGCACATGACTTTCTAGTTCTATAAATCCTAACTATGTACAGTCTTTTTTCCACCACTTCTCCATTTTTCATGCATCTTTTGCCTGTTTTTTCATTTTCTTTTGAATCCTCTCCCCAGCATATCTGGAAATAGTTACACTGCAAAAAGAAACACTTGAGTATCTAAAGCCACTATTAGACAACCTCTGAAGAAACAGCATGAAGTTTAAAGATATTACGGATGTTCATCACTGACCTTACCACTGAGCTGGCACAAACATCTGTTTGACTGTTCTCTTCCCCTTCAGCACAAAAATCAGTTCTCCTAATTTAAACAGATGCTACAAGCAGTTTAAACTAAGCCATATGACTTTGCACTGAAGTAGATGAGGAGCACTTAAATGCTGTTTCAAAAGGCTCAGCTGTCAAGGTATTAATCTCTAGTGGAAGCGCAATAACATCTTCAACCACTGCAGCTGTTTATGCACTTTCATCTGACCATGGCCTAGTTTGTATTTCAGATTTCAGCATTTTCACAAACTTGCATATTTTTTCATGGCAGATAGCAGAACACTGTATAATGAAGTGGAGTAAGCATATGTTCAGCCCTCCAGTAGGATGCATTTCTGAGTACGCAAAGACAAAGATGGCTACAGGAAAGAGGAGAGAAAGATCTATCAACAGATTTAAATATGCAATTAAGTAAGAAAAACAACATTCATGGAAATCAAAGTTGTTTTAAGTTCTCTTCCACTGAGATTTCAACTCCTGCTAATTATGGTCATCTCAGTTAGTCATGACATATCTTCAAAAATCAGAATTCCAACAGAATTACTGAAAAGAGGTTTTATAGCTACATATTTACCACCCTTCATGAGACCATCTCAGAAGAACAAGCATCAGAACTCCAGGGGGGCAGACAAAATTTGCACAGAAAGACATGCAATCTCCATCTTACAAGCATCTTTGTAAATACAAGTGATGAAAGCTTCTTCATTATGCACATACCTTGCTGCTGTTAGAAGACTATGAAACCACAGCAAAAAAAACTGCTGAAGGCTTTTATGCTGAGTCTGGAAATCCAGGACAAAATTCAGTTTAATAAGCTAGTCCCCTACACCATACCCAAGCAGTCAGATCCTCTTCTAGACAGGCCACATGGCTTTCCAATGTTTCATGATGCCCAACGAGATGGTCTTTCCCAAAAGCAGCCCAAATGGCTTGGAAAACAATGGAACACACAATGGTAGTTGTTTTTATACAACTAGGAATTCATTTGAAGGAGATTAACCACACTACAAAAGACAACCCAGCTTTTTTAGGCAATAGTGCCATCACATAAAAAATTATAAATATTTTAATTGTGAATATACACATAACATCATCTTCATATGTTACTAGCTGCCGCTGAGGTGCTCCTAGTAGCGTGAATCCATTTTTGACAGCACAGATCAGCACTCTCAAGGTGTAGTTCAATAAAGCAAATTTTCCAACACAATTCCTGAAGAAAATGCAGACCACTATGAATGTGGAGAGCAGCAGATGGGCAAGGCTTTAATCCTGCTGGATCCTTTCAAGGCATTTCCTTTACAAGAGAGACAGCATGAAGGTCTTGTGATAAGAGTAAAAATTGCTTCAGAACAGATTCTCCCAGGATTTCTCCCTTTCTCAGAATCCTGTTATACCAGCCTGTCCCTAACCCACCTCTAAAACAGCCTGAGAGACATTTTGCATCACAAACTGAAACTGCAGGCCTGCTATCTCTGTTAACTACAGCTCAAAACAAGAATCTATCCTTAAACTCATAAGCAAGTATAACTAAGGAAGTCCATCTGACAGACACTGGCAGGTCATAGCCCAAGGCAGATGTAGTTTTTCTATTAACAATCCAGACCACTTCCTGTCTGGTTTCTCCCTCACATACAGTCTTGCTGCTTTTGCAGTATATTTTCCTCTGCCATACAGCTTCCAAGATGCAGGACAAAACCTGTCAATCACAAGGCCTCAAATTGCCTTCCTCCCCAGAGCCCTCCAGTCCACTCAGCCTACTGGAAAGAACATTAGGCATCATCTGGTTTCCCTCAAGAACAGGTTACCACTTTATCCAGTTAGGAATTGCTTTGCTCCTCTTCAAAGGACTCCTCACAGTAGAAGGCATTTGCTATGTGAAGAGATGCAGGAGAACTCTGTCCCATAGCTTCATGAACAGCTCTTTGTAGTTAACATTAAGTCCTCCTAAAGAGCTTATCAGGAGCAATATTACTCCTTTACATCATCTCCAGTAACAGGTACTGGTAACCCAGCACCAACTTCACTGTAGAAACTGTTGCCCAGGAAATAGCTTTGTAACTAGTGTGCCTGGTGTCACTGTAGAGAGCCACTGCAGTACTGCAGTAATGTGCAGCCTCGCAGCTATCAGATTCTGCTGTGCCTCAGCAACCAGAATTAGGACTCTTAGGAGCCTATTGAAGCACCGCTTCAGCAACAACTTCCCACAGGACAGATTTCTGTTCAAACTCGGCAAAGCTGGCTCCCTGGTTTAACGGCTGGCTCTCTGCCTCAGCTGACCTCTGAAATAAATGCTTCTATATACTCTTACGGCTTCTGAACTAAGACAACTGATATCCCTTATTTCCCCAGGCAAGTCCTCAGGAACCTTTGGAATAGAGACCATATACCAATCTTCTCTTTGATCCTGCTGTATCCTGCAGATTTTGCATCCTTGAAACCCATTTTTACTCTTCTCCATTTCAACTGTCAGATGAAAAGCACTACAAAATCCAGCACAAAAGCTGGACCCCAGAACCCACTGTCTTCTGTTGACAGAGTAAAGTTTATCAAGGAAAAGACATATCATAGATGACACGACACCCTTAACCTCACTGGTTGGGAAAATTGCTTATACATTTTCTGTTTGTTTCTTTTTTTCCTAATAGAAAAATTTAGAAATACCTCAGAAAATAAAACATTCATATTAAGTTGCCTCTATAAGCAAGATTTCTGTTCAAACATCCACTGAAACCCTGGGAAGTTGAAACGGGTATAAGAGGACAGGGAAACTTTGCTATGTCCCCTTGAAACATTAAACCGCACATCATTGCCTGATGAAGATTCTGTTTTTATTCATTATTAATTAAATGCTTTAAAACAACAGTCTCAAGCAAAGGTGCTCAAAAACAATGCTTTAAAAATAGCATAATGATAGCTGGTATTGAGTGCAGGCACTGCATGATATTCATAATCAATTTGTTTACCTGTTTCCACTGGGGCACAGAAGCAAGACGGCCCTGTTCTCGTCTGCTGGATGGTTGGTTGTGAACACGTTCTTGATAAGGCAGAACAGGCTGCTGCATGCAGGTTGTAGGGATAGCAGGGTGGGACCAGGGAGGAAAGATAAAATAGCAAAGGAAACTCAAAGAAAGCCAAAGGAATAGGAGACAATCAGACAGACAGACACACATTTAAGAGGAAAAAAAATTGGATAGGGAGAATTAACAAGTAAAACATAAAAAGGGAAAAGACATTAACAAAAATGGGAAACTACAGATTTTTTTTGGAAATTCCTTTTATTTTCATTGTTTCTTCAATTCAGCCTGGTTATTCCAGCCAGTATGTGCTGACTGAGGAAATATGTGACTGGCAAAGAGTAAGATAAACGCCATCCTTTTGAGCTTCTATTATACTACTGACACTGGTGTGCAGCTTTCAAGTAGCTAGGTCAGATCCCAGTCACAATCTAGCCATGGCAGCACTGAGCTTGGCACAAGCTGTGAAGTAGCAGGGCAAAAACCCAGGCACTTAGGCCATACTGAGCCTTAAGTTGCTGATGCTGCACTGCTAGCAGCATCTTGGAGTAACTCGGTCTAATTTCAAAGAAGACTTCCTTGCAGTTGCAGTAGTTCAGATACCATCCTGAATAACCAGTAGTCATCAGGAAGCCTCACTTGGAATGATACAAATATCCTGATTGCAAAGAAACTCCCAGGCATTTATCTGCAGTGCTCACAGATACATAAAAATACTGAGGCCCAGTTCACAAGAACAAACAGCTGGCATGAAAAACTTCAAATCAGAACTTAAATGATAGTTCTTAAACATTAGAAATGGGATGTTCCTGGAAAGCTTTTCAATGGCAGTAGTAGTTACAAAAGAAATCTAATTGTTTTTAAGATGTTTCTGAAAGAGATTACATAACACAGTACCAGTACTAACAGTGAACTAGACTTCAGTCTGAAAGTTCTTCCCCATCTCATATTCTCAAATCAAAAATTTTTCTGCTTTTGTGTAAGCGTCAGTCCTACTTAGAAGAGCCTTGAAGTAGAAGAGCACCTCCAGTCTTGAGGAGTGTTATTATTAGTGTCTCATTGCTCTACAAAATAGAGGGTTCTACTACCCATCTCCTACCTGTCTCCGTAAGCTTGAGGACTGCACTGGTGCATTCTCCTCAAACTTGGCCAGTAGCTGGGTGGCCATGGACTTCACTTTGTTCTGATTCCCAACAGCAGCATCAATTCTCCTCTCTGTCAGGGCGCTCACCAGTGTGGGCCTTTCTTCTCTGTAGCTTCGAGGGAGGTCCTCCTAACAATCAAGAGAACAAAAACTTAACAGATCCATCCAGACCACCTTTTTCCTCTCTTTTCTTTTGCTGTAAAAGGTTTCTAACACTGTAGAAAACGAATCCATTAGATTGCATTTCAAAGCTCACATTTTAATTTTCTTTGGCAGGTCACCTAGTTCCAATAAACTTTCCTCATCTTTCCAATCTTACTTGACACATTTACCTACCAAAGAGACCACAGTTGAAACACTCCCATAAATATATTGCAATAAAGCAAAAAGCCATCTTCAAACCCTCACTGACAATTCAAAGTTCTAAATTTTAGCACACTCATACCTATTTGGCTATATAAACTTGAACTGGAGGAGTGCCTTGTGAAGTATACTGGATATGTATGCCTTTTGAAATGAAGAAGCTAAAGTTTTAACATGAATGAAATTTCTAACTCACTCCACTACATCACTTTACTAAATTAGCATTTTATTCTTGGCATCCTCGTCAAGTCAAAGTAAATTGTAATCAAGACAAAATATAAGGGAACTGCAACATTTAATTTCTAACACACTATTCTTTCATAAGCACACATAAAATATTTGTACTATATGTATGACAAAGCATAACCTCTTAAGAAGAACTGATTTTTATCTAAAAAGTTTCATATAAACCCTGTCTGGATACAGAAAATGCAAGGCTTGAAGTTGGAACAAGGAACCTAACACATACATATTTTTCTCCGTAACACTTCCCCACTCTAATACTTACATCCTCAGACTGGCTCGTTTTCCTCCTCTTTCCTGCACCATCCAGTTCCTTTTCCTTTTTGTCCTGAAAATAGAAGGAGGAGGAAAAAAAGCAAAGATAAGGATTCTCATACCTTTCTGGCCTGAGACAAATGCCATCAGTATGTTTAAATAAGTTTTGCAACAAAACTGACTAATTCTCTGGGTTTATTTTCAGAAAAGTATGTGTGGCGGGGGAGCTCTGATGCTTCTTAGGGGATTTTTTGCCTTCATGTTGGAAATTCTACCCGACATTCTTCAAAGCTTTCAATGAATTGGGAACTGAGAACCAGTTATGTTCTAATACAAAATATATCCCCAAATTCTAGCACAAGGCTAGGATTTTAAGACTGAAGTAAATCATTAATTCAGAGTACATACTACCTATGTAATTCAGCATTTAGAATCATTACAAATTGTCCTATGCCAATAGCTGACGAGCACACGGTCTTTTGATAGACAGAGAGCAGATACGCACTCATACATCCATTTTTATCAACACCTACTTGGACAGCAGCCTAGTGGTGTTATCAGGACTGTGGTATGGTTACCTTTGGAGTGCGTTTCCGAGAGATGCTTTGTCCCAGTTTGCTGAGAAAAGAGATGGGAGATTTGGTACTGGCAATCAGGGCAGCTTTTTCTTCTGCATTCAGATCCAGACTGTCTGTTAGCAAAAATAGGTGGGACAAGGGAATGCCAAGATTTTATTTCTGTGGTGCCATTATTAAATACACAACCAAAAGACTCACTATTTTTTTTAACATATCACTCTTACTCTTAAACTCTCTGTACAAAATAATTACAGAGACTCCAAAATCAGTAGGTTTCTTAGCAACCCCACTCTCTTCATTTTGCCAAAATCGATTCTCCTTCAGGCTTTATAACTACCCAGAAAATATATTGTGTTTGTTTACTCTATGTACTTCCATATTTGTAGACCATCAGGACCAATATTAATAAGAAGAATCCAGAGCTTTGGAAATAATACCTGATATACACTAAATTTTAAAAAGGCAACACACAATTTTCACCAGAATGATAGATTTGAAATAGATGCATCTTAAGGCATATATTAAGATCATCAATAACAGAGAAAAAGCTGAAATAACATTATTAAGATTTGAAGGTAGGCAATATTCACTTATGCTAGGCATTTACATCTTTCAGTTCTACTTAAGGATCTTTCAGTCCTACCTTCCATTAGCCATTGGCCTGGAGTTACTCTCATCATCCAAGCATGGTAAACAATAGATACAAAACTTGGCCAGTGCCTTGAAATTAACTACTAAACTACTGCTAGCGAGGCATCTCACGACCAGAGACAGACGAACCTCTAGCAAGAGAGCGCAAAAGTTGTCTAGAAGTTCTGAAGTGAATTTAGATTTTTTGAGGACATTGTTTTGCACTCACTAACTCCTCTTTTTTCTTCTGATGCTGCTAACATGGTCTCCAGCCAGCACAAACAAGAGGGCAACTTTTTGTAGTGTACAATTCCTGAGTGACAACTATGAGCTCATGTGGGAGAAGCACAAAGATAACTGGAGTGCCCCAAAATCATTCCACAGCTGTCTTCAAATCTGACAGACCTGCCCCAAGCTCCTTACCGCTAGAGGGGATGGTGTCTTTGAACAACTCATAGAACTGTGTGAGGTACATCACCATCGACAGTTTATCTGGCTCTCCAACAGATGCCATTTCCTTTCCAGTCATAATGGGAGATATTCCAAACTCTTTTTCAGAGATGTCAAAGGCCAGCTGGTTATTTTTCTCCACGCTGTGCTCATCCAAAGAATCAAAGTCTCTGCAAAAGGCAGGAAGAGAGCATGCACTGAATTAAGTATAAAGTCTTTTGAAAGAACTCAGAGATCCATCTCCAGTTTCTATTCTGAAACTCCAGAGTATCTTTTTCTCTCACATTTATTTGCAAACATCTTTTTACATTGCAGCGTTAATGCAATTTAACTTGATTAGGGTGAACGATGTCTCAAACATATTCTTTTTTCATTTATTGCTTATTTTTGCTTTATTGTTAAGAACAAGTTTTTGTTCTTAAGAACTTTATTTTCCTTTGAAATACCTCTTCAGTGCCTCCTTTCCTTGCAATTTCTCTGAAGATTGTATCATTTCCCCCTATGTAAAATCTTCTGTGTGCCTGGAACTAAATGATATCTTCCCTCTTGTCTCCATTTTTCTTGACTGATCCATATTTTAGTTCTATTGGCTTTTCCAAAACTTGTTATTCTCACTTGAACTCTGATAAGCTACATGGCTTTTAAAAAGAGTAGCTCAGGTTAACTTTAGTGCAACAGAGAAGTAACTCAGCATGCATGGAAGGGATTAACCACATAATTATTTAGTATGCTTTACATTAGATTATGTCTTTAATTACACTGCTAGCATTTATTTTTTCTAATGTCCCTTTGGGAAGTCGAAGTCTTTTCAAATTTCAATTGAAGTACCAGAGTCTTTGCTACTAGCACTTATGCCTGCCAAAGTTTTCCCATTCTAGATTCTGGGCACTCTTTTATCCAACATATAATGGAACAGGACAGCCTCTCTCTTTCATCCAATCAACATGCTAGTGCACAAACAGTAGCAATTACTCTATTCAGACTGTAGGTCACTAATTCTAGAAAAGGCAGCCCAAAAGTCTTCAGAAAGAGTTACCATCAAACTAAAAAAGGCTAAGTGGTGATTTGTTCACAAAAAATTTAACTGAGGCTATCAACTAATTTCATAAAGAAAAGAGTTGTCAAATAATAATGAACTCCAGTATCAGTTTGCAGTTTAATTCTGTCAAATCATGTAGAAGAGAAAATGACAACACATTTATCTTGATATTCATCAAGCCTTTATGACCTTCCACTCTGCTGGTGAATCACTGTACATTAGCTTCTATCAAGTTTAATTGAATTCATTTTAATCTATTTTCTTCAAAAGTCACAAATCCATTGCCTAAGTCTCCATATTACTAGTTCCAAATATGACTAACGTTCTTGTCCTTCCCAGTTCTTCAAAACAGTCCGTTACTTACATTAGGTCTGGACGGTATCTGTGGATAATGGCACACAAAGCTAGGCCACTTTTCCATGACATTGTGAGATCTGTCACATTTACACCAGCATATCCATCAGTCTGCCTCTGGCACCAACTGAGCAATTTACTGGAGCGAGCTACAGACTCTGTAAGAAATCATGTTTTTTAAGTGGAAAGGCACAAAATCTCTTTCATGAATTCTAACTATGTCATAAAAAATATGTATCAATAAACAAACTTGCTGGAAGGGTCTTTGTGAAAAGAAGTAGCTCCCTCAACAAGGGACAATATAGAACAGATTTTTTTTTTTTAAAAAAAAGACTATCACATCTATTTTACATCCAAGAACAGAATTTTCATTTGCTAAAAAGTAATTAACCAAGTTGTAACTTGCCAGGCATTTCACCTCAAACTTCATAAAAGAGCCACAGGAATTATAAAAAGGCTAAAAAGGCTTGTTTTAAATAAGATCAAAAGGACATACAGTAGCACAATGCTCTCTAAAGCCCAAATATACTATTTCTAATGGAAGAACTACAAATGTACTTCTGCAAATTCTTAAATTCTCTTGAAAGCTTTCCAATTAAGTACTGGCCTGTTTCGACCTTGCCTTATTGCAAGAGCTGATGAGATCATAGCCCAAAGGCACATGGTTGTAGGCCAAAGAACAAATCAAAAGACTACATAACTATACAACAGTGAAAGGGAGGTTCAGCAGCAAAACTCCATTCTGAGAGTCACCAGAGACTAACTGGACATTCAAAGGCAAGGTATGCAAAAGAAAAGGTTCAACATACCCCTCGGGGTACAGGACTAGTAGACAGATATTTAAATACTTAACCACAAGATGTCTAACTACCAGAATGATGCAAGTAAAGCAATGTTTCATTTAGTTAAGCTAAGAGATGAGATTTAGTAAAGGGTAAACATAAACATGAGAGACTGCACAAGGAGAAATAGCTTCTCTTATTTTTATAAGAATTGCAAGTTTGTTGCTGGAGTGAATTTGGGCTAGGCTTCCACACTCAATGTAATGACATTGTTAATGTATAAAGCAAGTGAAGAGAAATACTTGTATAAGCAAATATGCTTAGAAATATAACAGCATTATACAGCAAGGGAAATTAGGCAAACAAAATGCACTTACATTTTAATTAAAACTTGAAAAATTGGAAAAATTAGACTGTTAGCAAAAGAACTGCTAGATACTTTTTCTAAACCAAAAGACACAGGTTAAACAAGACTCCAGAGCCCCATTGCTCTGTGTGCCCTGCACTGATCCAGCTCCAGAGTACCAAAAGGAATGAAACAATAACCAGGCTTACCATTCCGAGTAAGCTTTGGTGTCCTGGAGTTCACAAAGTTTTCTATTTCCAAGTGAATGTCTTTCAAGTCTCCTGTATTATACAAGTGGCGCACCTAAAATAATGCAAAAGATTAAAAATGACCAACATACGACGCACCCAAGACCCATACAGAATGAGTAGGAAGATGAGAAGGAGCAGTTCCAAGAATGAACGAAGGAAGACGAGTACGCTCACATAGCAGGAAACTCTAGCCCAAGAACTCCAGAACAATGAGGAACAGCTCGTCAGTGCTGAACAGTCAAGCTGGCTTCTGCTGGTCAGTGGATACCAAATTGCAGTGACAGACAGCTATATTACATTACTACAAAGAAAATACACACACATGCACACAAATATATGTATTTCAAGCACCATTACAACATGGTTAAAACTGTCAAAATAAAAAACACAACTGATAAAAAAGCATAAGACCTCTAAAAAAGCCTACATTAAGAGGAATTTGGTAGAGTACAGAGGTCTACTCTTGATGGAGCATTTCACTGTTTCCAAGTTAAACTGCCATAGCCAAGTCAGCACCAAAACATTAGCATAGTTTCATCTAAGGAAAGACCATGAAGATTACAAGCATTTAGAAGCACTATTCATCCAATTACCTGCTGCGGCCGCAAAAAGTTGACGTTGATATTGGGATACCGGGTGGCAGGATCAATGCTATAATGGCTGAAGTTTTTACTCACATTCTCAGGGGTTGTCTGAGGCAGTAGCCTATAAATGCTTTCCCTTTGGGAAAAAAGAAAAAAAAAAGTGATTTTTTCAAGAAAGGTACCACTACTCTAATACCACTAAGTCAGTCCTGGCTAGATAGAACATGCAGATCTGAAAACTAGCCACTTCGGGTATTGAACAACTAAGACTGGGTTTAAGCATATTAAAATCTGCAATTTCATACAACTCTGGAAATCAAAACAAGGGAAGAAAACAATACATTGAAGCATGACTAAAGGGTTCCTCAGTACAAGAACGATACTGACATACTGGAGCGATTTGGGAAGAGGGCCACAAAGGGGCTGGAGCACTTGCCCTGTGAGGAGAGGTCAAGGTAACTGGGTTTGTTCAGGCTGGAGAAGAGAAGGCCCAAGAGAGATCTTATTGCTGCCTGCAAGTATCTAATGGAAAGGTGTCAAGAAGATGAAGCCACACTTTTTTTGGAGGTGCATAGCAATGGGACAAGAGGCAACGGAGACAGGTTGGAACACAGCAGATCCAATTAGATACAGGAAAAACATTTTCATCAGGAGAGTAGTCAAACACTGGAAAAGGTATCCAGAAAGGCTGTGGAATCTCCATCCTGGGAGACATTCAAAACTTGACTGCACACAGCCCTAGGCAACCTGATCTAGTTGGACCTAGTCTTAAGCAGGATGTTGGACTAGGTGACCTTCAGAAGTCCCTTCAATCTATTGTTCTATAAATCTATGATACATCAACAGGATGCACACTTCTGGAATATTTTCAGGTTTATTTACCACAAACCTAACACACCAGAAATAAACAGTCCACAGACAGACAGCATAAATTAATATTAGATAAAATGGTAAAGTTATATGAACAGTTGAAACTTTTCAGAGAAGAGACATGCATGATGAAATACAAATGATGAATGGTATGGTCAAAATAAATCAATCATAATGTCCCTATTTAACTTCTCACACTGATAGCAAAAGGACCTGTGGAAACAACTAACACAAAATACAACTTATGCCAAAAGATTATAGTCTTCAAAATTAATTAGACTTTTATATGGGTAATGAGAAACCCAACATTACTTCAGTTATGATAAAAATATTAACACAAGCCTTTGTGAAAGTGGATAAGACAAACTCTGTTTAGTAGAGAAAAGGAAAAGAATGGCCTGATTTCCTGTTCCTGACCAACACAATCAGGTAAAACACTGTACTAAACAGACTTCAGGAAGCTAAGGAGCAGATAAGTCCTATATTTGGAGGTCCCTTCCAACCTACATGATTCTGTGATTTCTGCTTTTAAATTACACATTAATAGTTCTCAAACTAGAAAACGAGAAGTGAAGTTTTATTTAGTAGTTATATAATAATTAAAACCTAATTACTAATATCAAGGTGGCACAGCAGAACTACTGACATACAAGGTAACTGATCTGACCAGACTGTATTCCCTTTATCAAATTTTGCAGCTTGACCTATATGAAATTTTAAGTTTTGAATCATTCAGATGCCTATTAGGTAAGTCAAACTTTTATTCATCTAACTTTACGGTCTTTTTCATTAAATCTGTGATCTTTAAATTAGAAAAATCTTTATACTGAAAAATATAGATAACTTTCCAATGTTTATTTTGAAGTCACAAAAATTCTGCTAATAAGATTTCCTGAAAATTCAATCAGTCATGAAAAAATTAACAAATTGATTAATTATTTCAAGCAAGAGTGTGAAGCTAACTGCAATAACATTTTTTTCCAATATTTTTTAAGCATCCACTGTGCCATTTATAAAATTTTAAAAATTAAACTATGGTTCAAGATAGTCATAAGCTGCAGTTGTTCAAGTTTTTAAAAGAGGTTCTATTAAAGGTTGATTTACACCATCTTTTCCTGACCTGAGTTCTGATCTACAAGGGATCACCCTGAGCCAACAAAACAACTCTCAACCAAAGATGACAAAAACATCAAGAACTTGATACTCCAAAAAGCCCAAGATACTGTTTGATTTATATGAAACAAAATGATGAGTTTAGAAAGAGCACATGAAATAGAAACAGATCACAGTTTCATTAAAAGAAAATAGTCAAAGAGATTATAAGATAATAAAGGATGGCAAGAGTTTTTGCCTCTGATACTTTGAAGGCACCTACATCTTCATCTGGTTCACTATTGTAAGGCTGGTGGCAGTAAGTCAGGCTCACTTTCTCCTCATAATACCGATAAGCACCGAGAAAACACTCTTCTAATCTGCTTTTTAACTAGGAGAGAGAACAGCTGCAACATTTCTTATTCTTCTCTAAATATACTTCAACTTATCAGCTCCTTAGGATATTTTTTCTTTAATAAAACTATACGCATAAGGATCCTCTAAAAACATGACTAAGAATCTGTATCTCCCATTTTGTCTGTATATTTGTACTAGAAGGTACTGGAATTCATGACGACATGTTGGAGGGTTTAGATTAGAACTGAAAACTGTATTCATTTTCTCTATTACCTCTCTGCAAGAACTTCCAAAGGACTAGCTCCGAGTGACCAACTTCGTACCATCCAAGCAGAGTCCATTGCAGCCAGAAACCCCCTGGCTATTCCAGTTCCCATTGGCCAAAAAGGCTAACATTACATGTTACAGAAAAAGCAGAGAAAGGAGAAGTGTCAGTTGGGGAAGGAAAATACTAAATCAATATCAAGAATATATTCAGAGAGTAATCTGCTGGGAAATTATAGCTCAGTAATTAGCTTAAAGCTCTATTCCCACTGGACTAGATGAAGCCGGATGTATGGTGATAAAGTTCCTTTATTCCCAACAACAATTCATAGCCTAGAGTGTCTTAACAGCTTCTTTTCAAGATTGTACTTTTTAACAAACTACAAAATGCTAATTATTAACAGAACTACAGTAGGTTCCATAGAGAGTCTAACTGTCCCAGTAAGGAACAGATGGAACAGACATAACTTCAGAAACTCTCTGACACATTTTCTTTAGCGCTAAATATTGTTTTCCCAACACTCCTACCCTTCCTCCAAAACCTCCCACATTATTATATAATAAAGAGCAGCTTTCTTCATAATAACTATTTTATAGGCCAAAGGGAAAGCAGCACATATTTCAGTGATGGGCACAATGGCTTGTGCTTCAATTCATTGTTTGCACATGGTAAGTTTAAAACACAAACCTCTAAGAGACTGTCCCCAACCAACGCCACAAGTAACTGGTGGCCATTCTGCTCTCGCACCAGTGCTGCATTCTCTGATGCATACATACACGTGAAGTCAAACATAGCCACATCTGGCTGACCATAGTGATTGATGGCAAAGTCCAGTGATGGCAGCTGCTGATTAGTGGAGAAGTCAGCTGCTTCTCTGGCGTAGTTTAGCAAGGCCTCCTGATCTACATTCTCCCGTGAGAGTAATAACTCTGTGTCAGCAAAATCCTGCCAAGTAGAGACCAGTAAAAGTGAAATAGTCATATTTGCAAAGGTATTTTAAGATTGGTATATACAATTGTTGGTACTGACATTCCTGCAAGTCCACAGATACAGGTTTTCCCTCTAAATTCTTTAATTTATATCTACGTCTAAGCTTCCAAGAGAAAATTTGTAAATCTTCTGTTGCAAACAATCATCAGCTCTACTAGCATTTCTGAAAGTGAAAGGGCAAAGAAACTTTCAAACATTTTTTTTTCACTTTCTATTTTCTGATAAAATGTGGAAGACCTTACTTATTCCTTTGTGACCAAACTTGTTTTAAATCAGTTTCTTTCACAATAAGATATGGGTAAATATCCAAGATTTTCTTCACTCCCTGCTTTTTCATTTCCATAAAATGAGGACAACTCAACAAAGTAGTCAAAGATTCTGTAAGTGTAATTTATCTTAACGTGAATGAAACGCCCAAATCTACACAAGGATACAAATTTGGATGTGGTAGATCTTAGAACACTTTTCTGATGGCTCAAAATACTTCAGAAGGGCATTAATCACACATATCTGTATTCTAAAACATGCCTGTATAAAAATGTGTGGTATGAAACAATAGAGTATTCCCTTCTTTCAGAATGCCAAAAACAAATTGTGTCAAAATTTTAGTTTATAGAGAATATAGAAAAAGTTAATACCCACATGCCGTATCACTCCTTTATCCAGCAAGCTCTGCTTTTTGGCAGTCATGACAAAGTAGTGTGTATCATCTTTGTAGTAGACAATGTTCTCTAAGTCAATACCTTGTGAGAGAACAAAAGACACAGTAATGAAGGAACAAGTTACATGTTTTGTGCAACACACTCTATCAGAAGAAAGTAAATTGAAACTACATGGTTAGAAAGCCTTAAGGAGAAAGCCAAGCAGCTTCCTCCCATGCTTTTGGTGATTTTAAAAAATGAATCTTCAACAAAACCACAAACAGCACACTTCACCTCTTTAGCCACCTCTTCTTAAAAACATATATATCATCACTCTACGGTTTGCAATCAGATGTGGAGTGCAGAAAGCTGAACTCAGGATTCAGACTTTTCTTAGGAAGGGCTCAGCTTTCCCGAAAACCTTCAAGGAAATAAGTTCTCCATTTTTGTACAACAATGACACACATCTGCTTTATACAGCTGTATAAAAAAGTTACAAAAGTGAGGGAAATCAAACTTGGAAGAGAGACAGCAATGACTGACTTCCTGATTCCAGATGATCATTTATTGATCAAACGTGTGATATCTGAATTACAGAAAGTTATAATAATAAAGACAAACAGTTTTCACTGGAAATCTGTCTATTGCTGACAAACCTGTGGCTTCTCGCAGATCCTGGAAGAACTTCTGATTGAATATGAAGGCCACACCGCTGATTTCTTCTACTTTGGCTTCAGCTGTGGTGTTGCGATTGATGAAGTTTGCTGTGATAGCAATTGCTAGTTTGCCACGAAACTCTTTTCGGCGAAACCCTAAGGGAAAGATAAACTAATAATGTTGACAAAAGAGCATAGCTTCATAGAAGGCCCAGCGTGCCATAGATAGGTATCCTTATAAAATAAAGCAGAGAATGGATGTGAAGTACTACAAACTCCTCCACAGAGAAAGCAACAAATACTCCTCTTCCAAATTGCTTCATCAGGAAAATAAAATGATTAGGGAAGAAGCTCCCCTCTCTTTCTTACCAAAGACTGCAACTTGCATCAAAAATGTTAAGACAGAATCCTCTACTACACCAGAGGAGTATTCAAAACTTCAGCTCTAACACCCAGCATCAAGAGCTGCAACACTACTCAACCAAAAACAAAAAGTGGAAAAATTATCCAGGTCAAAACACCTAATTCCTTAACTAAAGTGCAGTGAGACAAAAAAAAGACAACTCATGTACTGTCCATGACACAACTGGATTTCTGCAGGGAATTTTAATCTCCCTATCACTAGTAAAATGTCCTTCCAGATTTTGGGTTGGACATTGAGGGACATTTTTGTTTATATCTACTCTAACTTAAGAGTAAATTCTATTCAAAGTGAATAAATACAGAATCTTTTACATTATGGATGCACCAAAACTCATTACCTTCTAAGGTGTTTCTCCTGCCATCCCCTCCAATGATTACTTCAAATTCATACTCAGATACTGGATGTGTTTTTGGGTGGACCAATGCACGCCAACCTATCCCTGTGGATAAACTCCAGGTTAATGACAACATAAGCAGTACACCTAGTACAACGAATATATAAAAACTATACAAGAACACTTCTTACTACTCATAAGCCATTTTTCACATGGTCAACAAAGATACAGTGCAGGAAAGCCATATTGTTGACCTGGGTATTGTTGACCTGCATAGACACACTCCTTCCAAGTGAATCACAGAATGCACTATGTCAGGCAGTGACAGCCCCAATAAATCCACCCTGATTAGTACCTTTAAGGATGACTACAACATTCTACAGCTTCTTCTACTTTTCAATTAATGCTATGCCAGAAACAAGTAAGACACTATCTTCTACAGTAATCAGACAAGATATTTCACAAAGATACAAAAAGTGTAACAAAGATCACTACAGGCTTAATCTTTTGTAACAGCCAAACTGATTTGACTAACATATGTGCAAAGTCAAAGACCGCGCTGGCACATGATTTGTTTGCTCAGTAAAAGACTGTCAACAATATTTATAAAAAACATGTAGGTAACTGATGTAAATATTCTCAGTGAATGCAAAAAAAGGAATCGGCTGTAAAAAGATATCTTTTAAGTGTAATAAGCATAAATATTTTAGGAGTGATTATGATCAGCTGTGTCTTGGATTATTTCTGCTTAGTACCTCAGGTGTTTTTTGTTTTATATAGCAACTAATTTGGATTCTTCATTAGAAAGAATAAAACCGACTATAATTTGCAGCAAAAGTAAATTAAGGATTACTCTCATTAACAGAGTATGAGTAAAGGACTTAGTGTTATAAGCAGGGTTGAAGAGCTGTAGTCTGTGTATCCTACTACAACCTTCCCTTTTTCGACTACCCATTTCAATTCTACTTGCTTTCATTCTCCTGATCCTCGGGAGGGTAAACAAGCCCCTGAAATTCCACATTGACATGGATCTCAATTCCCAAGATCAAGGCAACCTTCAAAAGGATAAGCTGGAGCTGACGGATACCTGCAAGAAAGCAGATAATAAAGAAATGTAAGAAAAAGAAAAGAACACAAGCATACACACATCCCTGTATGGTTTGACATTACTGATAAACTGATTTAAAGGCCAACTGCTGCTTTCTTCTTCCCACTGTGTTTGTTTCCTAGCACTTCCACTGAGGCAGCACTGCTGTGTAATATCGTGGCATGCCAAAAAACTTCTATATAGCAGAAACTCCAACCCTTCCCAAAGAAAGTAAATAATTTTTTAATGTTTCAGTTCCCAAATCAGGAACAAGGGAAACAACCAGAACACACACTGCAGGGGATACATGGAAGATAGCACAAGCAAGACTGCACTTTTATCACAGGTAACAGCTTGCCTTTTGATCAACCTAGTTGTACTACTGAAATGCACCTTTATTGAGAGCATAGTAAGGTTCTTACCATCTCTTTCCTCTAACGTTAGTGTAAATAGTGGCAACAGAAACGACAATGTGAAAACACTACTAATCTGAAGGAAGACACCCTACTACCATATTCCAGATATTGAAATGAAAAAACACTCCACCTAAATACTAAAATTCAGTTGAATTAGAAATGTGCTGAAATACAAAAGAAGATGGCATTTATAAAGTATTGGAAGAATAAAAAATAATGAGAAATTGGAAGAAAAGAAGCAATCTGCGAGACTGAAGTTCAAAGATCCTTCAGTTGTGCCCTTCACTTCCAAAAAACAGAGCAGTTTTTGCTTTGGACAAGAGACTAAATTTTATCTACTGTCTTTCTGTCACTTTATTTTCCCCACTTATCCCAAGTGGTCAACAGAGATTGGTGGGCAAAACAATCTGGCTGTGGCATCCCCAATAAATTACTGAAGAAAGAAAAACTGGAAAAAGATAACTCCTGTCCAACTGAAACAGTCATTCAGTTTTAAACTGGTTTATCAGAATTTGAGAATTACCAAAATTACTCTCAATTTTGGTATGTAAACCTCTAATCCAATCAAAGCCTATTCAGAGGCTGGCAGTTTTCCTGAAAATATCTTCAGTACTCTTTCAAAAATATGGATATTAACAGTGAACAATGCCAAATTGTTCCCCCATTTTTCAGATCATCATTCAAAAGAATGTTCAAAAGCATTTAGCAATTTTTTTTTACAACTTGCTTACACTGTTCAAGAGAAACAGAATAATGTGGCAGCTGCAGGGATGTAACAGCAAAAAGAGGAAAATTATCCATCAAAAAAAAAGCTTTGAACCTTAAATGTACTTTTCAGTGTAAGGAAAAGATAAGCCTCTGAAAGTAGTAGGTGTAGAAGACGACAGGTATATACTGCATGTCTGTTAATCTCAAGGCATGATGCATTTCTCCCACATCTAGGGCTAGCCCAGATTGTGCTATGCAAAGGTAACGCTGAATTGCACCAAAAGGAGGTCAGAGCAGTAACTGGCGTAGGCTGAATTCTCATGAGTTAGCTCATGCACCTCCTGCCTTCCCCGGGAAAACAAGCACTGCTGTGGCTAGCAGCAGCTGTACTTACTGATATGGTCTATGGATCCTGCGCAGAATTTGCCATAGAACTTTTTGGCGCCAAGACCCCGCAAGTCGTGTATGGTGAATGGCCACAAGTGCAGAACGTTGTTGCGGGAAAAGGCATCCCTCTTCTCTATGACCACCACCTTCGCTCCTAGGAATGATAGGTCGATGGCTGTACGAAGGCCACAGGGTCCAGCCCCAATTATCAGACACTGCAAAACAACCAGTGCAGAGTAACTTCACAGTCCTATGAGGAAAAAGGTATTCTTACCACAGCTTCAAAGCATCCCACGGTCTTAGGAGTAAAGTGCTGTTTGCTTGCAACATAAGCTGAAATTTCAGTTCAGTCTTTCTATTGTTACCTGCCAGGCTCTGCCACTGATGTGTTAAAGCAGTAACTGAAACCTGAAAATAAAGCATATCACACAGCAGTGAAAGTCTGGAGAAGCAGCAAATCACCTTCCTGTTTTCAACCTTCATTTTAAGAAGAGCTGCCAAGATGTACTCTATAAGCTATGTAAGTACTTGGAGAGCATCAGCATTTCTGAAGGCTCAATGCTGCCGCCTCCTCCCCCATTCCATCCATGTGTTTCTGTTCTTAAAGCAGGTGATCTAGCCTTTTTCTCTCATTTTCCAATGATGGTCAAGTCAAAGCACATAAACTCATACCTCTGCTGCCGCTTCTACTATTTCAACAACGGAAACTTCAGAAAATTAAATATAATCTAAATACACATTTTGTGCAACTGACTAGACCATTTTTATCAAGACACATTTTTTTTGAACTAACTTTTGTCACATGGCCTTTCATCTTGCCATGTCTTTTTCCATTCTACTCACAAATACTATTGGAGGCCACAAAACAACTAGAGAATGTAAAATAGTTGCATATCTAGTGCTAGTATTTTTTTTTGGAGACACGAAAGATACAACAAGATAATTTATTTTAAGATTAAAAAAAACAAGACAGTCTCTTGACACTTCTTACAGAAACTGAGGTCCACAGAGCTGGCATGCGTATGTGTATTCGGGCTAATACAGTGAACAGTCCATTTTGTCATATCATTTTCCTACATTTATTTCTACCAAGTATAAACCAGTCCTACACAACAAAGATCTCACTACAGTGGTGACTGCTGCTGCCATGTGAATATTTTTCAGATATTTATGTAGCTTTAGAGCTGGACAACAAAGGCATTTGAGAAATTCAGCTAATTCACTATGCTAAAAATTAATCAGAATCTAAACTTCCAATCAAACAGCCTATCCTGAAATAAAAGATTTTTGTTCTTTCATAGTCCTCGTATGTCCATTTTTACAGCTCACCACATTTTAGCTGGTTATTCACTGGGTCATGTATTCTGCAAACTAGATGAAACCGCAAATATAAAGCCAGAATGATAAAGTTGGAAGTAAAACAGTTCAGGCTACAGTAATGAAGAGGTAACAACTGACATGCAAATACAAAATAAGATTAAAAAATCACATAAACATGAGGGCAGAGATCCAAGTCTAGAGGAAGGGGAAGTGAAGGATAATAACACTGTTTATTTAGTAGCTGTGGGAACCTGAAGGCACACAGAAAAAAGGCAAGCCCAACAACAGAGCTATTTACAATTCAGTTCCTAAAGAGACTTGTATATTGAATAAATGTCCAACCTGCAATTTGTTGAAAGTAGTAACAGATCAGGATCTAATATATTCTTCCAGTTCATTATTGTTTTCTTTGTGGATAAGCATAACTCTGAAGTACCACTTAGTCTTTCTTTTTTTAACCTCATAACAAAATTAGCTGCATGTATCACATTTAATCGGGTAACAATTTTGTTCATCTGAGAACTGCAACCTTCAAAGATACTAGATTCAATAAGCAACAAGTCTGCACTGACATGGCTTTGAATACTTTCCCCATGTAAAGTAGCTACAGTGGAGTACACAAGAACAAATGAATTATATTAAAACCAGACTTTCAAAGGCAGGTCCACGGAATCTAATTGTAAATTAATTACCAGTAATTTTGTCACGGAAATGTAAAAACTTACCTTTTTATAACATTTTTTTCCACATATCAGGATGTGATTAACAACATCTAGGCTATGTTTAGGACTCTAGACATTCTGGATGTAAAATATGTGATATACCCAGTGAAGTAACACATGGCCAAGCTTGCCATTTTTTACCACCACAAAATTGTTAAATTATGTTATTATAAAACACAGCAAGTATTAAGCACAGTTAAAAAAAAAAAGGGATTCTGTCCCCTTTTCCCTTATAACACTTCTCCAGTTTCAGATCTCCTGTAGAAATATGAGTTCCAACACCCTCATAGGCAGTAAATATATAAGGTGTCAATTATGGCCAAGTAAAGAAAGTCAGTCACTGTTTCATGTTCCATCTCCCCATGATGACTCAAATCAACGGCTGCAACTCTGCGCTAGAGCAGCCTTATCACTCAGAAACAGTTATTGCTGAAAACTTTTCAGGTAGGTTATATGAAGTTTTCAGTATCAATATGGCAATGGTAAAGTAACATTAAATGTGACTGAAATGCTGCATCGTCTGTATAGCCAATGAAGAAAGGTAAGTTCTCTACTGGAGAATTATCTCCCTGTTCCCTTTGAGGTGCCTAGGCTGAATGTATACAGGGGACAGTGTAAAAAATTTTTTGCAACTATTTACATCTGAACAAACCATCACATGCAATTCTTGCTTTCATGACCTATAGCCCCGCTTATCTGAACTCCGGTTAACCTGGGCTCTGGCTCTGTGCGGCACTAACTGCAGAACTCTGCTCTTGGCACTTAATCCCTGCACAGTTTTTAAGCTGGCAGGCAAGAGCTCAACTCCAGAGGATGACATCTTTTCTCTACTGTCACAGGAAAAATAATTATTACTTGTTAGCCTCTGTTCTGTATCTCTTTGGGTATACTGAAATTTCTGGAAATTTGATATATGTTCAACCATATAGAAGCTGAGCTTACTACAGAAATGAGAGACATCTGCTCTGGTAACATGGGTAAAATCTTAATCTTTATTTTAAATTCTACCATCTTCAGATCCCCACTTAAGTTTCTGTTTTATTTTTAATTAGTGATTTGCAAATGCCATTAAAAATTAGGAATATAAAACCAGGTGAGATAAACATCAAATCAGGCACGATTCAGTGTTCAAAAGGTCTCTACTTTGAATAGTTATGATTATTTCTCAGCAATTATAGGTAAGTACTTAGTAGGAGATGCTATTAGGATATGAAACAATTACTAGAAATATGCAAGAAAAAATTTAAAAAACACATACAGATATCATTTCATTACATAAAAAAATTCAGCAAAGTTTACATTTAAAAGCATATAAAAATGATTTATAACCACAGGTATATTCATTAACATGTACTAACAAAAAGTAAATATTTAACTAAATTTCACTTCCTTTCATCTATATAATTTCACTACTCAAAATTACTTGAATCCCAAATCCACTGTCCTATGTGTTTTGGCATTTCTTCTGCCACCTTAAATTTGTTCATCATCCACCCTTATCACCTGTGTCTCTATATAGCATCTCTCCAACAGCATGTTAGAAACACTGGCAAATTACTATACAGCTGACCTCCGCTCTCCTCCTTTCCTTCACTCTGTCTCTTTTTTTTTTTTCATTGTCACACACACAGGAGAGCGTTACGGCGTAAGCCCCCGGCTCCATACGGACACCAATTCAGCACACTCAAACCATGCCCACCTGCTTTGGCAGTGCTGTGGAGCAAGAGGACCAACCAGCCTTAAGGTCTCTCTCATCACTGAATGAGGGCAACTCACGACCGAGTGAAGCTCTCTGTTTATCTCATCGCTACTTCATCTCCAAGATCACCAAGTGCCACTTCTGCAATCACTCTCTTCATCCCATTTCTCCCGTTCCATCCTACACTCTCTCAACTTGGCTTTGATCCAGAAAATACACCAAACTTCTGCACTACATAAAATCTCTAGCAAATTTCCTAGTCAAACATCATTCCCAGTATTCTTTCCTCTACTGCTTTTATCTACTTTCAACTAAAGTTGAAAAGACAGTTGGCTACACTGCAGCTCTTCCAAGTGTGTCCGTTCTGATTTTTTTTATTAAGACTTAGTATGTCTCCAGTTATTCTTCAGTGCACCATCTGAAGGACTTCCTTAGTTTCCCCCACTTCTCTCACCTCTGACTGTCCACAGGGGTTCCTCAGGGCTTTGCCTTTCGTCTCCTTCTCCTCTCCTCCTCTACAGTTCACCCTTGCATACTCTCACTCACAGGGAACTAGTTCAATCAATTTGTCAGTGCTGAAGGTTCACAGAGCTTTCTCCAATTCAGACTCAACTTCTTTTTGCCCAAGCTGAAATCTCCACCTTTCTGACATCTCCTCATGGCTGTCTAGTTGTCAGTTCAAGTCCAACATGACAAAATGGAGCTCCAGCTTCCTTCCAAGCACACCTCACCAGTTCCCTTCTAGATCATGTCAACATGAGTTTTCTGAATGTCATTCATAACTAGACATGAACCTCCACTGAGATCTCTTTTTTGTAAGCTCTCCTAATCAAGCAATGTCTAAGTCATGCAGCTATTCTTCCATTAAATCTCTTGTTCATAGTGCATCTCTATTACTGAAGCAACTGTTTCTCTTGGCTTAATAAATGCAGCCTTGCCCACTAAGATACATTCAGGACACAAAATTACTCTTTTGGTCTATTACTACATGTAAGTCAAAATATATTTACACTCTTCCACAGAGTCTTCATTCTCTTTCTCATAAAAACATAAGCCACTTCACTCCACAGCCTTTCACATAGTTTCACATCTATCCATCATGATTCATTTAAAAGAGAGCAACTCCAAATAATACAAGGTGCATTAGTTTTCAGAAAAATAATTTCATATTTTTCCCCATGATGTCTATAGTAATCTTAGAAGTTTTACTCTTAAATATAAACAAAAATGACTATACTAATCTTCCTACGAGCCCTTCCTTTGTCATGCCGTCTGAAAAAAATAAACCTTAACACTGGTTGGAATTCTGGGATGTTGAAGCTACTGTCCACCACAACGGCCAACACTGCCTACTTATTTCAATGTTTTCCAAGTTAATCTACACTCACCTTCTACATTATGCATGAACTGTAAACTTTTTGAGGAAGCAATTATTTTTCATAAGACCTGGGACAACTGGCCCTTGGTCCATTAGAACTTTTTCACAGTGTTATTGTAATAATAATAAATGCTACCATCCATATGAAAATGGCAATTGGAAAGTGAACTAGAATAAACAATGAAGAAACTAATGCAACTTTCTAATATCCAGTTGGGAATTTAACTTCAGTCCATAGATCTGAGATGGCTGACAATATCCTAAAGAGAATATATTTCCCCCTCAGTTCTCTGACAGAGGAATTAATCAAGATATTTCCTTCCCTAGAAAGCTGAATATACAACAGAAAGAAAAGCATCCACTGTCCTCAAGAAAGGAGGAAATAATCCTGTTCTAATTCCATCATATTCATATCTCCCTTTTTTAAAAAGGAAAAGTGTATGGTTACTTGCTAAAATAACTTACTGTATGCACATTTTCATGAATGATACAAAGAACCACCTTTTGGTAATAACAAAATAAATAATTAAGCTCATCGTGTACTGTCAATAAGGATGCAGCACATAAATACCAGCTCTCAACAATTAGGTTAAATTACTTTTTTCAGGGGAATGCAGCAATTCCTTATTATAAATATCACACATACCAATCTTTTAAAATGAATTGATTTGAGTTTCCACAGCATTTTTGCTTTTTCCTTTTCTTTCTTTAAACATGAAATGTAAGTGATTACTTTCTAAGTGTTAAATATAATATTTTGCCAAATTTGCAGGGAAGTTTTACTTTTCTTGAGAGAGAGTCATGAAAATTTTCAAACTTAAAGGGATGTATTTTGGAAATTTCCAATAAAATATTTTGTATCTAGACTCCAACAGCAGATTTCATTTCCCAGATATTATGTAATAAAAAAAAGTAAGATATGCTTACCAAGATTAACAGCTTACAAATGAAGATTTTCTACCTCAACCTCACCTATAGTATTGATGCCACAAAGACACAAAACAGAGAAACTTGCAAACTGATTCTCCTGAAGAAACTACAGATATCCTGGTCATTCTCAAGGATTTCAATTTAGTTTCCCCTATTCAGGTGGACAATCAAATTTGACAGAAAGCTAATGGAATTAGCTTGACTCCCAAGAATAAATCTCTGCAGAGGATCACTTTCCTTACCTTTGTGTTGGCGCACGCTTTCCCCTTCTTGTAGTCTTTATGGCTGCCTCTCTTATCCAGTTTGGCCCACAAGGCTTTGGCCTTCCAGTAATTTAGCTTGGACTTGAGTTTGTGATAGAAAGAACGATAGTCCTTGGGTTTTAGTTCGAGGTAATCACAAAGCTCTTGGAAAGCCTTGAGAGTCCCCTTGCAGGTTGAAGCCTGGACAAATCTGTCAAAGAGAACATGAGCCTGGTTCACCTTCTCATTCTTACTTTCTTCCATGTTTCACACTTAGCAGCTACCCTGGGGGGTAGATCTGTTCTCTTCCAGTCTGCCAGACTTCCTGATGTCACACTGCTGAGCCACTTTCACCTCTGGCTTACAAGCATTATTAACCTGTAAAATAAAAAGGACAAAATACAATTGAGCTTGATCTTTGTTTTTCTTTCCAAAATTATGGCTGTGCCTACTGAACTGAAAGTGCAAACTCTCAGTAACTAGTAAGGCATGGGTCCTAAATGAGCCAACTAAACAGAACACCAAAGATTCCTGTCCAACTGCACTGAATTACGGCATTCCAAAGCTAACTGAGCCTCACTTCCAACAGTGAAGCATCTCATCTCTGTAAAATAACAACACACTTTATCTGACCCATCCTCTACAAAGTTTTTTCAAAATTTTTGTTTCACACAAAGAACAGCGAAGTTTCAAGTAAACTGGCTGGTGTTACATGATGTTTGGAAGCAGGAGGAGGTTTTAAAACAAAAGGTACACATACTATTATTAAGATAACAATCACTGTGATGACAAGATTGCTGTGTTAACACCACAGCAGTGGTAACGTGCCAGTCTTAAAAACACTACTGCCACAAAGTACTTTGGGAGCTAGTATCCCACCAGTAAAACAAGTCTGGGTTCATTCAAAAATGACCTGTATCTTTGCCCATGATAGGTAGAGAAGAGGAAAGAGAATGGCATATCACAGGTTGATATTTCTGTTTGAGAGTCCTTGCAAAGACTACTTTTGCAGAGTGACTTAATAAAAGCAATGATGGCTACTGCACTCCTGGAAAGAAGTTAGATCTAACAGCAATCAAATGCTTAAGAAAAGATATCAAGAATGAAAAAATGTCTGGGAGATGTATGTTGCACCAACCAGTGTAAGCTTTTGTCTCACCTAGTTTCTATGTGCATATTCCTATCTTAATAAGTAGCATAACAGTGAAATCTGGCTGATGCACTATTCTCAGGGAATTCTCATACTATTTCCTCTAGTTCCACGGTTTTCAACTTCTTTTGATTTGCAGGACTTCCCCCCCCCCACCCCCCCCCCCCAAAAAAAGTTTTATCTTCAGATTGGAGGGCAGCATACATTCAAAGCATGCTTTTAGCTTGAAACAGATGTTAAAACTATAGAACTGAAAACACTTCTGAGGTGCTTTTTGTGTTTGTTTTTTCTGCAAAGGGTATTAAGGTAAAAAAGGAAATATGTGGACTCAGATAAAACCTTTTAGATTCTCACCAGCTCTTTTCCGGCTTCCAGCAGACAGGAAGCCAAGTCAAACATTACAGCTCATGTCTCTTCCACTCCAGTACGTCAGCTCGGCAACAGTTTGTTTGGGCACTCCTACATTCCACTCTAACATGATATTTATTAGTTGTATTTTAAAACAGCAGACCTTGATACCCCTACATACAGCCCCAAACTGTTTATTATTAAAAATAAAAATAAAAAAATTTTCCTATGGAAGCCAGAGTATAACAATGGGCTATACTGGAGAACGTAATTCTGACTTTATTAGGACAACTGCCTTAGAGGACTCAACACAAATGAAGCTGTATTTATGACTGGCTGATGGTGACATCATGTCCATATCAGCACTGTTCACTAAACAGTATAGAACTAACTACTTCCCTTATTTGTAAGATTAATTTCACTGTTGTGAAGCTGAAAATGTGCTCCAGGCTTGCACCTCTGAGTAACCACTACACATCTCCAGAGGTCTAAGATACTGTGCTTTTAGCCTGTGACCCCTCTTCTGTTCTCAAGAGCAATGTTATACAGAACTCCCACAAATCACCCATGTTGAAGGGTGCATCTGTGTAACAGAGATGCAATAAAATATGTAAAGTTTAACTCCCCATGCCTCAGTAACCAGCGCAGTACAGCAAGTTGAATACTATTTTGTGTTGTTTCCCCTGTCATCCACGCTCTACCACCCAAACACCCACTTTACATCTGCACTTAAGACGACTGACAAAACATTTCCTAGGAGTAAGTAATAAAAGCTACATGACCTAAATTCAGTGGGGTGACAAGTTAAGTCTTAGTCCACAGCCCATTATTAATTCATCCAGATGCAAGGACAACACAGGATTCATCTCTTACTCTTGCTTCTGTTCTACTCTTTCACCAGACGAAAGGACAAAGCAGCATGTTTCTGCACTGCTAAGACAGCACCTGAAGGTAAAATGCAATCTACTTTCCCTCTAGGAATTTAATGCTTTGTGTTCAAGATTTGCCAAGCCAGGTGACGGACTTGCAAAAGTGGGTCATTTTACACAGCTCAACCAGAGTGGCATAATAATTTTGAAGTTCTGCCGACATCCCATTTCGTAAAAGGCTATTAAGTCAGTTATGCCCAGAGGTCAAATAGAGCTGCTTCTTCTGTACAGAAGCTTCAATCACTGCAATCAGTCACTCCTCAAAACTCTGCATTCCTGATGTAAACACCCAAATCCCTTGGAACCGAACAGCAACATGTCAGAGATCATGGAAATTACAGGAGGCAAAGCAAGGGCAGGCAAGAAGAATTTGCCAGGTTTCCAGGGTATTTGTATGTGTTGTTGGCTACTCTGCAAGTCTGCAGTATCCTGCATGTTTTGTCTCGAGGCAGCTGATTGCTGACTCAGAAGCTCTGCGCATTCCTTGGCAAATGTGTTGGGAGAGAAAGACAATGCCTGTGGAAAAAAAGCATGCAAGAACAGTGTTCATATTGCTATTTACAATAATAGCAAGAGGTTGTCACTGACTCATGACTACAAGTACACTCAGGATCTCCAGCTCACGTCCAGGACAAAAGAAACCAATGAAAAACAGAGAAACAGACAATGAATAATTCCAGGTGGCATTTCCTTCCCCTTCCCACAGTCACCAAAGATGTGTTGCTTTCAGACCTTGTGTGAATATTTTACCAACTGTGAATATGGGAAAGTAAGTTCAATGCCTGGAAAACTCACCCCTACTCCTGCCCAATGCAAGAGATCGGAAGAGGCTTTGCAAATGATGCATATAATGAATTTAATCGTGCAAATTCAAATTCCTGCATGTGTTGCGAATATAGGCCTATATTCCAAACAAATGCACCCTCATTACTACATTGTAAGAGTCACCTCCCCTACATTTTCCACTCTGATTTTGTTAAAAGAGCCTCATTTAACTTGTGACTTGGGCCTGCAAAAATAAAATATTTTAGTTCAGGAATAGTTTTCCAGCATTTTTTTCCATTTTTTTTCTGGCTGAAGCTATTGACTTAATTCCATCCAAATTCAAAAATTGTTTCATCTAGCTCAAAACAGCATTTTGAGTGAATAAAACATTTGCCAAAATAACTGTCCAGCTCTGCTTAGAATGTTGAGTTTCTCTGATCACAGCGTAAACACCTTTTATACTTTGGCTATTTCACAGCTAGACAAACACCTCAGATCCACCCTTGACAAGACAGACAAGTTATTAGAATTTAGAGACCGACAAACTTGCAGTACTGCATGGAATCTAAAAAGCAAGTTTTTCCATCCGCTGTAAAACTAGTGCATGCTCCAAGAGCCCCAGTTCCCATTGATTTCATCCTTTCCATAATATTTCCAATTCCCTAGCAATGTCCCCTATGCCCTCGCTTCCCTCATTTGGCTCCCTAACTTCTGCCTAAGAAAAATGCAGTAACACGCTCTGGAAAACTCTGAGTTTACTGTAATATCTGGGCAGGCAGTACATACTGGCAACTTGGCTAGCAAAAGCCTAAGAACAGATTATTGTTAAGCCTACGCTGGAGACAGCGGGGACACCTATTTTTGTCTCTCTTCTCTAGCCAGTCAACAGTTTTCTTGACACTTGTAGGAAATTAATTATCTTCAAGACTTTAATTCACTGTCAAATCTGGATGAAATTGTTCAAAAGTTATTAAAGGTGAACTGAAAAGCAGATGGACAAGTAGCTCAATCCCATAAGCCTTCCTTCTTTAGGAAACCACACCAAAAAAAGTCTTTATTCCAACAAATGAAAAAGCTCTGTTTTCATTTCCAGGATTTGATTTGAACTTACTTTTAGCTAAAAGTAAAGAAATGGCCCTTGGTACAACATGTTCATCACATCCTAAGTCATCACAGATACCAAAAGTACAGGTTTAGGGCAGCTATAAGGTTGCAGAACACATGGCAAAAGGAGGACAGTTTCTACAAGAAAAGTTAAAAATAAAATCTGCAATTATTTTAGTCTGATATTATGCAGACAAGCAATAGGAAAGCAGGAGGACCAAGGGCGTGGTTGCCATTGTTTGCAGCTTCCCTTTCACACCAGATGGAAAAAAGGAATGTCAGCATTGTACACAGTATGTTTTAAGATGGTATTCAGGTCTGCTCTGGTTCATAAAACTAAGCGCTCAAGCAAATACACTGGCAAATAGATGTCTGTGTTTTAACACACTCAGCAAACCTGATCTGCTGGGCAGAAATGGGGAGGGTGAATCCTTTTGGTCTCCATCTTTTTCCTTTCTAACCCCCAAGCTGGAACAGAAGGAGAGGGAGACCAAATACGAACTAAGTTGCAAATACAGAACCTATTCTTCCTAAAGAAAAGATCAAGTGGCATATACAAACAGTTCACACACAACTCTCTTCACTTCAAGAAAACTCAATCCAGTTACAATTTTAAAAGAAATGCAAACTATATCCAAGAACATAGAAACACATGAACACAGAGGCAACTATAAGTAGTAGTTTGGTTCTCAAACTTATATTAAGGTACTGAATAGAAATGCTTTCATTGTTCATTACTAACCATTTCTGAATTGACAGAAAATGAGTACTGAAAACATCAGACCTACATATTAAAACTTTTTATCTACATGAATTCAACTAACATACCATTTTGCTGTTCTGTTACACATTATTCTTTGATCACAACAGGTGTCCTTATGTTGAAAGATCACCTACGTAAAGAAGGAGCCCAAGAAACAGATCACCTCTCCTCTTTCTTCATCTTGATCAAAATTAATGTCCCAAAATGTTCTACCCAGGCTTTTTTCCTTCTGCTTTTTGGGGAAAAGCTGCTCAGCTTAGTCACGCTAAATTTTATAAGCCTCTGGCTATTTTAGCCAGTTTCCTTGAGTCATATAGGGTGCTTAACCAGAGATTCCCAACCAAATGAAAGAGGAAAAAAAGAAGAGAAACCGCGAAGAAGGAAGAGGTAGCTGCCCACTTGTCCTCCCCTTATAAGATGACAGGGAAATAGTAGGCCATAGTTGTCATATTATACAGCAAGCCTCAAGTACAACCAGCCTAAATGACTCAATCTGTCTGTGACAGTCACATACTAGGGAAATCTCTCACAGCAGGAATCTTCACATGGAGCCACTGTAACCAGTACAGTGATCCCTACTCACCTAAGACCAACTATGTGCTTGGGAAGCCGGGAACATTATTATTATTATTATTATTTTTTTAAAGTCTTGGAACTGCCGCTGTGCTTTAAAGAACTACATGGTACTCTACACGCACAGTAAACATTTTATTTCTCAAAGAAGAAAATGTGCCTTCATGTTGAGAATACATAGTACTACTTCCCACAAAAAGCAAGACTGTCAAGACAAACTTTTCTTTTGGAGTGTGGCCATTAGCACAGCAAGATGAAGTCCTGTGAGCAACACTTCCTTTTACAAGCATCCTAAAACCCAAAGACAGATGACAGCAAAAGTTGCATTTGTTATCTGGGTGGTGAAATCCATTCATTTCCTACAAATTCTCCTAAGATTCTTCCCGGTACAGACTTAAAGTCTACCAGGAGAGAACACTAAAGATAGGCAACTACACAGCATTTTTCAACCAAAGCATTCAGAACACTTTACAAAAAATAGTAAGTACCAATAACTCTGTTTCCCAGATTTTATGGCAAGATGGTGCTCTACTAAAGCCTGCTCTTCTGGGAGAGAGGTTAATTCTCAGAGCCTCAGTTCTGGGACTCCGGATTCATCTTTCTTTACAAGATTCATTCTTGGTGCACCCACTGCGACACAATGGCAGATTTTGCTTCCACTTCCTCCCAGATTGTATCACCTTAAATACTGGAGGCTGCTTCCCCTGCCCAGGAACTCACCCCCATCTCCACCTTGCCACCCCTTATTTCTGAAAAACTTCCACAGGACCTTTATGTACCAACATTTCACTAAGTCCAATTTCAACGCAGGGAGCCCTCACCCTAAAAGCATTTCCCATAAACACCATATCCCACACCTCTAGGCAATCAGACAGTGGTACATATCCCACTTCTAAGCTAAGTCCACAATCACTTCACATCCTACTAGGCTGAGACACAATGGAGGCTTCTCACTCCACCACTTAAAAGGCTAAGAAGGTTGAATGTCTTTTCCTCACTTGAAGCACTTTGAAACTGTTCCTGATGTTATATTTCAATGTGGAGATCCATCCTAAAGTTAGATCTTAACCAAAGTTACAAGCTGGACTTCTCTAGACTTCCTCGAATGCTACTTGAGGACAGCTCCTGTATAAAAAAGACCTCTAAGAAATGACTGGAATGACGCTTTCACAGAACTTTACTTCTGTGACTCAAAAAGGGGGAAAAAAACAAATCAATCTTGTTAGCACAGCAAGTCATACCAGCTTCTGACATCATACAGGATACAGATTGATTTTATCTTTTTGAGCAAACATGCTATGCCACAGCAAAAAGAGATTTCCAGAAAAGCATTACTGAACATTAAAGAAGAACAAGAGCTTTGTTCTGATCCACCTAGAGAGCTGTAATAGAACAGAGATTGGAGGCAACAAACTAGAACAACCTTTGCAGCCCGGTGATCCAAGTCTTCTGAGGTCTTCAAGTTCCATCAGCACTCTGATCCCCCCAAGCTATTCCAGGACACAGTGAGGAAACAGACGGAGCCCAGATTTATATTTTTTAAAATATATAAGAAACCTCATAAAAGAAATGAACTATCTAATGAAGCCTACATGAAAACATTTTTTCAATTTATATAAGAAAAGTGAAGTGTCAGAACCTTGCATCAAAATACAGACTACAACAATCACAAAGGATAATGCAGGAAAGCTAATCAACACAGACAAAAAGAATGACACAATCATACAATGTGCAAGTGACAAAAAGAGAAAAAAATACTGCTCTTTAAAGAGCACGTAAAATGCTTTCATGAAATTTAGTAACTGAAAATGTCTAGCATTTTGTATAATAGCTGCTCACACTACAGAAAGCTTTTTACTTCTATTGTGCACTTTTCTCCAGCTATGTGCTTCAGCTCTTTATACCATCTAATTCTACCTTATACAGGTCAGCAAAGATTACTAATTGAATGCTGTCCAGACTAGGCTGAAGTTATCAAAGCCATGTTCATTTGGGTCATCAAGAGAGATATCTTAGAACCTCAGGAGCAAACTCAAAAACTTGGTCGTTTGTGTCAGTATTTATCCTAATCAAGGCAGGTGGCTATCTGAACTTTTAACTTCAAGGATCACTCCTCAGTGGTTTGGTAAATACCAGACTTTCACAAACCAGAAAAATCCCCCACAGTATTTCCAGTTACAGACATTAAAAACGTACACAGAAGAACAAGTTTTGTTTGTCCTGCTTTCAACTATTATGGGTGTGTAAAAGAGGCAGGCACTTTCTGGAAGGAAGCAGTGAGGGAAAAGGGAGCCAGAAAACAGGATTAAAAGATTGATAATTCCATCCCCCCTCTCTCATACGCTGCAACTAGCCAAGGCATCACGAATCTAATATATCACACAGATCAGTACAAATAGATTATTTAAGGGATGTTTGTCCTGTTTCAGGAAGACTGAATACAGAAAGTAGAACAACTTAAAATTTTTGGATTTTTTTGTCCTAACACAGATCTTGCAAAAGTACTTTGGGAGCCAAGAAACCAAAGTAAACAGACATTTGAATTTAAGAGTCATAAAGATTTCTCCAGCCCACAAAACACACTTCACTTAGAGGCTGTTGACCTTGAAAAACAAAACAACCCCAAGCTTTATTCTAGGAAAAGTCCAGGAAAGACTTGCAACAACATGCAACAACTTGTGTGTGCAAGCCTAGCCTTTATAATTGCCACTAAAATACATGTGCAGAGCATGGAAAACATACCTCAGAAACTGGACCTTAAACCCAGGCCTCCACGACTTTAGAACTGAATACAAGTCTTCATATAAAAATTAAGGCTTGCATCAGCAGTATACCAAAAAAAGTGAGTGCTTCCCTGCCTCCCCCTGCACATCTCCTAGCCTTGATGTGAAAGGTCCCACCAAGGACAGCATCTCAAGCACTCATCAGTAACTAGGTCAGGACCAGCACCTTACTCCCAACCTGCCACACGCCTTCACTACTCACTCACTGTCAATACATCCAGCACGCTGTATCTCAACCATCATATGCATTCATCTACCACTGCCCTCAACCCAATGCCCACCCAACAAACCCAAACTCTATCAGCAGGCCAACTCTCTCATGTTTCATTGCTGCCAGAAGAAATCTCACAGTGTGTTTATAACCACTGACTTGTGTATCCTACTCATGTAGCCCAAATCACTGTATATTCTTCTCTCCACTTAAAGTTGTAAATTAAATGTGTACTGTGTAGTCTCGCTACATATCTAAGACCAGAAATGGCCATGGCAAGGAACTCAATTTAGGGTATGTGTGGCAGGTCATTTCTTGATGTTCTGCAGGCCACCACAGGCTTGTATTGTCCTTGCATGTTGGTCACTAGGTTAGACCGTAATACCTTTAATTAAGCAATTTAATTCCATTTTGTAAAGGGCAGAGAATTGCACACATCAGCGAGAACACTACTGACTGAACAGAGTTTGAACCGAACACACAAAAGGATATGAAGGGAATAGGAAGAGACTGGTCTCCAGTATGCTTTGAATTTTCTTTGTCTGAATGACTAGCAGATTCAATACAGAGATATACCTCATTGTCAGGATAGAACTTACTTGTCCAGACACTTAAGGCGTACGCATCTCGATAACGGAGAAGATACTCAACACGTTCAGTGGACACAATGCTAAATCCCAGTTCATTAGATCAAAAGAGAAAAAAAAATACAGAAAAAACTCATAGCATTTTATTATTTATTTACTATTTATATATTTGTTATATTTATATATTATTTATTTTACAACTTAGATCCTTTATTGAGCTCTCTTCCACAGGTGCCACAAATCTCTTCTTTTCTAAAACCTGCCACAGGCTGATTTCCTGTAGATATATTTTCACCGTCAGAAGAAAGAATCTCTATCCTACCCTTTCCTCAAAGCATTCTCTTACTGTACTTACATCCTAGAGCTCTTAATTTGACAGTATATTAAACTTAGCTTAGTATTAACACTTGAAAAATCTGCTCATGTAAATCCTTCCTCTTTCAAAGATAAGAATACTCATCCTTTGCACTCTAATATTCTCATCTGTAATAAAAATAATAATAAAAAAAGCAAAACAAAACCCAACCCTTAGCAACTAATAAACTTCACTAAGAGACTGTCAAGTAACCACTGATCAAATCTAGCAGCTTAATGAAAATTCACCTGTCTTGCACAATCCTGAGAGTCTGATGTTACTCATCATTCATTTTTCTCATAGGTAAAAGGAAGACTACAGGAATCACAAGAGACAGAAAGACAGTCTAAGCAAACAACCCATTTAAGCATTTTAGCTAAACTATTACAAATAGTAAGGAAAAGATTAAGTAGAATTGTGAAATTACAACTTCTCATGCTATAAAGCATAACAAAACTTCTCCCAGAAAAACATCTTACAGGGATACAGAAAAGGTAATCCAGATTACAGGCTGAGCTCAGAGCATAGCAAAACCAAAACTTGTAACACAGAACTTTCTACTCTGGACATAAGTAAATATCATTTGCACATACTGTTACAAAGCTTAAAAATAGTAACCAGGCAGCATGTTCCCTACTTGGCTGGACACTTGACTCTCAGTAAACGCTGAAACAGTTTCAATTGGCCAGATAGTGATTCCCCTGAAGCCACTGAACACTCAGGAGATGTCTCACTCAGCAGAGATGATGCCAAGCTCAGTGCCTGCAGCAAATGAAAATCTGTTAGGAAATCAGTTACAGAGGAAAGAGGTGGAGGCGGGTTTGTGATTTGCTCTCCTCTCCCTGAGGCTTTGGCAAGCACAGCTTCTGAAGTAAGATGGCAGTCATCATTTCCAGAGGCAGACATTACTAGTCCGCTCAAATACAGCTGCACTGGTGGGGACATGAAAAGACTTGGTACGAATTAGTCAGAGATTTAATCCAAACTAAGTGTAAGGATGTCATTCAGCAGAACTTGTTCCTAGTAGTGAGCACACATAAAAGCTTCTCTTTGCCTTTCACCATCAAAGACTTTTCTATCCAGTCCTTTCAATTCAATCCTCCTCTGGATAAAAGCCAAAGAATAAAAGATTCTCCTACAAGGATATCTTGGGGTCTTAGACAGATATCCTTAGCTGAACTTCCCAGCTATCTTGCACAGAAAGTGCTCTATGAAAGTGCCTGTCCACACTTTCTACTTAATGCAGGTTTGGGAGTTGCCATCAAGAGACCTACAATAACTCTGTGTGTGAGATGTCCACATGCATCTCTTTAGCATCCCACTATTAATGCTCTCAGTGGTCACAGAGAACTACCATACTGTGAAACAGGTTCTGTCCAGCATGGTCTGACAGCCCATCACACACTGCTCTGCCATTGCGCTGTTCGCAGGCTTGAATTTATCATACGGCACATTCCAGGATTTCTCCTGGCAGATGATTGAGTTCTGGACCTTGGGCTCAAACTGACCAGTTTCCTTGATTCCTCATTTCATATCATCCATCTAGTATTTGAGCGCTAGCCAAATCGACCCTTTTTCAAAATAGTTTTAATGCAGCAAGGAGTGAAAAGGGGCAAGAGAGACTAAAGGTAACTGTTGTGATCTTCTCAGTGACAAACAGGCTGCTGCTAGTCTATCTGCGGGCAGGTAATAACTTCAGAATTGGATTAAGAAGCTCTCTTTAAGTAGAAAAATACTGAAATTAAGTGATGCTTCCTTCAGCTTCAGCTTTATCCAGCTGCTGTTTTCAGACTCAACCAGCTAGCATGGATTGGCAGAACAGCACAGCTCTGTAAACCTGGGATGACCAGGAGCAGCAGCAAAACTCCAGTATGCCAGGAGGCGCTTGCCTGGAACGCTACACAGTGCTCCCATGCAGCAGACTACCATGCAAAGGGGAAGCTCCTCTCCCAAGATGGCAACCTGGAACCTTCAACATCCAGACACCACTCATCCTCCACAGTTGCTCACTGGTATTAGCCAATTTAATATTCTTATATTTACCATTAATTTACACTAACAGGAGCATACACTGCTATTAAGAATGCTTATTTTTCCCCAATTTGATAACTGAGTAATACAAAGAATTAGTCCCTGATTATACTGGGAGCTACCAGTGGAAGCCATATGCCTATTCTCTTCACTTCCCTATCCTTCCCTAAGCACAGGCCTCAGAAGTTATCATAAGAAATATTGCTTTCTCCATAGAAGGGAGAGATCTAGCTAACTGTAATGAAAAATTACCTAGGAATTACATTTCAGAGGGTAGACTAGAAAGCTCTTTGACATTGGGATGTTTGAATCCTGTTTGGCCTCAGTGAAAAAACAATGTTCTTTTTCTTGTCATTTTTATAACATTGGCATTTCTCTTTCTTCTGAAAACAATACAGCTTATTCCCCTTCTCTGGCTGATACCACCAACTGGACATGTGCCTTCTACTGTAAGTACTAAACTATATTTTGTAACTACGTGGGATAACTGTGGAACACTTGTTTGGAAGACTGAAAGGTAGACAGAGGAGGATCTGCAGCTGACAGAAACGGATGATTTCCTGAGCCATATCATACTGTAATAACTGAGATTAGTAATACTTTTTGTTCCATCCCAGTTACCACCTCAGAAGTTTCTTCCCAAATCCAGTTGTTTTGAGGGTAAAGAGCTTTCTTTTAATTTCCTGGCCAAGGTTATACCTCTGTGTTCTTGTGTTGATACTGAACTACCCATTAGCTTTCCCTCCCTTCCTACAAATACTTACAGATAGCAGCCACGCTCCCTCTTCATCTTCACTGTACCTAGGCTCTTCCGGTCTAAGATAAGCAAATGGCTTTCCTAGTCCTCCCAGGCAGGACTGTATGGTTGTTGGGTTTGGTTTGTGTTGGGGGAGGGAAAGGACATAATTTTGTGCAGAACTAGAGACGTACACTGTATTTGGCCAGATAAGGTCTCAAAAGAGTGTTGTATAAGGGAATGAATACCTTCTGATAATTCTTTTGCTACAGCCTCATTCTAGTATATGTCTCTATGTATTACTTTGTCATGGGGATGGATATTTCTCCCTCCTCAGTCATTTCCAAGTGATTGGATCGCAGTTATATTGAATTTACAGTATGGAATGTGATGCTGTTTGTATTTCATACATGCTAGTTCCTCCTATAGAACATATATACAGAGAGATCAAATTACTCTCAGCATACTAGCATCACACCTCTCTCATCCTTAAAGAGCACGCACAGTAACAGTCCTCCTCAACCAGTTCCTTCTCCTTTCAAATATTATTTGCTACCTGCTGTTCCCAAAGGAGATCCTCTGATAAGGTGCAGTACTCATGAAATCCTAGCCTCATTCATTTTCACCAACTGAACAGCATCAAGTATAAGAAGTCTTCCATGTACAGGGACTTGAGTATTTCAGATGACACAGGCATGCTGCATTCAGTGGAGTACATGACGCCCATACAGAGCTACGAGTGGATTTGTTAGCAATGAGAAGTGTTCTGTGTTCACACCTGAGCAAAATTCTTGTGGGGTGCAGTAAAAGCTTCAGAATATTGTGCTTCCTTGCAGAGAACTAAAATATCATACAAGAAAAACTGACTGGCCTCAAGCAGTAAAAGTAGGATGAAACAGAGTGCCAAGACTCTTCGCAGTACAACTGATCAAACTGTGAGAGAAGCAAATATGATCTTTGGATGCAGAAGACTCTCCAGAAAAGAGTGCAATATTAATGCCAGTGAGGAGACTGATAAAACCTCACCTAGAAGCATATAGAGTTTTGTCTTCAATGGGGGCAGGTGAGGTCTGTTAAGCCAGTCAAACTAATAAAGAACTTATGTTCAGCTCTTCCCATTTCCCATACTTCTTGACCCATTTCTGGGGGCAGAAGTAAGGATACATGTTTGGTTTTAGACTACATCTCAATGTTTTAGACCAGAGAAATGAGGTTCTAGAGCAACCCTCAAGAGAAAGACCCAAGGCAAAAAAAATGCTTACCAACTTTATTAGTAGCATATAGTTTCCCAAGTCTGAAAAGGAACAGACTACATCCTAGGATTTGCCATCAAAACAGTCCACAATCCATTGTGACATGACAATGTGTGCACAATTAATATTCCAAGCCAGAATCAAGTGACCATAACCATGAATGCAAACATGTTTTACATATACTAAACTGAAAGCAGTAACAAAAGCAGCTTTATTGAAGGTTCATAATGCTGTTAGATTATTAGTTTTCAAGGCCTTTAGCTCCATAAAGATTAATTTTCTCTGTCAAAGTAGCTGATATTGTAGCCATTTCTATAACTGTCCCTCCTCCTACTGATGCTTGTGTTGTGCAGGGTAGGCAGAAGTGGGAGGGAGGAGAATATAGTAATTTGAAACTCCATTTCCTTGCCAGGACAGATGAAATATCACTACTTCTTCTGTTCTAAAGAGTACCAGGCTTGGAAGTTGAAGAAGGTAATGAACTTCCAGAATTTTACCTATGTGAGCAGGGCTGAAAGAAACAGAGGTGATTCTTTGGAAAAAAGGAAAGAGGTTCATAAAATTCCAGAAGAGGTGTGCTTTTGGTAGCTTAGAGTGCAGAAGCAACATATTAATAACTGCTGGTACATTTCTACATGCTGTTTACTTTGGAAAACAAATTATGTGTTGTTCTTCCTGAAAGGCATGGAGATGCTATGCAAAGATACACTCTAGGCAATTTACGCCACATCTGTGTTTGTCCTCGCAGCTAATAAAGGAATGTAAGATGACTACAAGCTATACAGGTATAATCAGTTCACCAGATTAAATCAGGGAATGTAAAGGTAAATGTTGTTCTAATGTACCAGGCACATAGCATACTGCCCAAGACTCCCATAATCCCCAAAGCAGAAAAATTCTTTAACATATTTTCAAATTGCTCTTAAAAATGCCCAGAATAAACTAAATAAATGTAGCTCATAACTCAGGACTGCTCTGAACTGATCTTGAGTGAACTTGGTTTTCCCCTTTTCTATACAAGTTGTGTAACACCATGCTACATAACGCTATGTGACTTCATTTCCATTAGTCTCCTGGCTAACCCACCACATTTGACAGTAATACAGCCATTAAGCAGACCAGTAGGGTCTCAAGTTCAACAGCAAAACCAGTGTCTATACATGTCTTTCCCTATTACTCTAGATCTGTTGTAACCCATTCCATTATCTAAGGTAGGTTTGTTTTTCACTCAACTAAAACATCATACACTGACCTGTGCCCACAGCCATTTCCAACCCTACCTCCGGTCAGCCCATCCCAAGTTCTGCGTGTAAACACACCTCCACAGACATAGCAAACTTCAAGGAGAGATGACAGCATGAAGTGAACAAGATCCAGCTTTTCTTACAGCCAAAAGCAAAGATGTTATCTGGCTAGAGTTTTCAGGCAAGACAGCTCACCCTCTCAAGTGTCTCTTCTACAAAAAGAATTTAGCATAGAGAAACTTCCAGCGTGCACTAGTTTTGCTCATCTTTTGGCTTTGCCTTTTGAATACAAGAGGTTAAATTCCATTCATGGAAAAACAGCACATGTGTAGGAAAAGAAAAACTAGTCTTTCCCAATTAGGTTACACTCAGCAACATGAGTCAGTACTAAGTTGGCCCTGGCAGTATTAAAGTGGCAGCCTGCCATGCCATTAGCCTTCCCCCTGACCAGTGCATTTGGCTGCAGAAAAAATAAGGATCACTTCTGGGGGAAAGCATCCATGTTTCCTTTCTCCTCTTGATTAGGGAAATTGATTAGGCTGTCGATTAGGAAAGTGCACCAGTCTGCCCTGTTTAAAACTGCTACTTGATAAGTGGGTCAAATTAAAAATTTAACAGTCACAGAATCATAGAGCAGTTGAGATTGGAAGGTGCCTCTGGAGATCATCTAGTCTAACCCCTCTGCTCAAAGCAGGGTCAGCTAGAGCAGATCATTCAGCACTGTCCAGTCGGGTTTTGAGCACCTCCAAGGATGGAGTCACAAGAGACACTTTAAACCTAATAACATAATACCCCTCGCAGTAGACAGACCTGCATATTTAACCTCCCTCCATGCAGATTAATTTTGATGTAATAACACAGCAGTATTAGAGAGGATAGATGCTCAGGTACCAGCACATATCACCCTAAATGGTAAAGCCAAGAGAACCAAAAGCAGCAGGTCACTTTTTCTCCTGTATTCATGAAATCCATGAACTCTTCAGATTTCTTCCTTACCTTGAAACAAAGTATTTATTTCCAGGCCTTTTGGAAAATTAAACAAAAGAAAGCTTAACCCATGAAGATAACACACACAGCTACTGTCTACTGGATGGGGTTTGTAGCTGAGAATCCCATTTCACATTATACCTTCTAAAAGCAAAAAAAAAAAAAAAAAAAAAAAAAAAAGCAAGGACTAGCCCAAAGGTTCAACTAAACTGCCTCCCCTTCTCCCTCTCCCCACCCCCAATCCTTACTGCTCATATTCAGTGACAACTGAATTTATAGTAAACAAACTCTGGCAGAATCAGAAAATAACACTGAAGAGAACCTCAAGAAATCACAGAATCGATTACATTGCCTGAGATGTTGACATGAGACATCTGAGTTTCTTAGGAGTTGCAGTATGGAAGAGACACCTAATGACATCAAAAAGGATATTCACACCTGTCAAAAGTAAAATAAATAAAAAGACTAATTCTATATTTTTCAAGTGTAGAGTGAAATTCCTGGCACTGGGGCCACAGAGAATAGCTGTTCAGTTAGGAACTAAGCCACAAAGTTTTAAATAGACTGTTCAAAGCCAGAGATTATTCTCTTATCCTCCACTGTCAGTGTTACAAGGCTGTGAGGAAATGTAATACTGACAGGAAGAGAAAATGTTTGCCTATAAAATTAAGTTCTCCACCTTTGTCTTTACAAAGCCACATTTTGGATGACTTACAAATATGTCAAGAAGATTTGAAACACTAAATACCAGTAGAACCCATTCCTTCAAGGACACCAGGTTCAGTTTTACTGCAAGAGGCATTAGTTCCTGCAGGGCTGACATTTTAATTTTGCTATATGAAGTAGTCATTCATTAAAATGAGGTTCACCTCTGGGAAGAGGTTGTTTCTAGCATCAGTTCATGGTAGCTACCTATGAGCACTTGGAAAAACCGGTCAATTTACTCAAAGGAAAAAAAAAAAAAAAGAGGGGAGGGTCACCTACAGGGGAAGGCAGACTGAGAAATTAGCCATAGAGCAGGTTGATCCTACAAAGAGCTAACTTAGAAGAAAGCCTTGTTTAGTGAAAATCTGTTATACACATGCAGGTAAGGACAGCAAATGAACTGTTGGACAGGAGAACCTCTACCAGGTCAGCCTTTTTATCCCCCTGGTCTGTCTTTTTTTCCTCGCCCCCTTATAGCGGGCAAGGAGGCAACAGGACTTGAGAAGATCATCAGGTCAGAGTTGGAAGCAGTTCCAGGCAGCAGTCTAAAACTGAAATAAATTACCTCAGCATCATTAAAGGGGTAAGGCCTGGGAGAGAAGGAGTGAGACTGCTTCCAGTAACTAGGCAGAAACAAATCAAATGCCAAGTAAAAGGTAAGTCTGATCATATGGGGGAACAGTTCCTAAAATGGTTATTTGAGGCAACAGATACTGGGCGATACAGGGTATACTTCTTTACACTGTTCCACATACATCTTCCAGTACCCTGATGACAAAACCAAAGCTCTCCAGTGAAAGTTTTATGTTAAAAAGAACTTTTACTTTATGCAAAATGGGTTTTTTTGGTCTATTTAAAAAACTATCTATCTCCACCCAAATCCTCTGAAAACCAGGAAAAAACAACACTAAGCCTTCTATAGGGTAAGAACCACCCAGCTTAGTCCAGACATGAGCACTAACAGCACTCAACCCTTCTCTAGTGTCATCACTGCCCAAGATCCATCCCTCTTTCCACTGCAGCCCAGATAAGAGTGTTGGGCAAGTTTAGCTACCACATTACCATCATTGTCCAGGCTTGTATACATACTGCTGAATTTATGCTGAAGCTTGGAAGAAAGTATCCAAAGCAACAATTTTTGGCCAAAACTTGTGTTATGGCACAACAAAAAAAAGTGTTTAGGCTAAAGAGATCAGCTGTTGCCATGTATAACACTTAACTGAGATTCTTCTGCATGTGATACATATATAGCCACCCACCCCCTTTGGAAAAAAAATAAGAGCAAGTTACTACAGAGACCTCATTTAAAAAAAAAAAGCTGTAGTCATTTAAAGAGAGAAATCCACACACCTACAATTCTGAAATTGAATACTTCATCTCTTCTGCTCAAGATCTGATCTGAAGTTTTTCCTTCAATGACTTGTCTCCTCAAGAAGTAAATAAAAGGAACATTGCAGAGATATAATCAGGCTCTGCATATTACTAAATACCTTTCTACTCCTACAATCCTTAAAATTTATCCAGGTAAAACTCCTCAAAGCCCATTTCAACCACTGGCCTTTGCATATGGCATTACGCTTTGGGAGCAACAGATATGCTTAATTTAAAAACTTGTTTCCTTACTACTGACTATGGCTAAGCTCAGATAAATTAACGACCTCAATATTTCTTTGAGCTGTCAAGTTCATTGCTTAATGAAACAAAAGCACATTCATTTTAGCAGCAGACAGGTTTGTTTAGGTTTTATCCAACACACTAGAAGTATCACCCAAAGCATTAAATATATCACAATATATCTAGTAGTTTACGGATCATTACAATATAAGGTTCAGTTTTGAGATTAGAAGGTAATCAGTAGTTTAGTCAATAGCTGATTTGAAGCTATAATCTGCAAACAGGAATGACAGGAAAAGCTGTAAGTGTTAAACAAAAAACAAAGGAAAAAAACATCATGAAATGAAGCAGAAGCCATCCTGGATAGGTGGGTAACTCCTTTCATTGTCATTTCTCCGTTGCAGACTGCCAAGAATGGTACATGAAATGATTTCTAGGACAGAGACAGAAAAAACACTCCAAATCACCTGCTAATTTTGTAAATTTAGGGATACTCTTCTCAGACTGTATTTCAGTCACCACTAATTACATTAGAATGGGACTAGAGATTGTAGAGGTGAAGCCATTACCAGCAAATGAGCCATGCTGACCTCTATAAATACACTCTCAAAGAATCAAATGTTTTGTTTTTCCTACCTCTATAGTGCTGCAAGAACAGAACAAGATACAGAGTCTACTGGAAAAAAAAAGATATTCTAAAATGCTTAAGAGTCTAATCTTCAACATTTATTCAGATCTCTGAAATGTACATCTTTTTAAAAACTCAACTTTAAAATATAATCTACCTCATTTAGTCACGATAAAGAAAAAATACCTGTACCCCAGATAGAAGTATCAATAGACACTTTCTGTCTTTCAGACAGGCCAAAGACAGCATGCTTGCTCATCATAACTAGTTCCTGAATTTCACAACTTTGTCCTGCAGCCCTGTGGTTTCACTGAGTTTATGAAACCATATCACTCAGTATTTTAAGGATGTAATAATACCGTAGAAAGGAACAACACCACTTCTGTGGTCAGAAACTCAGCCACATAACCTTCCCGTTAACACACTTGATTAGAGGCAATAACTAAAAGCAGATACATTCAGGATCTCCACATACCCAATTTTTACTTTACTTCTAACTAGTTTGGACCATGCTACCACTGAAAGGGGTTTTCTCTTTCCCCCTCACTTTAGCTGAAACTTATTACTGGAGCTAAAGACCACATCACCACTACCCTCCTCTAACCTAAGAAACAAGAACAGCCTGTTCAGTCAGATCAGAGATTTGATCCGACTCCCTACATGGCTGCACAACCATCAAAATAGAAACAGGCAAGGAAGAAGAACAAGGTTTGTGACAAGACAGGACCCATCCCTTCGGAAAGAGTGTGATCTTCAGTTGTTTTATGCAGATCCTCAAGAGGCACCATACAAGTATTCTTATACCTTAGTGAAGGGGCTTTAAGAAAAGTAATAGTCTTCCTAAATTTTCAAAGCTAGTGAAAGTTGAAAAAATAGTTAAAAATAAAATCAGTAAGGTCTAGTCAGAGCAAAAGATTTTTTTTTGTGACAGTACTTCAAGGAAAAAACAAACAAAAAAACAAGCCACACACACCGGTAGTTCCTACCACTTCAGTATGATAACACATCTGGAAAAAAAAAATAGTTTTATTTTGTTTTTCAGCTGCAGTGCTGCTAAGTTTAACTAGAAATAGCATAAGCAAAGCTAAGAGCACCCAACCTGCTTACTGTCCAAGAAAGAATTTGTCCAAAAAATAATTTGCCTAGGCCTTTCCACTGAGTTTAGGCACTATGAACTCTAAGGTAATACCTCTTTAAAAAAAACTTAACAGACATTTCATCTTGCTCACCCCATTAAGAAAGGTTCCAATTGCTCTTTTAAAAACAATGTTTAGCTTCAGTTTTAGAAACTTGTAGTTTTAAAAACTTGCAGTTTTATCACTCTTTCTTGTCACACAGAAGCTGTACACTAAGCAGAATTTTGTTCCAAGATCCTTAATTCAACTTCCTAGGGCTATGGTCCTGCTGAGGTAGGCCAATCCAAATTCTGTAATCTTGCAAGAAAATTAGACAAATATTCACAGTTTTATTTTTACACAACAGCAACAAGCTTGTGGGATGTAAAATATCTGATGTTGGATATTAAAGTGTTTACACAGAGCATTTAAGCTCCAATATTGCCCAAGCTATTCATTAATATTCTCAGAGCTCAAGAGCAGGTCGGGTGCCTGATAATATATTTTTAGTACTGTGAGCTCACAGCTCAGCACAAACACCTGAGACTTGCAGTGGTAAGCCAAATTCAGAGAGCTCCTACCAGAAGCATCCCAAGTCACTCCCCCGCAGGCCCTTGTACTCACAGATAGAGAGTACATGACAGAAGAGACTCTTCTCACTCCTGTTTCTTCAGGAATCTTGATAAGGGAGAGCGCAGTATCTGTGCCCACTGATGGGCATGTTTTCATGAAGGATTTTCAGGAAGAGAGGTAAAGGAAAGCACAGAACAAAGAGCCAGGGCATGAAAGAACTGTTACTTTCAGTGTATCTCTGTCAAGCATGCATTATATCAGGTAAAAAGTTCCTAAAGGAGTAAGATTGTTTCATCTAGGTTAAAAGCAGTTACCAGACCATGTCATTTTATTGCAAGAGCTTGTGTCACCACCTCCTATGACAGAAAGAATGACTAGTAGCTATTGAAATAACAGCTGTTTAAACTGAAATTAAACTGCATATTGTCAGACAAAACGCATTACAGGGGTACCGCTACCATGCATTCAAAAGTCAGATGAAATCAAAGCTGTAGTACACTACCCTTTATGATCTGGTGTAACTGCATCAGTACAAACAGGTCTCCTACATCTGCCAATACTTCCTTCACCCAAAACTGGGAACTGCGCTTCAGTATGGTCTTGGTAACAACAAACAGCAGTTCTCATGCAATTACCACAAGTTTACCATGGCCACAGTTCTGATTTTATTTATTTATAAGTATTCTCATGGCAGCCAAAAGCAGCCATACATGAAAATAGCTGTCCTACCCACACCTAGAGCTGCCAAGCATTTATACATTTCAACTTAAGTCAGTGAGATATGGCTACAGCCAGCATTCTTTCAAACAAACGCCAACTTTTGCACAATGTCTTTTCACCCATCCATATCAATCTCATCAGCACACATGCTTTATGTGACAAAGGTTTCTGAAAAGCCTTTCGATAGTAATTGGACAGCTAGGTCTCCATTCAAAAGTCTCCCAAAAGTTTTCCAAAGAGGCAACCGGGTAAAATCCATACATTTCCAATGGGAATGAGCTTGTTCCAAGCTGAAAACTAATTTGTCCATAGCTAATTTAGAAAGCTAACAAAAGAATGAGAAAGGGAAAGATTATTGTAGTTAAGATTTTCACTGTAATCACAAATAGCCAATATTAATCATATAGTACCTAAGGAAAGAGGGAATTAGGGTGACTTACCTTTGCTAGTTAACTGTAGATGTCACACTTTATTTTTTGGTCAGACCAGAAAAGGGCTTTAGAAATTTAAAGCATTCAGAGTTAGACAACTATTTCTACCTACACATTGAAAGTGTGGCAAGAATCATGAAACAATTTAAGAAAACTTAGTTGCATTCAAGTAAAGGCACATTTTTACTTTAAAAAGCCAAAAGCACTTCTCATCGAGTATTTTTCTCCTTTTCTTCTCAATTAATGAGGTGACTCGAAAAGTTAGTCACTGCATAATTGTTGAAGGAAGAATAAGCCTGACGCATTTCTTCGGGATTCACATTTAACCCTTTAGAAAAGACAAGCACAGGACCAGTATACTCAAAACATTTATAGTGCCTTGCCATGGTGAGTTTTCACCAGTGCTTGATTATAACTAAGGAAACTTTTGAGAGGTCAAACTTCACTCCCTGGATCATGGTCCATTTTAAGTGTGACCATCTGAATCTGATAATTCAGGACACACCTTCAGAAGCTTACATATTTTAACTCACACTGGGGAGTTTCTTTCAACAAAGGAGAAAGTTGCAAGCTGCTGATATGAATCTGGGAGGTCAAAAATCTTACTACCATAAATTACTTTTGTTCAGCTTTTAAAAGTATCTGATTTACCATCTTAAGCCAGCAAGCTGCTCAAAAAGAAAAGCTTCAGAGCATGCCTGTTCTCCTAGAGCATGTTTTGTTCAGGAAAATATAAGCCATCTGTGATGTTCTGTCTCTCATGGGGTGAAGTTATACCACAAAGCAGCTAAAGATAGCACAGTGATTATGTGTTTTCAAGAAAGCAGCAAATTAAGTCTTGCCTAAGCAGGCAGAAAGCAAACATAGCCTGAACGCCTATAGTTTCCAGGGTAGTTTTTAATAGTTCTTTCCAAAGCCAAAATGCATGGTCCTTGAGAACATGCAAATAGCTATGACTCAGTTACACAACCCAAGTTATATCTCATTTTTCAAATCAGCAGGGATTTTCATGTGGCATGACAATCTGAGTTACATGGGTAACAAGTGTACTCAAGACTCAGAATGGAGAAATTTTAGAGAAACAGGAAGACAAGTTCAGTTAGAAACAAGCCTGTGGCCAAGAAAGCACATACTGTCCTTGCCATAAAATCTATTTATTCACCTTTAAAGTAGCAAGACAAGGGACTACTCACGAAACAGTGCTGGACCAGGCAAAACAACAACTAGATGCAATCAGTGTTATTCTGACAGTTCAGCCTCAGGTCTCTATATCCCTTCTCAGTCCCTGTTTAATTTCCACTTTTCGCCAGCCTGACACCATTTTAAGGAGGAGTGCTTCTGCAGACTCCACAAAGTCTTCATCATGAGGAGCTCTACTTCATTTGATTGCAGCACACAATTTATCTGCTCCCCAGTACGTCAGAATTCTCTTCAGCCGATGCTGCTGTCACTTAATGTGGTGCAATAAAGCCAGCTGCCTCAGCACTTTTGCTCCCTTACTTCACCATCCCTCTAGAAAGAGAGCACATACCCTGCTGGCTAACCTCCCACTTTTCAGTTTTGCACTCCAGGGAAATCGATTCATTTGAATTATGCACACTTACGTCACTGCCCACCAATCACAACAGGACAGAGTTCAGTCCATCCATTAAACTAGGTGCTCTTTGGGAGATAATGAAAGAGGTGCAGGTGTAAAGCAGAAATCTATCATCTGTGATTTTAAAGGGGGAGGGCAGACCAAGAGAAAGATCATGGCATGCAAGTTTAATAGAAGTGAGCCACTAGACAGTCAGCTCCAGCGCTGAAGTTCTTAGATTGCATATACACATTTCAGTGAAAACTGTATAGCATTTCTTATTTACTCCCCCCATCACACCAAGGGGGGGGGGGGGAGTGGAAAGGACCCTAGTGATATGGCAGTTGGTTTTCTGTTCACTTACCACAGATCCCTAGAGTAGATGATTTCATGTCAAGAGTATGTTTCAGAGTTATACTGATCTCAGTCAAAGAAAATATCCAGAACTGTTGTAAAATTTAAAAAAGGACTTCTGACCACAATGTGGCAAGACTGGGGTGGAGAGGGAGAAGAAAAAGCAAAGATTGTTTTCTGAGATATATTCTAGGTTCACATTTCCAGCCAGAACAGCTTTCAGCATTGCTATCCTCAGTAAGAAACTTCAGCGCCAGTTACTTTTTTTAATTATTATTATTATTCCCTTCCCTAAGGAATAACCAGGTCCATATGAATGGAGCTGTTTAACTTGGCTTAAGGTACGCATGCAGGGGGAAGTGGGAGAAGGGATAAGCTGGATGGGGGAGTGGGGGGAAACAGACAGTCTACAAAAAAAAGTTACAGTACAAACACTGTTTATAAATACTGCACCACACTAACACAACCTCCTCAACCATCCAAGCAAATTAGTAAATTAAGCCCCAAACAACGGATGTGGAGAGAAGAACGGTACCACCTCATCCTCCCCTCTGAGGACACGCAGAAGGGTGGCAGCATTCCATGCAGAGTTTATAGGAGGGCAACAGAAAGTCACAAGTCTTCAGTTTTCCCTAGGAATTAATCACTCAGCTGCCAATTATACTGTAGGAAAGTCATCCTCAATTTCACTGCAACAAAATATCACCTACGATGAAGAACAGTATATACTAAAGCTAAGGGGGACAAAAAAAAAAAAAGCTACTGGAAATAAAGAGTCATAACTTGCTACACATAAAATGTTGACTGGAAGTCAAAAGGGACTCAAGGACTCCCTGTTCTGACTGTGAAAGCACAGCTCTGCTGGTGCCTAACTTAGCCAACAACGTGCTATCATTATGGGTTTCTATTTTTATCTGGACAGTGAAAATGTACATGAATATAGTTAGAAGCTTCTCATCACTTTACTGAATAGCTTTTCTTATTTGAAGTTCAGGAAGGAATGTATAAGCACCCCATTTATCAGCTGTACAAGCACAAGTGCTCAGTGCCTGTTACTCCCTGTGTGCCTACTTCCTTTCTTTGGATTATCATCAACACCTGCTTAAATTCTTTGACTCCAAGGTTATTTGCAAGTACCATTTATGGTAGTTTTGGATAAACTCATGCCCTAAGAGCCTGACAGATTGCCAGCTCACTTCACTAAAAAACCTCCTGTGGTAACAACCCTCTGACAACCAAGACTGTGTTTGAACTGATGACCCTAAAGTGAAATGCTCCACGTGTCAACTAATTAGCTATACCAAGTCATCCTGCACCCCATGAATAGGGGGATTCTTAAAACAGGGCCTTCTCTATAGCTGTGACAGCTGTTCCCACCACCCCACCCCCCCCAAAAAGCACAAGAGCCAGTAAACATGCTTTTACAATCATCTTTAAACCTCTAGAAGAGGCACTCCTTCCCCCACCTTTTCAACTTGAATAGTCCACAGAGAAACATTCAAAATTTTCTATTATCCAAGCACGTTTTAAAACACATTCCCTAATCCCCTTGCTGACTGGCAGCTTCTCCAAAGATTTTATCTCCTGCCTCTTAGGATTACTTACACGGTCAAACTCTGGTCTTCAAATATCTTGGAAAGTGAGGAAGCAAGCAGGGAGGAAAAAAAAAAAAAACCCGAAACAACAAGAACAACAGAACACATGCACTGAATTCAGCATCAGACAGACAGAACGATCCTGGCCCTCATGGCTGGGCAAACTCTGAAAGGGACTAAAAAACTCCCTGCCATCATACTGTAGATCACCTGCCAAATGGTGGAAGAGAAGCCACGAAAAAACACACTCACTGTCCCAGTTACCATCCCGAAATGCAAAGGAACAGACAACAGAACAGAGCAGATAGCCTCCACCCTTGCTGTAGCAATGCAGTCTGCCAACAAGTGATTTATCAAGACTCTGCAGATGCATGAACTGGAAAGCACTCTTTTTCACAGACTCTTGCCAGCTGTCTCAGCTCAGGTTAATAGCAAAACACCAATTTGTTACAGGCAAAACTTGTGACAAGCTACACTACACTGAAAACATGGCTGGAAAGGCCTTGCTCAGACACCTAATCAACTTACCACTTCTGTTAGCTGTACAAAGGCAGAATTTTACAAGTGTGCAACAGTACAAGCTTTCATTAGTCTTTTCTTAACTTTTCTGTACAAGCACCTGTGAGATTTCTTCCTCACCATATTCAAGCACAGGGATGTGTGCCTGTCCCTCTTTTCTGAAGGAAGGGTGGGGAGGGAAATTAAGGACAACCCAAAAAACCCAAGAACCACAAAGGTTCCCCTAACAGTGCCAAGAGCACCCAATTCTCAGACACTGTGCACTGTTTGCTCCTTTTCAGGCTGAGCTATTCTGCCTCAGTAGCTGGTAATAACACTGAACTCCACAAATGCATATGGCAATGGCAGTCCCCTCCCCGAGAGGGCCAAACATAACCAGACCTGCATCCATGATAGGGTTCCCAGAGATCATCTCAACATACAATAGCTCTCTCTCCCACCAGCACACCTTAGATGCAGGGAGATGGTAAGCCTTATGAATCATAAAAAGGAGAAGCTACACTTAGCTTCATTCTTTTGCATTAAAGCTAGTCAAATGAGTAATATTGCACAAGCACCCTTAACTGTTCTGGTAAGAGACCTCCCCAAGCAGTATTCACACATGAACTTGCTCTCTCCAAAGTTGTTGTGCTACAAACCTTGAATTTGCTCTTTCCAGAGTTGATGTGTTACTAACCTTGACAAAACAAAACAAACCGAGGTAAATGAACAAATCTTTCAAGTCTAATTTTTGAAGCTGTTTAGATGCCAAGAATGAAACTGTTTGATCAGCGTACAAATGATGCAGACAGAGCCAGCTTGGTCCTGCAAAGATTCTGAAAGGAGGAAAGAACTTGCAGTATAAAGATTTGTTTCACTACTGCTGCCTCAAAGACCTAGAGATGAGAAGCACACATGCCTATGTCTCCAAATTTGTAGTATCTTACATGCCCTTTTCACTGGTACACGCAGAACAAAAATATTCATGTCATTTCTCCTCTGCTTTAAAGAGCAATACTCTCTGTGTTGAGCTATGTAACATGTAAACACTTTACTAAGGGTCAAATTTTCAAATGTTCAACATTCAGCCAGAATTTCTTTTGTGAACTATAACATGAACTGCATTAAAAAACCATCAGTCTCTCCCCAGAAATAAGCAAAATACTAGTCATTAAGATCTCACATAAGCACCAAGGATTTTTAGACTAAAGCACACTAAGAGAAGGTTACGAGGAGAGGGATGTCATTTGCAAATAATTGCTCTTTGGAGGGGGACACACCTGAATTTGGGTCTTTTGCTGTTCAAAGCTAGTTATCTGGCACTTAAGAAGAAAGTTTTACACAACCTGCCTAGCCAAAGGTATATTTCACACACAAAAAGGTGCTGGTTTCTGGAAACAAAATACATCTGCCATACTTGAGCACCAGCTATAGGCACCACGCAAGACATCAGAATAAAGGACAATCACAGAAGACAGACCCTCACCCTACCCAAGATGAAGTTCAAAACAATCTGGGTGTTTAGAAGAGAGAGAGGGGAAAAGGAGGCCACCTACTTTGCTGAAAGAAAGCAAGAGGGAGCAAAAGAGGGAGGGCTCCTTGCCAAGGATAAATAGATACAAGTGCAACTTCAATTCATGCAATGCATCTGTACATATCACATCAGATCATCATATATATCCATCATCACAGATGAGTGGAGCTGGAAGAACGTGCCCCATGCAGATATGATGCATCAAACTGTTAAACTACACCTGCATATTCATGTTTCATCAAACTGTCTGTTAAGTAACCAGTGGCTTTCCTCCCCTTTAATGTCAGTACAAGCTAGGGACAGTCACCATCTTCAATTACAACTCCTGACATGTAACTCAACAGATGAGACTCAAATGTAAGGATGATGACTAGCCCTCTCATATTACAAGCAATTTAGGATTCAAAAATTAAATATTCTTCTCCTCCAATTTCCAAATTCACTTTCAGCCAAGGAAAGACTGGCATACGTACCCCACATTTTTACACCAGCAAGGAAGAACAGGTTAGTACAAGAGCATAATTAAAATGTCTTGTCAAAAACTGCCCTGCACAGGTCATATTTCTGGACTTGTTCTCTTTTCCCTGTCAAAAGACATTATATGTAATTTTATTTTCATTTCATTGAAACATCTTTTGGGAAGTGGTGCTAGATGCTTTAAGAACTTTTAGAGGATGCAGATTTTTTTCTCCCCATATGTTCTCATCTTGCAGATTATGTAGCACATAAGCCTCTGGCTACCTCATATTCAGAATCAGATACTTGTTTATGCAAAATCCCACTCCTCTGAGATTTTTTTAATTGTTATTATTGTTCACAAACATACACATGCAGCTGCTTGGAGGGCTGAACACTGAATACAGTAGCATTTCCAAGACACAAAAGACTTTGCCAAATCACAGTTCTTCATAATTTATCATATATTATGGCCCTTTTAAGCTCTTATACATGTTAAAATGAGGTGCATTATTCTTTTAAATAATTATGCATTATTTAAGAATAAAGCATAGCATTTTATGTTATGCCTTGAGAAAGACATAATATTTGCAAGCAGTTTTCAGCCATTACTCATCTCAAATGAGTCTAACTTCTCTCAGAATATGACTGGATACAGACTACCACAACTTTTAAAAGCCCTGGATTCTGCAGCTATCACTGGTCATTTTGTACTTAAGCAGAAACAGGAGTTACTCCTTAAGCCTGGCACCCAGCTAACTGATCCAGCCTGGAATGCATCTAATATACCCGCATCACAGGCACAGCACTACACCAGCTCAGGTTGCTAGCTGGTCACCATGAAACTCCTGAAAGAAGAAACTAAGCTAAAAGGCAACAGCTCTACCATATGACTTTAAAAAGAAGCTTACGACCCTTCTCAATCCGGACTATTTATATCTGAGGCTCAGAATTTTCTTCAGAAAGCTATCTCCACCCAACTGTAGACAAGTTCTAGACTAACAATTTCAGAGACAGAACTAAGCATCTTGGTCTTGCATATACTTTCAAACTCAAAGGTTAGCCTATTTTCTTCTAATCAAGATGAACCTAAAACAGTTATTACAGACTTCTGATCTATCTTAGAGCTTCAGAGTTAACATATCAAGCTAACAAAGGTTTGCCTTCTATTATCAGTCTCTTCAACAAGAGAGTTAACATGACTTATAAGTCACCGTAGTGGCTATCAAGCTCTGCAAGATGGAAAGAACATGGATGAGTGTTACAATAACACCAGAAAGATGCTTGATTCCATTTTCTGTTTTAACATGCTAAAAGTCAACATTTTCACATACAATTTGAGCTCGCTACTGCTTAGCCAAAAAAATCAAGTGACTTGCAACTCTGGCTTAATTTTACATATCATAAAAATAAAAGCCTGTGATCTGCTTGCAGTCTGTACTCAAGTCAGAAACAAAGGCTTCCACAGCCTACCACACATCTCCCATAGATTCACAGAAGGCTAAGGAAGATATATTTACTTTTTTTTTTTTTTTTTTTTTAAAACAAAGGCAAGGATTTGGACAAGGCCTTTGCTTGATTTACAGCATTAAATGCCAAACATATACCTCCCTTACCTAAACAGGAAAGGGAAAGCTAGATCCACAGCCACTCCCTCAGTCAGTCTGAGTCCAGCTCCATGGGAAAGGAGAGAAAACCAGCTAACTAACCTGTCCAAATTTCTTTTTAAGTACAAGCAGTAGTCATGTACTGTGTGCCTAAACCATTTTTTTGTGACCTACAAGTAAGCTTTTTCAGCACAGCTGCCCTTCCCCTGTGCTTCACAATCCAGTGCAATTCCCAAACATTCCTCTCAATCAGGAAGCATCACAGGCACTTGGAAGCCACTCGATGAATATTTAGCAAACCTGTTCTTCCCCCACACAACATTCACACTAGGTCCTGAGCTTGAAAGACTCCTAGCAGTGTTCCTGAATCTGGAAGGAAGGCTTTGCAGGAAGTACTAGATAAACAGTTTGGACTGGAGACACTTCTAAGAGGCTGCTTCACCTGATGAAGCTGTAGAAGTAACACTGATAACATCTTAATAGAAAGACAAAGCCCTGGCCTAGCTTAATATCCTGAGTGGGAAGGGTGTAAAACAGTTTAATCTTTCCCATGTTTCTACCTGCTCTAAGGGGAGGTGGGGGAAGCAATAATTTAGATTCTTTCTGTACTCAAACACAAAAGACACAGAAGAGCAACCTCCAAAGAAGTGTTAGCTAAAGATTCAGCCAGAAGAGGGAAGAGACCAGCAGTTGCCTAGGCAAACAGTAGATGGTGAAGTACTTGCAAGCTTGCTTCCTTATAAACTGACTTGCTAAAACAGTTTTCCATCAAGAATTTAGGGAATTAGAAGCCAGCTATGTCCAAGAGGAGACTCCAACTTTCATGCTATTAGCCTCCCCCAAAGCTTTTTGTATAACCTTGGATTAACAGGTTCTTACGTAAGAAAATACCTTCAGTTAACAGTTTCTGAATAGATCTTACTGCTGATACTTCAAGACCAACTGCCCTCACTACTCATCTGCTTAATCCATCTGTGAAGTCTCAACATATCAACAGAGACCAGTCTCAGAGATAACAGTCTCTAGGTTTACTGTGTGAGGCAATATAAGGAGTCAAATATTAGCCTATGAGTGAAGTGCAAAACCATAAATTTGTCTTAACTCCTGTCCAAATAGATTTGTCCTTCAGAAATTAACTTCACTGCAGAACTATTCTCTTTGTCTACCCCAGATCATCTTTACTTTAGCAAGTTAATGATCTATTCCACTTAATACAAAGGCTCATCAAAAAAATATTTTGTTTCACACTGCCACAACAGATGAAGCAGAACAAAGGCTGCCAAAGTTTCTCTTTTAAGCCTCTGGCCTGAGAGGTAATGTTATTCTGAGATCCAAATTGGGACTGCCAGCTCCAGTGCTGCAGAAATTAAGGGAGAAAGAGCACCAGCACACGGACTATAAGAGGCAGGAGTTAAAAGCAAGAGTTCAGCTTCTACCTGAAAATAACCCTTGAGTCCATGTGACAGGGGAGTGAATCTGGACCTTTCACCTCTGTGTGCAAGCTAAGGCTATAACCATCCCAGCTCAAACAAACCAGAATGGAACTGCTCTCCTTCCTTCCTCCTTCTCATCTTGGTAAGTCCAGTTGCCTGTCCTCTGAACTGCAGAGAGGATGTGACCATCAGCACACTGGCAGCAATTCACAAGATACCATCCTGACAACAGTCGGAAGAAACAGTGTACAGGGACTGAGCAGATGGAATGTCTGAAAATACCCCCAGCAGAGAAAATTAGTGCAAAACAGATCATCCACTCTGAAAAAAGCTCCCCAGATTTTGACACTATCAAAATCCCACCAGGAAGTCCAGAGTTCTCTCTATCTAGATGATAGAAATGATTGATTTGTTTCTTTCCGCTAGTTATCAGCAGTGTGCTTCATTAGTGTTCCTTACTAAGAAGTCTTCCCCCACAGAGGGTGGGGGATGTAAGAGGACGCAGTTACAGTAGGGCAGAAAAGCCATTTCCAGAAGGCCTACTGAGCATCTGCACTGGATGTGGACACTGCAGCTCTGTGTTGACAGTAAAGTTTCTCAACAGTTCTGAGCAAGATATCCATGGCATCAGGGAAAACAAGAGCATACCTCTGTAGGTGGCCTTTCTATAGTGCACATCCTAGCAACCTGGAAAGTGACTCTTTCACAAGGACTCATAGGATGACTATTAACTCCTCTTCCATGACCCTTCCTCTCCCTCCACTGCCTTTAGAACTACCACACTATGCTTGACTTCTTGCATCTGGCAAGAGACATTGAACTCAGCCATTAACAATATTCTATCCTTCAAAGCCTAAATGAAATTCAGGTCGATTACACTTATCACATGCACAAAAATCTTCAATAGGCCACTGAGCTCACCTAATGTGAGACCGTTCTTACTTCAGAGTCCTGCTCTAAAGAAAGGACTAAGAAAATGCTCCCCAAGACTTTAAGCATTCATTCTGGAATACAGAAAGTCTTTTTAGAAATAAGTTTCTCAATTCAAAATTACTTTCCGATTAAAATCATGTCTTGTATCCTGGGTTTTCAAGGATTGAAGCTTCCCATATAATTGGATTTCACTCCAAGTTTATTCTAATATTTACCAATTTCTTGCAAATACTTAGACAAGATAAAACAAAATTTCAACTTAACTAACCACATTGGCACAGCTACTGAATAACGTGATAGATGGGTAGAGTTATGACGCCAAGGCACTTGAATTAAAAGAAAAAAAGTCATAGTTTTGTAGTACTTCACTCTGAAATAATTACAATAGCCACCTTAAGTTTCTACTCATTTTTTCAAAATGCATGTCTCAGCTTTAAATTTTTTGAGACACACCTACAAAGCTGATACTTTCAGAAGAGCCTAAAATATCTAAACATCTAAATCCCACTGAGTGTCACTAAGATTTGATTCCTATTCTCTTTAGACCCTCTAGGAAGTCCTACAGGAAGCTGGCTTTGCCATGGAAAGGAAGCTGCCCTTGCTGGCACTATGCCTAACTCTAAAAAGGCTACCTCAGAGAGACTGGGCATGTATCTAAAGGGAGCACAGAACCTCAAATCCTCAGTATTTAAGGCAAAGCAAATGCATCTGATCACCTATGTGAGAAGAACTGATTCCAACCACACAGGTAACTTTCTTCACAGTAAAATAAGAAAGTGATAATCAAAGACACTCACCACAAATTTCAACCTTAAAAGGACCCTCAGCCAAGTTCTCACATTCTGCATACTGCCTATCTGCCTCACAGCCCATGCCATCAACCTTATTTTCTCTTTACTGTGGATGCCAATCCAGACCACTTCAGCAGCACAGAATCATTTGAACCACTAAATGGTGTCGTTCTCAAAAGAAAAATACAGACACACAAATAAATTTTCTGCAAACTGAGCTCTCTGCAGCCAGCCTGCAGCATTTTTCCATACAGACACAAAGATCTGACTTTTCAAGAGCACTATCAGTTCTGTAACAAAGTCCAGGACAAGCTGATGGCAGCTTGTGATCAAGCCAAGCCCTCTTTAATAACATCAACCTTACAGTTATCTTCCTAGCACAGAGTGCTTTGTGCTCTGCCAAACATGGAGTTTTCCCAACAGAAGAGGAAAGAGGCAAAGACAGCAAGATGCAAAGCAGCGGCTTTGGTTTACGGCCTGTGACTCAGTAAAGCAGATAGCCCTAGCACATTAGATAACACCACAAATATTAGAGCATTCTTTGGAAACAGAACTGCAAAAGGTTTACTGTCACAGTCAGATCCAAGATGCTGCATTTCTACACCTAACTGTTAAAGAGAAGCAGTTGTGCCCTTCCCATGTAAGGAAATAGCTGAAGAGATTTAGGCACGCTTACAATTCAGAGTTTGCCCCTGACACTTTCACAATGATGATTTTAATGCATGCTTGAGACTTATTTCTCTGATTTGCAATAACTTGAGAACAAGATTATTTAGCCAAGATTTTTTAAATTGCATATTATTGCCAAAAGTAGTATTTAAACAAGTTCTAAAAAAAAGGAAAAAGCATTAGAATAGGGCATCTACGTCTAGTATGGACTGAGAACTGGGCTAATGTCAACAGGTCTGTCCTTGGTCAAGGGGCACAACCTTCCCAGGTCAAATGCAACTATTCAGTGCCTCTGTTTCTATTTCATAGAATGGGAACCAAACAGCACTGCACTAACTGCAGATTTGGGGGATGAAGAGCTCTCCCTAACTGTTAAGTCTGAACTTCATGAGCAGAAGAGAACACTTCTCTGCAAAAGAACAGACTGCAGCAATGATGTGCAACAAGCAGCTTCATAGAAGCTCTCACAAGTGGTATACATGCCCTGGTACATATTAAATTTCTCTGAATTCAGGGTAATATTCTTCTGTTGTTCTAGTAATGTTTATAAGTCTCTTCAGCACAGGAGAAGAGCAAAGAAAAACTGAGCATGAAGCACTGACAAACTGACAAAAATAAGACTGAAAAAATTCACTAGCTCCATTAACACAGCATACACTTAACTTGAAACCTCTAAGTAGAGCATTTTCAAGGAGACAAGATACTCAAGATAAGTGCATTTCTTCAATGTCATTGTGCCAAGACCAGTCACCACTGCTCAATCATAGCACAAATGGTAGACACAGTAAGCCTGGAAAAGAGTAAAGTGATGAAAGTTCAAACTGCAACTGCTGTTACACTTGCAAATACACAAAAACCAAACTCAAGAATCTCACCGATACAAGCTGCAAGCACTACACAGTGCTGCTCTGGACTCCTATGCAACAATAGGAAGAAATGGAAGCATCTTGTCTTTTTCACAATCAGAACATACAAATTATGAACATATGCAACTAACTAAACATCTTTCAAGTAGTCTCTTTTTAACAGAAGAGTAGAGCAAACTTGCAACTCTGTGATATAACCTCCTAGGGCAAAGCTGTTTCACTAAGTACTAAATGTAATGTCTGATTCCATTAAAAAACAAAACAAAAATAACCCATATATGAATTCACTCTTTGTTCCAAATGTATTACAGAAGAAGCGAGAAAATTAGAGAGGTTGTGTTTGAAACAGTTCATATTGTCGCAAGATTGCGTAGCCTTAGAAAATACCACAAAGTGAATCAAATTTTGGCTGGAGATACTACAAGCTCTGTCTCGTCTCTTCTCTCATAATGCCCAGAGCCCAAATCTGGAGCTCTGCTTTTGCCACATCATGGAACTGGCACTTACAGAAAAAAGAACAAAATAAATCATTTTTTCCACTGAAAGAACACAGTCTAGCACTTCTTTAAGATGGCTGGTGGGGGCTTTTTCCTCCCATTCTCCTAGCATAATATTCCCATGTCAAAACCCTAGGGACAATGATAGCAAAGGAACAAGACCTTGTCTAACAGGGAGACAGCAGATTCTTGCTACTACTGCACTGGAGCAAGAGAGAACAGGGAAGAGTGCCTTTCACTTGTCCATAACCAGAAATCCAGTTGGCATATGGAAGCTGAAGACTTTGCTCAACCCTGAAACAAATACCTCCCAGGCCTCCTATCAAAAGACACCTACTTCCAGTTTAGATTTGTGACCTCTCTTCTTACTGCTGAGGAAGAAGGGAATTTTTATCTTCAGGGAGAATTTACAGCAACACAATTTATAGTAGCCAGGACAACTTTTTTTTTAAATGCTGCTGTTCCCCAATGAAGCCCTCCAAGCTGTGCCCTCACATCTAGGAAGTCAACAGTTCAAAAACCCAGCTCAGAAACTGTGAAATGCATTTCAGATCACACTGCTAAAGAACTAGCCAGACAACAGAAAGGAGCAGTTCATCTGCTCATTTAAAAGTGGTTCAAAAAAAGTCAGAACTGAGCCAGAGACAAAACCAACACACCATACACACTTCCTCCAGCTGGCAAGCAGCACGTTTTCATATTTGTCCCTTATGCTCCTAAGGGAAATAAGAACACACAGTAATCAGTCTGGGGGCTGTTTTGATTTCTTTATGTTTCACCACCAATGTCAATACTGGTCTAAGAATGGTTCACTAGTTATCTTTCCACAAATCCAGAAGTGGGTGCTTCTGCTTATAGAGAAGCATCTCCCTCTCTCCATCTGAAGTGTGTTAAAAAGAGATGTAAAAAAATCTGCAGTCTTTCAAAATACATTAAAAATGTGAGACAAGTCAGTTTTGCTAAAAAGAATAAGGTGGCATTGGAAGACAAAAGTCATGAAACACAGTTCTATTTCCCTTTCTGAAGTTAATAGTACCAATTTCGTTTTTCCTTTCTACTCTTACATTTCATTCTTATTAACATGCCAAGCAGGAGCAGCAAGAATTTTATTATTTTCCTGATGTCCTGGCAAACTGAGCTCCCTTTTTGCCACTGATTAACTTGAAGCACGCAAAAAAGGTCTGAAACACTACCTAACAAATTGTGGAACTCATTTCCACAATTTAATTTGAAAGCAAATAACTCAGTGTGATCAGAAAAAAAGGAACATAGAAACAAACAGGAAAGGAATCATCTGCAGTTAAGCTGGGCAATATTGAAAAAAAAAAATACTTCGTGGCATAGCGATTTCAAGAAAGGAAATTCACCCACTGGGAAGCATCACAGCTAACTAGATGTAGCACACTGACTTACACTGTAAGTAGAATGCTAGATATCGCAATATGAACTACAGGATCAGTACCATGCAAAAGAGGTAAGTATGCAGATGTTGACCCTCAAAATTCATCCCCAATTCAGTTCATGACTGAGATACCTGTTGTTTGACTGCCTATTAATTCACTAGTTTAAATGGTCTGAAATGCATTGATCTTCCCTGCCTCCATTTTTTTCCTTGTCTACTGTAAGGGGGGGGGGGAACACACACACAGCCAACCACACCCAGCAGGTATGACTGATACCAGGCCTAGTATTGTACTCAAAACTGCTATATTGCAGATTTCAGTACAGCTCCCAGTTTTACCTGAGGAGACAGGTGAATTTATATGGAATTCAGGGACTATGCATATGGTTACCATCTTTTTAAAAAGGCACTAGCTGCAAGGTTTGGAGGGATACGAGGCCAGAGGAAAGAATACCAATTTCACCCAAACTTGACACTCAGGAGCCGTGTATATTACATTGATAAAGCCACCAAACAAAGTCACTAAAAACAACAGGAATGTTTCTTTGTTGGTTTCCTGAAAAAGAGCACTTACTGATGTAAGATTACAGTAGATGCCTAACTAGTTAATAAGTCAGGGCTGGCCTGAGGACTGGAAGACTTCAGAGGTAGAATTTGCAGACTGCATAAACAATAGAAACTCTCGGACAAAAAAAAAGAGACAAAATAGACACTGAACCAACAGTTTAAAAAGAGCCTATTTTGATCCTAACATTCACAGCACATCTCCATTAGGTCAGTCCTCAGAAAAGGCCAAACACCTTTTAGAAACAAGACTACAAGAAAGAGATAATAAGAGAGTAAAGCACTACTTTTATTTCCAAAATAATCAAGACTCAGTAGTAAAACCATGGAACTAACTGAACCAGTGTTCTGAATCTGTGTTCCCTTCTGCGAAACATTAGTCTTTCAAATTTTAAATCAGAATATTTGCACCAACAGAAAGATTTCAGAATCAAATACTAAGGGCTCTTAGTTTAACCGCTTTTATGCTTTTAACAAAATTATATTAATGAGGACATCAGACATGATGGAAATTCCAGAAACACTACAGATGTCAAAGAGAGGGGCTTCAATAACACCACAGGCAGCAAACAAAACACACTATTAACTTCTGAATTCTGAAGTGTTCCTTGTTTTTAACTAAACCCCAACTTTTGACAGACCACATATCATAACTATGAATCACCACCCTCCAAAAATAAATAAAGTTGGGGGGTGATCTTTGCCACAGACTTGGCTTAATGCATACATCCCTAGAAATAGCTTTCCAAAGATGCAGTCCAATTAAATTGCCCACTTTACCACCAGTCACTCACATTCTAAATTACAAAGTATATTGAAAACGGCTGTCAGGTTCCTTCTAATACCATTCAGTTTCCCAACAGGACCATTACTATATTTGCCTACCTGGGGATGCAAACAGTGTCCCACAGTATTGGTTCACAATCAGAAAGCCACCAAAATCAGAAAGGAGGCCTTTAAAAAAAAAAAAAATCTTTAGCAAGTGATAATTATGATTAAGAAAACCCCTACGGTTCGTGACTCTTGGTAAGGAAAGAAGGGAGAAATTTTTATTTCACTTTTAATATTATTCTGTAAGTATGAGTTTGTACACATTATATGTGCCAAGTGGCACAGTTACAAGCTATCATAATTTTCTTAGACCTGCATCTATTCACACCCACTGATATCTTGCAAATTCATACCCATATGCGTATGTAAGAACAGATGTAGGGTTTCACTAGTATATGCATAAATATTCATTAGTTGCTATTTCATGCCCACAAGCACATATCACATCTGCAAGACAGTGAGAAGTTCCCTCTTAATGTATTGGTTCCCAAGAAAAGGAAGAGACCTAGATTCTTATCCTAGCTCTGTCTAAGCCTATGGAGGTCAGCTACAGTGCAGTAAACCCTGTGTTTCATTTATCTACCTGCAAAAACATGAGGGGACACAGACTTTTATCCTTTTTGTAAATAGCTGGAACAGAGATGAAGAAACCTCAGTGTATTGTTAGATCAATAATATTTTCACCATTTAAGAGGTAACACTACTTCCCTCAATAAGAATAGGCTACAGACAAATCCTGCAATGCTGCAAATGCATATCTAAACTAGAGAGCAAAGTAAAAGAGAAAAAGAAAAGCAACTACCAATATCATTCTCCTGCCCACTCCACCCTGGATTCACATGCAAGTTCTGTGAAACAGGAAAAGACAGCTAGGTCCTTCCTTTCCAGTTTTACTTCCTTTCAATTTCTCTTTTAGGCTTTATTGTATCTGAGTAACATTCAGACCAGCCAAGGTTAGGACTTCTGATTTTTCACTAGCACTCCTTTATTTTAAGACTACCCCGACTATGTCTGGTGTACACCCTTCCTTCACCAAACAGCAAGGACATCTTATTTGGAGTTTCTCTGTAGAAAGGTAAGGAGCTCCATGCCTGAAAGCAACTGCTCATCTTTAGCAAAGAGACAAAAGAACCTCATTTCATTCTTTCAGAGTACAGTGAGAATTTAACTCCAACCTACCATTTCATAAACAAATTTGAAGAACAGTGCCCCTACTCAATTTTATGTGAGCACACATTCTGGGCCACACTACAGTAAACGGTGTCCTTCTGGATCAGCACAAAGCCCTCTGAAAGAATCACCCCAAAGGAGCTACTTGGCTAACAATACCTCAGTGTAATCCAGATTGATATTCAGAGTGCCTATCTAAAAAGCTAGCTTTTCAACATAAACTCAGTCTTTAAGTACTCCAAATATTTTACCAAGCTGCTCCTAATCACCAGCTAACAGGAAAATGCAGGCATTTCCTCAGTTGTTAGAAGCCTCAAGCTTTTCAGATATCCAGCAATAATTAAGACTGAACAAGTAGCATACATTTTGCTAGTACAAACGCTATTGTGAGGTCACAAACAAGGTAATTTTTCTTTATAAAACCAACTGATATAGGTGGAAGAAGTGAACAAGATTGCAGATACACAAACTTGTCTTCTGGTCTGAGTAAGTTCACTGTGCAAAAAGGGAAAATAACCACTCAGCTAACAGTGGAACTACATTCTCTCAAACATACTGTTCAATCTGACCTCTCAACCCAGATCCTCAGGAGACAGAACATTAATTAGAACGCAAGTGCTGAAACTAAAATTCTACACCAGAGAAATAAGAATAACGATTCAACAGAAATAGTGGTTTTACGGCATCTCATCTAACCACTAACTACAGTTTCTCTCTTGTATTACTTTCACCTGTTCTTCCTTCTTCCATTGAGGCTACAGACCTTTAACACTCCTCTTGAAAAGGTTCTTCCCTTTTCTCCTCGGTCTCAAGTAGGTCTTCTTAAATACAACCACAAGAATCAAGCAGCAATTTCAAGTTTTCTGTCATGCCCAACCCCTGCCAAGTAGGGCTGATAGAAACTGTCCCATCACTCTACTATCAAACCATCTGTACACAACTAGTAATGGCAGTACAGCAACTATGGGACTGCACTGTAAACCTGACCAAGTTTGCTTTTCTTTTTCTTCCCCTCCAGTGAGGCTATTTTTAAACCCAGATCAGTTTTCTGATCAGATTATTCATGCATCCCCAGATAGCTGTGCTAGCACAACAGGAGGAAGAGAAGAGGACACAGCACCCCAGGATGGAAAACAAGCAGCTGGAGATAGGGGCACTGCCCAAGAAACTCCTTTTAAAACAAAACAAAAAAAACCCACACCCTTCCTAATTGTTTTCCTTTTGTATTTGGCTTTGATGATTGCTTCTATTGTTTCAGATCTAAAGAACCTGAGGGCCTTAAAGCTTGTCTACTTACTGAAAAGTAATGCACTTTATTGAACAAAGTAGCTACAGGAACACTATCTAACACCTGCATAGAGAACAATGAGCAGTTGTCTTGATTCAGATCTGTAACTTCACTACTATCAATATTTAAACCAAGGGACAGGGGACAAAGGGAGCTCCAATAGCAAGCATTATATTCATTTTTCCCCACTGCCTCTGCACTAACAGAGTTTATTCCTACCCTGAGAAATGTCCTGGTTTTAATAATGCTGCCATACCAGGAAAAAGAACATCATTTTTATAACCAAAAAGCGCAAGTCAAGCAAGAAAGGAATTTTGTTTGTTTGCTTCTAGGGTTGCCTTTTTATTTAAGGAAACACAATGGAAAGTACAAAAATCTCCAAAGAAGAGAAGCAGACAACAGTGCCCTAAAGGAAAAGAACACAGAGGCTGTGTTCCAACAGCAGGCAAGAATTATTAGACTGTAGATTGCTCAGCAGTGCAGACAAAGCCTCCCTTCTCTCTCTCTCTCTCTCTCTCTATATATATATATATATGTAGTTATACACAGGCTGTCTTTTTCATAGTTGTCATGCAATTGTTACAGTATCTCTGCTAAACATCTATTTCATCCTGTGGGTTTTTTTTTTTTTTTGGGGGGGGGGGGTCAATTTAATACTCTGGAAAAAATATGGCACATCTTTCAGGAGCCTGAGGACAGGAACATTTACAAGAACACACACATAGGTGACAAGTAGTAGCTATTACACTTTTCATTGAAAAGAGAAAATTAATCTCTGGACAGATGCAGAACATTTAAAGCGGCTGGCCACTCCCCACCCAAAGGTTTCACAAAAATATTTTCCTAAATAGCAGTCTATGTGGGTTGTTTCACTGGAGTGGATATTCAAGGTCACTCAGCTCCCCCAAATTCTACTTTTTCCTTCTAACTAGTTTTTGGAGGACCTTAAAAACATGATCCTTAATGCTTTCTCTCTTTGCATAGCATCATGTCTAAGCAATAGCACCAAAGCCCACTATGTTATGCGGACTCTATCATTAACCAATGTTCCATCTTACAATCACTCAAATTCTCAGTAACAGCACAGCTATTTAATGGATTTCCCCTCCAATCTCTCAAACATGCATGCCATGCATTAGATGTTCACTCACCCAGGGGCTCACAGCCTGCCGCCAACGGGGGAAAAAAAGGTGGGCAACAGCTCTCAGTTCCTGTGTTTGGCTGAACAGTATTTTCCCTCTTGTGCGCTGTATTCTGTATAATCACTGCAGCGCTCAGAGCAAGCAGACTTGAAGGAGCAGCTGGAAAACAGAGCCTTGCATCTCCTGAGCTGAACACAGGTGTCCATCCCAGACTGAGGGTGGTTCTTTCACAGTAAACCTATCATCTATTGCTGCTTGGCCAGAAGGAGGGTCACAGTGACAAGTGGCCACTGGAAGGTCATAACTAGGGCAAGAGAGAATAATAAAGCCAGAAAAATCAGCTGAGGGGGGCAGAGAGCCCTCATGTGTGTGTAGGAAGGGAAAAGAATAAATGGAGCAAATAATGAGTGAAAGAATGGAGTCTGTATACAAAGAAAATTATTTACTGAACAGACTATTTGTGTTGCTGACCTCAGTTCATTCCTCTCCAAGCTTTAACTCCTTATGGTCAGGGCTTTGCTTGGGAGGGTAGTAAGGTCACAGCTCCTTTCCCCCCAATCACCTTTCTAAGCAAGTTACAACAGCTGGATCCTGCAGGTGAAGAACATGCTCCAGCAGCAGACTGCTGTTCAGTTTCCGTGCTCTAGTAAGAATCACACATCTGAACACGCTTCCCAAAAACCTGGTCAGCCATTATGGTTCTTCCCCTTCACCCTTGAAGGAAAGGCTTTTTGAAACCAGAGTTAAAATGAGTGGCTAGGACTCATTCTTCCACCATTTTTAAGATTTTCCCTGAAAGGAGAAGTTTCTGCACTACCTGAATATTATCAGCTTACAAAAAGTTAATGTCCGCCAAACGCTCCTTTCCATGGACCTTCAGAGGACTGCTGTATACAAGCTAATCTCACAGCCATGACCTTGTTCTTGCCACCTAAAGATTATGGTGCCTTAATTGAAACTCCACAGAAACTGCATGTTTTTGCTATGAGTAGCTGTGGATTAAACCCCAGCAAGTCACAACAACTTGTATTTTGCATGGTAGCAGCATTCTAAAACATTATTTCAAATGGGAACACTAATCTTTTGCATTTTGTTTGGAGTAACAGGAACTGAGATAAGAAATAACTGAAAGAAATATACATTTAAATCATTATTGTGTTTGAGAACAAGATCATAGACCCTATTTGTTCTCAGGTTCCCCGATACATACTAAGGATACTGCCTCCATATGAGAGCCTAGATGAAGAAAGCAACAAGCCGCTGTAAAATGGTGCGGTATGCAGTACAATTATTCATGCTAAACTTGTCATGATTTTGTTATGCAGTCTAGTATTTAACTTAGAGCACAAAACAAAAACTCTCTACCTCACACCACTGTAAAGAAACTTTTCTCAATACAAGCCAAATTGAATGTCTGACTTTGCAGGCAGGCTGAAGGCTGTTCCCATTCTTCTGTCAGGTGTCAAAGGGCCCCATTCAATTAAGTCACACAAACTAAAGCAAAAATTTGCAACTGCCATTGTAGTGAGTGAAACACATGATTCTAGTAAATAAGTCAAACTAGCTTAGGCTAAAACGACTGTTAGAGAGACCACACTCAGCTGCCCGCCCTTCTGAATCATTTCCTGAGTTAGCACAATTAGCAGGACAGCATTTTAAGGCAATTCATCCTCAAATTCAACAGAAAAAATTAACACTCATCTTAGTTTCCTGAGTTCAGCTGATAGCCCCTTAACTCCAGTCCCTTTCAGAGTTTTCCCTTCAAGAGCCGTTTCTGTTGTGACACCAACAGGAATAGGGACAACCAAGACCAGCTAGGTGTGCAGCAGGCACTGTCAAGTCAAGTCTAACCTATGTATCCTGAAGCTACTCATCATTGCTCATTCTTTCTTGTATTTCATGTTTCTTAAATTTCTTGCTTGCTTAAAAATCTGAAAAGTCTGAAAGTACTACACCTGACAGGTGAATTCACTAGCAAGCACTGACTGTGAGAAAGCATCACATGCCTGTATGTTATAGACAAGGTTTGCATGAATGCATAATAAAGCATTCACCACCATTGTCCTCTACCATCAAAAAGCCTTGGCTGCCTGGGATGCTTTCCTGTATGCCACTTGTTCCCTATGGTTTTATGAAACCTGTCAGGTTCTCTCATCCCTGGAGATACGGGCTTCTGATATTACAAACCCAGAGCTCATCAAGAGTTTGATGAAGCATAAGATAGATTAGTGTAACAGCCAAATGAACAACAAAGAGCCTTTTGTTATAGCTGAAGAGTAAGGGAATGAAGCAGAAGAGGCATGAAGATTTAGGGAAAAGACAACCCCTTGTATTTGGAGGTGCCATTTTGCCACATCCTGTTAATCAGTATATAGGATCTACGTATAATGCATAACAACTTTAACTGTCATCCTGACACAACTGATCTAAAGACTTTTGATTAAGAGAGAAAATAGTATAAAGCAGAAACCCTACAACGCTGCAGGAGTGGAAGAGATCTGACCTCTTAGAAAAAGGTTTTCTTTGAAATTTTCTGGGAGAGGGCAAGGAGAACAGTAATAGACCTCAGGTTTTGACTAAGAAAGAAAACCTACAAAATGCCTCTCCTGGATAAAGTATGTAGTATAAAGTATAAAGATTTGGCTTGTAAAATACCTTAGTGCTTCAGGGGAACTGCAGTTCTGAGGTGACAATCTCAAGATGCAGCCCATCTTAAGATGGCAGAATGCACTGCAGGAGGAGAAAAGCCACCTTTTTATAGCCAAGAATGAAGGATGATGCACAGCAGTTTCTGAACCAAAACATTTGTTTTTGGCTATTTCAGTTTGCAAATGTCCACCTTTTAAACTACAGTAAAGGGGTTTTGAGCAAAAAAAGGGTAAATAAATTTTCTATTACAACCCAGTTTCAACAACATTTTCAACTAGACAAAAGGAATAGAAGAGACAAACAGATTTTTCTGAGCTGGCCTTTTAGAGGATTACTGAACATTTAATTCCTTCTATCCTAACACTGCAGCATTTTAGAGCACTGTTGCTTCAGTAACTATCAAAAATAAACTCTCCAGAGGGCAGACAGCACTAAAATAAATCTCTTCAGACTGATAAGAAATCTAGACAATCATCCACAAAAGGGCACATTAGCAGAAGAATTCTCCTACAGAGGAAGCAAACATCAAGTGCCACTCTCCAAGCAAATTAGCTGTTTTAGATCACAGTTGTGGCTATACAGTTTCTACACAAATATTAACTGATTTCCCTCCAAGAAAATAATACAGCAAGCTGCTCTGCTAACCGATTCCACGTAATATACCCTGGAAGCATCCTATGTTCTTGTTGGCTCCCCCTCTGTTAGGAACGGGCTTACAGTTATTGCTAACAGAATTCGGTAATTTCTCCCCCATGCACACCAAAAATAAGAGGTGAAGAACACAGAAAGTTGAAAAAAGTTTGTGGGGAACAATAAACAGAGAAAGAAGAGCACAAGAACCAGTAGGTTAAAGGAAGAAAAACAAGTAGGAGGAAACCAGAAGGGACACCAAGAACCACAATACCACTCTTTGAAGGCACCCAAGAAGACAGTTTTCCAGTGGCAATATGCCCCGAGATGAAAGGATAGGACACCAGAAATGGACCCCACAGTTGCTGGGCTGACAGACGATGACTCCTTCTGTGCTATGGTTGTTTAGCCCAACCAGGGCCAGAAGAAGGTCCCACATCTTGGGGAAGCCTTAGGAAGGGAGTGTATAGAAAGAAATGGGAGGGGAATGTAAAGCCAGAACCCAAACAAGCAGATCTGGAGTAGTGGCAGAGGGGCTATAGGCTGTATATTCAATGTATACATCAATCAGGATCTCTCCCCTATCCTACAGGGACATAGATAGGAGATCCCTCCTTCCCCTCAAACTACACCGTGAATACACTCATGACCACAGTTGTATGAAGGATTTTCCAAGTTACTATAGTATCAGCAGACTGTGGTATTGGCTCAGCATACAAGCTGGCCTTCTGGAAGGCATCACTCTCTTCTGACACTGAGAAGTCCCATCACTTACTGTCTGGGTAGAACATGAGAGCAAGAAAATGGAGCAAGTGTGCTATGAGTGCAAAGAGTTGTCTGAGGAACAGTTCAAAAGCAAGTCCACTTGATGTCATGAAACCTGACCAAGTTGCAGGGGAGAAAAAGGAGGATGCGCTAGAGACATTTGCCCTGGCTGCAAACTAGTTATTCCATGACAAAGGTTCCCAGATCTCACACAGGCTAATACACCTCCCCACATGTCTACAGTTTATATTTGTTTCTCCTATTGCAGCTTTCAAAATGCTCCACAGAATGATTTGAAGATTGGTTCACCTCCTGAAATAACTCCCCTGAAAAGAAATATTCTCTTCAATATGCTAAATTCAAAACTTCCCAGCATTCATCCTGCCTTCTTGTTTCCCATATAGCATCGGAACATGAACAGGAAATAGCATCTGCTTTCTTCCACCCTTATCTGCTTTATTTAAGCTGCACAATCTTCAGACCAGGGACTTCTTTACTATGTTTTAATACCGTATTTGGCACACCGAAGTCCTGTGTAGGTCTCCAGGCACTAGCGTAATGCAACAGGGACTGTATGTAATGCAAAAGCAACATGAGAAGTGTAAGGCACAATGATGGTCTCAGTTGTAGAAGAAAAGTCTCTCGCCTTCAGGAGCTTTCAAAGAACGATATCCATTGTACCATCAGATGTCATTGTCTTTTCTCTCCAAGGAACACAGACTACCATCACTGTGGAGAGTTATTAGCAGAGGTCTGCTACTGAAGCCATCACCTTCTGGATAAATCCTCCATTTTCACATGGACAAAATTCTCTCTTTTTCTGAATTACTTACCTGGAAGCAGACCACGTATCACTAACACTCAGCCTTTCCCTATATTTTCCAACCATGTATACAGTCCCACTGTCTCTGGAAAGTCCACAGTACATTTAGATTCTGTTTATAAGCTGCAAGACAAATGACACTTATGAAATCCAAAAGAAACATGAAATAGCAGGCATGAGACACTGACCTTCCCAGGCTCACTAAGGAAATTATTCAAAGGCTAACTCTAAAGTAGTCTTTCTTTTCAGTCAACACAAAAAGAGGCACTGTTCTAAAGCAGAGTTCTGAATGGGAAACTCACCTAACTAGTGATTTAGAGCAGTTAAGTGAATCATCAAAAGCTTGCTCTGCTCCCAAGAACTAGTACCCTTCCCACCACATTCCAAGGTGGCTTTCCTTTTTCAAACTGAGCTGAAGCTCTATTTAAAGTAGGTGAAGTATCACACACAGTCCACACAGGCTGTTAAGAAAGAAATAACCCCGGAGGCAGGCAAACACCTGCCTCCATCCCTCAGTGTACATCAGTTCTGTGCAGATCATCACACAAGAAAGGAGGTGAGAAGTCTCCCCACCTGCCCTTTCTTCATGTCACAAGACCATGAGGTTGCAAGAGTTGGAGGACACTGCTCAACATGAGACCAAGAGTTAGTCTGTAGTCAACACTTACATGGATACTACTGCATGGATACCTGTTGGTTTAGGTTTTGGTTCTAAACTCCGTTAGAGTCAAACTTTGTTTCTGCTGTCTCAAGATTCATCTGTTTAATGAACCATGACAAAAATGTAAGCAAGTGTTAAATGGTGCAAATCTCTGCAAGCTGCAGTATTCTCACAGGAATGGAGCAGGTCATATTCCTTTGCAGAGGATCTGAAAGGAAAGGAGACCTCTAACACTTGCGTAAGTACACAGTACACGTTCAGAAAGACTAAGGAAAAGGGCAAGACAGGCTTCCCAACTATCCCATTACAGCCAACACAGTTCCACCAAGGCCATAAAGAGACAGAAATGTTAAATTGCTCGTGGCCATGTGAGACCTCTTTTACTTACATGGTAGAGATAGCAAGTTAAGATATGATCCCACAAAAATGCTGCTCTTCTGCCTACACTTTTTTTTTTTTTTTTTTTTTTTAAACTTTCACTGAGAAGTTTCCCCACAGACAGAAGTATGCCCCACAGGGTAAAGAGACCCAAGTACAGGTACTTGCATTTTAAGGGAGGTTACTACAGAAGTTATGTTACCCTTTAAGTCACTTCAGTTCAAAAGCTACTTAGAAGAGCAGATGACTATATTCCAAGGCTTCTTCAGACACACCACCTGAAGCTCATTCCAAAGCATACTGCAGCCACAATGATATACAATGTAACTGAAGTAAGGCTTGTATGGAAAAAAAAAAAAAAAAAGAGAGAATTTTTTTTTAAGTAAGAGTCCTCAGTGCACTGAAATGCCCTCCTCCCTCCCATACAGCACCTCCCAGCAAGCCCTATCTCACACTTCAAAGCACTGCAGATTCAGAGAAATTATTTCCAAACACCAGGGCAGAAAGCAGTAACACAGAACAATTTTCCTGCTGCTCAAAGAGGAAGTTGATGCAGTAAGTAGGTTATTTCCCAGATTTTAATTAAGCTGTACAACTGTAATACTGATACAGACACAGCAAGAGATCCATACTGTAAGACAAACACTCCTCCACTGATGTTGGAAACAATCAGCATGGAGAATGGAAAATTGCAAGATTTTTAGTTTTGTGTCCTGCAATAGTGTTTAAGAACACAAGCCTAAACCACAACTGCACTACGTAGTATGCTACAGACACAGAACAAAACACACCTCACACACACAGACTCCAACCCAAGGGATGAGATGATTGCTAGACAACAAGTGGATTCAGAGAAAGAAGGAAGCATAACAATAAGGCAGAAATGACTGGCAGGATAAGCAGCAGCCTACTCATACCGCTGTCTAGCTGTTTTGGTTCAGTTGGCTCATGGCAGGGGAGCACATTAAGAACTCTCTAGTTCTGAAGGCAGAAGATGAGGTAGCTCCATGTATGTTTATGGGACTCTCATGTTGGGTGAAGACCATCTCTCTGCCATTCCCCTCCCAGGATGAACAATGTAAATAAAGACCACATGGACACTTTAGTGAACACTTGAAAGTCAGCACCATTAACAGATAAGACTACGTATCAGATTTCCCATATTATACCACCCAAAACACAAGTGGAAATGGACCCAAAAGAAAATTAGTTTATGTCTGTAGTTGTAATATGAGTGCACAAAAGAACGATCTGCTAAAAACCCTAACTGAAAAAAAAAACAAACAAAAACACACTTTACTGAAAAAGTCATTATTTGGAATGATCAGTGCCAGAAAGAAATCTGGACATGAAGAGAGGGCAGCCCAGACTAGTTTTTAACCACGCAGCTAGACACAAAAGATCATATCTCAAAGAGGTTGTGGAGAAAGAATGAAAAAAGTTAACACACAACCCAGATAAAGATCTGGAGAGAGGGCAGAGATGACAGGCTGAGAAAGACAGGAATGTGGTGAAAAGGTTTTCCTCAGTTTCCATAGCCTTCTTTACCATCCTCTCCCAAAAATGCAATTCAGTGTCTCATGTTGCCTACTGTAAAAATGACACAGCTTCAGGAGAGCCAAGTCTTACTGGACCAATTAGGTTTCTGTCTTCAACAAGAAGGTATGCTGCTGCTACGTACCTTTAGCAAAAAAGTTCTGATTTCTTAAAAGTGTGTGACTGAACATGTTCCTCTCTCTCAATGTTGGAATTATTCTATTGTTAATTGACTGCTATCTAAGAACAGCAAGAACTTGCATTTCCTTTGCTAGTCTCACTGAATACTTCTGAGTCAATGCCAGTATCTCAGAAAAGAAAGGAAAGACATAAGTCAGTTTCCTCCTGCTACCAAGTCAAACCACTGCTTGATCAAAGTTTTTAAAATCAGAGAGAGAGAGAGAGAGAGAGAGAGAGAGAGAGAGAGAGAGAGAGAGAGAGAGAGAGAGAGAGAGAGAGAGAGAAAATCAAAGAAGAAGCTGCCCACAGAGCTGAGCAATCTTCCCTTCCTTCAAGCACCTCGTATCTCTGGGCACCGAGTTCCCACCACATAAGAGAGCATCAGTGCCTCTTCCAGACAAGATACAATATACACAGGAGAACAGCAAGAGCTGTGATCCCGTCAGTTTACCACTTACACAAGGGAACTAAGTGCTGTTAACAAGAACCCTATCAACTACCCATTCCAACTCTCTCAAAATTATGAGGGGACTGCAGAAATAGACTAATAATTCAGTGACTGAACATCCCAAACACTCATTTGGGACCCAAATGTTTTCATACCTTTCACAAACACCCTCTGTGAGCAGATCTCATTCTTGGGAGTATAAGTTTTTGGGTTCTCATGAAAGCACTTTTCATCCCCTCCTCCCCCTCGTGCAATTACAACAAGATGCCATTCAGCTTGGGGCGGGAGGGGGAGAAAAAGGAAGGAAAGGGTGGCTATTTGATGTGCTAGTGTTCACTTACCTCCTGCTCTGTCTCCATTGTTTTGGGGTCCCCTCCCAGTAAATAAACAGGGCCTGTTTCTTGTATCTTATCAAAGCTTTTCCAAACAGCAGCATGAACACGAGCTCAATATCACTACTGCTTTATTGCTGCCTATCAAATTATGATCGGCATCTCTGTAGTTGACGTCCCAGTTATGCCTTGCTGGTTAGCAAGGCTAAGTAAGGTCACTTCTAGACTCTGGGGCTGCTGGGAGACTTAAGGAAGCTCAAACAATGCTCACTTGATAGAGCTCATTTTAGACGTTACTTACTGGATTTACCAGTGGGAACTGCCCCCCACTCCTGTTTTTAAATGAGAGATCACTGTTAGGACCTGCTGAAGTCGCAACACTGACCCAAGAAAATTCTCTCAAATTACACCAGCACTAGGAACATTTCAGCAGTGTTAGAACAGTCATATAGTACATTGCCAAAGCTGCACTTCACGACCATATATTAACAACACACCACATAGTCAAGAGAAGCCCTACTAGTGTACACATGCTTTACTAGTATAACTGAACCTGTGCTAGGACCTTAGATACCACAGATCACACTGCTGACAGCTATGTTTGTGAAAGCTCTTAGTATAAACCTAACCTCAACCATAAGTGAAAGGATTTTTCCACCCCAGGCTGTTAAGATTGAGATCAACTGGCAGAGAACAGATTCCTAAAACATCAGTGCTGGAAGCTGTACAGTAGAAATGAGTTTTGACCAACCTCTTACCACAGCTGGAGGACATAGGGATCCAAATGCCTAAGCTATGGTAGTAGCACTGAGAGCTGTATCACCAGAGAAAGTCCATTCATGGGATACGCTACTGCTCTCACTGGCAATGTCCTGTGGCACAATCTAAACACAGTAGAAGTCTTCTATAACTACAAAATTAAGACAGCAACAACGTGGAGGGTTCTCCCTTTTCCTTCAACTAGAGGTACACTGAATACTTCTCTAAGATTATCTTGAGAAGACAGCCCTTGTGTTTGCAAAGGAATAAAAAAGTAATGCATGACAGGATTAGTTAAGCGACTGAGAAGTCATTCTGAAACCCTGCAAGAACAGAGGGGTGCAACCACCTAAGGACCAATTCTGCCTCAACTTTCTCTAAAAGCAAAACAGACAGCACCAGCTCTGCATTACCATGCATGCAACCATAATTCAAGCTTGCTCAAAGTAACAGTGCTGTAGCCTTTATCAAAGGACACCTGCACTTGCAAATAGCTAAGATTTCTCATGTGAGGCATGTTTGCAGAATGCTCTTAAATGTGAACAGAGAAAGGTTAAAAGCAAGATATTTGAAACCCAGAGAGGTAAGAAAGCTTAGAATAAAATGTCATCCTGACCTCAAGCAGCTGTGTTTAGGTTTATACCAGGCATATATAATCACATACTATTTACAGATCCTTTCTTAACACGCAGGATTAATCAAGAAGAGGATTCGTTATCAATTGTTTATCAGTTTGTATGCAGGTACATGTTATTCATAATCAATACAACAATTAGATCTGTTTTCTGTACAAATATTAAAAAACCTGTTAAAAGGAAAATCTTTAAGGTAGTCCTGTAACACTTAAGATGAGGTCCCCGCCCATTAATTTAAGTAGCAAAGGATTTCCAAGTTCACCAATTAGCTATAAGGTGCACATTTCAGTGCAAGTTAAGATATCTGTGAATACAAGCCTAACATCCATCCATCTGTGTTCTTGGAGATAAGTACTTTAGAAAGCTGCAAGCTAAATATAAACATGTCTGATTTTTAACTGTGTGAAATTTTCACTTTCAGCTGTAGATGAAAGTGTAGTGGATTTTTTTGGCTGGTTTAAAGGGACACTGTCAACTTCAATCTAACTCTTAAGTTTAGTTTTCTGCAAATAAGCTTTCACAAAACCTAGACCAGTAAAACTATTGCCATGATTAAAGTAGTTAATTCCCATGCAGTAAGTTATTCTTACTAAATATGTCCCTGCAGTACAACCAACTCAAACATGAGTACTGAAAATGTGACAGTGAAAAATAGCAGAATGAGCATGTTCTCCAAAAGAAATGCAGAAAGAGATATTAGTATAATTATTAGGAAGTCTGTTTCAAAAGTGTTCTTCAATCTTTCCCCCCCCTTTTTTTTTTTAAAAAAAAAAGAAAAAACTTAGCCAAATTTTAGCTTTAAAAGTTTGTAAATAAAATAAGCCTAATAGTCTGTTTCTGTATATCTAGATTTTCTAGCAAGAGATCGTTTAGTTGCTTGGCTTCCCCTAATCCCCATATACCAGCACAGACACATTCTATTTAATGCAGAGAATAACCAAGAACCCCAAATCTAAGCATGAAGTCTCAAACTGAAAGAGGTTTCTGAGAGATATTTCATTTTGTTAGTTTTTAACAGAAGTACAACAGAATCGAAGAAAGGAAGCAATAATTTTTGTAGGGCCAGTCTTGAAAGGTATCCCTCCAGCTCAACAAGAAGTTATTGTCAGTTGCTCCACAGCCCTAAACTTAAATAGACGACTGGATGAGGTAAGAGGTAACTTCTTCAGAATACAGAATGAAGCTGCCACAAGGAGAATGCATAAGCAGGTTTGTGTTACAATGAAAGGGACTAATGCATAAGCACGTTTTTGTTATAGTAATAAAAACAATTATATGCTTAGAAGCGGTTACCTTTGTTAGATATTATAAGATGCCAAATAAGTATCTTGGGACAACAGCCTGCAAAGACTAAGCCCGTATCATAACAAGAATGCAGAACAGGGACACAAGCATTAGAAACCTGGACACAGCTCGTACTGAGCGTATCTAGAACAACGATAAAGAAAGGCTAAAGGCTTCTGCCTGCAAGACAAGCGCGAGCCTATCTAAAATGAGACCTGTACACACAATTTCTGATGGCGGTGGGGGGCGGTGAAGGATCATAAACTATTTTACGATGGGAGGGCGAAGGGTACTTCGAGGCAAGCACGACGGCCAAGTTTCCCGGCGGCGCAACGCAGCCCGCGTAACGCCTAGGGGCTGGCGAGGAGACGAAGCATTTCCGCGGGCATCTCTTAGGTGACCGCGGCGGCGCAGGGGGGCGGCAGCGCTCGCGGAGGGAAGCCCTGGCCGTGCACCGCTCCCGGGGCCGGAGACGAGCCGGTACCTTCCGCCGAGCGAAGCGGCCCCAGCTCGGGAGGGCGGACGCCCCCTCGCCGGCGGGGAGGCGTTAGGAGGTCCCCGACGCGGCGGCCTCGTTTCTCCGCGGTGCCGCGCGGTGTAATCGGGTCAAGGAGCCAGCGCGGAGCAGCCGCTGACTGCTGGGCCGCCCCAGGGCCCGGGTTTCGCGGCGCCCGCCCGCCGTGCCGGTCCCCGGCCCCGCCGCCCGCCCGCGGCGCCGCCGCCCCCGGAGACCCCCGCGCGGCTGTCAGCGCCCGCGGCCGCCGCACTGGGCGATGCCAGCGGACGACGCAGACCCTCCCCCGCCGCCAACGCTCGCCCCCACCTGCCGCAACGGCGGGCGGGAGCGCGGCGCCGCCGCCTCACTCACCTCATGCCGCTCCGGGGGCAAGGGGCAGGGGGGGGGACGGCGGGGGGGGGGGGCGGCGGCGGCAGGGCTGGCGCGGCCCGAGGCGCGGGGGGCGCCGCGCCGCGCTGCGCCTGTCCGGCTGCCGGCGCGGCCCGACCCTACCCGCCGCGGGAGGGAGGGAGGGAGGGAGGGGGCGGGGCGGCGGAGGCGCGCGCACACCTTGGCAGCGGGCGCTCCCCCCGCCCCGGCCTGGCCTCGCACGCGGAGGGGCCGCCAGGGCAAGAGGAGGAGCGCGAGGCAACCAGACACCCCTCCCCGTCCCGTCCCTTAAAGAGATACACGCGCGCGCACAGCCAGTAAGGGGCGGGAAGCGGGAGCCGGCGCCTCCAGCCGCCGGGCCCATGACCCTTATAAAGTGAGGGGGGGAAGGGGCGGAAGACGGCGGCGACAATGAAATAAAAGGTAAGGGGTCGGAGAAGAAACGCCGCCGTTCCCTCCCACTCCCTTCGCGCCCAGGAAATGGTACGCTCCCAGCGCTCGAATCCGAAAGGCCCGGCGGGGATTGGCCGCGCTGGCGGGGCGGGGCGGGGCGAGAGCGCGCGCCAAACGGCACTGGAGGACGGGAGATCAAAAGCAGGGCTGGCTGAAGCCGCAGCCGTTTAAAACGCCCTGGGCGTCGTTGACGGCCGCCGGCGGGGCCGCGCGCGTCAGGGGCAAGCGGCTGTGGGGGGACAGACACGCACGCGCCCTTACCCCCACCCCCACCCCCCCCCGGTGCGCGCGCAGGGCCGTTGAGCCGCGGGCGCCGCGAGCTGTCGGGGCGGGCGCCCGAGAGCGGCGGCCAGTCCCGCTGTTTGTCTGTGCCCTTCCCCTTGCTTGTCGCACCCACGTATAAAAGACCTGCCGTCACCTGCCTCCTCGAGGAGGTAGCGATTGCTTCCTATCTGACGCAAAAGTGCTGCCCACGTGAAAACCGCTGAAGGCCTGCACGGAGCTGCAGCCCAGCTGACGGCGAAGCAATGGCAGCCCTTCCAGATAATGGACAGTGACGGCCCTTTAAAAACGCAGGCTGGATAGCTGAAACAATAGGTGCCACTACACAAAGCACAGCGTGGCTCGTGCCCGGGCTGAAATGTATGTTTGGAAATTTTCCCTTTATGTTTTGAATGTAAATATGGAATATCGTTTGATAAAGCTGAGCACAAAATGGAAGAGGAACCATAAAAACTGACAGGAGAAAGGTGGCAAATCAGGCATAAAAATGGCTGGAGAAACACAAAATCATCATGAGAAAAAGCTAAATATATTTTCAGTTCAGGGTTGGCTGGGGAGAAGCTTGGAACTGTCATCATAGTAACTCCTTCCATTTGGTTCCTACTGCATTCTGGAAAATAGCTCATTGCATGTGTGCTCTACAAAATGAGCAAAATTACATCAGACAAATGCCTGGCTCCATTATCATTGTCTCCTGCTAATTGAATCAACTTGGAAGACCCAAATATTGACTCAGGTTACACTGAGGTAACAGTATAGCTACTGGATGGGCAGGGAAATGACAAAGCCCTGTTCTTAAGGAAGTACTGAGAGGAACACAGAAATGATTAGTGTACATATATGTATATATGTGTGTGTGTATGTATGCATACATACACAATACCCATATGTTTACATATTAAAATGTTCCCAGAAGCCACTGGTTACTGGCTGAATACTCTGCATCTGAACTAGCAGTAAGAGGACTCAGTTCAACATATAGTTACACCCACATATATGTGTGCATTTATATATATCTGTATTTGGCTTATATATAAATGTTTCATTCCTATCTATATACTTTAGTATGTATAAGCAGGATACATATATACTGTCTGTGGCATAGCTGAGTATGCTCTTAAATTCTTCAACCAAGGGGGCCAGTTGACGTGCACCTGAACAGAGCATAAATGCAAACCAATACAGAAGTACTGTGAATAATCCAGGAATTAGGAATCAAATACAAACCCAGGATTATACGATAGTAACAATGATAATAGCAAGGTTGTCTAGTGTTCCTTCAAATAGGCCTTTCCAGCAGAGATAACAATTCAAACATCTTTTACATCCAGACCCATACAGTTCTGATGTCCTACCAAAAACACAGTCTTCCAACCCTAGCCTAAGGGTTGAAATTTATTAGGGATTTGGTTTTGAGCTTGGTATGAAAGGCAGCCAGGTACTGAATAACATATGTGATACAAAAACAAAACAGATACTGTTCATAAGTGATACCCAAAATGAGCTCATGGCATGGCTGAGGAAAGTGTTACTGGAGTACAGTATGACAAATATCAGTCATAAGTGCACAATTCCCAAATCACTATCTATATCCCTGTCTAACAACAGATGGAGGAAAGTCTTCAGCTGATGTAAACTTGGCTCAACCCATCCTATTTACTGTTGGAGTTTTCATGAGCATAGAAATTAGACCGGTTGCAATCACTTGAGAGCCACAGCCTGTTGATTCAGCATACATGTTGAAAAATCTGGCAAATGTCAGTCCTTACCTGAGCAAATGCACATACTCATACACACACCAATACCAAATGACAGTAAGAGCTTCAGTCAACAGGTATTTCTGCTTTTGAAGTCAATCAAGGTCACTGAGGTAGTTCTTTGCAGGACAGGCAGCAGCTTTTATTAATTGTTGATAGCCACAATATCAAGGTGTCCCTTTCTAGGAAGATGCAGGTTGAGGATGTGTTAGATTATTAAAAGATGCAGGCAGAGGGAGGAGAAGGTTTATATATGGGGATATGGAAGACATTTTAAAATGCTCTCAGAAGCCCATGTATATAGTATGTCCACTGATTACTGGCTGAGTACTCTGCATCTGAACAGTCAGGAGGAGAGCTGTCAGTTTAACGGTAATCTTTGTAAAATGCTAATAAGGACCTGAATAATTCCCATTAGGGAACTGAAGAGCCATCTGCACTCTAGCATGAAGCTGCCTATGGCATCCACAGCAAGACCTATGCGTCTTGACTTGATATTTTGGAATCCAACAACACAGAGTCATACGACAGGGTTATTGGCTGTCACATTCCCAGAGGAGTTTTCACAATGCACTATAAGAGGAAGCAGAAATAAAAGCAAAGCAAAAAGAAAGCACTATACTTGCTCTGTATGCCTCTTTTCACCCTGTGCACATGGTATTCAGAGTGGGAGGAGGGGGGAAAGCAATACAGTACAGAACTTCAGGCTAATAAAACACATGTGAAAATAGGTGCTTGCAAGATCAGTACAAAATGGACTACGTTATTTAACAAGCTAAAACAGCTGAAATCTGCATCACAGCCTAGTAGAATACTGATGATCCAGGCTTGTGATGTGCAGGGTAGTCCATCAGTTGCCTTGCTGTATCTTCTCTGAGGGCTTTGCAGGTCCTGCTTTGCACTGGGGCTAGATAACAATCACCCAGCAAAGTGCTGATTCCCTGTGAATGAATGCCTGCAAGCACTATAAAGCAGGTTGCCTGGCACTCCAGAAGTGACCTCTAATAAGCTGCTCAGCAGTAGACGCAGCAGTTCCAAACCAACCCAGGGAAAAATCCTGTGGTTCAGGATGCAGTTCTTAAAGGAAGTAAGCTGGTACTGCTTAAAATAAGAAAGTCAGAGTAGAGCATAGTGCCCCATTTTGGAAAAAAGAAAAAAAAAAAAAGAATATACATAAAAAAAGCCTGACTTTTTTATATATTCAGTTTCCTATAGAAATCATTGAAGATTCATAAGGCCCTGCTACTGCTACCAATTAGATGAGGATTACAGTAAGGAGGGCAAGTTACAGAAGAAAATTCTATACAGTTTTTTGTATCTCCATGATAGCAAAACTTTTTTTCACAGTAAAAATGGCCAATGGACCTTGAATTCTCTTCTAAGGACCTTCCAAAGCTCACAACTTGCCAGGTGCATGACCACTTTTGTGGAAATTTGTAATCTCTCCAAATACGAAGAACAGCAACTTCTACTTGGAAGTACAATGTCCCAGAACAGAATCCCAACATCTGTAATTAACAAGTAAAAATACAGCAAGTGAATTTTCAAATAAGGAGGGAATTGCAGAATCACAGGGCTGGAAGGAATATTGCGAGGTCATCTGACTCCATCCCTGTGAAAGCATCTCTGTGCCATCTGACAGAAATTTATTTTACCCCTTAAAGACCTTCAGTGCTGCAGACACCAGCCTGTCCAAGCAAGCTGTCCTCCTAGGTTACACTGTGAGACCTCTGATGAATCTTGATGCTCCCATTTGGAGGCTCTCACTTTAGTCTGTGTCTGTCTTGAATTTCCTGGCACAGAAATGGTACGCAGCATGTCCCAGTTGAGGCCTTACCACTATTATGTAGAATGGGAGGAGCAGCTGGTGTGTTTTGCAAGAGGATTTCATGTGCTTTTTTGTATGTCTTAGCATCTGTAAGAGTGGAGGCCATGACATGACATGACATGACATGACATGACACCACTGAAGCACCTGAAATCCTCACCTTTAACCAGAACTCTCATCCCTTGTATGCAATGGTTACTGCTAAAAATCACATTTAAATTGCTACCTGCTGGAGGCAATTTAATTGGGGATGTCTTTCATAGTACATATTGCCTTATTTTCTGATGCTCACATGTACTTGGACAGCTGCAGCTAATTTGTTTTATGTAAAAGTATTCTGCATATAAACCAGCAGCTGAATGCTTGTCCTCAAAAGAAACTGAGGAATAGCACAGAGAGGTCTTAAAATTTGCTGTCTCCTGCATCAGCTGGAACAGTTAGCAGGAATTGTTGTCCACACTGGGGGGAAACAAAAAGAGCTGACTCCCTAAGCAGTAACACAGGTGTTCAACTTGTGTTCGAAATACAAGGCAGAAAGCATCAATCACCCTGCATCCTCATGGATGCAAGTGGTTACTCATTGCATAAGCATTTGAATAACTGTAATATTTATAAAATAATGCTATTTAATCTCTTCTGCCACCCCTGAACACATGCACACACTAACCTGTAGTGATGTTGTGTGCATGGGTGTGAGCTGAGTTCCAAATAAATTGCTAATGGTGTTTTATTAAAACAAAACAAATACAATTGTGAGCCCTACTGGCTCACAAAGAAAACATAAAAACTCTCCTAGTCTGGCAGGGAAATAAAAAGCCAGCCCATCAGATCTGGTAAAGATCAGTGTAGACTGAGTGTTTGGGACCATGTTAGGAATAAGAGAGGCCCTGTGTCGGTGCAAACACACTGTAGATGATTTCAGTGCTCACAGGTTTTCCAAGTAGCAAGATGCTGTAGGATTGCACTCGGGCCTGGTGCTGCAACTCAGGACTGTGAGCCCAACTCAGGAAGTGAGCATCTGAGGAGCTCACTACAGTATAAAGTTGCAAGTAGAGCTAACCCAAAACAAAGGCTACACAAGGGCAGAAAACTCCCTCCCAAAACTGTACAGGATGCTAAGGGACAGGAAGAGCAGCCCAGCTGAGTCTGACTTCATTATTACCTTAAAAATAACAACGTATGGATGTGCAAGGAGATGCAAGAGCATCTAAAGCAGTAAGACCAGTGCTTTTTAATGAGGCAAAGCATATATATACAAGCAGACTACCATATCCAGATGAAGAAGTACCCCTACACTGATGCCATGATGCCATGCTATGCAATTAACATATTAAACAAAAAATCAGAAGTACAGCATTTTCTTTTACTCAACCAGTCCTCAAGAAGGACTAAAGAAACTGATTGAAATATATATATGGCGAAAAGCAATAGAAAGAAAGGCTTGTGAGGTCATCATTGAGACATGCATGAAATTATTGGTTCTTGACCTAAGCCAGGCTATACAAATTCTGCACAAGAGCTGCCTGTGCAGAGTTCCTCCTGGACTGGTATATTCCACATAGCATGCATTAAGGTCTAGAAGAGTGGTTTACTATTCTGAGTCTGGACCAGGGAGGAGGCTGAGCTTTCTTTTGTTTGCTTGTTTTTAAAGCAACAACTTTTTATCACTTTAACCGAGCTGTATAAAGCAGCTCCCTTGTCCTGATGATTGTCTAGAAATAACCAACAGCCCTGATTCTCAAACAAGTCTGGAAGTTTTCTTCAAACTCTTACTTACCCATGGTTAGGTTCCCTTTAGCAAAAGGCTCTGGGGTCCTGGCTGAAAACCATATTGCTTTAATAGTACTATTAGATTTATCCTTAGTCAAGGCATAAAAAAAAGACTCTACGATCCAAAATTCACCACTATTTACAGAAGTATTAATAAAAGGGGAAAGTAAATCAATGAAGTCACTTTATTGATCCTGAGAATGTGGAGCTACTATTAATAAAACATGTTTATGTTATTTTATGGGTAGGTCAAAGTCCTGGCAGGGTGTGTTTGTCATTCTAATTTATGTGCGGTTTCATCAACAAACTATTGGTTATTGCAGTATTATATTTATTCATCTCCTGTTTTCCTCCCCCACAGCCAGAACATCTGCTAAATGTTTCTGAATCTAAGCTTGTTGGGATAGGGCTCATTACTTTTACATATTTATGAACTGTGTGGTACACTGGCATTCATTCAGCAAAGTGTGCTTCCCCAGGCTCATGCAAGAATGACATAAGCTGGGATGGGTTTATATGCAGGAGGTCTACATGTGCAGAGTTCACAGTGGGGTTGGAAATCCAGTTACATGCAGAAGTACTTAAACTCCACTGCTGAAGAGGGACATAACTATCTAGTAGTATTTGAATGATGCAGGAACACAAAAAGGAAAAGGAGGTATTCATGATGTCTTAAGGAATTGTAATGAAGAGTAATGAGATAAAAATGAATGAAAAGAACTTGTATCTGATTCTAGAAACATCCTGTGACATCAAAATGTTTTCAAGTGTGGTAAAATACTCCAAAAAAACAAAAGCCGCAATGCTTGTGTTAGTCATAACAGACTGGACAAAGCAGAACACTATACCAGTTCTTGGAGTAGAAAAATGAACAAATAATTCATTTCTGATTTCTGTTTTTCATCTGTAGTAGGCCAATGTCTCATGCCAACACTCACACAGGCACATCTTTATACTATTTACACACTGAAGGGAGTGTATTCTGCCCTCATTCTGTGGATAACTTACACATGTCACTCCTATTACCACGAACAGAAGCTATGTTCATAAATCTCCCTTTTGTGCCTGGATTGAGTGGACCTGTCACTATTTGCCTTTCCGGCTGGATTATAAACAGTGCCTTTCCAAAGTCTAGGTTGTGATAGTTTCCAACCTCATGAAAAAGAATGTAGCCCATCTCCTTTCAACTGCGAGAGCCATCCATGCTCCACGGATCTTCTGTCTGCCTAAACTCATGCCAGCAACACAGCACGACCACAGCCTAATAGTCTTAATGAGATTACAGCTACAGATGCCCCAGTGCTGCTGTCTGGCCAAGGAACACAACAAGCACCAAATTCATATGGGGGGGGAAAAAAAAACTCAGCTCTCATGCAAGCAGGCTGCAGCTTGATCAAGATTTCAGAACTATGATGCACAAGATCCCTTTATTTTCCTTATTATTTTTTGAAATGTATTATTATTTTTTACAAAGCAGCTTATTCTTCTCACAGATCTCTAGACTTAATTAATGTTTTTCTGCTGAAAATTTAAAACTGATGATCCCACTGCTCTGTAGCACCAAAACATTTATAATGTTTACTGTTAGCCATACTAGATTGATCTCACCCATGACTTTTTAATGTTTGGCTACTGTCTGCCTGTATGCTTGTTTACGATATCCATGTGGTATGGTGGAGTATGGTGGATCTATGACAATATAATCATTTTTTATGCAATTTCTCTGATGCATCTGTTTGGTTCACTGGAAAGAAATCACTTGTAACTATCCTACATATAGAGAATACTCCTTTTGCACATGTTCCAAGCAGCATTTGATTTACTTGCTGCTTAAGTTCTTAATTTCAACAAAAGCAAATAAGTTAGTGTGTATAACACACACTGGAATCATGAGTTAAAAAATAAGCTGATCTTTAGGTAGTACCCTATCAGCTGGCTGGAGTACAAAACCTGGTATCAGTGCATTAAGGTATGGACTGTGCAGCTCTGACTGTAAACTACAGCTGCTGCTGTGCATATTTCACTGAGCTTGCTGGGTGCCAGGAGATGAGAAACCTGCTACTAATACAAGCCTGCTGCTCCTACAGGACTTGATGCCAAGATGAGAAAACCCAGTAGTAGTGCCTTCATGGATTTTGCATGAAGCCTATTTAAAAGAGCTAACACAAAGACAGGAAACCCTTAAAGACAGGAAAACCCAGAATTTTATAGTTGGTAACAGACAATAAAAAACATTTTCAGCAGAAGACACAAGAGGCTGCTGGGTCAGTACTCACAGAGCAAGGCTGTAAAAGTGACCTTCTTCTCTCACAAGTCAACTCCTCCCCGACAGGTGCTCATAATTCCCCCGCCTCTGCCTGGGCAAGTGTCTAAATCAGAGCCCTCTTGCCACTCATCATACTCTGATTCTGCACAGGTTTCTCTTTGGAGAGCTTGCACAAACAACTTTCTCCTTCTCTAGGCTTGCAAGATAAAGCCAAAGTGAAAAGGAAATGAGATCTGGGATGCAAATCTCCTTCTGTACGCCTTTCTCAGAGCATCTTGCAGGGTCTCATGGAGACAGCGTGATGATGGTTCTGGCTGCCAATTCGTCACTGTTGTCATGGTAACAGAGCAGTGGTCCCTTGTGGCTTAGTAACAGAGAGGCAATGGTAGCACAGAAAACACGCGTTGCCTCCGCTTTTGAGGATTCCTCTGACCGTGGCAATCCACCCATTTGTTAAAAAAGGCTTTTTTTCAGAACTCCCAACACACACACACTTTGGTTACTCCACTTATGAAGCTCTACAACACGTGTAAATCCTGTTTTTATGGTACAGCAAACCTGGCATAATCCCGAGAGAGCCTGTCATTTCCTTTGGGAAATAGTGTCATGTGAAAACAGGAAAAAAAAGAAATTTTGTTTTGGTAAACATCTGAACATCAATACACACTCACCAGTATTTGAAGAACTGTTAGGACAGAGTGATATAATTTCATCTCTTTGAGCAGGTGAATGAGCAGTTGAGACAGTAATAGGATATTTCTCTGCCAAGTGCTTCTCTGCCAATATAAGAGAGAGCAAGTGTGTCTGTGAGGTCGTATCTACAGCTATAGGGAAGCTGCTGGGTAGGGAGAGTTCCTTTGTTCCAGTCGTCTGAACTGAAAAGCCTTGACATTATCCTTTCTGAGTCTTAATATAGCTCTTTTTTCTTGCTCTAAATATTTTTTTTATTATAACATTGACGCAAATATTATTAGTAATGTTTGATGTAACAGTGCACAGCAGCAATGACCTATGGAGTCCATGGTCTAATTAGAGGAGAAGTCAGGACTGCAGAAGCAGGCGTTACTTTGCCAGACAATGAACAATCCAGGCTTGTTTTGGAAAGCGAATCCTTGGATAGCTAAATACTACTACTTGTTTACAAGACAGACTATTTATCTCATCTTCTTAATAAAATGTTGCCAACGGTTCTTTGTTGCTTTCCTTATTATTCTATCCTAATGCCAAGTGCCTCTTTTAAGGTAATAGATTTCCTCTCTCGGGATGCCAGGAACAAACACAGCTCTGTATGCACGTAGGTGGTAGGGACAAAAACAAACAAAGCGCAGTAAAACCTATGTTTGTTTTCTTGACTAACCTTCCTGTCCCCACTTTTGACTCAAATTGTTTTAGCTTTCCCTGACAAGACTCATCACAACTTGCTGGATAGGGACAAGCTTCCAGATGCCAAAGCCTGAGTATTAGAGGTCCACTCACCACAGGCCATTATGTACCTTTTTTGAACCACTATAATCTGAAGCAGCAGAGAACTTCTTTACTTGTCTTTGCCTCTGCCTTCAAGACTAATTTTTCCATCTTTTTCCCAACACTACAAGGATTAGAATTTATTTTGGTTTAGAAAAAAAAGTTATAATTCTCTTGTGTTTATGTGATTCTAAAACATGGGACTTCAAGAACATCACCAAATACAGTGGTGACCATGACAATGCTGCTAGACTTGGCAGCACCAAAGTATCTCTGCAAAGTAGGTAAGTTCATTTAGGGCTGGTCCCAGCAAGTCTGGAGCCTTCACGTTAAAGATACTGGACTTTAAAAGCTTGCCCTTTACAGGGCCACTTAGTGGCTTTTTCAAAAACAGTTACGAATATATCCAGAGTTATGAGCATCTGGTTCCACATAGATGTGAGATTACTAATAATATGAAGGCGTGTTATAAAAATCCATGTTATCACTGGCATTTGAGGACTTCTTCTTCAGTAATCCAAAATGAGAATGGAATAAGATCAAACACTGAACTACATGCTCAGTCTTATGTAGGGGAAATGCTGGTTGGTGCATATAATTAAATATGTCTGTTTTTCTGACCTCTCTCCCTCCAGACACTTTTATGCTTGGCTGGGTGGAAAAGACTTGCTGCCTCTGGGTGGGATGGCATGAAGGCATTCAAAATGAAGCTTTCCCCTGAAGACAATCCTGAGGAGCAATAATGCTTGGTCAGCAGGGCCTATGAAGGCAGCAAAGGAACCTAGGGGAGAAGAGATAGTTGGGCTTGGCTTGTGGCACTCAGAAGCCTTTCCCAGTTGCAGATTTATCTTCTCACAGAGCATTAGCTAGAGGCATTTAATGCAATCATGAGGGTTTCCTTGCACCATTACTTACAGAAGAGGGTATAAAAGTGACAGCAGCTAATGAGCACCCATTTCTCATCAGTCGCCTTATCAGAGTAATTTCACAAACAGAAGGCTTCAGAGGCTAACGGACTGGAAATGACATTCAGACTGCTGAATCCAGGCCAGTACAGAGAGAATACATCCCTATGCCTACACACTTCAGTCTCAACCACAAACAAACAGAGAGCTACAGCAAAGGTATGTACACAGAAGGACACAGATTCCACGAGCTGAGCTGGAAGGCTAAAGTCACTGCACATTCATTCTTCTTTAGGATTAAGAGGCAACCAGAGCAAGAACATGAATGTTCCTTTGTCCATTAAACATCCAAACCACATTCCTGGGTGTGAAGTTCCCTCACAGAAAGGAATGCTTTGTCTGGAGCTTATGACTGGGGAGAGCAATAAAACTTTGAAAAAACCCAACTGGTTGGTGGACTAGGGTGAAAACACACACCTTTAACTGAGGACTTAGTTTAGAGAAGGGGCTCGTGTCCAAGGCAGGAGGCTGGCTGATGTGAAGGGCAGAAAGTGGATATAGATGTGTGTGTGGTCCAAGAGCATGATAAAGGGAGGGAGCGTGTGTTTATGTGCAAGTAGGAAGGGGGTGGATTGTTCATAGTGGGAGAGCATGCATGTGAATCATAGATGTCAAAGCTAAAAAAGATCTCATTGGCCTTGTTGCTTTTCTTTCCTTTAGCCACTGACGATTTGAGAAATTTAATTGTCCACACATTGCAACAAAGTATCTAATATATCTGCTCTCAGTCTTCATATCTTCAGTCACTAATTAGATAATTTTGTCAAAAAATTTGCCACAAGATTGGTTCTTTTAAACACTGAAGTTCTTTTTTGCTCTTAGTACCACTATCAACTTTTCAAATTTTAATGTGTATTGCATTTTTTTCACTACAGCCTACAGATAGCATTATTAGATAGGAAGTGTCTATACTGCTTTTCTATTTTTAAAAGATGGGATCACATTTGCTCAGTTTTTGCTTGAAAATCTGTAGTGCATTGCTTATAATATTAACTCACAATGAGTTTTCAAGGGTATTAGAAAGTTATCAGTTCCCTAAAATACATTCTTACTTGTGATAAATGATTTGGATATGGTAATTTTTATTTTTTCAAAAATACTTCCATACCTAATTTTCATGGAGGTCCTTGCTCCTGCTTGTCTGTATTCTTATTAACTGCTATGGCCATGCCTGTTATGGATGGGTTTCTGGAAAGCTCAGCAACTCAGCAATTCTATAACTGCATTATAAATAATTCAATCAACTGTTCTTCCTCACATCTACTTCTCATTTATTAATGGACTTTCTTTCTAGGCACTATTTTCTCATCTCTCATCACCACCCAATATATATACTTGGGGGAGGAACATTAATTAGTTTTGCAGTCCTTCTGCCAAAATTTCTACTGACTTCAGTCAGAGATTTGCCTGAAGAATGCCTGATTATGGACTGTAGGAGCTGGCCCTATTTCTGTAAACCAGGAACAGGCTGAAGTGAGTGCATGCAGGTGGGTAATGGAGTCTTCATTGTAGGGGAGCCCACCGAGGTTTTAAGAGGAGCAGGAAAGGGTGAGTTTGTACGTATGAGAAGAACAAGGTAGAGGACATGGGGGAAAACAGACAAGGTGCCAGAAAGCTCTGTTACATGAGTAAGAGCAGGGCAAAGCAAAGATTTTATATGATTAAACTCATGTTAAACTTTTTTTTCCTTTTTGAATAACAGAAGAGTAGATTTTCTCTTTCTCCCCCTTTCTGTCATCAGACAGCTGTGCAAATATTCTAGCCTGTGATTGTGGAAGCACAACACAGAAAACCTCTGAATTGTGCCAAGAGAAAAATGCAGGAAAACAAAAGGCAAAAGCCTGGGGTAGATCCAGCTGCCAAGATCTTCCATCCCCAGGAGAACTAGACAGAGGAAAAGGGAGAGAAAAGGGAGAAGTCTGATAGCATTCATTGCTCACACTGACAGCTTCCCAGGTCACAGGCAAACACAGACTTTTGTAGTCTTTTTGAAGAAGGGTAGCAAAGGTATCAAAGCAATTAATACTCTGTTAAATCACTGCTTTCTTGAAGGCTGCTGGCTTTATCTGCAGCACCATTTGCTGGTATTGTACCAGCGTAAAATACAAAGTTCTCACGTTGCAGATAAATTGAACACCTGACTTAAACAGTCTACAGTAAGTCCTAGTCTTTATTTGCCTTTGGGAAATCTGCTACATGCTTGGTCTGTGGTTATTCTAGATTGTATTTGTCTTTCTCCAGCAGATTAAGGGGTTCTTCAACGGAGAAGTGATTCAGGGCAGCAGACTAAAAATGCATTTCTTCACAGGTTCTTTGATGAGTTTATGCTGCATAAGTGTGGGCAGCAGGTGATAATATAAACCTAAATATGCCACAGCCAGGAATCAAGTTGCACAGTGATTCTCTGCCAAAGACTCCTATTTTATTGCAGGGGAATGAATTTGTTCATTAAAAAAAAAAAATCAGCTTTCACTTGCAGTATTCTCAATGCCTTGTTGATTGCTAATTCAGTGAATCCTTTACATCAAATGACAAATCAGCTTTGGCTTTCACTCCTATGTAAGGAGAAGCAGTAGGTCATTCTGCAACTATACCCTGTTTTCCAGCAATGATGCCTAATGCTAAATATTGCATAGGAATGTATAGCAATCTATCCTACTGGTGGGATGTTAAAAAAGTAATAGGGTTTCTTCCTGACCCAGGCTGGTCATCATTCTACACCCTGAAACATAGGGCTGATGATACTTCTCATTTTTTGTTAGGCCCATGTAACTGCAGATACTATTCAAACAAATATGAAACCTTTGGCTATGCTGTACATAATCTCCTATTCCAGAGAATTAAGCAGGTGGTTATTAAAACTGCAGTAATAACACCCACATTGCAAGCACACTGAAACCCTAGAGGAAGAAATTCTTCCTCCCATCAAAGACAGCAAAATCATTTCATCATTTCAGGAAGCCTTCATACTCCAAACCTCCTCTAACCATTTTCATTCCACTTCCCTTTGATTACCTGAATTGTTAATCAAGGTTAATCAGCTAATGTTTTTCCCAGTGTTTTGAATGAGTAAAGCACTGTATAAATCCTTGGCATGAATGATTTATTAGGCTATTATTTATTTTACTGTTGCTGTTCTCTGTGCTCTTTTTTGTTGTTGTTGTTCCCCTTCATAGGCAGTGGCCATGGTGAGGCCCATGTTATCGTAGCTATTATTTCTAGCCCAAATTATGCAGCCAGGAACACCATCCCACTATGGCTGTTCCAAGATTACAGCTTTTCTGGCACTGTCACATGTGCTTTTATGGAGTCTAAATATGCAATGAAGACCTTGTGCCCCATTATCCACTTAACAGCATTTTCACCTTGCCACCAGACTCAGATTTCAGCCTTGCTGCAACTATCCACTTACAGCATCTGCATAGTGGTGAGAACAGATGGAGGCTCTCCTCAGTCAGCATGACAGCAGAAACCAAGGGTAGTTGCAGCTCCTCCCAAAAGGAGATCTGTTTGCAAACGAAATTCTGCAAATATCTGCAATTCTGTGATTCCTTCAGAAAACCTACTAAGGTGCTGTGATGTCAAAGGGGCTAAGTTCAGACTACGGTGGCCTATAGTTGAGTCACAGTTAGCATGGTCTTCAAGGACAAAGAGGATGATTGTCCATCACAGTCCATCACAATTCTGCCCTAACAAGAAAGGTTTGGGGTCACCTTCCAGCTTTTCTGCAGTCATATTGTATGACTCTGAACAGGCCATTTATAACTAGATTTACGAGTGTGTTCATTCATTTTGGATGTCTCAAGTTTTGGTTGTTTTGAGACACCAGAGATGCAATTTTAAATGATGGAGGCACCTACCCCTCCAGTTGAAATCAGAAGGCTCTGTACTCATTGTTTCTCCAGATCCTATGAGGTAAACGTACAAAAACTTGTTTTGCTTTGTTTTTCTTTAACTGTCATCCATAAAAATTCTGCTTCATAATTGAGAGAAAAGTCAAGTTCTTTCCTTCTTACTCATTCAACATTCAACAGGCCAGATTAGGCCAGCAGGGATGCCAAAAATATAACTCTTCGAAACTTGGTAAACAATTTTGTTGATACTGCTGAAAATGGAGTAGAATCATTTTCTCTTAGTGCATTGGCTCTTCAAGGCTAATAACAGCTCAGTTCTTTGAGTGGCTGAACTCGGCAGACCCCACTGTCAACACACACAGGGCAGGCAGAGCTGCTGAATTTCATGATCATCCTCTACTGTTCCAGTTTACTTTAACTCCTGTAGGGTCTCTGAAGCAAAAGACTGTCTCACCTTCAAAGACACTGAAGCAGCAAAGGACAATTTCAGAAACAAAGTTTCTGTAATGTTCCTTTCTTTTCCTTTCTTCCTTGCCTAGCTCACTGTTAGACAAGCATAGGATCATTTCCAAGCAGAAAGGTCCAAGCAGAGCACTGAAGGCAGAACTGATCTGCCTTGGAAGGCAGGTCCCACTTCCAAAGCTTCCTGATGTGGTGTATATCACATGAGGAACACTATGGGGGAAGGGAAGGAAGGCCAAAACTCATGAGAGAAGTAAAAGAAGAGAGAAAAGCACCCTAATCATTCTCCCCTCACAATGCCCCTTTCTTACATATCCTCACATTGTAAGCAGCTATGGGTGTGGTTTTTGGTGGGAATATGAATCCCTGGTTTCTTCTAATCTTTCTCGTCTTGTCCCTTATTGTGTTTGGAAGAACACTGTCAACAGCACCGGCTGCCAGTCAGGAGGGCCAGGCAAAGCATCTCTTGCAAGTTCTCCAAATAAGTCCCACAGTGATAACCAGGGGTATGCCAAACAAGACGGTCACAGTCCCCGGGGATGGGAAACATTTGGATTTCCAGTGAGTCAGCAACTGCGGAGCACAGTGCCAGAGAGCAAAACTGAGGCAGAAAGGCAAAGGGAGACAAATAGGCAGCGTGGAGAAGAAACATAGAGAACACAAATTCAAAACAGCTTACTCTGAGCTACCTTCTAAGGTTTAACTCACTTGTGCCTGGCATCTTTAAACACAAGCAGAGCTGGTTGAAGCAACAGAAAGGTGGCATACACTTGTGCTGAGGCCTGTATACATACAGACATGGAGGCTTGAACAGACAGCATGGAGAATCCAAATACTGAGGTTGAAGTCTCTGTAAGTGTGTGTGTGTGCACGTGCGCGCCTGGGTGTGTCGGCGTGCACATGCATGCACATGCAGTATCAACAGCTTTGAGAGGTAGAAAAATCAAAACTTAGGCCCTGCATAATAACAGGATATGCTTAACAACCTTAAGATTTTAGCTTTAAAGAAAATACCCCACATCACAAGCACTTGTGCTAAAAATACAAAAATCGATACAAAGGAGTGAGGATGAACAGAAGTGATTACTGAAGTTTGTCTGTCTGCTATGCATTAGTGCCTGTGCTGGAGAAGGTGCGTAAACTTGCTGGTGTGTTCTCTGCAGCTCTGTATGGTACTGCTTTAGCTGAAGAAAACTGCTAAGGCAAATCTGCCATAACTATCCTGACTGACAGGTTTCTCTGATGGATGTAAACAGCAAATTGTAAGTTTGAACAAATTGCAGCAAAAGGATGATGATATGCTGCTTGGGTGTCCAATACAGAAGGTAAGGAAAGAGCCCTGTGGAGAAGACTGCGCAGAAGGAAAAAACAGTATAAGTTTTGACTTTTTTTTCCACCAAATCAAGAAGGAAGCCGGTTATGGATCTTACTTGTCTTTGGCTACAATCACACTGCAGGAGTAGGGGGATTGGTTTCTGTGGCTCATTAACCCAGGCTGCTGCTGTTTCATGGAGATCAATGTATCATTTAATAGGAAGAGGCTTTTCAGCTCTGCAAGATTTTATCTGCTGATGGCTAACATGATATTTATAGACATATCCATCAGCCTAACAGCAGGAAGCAATTCTCTAGGGGTCAAATTGGGTGGATTCCCTCCATTTAAACCCCATTATGGATGCAGCTTTCTGTATAGGATTAACCACTTAACCCACTGAATCCTGAACATCATCAGCTATTGTTCACAAGCATTGATGATCTCCATGGCTTAGTTGGGGGATGGTTGACTTGTTTTCAGTGTCAATTATCTTTTCAAAGAATAAGGTTCTTTGTCAACCTCTAACTTGCTGAGCAATGTGAAGTCAGTCTATTAAGTACATCACAGCGCTCTTTAACTCTGTAATTTAGGCAGCACAAGAGACTTAGTCTCAAGATTATCCTACTTCTGGCCAATCTGGATCTTTAACTGTCACATGAATAATGAGACCAGAGTACCAGCTTTGATTGCAGCAAACTTAGGAAAATAAAGAACAATGATTTGGAAGATCAAGGCAGAAACTCTGTGCAGCTTATGTAATATGTTTTAATGCTTTCAGCACAACTTTTGGTAATGGTTTACAGAGCACGCTTCCCTGCTAAGACTATTTTGAGAGTCGGCTCCTTTGGGGATTTAGCATGCACTGATTCTATCTCCTAAAATTAGCGAAGTATCTTTCTAGTATTGATTTTCTTCTGGTGAACACACCTTTTGGCATGAGACAGTCTTGCAAAGGGAGCTTAGAATAGGCCCATTGTTCAGGCAGCTTACAGTGCATAGGGACTGTTAACTGCTGCTTAATTTGACATGAGAAAGATGGATGCCTAGTCCTGGCATGGACAAGCGTTCTTGAATACAAATAACAAAATTTGAGCTATTTAAGGTTCTGTTTCCAATTGCCAAAGATATCATCAGTCATGTCCATCTACTCTCCCTTTCAAACTTAGCATGACCTCCCAGTCCCCCTATTTCTCTTAACCTTCCCTAGTGTTTACAGTGACCTCCAGGACCCTCATCACTCGGCTCTGTACTCCCCCTGCCAGCCTGACATACTAGCATGCAGCAATAATCTTCCTCTGTCTGCTAGCCTCCTCCTGCTTCCTCACAAATACATTTCAAGAGAAACATGAGGGCACAGCACTGCCTATCCTTAAGTGCTCTAACAAAGTCCCTGACTTCTGACAGAACCCAGCAAGCTCCCCACACTCCCAGAACTGTTCAGTTTATACATGAGTCTCATTTTGCTACTTTGCTCTGGAACTATTGACTTCTGCTAGTGTATACAGCAAACAGCACTGCTGCTTTGCTTTTCTCTAGTCCCTTTGCTTGCATACCAAGATCACAGAACAACTCACAAATACAACTAAAAATAAAAAACTAATAAGCCCTGTATCCGGTAGGAGAGACAATGACATTATCACCTCTGTTATAAGAAAAGGAAACTTTAAGTTCAAAAAGAGAGATGTTTTAATGAAAGAAATGTCTAGTCAATGAACTCTGCGTCTAAGGAGGCTTGGGATAATTTTAATGCTTGAATGTATCTATCCAGAGCATTTTTAATTTTTAGCTAAATCAAGACCCTTGTGCAAGTCTATTAATTAGTAGAATTATTTTAAAAAATTGACTCCATTTCATAGTTCCTTAATCATTTTGGAAACACCTGTAGCAGCTTAACAAGTCATTTGTCAGCGCCCTGAGGGCACTAATAGGCCTAAACTGCCCTGATTGGCCTCACCCAGGACCTCCAGGTTGCACCTTCTGCTCACTGGTCTAGGGGGCCCTATTTCAGCTCTGGCCTGGGTACCCAGGCCTGGTCTGAGCCATGCAGTTCTGCACGTCTTCAGGCCTCAGTCTCTCTCTCCTGGGTGGACCTTGGACCCATGTCATAGCCTTGTCTCCACATGCTCCTGACTGGACTCCTTGACTGGATCCTGAACCTAATTCATCACGTCGCCTTGTATGGGGCTGTTGACAAAACCTGTTATCAGCACCCTGCTCTGCCCACCCGATTCAGATACTCGGATGCCACGGGCGAGACTGCACCCTGGGCGGTGAGAGCACTGCAGCTGCCTGTGCCGGGCCCACCCTCAGCTCACAACTTGTCCCACCTCATGGAGCAGCCCCGCTCTTGCTGCTCCATGCCATCTTTGCCCCCGCACACAGGCCACTCTCTGCACAATGCTGCTGCAAGAAAGGATCTGGCGAGTGCTGCCCAGCCCATTCCAGTGCAAAGCCAGCAAGTCACCTTGGTGCAAGCCCTTCTCAGTGGTAGCTGAAAAACAGCCACTGACTCTGCAGTGAAGTGGCTAATGAGCCCAAACACAAGTTGCTGCGTTACTGCTCTCCACAGATGAGCCAGTGTTGAACTGGGTCAAGAACAACTAACTATGGGAAAACCATGCTGAATTCCCCCAGCTAGATCTGCTAAAGGGTGACTTTAGTAGGAGAGAGGAAAGTTACGGCTTAAGGTTCACTTTGATAAACCAAAAACATTTAAAATACAACTTGCCCTACCTATAGTAGAATTCCAAAAGATATTAATTACAGCTTATTAGCTTTGGCATAATATTTCAAGCAAGTGTTTTCAGGCTGTCCATACTGAGTCATTTTTTGGAAATGAATATTTTTGGAGCTAACCCTAAGCGAGAAATCACTTCAGATTTGCTAATACAAACTGAGTTTTCAACTTCCTTTGTCAACAGGCAGCTGGAACAACAATGTATCTAGACAATTAGGACCTGTCTTTTCAGACAGTCCTGGCTCAGACTTCTGTTAAAGCTGAAAACTCAAGGACAGGCAACAGTTAGATTTCTTATGGGCTGCCCTTCCCCCATTGCTGAGAAGTAAACAAGCAGGCTCAAGGCTACATAAACTAATTAGACACCTAATCCTATGTTTGTCTGCATCTAGTATCACTATGACACTTCTGAGAAAGGCAAGAACAACCAGCAAGTAAAAAAGGCACAGAGAGAAAGAGAAATTTAATTTGCAGGAGAAACTGAAAGTAATACACTGCTCTAGATACTAATTTTACACAAACTATAATCGTAACTCTCAATCCAATAAGACTCTAAAATAGCATACGGGTCTTCAAAACCAGGGGAGAAATCCTTCCCAAAATAAGAGATGCTGCATTTTCACCAACTACATTAAAAAGCTCAGAAGCAAATTAAGGAAAAAGTAACAAATTCTTAATTACTAAATCAAGTTTGTGAGCCAAACAGCAAGAAGCAAAGTTCTGCCTGCTGCAGTCCTCACACTGAACTGGCACAGCAACACATTTAACCTGGCCAAACACAGACAGGCTGCATCATTGAACAATCTCTTCCTAGCTGATCCTCTCCAGAGCGTTAGACACTGTTACCTAGCAACTCTACAGCACTGCTGGCTTTTCTAAAACAATCTTTGATTAAAACTTTTATGAGCATCACAATACCAAGTCAAATAAGAACCAGGACAACAGCCTGAGAGACAGAAGAGTTTGCTTCATTAACTTATGTAACATTTTCTATAATTCCTAGATCACAATGCAGAACAGGAAGCATTTGGATGTTTGCAGTTATAATCAATAGAAGATTGTGCTAAGCTTGAATTCAAAATGTGGGACAGGTTTTTGACAAACACTGGAACAAAAAGTACTGAAAAGCCATGAAGGTATGGCAAAGATAACGTGATCTAAGAAAATACATTTTTTTCTTCTCATTTGCCTTATGGCAGCGGTACATTTATGATTCACATTGTCAAACATTTCTCCCAACTATGGGAGCATGATGTTCACTTTTGAAAATGAAGAAATATAGAGATTAATGGGTGAAAACAGATTTCAGCATGTGGGGCTTCAAGAAAAGATATTAACAGTTAGAAGGGGAAGCAACTCTGAATCAGCAGAGCAAAGAGATGTGGTGGTAGGCAAAGACGATTTAATTTACTTACAGTGATGACAGCCCTTAGTATTTTCCTCACAGATAATAACTGGTTGCAGAAAAGAAGCTGCCTTAGGCCTTTAACCAAACTGGTCACCTTAAAGCTATGAAATGCCCCACCCAGCACTAATTATTACTATTGTAACTGGTAACCATGAAATAAGAAGTAACAACATTTATTCTTTGAATGCTGGGTTGCCAGGTTTGGTATTTTGTTGGATATAGAGCAAAGAATAAGGCATGATCAACTTAAAATCACTCTTCTTTTCTAAAAGCTTTTGCTATTATATTAGTAAAATTCCAGCTCTACAAACTGTGAAAATACCTCCACATTTCCAATTTTACAGTTTCCAGTGTTTGCATCTTACACTGTGTTTTTAAGATGAAGGTTAAAACAGGGATTTGCTCAGACCTTAACATCACGTGATACATCCCCACCTAGTTGGATTGTGACTATGACTACCCCTGTAGTTATCTTTACTGTCTTCTCGCTAGCATCCTCGACTCTTGTTTATATGCGTTTTCATGCAGCCAAAGTTAAGAGGCAAGTGCTTTAAAAAACTAGGAACATTAGCAGGTGGCCTCAAAATCAGGTGAGGCACCTCTCACCACTATTTTAAAAACAATAAAATATTTGTTTGATTCTGTCCTAAGTAAAATAAGAAAGATTTCAGACTTGGCCATCCGTTAGATGCATAACCAAAAAGTGTTCACCTTCACACAACTGAAGGCTCTAATGACAGCCTGCCAGAAGCTAGAGGAAGCCCTGAATTTGGGTTAATTGAAGGGAACTGGAGCAAGCTATCTTCATATTTAATAGGGATGTATTGCTCATGGGAAATACAAGCAAATAACAGGTTCCAGCATGTAATGGTCTAGCCAGACCCAAACAAAAGCACATGGTTATGAAGAAGGAGTGCTGCACGCTGAGACCTGCAGTGTCTGTGGACCTCATCGCTTTATTAAAGATGAAGTTGCTTATAAGCTATAATGTACTATAAAACTCCACAGCTTTCCTACAGACCATACTTCGTTCAACTGTGTTTATAATGCCCTTTATATTTCCAGATTTTCTATTCTTTTTCTGGGGGGGGAGGGTGTAAGTGGGTTTCTTTCTCTTCAAATCAGACTATAGAGCCTCACTGTTTCTAGCTCAAAGTCTGCCTAATGCTGCTAATCTCATATTAACAGCCTACTGACACAGAAGAGACCGCAGAAAAGACTGATTGTCAGCTTTCTGGCCCTGTGACCGCATGCTGGTCAGATCTGGATTAATACTTGAGACGATTTACCTCAGGAGGCCCTGTTGCAGGTGCCTGTATCTCTAACTCTCCTTGAACTGCTTCACAAGAGTGGGAGGAGGAAAATTTGAATTCACAGCTGGTGAAGACATAAAGAAGGTCCCTCTGCAACTCACTTCCTTTCCTTTCCTATAGAAAATCAAGATGACAGCAATAAAAAAAACCCTCTAGATTTCAGATAAGAGGCAAGGAGTCAGGCATCAACATCCCACCCATGACACAAAATGCTCTTACTACCTGTTCCTGAGAGTAAGTTTTCTTGAATTTACCTTCTCTCATTTCTACAAACTGCTATCCAGGAAGCAGGAGCACAGCCAAACAGGTTGATTTCCTTCAATATATTTATAGTGGTATAGCCCTGCTGTGTGGGGTATGGTCACATACAAGAGTGACTCTTCCAAGTTTAAAAACAGTTTATACTGTTTACATTTAAGGAAAGATGGAAAAATAGCATCATTCTTATCCTGCAATGAGTGTCCACGTGACAGTTTAGTTCACCAGCCCAAACTGCCTCAGACATCTCTCCACAGCTGGACTGTATCTCCGTTTGCAGTACTGTGCCATACCTACCCTCCTGCTCCATGACCCTACATAGTAGAGGTACGTTGTTGGGATGACAGATCAGACTGACCAGCTGCACTTGACGTCACTGAGCGGCCACACACTGCATCTCAGATGCATGAGAGAGATGTCTGACCGCAGGGACGAGAGAGAGAGGCAGAAGCCAATTCTGTCCTTGTCAAAGTTGACCGCTAAGACTTTACAGATCAGAATTTGGTGTTAGATTGTCTTTGGTCTCCACTAAGACAATTCTGTTTGACTTCAGAAATTTTTTATTTTGCTTGTTAACAAATTGCCAGTAAAATAAGTAATTGTTCCTAACCCAACCTTAAACAACTTTTTAACTGAGTTACTATCATTTGCAGGTTAGAGAACTGTTAGAGGTTTGGCCATCAAGGCACCATACTGTCCCCTCTAGGAAAATGGATGAAGTACAAAAACATTCTACCATGCTTTACAGAGAAATTATTTTTACCCATAGTTGTTGTTACAAGGCTGCTTGTTCCATCTTAGCTTCTTAAACAGCCAGACTGCAGCTCATACAGATCTTCTGTTTAGAACAGCTCCCACTCTCTCCACCTTTTCTGTACTTCTAACATAACTGCATTATTGTTGCAGTTCACATATCTTTCTGTAGTTTTTTATTAATAAAGAACACCTGCAAGAAAACAGGATCTGACTCACTTTGCAGCACAGCTGCTCCTGCCGCTTACTTCCCCACCTGAAACAACAATACTCTTTTTCAAAAATCACTGTCATCATCACAGCAAACAATTCTAATATTACCACTATACCACTGTACTGTCTTTCTAAGGAACAGAATATTCTTGTCTGCTCTCCTCAAAAGACATTATTGAATATCTTTGCATATTATGAACCTACCTCATTTCATGCTGTCTCACTCCTTTTCTGATTCTCAGTGGAGAGTATTCAGTGACTGTTAAGTCTTTTTCAAAATTGATTCCTTATCCATATTTGGGAATTTGTGCTGGGCACTAGCTGGTACAATGCATACTCTTCCCACAGTGCACTTTGGGACTTGTAGTTCCCAAAAAGGAATGTTGTTTTCCAGATTGCAAGTACCAAGCAACAGTAACAAAAGTCTGAAATGTGTTTATCCCCTAGTTTGCTTAGCTGCTCAGCCCTTCCTTTTACAATGTTTTTATTCTGTGGTTTTGGCTTAACCAAGCTGAATCTTTCTGAAATCTCTTCTGCAGTCAATAGTACAACATACAAACTCTAATGCATTGGCTTGTGAAAGCTGCTAGTATAGAGTGTTCCTCCTGATGAGGAGAAGGGGTTTGATTCTCCCAGGTGTAAACAATTGTTTATAAGAGAGTTATGACCAAATTTTTAGTCATACTTCCCATGCTTTCTTTCACACTTCCCACAGTGAAATGGCATAGAAGTTTCATTTTAAAACCTGTACTTGACACTTTAACGTATGCTTTGCATTCGTATCTTTGATTTTTCATTAAATAATTATAGTAGCAGTCAGTGTTACAAAACAGTATATTAAATACTCTCATCTAGAGACTCATTTCTGAAGAGTTTTCACATGGTGAAATCATTATTTTGTAACCAAGACACCCTATTGTTTTGAAATATCAGTTAAATAAGAATGTGAAACATGTTGTATTATTGCATGCCTAGTACTGAGGGTACAGTGGAGGAGCTTGTTCTTAAGTCCAAACTCCAGTTCATTAAATAGTTTAACACGCTCAAAACCCTGGATGCATGGTTTTCAGTAAGGTAGTAACCAAAGCAAAGATTCCTGAGGAACATGCCATCAGGAGATGAAGGCCAGCGTTAGCCTGACACAGCAAGCTGCTTGGCAAAGATCTGCTTCAAAGGCAGACATGCATTAAGGTGTAATGGGAGTGCTCTCCAATTATTTTTCACTCAAAAAAAAAAAAATCCTCTCCTGCTGGCTGTTTATAGCGAGGAAAACCACAGGACCACAACTTTATTGCTTTATTTCAAAGCAACTCTTCTGTGCCTTAAAACCATCTATTTAGCAAACAGAAACGCTTGTGGTTTGCGTGACACCTTGCGGTCGGGGAGAAGAAAAGCAGCGACCTTTGCTAGGTTCTTTGACCCTCCTGCTCGTTAGGGCCGCTCAGGGTGGAAAATTTTGGTTTGGGTTTAATTGTTCTCCGCTGGCAGCCACAAGGGCAGGAAATTAAAGGTTTAAATTATTAAACAAAGCCCAACTGAGGCACAAACCTCCGGATACCTTATCACCAAGGCAAAGACAGATACACTTCCCCACCTTAAAAGAAACGCTTTTCTGTCTAGGGCGCACACAGATTTAGGACACTGAAGACCCTCCTTCGGGCAGCGTGTGTTTTCCAGGATGCTGCTGAATGAACGCTTAGGATTTCTTGCTACTACAGAGAAAGAAAAAAAAAAAACCACCGTAAGTGCCACCTTGCGGCCAGCATGTTCAGTCCCCCAAACGCTCCCCAAGTTGCTCTCTAACCATCCCCACAAACTTCACTCGGCTTTTACTGCGATGCAAACCCGGGCTTCGCGAAATAGCAGGGAGGTCCGGGAAGGACAGAAAGCAAGCGTAAAATACGAGCGTAGCGCTAAGTCCTTTTTGTCGTCGCAATGTCTGGAGCCGGGCGGCAGGAGAGATGGGGGAGAGCCCGTTGTAACCCAGCCCACGCAAAGGTTCCCCCCCACCACCTGCCGCCTCTCCCACGGCGGTTTGCGTTAAGCCACCCACATCCCGCTAAACCGCGGCTCCGGGGGAGGACCGGGCCGCCGAGAGGGGACCGGCGCTCCGAGTAGCCCCATGCTGCCGGAGACTACAGCTCCCGTGACCACATGGGGCGGGAAGATGGCGGCTAGGGCGGGGAAGATGGCGGCCGGGGCGGTGCCTCTGCAGCCGTGAGTGGGCGGGAAGATGGCGGCCGGGGCGGTGCTTGCGCAGCCGTGAGGAGGGCGGTAGCGGTGGCTGGTGCTTTCCTATCGGCGTTGCTGGGTGCGGCTCGCTGCGGGGCCGAGCGGAGCGGCAGCCCTCCCGCCGCCGCCATGAGGAGCGAGCCGGCGGCGGTGCTGAGCGGGGCGGCGGAGCTGCTGCGCAGCAGCGAGCCCCTCGCTGGGCCGCCGGTGTCGGCCCAGGCGGCCTCGCTGCTGGAGGAGGCGACGGACCTGCTGGTGCTGCACCGCGACTTCGCCGCCGCCGTGGAGCGGTGCGAGGCGGGCTGTGACAGCCTGGGCCCCGCCGAGGCCGAGGCTGGGAGGTATGGGGTGGCGGGGCCGGGTCTGGTTTAGAGGCTCGTGGGGTTTCAGGCTGGTTTGGGAGCTGTGTCTGGCTTGTGTCTGGGTGGCCGGAGGGCTCTTGGGGGGCTTAATGACCTGTTTTCTGTGGTAGGAGCCCCCTTGTTTTGGGCTAGCAGCATATCATCTGTGCTAGCAGTAATGGTATTGGTGGGCTGCGGTATGGCTTTTAATAACTAGATAATTAGCAGAAGGTGAAGCTTGTTGATTAAAAAAAATTAGTGATCATTTAAAACGTGGCTTGTTCTGCTGTTTGATAACAGCCTGTCCATATTTCACAAGAAAGAACTTGTGTTTGTTTGAGGAGTGAGATGCACGCCTGGAAACCTTCCCTTCTTGGGCCTGGAAATACGTAGCTAGCGCAGAAGTGCTGAATTTGCCTGTGTATTTTGAGAGGAGGAAAGGGAAAGTGCTGTCAGAGAATAACAAATCATCTAGGCAAGGATGTACCTCACTTGGAAAAGGTGCAAGGGGAAACTTGGCTATGAGAAGTGCTCATTTAGGTGTCTGTCTTTATTTTCAGCTCTGCGGAAGTGAGATGCTCCCTCTGTGTTGTGGGGATTCAGGCCATGGCAGAGCTGAACCGGTGGCGGGAAGTTCTGTCTTGGGTCCTGCAGTACTATCATGTCCCTGAGCATCTGCCGCCAAAAGTCCTGGAGCTATGGTGAGTTTCTCACTGTGGCTGCTGGGTACACAGAACTCGCAATAGTTAGGTTTGATAACAGGCCATCCTAGAATAGTGTATGATATTTTCACTTTGCATGCTGTAGACCAGGATGAAAGTGGAACCTGAGACAAGCATGTTCTTGAAAAGAAAACTGATTTTAAAAAGCTGAGTTAGCTCCTGTTGCAGACCTTTCTGTTCTCTGAATGCATACTCACGTGCTAGCCACCCTGAGCCTGCTGAGAGACTGCCTTTGGGAGCATCTGGACATGTGTGTGCCTGAACATGCCTGCAGGCCAGCAGACTGCTTTAGGGTGATAAGGAACAAAAGGGGTGATTCTGAGGGAGTAGCATCAGTGGCTGCACCTACTGTCTATCTAGGAAATCTCTCTTCCTGTGTCTGGAGTGTAGACCTTGACATATGCCTTGATGATAGCTGCTTGTGAGTAATAACTGTCAGTCATCTCAGTTTAAAAAGCTGTAGTATTTTCTAATGTTTATCTTTTTTCTGTTCTAGTATCCTGTTATATAGCAGAGTGAGAGAGCCCCAGGTCATGCTGGAGGTTGGCAGTAGCTGGCTGAGAGACATAACCAATAAGAGCCTCCCTGAGTATGGTTCGTTGCTGGAGCTCTATGTGTTGCGTGTTTTGCTTCCCCTCGGCCAGTTTGAGGGGGCAGAAGAGCTTGTACGGGGCTGCGATGTTTTTGACAGTGCGCAACAGCTAGCGCTTCTCAAGACCATTTGTGAAAGCAAATGTCAGTGGACTCAACAGGAAGAGATGCACTCAGCTGCTGAAGAGCAGCAGGACACCACAAGAGAGTGTGTTTTGGGTAGGCTTTTCCTCCATTGTCTGTGCTTTTCCTTTTTTTTTTTTTTCTTTTTTTTTCCTTCCCCTTCTAAGTTTTAGAGATCTGGGTATCTTAAATGCTATCAAAATGGTTCAATTTAAATTGTAAAGTAAATCATATACATCTGTGTTCTGTTTCTGTTATCTATGGACTGTCTGTTCCCTTCCTTCTAATCTGTGATAGTCTATCCCAGAACTTCAACATGTGCCCTTGACCTATCAGAGTGAGACAGCTTCCCCAAGCACTCAGGACTTTGCAGTGTGTGCAGACAGCAAACTGTCACTGGCATGCCAAGAAGGGAAACAAGTTTGGAAAAGTGAAAGCTGCTCATAGGTCATTTGTTTGTTGTAGCTCTCTCCTACTGTCTGAAGTAGAGGGGCTGTAGTTTGCCTTGTAACTGTTAGGGTATTGCCTGTAAATCCTTGAAGAATTGTTCTGCATGCTGTGTGTGATTCTGCGTAGTTTTTAGCCTGGTTATTATGGCTGTTGCATTGGGGGTAGTCCATCCTGTTCAGACACAACATGGAAAGAGTTTTCGCATCTTGTTGTTGTGCAACACCAGATTCAGAACAGTGGCTTAGGAAGGAAATAGCATATCCTGTTAGCAGCTATGCCACCTCCATGTGTGTGGTTTTGTTGGTTTTTTTTTTGTTTGTTTGTTTGTTTTCCCCTTAAGTCTGGCTGTGTAGTGGTGGTTTCCTTTTACCAGTGAGATGATAATCTGACCACCTTACGGAACACTTCCTTAAATGAGTTAGCAGTATCAATTGAAACAGCTGGTATTGTAAGGCCCATCATGTCTGGCTCTAACAGATCTGTAGTACTACCTAACCAGCATTGTTGGGTCCCTTACTAACAAAGGATAGCAAGTAGTAACTGTGTATTATTAATAATGTCAGGACATACCAGCCATGAGGTAGTCACAGAAGGCAATGAAAGGTTTGCTGATCCGTATGCTGATAATTACAAAGGGGATTTAGTCTCCACCAATGTCAGAAGGTGAGAATTATTTTCAAGCTTCTAATACGTTTCAGAATAAATGTATTAAAGTACAAACAGGCAACCAACAAGTGCATCCTTTAAGGGTATGTGTTGTTGGATCTGTGTACTTTTTGCTGCTTTTCCATTAACAGTGAAGCCCATGTAAAGCAAGCTATGCATGGTATTTAAGTACTACTTATCCTTGAAAACCGTAAATCACTTGAAGTTCTCTCCCAGCAGAGATGTTTACACTGCTATGGTATAAGTTCATATCATCTTAAAGTAGATGCCTAAAAAAGATCTAATGAATTGTACCCTAAAATTATATTGTTTCTCTCTGTTCTGTATAAAAGAGACTCATGTAATCAAACTAAGATTTGTCTACAGTTAGGTGAGATGGATGGCACCTCTATTGACTATTCTAAGCGTTTTCTTTTTTTCCACTCTGTTTTGCCCTAACAGCCTTTTTGTTCTTGTGTTCTAGGTGCTCTGTCCCAAAAGCTCTTGACCACGTTCACATTGCTCCGTAGAGCACTGAGGTCCGTGTCAAGCCACCTCTATTTAATTCCTTACAAAAAGATGCTCTTGGCTGCTTTTGTGCTGTATCTGGTGGTGGTAAGATTAGACCCAGGTACAGAATTTAGATTTCTTTTATTTTTTTAATCCATTATGGCTACAGAGAAGAAATTAACAATTGCTTTTGATGGAATTGCTTTGTAAATGTGTTGTTTTGGGGAGACATAATAGAACTGGGTGGCTAGGAACTTGATTTTTAGGCTTGTTTCTAGTTTTTCCATCTGGAGTCTGCGTAGAAAGATGTAGCTCAACAAAAGCAGTTGTCTGTAAACAGTTATCCCATCTTCAGCTTTTTCTGACAGACAAGCTGCAGACTGTTGGAGACTGGCTGAGCTGTCCTAGACCCAGCCTCTGCCTCAGTCAGCTTGAGGTGCTACAATGTGGTTGCCTTCTGGGGTTGTCTTGTCAGGAAAGCAGAGAGTTGCCCAGGGCAGCAACATATTCATGAGTTTTTTCTGCTTATGCTGGACTCTCACTAGTAATGGCTGCGTGTGTCGCTGAAGAATGGGCTGGTCCTGTGATGCGGATGGCTCCTGGGGAGCGGAGGGAATATGTGTCCCCCCTGTCTGGATACACCCCTTTTACTGGGTGGTAGGTGCTCTATTGCTGTTCCACAGAAAATCCATTGGAAAATACTGAAGAAAGCTTGCTAGGGTTGGGAGTAGTGACCAGGGTGAAGGCCTGAGTACTGAACTGAACAGGAGGAAATGAAACACGTAGGCTTCCATTGACTCTGGTTGGGATCAGTCCTTTCTTAATGTTTAGTGTATCTTAGCTTTCTCTTTTATAATGAAAGGCTCTTCTGCTTTTTGTTTTGTTCTGCAGTTTCTCCCACGTCACTACCGTTTCTTTACAGACTGGTCCAGCTCTTCCGACAGGCTTGGGCAGCTGTGTTTTCTCCAATTCGCAGGCCTCCAGTTCAAGACTAAGTAGCTACCCCTGCAGAACACATTTTTTTTATGCTGCTGCAAAAGTGTCAGTTTGTCTTGAGGATTTCATTAGGCTCTTCAAGGACTGTTGAGATCAGTGTCCCAGTTGAGATGGCCACCTGTGAACTCCTGTGTGATGATGTCTTCCTTTCTTCAGACAGGGAACTGTGTTGCATGAATTTTGAAACCATGCCAAGTATTCCCCACCCACACATGCTTCCCTTGGCTCTGCAACATCGTTCTGTCAAATAGGTGGTTAAAGCTACTCCCTAACCTACAACTGAGTAAGAATCCTTCTAAAATAGCTTGCTTTGGATATACCTCCTCAGTGATGGTTGTGTAGCTAGTTGTGAGCTAGGCTCACTGAGATGTTTTGCAAGGATGGAGCCTTCTTCCAAATGCTGGGCAGTTCTCTGAACAAGGGAAGCAGCGTTCTTGGAGGCAGGACCGTAAAAGACAATGAAGTACCAGGTAATTAGGGGAATATACTGTTTTGCCTGAAGACATCAGAAAAGCCCGGTTCCTGCAGCATGGGATTTAGGACACGCATGTGGAAATAAAACAGAAAATGGAACCTGTTGCCTTTTGAAAGTCACGGTTTCTCTTGACTGATGCCTCCTCATATAGGCATTCTTGATTTTATCATATCTAAGCCAGAAAATGAAGGTGGTGGGACACCAAGACTGTTGTCCTGCACCTGCTGTTCCTAAATGCAAACTACAGCACTTTGTGCTATCCTGATGCATAAAAATTCTTGGGAGCATGTGGTGGCAAGGAAATAAATCTATTTTTTTTAAACTATATTCCATATTATTGTCTAGACTCTGCCTAAAATCTAAAATATGGCTTTAGTAAACAACAGAAGTTGTTGCATTGTTTTACTGTGTTTCCCTATGTTTTGCTATGTTTATTTAGATGTCAGAAAGCCTCCATATGTCTAGAATACTGCCCCCACCATACCTAAAGTCTTGGTTTAGATGAAAGCCATTTATCAATGTTACTGTCATTCAGAGGAAAAGTTTATTTGTAGGTAGAAAGATATATTTCCCAAAGCTGTGGCAGGAAAACTGTCTTTGCAGAATGCTTTGTTTTGTCACCAGACTGACCCCATTTCAGGCCACTGATTCGGATTCCTAGGGTCTGGAGGTTTGGGTTTAGACACTTCATTTCTTCTCCAACCATGCACCTATCATCAATTGGTAGTGGTTAAATCCTAAAGGAGAGAGCACTTAGGTCTTGCTTCAGTAGAAACAATGTTTAAAAAGGTACGTATAGTGGACAAAACAAGTTGGAGGCAAGGAGCCTTTGTGGCAAATGTAGCCACCTATCCCAGCACCTGTGCCAGGAGGAGTCAGATTGGTAACAGCCAGAACTACAAAATAGGGAAATAAGCAGCCTTTTTGGTGGACTCCATCTAACACACCAAAACTGTGAGAAGTAGCCACTATAGATCCCAGCACAGTTTCTTACAACAGTTGTCCTCTTCAGATTGTTCCTTTGTCTCTAGCAATAACTATATACAGAGGTGATGGTTACTTCTCTAAAAGAATAGCAGAGTTGGTGTTTTTAGCTGTGTGCTGTATTGCAGGTCACTTTGAAAAAAGTCTGCATCTGCATTGCTAAAAATAAATCCATTTCTAGTTGTTCTTGAACTATCCCAATACAGAGAAATACTCCAGTGCTACTGTGAGATAAACTGGGGCAGGTCATCTATGAAAGAATGCAGTAATGACCTTGCTTAGTTGTCTCGTAGTAAAAACTAAGACTTTTTTGTCTCTCCTAGGACTTTACAGCAGGATAATTAGTACATAATGCTTCATCCTCACTGTATTAGAAGTTATATTCCCTATATCCACAGGGCACATAGGAAATATTGATACTGCTCTGTGAATTTTGTAACACAACTGTCAGTGTTGTTCCAACTCCTTGTATCCAACACGATGGAAAATGGATAGCATCAAACACACAGAGGTTCTGTCCAGATAGGAGCTCTTCTAAGAATGGCTATGTTGCATCTACTGGTCCCCTGTTTTACAAAGTCTAACTCTAAATACTTTGTAAAGCAGTTAATGAAATATCAAAGTTCATTCTAAAGGAAGGCCAAATCTTAACCAATACCTGACTGTTCAGGTAGCAACAATCTGTTTGCTCTAGTTTTCTATTCATGTTTTTAGTTAGATGGCACAGTTGCATTTGTAGGGTTGGGACCAGTGGTATGTACAGACCATATGTTATGTTTAGAATCCTGTTAAATGTCATAGCCGTTAATTTCCAGGGACATTAACATTTAATTTGATTTTAATCATAGTTTGGCAACCTCCACTTTCTTTCAATACTACTGATTTTGTATTTGTGTTGTATTTAATTCATCATGAGAGGGAAAGAAGGCAAAAACAAGCTATCAGGGTTTTTTGCAATTAATACTAAAAATGCAATTTAATTTTCACAATAAAATGACTACTGATTTATCTCTTCATAGAGGTGCTTATTTGTGTTGTGATTAAGTACATTAAGATTTTCACATTTAATGTATTGATACTTTACAGTTTTCAGATCACTTCTGGAAATGTTTCATTACCTGTCTTAATCATACAGACATATTTAAATTAAGTAGAGGAGTTATTCATTGTGAATAACTGCCTGACTAGATCTAATAAAGTGATCATGTTGGTACAGTATAGGTCTGCATTTTCATATGTGTTAAGAGAGTACTTAATTTCTTACTTTCCATGAAAGAGGCTTTTTAAATTTTTTTAATAATGTAAATGCCTGGGTGTACTTCTGGATGGCCAAGATTAGTAGTATCAAGAATAAAATATTTGGTCTTTAGTTGCATTTTTCTCTGAATTCTCACTTCATCATGCGAAAAAGATGTAGCCGTACATTATTCTAAGGGAATCCTACCATTTAATATTTGCCAGGGAGAGAGTACATGCATGTGCCATGTATATGTGAACTTTCTGATAAATGATGGTTATGGTTTTTGTTTTGGCACCTTCTTGCTGGATGCAAAAAACTTCTATTGCCCCATACTCTAGGCAGGTGAAGAGTTGAAGAACAGTTGTCTGTAATCACCTGAACAGTCCTGACAAAGATAAGGCTTGGCTGGCAGAAAGGTGAGGTGTGTTGCCTTAGCATCAGGAGGGGAGACGCTAATCAGTGTACTTCATCCACAGATGATCAAATCATCAATCAAGTGGAATTCCTTATCATCCAACCTGATTCACTTCAATTGGTGCAACTTAAGCAAGTTAACTGTTCACTGTTCATCCCCAGTCATCCTTGCCACAAAGACACAATTTTAAAATGATGTCATCTTCTGAAACAGTGTTGATACTTCATTTAAGTGTAGAAGATTATTAGCCACTGTTAAAATTTGACCATCATTAGCATATTCACCAGTTAGAGAGTTGTAGGAAACCAGTTGTTATTTGTGAAGACACCCCATATATGTTAATAAAATTCTGGCTACAAATGTTGGTTGTAACTTGTTTTTAAGCAAGTTTAGTATGACAAATTAGCTGGGAAGACTTGCTTAAGAATAGACCAGACTTGGGGCTGGGGCTTGCATATGTTTGAAGGCAGGCTGGTGATGTAAGGGGTGAGTAGTGGGATGGGAAGGTTGCCTGGGGGAGATTATGACCTCTCCTACCTGCTCTGTGATGCTGCAGGGCCCCAGCCAGCAGGGGATGAATGCCCTGCCTCCTTCCACCAGGCTGCTTAGAGCAAAACAGCAGAAGAAACATCAGTAACTAAAGTGGCTGCTTCAAATCAAGACGGGAAGTGAGCACCACAGGAGACACCATGGTAAGAAAAAAATCAGAGTGTTTTATGAAATGGTGAGCAATGAGTTTGGCCTTTTGTTTCCACTTACTCTGGTCAAGGTTTGAGTGAAGGTAGGAAGGCTGAAGTGACTTACTTGCTTCAGTGTTGGGACTGTGACTAGGTGAATGGGACCAGAGATTAATGTTAATTATCTGTGGTCTTCCTAGGCCACTGCGGTTCTCTAAATTCATCTCTTGTATAACATAAACCAGGCAACTTTATTCTGTAATTCCTACTGTGTCTAAGATTTTGTAATTGACTGGCTGGGTGAATCTTACTAAAAGCCTTTCAAGCGTGCTTTAAAAAAAAATTCTTCTTGTGAGGTTAGTAAATACTAGGAGAGCCTAAGCCAGTGCTTGTTTCCTGTCCGATTTCCCCTCACATACACAGATACAAGCAGTGCAAGGACTTTGCTTTTATTTATGTCGATGGTCTTTAGTATAGATAGACAAGTTGGCCTATAGCAATTTCATTAATAAACTGTAGTACTTTAGCATCTTTAAATGGCTTCCAGATTTCTGCAGATCTCTAGCTGTTGAAAGGAAGAGGGGGTTTTGTTCTATTCTTGCTTAACTTTATGACAAGAATATAAAGAACCCAAAGTTGAAAGTGTCGCTCTACTACACTGTGCTCTATCTCTGCAGAGGAGGGGAAGATGATATCAGCTGAAGGGACTGATCCTTCTCACTCAAAAGTTTATATTTAAAAGAATAATGGGCTGTACAGTCACATTTTCAACTGGTATTCAAACTTCATATTTATTTTTGTTTTTAAGGAACGATACCTCCAATAAATGCAGATTTATAAATGGCACAATAATGAAATAATTGCATGTTGGAAAGTGACTATGCTAAAGTATTTTTGAATTCACATAATTTTGGTTTCCTTATCGCTTCTTGCAGAGCCCTAATGTCAAATTATCATTAGGATGGTGTTCCTGGTTTGCAAACTGACTGACTTCCATCTGACCACAGAAAAAGCTGTTTTCCTAAACTGCATGATCACTTTTGAGAAACTTAAGTAGAAAGTCACCACTTTAAAAATCTAGTCAATTTTAAGTAAAAAATTTGGAATATTGGTAGAAAAGTTCCATGTGTAATTAATTTTTCAGAAGTGGTTGGTGACCTGACTCTCTTTCTTTTCTTTTAAAGAAAGGGCTGAACACCTAGTTTTGGAACACCGAGCTCTTTAAGGTGTCCTAAATTAGGAACTCAAAACAGAGAGACAACTCAAAATATAGTGACAACTTGGTCTAAGAAGATGTGAATACCCTTTCCCCCTTTAAGGTCCGTAGCTGCTTCAAAGGGGTCTGCAATATGAGTTCTGACCCTGGACTCCTGGTGATCATCAGTGGTTTGTGTCAGAAGCCCATGACCTCACTGCTAGGTCATAGGAAGAAAGGATCACAAAGAGCAGATGAGTTCAGAACACACCAGAGGGTGGCTGTAAGGAACAGTGACACAGAGTCATTCCCTGGGGACTGCCAAGTGAAGCAGAGGAATTACAGTTGAGGATTAGTTTGGTGATTTTCTTCTGCTTGGCATCTGCTGCTCCTGCATCTTTATTTTTGTAGCACAGAATCAGGAAATGTAATGCAATTATGTGAAACTCCTGGTGGTTGCTGTTTCAAAAAATAATCCAAAGTTTATTTTCCTTGATCGATTTTAAGGGGTCACTATCTCTTTGTATTTTTTAGTTCCTGTGTTCAAGTCCCACTTACTGTACAGGTCTACTTTGCATAGTACTGCCAAATGTAATGGCAACATGAAATAGGGGTTTAGGTAGCTTACGTACTCTGCAAAGGTCCTTTTACACAGCATAAAAGTCTCCACTCAAAAATGAAAATTCGATGCCTGTATACAGGGAGCAACTTTTTTCTCAGCTACAGACTGAAAAGCAAACCTCAAATGTCCTGATTCAAAATCTGCTAAAACAAAACAGAAATCTGTCTCTTCAGTTCTGCGTGGTCTGGTAGGCTACAGTGGATTTATTGAGATTATATCTAGATAGGAAATTTCTAAAGGAAAAGAATTGGGGAGTATGTGTTCATTTTTGAGACAAAAAACACTTGCAGATTACAATTAGACTATTGTATTAGCCTCTTGACAAATAAATCAGGTCTAATATGTGCAGCTACATTTGTGTTAATAAACTCATTTTAAGGAAAGGATGATCTACATCATATGCAGAAAAAGAAGGATGGGGTTGGAACTTAGTTGTTCTTTTTGGATGGGAGTTACATTTTATATACTTTAAATACAGTATGTATTTAAACATTGTATTAATGGCTTTTTCATACTACCTTGTGAGCACTAAGGCTAAGAGCAAAGAAATGTGGATATTTCCATAGATATTCCTTATGACTGAATAGGTATCACCTGCCAAAATGTCATATTCAAATATACTGTGTCCAGCAACAGTGTTTTTGAGAGAACCCTTTACATAGTACCTGAGAGTCTGCATACCAACCTACAGAAGGAGAAACATGTATTTTTCTTTTAGAATGTGATATTGTATTTTGTGTTTCAGATTTCTGGCACTAAACTATGTGCATGACCTAGTATTATACATTTTAGAAACTGGTTATTGACTGAACAGCAATGACTATAAAAGTGTATGTATGAGAGTGATTTCTCAGGAGATTAATTTAATTTAACATATGAAGAGTATCAAGTTCTCTTGAGTATTGAGTTAACTCTTCACATGTTAAATTGAATTAAAATACCTGGGGAATGGGCTGAAACAATCGATGGTTGAGATTAAATTAGGTACTAAAGGTACCTTAATTCTAGTTACTTTCATTTAATTTGTACAAACCCGTTTTCCACCTCTCCAACCCACATGTTCAAAAGAAGATTGAGAGGTCAGAAGATAATTCATTCCTTCTGTTTTATCTATAGATCAGTAAGGCAGCATAGTTGTGTTTTGTCCAGGTAAATGGACTTACCTCATATTCCTTACCTGGGATCTACTGTAGTTCATTTTGTGTATCTATGCACAGTTTTTCTGTCCGTATGAGTTTACATGCACTGCAGAACATGTACTTACTGTACACGTGTAGGTATGGCTGCAAATTTCTAACTGTTGTGATTATCGTTTTTTTCTACACACAGCAAAATACATTCATCTTCCTATTTGTAAATAAGTGTAGAGTATTTTCTATTAATTCCAATCATGTGAAAAATTGTGTATGTTTTTGTCTCATATTCAGATGAAAAAAAACCAGTGGTTGATTTGGGTTTTCAGGTAAGATCAACTTATAGACTCTCAACATATTCGCTGGTGGTTCTCACCTTTTCCCTGATCTCTCCCTTTAGCGTGAGTGCATCTCTGTTCATGTTGGTCAAGCTGGAGTTCAAATTGGTAATGCATGTTGGGAACTCTTCTGTCTGGAACATGGCATTCAGCCAGATGGCACCTTCAGGGACCAACCCAGCGATGACGACTCTTTTGCCACATTTTTCAGAGAGACAAGCACTAGAAAATATGTGCCACGGGCTATTATGGTGGACCTGGAACAAACTGTAGTAGGTCAGTATAGAACTAATCTTGGAAAATGGAAATGAATTAACTCTTCTGGGTGCCAGTATTCGATCACTGAGCAGCGGGGCAAGGCACTTACCTTTAGGGATGATTCCAACATTCAGGTAAAACTTACATATTTTAAGTTTGTAATACCAGGTATTACTAAAAGCTGTGTTATTCTCAATAAGAAGATGAAAACTGACTACGCTTTGTCATTGGCACTGTATCTAATAATTAGTAAAATCAAAAGTTTACCATTGTTAACCCCCCCACTGGTTATGAGTATAATCTACCTTTCTCCGTGAGAATCTTTACCTTCTGGTATTTTTTGTGGTGATGTTTTCTTTTGATAACTGATGGAAAATGCTTTCCTTCCATTTGGATCTGAGACAGGAGTATGAAGAATCAGGTAACAGTGGTGTTCTGAAAGATTTTTGGAGGGGAAACCACCATTTTACTCTTGCAAATCTCTTCCAGTCATTCTCCAGAAGGTTCTGATGGATTTTATCTGATCAGTATAAAGAGGTGATGTTTTCCCACAGCATGGCATAACCATCATTTGAAAAATGAATTCATCTGTATAACAGAGCAACTTAAGAGAAGCATTTCAGAGCAGCAGCTGCTTCTTTTTTTCAGAACTGAAAATATCTCAGATATTCCTTACCTTTGTACTTAGCTTCTCAACACTCAGATCTTCCATGCCATTTGTCTGCCAACACAGAATGCTGTGCTTTAGCAATTGGATTTGCTAACATTATCAGCCTTGGTGAATTATCTTTTCCAAGCTTATGCCACTTTTCTTTTGTTCAGATGAAGTGCGGACTGGCACCTACCGGCAGCTTTTCCATCCAGAACAGCTGATCACTGGAAAGGAAGATGCAGCAAATAACTATGCCCGTGGCCACTACTCCATTGGAAAAGACAAAATTGACATGGCGTTAGATCGTATACGCAAACTGGTATGTAGTATTACGTTGGAAGTAAGACTTTGGGTGGGTGGTAAGGGAAATAAAACATCACGTATGTTTTTTGGTACTGACTCTTGTTCTGCTTTTACTATTGTTATTGGCTTAGAACAGGGAAACACAGATCCTGGGAGTCTTAAGACTGGAAGACTTAAACAGAAAACCTCAAATATTGCTGTGGCATTATTATTGTAAGAGAAAGCTAGTATCATTCTAGGGAATAGCCTGAGCTTTATAGGGAAAACACAGACTGTGAGCATGTTCTGGGAAAACTGCTGATCTCTGTGCTGTATACTGAGTGTGGGTGTTGCTGTCTATCTCAAAGTGGAATTCAAAGATATATTCACTTATTCTTTCACTTTTGCTGTTGGTTTTCAGGCTGATGCCTGCTCAGGGCTACAGGGCTTCCTGATTTTCCACAGCTTTGGTGGGGGCACAGGCTCTGGCTTTACCTCCTTGCTGATGGAACGCCTCTCCATGGACTATGGAAAGAAGTCCAAGCTAGAATTTGCCATCTACCCTGCTCCCCAGGTCTCCACTGCTGTCGTGGAGCCCTACAATTCTATCCTGACCACGCACACCACCCTGGAGCACTCAGACTGTGCCTTCATGGTCGATAATGAGGCCATCTATGATATTTGCTGCCAAAACTTGGACATTGAGCGCCCAACTTACACTAACCTCAACCGCCTCATCAGCCAGATTGTCTCTTCCATCACCGCCTCGCTGCGCTTCGATGGTGCCCTCAACGTGGACTTGACCGAGTTCCAGACAAACCTGGTGCCCTACCCACGCATCCACTTCCCCTTAGTGACCTACGCCCCCATCATCTCTTCTGAGAGAGCGTATCACGAGCAGCTCTCGGTGGCAGAAATCACCAGCTCCTGCTTCGAGCCCAACAACCAGATGGTGAAGTGTGACCCGCGACATGGCAAGTACATGGCTTGCTGCATGCTGTATCGTGGCGACGTAGTTCCCAAAGACGTCAACGTAGCAATTGCTGCCATCAAGACCAAGAGAACTATCCAGTTTGTGGACTGGTGTCCAACAGGCTTCAAGGTGAGTGTGCTTCTCTGTAAGGTTTAAAGGGCAAGTTCAGTCTAGCTGAAAACTTATGTTTAAAGGTTTAGGTCTTGCATGCTTTCCACTTGTGAGAAAAATGAATATTAGGAATGCATGTGCATATAAAATGTACCCTTGGACATGCCATTGACGCAGACTCCTAAACAGTTAAATAGGTACATATATCATACAGAAGTACAGTACTATATGTACTGTATATTTAGTAATTGGAGAATGCCAACCCTCTAATAATTTAAAGAAATTACATTCCAGAGGAAAGATCAAGGTAAGGCTTATATTCTAAAGATGACACTGTTGAGACTGTCCTTCATTAGGTTAAAAAAAATTTAAAAATTAGCAATAATACATTGTTGGCAAGTGAAACATTACTACATCTCTGTGAAGACTGTTTTCTTCACTGTACCCAATTTTGCCAAGTGTACTACTGTATTTTTTTAAGCTTCTCTTCATTTAGAGTCCAGTTCCAGTTGCACTCTCTTTTTTTTTTCTCAGTAAAGGATAGGAATTGACTTGTGCCCCAAGGAATAGCTTGAATGCCATTAGCCTTACGAGGGATTTTGCTGATGTGATTTGAGTTTTTCCCCACCTCTTTTTCTTCCCAACCACCAATGGTTTTACAATTTTCTCACCCTTTTTATTGTGTCTTTTAATCCTTTTTCTCATAACTTCCTTTATTCCACCACCTTTCTATTGTTATCTGCAGGTTGGGATTAACTACCAGCCCCCCACAGTTACCCCAGGAGGAGACCTGGCCCAGGTTCAGCGAGCAGTCTGCATGCTGAGCAACACCACGGCCATTGCAGAGGCCTGGGCAAGGCTCGACCACAAGTTTGACCTGATGTACGCCAAGAGAGCCTTTGTGCACTGGTATGTGGGGGAAGGCATGGAGGAAGGAGAATTTGCAGAGGCCCGGGAAGACTTATCTGCCCTGGAGAAGGACTATGAGGAAGTGGGAACTGACTCATTTGAAGATGAAAATGATGGGGGTGAATCTTAAAATTCAGTTTGCCCTTTTCTGTGCATAAGATTGCCTCTGTGTCTCTTTATTTCATGTGGCTGCATTTTTGCTTGTTTCACACATACCAAGTCTGTAGGGTGTGTTAGTAGAGTGCAAACATTATGAGTTTAAAAAATACCATCTCCACTATGAGATCACAAGACAGTCAGCACAGGATATATGACCAGCTAATGATTAGCCACTATTCCTCAGAGGGCAACAGGCTTCATTTCTTTGCCAATATATCATGTAAACAAGTTACTTCTGGAGCTAAGGGTCCGTCTACTGTCACTTATTCAATACAAAGATACAGTCATGTAGCTGCAATCTCATGATCTGAGAAACTCTTGCTTCAAAATGTCACAATATTGTGCTAAAAACACTAAATGAAGAGACATTACATGCAGTGCTTAGTCTTTATTTCATACTAATTCAAAACATAACATTAGTAAAGCTGTAAGATTCAGTGAGAGCTCTCAGTTTTAAGTATATCTGCTCCTTCAAACATTTCTGGAAGATATCCTATTGAAGCTTCCTTAAGAAAATTGTATTCCTTTGATTCTTTCCCTCATATGCTTGTCTCATTTCATTTTGCCTGATCTTACCAAATTTGTCTCTCCTTCCTTATGTTTTTCCATGGGTCTCACATATTCTCCACCACCTCCAGCCATTATTCCTTTATTCCTCCTCACTAGGCTCTGCTCAGAATCTCCTGCCTGTCTAATCTTTACATTATCACCCTCCTTGAAACCCTCTCTCTTTTCTGGGTCTTCATGTCTCTGTGAGATGCAGTGTGGCAGGTAATGAAGCTGTAGTCTGCAGACATGAGGGCAATGACCTCTGGCAGGAGAGTACGAATGCCAAGGAAATGTGTAGCCTACAACTGCAGCTGGAAAAACATGCAAGGAAGCCCTAAGCATTCATTTCCCTTTTAACAGAGCCTTGGACAAAGGAGAAAAAGTTCTTGGCACTATTGGAACCAAGAACTTACAGCTAGTCTTAGCGCCATTGTTTCTACAGATTTTGCCAGGTGCCATGAGCAGGGGCACAATTCAGTGGGAGTTTAGAAAATGCTATGCTTGTGCAGCAATTGTGTAACAATCAAAGCAGGACTGGTCTGGAAGCGCAAGTATGTGGACAGCCCTGTTGTCACTGCTAAATGGATAACTTCTCTGACAGAACTAAAGGCCTTAAAATGAGCAGCTTGTGGAATGCAGGACAGAAGCATTACAAGTTCCATCAAACTTTCTGAAACCACGGTAAATCAGAGCCATGACAAAGAATGTGTGCCATAGTTACAGGTGGAATGTCTGAAAACATATGACTTCACAACGTAGTCTTCATAATTAATATTTTTGCATATTCCCATTGTTCCATGATTTTAGAACTGTGTATTGTTGAGGTATGCATGCAGATGGCCAGTCCTGGCCTGAGGTTAAACTGATGGGATAATATGAGAAACTGCTACATGTTGCAGACAATGGAAGGGGAAGAGTGGCTGGTCAACCCCAGGCTGGGTCTAAACTAGTAAGTCGTAATGGCAGGAGAAACTACCAGACATTACACATAGTGAAAGGGGTGTTTTGGGGACTCCCCTTGAGTGAAAGGTGTCAACAGAAAATGAAGGGGGTGGTTCAACTAAAGCTGAAATTACCAAATAAAAGTGTAAAATCAGAAAAACAGGGCCAGTGGGGAAAAAGCTGGGGTATGTGTTTATTTGGGGGGAGGGCATGAAAAGGGTGATACAAGGCAAAGCAAATCATGCAATAGGGTCTGTTTGTGGGTACCTGTCAAGCAGCCTCAATGCCTGAACAACACCTGGAACAAGACATTAAACCCATTGTTCTGACCTTACCAAGTTTGTCTGACTTGCTTATGTGGTCAGGGTTATCTGGAAGGTTTCCCTTGACATAGATGAGAAGATACCCTAGAAGGAATAGAGGATGGACCAAACCTCCTTAACATATAGCTCTATAGTTTTTTAGCACTAGATATATTATTGATCTTTCATATGTAAATTTCTTTAAGAAAAACAATGTTTTCACTGAAACATATACTCATCAAATACAAATTCCAGCAGTGCTACAGAAATGGTCTATTTTTTTCCCCCTAACTGTTGGAGGCTGTTGCCCCCTTTCTGGTAGCTCAGTTTGTATTAGGTCTGCTAAAAGGTCATAAAAAAGCAGGCACATCCAGAAACTTGACTGACAGGTGCAAGATGTAGTTTGCCCTACTTTTTATCTGCAAATGAGTGGCTGGTCTTTGTACTATAAACTGTAGTTCTGAACATGCTATATTAAGGTAAGTAATTCTGCAAGTGCAGATCTACTTCTACAAATTTTTACATACATATACATATTTTGTGCATGACAATCCTAACCAAAAAGGAAGCAACTCTTCTGAAACTGTATCCCAAGATGTACTGCATTTTTCTTTATTGAAATGTCATTAAAAAAAAAAAAGCAGCTCAGTTCTCTGTTTCAGGCAAAATGTTTGAAAGCCAGTCTTTTATTAATATAGCAGAATTCTGTGCAGATATTAAAAATGCTAGATTTTGGAATTTTAGAAATACTTGAAATGAGATATTCTCAAGTCTCACAGTAGGTGGCAACAGAATGACAGAATGGAGTTTTAGAGTGGATACATTGAAGCATTTACATCATTCATCTAACTTATGAAGGTATCATACCATATGAAACGTGGAAGATGCAAAGACCTTTGTGCACCATATACTGTCTACATAAGCATCAAATCAAAAGTTAAAGGGACTTGTATTACCACCAAAGAACCTCCTAGGAATACACCATTTTCTAAGATCTGCACAATACCGTTGTAAGTTAATCCAAAGTTTTGCCACTGTTGTTACATCACTTGGATAGCTGATCTGTAAGGAATGATGTACCTCTGGTAGAGGAGGTATCTTTCATGAGAAAGAAGTTATTGCCCTTCATTTGCCTGCTAATGTTTTTATGCCTATTCAGAACAGAACTGATCGATCACAGGACTTAATAGTTCTCTCAGTTCAAGATCTGTTGAACAGTACTTCTCTTTTTTATTCAAAAATGCTATTTTCAGAGGTCAGTCATTTTTAAATAGAGAAAAGGCTTTAGTTTTAATACTGCTATTTTAATTTTTACTATTCCATTCTGTTGTTCTGGAGGGCACCTATGCTGCAGCGCCCAGTACATGCGCACACAAGAAGCCCTTTGAGCATGTCCAGACCATTCCAGTTGTATCCAGACTGTGCATCACCCTCAGGAACAATGACTGTTCACAAGCCCTCTGGTGTACCAGCAAAGCCACTCTACCACTCATGCCAGATTCGCTCATTTGCACACTTCAGGACTCCATAGCAGAGGGTTTTTTTTATCCTCAGCTCTATTTAGCTCTTGGCATCATCTACCAGGGTCCCAAGGTAAAAACTGAACTGGACAGACCTACGCCAGACCTTTGGGCTACTGACCTTCCCCCTGCACAGCATGTCTTGTGCCTGTTGCATATATGACAGAGATGTTGAATGATTGCCCCTACAAGCTAACCATCTTCCCACACAGGCTGAAATGCCAGCATGGAGCAAGCTGACTTCATTCCCAAGAAGCCAGGCCCCAGGGCACGCCTGCCTGATCTCTCTCTGGAGAAGGCCTAGAGGCTTGATCAACAAAACTCACTAGCACTTGGGAACACAGTCCCACGCTGTGCTTACAGGTTATCCTCTAAATCAAGACTGAGGGCTGCCTGCCTAAGCACTTGGCAACACAGGTGCACAGAACAAAATAAGGAAATATGCTGCTCAAATGAAAAACAATATGCCCAAGTCTTCATCTTGACTTTTAGGTCTGTGTTTGGCTTTCACCCTAGGCCAGCACGTATTTCCAACACTTGAGTTCATAGGCTATCTCAAGACAGAGCAGGTAGAGCATTGGTTTTGGTCTAAAGCAGGTTTGCAAAGGCCCTTTTTCAGATATGCGTTTGGGAGAAATACAAGAACAATCAACTTAGTCATCTCCAGACTCTTCAAATTCAGTTGATTCCAGAGAGAAGGCACAGAGCCATTGTAATCCTGCCGGCCAGTTTCCCCCTGCTCCTGGAAGCAGTCAACTAGTAAGGCATGACCCAGACTCTGTTCAGTGTGGCAATCCAGGACTAGTGAGTCTATAGGTCCTGGGACATGTGAGTTTGAGTGTCTTTGCAGGGAAGGATTAACACTGACCCCAAGAGGTGTCCTCACTGCCTACCTAAGGAGAGCAGGAGAGCAGCAATGGAGGGGCAGAGCAGGTGCAAAACCAGACCAACCTGCAAACTTTTCAGTAATTGATAGAGCCCTTCTAGCTTTTGTAGCTGCTAGATCTGACATGTTGATTCAAAGAATGCCTAGGAGGATTTGGGTGGTGGACTGCCCAGTGTATTTGGCTGTGAGACTTTTTCCTAAGATGATTTCCTGCACAGAGCTCTACATCTGTAGGAGCCATAGGTATTAGCATTTCACTCTCCCTTGCATGACAGAGCTTGGCTGGACCATTACTGCGTTGTCTCTCTGCAGATATCTCTGCACATGAGTCACAGAAATCTATCAGACAACAGAAACCCTCCTCCAATAGTGCTGTTCTGTAAGGACTGTTCCTGATGGGGCTAACAGCAGGAAAACACCTGGTGTGATCCCTGTGATGCACAGGTGATGCCAAAATGGGCGGAGAAACTTTATCTGTATGTGGGTAGCACTAGACCTGCTCTCCCCTAAACTTTCTTGGCTATGCCAGTCTGCTCAAGCACCTACATACTCATCACTGTGCGTCTGAGGCAGACTGGCTCCTGTCCTGTCCTGACAAGGCATGTAATCTGTCCCCAGTGAGTCTGGCCTGAGATTGCTTTGTGGATGTGTCATCTTACCCAGCAGAAGCTTGTGGAGAGGCACCATAGTCAGCCAGTAACTGGCAGGATGGACTTCAGAGTTTGTGCTATGGTGTTTTGGCAGAGACATGCTATGCAGCATGCTGAGCCATGGTATGTGAGCACTGCAGTGTAGCCTCAGCCCCCATGTTCTTGGTAGAAAGAGATGAGGGCATCCCAAGTTGGCTACTCTCACAAATCTCTCTAAGCACATGCCAAGACTAATAATATGAGTGGTGTGGGAGTCTTGTGTCAAAGGTGCTGCCAAAAGCGTCAACACAATCTAAACTATCCATTTGACCTAAGAGACAGGAACCAAAGTTGTTATCGTATTTTAATACAAAATGGGATAAGCTAAGAAAGATGAGAAATTACCAAGGCTATTCCAAGTCTATTCCTTACAGGTGCCAGAAGGTAAATGTTATTTTTTATGTTGCTATTTTCAAAATTCAAGCAGTAGAGGCAGATTCTTCATGAGGTGTTGGCATTTCTCTACACTATTAACAATAGAGTGTACACACACACATACATACACATTTATATACCTATATATCTATAGATAATATTCCTTTTCAAAAGAGAGGAATGTGGTAGAGAAATTATATTGAGGAGAAGTGTGCAGGGTAACCAATGCTTTTGCCAAAAGGCATTAAAAAGTTAAAAGAGTACATCAACATGTTGTATGCATGGAACACAAATAAAAACTACCAATGGCTAAATGAACCATCCCAGAACAACAGGAGGCTGGAAAGGAATTCTGGAGGTCTAGAGTAACCTCCTGCTCAAAGCAGGTTCAGTAAGATCATGTTGTTCAGGGCCATGTCCATTCAAGTTTTGAGTATCTCCAAGAATGGAAACTCCACAGCCTCTCTAAGCACCTGTTCCAGTGTTCCAGCACCTCCATGGTGAATCTTTCTCCTCCTGTTCCTAACTGGAATTTCCTGTGTTCCAGCTTGTGTTCATTGCCTCTTTATCCTATGACCAAACACCTTCAAGAACAGCCTCACTCTATCTTCTCTATACCTTCCCATTAGGCAGTTTCAGCAGACAGCAGTAAGAACTTCCCTGAGCCTTCTTTTCTCCAGGCTGAGAATTCAAACTCAATTCTCTCAGTGTCTCCTCATATCTCAGGTGCTCTGTTCCCTTAATCATCATGGTGGCCCTGTGCCTCAATCATTCTAGTATGTCAATGTCTTTCTTGTACTGGAGAGCCCCAAACTGGAAACTGTGCTCCAGATGCGGTCTCACAAGTGTCAAATAGAGAAAAAGGATCACTTCCCAGCATCTGCTGGCTATGCTTTTGTTAATGCAGCCCACAATGTGGTTGGCCCTTCTTTGCTGCAAGGACATGCAACCTCACGGTCAGCTTGTCCACTAGGATCCCCAGGTCCTCTTCTGCAAAGCTGCTTTCTAGCCAGTTGGTCCCCAGACCGTCCTGTTGCAGAGGGTTATTCCATCCCAGATGCAGGACTCTGCATTAGCCTATGTTGACCTTTGTGAGGCTCCCTCAGCCCATTTCCCCAGCCTGTGAAGGTCCCTCTGAACAGCAGTGCTGTCGTCCAGTGTATAGCCTGCTCCTGCCAAGTTGGTATTGTCCACAGACTTGCTGAGGGTGCACTCCATCAGATCATCCACGTTGTTAATAAAGACAGTACACAGTATTTGGCCCTAGTGGGCCAATAACTCCCTCATAGGAGCTATTCCTACTGGGCCAATAGCTCCCTCGTGAGGCTTGGACACCTGTCTCAGTAGGATCTCTGCAAAGACCTTGTGGATCTCCTGTTCCTCTTCCCTGCTGATATGCAGTCTGTTCTCCTCCTCCTTTACCTGGTCACCTCAACCAGACCACACCTCCCACAGGTGATGCCACCATTGTCTTCAGCTGCATGAGAGGCACCCGGCTCTCCCTGCAGCTGAAAACCTGGACTGCAGCATCCTTCCTCTGGAGCCCTGTGTGTGTCAAATTATCTCATGTGCCAAGGGCGGTTGCTCCAGTTGGTGCCAGAGATTTGGCCATGTAGTGTGTCAACCCCCTCATAATGCAGGCTCAAGAACTTTGTGTCTGTTTTGGCATCTAGTTCATCCTTGTTGCATATTGCTCAACGACAAGTGTCCATACTAAAAGAAGGCTCTAATCATTGCTATTCCCATTTGCCTTGAGCGGATCTTGAAAACGCAGAAGCCACCTATGGTCACTGTTAGCAACAATGGTTTGCATTCATATTGAAAGAAACTGGAAAGTTCTTACAATAGAATACTGTTCTGCAGACAGAAACACTTACTTAACTTGTCCTAAGCCAGTGGGAAGGTTAGAAGTCAAAAAAGGTACTTCTCAAAATATTTAGAATAGGGATAGAATACTTAGAATAGAACTATTGAAGTACTGGGAAAGTTAGCCTTTTTGGTTTCTGGCATATCGTCCTGTAATTCCACACTATCACTTACAAAAGCCTAACAATTACTGAACAGAAAGTTACTTTGTACCAAAATATCAGATAAACCACTACTCTCAACAGAATATATTTAGTAAGACAGATTTTACAAAAAAAAAGGTAACGACACATAGGTCAAAAATTAGATTTCTTGAGACTGGTTCCATTGTAAGAATAACACTATAACAACCTATTCCTCAGCCTTAGAACTATGATGTTATTTTATTCTGGAGAGGTGTGGGAGCCAAATAGCTTAAACAATGTGGCAGACAGAAATGATCATGTGAATTCTTCCTCTGTAAAAAATATTTGTGGCTCCAGAAATATTTGTAACTTTTCCTAACCAAAATCAGAGAAGAGAGATTCACAGGTTTATGTAAAGATTACCAAAACAAAGAACATACCAAAGTAAATGTGAGCTGTTAAAAGCCAGTATGAACTATTCCACTCTTAAAATGTAGGCGTTAAAGGAGGGGACACTTACGTGCCCATTGCCAACAGTGGCAGAACAATTTGTTAGTTTTATCTTGTCAAAATAGATTAACTAACCTAAAATTTAGGAGCTAAATATTTACATTTCTGCTGATTAAATATCATAATAAACAGTATGTTTCTAAAGAAAGGATGCAGAATACTCAGATTCAAGCAGTTAAGTATGCCTTCATCTTTGTAACCTAAGAGCTGCAATCACGAGGATTTCCCCGCTGAGAGAAGTTTCTTCTTTCCAATGCTAAGCTAGTACTGAAGCAGCAAACAACAAAATGGTGGAGATTAACTGCCCTAATTTGGTGTAAGAAAGCATGCAGGATGCCTCCAGCTATTTCTAGCAGCAAGCATTGCAATGGGAAGCAAATTGCTTTCTGTGTTTCGACAGACAAGTTAGGTGCTGTACTGAATGCTGCTCCATACTGTATGTACATGGGAAGAGACTGTACTGTACATGGGAAGAGAAGCAATAAAAGTAAAGTGAAATGCTAATGGAGAGGCAGCTGGAGTAAGGACAAAGAGGTCAGGCCAGCGTTTAAGACCACTCTGATATAGCACACTTCAAAATGGTAACTACATTTACTTTTCAATTCTCTGTTTTTGGCTTTTCCTTCTATCTTGCCTTTTCTCATTCATTCTCTCATGCTCTCCTGGTCTTCTGTAATGGAATTTAGGAAAAATTCTTGCCTACATGTGTATGTGCTGGCAGAACAGGGAACTGGGACTGTATGCCTCTTCTCTGAGACATGTATGTATGCAGTTCAGGTGTTAGAAAGTATAGTCTATGGGGTGTTACATGGCCACACTCAAATTTAATAAGCATGCAGAACCAGACAGGACTAAATGCAAAATTTAGGGTCTGAGTGCTGCCTGTATGGATGAATTTGCACACGTGGGGTGGCTGGGAGGGCAGAAGGTAGTGATGCAATAGGCAGAGTTGGGCAGCCTGTGACCTATTCCTCACTGCATTGTGACACTGAAGTGTAGCAGCAGGTGGCTGGTGCTCGGCCCAGGCTGCCTCCTGCCCTCTAGCTCAAAGCAGTACTCCAGCAAAGACAGCAGCACCAAAGCCTGCTACCGCTGATCGGAAAAGGAAGGAAAGACCACTGGAGACACTATGGTAAGAGGGGATGTGGGAAAGCCAGAACCATCCAGGGACTGGGAGGATTATGAGTGATGGAAGCCAAGGGGATCTGCCATCTGGTGTGGTACGGCACTTGGTGAGGGAGACGACTCCGATGGCTTCCTGTGTCAGCAGCTGGAGTTAATGGTCATGAAGGACAGAGAGTGAGGCAAATAGATTTGGTCAGGGCTGCCCTATGCAATAACCTGGGGGAGTCCTCAGTGGTCTTGGCCCAGACCTTGCTACATGGTAGCGCTACTGCTTCTGGACACTTGCTCTAAGTGGATGTTTACACTTTTCTCTCATCCTCAAAGGCAAGATTACAAGCCTTAACATGGGGACTGATAGATGGTATGGATCTCACTTCTAAAGGGGTGAGTGAAGGAGGAAGAAACCCTAAGCTACATAATCCTTTTCTGATGCCAACAACTTTGTCCACCAATCCTCTCCTTTGTTCTAAAAACAAACAAACAAACAAACAAACAAAAAACTATGCTACTGAAGTTACTTGGGAACACGTTATAAAAATACTGACACGAAAATGATCACAACAGATTAATTTCAGTTTTGCACAGCTTCTGTGTTAACTGACACCTGTCACTTTCTTCCAATAGTCCGTGCCTTTGACTGTCACTACGGCAATAAAACTTGACTAAAATACTGACTTTCAATGTACAAAAGGAAATGCTATCTTTCTAACTTACATTAACTGCTTGCCAGCACAGTTAGAAATTTGTGTGACACACAATGAGATATAGATAATCCAATCTCTTTACGCTTAAAAAAACATATATGCAATCCCCAAACTGCAACTCAGTCCAACCCAGTCCCCAAGGGTCCTCTAGCCCCAGCTACGATGTTAAAATACAGCTTACTACCAGTGATTTGTGCCACAGACCCCTGATCTCACTCATGGATTACTAAGTAAAGGGATGGGAAAGGAGTGTCAGTATCTTGTTAGAGCTGGTAAGTCACAGTAAACTGAAGTTCTTTTCAGAGAGCCTCTAATCAGTGGAATTATAAGATAAATTTGATCTTGGGCCTTAGCTTTTTAGTATTCTCTGCTTGTGACTACACTTTATCAACACAGACTGGTTTTCATATGAGATAATATAAGCTTTCACAGTAACATAACAATTGTAGAGGATTTTTAGAAATAAAACAAAAAAGATGCTTTACCTTTGTGGCAGTTTTACATTAATTTACTCCTGATGGCTGTATTGTTCATACCTCTACAGTGTATATATGTACCTTTCTGGAGTGTATGAAGGTTTTTATACATGTATGTGTGTAAGTAAAGAAGACCCTTCATTTTTCAGATTTTTTTGTAAATATGCAAAAATCTCTCAAAACCTCTTAGCACGTGAAAAACCCATTTTACCTTGTTCTCCAATTTACGTCTAGCAGTGAGTCTTATTTTGGTGCAGAAAACTATATAATTTTCTAACAGTAGAGTGGGAGGTTTGAAAGACAGCACTCATTTCACAGGCAAGATACAGACTTCCACAGGTTCCCCAAGCCCTAATGCAGACTGAGGACTCTGGACTTAGGACAGTGAGTATGTTTCAGAAATAGCTGTGAATAACCAGAGGACTAAGATCTACCTTCATACAGAAAATAATTAAGCCAGGTAGTATTATACTTCTTTTTTTATAGAGTCAAAGACTTCCCAGGTTTAATTTCATAATAGAAGATTGTGGACAAAGGACCTGGACCATTGAAATACATAAGCATCTTTCTATTGAACTTGATGGATGAAGGATCAGGTCCAGAATTTGTAAGATAGGTCCTAGTAGATTAGTGATGGGATGTGAAATGACAGTTTGGAGAAGGCTCGAAATTTAAATATCATGTAGAGATCAGTTTATTCTGCCTGTGACTCTGAAAAAGGCCCACACTTTTCCCTCCTGAAACTTTAGTATCTATTTTAAAGTCATTTACTATGCAAAATTATAAATCTCTTGTTACTTACTGTCTTCTCTCCTTGTCAGAAAATCTCCAAATGATAGTTGGGGTAAGTGAGGGTGGGAGTTGAAGCAGAAGTCACTGCAAGAGGGCTGTCTCAAAAGGCAGAGTTGAGATAATCCAGTGAAACGGATACTGCTACAAACAAGTGGAACTGAAAGCATAATCCAAAAGGAAAGGAACCAGTTCTGTAGTCTTCAACTGTAGTCCTATATTAAATGTAATCCTATATTAAACTTTCCTATATCAGCTTTCTAAAGCAACATTCACTTGCTCCATCTGTGAAAAAAACAGAAAGATTGATTCCTCTATTGATTTCCCATTCACATTGGGATCTAAAAGAAAAGCAAGAGCCTGTAATGTGCAAAATCACCAGTAATTATATTCTATAACCCCAAATATGCCTTCAGTGTCTCCTGAGTAATCCTCAAGACTGCAACTCCACTGTGACATAACCTATGAAGCCTCACCAAATACTCAAGACACATTTGCACAATTCAGCTGAGAAAAGCAGGGTTATGCAAGTACACTTGAGAGCGTGTTACACACGCTGCTGCACATGAATTTGTAGTTAGCAACTTAAAAATGTTTATTGAATAGAAATAATGTATTCTCTTGAATGAATTATTTAAACTTATTTTCTATCTTCATTTGAATTTCAGAAGACAACTAACTGTGACAGTAGTAACTTTAAAACTCAACTTGCTTCTGAAAAAATATCTTTTGTTTTGCTTCCAAAACATAAATAAATGTCAATTTACAAAGAAAACTGCTCCAGAGATGTTTCTGGTCGCAATTTTACCGGAGGATTTAGTTTTTGGGGAAGATCTATTTGATCTTCAGGTCAGAAGATGATTTTGGAGGGTAGGCAGTTGCAAAAAAAAAAAAAAAAGAAAAAAAATAACTGGCCAAATCTGATATTAAATCATTGAATATATCTGGGGACTATTCTCCGGCCTCGAGGCCAGGTAGCACAGCCTGCTTCATATTTACACATCTGAATTCTCCTTCCCTCTCCAAACCACAATAGCGGTCACGAAACTGCTCCACTGGGAACCACCATTGTCCTCTGAACGGTGCCCAAGTATGGTCTGGGAAAGCGTTAGCTGGCACAAGCCAAAACTACACCAGAGAGTGTGTTGAATTTCAGTCAGTATAGAAGACTGCAGGCCAGTGTTCGATATTATGACCAGACTCTTCCCTATTCAGGAGTATACACAGGGCCATTGAGAGCTCAAAGATGGAATCCAGAAGACTATAATTACAATTCCTTCAAATCAGAACCTGAAGTTGAAAAGCTCCATGTGATCCAAAACTGTTTTCAGTTACAAAACTACTTTTCACTTCACCATATGTCAAAACTGTCAGGACCAACTCAGAAGTATCTGCTTTAAAATTCAGTTTCTGAACTTTCTGAAATCCAGCACCAGGTCCTTCATGCTCCTGCACTGTGAATGTAAAGGCTTTCAGAACAAATGGTGTCTGCCTAGTTTAGCATGGTATTTACTTTCTTTGTTTTCTTTTCATTAAAGTCTCCGGATACCACAGGAACTATGCGCAAAATTATGTAAATAAGCACATTATATTGCAATGACACTGCCTGAATAAGCAGTGGACCTGCAAAGTAAAATCCAAGCCTGTTTAGGAGCTTGCAAGAATATTTGTTTCAACTGGGAAAACCTGAAATCATTTCCCGAGATGAATATTGCTTAAAGCAACTCTTTCAACTCTAACCTGATATCAGAGGCTAAAGGGATCAAAAGACATCACCCATCTTGGGTTACATAAGGTTGAAAAATACCACATGGCTGTGTCAGGTTCCAGCCAGGAATAAAAATAAACTAAACTGGGATGTATTCCTCAGCTGGGACAATCCACAGGAGGCAAGGAGGGTTCTGCGTAACTGATCTTTTTTTCCGTTTTTAATATACCCATATATAACAGCACATAGATCTCCACTTTTTTTAAAGAGAATTGTCCCAGTCTCTGGCCTGTAGTTGTACAGTCTGCTTGTAGTCCATGGGGTTGAACAATCAAATGAAATGTTGCTAGCTACAATTTTACATATTTTTAAAAAGCAATACACCAGGCAAAAGTAACTGTTAGGAATAAAGAAGGAGGAGTGATGTGCATTGTTTTTTCTGACTCTCTCTCTCCTCTCTCCCCTTAGCGTGAATGCATCTCTATTCATGTTGGTCAGGCTGGAGTTCAGATAGGAAATGCATGCTGGGAACTCTTCTGTCTGGAGCATGGCATTCAGCCAGATGGCACCTTCAAGAATCTGCCCAGTACACTCAACTACGATGACTCGTTTACCACATTTTTCAGCGAAACAATCACTGGGAAGCATGTGCCACGGGCTGTAATGGTGGACTTGGAACCAACTGTAGTAGGTCAGTATAGAAATAAACCTGGAAAATGGAACAGAGCTTACTCTTCCTAACATCACTGTGGTGTGTCACCCGTTTCCACTGGAACAAGGAAGCATCTCCTTTGTATCTTGGTCTACCTTCAGATAGCATAATCATTTCCTTGTGACACAGAGGGCCAGATTCTGTCATGGCTCAATTATCTCCATAAGTGTTACAAGCATAACAGGATCCCCAGCAGTTTCAGAATTCAACTATAGTTTTAGTTTGTTATATCCTGAGTGAGTGGGAAACAGCAGTTAAATAGCTGGTACACATGATTTGTATGACTTCTCCTCGTAAAAAATCCTAACTCTTGGCCACATTTATAGTGACATTTTTGTCATGTGAATGCTGCTTTTCTCCAATTCAGATTCGAAGTGGGAGCTTGACAGTTCTGCTAGGAAAAAGGAGAATTTCTGAAAATTGGGGCACCTGGGGCAACCCTGATTTTCTTCTTGCAAATCGCCTTTTTTTTTTTTCTGGTGACTTCTCCTCTAGTCAGTAGAGGCAAAAGAACAACTTTTGTGGCTGGAGACTAGTCACTTCATAAATCAACAGAATGCTACAATGAAAAAATGCTTAGGAAACAGTTTTTCCTTCTCCTTCAGCATCTGTTTTTTGGGTCATCTCATGACTGAAAGCTTGCATCAATTCCAATGACAACCAGAACTTGCTGACACTGGAGCAGAGCCATGCAGCTTATTGTAATTTCTCTTTCTTGGGCAGATGAAGTGCGGGCTGGGGCTTTCCGGCAGCTTTTTCATCCAGAACAACTGATTACTGGAAAGGAAGATGCAGCAAATAACTATGCCCGTGGCCACTACACCATTGGCAAAGAAAGCATTGATATGGTACTCGATCGTATTCGTAAGCTGGTAAGTCCCAGTAATTTTCAAACAGGAGTGTGGATTCTGCTGAAGGAAGAGGTGCAGAACTAATTAACTTGTTAATGGTTCAGAAAGAGATTGCAAGACATACAGAGGCATCATTACTAGTTCAAGACAGAAAAGCCCTATAGTTCACTTCTCAGCTATATGGCTACATACAGATATTCTTAAAAGGTGGTTCTGAATATATAATTCTTCATCTTCAGCACAGCACTACAGCACCAATATAAATATGGCAAGGTGAGTTAGGTAGTTTCCCATGTTTGTTTTCAGCCAGACTAACTAAAAGTTATGTGAAGTTCAGAGATAGCTCCACAGACAGAATCAAATTTTTATGTCATGAGTTGAGCTCCTGAAGGACACAAGACAGCATGACCACCACAGCTCCTTCACAAGAAAACCTGAGCTGAATTCTTGTTCTGTATATTACTGCCGACTGCTTTCTCCTTAGCTCAATATAAGCTCATGGCCACCTCAGAGATATAGCCTTTATTACATTCATGTTCAGGCTGTATTCTTTCACTTTCTCCTTTGCTTTCTAGACTGATGCCTGCTCAGGGCTACAGGGCTTCCTGATTTTCCACAGCTTTGGTGGGGGCACAGGCTCTGGCTTTACCTCCTTGCTGATGGAACGCCTCTCCCTGGACTATGGAAAGAAGTCCAAGCTAGAATTTGCCATCTACCCTGCTCCCCAGGTCTCCACTGCTGTAGTGGAGCCCTACAATTCTATCCTGACCACACACACCACCCTGGAGCACTCAGACTGTGCCTTCATGGTCGATAATGAGGCCATCTATGATATCTGCCGCCGAAACTTGGACATTGAGCGCCCAACTTACACTAACCTCAACCGCCTCATCAGCCAGATTGTCTCTTCCATCACCGCCTCGCTGCGCTTCGATGGTGCCCTCAACGTGGACTTGACCGAGTTCCAGACAAACCTGGTGCCCTACCCACGCATCCACTTCCCCTTAGTGACCTACGCCCCCATCATCTCTTCTGAGAGAGCGTATCACGAGCAGCTCTCGGTGGCAGAAATCACCAGCTCCTGCTTCGAGCCCAACAACCAGATGGTGAAGTGTGACCCGCGACATGGCAAGTACATGGCTTGCTGCATGCTGTATCGTGGCGACGTAGTTCCCAAAGACGTCAACGTAGCAATTGCTGCCATCAAGACCAAGAGAACTATCCAGTTTGTGGACTGGTGTCCAACAGGCTTCAAGGTGAGTGTGCTTCTCTGTAAGGTTTAAAGGGCAAGTTCAGTCTAGCTGAAAACTTATGTTTAAAGGTTTAGGTCTTGCATGCTTTCCACTTGTGAGAAAATGAACTTTAGGAATATTTGCACATGTAAAATGTGCCCTTTCTCCTTTGGGCATGCCATTGACATGACACTCTTAAATATTTATGTAAGTGGAAATCTAGAAAATCCCAATTGTAGGAGAGTTAAAATCTGAACAAGTATTAATTTCAGATGAACTTTGAAAAAGGCAGTGAGAGTCCCCTCTGAAGCATCGACTGAAACTAAGGAAATACTGCTTAAAGTATATTCAATAAAGGAAATGCTGATATTAAGGAAGCTCTCAGTTAACTCATCAGACACAGAAACATTATACGGCCTCCCACCAACATAGCAGTGTTAGGAGACATCATTTCCACAATAATACAGACATTAACAGTGGAAAAATATTTGTCATACAAAATGATGGTTTAAGAAACCTGAACATTCTTAAATAGGACACAATTTTCTGTATTAGCTCATATGGAATATCTTGATGAAACTATGTTCAGTGCTTAGTAGCTGTTCAGAAAGCTAGGAAGTTGCCACCATATATTAAACAGAAAAATAATAGAGATAATTATAACCACCATATATCATACTGGCACTTGCCATCTGGTAATTTTCTTAGCGGCTACAGTGCTCCTGCACCACTCTACCCCAGCATCTATACCTCTACTCATATTTTTCCACGCTTTGACTTCTGCTTTCTGCTCCTGCCTTTTTCATCCTTCTCTCACATTCCTGTTTCTAGGTTGGGATCAACTACCAACCTCCTACAGTAGTTCCAGGAGGAGACCTGGCCCAGGTTCAGCGAGCAGTCTGCATGCTGAGCAACACCACGGCCATTGCAGAGGCCTGGGCAAGGCTCGACCACAAGTTTGACCTGATGTACGCCAAGAGAGCCTTTGTGCACTGGTATGTGGGGGAAGGCATGGAGGAAGGAGAATTTGCAGAGGCCCGAGAAGACCTGGCTGCCCTGGAGAAGGACTATGAGGAAGTGGGAACTGACTCATTTGAAGATGAAAATGATGGGGAGTAATTTTAAAATACACTTTGTCCCCCAGTGAACACAGAATTGTCTCTGTATCGGTTTACTGCGCGTGTCTACCACCAGGTCACCCCTTTGTGTGCAATATACAGAAATTTAGAAGGGGTCATACATGGCCATTTTTGTTCCATATATCACAGGTAAATTTTCCTGTGAGATATTATCAATTGTAGTAATGGCCCACCACTCCCAGTAATGCAACAAAGACTTGATCTCTTTCCTTCCACATTTAATGTAAGCCTCTTCAAGCTCGAACAAACACACTAAAACCACTGTAACTGAATATATGCAAGCTTATAATGGAGCAGCGTGAAAGAACATAGCTTTCAAAGTTCAAATTTGACCCACCTTCACCTTTTGCTTGTTCACGTCAAAGAATAATGAAAATGGAGAAATGAGTCCTCTGCTCTGTGGTTTATGATCCTCTCAGTGAGCCTCACCTTAGTGACCTAAAAGTGACATTTCATTCTTCTGTGAAACATACATTTCTGATAAAGCAGATATTTTCCTCAGAAATGGTAAAGCAAAGCCATTTTTCCACATTTGGGGGATACATACCTGTGTTTTGAAAACAAGTATCATTTTTGGTTGGGTCCAAAAATTTGACATCTGTAGCAGGTTCAAGAAATTTTTTTCTGTGTGTCTCTGTGAAATTGCTTAATTCAGAAAGTTCTGTTATAAAAAAATCTTTTTGCATCATCGCTAGTTAGTCTAAAATGTTTCACTGTTCCTTACTCTACCTGAATGGCTCTTCCTCTGCAAGTAACAACCTTTCCTTTACCCAGCAGGCCCCCCTGTGTTGTCTGTGGCAACCTTTATTTAGTGGACTACCTGCAAGTGAATATGCAAAACAGGTATTTTAATGTTCATTCAAAGATAATTCAAAGTAGTGAGCAAAGTTCAGGGATTTACAGGATTCACAGTTTGCTAGGCAATGACAACCGTTCTTTCCCAGAAAACCTCTCAGCAACTTTTTTTCTAGATCTTCTTCAGACAGAGGTTTGCATCTCTGTTGGCAGTTACAGTTCCCAATATAACATCACATTCAAATTGTATATTCTGTACGTATTATATGCATTTAGTTATCCAGATCAGTAAAATATTAAATTATGTATTTATGGAGTACCCAAAATGCCTTTGTTTAGGAAAACATCCCTATTCAGGATATACTGGATTATGTACTTAAATCGAAGCAACATGCATAACTATTACTCCGTCCAATGGGATTTAAGGTCTTAAACAGGTTCCCTCACAGTTCTGTCCTGAATTGCAACCAAAATCAGAAACAGAGGAAACTTCTTACATGAAACACAGTTAAACTAAAAGAACTTGTGACAAATCTTAACTTCTTCACCTATCTTGTGATTTAAACTTTTAAATCTTCACTAGGTTTGCGTGAATAAATTTTGCAAAAAGATACATAAAAACGAAAAAGTGACAAAAATGGTACATTAAGTGCTTGCTCTGTTCTTTGGCAAATTGCTGAAAGAGATGCAATGAAGAAGTTGAATTTATTGATCCATTGTGGAGTACTTCATGGGTTCTGAATCACTGGGAGTGCAGCGTCTAACTTACTGGATATTTTAGATGTCACCCTGATCATTAATGTTATGGTTTATTTTATTTGCAAGGACATTTAGGAATCAGAATGCCAAATCTCGCAGTAGTCAATTCACTCTTTGGAATGATTTGGAGTTAATTTTAGAAGGGCTGTGGTAGTTATTAGAAGCTAGCAGCTTTTGTCAAATTGACCCCCTGGACGCTCAGCAGACAGTGTACTCAGACCCAAACACTGAATCTTTCCTTTTTAGGCATCCCTTTATCTGAGCATACTTTCTGGGCTCAGATTTCTGCATGGGATGTCACAACGGACTTCCACAGGCATCCAAAACCACTGTTCACTGTGTTGTCACTTTTTGAGAACAGCTTTGCCTGGCTTTGGACGTGGGCTGCTTTCTGCTGTTATTCTGGGTCACAACCAACTCTTCAGCACAGGTCCTCTGAATTCTGTTCTCTGTCCATTATTGCCTTATCCAGCCCTCATACTTATAGCCTTGGCGTCCATCGACTCTGCTTAGGAAGATATAGTCCTCATATTGAGGATGTTTACATATTCTTAAATGGATATATTAAACCAGTCTGAAGAAAATGGAAGATTGGGGTGTTATTTTAGGCACACAGAGTATCTTTAAAACCAGTTGCACAATGCTAATGTTATCCATTAGCAGTAAATAGAGCTTCTGTGCCTAATGAATGTCGTAAGGTTTTTTGCCTGCTTTTAGAAAACAATGGAAACCAGCCAAGCAATAGTAAAGCCTTAGAATATTCTTCTGTACACATACTGTCTTCTTAATCTAGTATCCTGGCTTTCACAGGCATCATTTCCAAAAGCCACCTCAGCTGCACACTGCTTTACTAGCTTCCACAGACCTGTCAGATTCAGCTCCTATTTAATCTTCAGTGCCAGTCTGCACTCTGTTCAGATAGTTTAGCTGGTTCTAAGTAACTCATGGCTTAGCAGTTCTTTTTTAACTCTCCCTGACTTTTATCAGGCAGACACTATACAAGCTCGTCATCAAGAGGGAACCTTACATCACTAAATCTAAAACATTGCCATAAGGCTCTGCCAGAGATAGGCCTAACCTCAGGAAAGACAGGAAGTTATTTGTACTCCTCCGCTCACAAGCCCTGCAGATATCCACATCCATCCAAGTGACAGTCCAGGAAGCTTTTTGCTGCCACTGCTGCTGCCTTAGCTGAAGAGCTCTGGCTGCCAAGCAACTGCATTGCCTCCAACAGGGCAACACTGCATAAGCAGGCTCTATATAACTTGTTAGCAGGGGATGGCACTGGGACCTCTTGCGGGACTGCAACAACAACAGCACTGTTGGGCTCCAGATAGTCCCTCTGAAAGCCTCATGTGCACCTGTCTCCTTCCCAAGTTCAGTGAAGCAGGGTGGGGACTGCACAGATGTGCCCTGGCACAAGACTGGGAGTACATGCTATCCTGGCCTGTCATAATGGAAGAAATAAAGACAGCCTAGCCTCTCCCCACAATAAACCCGTGCTAGTACAAGCCTGCCCCTGAAAGCAGCAGCCAAAGTGTTCTGGCAAAGGGTGCATGACAGAGGAGAGGCAGTAAACATCCTGTATCATCATCGTGAGGGTTGTCTTCATCATCAAAATCCTCCTCTGAAGACATAAGGTCTTCTACCCACCACCCCATAACCAAAGGTCTGGCTCTATAGTTCAAGGTGTGACAGTATGCTAATAAGGACACATATGACACTTAAGGCTTTGAAAAGCATCTTTGCTGCAGAAATTTTATAACGGGACTCCCACATTCAACTCCTACATTCCCTCTATAACTGCTAAATGCCTGTATGATACGAGATGGAGCCTGCAACTTTGGGCTATGTAAGCCATGGTTTTCCTCCCCACATATTTTTTTCTGTAACATCGACAGAATTTAATAACTCACTGAGGCAACAGCTGAAGGCACAGTACAGGCAAAATTCAGTTCATCAACAGGGGCACTGAGGGGGCACTCTGAAGACACCAGTGAGGTTATAGGAAGCAAGGAAAGGGAGATGGGAAAAGCCACCAGGAACTCCAGACAGACTGTGAAAAGGAGCAAAGCCCCTCACAAACCCCTCATGTCCTGCCAACCCAATCTTACAGATAGAGAGAGCAAGGAAGAGGATGGCAATGGAAGATAATGGAAGGACCTGTCCGCTAGGGACCTCCTGGCGGCAGCTGCAGGGAAAGGAAGTGCTGTCTCTGACCCAGCTGGAGCTCCTGGATAAAAGTAGGCAGATGTGCTCTGCCAAATCACACACGGACCTCTCATTGCCTGGATGCCAGAGATTCAACCTGCTTTACATATATAGCAGGACTCCCTGCTTCCCCCACGCCGTTCCCGAGCAAGCAGTGCTCTGCAGGGGACCAGAGACAGGGCAGCATTGCTCACCTCTAGCATCTTCCACCTCCTCAGGAGCAAAGATGGGCCATCCTCCAACAAGAAGCGCTCCCTTAAAGGGTGTTGCTGCCCTCTATTCCTCCTCTGGATGCCCAGGAACAACAGGAAGAGGAAAGTCTGGAAACCTGACATATGCATGGGATGAGTGGCCGCCTAATGCGCCTTTACTCCTCAGGAAGTGCTCGACTCACTGAGGCCAAAAGTTACACAGCGCTGGCTGGTGTGGAGCTGCTCTATGACACGGCTGGGGTATTTGTCTATCGCTGTAGTCATCTGTATATCCTGTTGTAGCTGATGTTGTGAAACCCCACCATCAAATGGGGAATTGTTTAAACTTCTAATCTACCTAACGGCTTTTTTTTATTATTATTATTATTTTCTAAGCCAGTTATTTAAGTGAGCTATTTCTTACTTCTAAGCAGGTTGTTGTAGTCTTGAAAAGTTTTTTTTTATGCTAAAAACAACAAATACCATGCCTAACAAATGCCTACTTTTGCATAGTAAAGAACAAACATTGAAGTCCTAGCAAAGCCTGTTTCTTAAAGTATTGAAACCACCTGGAAAAAAAAGCTTTTTTTTTCCCCTACAGAGCTTAATTTCTCACTCCTCCATTTCAAGCTCACTTCTGCCTCTGTCAAAGAGAAACCCGACCAGGCCACGCTGCAGAGGGGCGCGGCGGGCGACGGGACCCCGCGAGCCCCTGGGTCGCGGCGACCGTTGGGCGCGACCGTTGGGCGGCGGCAGGCAGCCTCGGCGGGACCCAACGGCCGAGCCCCGCCGCCCGCTGCCGAGTGGGCGCCTCTCCCAGGCCCTTGGCCGCCTTCCCGCGACAGCGCCTTACAGAAAGGGGGATCTACCCGCTCGGCCCGGCGGGAGCGCTTTACCCTCTTCGGGTCTTGCAGCCGCCACGCTCAGCCCCCCTCGCTCGCCGGCGGCGGCGGCGCGGCTGCCCCCAGCGGCGGCGGAGGGAGAGGCGGGCGGCCCTGCCCGGGCTCGGGCGGCGCAGTTTCACTTTCTGTGCCTCTCGCTGCGTGGAGTGGGAAATCAAAACTAAGCGGCGGAGTGGGCGCTGCTGCCCTCTGACGCAGCCGGCGAGAAGCGCGGCGGAGCCCGGTGGAAGCCGCACTCGTGCGAGGAGCACCGTCGCGCCGGCAGGCTGCCCGCCGGCTGCCCACCTCGTCGCTGCGCAGGACGGCGCCGGGCGGCCCCGCGGGGCTGCGGGGCTGCCTGCGCGCCGCAGCTGCGGGCTAGCGCCGCCGTGCTCCCCCGGCTGCGGGCCGTCTGCTCGCGCTTGCCGTGGCCGTCTGAGGGTCTGCCGGGGCTTAACACGTCCATGGTCCTTCGGGAGTTTGTGAGAAGCCTTTTCGACGGGTTATCAGGTAACGGGGGCCAGATCGCACCTTTAAAATAACTGCTTGCGCAGTGTCCTCCGAACTGCTGTGTCGCGTTGGTTTGGTGATTTGTGTTTCTTTCAGCTGGTGAAAACAACTGTGCTTTTGAGCAGATGGAAACGGACAAATTGTTGGACGTTACAATCTAGGGAGTGGAAATACTTTGTGATTTTAGTGGTTGAAACACTCCTTTGTCCGTTTAAAAACAATTTTTTTTTAACGAACCAAAAAAAAAAAAAAAAAAAAAAAAAGGAGAGGAGAGAAGGGACAAAAATTGGGGCTGAACAAACACATACTTCACCAGAAAAATAAAAATTCTCATTTTAGGGAGGGCAGTGTGGAGGTGAAGGGTTAGAGTGCTACCTGCCAGCTCATGCCGTGGCGCAGCCTTTTAAGGGGAGCGCTTTGGGGCTGCCATTTCTCCTCCTCCTGGCCTTGGGTCACTCTCTTCTGGCCCACCTCCTGTCCCAGGGCAGTCCTCTCTGTGGCCTGGACCTTGATGTGACTGGGGGGGTAAAAGGACTGGTGGTGGTAGGAAAGAATGGCAGACAGCAAGGGACAAAGGCCCTGCTGGGACGGCCGGGGGCATCAGGGACTGCCAAGCATCTGGGCCGTTGCATAGCTGGGATGATGTTAGGGCTGGGGGGGGGGGGGGGGGGCTGTGGTGGTGTGAAGGGACGGAGGGGATTTGTCACTAGAGGCTGGTGTCCTAGGATGACAGAAGAGCTGCGGAGCAGAGTGCCAGTAGAGGGGAGTGCACTGGGCCAGGAGGGAGAAGGATGGGTGAGAAGGCTGGTTGCTTACAAGATGGAGGATATGATGGGGGAATCACTGCTACCTTTTCTCTTCCTAGAGTTAGCGTGTAGCTTGGCTGAGCCAAGCCAAGTGTGTTGAAGAAGCAGTACTGAGTCATACTGCTGATTCTCAAAGGAAATTGAGGAGGGACCCTGCTCTTCCAGTGCTCTTCCGACAGAAAAAGTCAGGAGTAACAGGGGAGCCTGCTTCTCCTTTCCTATGCTCGCTCACCTGGTTATTTATACATTTATGCAGAGTAAAGGAAGGTCAAGTACAAATCTTAGGAATACTGTATTTTTCCTGGCCAAAATGAGGCAGTTCCATGCAAGGGTTAGGAAGTTCTACTCATGTCCCTGCTCCTAACCTAGGGTTCCTGTTAGCCCAGTGCCTGTGTGCGTGGAGGAGAGTTTCATCAAGCCAGAGACCCCAAATTCTCTCATCTCTGCATCCGTCTGAACCTCCCTGCCCTAATCTCTTTCTACCCAAGTTTCCCAAGTCACTCAAAGCCTCTTAGCCCTGCGCTTGCTCATGCATCCCATCCTTAATCTTACCTCTCCTGCCAAAGCCACTCTCTTCCAAGTTCTCCTCATCCCCAGCACATCCATAGCTGCTGTTCAGCTATTCCTGCTCTGTCCTTCTATCCCCCTCCTTTCTGTCTCCTGCGGTATCCCCACCAGCTGTTAGCATTACTGACACCCTTGTGCTGACATTACACCAACTAAACCCACTAGCTCTTGCCATGCAAGCAAAGGTGGTCTCCTACCATGGCTGGACTTTCAGTAACTTGAAGGCCTGAGTAAGTCACTTAGCAAAAGAAGCAGTGTGAAACTCTTGCTCTGTTTTGCAGAAGAGGAGATCAAATCCACTTTCCCGTTCCCTCGGTTGCAGTTCTAATCACTGGGCTTGGACATGAAAAACAATGCATTTGAAACTAGTTCTGAATGCCCTAGTCTTTCTTTTTTTCCAGATAAAATTCAGCAAATTCAATGATATTTAGTGAATCTGAGTGTATCAAACAAGTCTGAGTTCAAAAGTAATCTTGGTAACGTACAGTTGGAGAGAAGTATACTTAAGGTTAAAAATATTAATTGGAAAACAACATTAATTTCTAGGTTTTCTGTTAAGTTCTTCAGAAACTGTCAAGTTTAACATTACTAGGCACAATTAACCTGGAAAAAACATGCTTTTAAAGCAAAGATTTTCTTTTCATGAAAGGCCGTTTTTTTTGCTTATTTCCTGATGACTTTCCTTCCTTCTTTCAGCATCTGCAATGGCCTCAGATTTCTTTTAAATGCCATTCAATATTTTGAAAATAAAAATTCCTGAACATGTTTTGTGGTTTTTTTGCTGTGAATGTTTTCCTAAAGATATTTTTCCTATAAAGGTATCTTTTCTGATTCTGTTTCTCTGTTGAAGGTGGACTTTTAAAAACCCTTCCTTTTTATTTGTGTTCTAACGTTTGTCCTGTGTTTTTGCTTCTATATATTACTTTCTTGTGGTTTGGTAGTTGTTTTTTTCTTTTTTTTTAAAGAGCCAGGAATCCTAAGAGCCTGTAATGAAGTAATGGTCCTTTCAGCACTCCCCTTAAAATCAAGAAATTTAGTGGTTCTCTTGCTTAAACAGTCCCTTTGCCTTTGATTATCTAAAGGAGCATATAAAGGAAATTACATTTAGGTTTTTAGCTTCCTTAGATTTAAAGATCAGAGTCCAAGGTGCCAGAGTAGAGGCACTGTGACTAAGGTGCTTAAAACAATGCAGAGAGCCCAACCAGAAAACAAACAAATGCTTATCAGCTCGAAAGGTCCAAGAAGGTGAAATTTGCCCTTTTGAATATTTAGGCTGTTTTGGGCTATAAAGCATTGCTGTTACCAAACAGATTTGCAATATTTACCATACTGGACAATTTTGATATTATTTACCAGATCTTCTTGAACAAGGATATCTGGAATTCCCTGGCTAAGTGGAGCTGTTTCTATGGAACTGAATGGTCCTTTATTTCAACACAGGAGGAGGACAGGATGTGCACTGGTCATCAGGCCTGTTACCCTGCTAATAGCCTGCATACCTACCGTACTAATTCAGACATACCAAATGACATCACAGTAATCATATTATTGATATTCCAGCTTTTTTATCATGCAATTATCAAATACAGAGGTGAATCTTATTTTTCTGAGTGTTCCCCATCGTTCTGATCTCTCTGTGTCTTTCTGCAGTCCTTGTGTTATTGTTGATGGGCCAAGGAAGTGGACGTCAAGAAAGAAGCAAGAAACTGGAGCTGGCAACAAGTGAGACCATGCAGGCAGAAGCAGACGTACAAAGTGATAAAGAGGAGGCTGAAGAGACAAAGACCAGAGATGAGAGGCTGAGATTGGTCTTCGGCATGGCAGACTTAAAAAATAGTAATAATGTTTTGTCTATCTTCCACACTGATATTTTCTGTCTCTAGTGCTTTCTTCTCCTTCTGTTCCATTCTGTGTGCTTGGGCTTCATTTTCTCTTATTCTTTATCTCTTCACCAGCAAGTATACAGAACATTCTCTTTTGGTCCTGCCAAGTGACCACTTTGTGTCTTAGGGAAGGTATTATGTGAGGATTCCACTTTTGAACCCTCAAGTGGGGCATTGCAGCTGAAGAGGACTAGATGCTGGTCATGTCTCTTCCCAAACATAACTGGCATTGATTCTGGAGTTGCTGAACCATGGACTACATCCTGATTATTCTGTTGCATCGTTAGACAGGCCTCCCAAAAGCTGTCGTCAGTATCACAGGCGTAGATACTGTTCTATACCAGATATATCCCTCCTTACCACTGACTGTTTGTGTTTCCCTGTTGTGCTGAGTTTCCATTTCACATCTTTGTTCCCTCTGGTGATGCCTTCAGAAGAAAACCTCATTTCTGACCATGATTTGCTTATACCATGATTTACTTTACTTTACTACAACCCTTTGGGGACACAGCATATGCTTTTAGTTTATATGCAGTGTAAACTGCTGTGATTTTCTTTTTCCACTTCTCTCAGGCTAGTTCCTTCCTTTGAAAGTGATACCAAAAAGTACTAGAGGTGGGCTGAAGGGAAACCTTGAAGCTGGTGTGGCAGCAGCTAGAATATGATGCCACACCTAGTTCTTCATTTTGTGATTAAGCCTAGCTGTGTAAAAGGCTGAATAAGAACCCTCATGCAGGCAACTTTGACTTTTGTTTTCTTTATTTTGTATTTAGGTAGGTTGTAAGAGGGCTGAAAATAGAGGAATTGGGAGACATCGGAGTTTCATAACGCACATTTACCTAGATTTTTCCTTTCAGTTGGCAGACAGAAATAAATATAATCTACTTGAGGAACATAAGAATAGCTTGAACCCTTTCTCAGACCTGATTGAGATGTTGGACCTGTGCACTGAATGGCTGAAAATGTGCAAAATTTGCAACCTGTTAATATTCTTCACTTTCTTATATCTTTCTCTAAGCATCACTTCCTCTTTCCCTGTGCCTACAGAAGCTATTGGACTGTACAATATTGGACAGACCTGCTGTCTGAACTCCCTGCTCCAAGTGTTCCTCATGAATACACACTTCACTGGGACACTGAGAAGGTACCAGCCCTTTGAACTACCTGAGATATTTCAGCTGCTGTTCTGTTGTCTCCACTCCTTATTTTATATGGGATGTACATTAGAAGGGTTGGATCATCAATAGGTGCTAGGTGCTTTCAGGTCACTCAGCAAGGTCTTTGCCTCATTCTGCCTGTCGTATAAAGGCTAAGGCCTACAGTTTTATTCCAAGTGGGCTCATAGTCTGTTACATCCAAAGGATATGTTCTGTGTAACCATATCCACTATTAATTTTGTAAATTTAAACATGTAAATGAAAACATATTGGTGATCCATAATGTCTGGCCCCCATTGCCCTGGCTAACACTTGATAGAGATGAGTAGGTATTCTAGCAGATGGCAAGTACGTGATGTTATTCCTTTTTTTGCTTAACTGTGCTCTTTACTTGATTGTGAGCAGAATTAGGGCTTCTGCCTCCCTGCCAACCACAATAACAACTGGTTTTATTTGTTTTTCAATTTGCTTAGTTCACTGCAGCTCTGATCGTTTAAATGGATCCTTTCTATTTGTTCATTCTGTCTCCAAATGTCTTGCACACTCACCAGTGTGCCAAGTGGGGAGAAGATAAACTACAGTTGTGCGGAGAAGATAAGTGTCATGAGTGGGTAAAGGTAGATAATGAAGGCAGTAGGTTACCATTGTTATTTGAAGAAAGACTTAGAAAAACTTGCTGAATGCAAGAAATTTAGGGAGGATAAAGGACTTCCCAGTTGCTGTATAGCTGAAATACGAGCATTATGATATACCGGCCCATGAAATTTTGAGAGCATGTTGAGAAGGAAGGGAGGCAGCTCTGAAACTGGCCATAATTAATGTTGTTTTCTAGAGCCCAGCAGGCACTTCAGGTCCTGCTCAGTTTGCCCTTCATCCAGGAATTGGACAACATAAAATTGTGGCCTCTTTAAAACTTTCAGCCTGCACTGCAGGGTGAGCTAGTGTAGGTATCTGCTTCCTTTTTCTCCTTCTTTTCTTGAAAGCATGCCTGTTCTGGTTCCTCTTGAATTGTCTGGCCATCTACCTCTGTTCTTTCAGGTATGATATTTAACTTTTCTCCATTGTACCACTTGGTTACCATTCATGATGCTTTTTCTCTTTATAGGATCACAGTACCACCAAGTGCCTCACAGAAGAGGAGGAGTGTCCCATACCAAATGCTCTTGCTGCTAGAGGAGATGCAGTGTGGCAAGCGGAAAGCTGTTTGTCCCAGGGCCCTTGCTTGCTGTCTTACAGAACACAGGGTGAAATGTAAGCAGCCCCCCTTCATGCCCACCTCTGTCCACTGACCAGGGGATGTTATCAAGTACTAACAAGCAGTGTAGACTCTGACATCTCATTCAGTGATTCAGGAATGTGAGGAGAGGGCGCGTAGTGACATAGATAGTGCTCTTTATAGCCACCTCCCAGTTGTGAGCAGGGTGCTGGGTTTCACTTTCAGAAGGAGGGAAAACAAGCCCCTGCAGGGTAATGTTGTTGATGTCCCAGTGATGAGAAGACTATCAGACTCCTAGAAGACTGGGCTACTGATACTGGCTGTGCTGGCCAGTAAGAGGACAGCTTATAGCTCGATTTGTCTTGTTATATTGGTATGCTAATAGTAAAACAGCTGTCGTTTCATACTAGAAGGAAGAGATAATGTGGAAAAGATAGTAAGCTCACCCAGACCCCTAAGTGCAGAAACCATATCCTGTTGCTTGTTACCAGTGCTGAGAGAAGAATTTGCTGGCTCAACCTCCCAGCCGGACAGGGGTCAGAAGGAGAGAGATTGTTGAATGAATTCTCACAGTGACCAGTGAGAATGGGACTCTGAGGGTATGTGTGCAAACACAGACAGTATTTTGCATACAAGTGCCCTGATCTTTATCTTACAAAAGCCAAAACAGGACAGCACAGAAAGGGGCAGACACCAGCCATCCCCAGGCCGATAGTAAGGGTGAAAATGAGCTAACCTGAATATTTCAATTTACATCATTTTTCCCCTGAGACTGAATGGCTCTACATTTTGCTTTCCCTCTTCCAGTTAAGGAGAGATCCCAAAGAGACCTTGTAAAGCTTGATCATTTGCCACCTTTTCATTCTGCTTTAAAATTAAGGTGTGGTTTATAAAGTCATGTATCCTGGCAAGCAGTGCTTTACCTGGATTGCAGATGTGCTATTATACATGGGCAGAAGTAAACTTTGTGAGCTTCATTTAGTCAAAGATGTCTGTAATCTAACCAGAACCTAGCTGAAATCGGTATCCTTGATAATCACGCAGACTTGCAGGGAGGTTGAAAGCAATTCCACCTCAGGCTGTTGAGTTACTCCACAAAATTTGTTTTACCTATGATCAAGCTTACAGGTAGTCTAGAAAGATCAGGGTTTTCCTAAACTATGTGTAGCTTTTGCCCAGTTCCTACATCTTGAGTTAATCATGGGCTGAGAACATTAATTCTTCACTTTCAAGGACGTGGAATTTTTTTCTTAAGTTGAAGCCTGAAGCAAATTCTCTATCAAGCCCTTTTAATCAAGCCATGCGTTGAGCTGTGTCCCACCATCTTAGGTTTGTTAATACACCAGTTTAGCCAGACTGGAAATCCATAGCATAACATTATTGTGTCATCCTTGGTTTCTTGTGCTGGAACTGTGCATTTTGTCCTGGGTAGGAGTTAAGTGGTTTGTGCCATTCTGTGGATGCAACGTGTGATAGGCCTCCATAGCATTTCTGTCTCGGCACTCAGGATTGTAATAGCCTCAGCAAGGGGATGGGAAACATACGTCTGTGGAGGAGTGAAGGTGAGAGAGAGTACAGATGCTTCCCCGTATTGTTTCTAGGAAGGACTCAAATAAATGCAACCTTCAACTGAATGAGAGATCTGAGCCTTTTCCTGCATCAGGTGTCAGGTATATAGCTGGCTCTGTGCCCAGTGACAGGGATATTCATCTTGCACTGCATTGTATCATGGGGCACTCAAGCCTTGCCGCCTTTTCCCACTGCCCCCTCAGATCACATGAGGGAGACATCCCTCTCCACTGCAGCTTATCTCCAGTGCCTCCAAAATCTGCCCCTGGCAAGGAGTATTTGGGTTCCTGGCTCTGTGGCAAGGGAACAGAAGACTGGGTCTAATGAGGGAGAATAAATCCCCCTTTGCTGTCTATGGGACATCTCTGCTTGGTGCTGTTCACAATACTGACTGAGTTGTGCTTTTTGTTTATTAGTGTTTGTGCAGTACGATGCTGCTCAGCTCCTTCTGACTCTCTGGAACTTGGTAAACAAGCAGATGACAAACCCAGAGCTGGTAAGGATGATGACTGAAATGAACCTTTGACATGAACCCTTTGGCCGTAGTCATATATGGTTTCCTCTGCTTCTCCAAGGAGAAAAATCGCATTCTCTGACAGTTGTCTTAAGTGAAATTTGTAAATGTATCCCCCATTTGGATCTTCCCTCTCATCTCAGATGTGGGCAGTCTTGCTTTCATAAGCTTCAGCAGTTTGAATCTCTGTTAACTTTTGTTTGTCCTGCCTTGAGGGCATGCCAGGTTCTCCTTTCTAATGGGAGAGTGTGTAAATATGAAAGACGTTGATCTTTTTTCAAAATGGAATTTGGTTAACTTTCATTTCTTTTTTCCCAAATTTCTGTAAGCATTAATTGGTGTGTCTTGACACAACTCCTCCATTCATTGAAGTCAGCCATGGGCATTTAATTATTGTTAGTCACTGTATGTTACATATGTGACAGTTCCTTCCAGGGGAACTGTGTAATGTAAGAGAAAGTGACTCTTGCTCATCCCAGTATCATAGTTCTTTTCATACAGAAGACAGGCTCTGGCTGCAGTTCCATTCAAAACAAGAAAACCTTGCATTAAAACAGACGTCTAACTGTCCTTGTTATAGTCTGCCTCTTTCCCTTCTGCTAGGGGATGGGGGGAAGGAGTTGTTCTCCTTTAAATGATGGGAAGTAGCCTGTCCATATGAGTCAATGTCACATTCAAGCCTTGAAGTGACATTGTATGAGATGTGTCCACATGAACTTTTCCACCCACAGAGGGAAATGCCTCAGCTGTATTCTTCACAGACCTTGTTTTGGCTTTTTCAACCCTCCAGATTGAAAAACTGAGGGATTTGTACACTATCTGTGTACAGGAGTGCATGCTATGTCAAGAGTGCTCTTCTGAAACAAAGAGAAACAGCAACATGATAACCCTTCCACTCTCAATGTTGGATTCTGGTTGTCACCTGCTGAAGACATTGGTAAGTTCAGTGGCAGTAATGTTCGCTTAAGAAGATGATTGCCCTTTATTCATCGTGGGAGTCTTCTCCTTGTTCCAGTGGTATCTCCTGGGACTCATCTAGAATCTCTTCAGGGTGTCTGGGGGCTTTGAGATGATCCTTTCTCATCACATTTCTTGTTTGTTTTGGGGGGTTTCCAAATTTCTCTGAAGTTTTCTCCAAAAATTTGTTTGATTTGAGGAATGGAAGATACAGTTCTTGAAGCTGCTTTCTGAAAAGGGTGTTGACTAATGCTTTCTGTAAGACTTGCACTACACAGTGATGCACACCTGTGAGAGCTCAGATACCACAGTGAAGTGTCTTAACTACCTTGTAAGACTTGGCCAACCACACTACATTTGCACAGTGCAGTGTCCTTTCGTTGTTAGATCGATAGTGCCTTTTCTTGATATCCAGATAGGTGGCTGTGTAGGTACTACAACAAATTTTTCAGGATTTTTCAGGTGACACTGGACATTGGACCTCATTTATTCTCTGGCCACTTTATACTGTTCCAGCAGTGTAAACTTCTGAGGCCATGAAGTGGATATAAAATACACTTATGCATCAATATCTTTTTCCTGCAACAGTAGTCCTCTGTATCTTTTCAACTAATGTATTCACACCAGCAGATAGGGGAGAGAGGACACCAAGAGAGCACACCCAGATTTGCAGTAGTGTAGCACTACCAAATTTAAAGTAAAGCAAAGTGAGATGTGGTGGGCATGATCCTGTGCTAGTTTACATGATGGTGATATGATCCTGCACTGGACTGCATGATGGGGTAAGGACTGAGTCTAGGATCCTCTCTCTGTCTCTGTCTCTGTCTCTGTCTCTGTCTCTGTCTCTGTCTCTGTCTCTGTCTCTGTCTCTCTCTGTCTCTCTCTGTCTCTCTCTCTGTCTCTCTCTCTCCCACTGCAGTGGTAGGAATAGGTGAACTCCCAGGTCTATGGTTGGAAAAGGGAGATAGGGAATATCATCTGTCCTGGATGGGCAACTGTTAAGTGTGCTCATTCTAAAACTGGAATTAGAATGGTATTCTAAAGACACTCTTTAATATGTTGAGATAATGGGGCAGATGTCTGTTTTGGGACTATCCTGGCCTGTACAGGACATCTGGTCATGCTGCAGTAGAAATGATTTAGCAGAAACAGTGTTGACGTTTACATGTGTAAATGTGTGGGAATGCAGGAGTGTCTGTATAGTCAGTTGTAAATAGGGCCACTCAGTAAGGAGATTTATAGTCATATTTTTGCTAACTTCAGGTGGAGAATGTTAAGGAACTGTGGCTGAAAGTAAGATGATTTTCAAAAGTAACTGGTGACGTTGAATCTCTTCGTTTTGCATGTCCAACGTAGAGGCTCTTTATTTTCAGAGGTTCAGTGCTAAATGAGAGCTGCCAAGCTTAATGGTCTTAAGCAGGGCCTTCAGAAATTAAGGCATCTAATGTCACTAACCGTTTAAAGAGAGGTAGGTCAGAATGTCCACCAATTCAATTTTCTGCATTTGGTTGTACTTCCTAGCTCTCCCTGACCCAGAGTCTTCTTACTACAGTCTTCCTTCCTGAATTTTCTCTTTGTACTCATAAGAATAAGGGATATGTTAGCAGGCACTGTCTGCTTTTTAACATTAAAAACAAGTAGGAAAACTTGAACTGACTTGCAGTACTTGGTTTCATTCTTTAATTCATGATAAAAGAGAGAAAACTAATGTGTATTCGTTGTCTTTGGAATAAAATATACCTTCTGTAGCTTCGCTCTTAGCATATATCCTGTGAAACCAAGTAGATACAGAAATCCAGCTTGAAGAAATTCAGCTGAAAGAGATCTTTTTTGTCATGTTAGGAGGAGTGTCTGCAATACTTTTTCTCTCCAGAATTGCTGACTGGTCCCAACATGTGTTTCTGTGAACACTGTGGAAAGAAAACACCTTTTCTGCAGGTAGGCAGAGAATTATTTCCCTGTATGTCTCTTATACTTAGAATTCCCTTTAGGACTGGGAAGGGTGAGGAAAGGATGCAATTGTATCAGTTTAGGAGGAGACCAGCACGTCAGAGATTTGTCAGCACAGCAATGTCAGCTAGGTGTAAATCTCATGTGCCTTTCGTGTCAGGAAGATCCCTGCTGTAGATGTAGCTTTGTTGACAAAAGAGTGCTTTCACTGGTTTTAATGTATATCATCTAGAGATGTAGCATTTCTGTACCAGCAGAAAAGCTTCTGTTTGTTTATGTTGCACTTCCATTGTGAGTCTCTACAATGCTGCATAGCTCCAAGGATAGACCATATGCTACTGGCGCTGTGCATACCCTTGAAAGCAGGACATTGCAGTGTGATTTCCTGTCCTCCCTGTTCTGCACTGGGCTCCCATTTTTTACAGTACTGGCTTCTGCCAGCAGCTGTTTCATGAAGAGGCAAGTGCATGGGAGAGGAGGGTGTGCAGAGGACACAGCCTCAGCTCAAGGCCTGTAGGGGACTTTCCACAAAATTTTCAGGACTGGGCTGCCTTCTAGGGCACAGTGCATTCATACATCATGATGGCAGCAGTAGTGATATCAGCAAAAGCAGTGGTGGAAGGAGTGAATGGTCAGCTTGGCAGCCTCCACAGAGCTCTGTTGGCCACCTCTCACAGGGAGGCTGTCCTTCCTCTCCTCACCAGGCACTGAGCTTGCCTGCCCATCTATCTGCCCAAAACCTCATCCAGTTTTATTGCTGGTATTGTGCTCAGGTGTAAGGAGACAAACCCATTAGGTATCCTGCAACTGAGAAATACAGCCAACCCAGAGGATGGCAGAGCTACTCAAAGTCACCTTCACAGGCAATCTGTAAAAGAGGGAAATTCCTTGTGGACACAAGAAGTTTGTGTCTGGCAGGAACAGCTTGCTGGTTGTGGCAGCCTCCTAGTGTCCTGCACCATCTGCGTTGTATGCTGTGGCTGCTTTTGTTGCCTAAACAGTCCTTAGCACTATTGCCTTGCAGGCCGTGGTCAGTGATCAGAGGGAGCAGGTGCGGGAGTGCTACCAGCCTGGGGTTAGGAAAGCAAATGAGAAATGAAACAGCCCATGAGACATCCAAAGCTGGGTGCTGATCATGCTGAAGTTGAGAAACCTGGTCGTCACAGTTCCATTATATATGTGTGTCTGCTGTGTGCAGGTGGGCTATTAAGGTTTGGTACCTGCAGTCCAGTGGAAATTGAATTCATTCGCTGTAGCACCAACCGCTCTCCGTGCTATATTCATCGGCTTGTAATAGCTGCTTCTACCCCCGCTTCCCCCAGCTTTGTTCCTTAGTTTTCAATTGCATTATTTATTGCTTTGCAGAGCATGAAGCTAGTCCATCTGCCACAGACCCTGATCTTACACCTAAAGCGCTTCTGCCTCAGAAAATCAGCCTCCATCCACAAGCTTTGTCACTATCTGCCCTTCCCACAAGACCTTGATTTCAGTGCAGTCTTGACAGAAGAGCAGTGTCAAGCAGATGCCAGTGAAAAGGTGAGATACTCCTAATGCCTTGTCTAAAAAAAGGCAGAATTTTTTCTCCCCCTTACTGAAGTTCATTAAAAACTCAGAACTCAGACTGGTGCTTACCTCAGTTCAAAGCACTTGTCTTAAAAATGTATGTCTCAGGCTTTATCTGTACCTGCTGCTGTCTTGCATCCCATGGTTTTAACCAGTTCAGGCATTATCATGGTTTTTATGCTTAGGTTAAATCACCAAAGGCACTATAACCAGATCTTTCTGCCATAAGGACAAAAAAAGGCTTTACTCCAAAAAAACCCTTTTTTCTGAGAGCAATTAGCATAACTTGACTCTTGCATTTCTAAATATACTGCAGAAAAGATTAAAACACATTTGGATGATGTATTCAGTTGTAACTGACATCTTAAAGGCAATTTTTGCCCTGTGATTCACCTTCCAGGGCAAGACATCCTCAGGGAGCAGCAGGCCAACTGTTTTGCAGAGGCTGGAAGCCCAAGATAGGGGAATTCCATTCCTAGCAGTTTCCCACACAATGTTGTCTGGCACATGGTTGTGGGTAGCAGGGAAACAGGCTTTGCCAAGCAGCTGAATGATCTGCCACATTGTAGATCCGTTCGCTTACAGAGAAATGACAAGGGAGAGTGTGGCAACAGCAAAGCCTTGCTGGTGTGGTGTTGGCTGCAATGTAATCTCTTTGCTGCCCCATGGTCCTACTGCCTTTTTCCACATCCCCATGATCTCCAGGGAGGTTTCCAGCCCATAGCTATCAGGAAAAACTCTGAGGATAGCAGTGACAAAGGCAGGATCTTCAAAACCAATACAGTCTTTCTCCTTTTTCCTTATGAAATGCACATTCCTGGTGTCGAAGCTGCTGCTTCTCACCAGCCAGTGGCGAATCAGAATTGCTGCACTGAAAATTTCTCTTTGTGGCTCTTTCTAGGCTTCCTGGCAGTATGAACTCTTTGCCGTTGTTGTTCATTCAGGATCAACTGATTGTGGACACTACTGTGCCTATATTCAGAGTCTCACAGAACGCAAATGGTACTGCTTTGATGATTCTGAAGTTTGCCAGGTGAGGAGCAACATCTACAATTCTTTTGTAGCTTCCTAGACTCCTACAGATTTCTTTCACTCTGACTGCTGATTAAAGAGAGCCGGGAAAGAAAACAAAAGCTGCAGAGCTTTGTGCACTTCATTCCTCTGCTACAGTATACACTGAGCCGAGTGCTAAACAGCTCCAGCTTCTGTACCAAGCAAGACATTAGGTCCTAGGTTTATTTTACAGAAGCAGCCATTCACTATACCCTACTTAATATACTCTAGCTCTGCTTAATAGATGTGTTCAGAAGAGTGTAGCTAGAGGCAAAGAAACTGGTTTTCCTTGAAGGATAAGAGAAAGAACTCTTTTTATTAAAAGATTTATAATTTCTGAAAGTATCACTCTTACAAGGATTGCTGTGCTGGTCTCACAATACGTCCATCTCCTTGGAGTTTTTACCAGCCTCCTCTTGAATGTTTGTTCTTCTGTAGGTATTGTGGGATGATGTCAAATGCACCTATGGACATTCAGACCTTCACTGGTAAGCAAACACCTCTCTGTTTTACCTAATGCTGCTCGGGGGACTGGCAAGAAGACAGCAAAGACAGGGCAAATAAGCAGTTTGAACTGCATATTGCCTGGGATGAGCTGGGGGCGCAGAAGAGTAGAAGAAACATATTCTTGTGTTCTCGCTACTCTGACTGTACAGGACTATAGGGTCAGCCTGCAGGAATGCTGTGTAGTCACAAATGCAGTGCAGGAGTAGTCTCATCAGTTATGATTGCCACCAGTGCCCTAGACCTTGACTGAAGTTAAGTACTTTAGTCAGAGTTCCTCCATGCTTTGTGTCCTGATGCGCCATTGAAACAAGGCATGGAGGGAGATAATCCCTCCTATGAGCTGTAGCACTGCCAGGAGATCAGCATTATGTCCTGCCTCAGGAACTCTGGGGAGGGCCAGTTCAGTTGACCCGAACTAAAAAAACTGAGCAGAACTAAACCTGGGAGATTAATTACAACTGAGATCACCTAGATCCTCAAACACTCTTTTTTGGTTTTGCTTTTTCCTTTCTTCCACAGGGGACAAACGGCCTATCTCTTGGTTTACATGAAAAAGAATTCCTAGTAGCCTTATCCAGGACTATCAGAGTGTCTTAGGAAGCTGTGCCTGCTGCCCTGACTTGTCTGTGGAGCTCAGCACCTCCATGCCACTGTGGATGCGCACAGACGTTCAATGAGAGAGACCTGCAATCTCTGCCTTCACTTTTATTTATGAAAGTGTAGGAGAGACTCAGCTAGAGAAGGGTTGTAAGCATTGCTGCATCTAGGAATGTTTTCTTTCATGGCATATGATTATTTATTTACTGTGACCTGGATATTTTTATGATTCTATGTATGACTTTCCTCTTAAAACATAGTAAAGTTAGTCCTTGTCCCTGCAGACTTACTAGTTTCTTTCACTGCTCATGCCTACATTCCAATACAGGGGAAGTTTCTGGCTGGGAAGCTGGCATGTTGTTCCAGGAGGACATGTGGTGTGGCTGTGATAGCCATACCTAGATAGTAAGACTGTAAGAGCTTGAAGCTTACCCTGCTGCTCTAGGGCTATGTTAGGCACTGGCAAGCTGAACAAAGGACCCCAAAAGTCTTCAGAAAGAGCTGAAACCAGAGCCAGGGCCCTTATGATGCACAGATCAGCAACATCTATTCCTAAGAACCTTCCTAAAAATGAGTCACTGCAGTGTTTGAGATGTGACCGAAAGTTAGTGTCAGCATAGAGGTGGTTTTGAATCAAGAGCTGTTACAATATTTCTGGTCTACAAGATGAGCTTGCATGTGTTTATGCAGATGCTTACAGTTTTAGCATGCTAAACAGGCATTTATATGCATTTTCTTGCTTTATGGGGGAGCATATTGAGAGGGATAGAGATTCCGAAGCTACTTGGTGATTTTCCACAACACATTCTGTGCACTGTGATAAGAGGAGAAAACAGATGCCTCTTTGGCCTGAACTTTTGGGATTTTCCTTTAGTACTTTTCAGCTTGTTGCTAACAAGAATTGTCTTGCTCCCTTCCTTCTCTGCCCATGAAGTGGAAATGTCCCTCAAGCAGAAAGTGTTCTGTAGAGAGCAATTTTATAAATTAAAATGAGTCATTTTTTTATCTCCGGTTAAGCACTGTCATTTTGTGCTTTTGGTTCAGCCTGTGCTCCCATGGCAAGACCATGCAGCTGAAGGGAAAATGCAGAAGGAGCTAGGAAGGAAGGTTGGTAAGCTGTGACAGTCAGAAGAGTAGCATTCTTAAATCTCATCACAAGATTTATCCATAAGGAAAGTTTAAAAGTTTGGTTATGATGCTTTTAAAGCACTCATTATGCAAGTTTTGAGGTACTGCCTTCTGTGAAAGGGTCAGTGATTCCAATAACGTGATGTCTAAAAATACATTCTAGCCTATCAGTGTTCTTTGACACTATCTTTGACGGAATACCTTTAAAAAATAAGAATTGAATAATAATAGTGTCTCTATATAATCTCATATACTTTGATGATGATGATGAACTTCCCAGATCATGTCTGTTTTCTGTTGGTAGGTGGAAAGTGATTGGAGAGTGCTTAAAGCATAGCTGTGAAATTTAATTATTATGAACTAGCAGGTATTTATTTCACTGTATTATCAAGATTGGTTATTCTGTCTGACTTGTATATTCTTGTATTCTTATTGTTTATTCTGCAGAACGCTCCCCCCCCCGCCCCGATTTATTGTTTGTGACTAGGATGAGGAGTTTTAAGCCTATTCATTTTGAGGAATACTTTACACACTTTCTAAAGCATCTTGCAGCCAGTGAGTAAGAAAAGCAAGTTCCCATGTACTTTATCCAGTACTCTGTATATGTGAAATAGCTGAAGGACGGTGAACTGCCAGAAATTGGGAAATTAATGGGTTAAGAGACAGACAAAATTTTTCTGATTTGGTATAATCTGAATTTTAAAAACAAGCTTTCATGTTTATGAAAAAAATGCCTTAAATATGTTATAACCTTCTATGCACATCACTCGGTAAGAAGACATTTGTTGACATACATTAAGGATCTTTTCAGTCAATGCTTGTGTGAAAAAAAACAAGCTTTTTCTTCTTTGAATAAAATAGTATGGGACAAGTTCCCTTGGAAATAAACCTTTTGGATTGTTTTGTCTTGTTTTTCCCAAGCAGCATAAATTGCTTAGTAAGGGCCTGTCATTGCCCAGTGGTGAGGAGCTTGGCTGACCTCTAGTGACAGCACAGTTCAATTACTGCATGTTACTGTGAGCCTGGTGTTTTCTGGTGTGCTACAAGTTAGGGGTGTGTTAAGTCCCAGACATGGTCTAGCCAAAAGCATGCCCCAAACTTACACCCGTGATATTCGAAGACCCAGTGATGCATTTCTAACAGGCGTCCTCAGTGACATGTTCAGTATTAACTGTTGGAACATCTCAGGGAGAACAGAGATGCTGTAGGAGTAATGAGAGAACACGTTATGAAATTTGTCTACAGCTGGCTTTCTAACTGCTTGTTATTCTTCTCTGAATTGGATTTCAAATAATTACTTGAGTATTTTATATATTACCTTTAAATAAGACATGTGTAGGTTAATTAATGTTAAATCATAACACTCCCAGGCTTTTAGGCAAGAATTCTGTCCTAAAGCACTAATGCTCATTTTGACAGTAGTTCAGTACAGTACAGCTTTAATCTGAGAACTATAGATAGGAATTAAACTTTGCAAAGGCACTAACTGCAGTAGCTTGGTTGCTTAGGAGCAAAGGTCACTATAAAGTTACGTGCGAGTAGGTGTCCTAGGGGCTTCAGCAGAGCACAAAAAGGAGTTGCTGGGCAGTGCAGTTCAGGAGAATGATGCCAGGTTTTAGGCTTATCAGAAGGAATTTCCTGGTTTGATGCTAAGACAACTTTGATAATACCAGCTTAAAGAGCTCTCCCCTCCAGCTCTTTGTCCATCTCTGTATTGCAGTGTGCCACCACTTCCCTTTTCTGTGCCCACATAGATGTTCTTGGATCTTTGCTATGATCAAAGTGATGGGACCAGTTAAAGCCTCCCTGCAAAGCAGGCTTTTTGTTTCACTTTTTAACAGCTGCTTTATCCATCAGTTCACATACTGAGACAGCTGTAATTTATTTCAATATAAACCTTCTGTAGACATTCCTAGCCCAAAATAAAAATGCTTTGTGTTCCTCAGTTCCGGCACTTTTGGATTCTATGCCACTTGCATGTTTTTAACCCTAAGGAATGAAGCTTATTTTCTGTTAGGGAAAACTCATTTAGGTTTTGATACAGAATGATCATCTTTATAATGTCTACACCAATTTCTAGAGTTCATAAAGGAGATGTGTTGCTCCGCTGAAGCTGACAAGCTGGATTAAACATGTTTGCAAATGGCAATTCATTCTTAATATATAAAAATATGCTTTTAGGGAATATTAAAAAACTTTTATATGTACAGAACGTCGTCAGCTCCAGCCCAATTAAATATGATACAATTACAAGTTAATCTGCATAAGATCTTTAAAGACAATGAGATGTTATGAATATCATTGCAAATGGAAATTGGCCTGCTCAGTCTTTGTGCAGGAGAAGGGAGGGACATGGATTGTTATTCAGATTTAAGGTCAAGTTTGCAAGGTGAGTGATCAAAAAATTAATCTTTTTAATTACAAAGTGAAAACATTTGATCATTAAATTCCTGAAAAATAAACAAGGAGCTCCACACTGTGGAGTGATTTATTAAAGTAAAATCACATTTTAATAGCCTTAAATCTGCTGGACCGCTTTATGTCATCATTTACATTAAAGTAACCTCTGTCTTAACTGGCCTGAGGTATTACAGAGGCTGCCTCTGGTCCATGCTCCTTGGGTCATCGGAGTGAGCAGCTGCTGGGAGCACTGTGGGTCGCTCATCTGGGCCACATGCCTGGATCTCCTTTCTGTGAAAACCAGAGCAAAGGGGCTATTTGGTGAGCTCCTACCTTAATTCATTTTGATTGTTTGGGTGCAACCAATGTGAACACGTGGTTCTAGGGTCTTGCTGGTACTCTAGGCACTCTGGTGTGGATGAAGGCTGACCTGCTGAGGTTTTGATATATCTTCAACAAGCTTGAGTCTTTGGGTCCTTTTTTATCTGAATCAGGAGAATTCTGCCTAAGGAAAGATTGAATGCAGTTTTGGTGATGTTGATTAGCTGTACAGCACATGCGAAAATGAAGGGCACATTCCTGTAAGCCTTATTCATGCCAGCAGTCTTACCAAAGCTTGAGAGACATCATGCTGTGAATTCATGTTGCCTCAGGGAGAAGGGGAAGCAGCCCCTCACTCTGCACTGATGTTTGGTGCTCTGGCACCAAAGGGCTCTGCTGCACCCGGGGCCTGTTCATCAGGTTCTGAAGTCAAGACTGGGTGCTTAATGTGCAAACTAGTGATTTATTGTATACTTTGGTTTCCCATAGATAAAGCAAAGTTCTTCCTTTGAGGAGTGCTTGAGGTCTGCAAATGAAAAATCAGCATAAATTCTAAGTACCACGTAATGACTTGAATTCCACGGGGAAAGACAGAGGGCCTATGTCTGGCAGTGACAGAGGAATTTAGCAGCTACCACAGCACTGCAGTCACCCTAAGCTTCCCACCCTCTGCTCCTAGTGCATGCTGCTCCCAGAGCAGAGGTGGCAACACAAGTGCTGTACCTGCTGCAGGACTGTCAGAGCTCACAGCCTGGAGCAGCAAACGCCAAGACTGATTCTAGGTTTCTTTATAAACCAGGGTGGCCAAAAAGTCTCTGAGGTGTGGACAGCTGAAGTGTTCAGTGTTTCAGTTATCACATTAAATCTATTTAATTTGAAGCTAGGCACAGGTATACTGACTGAGTGGCTCCTTGAGGCACGCTCCCTGCTACCACCTGCATACCAGGGGCTCTGGGTTTCCAAAAAGTGTGTTTCAAAACTGTGTTTCTGAAACACAGACAAAGGGTGAGTAGGATTTCCTGACTGACAGATCAGCTTTTGCAACAGATGCCCTTGTCCTGATTATTTCAGTTGAGCTGTTAGTTACTTTTTCTGTCAAATTCTTCTTCAAATGTCTTAAATTAGCTCTCATGTTTTCTTTCAGTGCCAGTAATTTGAGCCAGGAGGGTATGAAATGGGAAGGCTGTTTTGCAAGGACAGCTGCCCTGAGCCAGAAATTCTTATTGTTTGCTGAAACATCAGAGCAGTTTCCTCCAGAGAACAGAGCACACCAAATGCTTTCATTTGCGCATTGCTAGCTGTTCCTGAGCTTGAGACAAAACCTTTGTCTCCCTGCTTTTGATTTTCTTGATTAAGTCACATAAAAATAACAATAAGCACAATCTTACATAGTGTGGGGTTTTGAAGATGATGAGGCTTAAATTCTCTGGTTCTAAATATCATGCTCCTCTTTGACCTTTTTGCTGTTGTCTTTTACAAAATTCAGGGTAAAAAAAACTTTGCTGTTTGTCCATAGCATTATATGTGGCAAGAGGCTGAGCACATTATTGATACTTGATAGCTAGTAATCATCTAGTTCACTTTGCGAATTCAGGTCATTGGTTACAACACTATGCCTGGAAGAACTTAATAAGCACTGAATTTATCTACTTAATGACAATGATAACTAAGATTGATCCTGGGCCCCAAGAAAAAAATAGCTTCTGCTTTTGAAGAACAGGGGTTGTACCACATAAAAATGTATCTTTCCTTTTCTGCCCTTCAATATGTGGTACAGCACAGTGGGATATGCTGGTTGGGGGCTATAGGCTGTGTTCACAGAACACTTAAACACTTAAACAATTGTTGTGCACTTAACAATTGTTGTACACTTAATTCCACCTCACAAGAAGTATGCACCATAGAGCTAAGGTGAAACAATATGATATACCTTACTGTGTACCATTGCTATTCTTTTTTTTAATAGCTGTATTACCAACTGGGTTGTTACAATTTAAACTCAAGTATGTATTACAGTACTTTGAAATATGATGCTGGGCTAGATCCTGAGTAAATTTAGATTAGCATATTTGCTCTGAACCTAATTCACTTCTCATCTAAAGGAGTGTAAATCAGAACAACAGTAGGGAATGGTTCTGCCAGGCTAAAGAGTTACTTGGCCATGCTGCCTTGGGGTCCTTTTGGTGTTGAAAGTATTTAAATAATTTATTTTCATAAGCTAGCAGTTTGTTTTCTGCAAAGCACTGCATGCATTAAGTCCTTCTGTGAGCTATGGACTCCACCTGGCTTGATATTCAAAGTCCAATTTACCTTCAGGATACAAGAAACAGAAAAGCTTCTGGTGGACCTGATAATTTTTCAGACTACTTTACCCAGGTAGAAATATGTGGCCCGTAGCACCTCACACTGCCTGTTTCAGAGGGGACTCACTCTAACAGCTGAGAGATGGGGTTAAACTTTCCCAGGGCACTTTGCCACTTGCACTGGAGACACAATGGGTTCATTGGTGGCTTTGACTTTGCATGAAAAAGCTTAAACTGCTTCCAGCTGCAGATGGGCTGTGGGAGCAGTGGGACAGTGTGCAAATTACATTGTGTATAGGTTTAAAAACTGTGCCAGACCTGAGTGGTTTTTGCAAAAAGCCACCTCAGATGTGCCTGCATGCACAGCACTGGATAAACTGCCCAAGGACGATTGCTAGTTAAGTGTATGTGGTAAAAGCTAGGTGAAACAGCTGTAGTGACCTTCTTACCACCATGGTTATAGCATGGTGTCTGTCTCACCTAGGGCCTGGGTACCTAAAAATACAATCTGGACTTCTGCCAGAAGTCCTAACACAGCCCTAGAGCCTCCTCAAAGGAATTGGGAATATTTGCATTTGTCTGAACCACTGTGCAAATGAAGCCTAGCACAGATAGCAAGGCCTTTAAAAGGCAAGATAAGGCCAAAGGTACAAGTTCGGAGAGATTATTGTAGGTCCTGGTAACTCTCCTGGTCCCTTTTTATTTGTTTTGGGATTACCAAGTCTTAAGGGAAAGGGGTGCTGAGATAGGAGTAGAAAAATAGCAAAATACAGAGATTCTCTGCTTCATCTCTGGCAGACTCATTGTCAGGTTCAGATATTCCCCAGTTTCAAGAAACACATATAAAAATAGAATTTATGTATATAATGTGCATGTGTCTGTATGTGTGTATATATAAAAATGTATATATACACATATGTATAATTTCTAAAAATTCAATATGTAGTAAATCCCCAAATTATACCTGAGGGTAAAAAGGAAATATTTTTTTGATGTATTATTCCAGTATAATTCTAATATACTAGAATCAAATTATCAACTAGTTATCATGGGTATTTACATAAAAATGGTGCAAAGAAGAGTTCCAAATTAAAAAAGATCTTCAAAAAAGAACCCATCCTAATATGGATTTAAAAATATAGGCAGGTAAGATTGTAGTTATTCTAAATGAAATGTGTACATCATATTCTTATCATTATGAGTAATTTTAACAATAATGGATCAGAGTAATATCTGTTTTGTCTGACTGATTCCGGTAACGATGCCCATGATAATTCTCCCACAGAGGAACAGGAAATTTTAAGCCATCAAAGGCAGCTTCTTCCAACAGGACTTACCTTTGATAGGCACATTCTCTCAACCCATTTTACCCTCACAGATAGGTCTCATAAAAATCCAGTCTTGACTCAGCAACCTGGGATTCAAACTGGTGCCTGCGCCAGCCCTGTAAGGATGGCTTAATTTTTTGCCCCTTTTGAAGCCAGCACTGGCTCTTCACTTGACTTCTCAGGGACTTTGCATAGCTCTTTTTCTTTAGGCAGTTTTTTCTTCCTGATCTTCTGTCATCAAAGCCAAGTTTCTTATCCTGCCTTAAATGAGGCCATGCTTGGCCATGGTAAATTTTAGAAAGGTCTGTGTTTCCTTTTGAGGCCAGAGGAACAGCTTGTGAAAATAGCTCCTACCCAACCGTGGTTACGCAGAGTGCAGCTAAACCGCGGGAAAGACCCAGCAGCCTCCTGCCGGGAGGCAGAGCTGGCTTTTTGTGATAAAGTCCGTGCTGGTGTTTCTTCTGGCAACACTGTGAGCATCTGAAGCTGTAAGTGGGGGGCTGCACTTTCCTAGCAAATGCAAACAGAAACCTTAAACAACCTTGTGGAGGTACTTTATGAAGCAATTAGTTTTTAGAGCGGAGCTATTTGGCTCTGACTCAGTGCTGCTTTCCAAAGAAGAGCTGGTTTTAAAGCACGCATGCAGCAAACTCAGTGTTTCTTGCACCTGCCTGTGGAAATATGCCCAGCAGTCGCAAACTCTTCCGAGAGCTTAATAGATAACAAACATTTCTGGTACATATGTAGTCAAGAAGCTGAAAGAGAAATGCTTCTGAGGTAAACCTACTTGAATAATAGAAAAGGCATAAGTGCTGTGAAAAACTGCACAAAAACTTAAAGGCAAGGTGAACTAAGGCCCTCATGCAGACTTAAGAATGGGTGTGCTGTGCTAATTAATGCTTTCTTACACAGAGGTTGAAATTTCAACAGCCTGGGGATGCACAGTTTGAGCATTTGCGTGTGCTTGCGCATGAAGGCTGGTGTGAGTGATGCGGGAGACTCCCCTCCGATGCTGGGATGTGTGAGTGGCAGAGTGGAGCCGGGGCGAAGGCACTCATCCGAGGCGATCTGGGGTATCTCTCCCTAGGTAGTGAGCACCGAAGACACATGATGACAACAGCTCTCTTGGAAGCCTTATCCTTTGTTAATCTACATTAATTGCTGTAATGGGCCGAAGCGAAGCCCTTCTGGCACTGGGTCACAGCTGTACAGGTCACCTTGGCTGTCTGGGGACACTGGGTGAATGATCAGAGAGCCGTAGTCATACCTTGCTGCTGTTTCACTCACTTTTCTCACAAATATGGGGAAAACCAAATACATGCATCAAATCCTCTGAGCAAATCTTCCTTACCTGAGCAATACAACTGCTGATTAAACCTTGCTTTTGTTGTACAATTCGGGCAGAAGATGAGGCATTTTGACCCAGAAATGAAACTAAACCTTTGGCTTGTTCCCAGGCCTCAGTGATTTGCACACTCAAAATAAAATCTGCAGACACAAGGTTGAGCTGCCCATGGCCGAGGCCAGCTCTGGTTTTGACGGCTGAGGAAATCACTGGGTCATGGGCCAGAGCAGTGAGGGAGTCGGAGAGCTGAGGCATGCAGCTGACGAGAAAAGGTATCAAATGCTGAAGAAAAGGTGGCACTGGGAGACAGCAGTACCACCAGGAATGGGGGTACTGAACTTGACTCCTCACCACCTGACCGATGCCCACAAAGGCTCCCAGGGCGTATGCCTCAGTGTGCTGAGTGCACTCGTGCTCAGTGCAATAGCCTGTTAGTCCTTGTGGTCTTTTCTGTGTATTGACTCCAAAGAGACTGGTTTATGCTTTCAGGATGAGCGCATTTTGCACATAGTAAGAAGCGCCTGAGCAAAGTGACCCGCACAAGGTCACCGAGCATTTAAGAGTCTGCCTCATGACACGGGCTGTTACCCCAGTACTATTTTTTGCCTGTAACAGGCAAAGAAATGGCAGGGAAGGAGAAGTTCCTTCATGGCTAGATAAACAACAAATGCTTACCACTCTTACCTCTAATATGAGTTCTTGCAAACTCTGGGCTCTGAAACTGGGTAGCAAGCTGGCTCCTTCTGGCTGGATGTGGAGGCCTCTAGGCTGGGGTCACGTCTGAGATTTGGGGGCTCAGTGTCCTGTCAGCAAAGGAGGAGTCCAGCCTGTGGTGGATTTTGCTGGGGTGGCTTGAACTGCTGACAGACTTCTAGGGGATGAGACTCTTTAGATCAAGCAGAAGCCCTATGGAGGTGGGATTTTTTTTTTCAGGGAGGTTGGGCTAGATGCCCCAGGCTACTGCAGTGTCATCCTGCACGTTCAGGAAAATAAAATGCAGCTCCCTCCTGGCCAGCCTGCAAGGGTAATGGCGTGGGCTGCAATGTAGGCATGGTGAGGATGTATATAATATGGTGCCCAGCGCTGTGAGGATGAAGCAATACAAGGAAACTTGAGAATTTTTTTAACAACTTTCCCCGTTGGGGACTGACCAAGGCTTCCTTCTCAAATACGTGGGGTTTTTTGCTTATTTTGGTACCGGAATCGGTTTGGGAGTGAACAGGTAAGACCAGAAATGGTTCTTGGGGGGGGGGGGGGGGGGAATTCGGCAAATACCATCTTTCCTGCAGAAAAGAAGAGACCTTGAAGTGTATGAGAAGCTGCTGCTGTGGTCAGTGCAGGATCTGAGGAGCGTGATGAGGTCCCTCAAGGAACCCATGCAAGGTGTCCACAGTGAGTCTGGAAATTCTCCGCAGGGTGAGGTAGATGCAAAGCCCCTTCCTTTCCACCGCTTATTACATTCACTGTGCCCATATTTTCCTTGCTAGCAGCCAGTGAGCGGACAGGAGGGAGGGGCAAAGCTTATTTAAAAGCTTGGTGAGGGGCTGGAGCCTCCACAGGAGGCTCGAAGTGGACTGCGCATGGCCACCACCACGGCGCTGCCTGCCCTGGGGGTGGGCACCTGGCAGGTACTTCTGCAGGGGCCTGCACCAAACTGACACAGTTGCTGGGAACTGCAGTAGATTTCTTTCAGCAAGTTCCTCGTTGGGGTGGAAAAATGCAGTGAATCCTCTATGGAGTGTTTCTTGTCTCTTAAAGACTTCTCTGCAGGATAGGTGTAAAAGACCTGTGAAACCTGAAATATTTCAAGGGAGCAGGTTGTGATGGCAAGGTGATTTTCTTAGCTATGGAAAAAAAATTTCATACTACAAAAGTAAAAATTTATGCCTAGCCTTTGGGTTTTTTTTTTCTTTTAACAGCAGTTATTAATATCCTAGCATGTTGCATAGGTGTCATCTTTGATGACTGCACATAGAAATGGGAATTTAAATGAGAATCAGTGGGTTTGGAAATAAGAACTTACATTAACTTCTTAGAAATTGAAGCTAGCTTACTTGTATGGCATCAGAGAGTACATAGTGCTTTGCAGAAAACATATTTTGGGCAATTCTTTACCTGCAAATATTATATTATTGACATGAGGTAAGATTTATGGATGTACTGAGTTATAAATGTAAAAGGATTTTGGAAATGAGCTGAAAAAATTAAAAGGAGAGAAAGTGGCCTTATTTAAATTAAAAAGAAAAAAAGAATTGCCCCCTGAACTTGAAACTGGAAACTAAATATGTTCAACTGAAGCTGCCAGATCTATGAACCGCTGTCCAGTCAGCATAAAAGCATCTTAAATTATTTGTGTTATATTTCTTGATCAGCTGTGGCTAGACATCACATAACATATAAAAACAAGGTTGAAATTGTTTAACTCTCAGTTTTTGTTGGTCTGATGACAGAAGACATGAAGAGGCCTAAATAGTAATGAAATAGAGTTTAAAAATGAAGTGTGTGTTGTATGGTGCCTCTTAGGGACAGACTGCCTCCTCAGTTACCATCTTGTGCTTGCCATATCAGTTGTATTAATGTTATAATTTATGAGATCTTTGAAGGAACCTGTTTGGACACTGGAACTGAATAGAAGGAAATGTTTGGACATATGATCCCTGCCACCTGAAAAATCTCTTATGTCAATGCAATGAAAAGATTCCCCAAACCCTCTGAGATTGCTTAATCAAAGCTGTTTGATACCAAGGTTTCCAGCGTGATGTCAGCTGCAGCGCCATGTGTTTCAAGCCCTGTGACAATGGGCCCTTTCTTTCCCTGGCCACTCTGATTTCAGGAATTTGAAGTTCTGTTCAGTAAGCACAATGTTATAAAAAGCAAGGGATTATTCTTCTGACAAACATCTCACGTTACATATTTTCGTGTAATCATGCGGTATATTACCAGCTTTGTTTCTCCGCTAAGTCCTCCTCCACTCAAAAGCAATGCAGATCACTCATGGTTGTGTGGGTTTTGTTATTTTTTCCCAGGGAGCTCTCTCTCCTCCGCAGAGAGCTTTCCCATGCTACAGCAGCACCCAGAGATAAGGTATTCTATAATGTCTGGCATTTTGCAGGTGTTGTAGTTTGCTAGCTTTCTCATGACACCTAAGGAGCTGTCGCATTTATACATCAAAAGGAGTGAGATGGGGAAACAGGCTGCAAAACAACCTGTAAAACTTGAAACTGGCTACTTGGTTATGTGTAACCTCTTGGAAAAAGTTGATGTGGTTTCTGTTTGTTTTTTTCAAGTTTAGGGAAGCCAACCAAGCACCCTTTGATTGGCAAGACTTGGAGAGCTGAAATCATTAAGAAAAGGTGATCAGTAGTGATGTAATTCAGTTAAATGTAGGAGGTGGTCGTGGTTTTGAAGCATATTGAAGTGTCATTTCATATTTTCCAGAACTGATATCCAGTCATCAAACAACTTTTTAGTGTCTCCTGCCAAGAATGTGATTTACTTTGCTACCAAGTGCCGCAGTGTGTATTTTACTCGGGAGGTGGCACTGTCCGTAGTGTTTTGCTGTCCTCCCTCATCTTGCTGGGGTCAACAAGAGCAGCCTTCTTTGTACCCAGGGCCACCACGGCTTCCAGAGATGATGCATTTGTGCATGTTGCCAATGTCTCAAGCTAAAACTGCTTTTACTTTTGGGGCAAATTAGGGCTTATTCCAACATGTCCTGGGGTCTGAATGTGAATGTTCAATCCCTATAAAATAGTAGAAGCTGACCTGGCAACTCCTCAGTGATTCCCATAGCCGGTTTTACTGTGCTCCAGAGGGCTCATTTTATTACAGAAAAATAACTAAAGATAGATCCTGAACTGTTATCCACCTCATGATTTGGGGGTTTAAAGTCTCCAGGTTTGGGGGAGAGCTAGCTTGTTTGTCTGCTGTTTTCGGCATGACTGACTTTTCTTCTTGTTTCAGTCTCTCTGAGGAGAAGTGCGAGATGCAGTAAAGTTTGCCATTGATGTGGGATCCTGCCACTTTGACTGTGCCTATGTGTTACAGAACGAGTGTGAGATAGGGGAGGCGCTACGAGAAAAAATTGAGGAAGGGGTTGTGACGCAAGAAGACCTCCTCATTGTCAGTAAGGTACATCTCTAGATAAATTATGTCACGTGAGGGTCTGTTCTCAGGAGCAGAGTCAAGGTCTCATCACACAACATGCCAGAGAATGAAGCTGCTGTGGGAATTAACCCCTTTCTATCGAGTATAAGAGTTTTGTGGATGGAGGGAAAGAAGAGGTCAACTGTTGAAAAAAATGCTCGATTTCTGAGGGATTTTTTTGTAGTCCATATCCATTGTCAGCGATGGAGACAGGAACTGAGGCCGTGCTCGCAGTTGCCTCTGAGATAGGAAGCACGGCTATTGTATTTGTGGTCACTCCTGCTGTGCTGCTGGGCTCAGCCCCTTAACTCCTGTGTGTTATGTTTTGTTTTGTTTTTTCCCCCAACAACAATGGTAGGAAAAACAAAGTAACTTCTATCTGCTGGAAACTGGCAGGTTGATTTTTACCAGTTTTACCTCTTTTCTTCATTTTGTTTAATTGTTGTCCACATTGGTGGAATTTTAGAGTATCTCAGTCTCATTTTATTTAATCAACAGAGAGTGCTTCAAGTAAAATAAGGTGCGCAAAATGGAAACTTTCCCAAGAAGAGCAAATGTGCTATACTGTGACCTGCCGCTGTAGCTGTGCCATGAGGGCCTGCCCGGGGCCCAAACCTGCCAAGGATGCTCTGTAGTCGTCAGGTTGGGAGAGCAGCTCATGGGCTCTGTTTTCTCCCTGCAGCTGTGGTGCACATTTCATGAGAAAACCCTCATGAAGGAGACATGCCAGAAAACACCTGTGGCCCTTCAGCTGGATTATTTGGATCTCTACCTGATGCACTGGCCCCTGGGATTCAAGGTACTGAGACTTTAATTCCTGTGAGCCCTGTGAGAGCTCTGCCACTTCCTCCTTTGGGACTAGACCTGCCTAATGAGGAACATTGTTAAACCTCATTAAGGCATAATGACAAACCTCCATATGGAGGAAAGGAAAGACAGATACGCTCATGCCTGTTTAAGACAGGCGTTGTACTGCAAAAGCACCTTAATTTCTGGTACAACATTTCCATGTCATGTATCAAATTACCATCCACATCACATTCCTCTTAGAATCTGAGATTTGGCTGTGATTTGCTTATTCAGGATCAAACAGTTGTGAATTACTTAGCTCCTATTTTTCTCTCCTCTCTCTACCCCCAGGTTAAATAAATTCTCATTTCCCCATTGTGTCCCCATCCCTAGACTTCTTTCAACCTGACAGAACCACATAAAAGCGTCTGCCCTTCGTCTGCCTGTCAGACAGGTTCTCAAGAAGCAGATTTGCTTAAAGATTACTGTGTTCATACAGATTACTATTTTTGGCCACTTCTCTCCCCAGCACAAACTTAAGCCAGGATATCCAGTGTGACTCCAACACTACTTGCTTGTAGAATTTCTAAATGATTTCTTTAACTATATACAATTCAACCTACCTTAAATACACTTTTCTTTCATGATGACAGGCAGGAAAGGAGCTCTTCCCTGCAGATGAAAATGGTATGATCATTCCCAGTGATACAGATTTTCTGGACATATGGGAGGTAAGTTCCCTGACAGTGAGAAATTCTTGCTAGTTTGAAATAACAGCCAGAAAACTCTGTGCCTTCCACATTGGAAATCATTTTAAGAGACTTTCTGACATGAAGAATTCCAGTTTGCTGATTACTCTGGGCTCTTGGGCTCCTTTTTGTTTTACTTGGCCAAAACTGGGATGCCTTCATGCCCACCGCCTACTAGGCCTGCCAGGTGTGCATGGCTGGAGGAAACCTTTGAGGCTGTGTACCCTGCGATGGCTTGAGACCTGGCTCGAGCTGAGCAGTCCCTGCAGCCGGCTCAGTTGCTGTGTACATTGTTGCTTCATTAATTGGTAGATTTACTTGTAGCAAGCTCAACTCTGTCTGTCTGTACCTGAGCTGTCCATACCACAGCAAAGATAATGTGCCTGTGCTCATGTACCCGAGGGTCCAAATTTTCCTCCCCCAAAAAGTACTGGGACTGGCCAGAGTCCATTGCTGAAGCTGTGTGTGCAATGCTAACAGGCACATGTGCAGGCCATGTGCAAGTCAGGACTTGGGCACGAGCTCAAACTTCTGCTTGGCTGATGGTTCAGGCTTCCCTTCCCTTCCACCCACTGGTGGGCTCAGCCAGGCTAGGTGGGAGAATGACCGAGGGCTCACCAGAGTGAGAAGGCTCCATTGATGCTTTCTCCCTTCTGCCCGATGAAGAATAAAGCACATTTTTATTGTTCATTTGAAGGAAAAAAGAGGACATTTCAGGCTGCTGCTTATGATAGCAACTTGAAATAAAAATTATTTCTGTTTTGAAAGAGATGTATCTGCTCTAAAGGTTGTGTAATAGATTATTTTCTCCTGTGTCTCTTTTATGCAGGAGGTGCCAAACTAAGTAGTGCTGATCTAACTGCTTTGCTGTTTGTTAGTGGGAAAGAACTACGGGTGGGGGGAGAAGGGCAGCTCATGCTATACTGCTGCTGCCCGATGGTGCATCTCCCTTGGGAAATCAAGAAGTGTACATGATCAGATATTCTGTTCTAGTTCTTCCAAAATAGCTCCTTATTAAGCTACTCTGTTCCAAACTACAAGCTTTTTAATTAGTGGATAATTATTTTGTAACCAGAGGAATTATTTAAAAAAAGCTTTTATTTTGGAGCAGAAGGTCTACATGGGGATGATATTCTGAAGCAGTTGTATTGTACGTGGAATAATTATTAATCTTGAATATTTCTATTATTTATTTGCATTATAATAGTGCTCAAGAGCCTAAGTCCTTGACCAGGGTCTCACAGTTCACTGTGCTATACAAACAGCATACCAGAATAAGATCCCAGCCATGGTGATTTTTTACTATTGAAGTTTTTGTGCAGACATTTTTTCCAGATGAAGAAAAGATCTTAATTCAATAGGAAGTCTGATTCTGTAGTATTTCCAGGCTATCGAAGAGCTGGTGGATGCAGGACTAGTAAAGGCCATTGGAATCGCCAACTTCAACCACAAACAGATAGATTGGCTCTTGAGCAAACCAGACTTAAAGTACAAACCTGCAAATAATCATGTAAACTGTTCTCAAACTCATTAGTAGTGATGTAACACCTGTCTGTGGTATTGCAGGTAATAGGACATTGCTGGCAGTGAAATAGCTTTTATGTCAAGGCTGTGTTTTTTGATATCCCTGCAAGAGAATATTTGTATTTGGCTAAATTATAAAGCAATGGAAAATGCAGAATTTTCTATACCCTTACTGCATGGGAAGCCTGTGCCATTCATGAGCCGAAAGCCCAAAGCTTCATTTTCTTCTGACTGCAGCACTGAACTGGTGCAGGCTGAGAGCCAAGTGCTGTAGCTGAGCCCTTCACCCTCCTAGTGCCAGCCCCAGTGCTGGGCAAAATGAGGCTGCATGAAAAGACAGGATCAGAGCTCGGCTCAGAACACCTTTGGATTGGGTGAATACGTAAGGCTGGATAGGAGAGGAGAAGAAAGAGGACTGGAAAAGGGCTTACTTGGGTTGCAGAAATAGAGAAACAGGAGAAATGGACTCTGGTTGCACAACAACCTGAATGGGGACTCGATGGGGCAGGGAAGAGAGGAAGCTCTGACGAGAGGTGCAGGTTTCTGAGCAAAGACACCGCTGCAGCTGTGAAAAGAGCTGCCCTCTCAGAGCTGATGTGGGGCTTGATAGGTCACCATAGTGATGCTAAACCTGGAAGTAGCTTCATGAAAATATCAACTGCTTCTGGAGAAACCTAATATTTGTGTCTGCACATTGAGAGCCATCTGTATCTTCCCCAGGAAGAGCTGATTAATTTTTGCCATTCCAAAGAGATTCCTGTAACTGTGTATTGTCCCCTTGGAGCTCCCAACTGGCCATGGTAAGAATATTTTGTGACCCTTCTTTCTTAGACAGAAATAGGAGTCAATACAATAAAACAGTCTTAGTGCGTGGACAAGATCTGATAGAGAAAAACTTATGCAATTAGAAAAACACTTACTAATTTGTTAATGAAGGCAGGGAATGGAGCAGCAAGAAAATGGTGAATTAAAGCGTGTGAGATGATATTTTCTTATCACTTAAATAATATTCTTACATGACAGAACTTGAGGGAGAAGACAGTGGTCCCTTTCAATTGCTGAAGTCTGCTTTTTATTTTCACAGGTCCAAGCCTGAGGATGTTTCCCTTCTCGATGACCCCCAAATTAAGGAAATTGCACTCAAGTACAGTAAAACCCCAACTCAGGTAAACAGTGGACATAGTTTTTTCCACAGTGACATGTATTTTTCCCTCCTGTGCTAAAGTAATTATTTACAAAGCCATTTTGGAAAGCTGTGTAACAGTTATGTGTCTCTTCTCCAATGTAATGCTTTAAAAAAACCTATTTCTAGTACTAGTTTTAATGACTGACAGAAGATTGCTAGTCTTTAGAAGTCTTTAGCTTTCACCTAGTGGGCTTTAATTGGCAAATTAGCCATCTCTGCCCACAGCATCCTGGCCAGCTCTGCATTCTTATTCAGTATGTTTTCATGCTGTCATCTCAGCTCCAGAGACAATAATGATTAAACGAGCTTGTGCAATAAAGAAGGGTCTACCAAAGTGCTTTTCTTCATATTTTCCTAGTTACTTCCTGCGAAGCATGTAGGCAAGTATGATTTTGGCTTTCAGAAAACAGGCAGAACTTCTCAGCTGTAAATCCCAATCTGTTCCTGCAGGTGCTTATCCAGTTCCAGATTCAAAGAAATGTACGTGTAATCCCCAAATCTGTCACTCCACACCACATTGAGGAAAGTTTTAAGGTAAGAGAGTACATTACAAACTTCTTTTGGTGTTTAAACTCTTACGCAGAAAATCCACTCTGCCAGTGTAACAAAGCACCCCTTTCACACTCAGAGCTGGGAAAAAACATGTGTCTGTCACAATCACATAGGTTACCTCTTGGTAAAGGCTAAAAGTTGCTTTAAAAATAAGGACCCAAGTGTCCTTCATTAGAACAGATCAAGTAAGAGGTATTAACTTCTGCACCTTGTGATATGAACATAACATAATTAGGCTGCCACCAGCATGATAACTTTAAGCCTTTTTTCATTGTTCACCACAAACATCTGCGTCCATTGCAACACTTCCTAGTGCCTCAGCAAATACAATGCTTTTCCTACTTATGTTTTTGGTATTCTTTCTGTAAATGAACTTGTACATATCTTTTTGCAAAGCAAAGTAAAACAGCTGTTTGGGATCTTTATTCAGGTGTTTGATTTTGAATTGGTTAAAGAAGAGATGGAAACAATCCTCAGTTTTAAGAAGCGATACTGAATCTGTGCATTAAGCGAGTGGGTTCCTCCTCCTCCTCTCTCAATCTTGCAGCAGAACATACATTGGCTATCCCCTTAACAGACAGCATTTGATAGCCTCACTTTAAAACACAAAATAGGGTACTTTTACCAATACCTGGTTGCATCAGTAACCACTGGAGTCCAGCACTAAGGCTTACTAGAACACTGTCTATCTTGCACAGGTTGGTGGTGTTGGGATTTTTGTTGGGATGTTGTGCGTTGAGACACCTTTTAATGGATGCATACCAAACTGCTCTCCCAAAGCCAAAACTGGCTGCAAACTCCAGTTTGGCTGCAATTTTTCTTTGCTTTGTTTTCTTTAGCTACTTTATATGATATGGTCAGTATAAAGAAATTCCATTTTAAGAATGAGTTGTAAATTTTTTTGAAGTGAAAAGTTGTGCCTGTGTATTTATGCCCGCATTATTAAGGCAGTGTCTACATAATAGACTGGCTAGACCCAGATTTCCAAGATCTGTGATTTATTCTGTTGTCCAGGTTACCCACTTCTATAACAGAATACTGCAAACTCCTGAGTTCATGACAGTGGCTTATATTATAGAGCAGCTCAGTAACTTCAAGTAAGCAAAACATGCCTTATCCTTTGAGAACAAGTTCACGGGTATATCTGAGAGTTACAGAGTATTAACTTTCACTGCCCTTGGTACACTGAAAAGATTCACTTCAGTGTTTTCATCACAGTTTACAGTCTTGCAGAGTTTTTGTCAGGAGGAAAAAGCTATTTCTTTTTAGCCTTAAGCCTATATTCTTAATGTATTTTAACCATACTCGCTTTTTTTTAGATGCAAAAAATCACAAGGACTATCCTTTCTCCAAAGACTAATACTGGCATTATTGTGAGATCCTTCAGGAATTAGAAAGACTGTATTTTCTTGTTTCAAGTGATTTGTAATACTTCATGTGTACTAAATCACAGCATAAGTACAGCATGCACTGTAAGATGGAAGAACGTATTTCACAGGAATTCTGAAGAGTAGCTTCCAGCATGCTTGTTTGCTTTCCTTATTATCAACCACAGTTACATTAACCCTTTTTCTATGTCTTTGTTTTGATCTTATAAATACATATACTCAATTATAGCAAATATATATTCTATTAGCATGTAGTGATGACAAAGTTTAATAATCCTAAATCTGTGGAACTTGTAAAAAGCAGTCTCAGTTGTAAATCTTGACAAATCTTACAGAAATTTAAAGATTCTCCTATTTGTTGTATTTTCTGACAAAAAGTCAAAGCATGCTAACTGTATCTTCTAGCTGTTATTGGAAGACAACCTGTTTGACATCAGAAGCTCTTATGAGGTAAGACTATATATACACACATATATATGTATATATTTTGATTCTCACCAAGTTCACTTAATTCAGTGGAATTCATTGAAAGCTCTTTGGAGGACACTGCTGAATTATGTTTCTGGAGCAGTCTGCTTAATGAGAGTTCCTATTTATTAACTGCTAAATACTAATATACTGGCAGGAGAGTTATATGTTTAGTTTGTCATCTGCAAGAGTATATAAATACTGCCTTTATCAGTAGAATAGCTGCAGTTAAGACTGAATCTCTCAGCAAATCCAAAGTCTGATAAAGACAAACGGAGGGATAGTTCTTGCTTGGCATGTCTCTGATGTAACAAGTGGGAAAGTACAGAAGCCAACAGTAGATTTTCCCTCCCTTGTACTGCTTCCTGTATACTGTCTCCTTACGTTTTTGCCCAAACGATATTAGATTTTTTTTGTATCAAAAAAAAAAAAAGTCGGTGCTATCGCAGCTCATGCATCTGCTGAAGTTTTACTGTAGCCTGTAAAGACTTCTTGCTCTTGAACTCTAACACATGACTCAAAAATCCTGCTGCTCCTTTGGGGTCTTTCAGTCCACTCGAAGAACAATGTGGATCAGTACTGCCTGCAGTGAGGAAGGATGATTATGTAATTAACATTCACAACTAGGATACAGACTTCATGGCCAAGTGATTTTCTTTGTAGTTGAGTTTTTTTTTTTTTTTTTTTTAAGTCTGTAAAGGAAATGACATACCTTTAAGCTACTTTAGACCTTTGCAAGATGTTTGAATAAAATGTGTCCTAGAAATGGCAAAGCACTTCTACCAAATAGTGACTCTTCTAAAGAAAGAGCTGGGCAGAACAAACCTATTAGCAACTGACACTGAATGCACTAGGTGCAGTAATATGGATAGGCAGGTGCCTAGTGTAGCAGGTACTTTTTTTTTTTGAATATGCTAAATTGAAGAGAGTAGCTGTTACAGCATTACACAATAGCAGTACTTAGAAAACCAGCTACATGGAAGGCACTGTGCTGTGCTTTCAGTGATCATGCTGTGGCCTTGTTTCTACATGAAAGACTCTTAAGAACTTAGCTTTATTGAAACAGTCAGGTTACCAACTTATTGCTAACTAAAGGCCCCAGTAGACCTATCCTGAAATACGCTCTGCTTCATAGGAATTTTCTAGACACATGCCAGTTTAATCACAGCTTGAAGTTATTTACAGGATGTTTATAGATTGTGTTATGCAGGAAGTCAGACTAGATGATCACAGCAGCCATATAATAGGAAAAAAAAATTAAAACAAGCTAGAAGCCAGAAATTGTGCATTTCTTTTACAGACAGATTTTTTTTTTTTCCCCAGCTGCAGAGACCTGAGTGAAGGTAAAAGGAGAATTTAGGTTAGTTAGTTATTGGAAAATAAAATGGCAGCAACAGTAGTACCTTCTATTTTACAGCAGAACTGCAGCTATCTATCTTTGTAGACAAAGTGGTTGTACACTAATGCCCTGATATAGTGACAACTTGGTCAGAGGTAGGTAAATAAGAGGTAAACCAACTCAAGTAAATTCCTATTTTAAGAGGGAAGTTCTGGGAATGAGCCATCAGCAGAGCCTTTCTAGCAGACCATTGCTGCCTCACAGCAGCCTGCAATAGCAGTATACCTGCTGCTAGAAGCTGCTTGAGGAACTTGCTTTGAGCTTCATCAGTTCAGCTACCCTGACACATGTGTGCAGCCTGGGAATTGTTTTAAGTGCATCCTCTATCTGTAGAGATGAAACTGCTAGGCATAATCTTCTTCCCCATTTTGTTTTTGCTGGTTTCAGAGTCTGTTTTTTGTGAATTCAGACTTTGCTAGACATAGGACCTACAAAAACAAAACAAAAAAACCAACAAACACACAACCACATTAGAGAGACCTGGGCTTTTACAACTGTTGTAAATTCAGTTGACAAAAGGAGAGCAAGTATTTGTTGGTCGAATCACTTTAGCAGAAGAGAGGGAAGGACAAGTTACAGCTGTCTTTAAGAAAAGTTATGCTTGTTCTGTCAATGCAGGAAGCTGCAGCACAGAGGTACTTCCACATATCAGCAAGTGTTGAGAACTCTAACATCCACCTTCAGATTCATCTGAACCCCATGTTAATATGAACGCATATTCCCCTTTCCATACTGATGAACTGCATCTTGCTATCCAGGTAGCCTCCAGGTACATGCAGAGGTATTCTGCCTCCACACATTTTTCAGCATTTGTCAGAGTTATTAATTTGCAGGCTGTGAGAGTATCTAGCACAAGAGCAGGTGAGTAAGAGGCTACAGGTCTGTCACTTCATATGCCTGAAAATAACAAGGCTTTTTTCAAAAAAGCCAAGAGAACACATGCCAAACTACAAGAAAATGCTTCAGGAAAAGAATGTTTATTCTCCCACTGTACAAGACAGCATATTCATGTTCAAGGCACCATAAGCATCTCTAGGGAGTTTAACAAGTTTCTGAAAGAACTAGCAGCTTCTCTCCTGGTGTGCCTGCAGGCTACACTACAGGGCCTTCCTCAGCAGCATAATCCACCACTTTCACGTGGAACTATAGCAAGAGGTTTAGATTATTGCCAATTCACTTTCAGTTTCCATAAGCTACATAGCAGTTGAGACCAAGCTTGCAGTGCTGTCTTTCCTAGTCAGCAGTGAACTTATCACTGCATTCAATCCAGTGAATGGAAATACCCTTAGTTTAGCATTTCCCCTTTCCCTTTGTATCACAGCATGCTGTCCCATGACTTGTGCTTTTATTGTGCAGTACATCTGTTATAATCAGACCTGCATTAAGTTCTAAAGGGTCTGGGTGGCAGAAAAGTGTTACGCCCATATTTTAGACAGAAAACAGGCTAACCTCAATAATGAGCAATGGGCAAAATTAAGAATTCCTTGCTGATCACTGCTATTCAGGTGGGAATGCTTGGGATCAGAGAGAAAACATTGAATTCGATATCATTCAAAAGCAAATGGAATGGGAAACAGAATAAGACAGATCCATTCATTGCATGAACTTTTTGCATCCAGTCTTGCACATAATTCTGGTCCATCCCTCCCCATGTCTTTAGACAAAGAAACAAACAAAAACAGAAGACCACACATGCAAAATATTTATAGAAAACTGACTGGGATGATCAATTGCATGCAAATAATTTTTACAAGCAGCAATTAAGTAGGCTTTCCATGACAAGACACCACCACAGGGAGCTATGCCAGAAGTCTACAAAATTAGGTGCAGCTTGGAAAGTGTGAATGGGGATGGATCAACTGCTGATCTCCTCCACCGTAAAAAGCAGGGACATCAGATGAATCTAGCAGACCCAAAGCAACTGCTTCTTCACAAAACAGGTGGTTAATTATGAAAATCCTTCCCTTGGTATGTTATAAATTCAGAAGCTCAGAGGAGAAAAAAAAAATTGAGGGGTGTTAAACACGAAGCCAAAATCTGTCCTAAGACCTTGAGCTGCAGTCACTGAAGGCTGGGAAACTATTCAGAGAAAAATACCACCATAACGCTCAGCTTGCTCATACTCTTAGACAAGAGGTTTTGGCCACTGTTGGAGACAGGATGCTGCAGTAGGTGGATATTTAGTCCAATTCAGTTCATATCAGCTGGGTCATGATCAGGCTTATTTTAACAGATCAAGCTACGTTTCCTTAACTGCATGTCAAGTAGAAGAGTCAACTATTTCAGAGCAGCTAGACTGTATTCAAGGGTGTTTCCCCCCCCCCCCTTTATTTGCTTAAGAATTTAAGATGTAGTTTTGTAGATATTTGTAACTAATGGTCCCATGCCATGCACTTGATTAGCACTCTAAAAATGCAAGAACAACATGGCTTGTGAAAGAGATTAAGAAATTGCTTCTAAATTTAATTGAACAAGGCCCTGCCAAATTACAGCAGGGCTCTGTGTCCCCCTCCCCCTGTTCTTTTTCAAAGCAACCAAGGAAGGGGCAGAAGGGAATGATAAATAGTTATTGATAGAGTTTATAGATAATAAGCTAGGAGAATATTAAGTGATTAAAAAACAAAATAAAAATACTTGATCTGAGACAACTGCTCTCTGCCCATATTAAGCAAAAGACTCCATATTTCTGGTCATATCTTTGGCATAAGAAGATTAAAAACTCAAACACAGGATTTTCTTTTCCTGTTTTGAATAACGTAGTTTTCTATGCTCCAGATTTCACAACTCTGCACAAATGTTACAATATGCACTTTTGTCAGTCATGTGAGCTCTGCAAGGAGATATATTCCGTCTTCCCTTCCTCAGAGAAGGCAAAAAGACTAAATTACAGACAGTCATACAAAGAAAGTAATTCCAGCCAGCCAAGCTTGTAGATTAGTGTTCCAGTATCAGAATTTAAGCCATTTTCTCCCCCGAAAGAACATCTGCAGTCTGAAATGTATACTGTGCCTGTAGGACTATTTGTAGTGTCCTGTCTCCAAGCAATTTTTTCTGCAAGATGAGGCAGGATGCCAATTCCAGTTCCCTCTTGCATTCTCCTTGGCCACCCAAACCCTCCCCTCCACCCATAAAACGTCTCTTGCCTTCTCCAAAGAAATACTATCACAATTTTTCCTCTCCCTGTTCCTCTGATAAACCAGTTCACCACTTTCTTTGCTTTAGACCTGTTCTCTCAAAACTGTGTTTTTCACTTGGTACCAGGTGAGCAGGACTACTCTCCCACCCCCCCTTCATTTTAAGCAATGAGTGCAAATTAAAAGAAAACAAGTTGAGTTGATTCTGAGTCTGTAACTCCTGGAAACATTATTTCTGTCTCCTGCTCTAAGTCTCTTCTCTGGGCTGGACTCCCCTTCCTATAGTGTGCTGCAGTATTACATCAGCCTAACTGCTGCAGCAGTCCTGAGAAAGTCTAGCAAAAAACAGCTAACAAGGGGAGCTGAACCACAAGTTCTTAACAGAAAGAAGAGACCCCAAAACCCAATCACTTCTCACTGGAAAAGCTACAAGATTATATTTGTCTTTAGAAGTTTCTTTGATCAGAAACCTGGAGTTCTGTCAAGTGACACTAGAAAAAAAAATGCTGTGAACAGTTATAGCAGGAAGGTCTCAGTTAGCAGGAATGTGGGCTCCGGATATCTAAATTCTTTGATCTTTCCATGTTACCTTTTAGGAGATTAAAGGAAATCTCTACACTGGTAGAGAGTGTGGCACAAATATAGGGGTACAATAGCTTAATTTATTTTACTGTAACAGTTCCTAGATCAACCTAGATTAAATGAGGAGTTGGCTGCAGTCTACAGACTGGCTCTTCCTCTATTCTTAGCCTTCTTATGTAAAGTAATTATATCTGGCCTTGAAGCAGCCAAAATTGATATGGGTGACAGCATTTTCTATCACTCACTTCCTTTCCACTCCTCAACCTTTCTGACAACAGCCCACTTTCTGTTCAAGCTTATGCACCCTTGTCCCTTCCCTTGGGTGCTTCTTCCCTTAACGAGTCCTGGTTTTGCCTCCATTCCCATATTTCACCAGTCATCCAAGCCCTCTGCTGGTTAAGCACTGTGTTGTGTGTCCCACAATGACCCTTTCCAAATTCTTTCCTTCTAAGTCATGGAGCAAAATAGAGTGAGCCCTGTTACAATACCATTCCACCCATAGCACTAGCCACTCTTCCTTCTGCTGCTGAGCACTGAGAGTCTTCTCCAGTAAAATTCCTACTTGGAGAATGGAAAGTTTCCAGCACAGCAGCTTTCATGAAGTTACAGTGAAAGGAAAACAGAGGAAATTAACAGAACTTGATGTACTACTTTGGAATCTTTGCTGCCCAATGTAACTTCTTGCTATAACGCAGTGGTCATGTAAAAAGGTGATTTCCAAGCAAGTCAATACTGTCCAAAACAGTTTGCTGTCAGAACTCCTAGACTAATTGCAGAACATGAGCTTTTTTTCTAATGCCTCTGGGCTTATATTTATTGCATTACAGATTTACAAAAACACTTTCAGAGCTGAAGCTTTTTGTATTTGCTTTTAAGCCAGAGTTTAAAGTGACAATAATCCATTTACGTGAAGAAAAGCAGCATTAGAGAAGACTATTGCTCAGAATCAGAAACTGATCCCCACAATATAATTTAAGTTTAATCTCATCTATTCAGCCTGTTATAAGTTATTCTGATCAAAACTGCGTTGCATTTAAAGTCTAGTCTCAGCTATAGTGGAAGATTTTAAAAGAAGCACTTGCACGTAATTATATTGGATAAACACATTTTTTTAGTGTTCATCAGGACATTTTAATTAATATGGCTCTGTAGTAATCTTTACATCATCACAATGCTAGGAAACAAGACCATCTACTTAGCAAATTGGTTCTGAGAACAAACAAACATTTTACTATTGTGCATTTTAAGGTAGCTGAATTCCCTTTAAGGGATGCTATGCAATTATGTAATCAAAATCCTACCTTAAGTGTCTCCCTTCTTTCGTCTGCTCAGAAAGAACCCTCTTTCTACTGGACTACACAACCACCTTCAGAAGACAGTCTCTAAATCAACTCAGTCCTTGGAGAGAAGGGGGGGAGGGCAGTTACATACAAACATAAGAAAACCACTCCAAAACAACTGTTTTTACAAGACAGACCTGAACTGTCCAAATGCATTTTGTGAATAGGCTTAGACAACTCTGAGAAGGCAACAACTTCAAATTAGTTACCTACATGTACTGAGAACACCATAAGTAAAACGAAGGACAAACATACCTCACAAATTTCAATTTGGCTAAAAGCCTACTTGAACACAGTCATAGAACTTTCTGATCTGTTACTTCATTAAAAAAACAGGTTTCCAAGAAACTCCTATGTTAGTTTTATTTGCAAATGTTTGCTTGCACAGATACAAAAGTCTTTCCTACAGCATATGCACTGCCTGCCTTAAAGCTGCATGTTTTCTACTGCCTAAACAATCCTGTAGGAGTCTGCGTAGGCTTACTGTCTTTAACAGAAAGAGTTTTCTACTAGCCAAAATACACTACCACTTAAGTAAAATAAAGACTGATTTAAACTTCAGTATATTGGCTGTATTTAACAGCAATATTTAAAAAAGGCTCAAGCAGACTCAATGGGCATAGGTACCTTACACTCTTCTTGTACACTCTGCACATGGGCTAGCATAAGAGCGTTTTCACAGCTAGCACATTACATGCAAGAAGTTAACACCAACAGCAGAGGCGCTTTTGGCAGACAGCCATCAGCCTCGCTTTCATGTAATGTCTAGAGACAGCTGGGCATAAAGCAGCTACTCCAGTATGACTGCCATGAGAGCATTGCTGAAATAACCATCTCATCACACACAGTAATGAAACTGCATTTTATTATAAGCAAAACCAGCTTCTAGATTGCTAGGAAACTGGGACCTATACACTTTCGGAAGGGCTACCCATGTAGCAACTGCTATACTTAGAAACTAGTACTTCCAATTAGAGAAAAAGTGAAAGCATGGAGTGTTACAAAGAAACAAAACCAAACCCAAACGTAATTGTAGAAAAAAAGCTGATCTCAAATTAATTATGCAAAGTCTGTCATATGCCAGTCCTTCCATACAATAATCATCACTAGCTCCAATTCCCAGGATTTCAAATTAAAAGTGACTGATTGTAACAAACTTTCCCAATGTTTTCTGCTTACCAATTCCAGACAGGCCGATTGGCAAAGACTACCTATTACAGTCCACACAGTGTGCTCTTCAGAAAGATTTTGCCATTTCTTTCTTCCCAAAAAGAAAATAAAACAGTCACCAAATACATACACTGCATCATTGTAGGCAAAAAAAGGACTGATGCAGTGAGAAAGCTATATGGAATGACAACTTGTAGGCAACAGCAGAGGCATCTGACACCAGCAGTGTGCAGAAAGACAGGAAACCACCATATTTAGTATTCTGCATCAAAAGGGTACTCCTTGTGATTTTTGCACCTGAAAGAAATCAAAGTGGAAAGTTTTACCTCATGGCTGAGGAAAACATTATATACAGCCATAATCACCATGAAGAGCCGCCAAAGCAGGTGCTCAGCTGTATAAAAGCATTAACAATTTGTTCCAGATTTCTGTTTTCCTTGGTGATGTGTTGCATTTGTAAACTGAAAAATTATTGAGTGCTTTCCTGTTATTGATGCTCAGTTCAAAGGTGATGGGACCTAGGTGCTTTGTAGATACATAAGTCAAGTTTACACTGTTTACTAGCTGAAAGACCTTTTTGTGGCCCAACAAAGACTTCATATCTAGCTTTAGGCTTCCAAGTTGCAAATTCTTTTATTACACTTAAGATGTTCACCCACTTCATATTGCCCATGAAGAACATTCTGTCTGTTTTCATAACATACTACAGGGCATGGCAGAAAATCCCAGTAAGTCCCACAAGCAAAAATAACCACAAAATGGAGTCTTGTCTCCTGCTTGTTTCTCTAACATGGCCAAAAAAATCAAAATTATGAATTAAAACTCTTCTGTTGGAATTAAAAGTTTCATAGAGGTTAAATCAACTTTCATATTCATTTTGAATTCATGTTCAATGTTTGTTCATATAATGTAGATTTTAAACTTAACTCTGACAAAATTATTTTGGGGATGAACCTTTTGGAATTTGAGTCTGCATATACTGAACTTCACCCAAACCTACTATCTATAGCTTTCTATACAAAAAATTCCCTATACAAAATATTTATAATTTAAGGCTTGGGGGGAGGAAAGGCACTCACATGCTCATTGCACAGGCTCTCCAGTTTCTGTTAAAGCTGAGAATGGTTGCCATCTCCTCTTTAGTCAGTTCAAAGTCAAACACCTAACAGGAGAAACAGCTGGAAGTCATCTCTTGGAGCAAACCAAAGACTGTGAGAGTCACAAGATTCAAGAGCAAGTGCACACTGCAGGGGTGCCAGTTAGAAGAAGTGATGGCCTCATGCAAGAGCGAAAGCGAAAAGAAGTCTGTAGGCATTTCCAAGACTCCACTGGCAGAGGGAGACCCCCACGCACCACTACCAGTTACAGGTAATGTGTCTGCTGTTCCAAGAAGCTGGGTGAGCAGTTAGTGTTGCAGCATGCCTCCATCTGTGGAGGTTGCATCTATCTGTCCTACTCCAAAGGAACACCTGGAAGACTTTCCTGTAACCCATTAATCCAACTAGGTTTCCTCTGAAATCCTGACATCCAGTGTCAGTCAGGGATGGCTGAATGCACAGAGGAACAGCATGGTGTACGGACACCAGAACGATTTTCTTAATGTTGCTTTGCTCTACATAAGAATTCTTGGCATATTATTGCACTTGAGCTCCATGTGAACCTTGCCTGCTGATTCATGCACAAGCGCCGGAATAGGAAGCACCATCTAAGGTGACCATTAAGGTTACCAGAGCACTGTTTCCAGAAGCTCTGTTCACTTCTGCTCTGTGAATTGCAGCTGCTAGTTTAGTCCTCATTAGACCATAGGTAAACATACAGAGAGAAAAAGCCCAGTCCTCTTGTCTGAGGAGGACTTGGAAAGGTTAAGAAAGGATTACTACTTGCTCTGCAGGAGGAAGGACTGCCATCCCTGAAAGGCAGCACCCAGGTTGCACATAATCACTCACCTTGAAGTTCTCCACAATACGCTGTGGTGTGACAGACTTGGGGATCACAACCACATTTCTCTGGATGTGGAACCGAATGAGAACCTACAAGAGCATATCAATGGGTCAGAAACAAGATCGCTCTTGGTCTGTAATAAGCGGAGCCTTTCCCAAGAGCAGTTTGCTCTAATGTCAAAATGGGTTATTTTTGCTGTATCATGCACATATCAAATCATTCCTGTACCTGAGGCCTAGGTCGTACTTTCTGAAGGGCAATGAGAGAAGTGGTAGGGCCCACAGGAAGGTCTCCTTTCTCCTCCCCCATCCAATTTTGGGACAGTCAATTCCCTCCCTTCATTCCCAGACTAAGCAATCCATGCAAGGGTTTCATTCTGTGCAACAGAGCTTAAGACTGGGAAACAACATCTGAATATGGGTTGAGAATCTGCTGCTTTTTAAGTGTCAAAGGGTCCCTTCAAGCACACACTGCAGGCCACCTGCATTGCTACTGTACACCACTGAGAAGGGTGTACAGCTCACAAGGAATGAAGATTCAGGCTGTACCCACGGCCTGTAGTTTCCATACAGCTACGTTCCAAGAACCAGTACCCTATCCCCTGCACCACCTTTACTTACCTGTGCTGGGGTTTTGTTGTGCTTGGCTGCAATCTCTTTAATCTTGGGGTCATCCAGAAGGGAGGGATCCTCTGGCTTAGCCCTGTGTGGAGAACAGAAGGCCAATGGTGAGAAACCTCTATAGAAAGGCCCTACCTAGCAACAGAAATCTGTATCTATTGGAGTGAGTAACAGTGCAGTTACAGTCTCAATGCTTCAAGCCTAAGTCATGCGAGCTGCCTCGCAGATTGCAAAGCAGTCTTACCATGGCCTGTCTGGAGAGCCCAGGGGACTGTATGCTGTCACAGTAATCCCTTTGGATTGGCAATATTTGATCAGCTTCTCCTGGGTAAGGTATGGATGACATTCAACCTGTCAACACAAGAGCACAGAGACTGACAGTTGCAGAACTACTGTAACTTGCTCCAGGGATTGTTTAAGCCAGTCACAAGCTGATTTTTGTCCTAACTTTTGTTTCTAAATAATATTATGCAGCCTTTGTCCTGTATTTCCCCCTTCCTTTTCTACTATTTGTAGTAGTAGTGCACCTTGCAAGTGAGGTGGTCCAAGGACTGTAACACCACTCCTTAGAATTTTCTGATTTGTATTGTCCCCAACATATGAAACTATCACCTACAATAACTGCCTACGTGGGACAGCACAATAAAATCCACCTCTAGGAGAACTGTGTAAAATCATAACAATAAGATGCAGGGTAATACAAGTACAAGGTTCTTTTCTTGTTTAAACTTGACACAATGTTTTTACAAGTAGCATGTTAACTTTAATACTAGTATTGTTTCATTCCCTTTTACCTGCTTCATATCAGTGCTTGTGTTGGATACTTGCAGTCTGCAAATATGAGAATGAGATTACTAATTACTATAGATCTTGGACCTTCAGATTACTGCCCATTATAGAATCTTTTCTTAAAGACATATACATATACTTAAATCAATTTCCATAAGAATACCTATGTAACTGAATACAGACTGCTTAACCATGGATCCATTAATGTACCAGTATACAGCATATTACAGACATTACTCATGTATCAGGATGAAGCAAATGAACATGAGCTATTAATACTTTAGGTAGAGGAATTTTCAGGGTAATTACACACTGAGCAGCACCACTTTTCTTTCATCAGACAAAGTCAAAAACCTTTTTGACTGTACTATCATTCAGAGGGGAAGACCCTGGTAACTTCTGCTGCTGGCAGGTGGAGCAAGAGACACTAAAACATGGGATCAGTTTGCAGGTTTTTTTTTTTTTTTTTTAATGGTTCTAGCTGCTTGCTGCTATCTGAAGCCTGTGTGGCTGTCTCCTTTCTGAGGTATGCTGGAATATTAGATGCAAAATGTGTAACTCAGTTTTTAGGACAAGTTTTGCTTCAGCAGCTCCAGAAACTTAAGCATCCATACAGTAACAGAGCATTTAACCAAACTGTTTATTCTCTCAAGTATTCAATAGGCAGAATTCAGGCTACATCTGGAACAAAGGGTATAATGCAAAGTCATCCTTATTTCTCCACTGTAACTCTAGCCAAAAAAACCTGATAATGTAGCTCAGAAGCTTATGTTTGGACCAAAGTGAAAAGCCTATGAAGTACATTTAAACTACTATTAAGCTCCTTACTGAACTAAACTAGTCTCATTGCAATGTACTTGCTGTCTTGCCAGCTTCATTTCTCACTGAACTAAACTGATACAGATACTGACTGCATTTATAATTTAATAAGAATGGGAACGTCAAATACACAGGCTGGACTACACACAAGCCAAATCTGAGTGAAAAAGAGTTTGTAGGAAGAACTATCATCTTGCAGAAGATTAGCTTTCAGGCATGCAAGTTTTTCTTCAGAAGCACTAGATTTTGAAGCACAGACTGAGACCAAATGCTCTGAATTTAACTTGATTACTATGATCAGAGTCAAAGGCACAGAACAGATGATAAAGGTCAGTATCCCCTGTGCAAGAGAGGTATAATTATCAACTACAAGGTTCCTTGGCAGCAAGGTGTGGCAGATGCTGAAAGATATAAGACTTCTATCACATATCTTAAAAGTGCATTGAGCCTGATAATGAATACAGTTATGAATTTTGCATTTGTCAGAATGTTTCAGGTATGTTGAACAGACTTCCAGAAAAGACTCCCATTAGCTTTCAAGAGTGTTAAGATCTATCCTAGAACATCTATTTAACAACTTGCAGGTGACTCTTGTCGTTTGCAGGTGACACCAAATTGAGGGAACCAGTCAATACATGCAAGGGCAGGGCTGCCATTTCAGAGGGACATACTCAGGCTGCAGGAATGAGCCAGAAGGAATCTCTGGAAATTCAGCAGGGATGAAGGCAGAGTCCTGCCCCCAGGAAGGAAGAGCCCCTGCAACTACACAGGCCAGGGCCTGACTGCTGGAGGAGCAGCTCTGCTGAAAAGGCTGTGGCGGGGCAGCAAGCTGAATGCTAGCCAGCAGTGGCACTGGCAGAGACAGCCAACAGCTTCTGTTGGGGCCAAGTGAGCAGGGGCCCAGGGACAGGTCATGGGAAGGGATCATCCCCCTGTACTCAGGGCTAGTCAGACCACCTTTATAATACTGCATCCAGTTTTGAGTCCTCAGCAGAAGACTGACAGACCAGTGCAAGTTCAGCAGAGGGCCATCTGGATTGTTGGGGTCTGGAGCTGTATCAGCAGAGGCTGAGGGAGCTGGGCCTGTACAGCCTGGAGAAGGGAAGGCTTCAGTGGTCCTAATAGCAGCCTGCCCATACCTACAAGATGATGAGCCAGGCTCTTCAGTAGTGCATAGTGGGAGGAAGAGACAACAGGCATAAGCAGAAACAAGAGAGATTCAGAGGATACAAGACTTTGCTACTCTTATGAGGGCGGTCAGACAGTAAAAAGCAGGTTGCCCAGAGAGGCTGTGCAGTTTCCATCCTTGAAGATTTTCAAGATCTGATTGGATAAATCCCTGAACAGCCTGTCTGCTCACAGAGATGACCCTTCTCCGAGTTGAAGGTTAGACTAGATCTCCGGAGGTTCCTTGCCATCCAGCTTTTCTATCATCTTAAGATTTGATCCAAATGTTGTCGCTACACCTGCGCACTTCTACTCTATGGACTCCCTTGCAATGCCATTTCCTCCTTCCCCCCAACCCTCGTTAAGTTAATAAACAGTCCACAAAGTGTTTTTCTGTTCAGTTTCCTCACTCCTGAGTTAGCAACAGGAACCACAGTCTCCACAGTCTGGGAGAGCTGCAAATTGCCAGAGCAAAAAGGTCATCCGGCTTTCTAGTAGATCCTTGTATACCTATTGGGTTTTACTCTACTGAAAGATAGTTTTATAAAGCTAATCTCCAAATTCTTTATTTTGCCAAAAAAAGATGTTCTGGAGCTGCTCCTTGTCAAGTTTCCTAGCAGTGTTGCAACAATCAGTTGAAAATAACAATGCCTTGTGCATCCAGAAGTAGTTGTAGGGTAGGATTAGGAGCATACACTGTGTCTGCTCCTTTCTCTTTTTCTAAAGTTCTATTTGATGATTGGATCTTGATAATCCTTGAAGGACAGCCACCTGCTGTCACTTAGTAGCCTACCTGGTTATTTGCAGGCTTGTATTTCAGTCCCGGCTTGTTCAAGAGTCTCTCAATCTGCTCGTGGTTGAAGTTGGAGATTCCGATGGCTTTGACCAGACCAGCATCCACCAGCTCTTCCATGGCCTAACAGAAAGGACAACAAAGTCATCATCAGATGTACCAGACAGGGCCTGAAGACAACATTCTTCCTGACATGGCTTACTTACCTCATGAGAAGGATCAAAATGACTGTTTGCACAGACAGAGGTCTTGATCCTTTCAGATGGGGAAAAAGGAGCACTGGCATATTTGTGCTATGTTTCCCATCCCACCCAAGACCAAAGTCTCATTCTTTGAGGTTGTAGAAATTAACACTGAGTTAGAAGTGGAAAATAACCCCCAATAATCCACTCTTGTACCAGCAAATCTTTCCAACTAATTCTGCATAGATGAGACAATTCTGTGACTGCTGAAGGTCATGAGAACATGGAAAAGACTGAGGACAGAAAACATCATTCTCCCACAGTGACAGAGCTTACCTCCCACGTATGTAGAATATCAGTGTTGCTGGGTATAGACATGCCTTTGTCATCTGTGGGAAACAGCTCCTCTCCCGCCTGTTAGTGCGAGAGAAAACTGCTTGAAACAATCTGTTTGGAAGATGTCATGGTTAATGCCATGACAGCTGAGGACTATGACAACAAGCTTTAGTGCAGAAAAATACAAACACTTGTTCTTGTCCACATTCTTCAGTCATTCCTTTCTCCTTCATGTGGAGTTATTGCACTTTTGCCAGCAACTAACCCAATAAAGGCAGGTACTTCACCCACAATGAAGAATGTGTTGGCTCACCAAAATACATACAAGTAGTATGTCTTGCTTTCCTGTAGAACTAGGCCTGAGAAGTGCAGCCAAAAACAGATTGACTTTCTGTATTGCTTGATTACACCCCCACAAGAACAGTGTATTTTTGGTTTTTTGATTAGAAGGTATAATAAGGACCTACTTAGGACCTGGAAACATATGGCTGGTTTATAATGGACCATAGCTGCTGAAGAGTGCACTGTGTACACTGACAGGTCTTCTATGAGAAGGCTCATTGTTTAAGTTGGTGGCTTCAGTAAAATTGAAACAGTGCCCCTGTTATGAGTTGACCCCATGTCTCATCTTTGTCCAAAACAGTATCTTCTACTCATACCACATTACACTACAATGCACTTTCACTTGGATAGTTATGTCCATATGAAAATAACAGTAACATACAAACTACAAAAAGCAGTTGAGAATCTTGTAAGCAAAAGGTAGAATGGAGATTTTGGTCAATGATTTTTGATCAACTCTCTTGCATGCAGTCTGTGAGAGTTCAGCACTAAAAAGCTTGACCATTTGAATTCCAAGGTCTGTGCAACAATAAGGTTCCTACAGGAAACATCAGTTCAGTGTGTACTGTATTAAGGACACAGCAATTAAAGAGAGAAATGGAAAACAGAAACATTTGCTCTGACTCTGCAATTCTGTAACATGCAGAGAAAAGACTTTGTCAGGCAGCAAAATACAGGCCTCCTTTCCACAACGAAGGAGCCAAGTCATTGTCAGAGGAGCATACTTTGGGTCTGTAGAAGACAACACATAGGCAGTCTAAGGGACAGTGGTATAACTGATGCTTGCAGCTGAGAGACCTGCCCCTGCTTCTAGGTCTGCCTCTCCTAGGATCAGAATGGAGAAGGACACTGTGCAAGCAGCAAACTCAGAGGCAGGGATCAAGACCCTGGCTCACATGGCCAGAATAAAGCTGAATGAGCAGCTCTAGAACAGTGCTGGTACACAACAGATGCATGATCTATCCTGGTTGGAGCAATGACTGAGCTGTAGAGTTCTTCTTCAAAGGTGCTAGTTGGAAGAGAAAAAACTTTTAGAGGCAATACTGTTACTATACCTTAAACCCAACAGGCCAGTGGATGAGGTAGAGATCCAGGTAATCCAGTTTCAGGGCAGCAAGAGTCTTCTGGCAGGCTCCCTTCACCAGGGGTTTGTCATGGAATGTGCACCAAAGCTAGAGACAAAGAGCCAAGTCACACTGTGACCTCCTGGGTTAAAGCTCTCAGGTACTCTCCTGAACAGGAGAGAAGCTTTCCATCTTCTTTGTCAGCCAATGTGGAATTAGGTCATCCTACTGCTCTTCACATGGGGCCTTTTCTGTGAGCAGAACCAGCCCACGATATTGAGTAATATAAGCAGTGGCAATACACAATTGAATGGGGTCACAGCAGACAGAAAAAGTGATCTGGTTCCATTAGTTAAGATGTCAGGTATTACATAATAGATGATAGCATAAATCAGCATCAGGAAAGACTCAGACAGTATTACCCATATCAGGAGTGCATATCCTGCATAACCCTGGGTACAGGATGATGTAAAGCAGGAAGATTATCTCAGGAGCAGTCCAAACAACGTTCTGAATTGCTCCATACTGCTCCACATAGCAGAACTGTAAAGCACCATGGAGCTACTATGACAAGGCAGGTCTGCCCCAGAATCCTGCAGCACCAGACCCCTACCTTACTGACAATGAAGAGGTCCTCTCGCTTCACAACACCTTCCTTGATTTTCTGCTGGATCCCTTCCCCAACCTCATTCTCATTCTGGTACACGTAGGCGCAGTCAAAGTGGCGGTATCCAGCATCGATAGCAGCCATCACTGCAGCTGTTACCTTCCCTGGTGGGGACTGAAAATAAATAAATAAATAAGTCTAAGAATCTCTAATCAAAAAATATTAAATACCTTTTTATTAACAAGATTTAAAAAAAAGCCATCCCACCGAAGTAACCCCCCAAATAAAAACAGACCAACACCCACAAGAAACAGCACTGCTCGCAGTGCTCCACCAACCACATTAACCTCCCAAACGCGGCTCCGGGGCTTCCCCCGCCGCCCCGCTCGGGCCCGGCCCCGGCCACCCCCCGCCACCGAGCTGCGCTGGGGCCGCTTCACGCTGCGGCAACCCCGGCGCCTCCCGCCGCCGAGTGGCGCCCGGCGCGGAGCGGCCCGGGCGGGCACAGCCGGCCGCAGCCACCCCCCGGCCCGCCATGGCGCCGCCGCACCCCGCACAGGGAGGAGAATGGGGCTGGGGGAAGGGGAGAGACGGGCCTCGCCACGCCGCGGCCGCTACCTTCCAGGTGCCCAGGCCCAGGATGGGCATCTTCGCCCCGGTGCTCAGCTGTACATAGGTCGCCATCGCGTCGCCACCGCCGCAGCCGCCTCCCGAGCAGCCTCTTTAGTAACGGCCGCGCCGCCCCGCCCCGGCTCAGCTCAGCTCAGCTCGGGGGGAGGCGGCGGGCGGTGCTGGCGCGGTTCCCTCGGCGGGGGCGGCGCTGAAGGAGGCCGCGGGAGGCCTGGGGCGACTGGGCCGGGTTGTCCCGGGTTGTCCCGCACGTTAGTTACCCCAAATGGCGCTAGCTTTACACGAAACGCCTGAAATAGGATCGTCGGTGCGGGCTGCTGCCTCCTGCCCATGGCTGTCGTGTGGTCCCGTGTCGCCCAGCCATCCCCGGCAGGGACGTTGGGTGACAGCGGTGGCACTGGATGGAGATGTCCCTCTCCCTCCCTCGCCATGTGGCAGGCCGCACGCCTGGGGCCAAGGAAGGGCTGAGCCCTTTGGCCGGAACGCGGTGGCACGTCCCCGGCACGGTGGTGGTGGCCCCCACACCGGGCTTGTGACCCCACGTGCCGATGAACACGACAGCTACAGAAACCTCGGCGTCCGTCTCGGGTGGGAAGCGGGAGCTTTCGGTTCCCCTCCGCAGATGGAGTGAGTGCAGCTCTCGCTTTGGGGGAAAAGGGAGTTGCTTCGCAGGAGTAGTTTTGAAAATAGTGAATATAAAAAAACCCTTTATTTTAAATGCTGGGAGAAATTGTTTTTAATGTGTTTTAAAACTTGCAGAAGAAGAACGGTGACTTTTTGAGAGGTGTTACAGTGACCAAAATGTCCCTCTGTCTTTAGAGAGGTGCAGAGGGCATTTCAGAATAAAATGTGCCATTGTATAGATAAATGGTAGGTGGCCTGTAATTCCACATTAGAAACGGGCTTTGAAATTTTGCAGACAAGAATACGCTGTTCTGATGGAGTGGTCACAGCACAGTGGAAAAAAACAGATTTATCCACAAGATTCACTAAGCGTGGGAGTCTTTGCTGCTTACTCACACCCGGAGAATTTCTTCACGTACAAGTGTTTTCTCTGAGTGCCTCTCCCAGAGCAGATGCCCAGGTTCTTTGCAGCTTTGTATTTTTTGCTCCATTTAACTAAGGGCAGCAAGATAATTCGTTTTCCTCTTTAATGTTCCTCCTGTTTTGTGTCAGCGCCATCAGCTGTCCTCAACAGAATGTGATGTGTTTCAGCTGGATCGTGAAACACATAACTCAGTGCTTATCTTTTACTGTTTTGATTCTGTTTTCCCTAACAATTTCTTGTATGAGAAACATCTCCACCTCTTTTCAGAGGATTTCAGGCAAAAGTTTTGTATTTTGCTTTGCTGTTTGCTCTTGTTAGTGGCAGACCTTCCCCTTGTTGCTTTAAAGCAGAATTGCTTCAGCTATTTATATCTCCTGAAGGCCTGGCTGGGGTTGCTGCATGACAGCAGGGCCTTGGGGAGAGAAGAAGTACTGCTGTGTCACTGGGTGACACCTAGCCTGGTAAATCTAACAAACTATGTCCTTGATAAATGTACATTTTTTTTTTAAGAAATGTCAGAAGTGTGTGTGAGCAATTTTTTTTTTTCTTTGCCTGTGAGGTTTTGCAGTAGACCAGGATGCTTTGTGCAGTGCTCCTTAAGGTTTGTTGTGATGACTTTGCATTTGGTAATTGTAATTCACCACAAATTAGGACCACAAATTGTGTCCTCAGAGAGCAGCAGTGTTTGGACCTGCAAAGAACATGCTCCAAAGTGAAGGAGGCGGCTAGGTCCTTGTGGAGACAATGTTCACCAGCAAGCCCCTATGGCCTGCTGAAAGAGCACACAGGAGAAGTGGAGAGGTGAGAGAGGAGCAGGGTATGATTATCTCAAGTGTTAGGGGGAAGAGCTACCGAGGCCTGCAGCTTTTGAGGTGCTTACA